>NC_138770.1:584419449-586819449 GCF_965119305.1 Pelophylax lessonae
CCGCTGGAGGGAGTGCGGGGATGGAGGGGTTAATGAAGGCAGTATGGGGCTCATGGTATAAGTCTCTATATTCTCCATGTTCCCCCCTCTGATTTCCTTCCCTTGAAGTCCCTCTCAGTTCAGTAAAAAAAAAAAAAAAACTGAACTTGGAACCCGATAGGGGGAAATGTCCCTTTTATGTGTTCCTTGCAGTGTAGTAGGCACTGAATGCAAATTGTAACCTATAAATCATCATCTGATACAAAACGTTAAAAACACAGTCTACCCCCTGTTTTAAGGAGGCTTACAAGGCAATGATTTAATAAAAACATGAAATGAATGCTTGATCAACTGCCTGAGAAGAAGGCTTGTGTTTTTGTTTTTTTGTGATTCTTGAAAAATAAATTCGCCTGTTTGGCATCTGCTTCTAAAGCCAAAACTAACTCTGGGAGAGTAGAGGAAAAAAAAGGGGGGAAATAAAAAAAAAAAAAAAAAGCTCTTATTTTTTTCCCTTTGGTGCCAGTTTGGATGTCATCTGTTTCCTTGGTGACAGTGTTCAGCCCCCAGAGCCGCTGGGCTCCTGAATTGTAAGAGAAAAAGCATGCTATTTCTGTACAGTCATTTATCACTGTCACCGCATAATGATTTCACTCGCTGCTCCTTATTGATGTTTGTAATTGCATTATCTCATAACGGCTATGATCAATGAAAGCGAGCTATGCATTCTGGGGTCAGAAGATGGCAAAGTACTGTTTGTCCCCCTTTAATACAGCAGCCAATCATTATCCTCAGGACTGGATCCAAGACAAGAAAAATTCATCTGATCTGGGAATGACCCTGTTCAACATCTCTGCTCTTCTCTTCTTATGTAAAACAAGCTTGTTGTAACCAATAAAGAAATAGCATTATAAAAGAATGAAAAAAGAAAAAAACATTTGAAAAAAAAAAAAAATGTTCTCAACCTAACAAAATAGCTAAAATGTATCCATGCTTTCCTTCATTAAAACAACATAAAAAGTAACACAACTAAATAAAATGAAACATTGAAAATTATTTTCCTTTTCACACTTAACATAGCGACTGTCATTGAGTATTATCATTTATTGTGGCGTTGACAGAACCTTTGCAGTTCAGTGGTTGGTGTCTTTAATGCCTGTTAATGTGTAAATATTCTTATTTAGGTTGTTGGTATAGTGATAGTAAAATGTCTTTTTATATTTATTCATTACAATTTTATGTATTTTTCAATGGGAAAAAATAGCAATGGTTAGCAGGTAAATTAACACATATTTTAATGCAGTTAATTAATTTAAATACAACTAATTGTATACAAAATATATTTATATTCATGCATGTGTGCATTTGTGTAATATATATATATATATATATATATATATATATATATATATATATATATATATAGACATATGAATATACATATATATATATATATATATATATATATATATATACACACACACACACACACATGTATATATATATATATATATATATATATATATATATATATACACACACACATATGTGTGTGTATATATATATATATATATATATATATACATGTGTGTATATATATATATATATATATATATATATATATTGGATATATAGCTATAAAGATACCTCACATGATATTCTATGCAACAAATATATGTGGGGTATATATATATATATATATATATATATATATATATATATATGTGTGTACATGTATATATGTATATGAAAAAGACATATGCACACACACACATGTATATATATATATATATACACACGCCTATGTGTGTGTATATATATATATATATATACATGTGTGTGTATATATATATATATATATATATATATATATATATATATATATATATATATATATGTATTGGATATATAGCTATAAAGATACCTCACATGATATTCTATGCAACAAATATATGTGGGGTATATATATATATATATATATATATATATATATATATATATATATATATGTGTGTACATGTATATATGTATATGAAAAAGATATATGAACACACACACACACACACATATATATATATATATATATATATATATATTTTTTTTTTTTTCCCTAAAAAAATAAATAAAAAAAAATATATATATATATTTGTATATATATATATTCACAGATTGTCAGATGTGGTGAAGTCTGATAGGAGTAAATGACACTTTCTAGATCTAATCACCCGTTTAATAATCACAGGTGAGAAAATCATATTTAGGGACATGCACCCCCTTGCCTTTGACACTGACAATGGCAATCAAGAATGCCATTAATCACTGCAAGTCGCTATTATGGAACAAGGACAGCAACTGTGCGAATTGCAGGAAAATGACCATGAAAGGGTTCTTGTGGCTGAAGTCGGAGGAGGGGGGTCACACAATCCTCTTCACACACACACACGATTCCATGTAATCCCAGAGAGATCAACTCATCCACTTGCAGTGTTCCCTATGAACAGAAAAGGAGGATCTGGGGCAATTGGCAGCACAAAGCTTTATTTGGCTGTCAAAGGAAGAACTAAATATCACCAAGTTTTTTTTTTTTTTTTTTTTTTAACATCTTGTTACAACAACTCCATGAAGCTGTTAATCCAATAATAAAAGTCGCATCATCAATGCCTTTTAAACTTGTAGAGGTTTTTTTTTTAATCTAGCACCCTAGCTGAGACAAAAGTTTTTATTGCCAGCAAAGGTGTAAATGCTAATTTTACAGGAAACAAAGGGGTTGCTGTACTAAAGGAGTAGAAGAGGTTCACCTAGCAAAGTAATGTTCACCGAGTTTAGTAAATAATGTGTATGTGCACTTCAGTCAACCAATCCTGTGCCAGCAAACCCCCTTTTTTTTATTTCCTTCCCACTTGATTGATTATATATTATTGGGTAATAAGGTCAACCAGTCATGTGATTTTTTTTTCTATTAATTACCTTCACACATGATTGGGTAATCAAACTGAACGCAGCTATACCTCATTTATAACATTTATAAGTTAATAACTTCTTATCAGCCCCAAGGAAAAGTTATTCCTAAACAGAAGAAAAATATAAATATTAGTGGCTGTTTAACAGGAAAAAATAAACTGTAAGAAAAAATAGGTATCATTTAAGTAAAAATCAGAACAATTGGCTTATTTAAACTTCTATTCATAATTAAATCTTAACGTTCAAAATTTAATCCTGGAAAGACGATGTCAAATGAGTAATGAAGATCCCTTAGCAAGCGATCAAACTGGACCGATTCCTACTAAGTAGTAACCCAATTCAAATGTTACATGTAAGACACAATGCACTAAGCTTTACACCATTATAGCAATATTCATTTTTAGCCTTGTGACTGTCATTTTTAAATCTTAAATAACTGTCATTTTCTGGAAAATAATAATATTTGTATCCTGATGCATTTGCTATGTGTATTTTCTTTCTTTTTTTTTTTTTTTTTTTTAACAAACACACTTGTGCAATTATCCAACTAGAAAAACTCCTATAATATGTTTATTGTTTTATATTTAAAAAATTCAAGCGATAGAAAATATAAAACAACCCTCATCTATTATTGCGTTAAGAACATCCATTGTTTCTGATCTTTCCTAACATACCCTTCTACCTTTTCTAGCTCACGACGAGTTTGTCCATGGCAGTGAAGTGGTTAAGCGAATTGCTCAGGATAAGAAAAGTTTGGATTGGGAGTCCTATATAGTTATATTAATCATATATGTGATATAAAGGGAGAATTAAAGGGAAGTACCCCAGTTTAAAACAGAAAACAAATCAATTGATACATCAAGAGAGTAAAAAGTAGAGGGAGCAGCTCCCTGGGAAGCCCTCTCTCCAGTATTGATTAAACTGATCAAACTGATGAAAATCAAAGAGTGACCAACCCAAAGTGACTCCCAGCTCACCGCCTGCACTACAGCAGAAGTTACTGAGGAGCTCCTTGTCTGGGATCTGCCTTCTTCCTCACCACTCACTTATTCTATTAGCAGAGAAATCCGATGATAGACAAATAAGACAAACACAAGTCTCAGCCTTATGGATTTCCCTACAAGTTTTTTTTTTTTGGGAGGATTCCCCATAGAGGTGCGAGGTGTCATCGGCTCATTGTTAGTGCCCCTCTCCCGGCTTGGTGCGGCGTGTTTGTCCTCAGGCACAAGGATGCTGATTTGAATAATTCTCCTCGTCCGCTTACAGCTAATACACATCCTTGTCATCAATTGCTGCACCAGGAGACGGCCACGACTGGGTGCCACTGCTGGCAGCTGCATGGGAGGTAATCTTTACATGTTATTATTGATATTATTATGGCAGAGCATTGGAAACAGGAGGACAGAGGAGAAGAGGAAGGGAGATAGTAACAGAGTGGGGGAGAAAAGAGAGGGAGAGAGAAGAAAGAAAGAGACAGAGAAAGAGCGGAGAAAGGGGAAGAGAAGGAAGAAAGAGAGAGAGAAAGAAAGAAAGAAAGAAAGAAAGAAAGAAAGAAAGAAAGAAAGAAAGAAAGAAAGAAGAGACAGGGAGGGAAAAGAAAGTGACAGTGAAAGAGAGAGGGAGGGAGAGAGAGAGAGAGAGAGATAGAAGAGAGAGAGAGGGAGGGAGAGAAAAGAAAGAGACAGAGAAAGAGGGGAGAAGGAGAGATTGAACAGAGAGAGGGGAAGAGAAGGAGAGAGCTAGAGGCAGAAGGCAAGATATATATGTGTATATATATATATATATATATATATATATATACACACACACACACACAGAGGGCACCAAGAGGGAGAAGAGAGAGAGAGGGAGAGAGAGAATAAGAGAGGGAAAGAGAGGGGAGAGAGAGAGAGAGATGCAGAGGGAGAAAGAAAAGAAAACCAGAGTGAGAGAGGGGAAAAAAGAAAGAGGGAGAGGGAGAAATAGAGACAGTGAGGGAGAGAGAGGGAGAAACAAAAAGAGCAAGAGAGAAAGAAAAAAAAAAAAAGAGAAAGAGGGGCAGAGAGAGAAAGAGAGGGAAAGAGGGAGAGAGAAGGAGAGAGAAAATGAGAGAGAGAGAGCAAGAGAAAGAGAGACAAAAAAAGAAAGAGAAAGAGAAACAAGGAGACAGAAACAGAGAGAAAGAAAAGAGAAATAGAGAGAAAGAGAGAGAGATAGAGCAGAAGAGAAAAAACTAGACAGAGAAACTAGAAGAGAGAGAGAGAGATAGTCCAGAAGTAACACAAATCCTATTATTCTACAGGAAATTCTCACTGAGCTTACATGGGTGGCAGCCTGTCCATGTTTGTATATTATAGCAGTCCCAGGGCTGCACAGATGGAACACTGCCATGTGTGTACACACAAGGATAAATGTATGTATATATAGTGTATCTGTGTGTGTGTAATAGGCTTGTAGTTACTATAAATGACAATTATAGTATTATTATACACACATTTTTATAAATGTTATTGTTAATATCCTATAATATTAGGAATATTAAGATCAATACTTTAATATATTCACTTATACATTCTCTTTTTATCTATCTATCTATCTATCTATCTATCTATCTATCTATCTATCTATCTATCTATCTATCTATCTATCTATCTATCTCTATCTCTATCTCTATCTCTATATATATCTATCTATATCTAAATATATATATATATATATATATATATATATATATATATATATATATATATATATATATATATGTATATATATATATATATATATTACCGCCTATGTCTCTTATTTAATTGCCTTTATTGTCCATAGGTTTCCATGAGCCCTTTTCATTATCCATGTACTTGCAGGCAGAAATTGTTCTGGGACGAGCTTGACCCGCAGATGAAGAGGAGATTACACCATGCAGGAATAGGTTAGGTGTTTCTTTCTCATTTAGGTGGAAATGAGTTTCTTCACCAAACCTGCTCCACTGAACTAAGGCCGGGCCCGGTTGCTGAGCATACTTCTGATGGGCTGACAGTTGGACATAAATAAGTTAGGAAATGAGAGGAAAATGGGAATGTCTAGACAGGAAAACTTATTGTGTTCCCTGGATAAGGAAAGAGAAGGGACATGGGTTAAAAATGAAATAAGATATTACTTTTGGGGCACTGTGGAGACTCTAAATGATTGCATGTAAGTCTAAAATAAATAATAAAGAAATAAACACAATTATTAAAATGAATGAAGTTCATGGCGGAGTGTAAATCTTGCTATTCATTGATGATTAGAGCATCTTAAACAATATTCTGTATTTTTTGGTACCTAAAATGATTGATTCATGCAACAGGAGATGATAAAGACATTTCCTTCCTGGAAAATCTCTTCACTGATCTTGGATTGTTCCTTTTTCTATAAGTAAAGGGATAGATTATTTTTGCAAGGCTTCCCTTAGTCAGGCAGTCGCATTAGCCAAGGAGAGATAGTCTTTTTGGCAGTTGGTGAAGCATGATCTTTTTGAGGACAGGTAAATATTGTAGCTGGCCTTAGGCCACACGTTTATAATCTGACACAGTGTGCGATAATCGAAGTGTGTGAATGACAGCAAAGCTTGCAGAAGAGTTGGGGGCACTCATTTCCACAGCCAACAATGTTTATAATGTCAGAAAATCTTTATAATGGTTGAATGATCTTTTCCTTATCTTTAGAAATGGATGAGATCTTTAAACTACAGTCCTCTAGATTGTAAGCTCTTATGGTCCCTCTTTCTTATTATTATGTTTTGTTTTGATACCTGTTGCTAAACAACTACTGTATGTTCTTGTCCTTGATACATGTTTTATTCCCTTTACTAACTTTCTGATATACTTCTGTTACTTTGAACACATAGAGTTATATATCAAAATGCCAAAAATCATAATAAATAAATCAAATAAAATTATGATTGCATCTAAGCTTTGTAAGGATCGCTCTCTTTCTGTAACTATTTTAACTATACATGTATCAGGAGGTAAATGTTGCCCAGAAAAGGGTAAAGGAAGCTTGAAGAGTGGACATGTGTAGATACCATTTATTTGTGAAATTACAGGTATTTATATAATGCCATCAATTTATGCAACACTTAACACTTATAAACTATTTATTCACATCAGTCCCTGCCCTAAAGGGGATTACAATCTAATGGCGCTTTTCCACTGCATGGAACCGAACAGTTCCGCTCGCTTTTGTGCTTTTCCACTGCTGGTACCGCATGGTACGGTGTAGGAACGGTTCGGTTCGGTACGGTACGGCGGCGCTTTTCCACTGCATGGAACCGAAAGGTACAGATCTCTAAAACAGTACCACCTCAATTGTGGTTCCAACAGGTACCATATCCCACAATCCTTTGCATGCAGTCACTACTAGCCACTGATTGGTCAGAGAATCGTTGTTATCCCACCCACTTAACTTTAGTACTACTTTAGTGGAAAAGCAAACCATACCGTACCGAACCGTTCCAACACCGTACCATGCGGTACCAGCAGTGGAAAAGCAAACCCGGCCAAGCAGGGCCGAGTAGAGCCGAGCCGGTACTTGCAGTGGAAAAGTGCCATAAGGTCCCTGTCTAATAGGCAAATGTATACAAGGGCCAATATATACAGGAGCCAATTAACTTACCAGCATTACATTGGAGGATAGGAGGAGACCGAAGTGTTAATTTTGTCTAAAGGCTTCAATACTTATTGGGGTTGATATACTAAAGGTGAACAGAATGTGCACTTTGCAAGTGCAGTTGCACTCTGCAAAGGCGTTTACTCCAGAACTGAACAAATGAGGCAAAGCCTTACTTTGCAAAGAATACCCAATCACAAACAAGGAAAAAAAAAAACAAAACAAAAAAAAAAAAAATCAGTTTTACTTGCACATGATTGGATGATTATAGTCAGCAGAGCTTCCCCTCATTTACTAAACTCTGGAGCAAAGGCCCTTGCAGAGCAGAATGGCACTTGCAAAGTCCACAGTCATTTTGCTTTTAGTAAATCAACCTCATTAAAGGGATTGTGAAAGCAGAAGTTTCTTTAATCCTAATGCATTCTAAGATTTAAAAAAAAACCTTCTGTGTGCAGCAGCCCCCTTCAGCCCCCCCTAATACTTACTTGAGCCGAGCTTTGTTGCACTAGTGTCCAAGCTGCCTGGGACTCCCCCCCCCCCACCCCGTTGGCTGAGAAAGCAGCACGGTGTGATTGGCTACTTCTGCTTTCACTAAAAATCTTTCAGCCAATCAGGAGATAGAGGGGGTGGGACCGGGTCGTAGCTCTGTTTCTAAATGGACACATGGAGCTGTGACTTGGCTCAGGTGCCCCCATAGCAAGCTGCTTGCTCTGGGGGCACCCAATAGGGGGGAGGGGCCAGAGCCAAAGAAGGACCCGAGAAGAGGAAGACCTGGGCCACTCTGTACAAAACCAACTGCACAGAGCAGGTAAGTATAACATGTTTATAACTTAAAACAAAAACAAGACTTTACAATCACTTTAAGAGCCCAGTCACATTGAGGCGACACGACTTCGGGGGGCGACCTGTGAAGTCGCGTGCACCGCTGTGCACCGCGACTCCGGCGCTACTTGCAGAGACTTCACATAATGGAAGTCTATGCAAGTCACTCCGAGGTCGCCCCAAAGTAGCACAGGACCCTTTTTCTAAGTCGGAGCAACTTGTGTAACTCCTATTAGAACGGGTCCTGTACTACTCAATGGACCGCGACATACCGCGACTTGTCAGGCTGACAAGTCGCCTGACAAGTCGCGCTAATGTGAATGGGCTCTTAGTCACTGCCTCAAACCAGTATCAGGAGCTCTGATTTCTCTATGACTTCTCTGACAGCATGCTTTTCCTATGTCCTCCTGTATTTAAAGCATTAAGACAGCCAGGCAACTTGCATTTTCAAGTGGAGGCCAGCAATGACAGCAACCATATTGCTTTTAGTGCAAACTTACTTTAAACTGATGTGGCAGTGTTGGCTGGCCCAAGAACAGGACAAGGATGGGTAGATCCCTCATCTTTTGTCACCATTGTTACTATCTCTATCTTATTATAAACTCTCTGGTTTGGGGTCATATTGCACAACAGCATTTTATGCTGATCAAAAGCATACCAGACTCAACACATGTAATAAAAGATATAGATACTACTTTGATAAACTGCCAAAAAGGGGTCTTTATTGATAAATTCAGATTACAAAAGAATTTGTGGTCAATAGAAAAAAAAACAAAAACATTTTACAACAAACATCTTAGTCATAGAAACTCTTTGTTGTGAATGTCAGTTTTTTAGTATTCTAGATTTACCAATAATGGACCCATTTTACATATGAGTGCTGTCCCCATATTTTACAAAGCTAGTTGCAAATAGAACAAAGGAGTTCTGCAGACAATGAGATGATCTTACAGTGAAAGATTTCAAATAGTAGGTATACTCAGTCTGAAGAAAGGTTCTCACCATCAGGAATCCCTCTCTGACAAATGATGTCAAATAGTCAAGAAGTGGCTGCAAAGTGGCTGTATGGGATCAGAAGAACTGAGATACAGGAAAGGAGAAAAAAAGGCGAAAAGACATTTTTTTTTAAAAAAGACAACTGTTTATATTGTTATTCAGTTAGGGTTTAAATCTGCTTTATTACCATGTTCCAAGAGCAGTACAAGACTTGGCAAATAAACTTGTTATCCCAAAGGCTGGGGGCATCAGTTGTGTGTGGAAGAAGGAAAATGTTTTTGTCAGTTTACAAAGGTTATTTAACCACTTTACCACCGGAGGATTTTGCTGTCTTACTTCCAGGCCACTTTTTGCGATTCGGCGCTGTGCGAATTTAACTGACAATTGCGCGGTCGTGCGACGCCGTACCCAAACGAAATTTACGCCCTTTTTTTCCCATAAACAGAGCTTTCTTTTGGTGGTATTTGATCACCTGTGCGATTTTTACTTTTTGCGCTATAAACAAAAAAAGAGCGTTTATTTTGAAAAATTAACAATATTTTTAACATTTTTTTATATGAAATTCCTCCCAAAAAATATGTAAAAATAAATTTTTTTTAAATTTTTGGCCAATTTGTTTTCTGCTACCTATGTTTGGTAAAAAAAAATCACAATAAGCATATTTTGATTGGTTTGAGCAAAAGTTATTGTGTTTACTAACTAAGGGAAAGATTTCTGTAATTTTTGGTGTTTTTTTTTTTAACGAGTAATGGCGGCGATCTGCGATTTTTTTTGCGGGACTGCGACATTGCGGCGGACAGATCGGACCCTTGACTGACATTTTTGACACTTTTGGGGTTACCAGTGACATTACTGCAGTAATCAGTGCTATATATATGCACTGTTACTGTAAAAATGACACTGGCAGGGAAGGGGTTAATTTTATTGGAGAGGGAGGGGTTAATGTATGCCTGGTGCTTACTGACGTGTGTGGGGGGAGGTGACTGAGTGAGCCAGGGACAGATCGGATGTCCAGCTATGCTAAACACTCCGATCTGTCACTCCCTGTCACTTAGGAGATCCGCCCGCTCTGTTTACACAAGCGGGCGGATCTCCAAACTAGATTCCCCGACGATCGGGGAAGAGCGGCGGCGATCGCCGCTGCTCCTCCCCTGGCTCGACTCCCGCTGTGAAAGAAAACAGAGGGAGCGCGCCTCCGGCGGCGCGCGTGCGCCGCCTACAGGGGGAGGAGTTCAGCGACGTAGGTCTACGTCGCTGGACGATAACGAGCCACTGTGCCGCAGTAGAGGCACAGTGAGCGGTCGTAAAGTGGTTAACAATGGGGACTGATTTACTAAAACTGGAGAGTGCAAAATCTGGTGCAGCTCTGCATAGAAACCAATCAGCTTCCAGGTTTTTTGTCAAAGCTTAAAGGGTAACTCCACTTTCATGGGGAAAAAAATCAGCAAATAAAAAAAAAAAAAAAAACAATATAGCGTATACAATTGCTACACAAATCATATTGTAATTGAATGTTATTAAAAATTACCTTTCCTTTTCAATCTGCAGCTGTTGTAATTTTCTGAAAATGCAATATGGCTACCTGGAGCTGTTCTCTACACAGAATGTATACTGACCACACCCCAAAAACATCATTTCCTGCTTGTGTGATTGGCTCACCAATTTTCCCAGAAGTCTGCCTAAGATACAAGTCAGATTTCTGCAGAGTTGTATAAAGTACTCAAAACCCATACTTGAGTAAAAGTACAAGTGCTCGATCAAAAAGTGACTTGAGTAGAAGTGGAAGTGCTCGATCAAAAAGTGACTTGAGTAGAAGTACTAAAGTATTCAACATTTTTTGTACTTAAGTATTGAAAGTAGTTTTTTTTTTTAATTTTGCTACTCAAGTACTGAAAGTAAAAGTACCAGTAGTTTTGAAAAAAAATTGCTACTCAAGTACTGAAAGTAAAAGTACAAGTACTGTATTATGTAGTTATTAAAGAAAGAAGTCAAAAGTTTGAACATCATATTGTTTTTTATTATTTCAAATGCATTTTTTATTTATACATACAGTAGCATTTATTTTCGTATGCGCTGATAATACACATGTTTTGAGCTTCATGAAACCTGCCATCTACTGTTCTGGCAGTGGTAATTTTTATAATAGTAACGAGTAACTATGCAGCACAGAAAAAAAAATATTGGAGTAGAAGTATTGAAATCATTGAAAAAATGTAGTGAAGTAAAAGTGGAAGTAGGAGAAAAAAATTCTACTCTAGGAAAGTACAGATACCGCCTTTCGGTACTTAAGTACAGTAGTGAAGTAGTTCTACTTAGTTACTATACATCTCTGGACTTCTGGCATTCCCTGCAACAAAAATGTCATTTTTGGTGAGATACTCCCAATAGGAACACATCTAAAGGGATGCAGGCCCAGCAGATTTCCTCATTAGAGCCCTGCAGATGCAACAGCTGATAGATAATTATGAAACAATGAAATAATTATGATAATTATGATAGCAAAAGGTAGGAATGCAACAAAGTTTGTTAAAATCCCTGCAATGTACAGAGATCTCCCAGAGGGGAATGTTTTTTTCTTAACAAAAGTGGAGTTACGCTTTAACTGAACAAGCTGAAGTTAGAAGCTGATTGGCTACCATGCACAGCTGTAACAGATTTTGCACTCTCCAGTCTTAGTAAATCAATCCCAGTGTATCTAAACCCAAAAACAAAAAGTTATACTTTATATTGCAGCTTTCCAGTTTTTGCCTATGGGGGCTGCATTAATTTTCTTTCTTCAAGCTTTTTTCCCCCTTTATTTGCACATGGCAATAACACACTTCCTGTCCTAAGGTGACAACACTTATTCACTGTACTAAATCTGAGGAGGAGCAGGATTGTCACATTAGGACAGGAGGTATGGTAGGACTATAAAGCTCCCCATCTCCACTCATCTCTATAACATAGTTAGGGTCCTTTGACACGAACGATCCGATCAGATCCGCCTATCAGTTTTTTAGGCGGACCTGATCGGATCCTCTATGCATCCCTATGGGGCAGCGGATGTCAGTGGAGACATCTCCGCTGAGACCCGCTGCTATCCGATTCCGATCCTGTCCGTGAAATCCGGACGGATGGAAACCCTATTTTCCATCTGTCCAGTGGATCGGATGGGATCGGATGAGAACGGACAGGCGGTCCGTTCTCATCCTATTCCCCCATAGAGGACAGCGGGGATCTGACAGCTCCATCTCCGCACAGAGTGGAGACAGAGCTGCCATCCGTCTGCTCAGTGGAGATCGGTGGATCCATCCCCACTGAGCAGAACGGAGTCCGCCGGCAGATGCGGGCAGTGTGAAAGGACTCTTAGGGAGATTTTCTGTAGTTCTAACAAAACTGGCAGCAACAGTTGCCCCTGGGGTGTTGTTTTGCCTTCCCTTGAATTGTGAGAAGTTGATGGCTACCAGGTTGATTTACTAAAAGAATAGAGGTTGTATATTTTGTAAGGCTTGTGTTCACTCTGTAAAGAAAATGTTAGTGAAGTAGGTGAAGCTGTGTTCACTTTAAATTATTATTATTATTATACAGGATTTATATAGCGCCAACAGTTTGCACAGCGCTTTACAATGTGAAGGAAGACAATACAGTTACAATACAGTTCAAAACAGGAGGAACTAGAGGGCCCCGCTCGTTAGAGCTTACAATCTAGAAGGGAGGGTCAAGTGAAACAAAAGGCAATAACTGTGGAGGATGGGTTGATGGAGAAAAGGAGGTACATTTGTTAGGGGTTGGTAGGATAGGCTTCTCTGAAGAGGGGGGTTTTCAGAGATCGCCTAAAAGCTAATAGAGTGGGAGATAATCGGACAGATAAGGGTAAGGAGTTCCATAGGATTGGAGAGGCTCTGGAAAAGTCCTGGAGGCGAGCATGGGAGGAGGTGATGAGTGAGCTAGAGAGCAGGAGGTTTTGAGAGGAACGAAGAGAGCGATTAGGTTGGTATTTTGAGACTAGGCTGGTGATGTAGCTGGGGGCTAGGCTGTGGATTGCTTTGTAAGATGTTGTAAGTATTTTGAATGTAATTCGTTGGGTGATTGGAAGCCAGTGGAGGGCTTGACAGAGAGGAGCAGCGGACACTGAGCGATTGGTGAGGTGGATGAGTCTGGCGGCAGCATTCATGATGGATTAAAGGGGGGATAACCTGTGTAGAGGTAAGCCAATGAGAAGGGAATTGCAGTAGTCGAGGCGCGAGATGACCAGGGAGTGAACTAGGAGCTTTGTTGAGTCTTTGCTTAGAAAGGGGCGTATTTTGGAGATGTTGCGGAGGCTGAGGCGGACAGCGATTGGATGTGGGGTTTGAAGGAGAGTCCAGGACAACACCTAAGACCTTGGCATGTGGGGATGGGCTGATGGTAATGCCATTGATATTGACGGAGAAATCAGGGGAAGGGGCACGCGGTGGAGGAAAAATTATAAGCTCGGTTTTGGATGGATTGAGTTTGAGGAAGTGGTGTGACATCCAGAACGATATATCTGATAGTAAATTAGTGATGCGTGAGGAGACTGAGGGAGAGAGCTGAGGAGTGGATAGATAGATTTAGGTATCGTCAGCGTAGAGGTGGTATTGGAAGCCGTGGGAGGCTATCAACTGACCTAGAGAGGAGGTGTAGATTGAAAATAGGAGGGGTCCAAGAACGGAGCCTTGGGGGACTCCAACAGAGAAGGGAAGAGGAGAGGAGGAAGTAGAATTGTAGGTAACGCTAAAGGTGCGGTTAGATAAGTAGGAAGATAACCAGTGAAGAGTATGGTCACGGAGACCAAAGGCAAAAATCAAGGGTCTCAAACTGGCCGCCCTCCAGCTGTCGCAGAACTACAAGTCCCATCACTCCTCTGCCTATGGGAGTTGTGCTTGTAACTGTCAGCCTTGCAATGCCTCATCGGGATTTTAGTTCTGTAACAGCTGGAGGGCCACCAGTTTGAGACCCCTGCTTTAAATACATACTCAGTTGTGTGCCAGAAAAGAATCCTTTTTTAATTTTACCTTAACACATGACTGGGTATTCAAAATGACACAGGGTTCCCTTGTTCACATTCACTTTTCTAGGTGAACCCCTTTTACGCCTTTAGTACATCAACTCCGATGTAACCAGGACTTCCCTACCTACAGTCTTCTGAGATGAAAGGATCATCTCCTAAAAAACATCAGAAGGTCTGGATGGGCGTCTGGTTGGGGGGACATAAAGGATTGATTTGCATGGCTCCACCCATTGTCCTATAATAGGGGACAATCCTTTAATTTTTGGGATATGTGATGAACTGAGATATGAATTACAGCTACACATACTTTAGATTCCCTCTTCAATGTCTATGATTGACAGCAGAGGGAACCAATGACTCCTTCTGCTGCATCTGAGCCAATGAGGAGCGAGAGAGCCAAGAGAGCCTCGGCTCTCATGCACTTCACTATTTCAAGATCAAGGCCACTTATGTATGTAGGGGCGGTTGTGGGGGAGCTACATGCCAAAGGGTTTTTTACTTTACTGCACATAATGTAGTAATGTTAACCACTTGACCTTCAGAAGATATACCCCCCTTCATGACCAGGCCATTTTTTGCAATACAGCACTGCGTTAATTTAACTGACAATTGTGACGCTATACACAAATAACTTTTATGTCTTTTTTTTCCCCCACAAATAGAACTTACTTTTGGTGGTATTTGATCAATATTTTTGAATTTCTGCAATAAAACCCATCCAATAAAAAAAAATTTAAAAAATAAAATTTCCTCATAAATTTCATTATGTATTCTGCTACATATTTTTGTAACAAAAATCCCAATAAGCGTATATTGATTGGTTTCCGCAAAAGTTATAGCGTCTACAAACTAGGGGATATATTTATTTTTTTAGTAATGGCCTTGATCAGCAACTTATAGCAGGTCTGTGATATTGCAGCAGAGATTCAGACACTAACTGACACTTTTTGGGGACCAGTGGCACTAATACAGTGATCAGTGCTAAAAAATATACACTGTCACTGTACTAATGATATTGGCTGGGAAGGGGTTAACATCAGGGGCAATCAAAGGGTTAACTGTGAGTCTAGCTGGTGTTTTCTTACTGTGGGGAGGTGCTTTTACTAGGGGAAGGCATGGATTCATGTCCCTGCTTTGCGGGAACAGAGGATCCATGCCTTTCCTACTGATAGATCTGCCTTGTTTATATAGGCATACCGCCGTTACTCCTTCTCTGATGGATCACTGGTGGATGCCAGCGGACATTGATCACAGCAGCAGAAAGCAGCCAGCATGCATGCCCCCTACCTGGAAGAGCCAGATTAGGTATATATATATGTGATTTGGCCCAGAGGTGCCGCCCTGTATCAATAAAACTGCTTTAGGGTGGCCCTTAAAGTGTTACTAAACCCAGGACCCGGCATTCACTATATCTGGTCTCCCACAGTACACAGAACATGGAAATGCAATCATTTTAGTAAAAATAAACTGCTAAATACATTTTCTCATCAGCAGTATATAGCACTCTTGTGACTTCTACCAGTTTGTAGGAGGAGTTTTCATACTGCACTGGCTGACCTATTAGTATGCAGGACCCCTGACCCTCTGTCTGGACAGTGCTGATTGGCCCTGTGCTGATCACATGAACTTTCCCACCAAAAAACTCTCTAGCAATACACACCAAAAAACTGAGCATGTGCAGAGTGACTCCAGTAACTCTGTCTTATTTAGATATGTTTAGAAGTGCAAAAAGGGGAGGATCTGTGCATACAGGATCAAACAGCCATTTTACACAATGCAGAGGATTAACCCATTGGATTCCACAGTGAGTATACCAAGCATGCTTTACTGCATATACAAACTGATATAACTGTTGTGGGTTTAGTAAGGCTGGCCATACACTATACAATTTTCTTATTCAATTTTCTTTAGATTTACCTTCAACTATGTAGTGCAAGGGCCTGCCTGACTGCATACACATTGAAAGTGTTTAGGTTTGACCTCATATTATATGGTTTTGGTAAATCTAAAAGAAAATTGTCTAATGTATGGCCAGTCTAACACTTTAAGTAGTAAAAAATCTTATGTCTTTACAACCACTGGATGGGGGTGTATACGCAGGGCTGCTGTTAGAAATCATGGGGCCCCATACAGCCTTTCTGATGGACCTCCCCAACTTCCTCTCCAACCCCCTGAGGTGCAGAAGAACAGCAGCATTGACTTTATCCGCCTACATCCCGAAAATGA
Source organism: Pelophylax lessonae (assembly GCF_965119305.1). Classification (NCBI taxonomy): domain Eukaryota; kingdom Metazoa; phylum Chordata; class Amphibia; order Anura; family Ranidae; genus Pelophylax; species Pelophylax lessonae. The sequence goes on from NC_138770.1 coordinate 584,436,068, forward strand.
AAAAAAAAAAATCCATCCTCTGCTCCCAACTCCTGGACCCCTCTGTTGACGTGATGGGGTCATGGGAAATGTAATCTATGTCCTGGTAAGCAACTAGGAGGGTCGGGGTGTGGTCTAGTAAAATCCACGAATTGTGTTTTTTTTTACATTGTTTCCCTCTATATTCTGTTATGATGTACTTGTATAATAATTTTGAGTACTATTAGTGTTTATCTGTAGTACTGTATGTTGCATATTGATTTGTAATGCTGTTTATTTTAGATCTTATGATATCTTGAAAATTTGTCCGATATGTACACAATGTTTAGATCCTTAGGAAGCTATTTCAGCGAAACGCGTCAATCCACAAGCTGATTATGTGATGCATCTTAGACATACATTTCTATGTTAACATAATTATATATATATTTTATGGTTTGCTATCTTCAATAAATAGATCATATCCTTTTTCATAAGTTTTGGTCTGTGTTGTTGTTATATAGGCACACTTAAATCCCCAAATCCAGTGTTTGGTTGATCTGTTCCCTCTCTGTCATATTCCCTCCCTTTCCCTCCCCCTATCCCTATTAGTCACCTACCAACCTGGTTATACATACTATTTCCCATTTATACCCCAGGGGACAGTGCCAGTTGATCTTTAGATAGACCTTCTCTCTCCATACAAACTGCAAATCCATTAATTAGATAAAAAATGGTGTGAAGGCGTCTGGCCCTTCTAGGATAAAAGATGCTAAAACCTGCTGCCCTTTTAATTGTAAAAAACAATATCAAGATAAAAAATTGGTAAAAAGGCGCTGGTGATCTTGGATGTTTAACAGATATATTTTATTGGTCATTTTTTGTGTACAGAACACAGCACACACATGTGCCATCAGCATCTATAACATTCTATGTGATTTTGTATTTTAATGTTTATATAATAATTTATACAATTTTTATATCAGACAATAGAACCAGGTCTGATAGAGTTATTTAAACATCCAAGATCACCAGCGCCTTTTTACCAATTTTTTTAACTGTAATAATGACACTGGCAGGGAAAGGGTTAACGCAGTAAGGGATCAAGGGGTTAAATGTGTACCTAGCACGGGTTTCTAACTGTATGGGGGCGTGGCTTGTGAAATGATCACAGAGACCTGTGATCCTACACAGAAGGATCACAGGCGCTCTGTGATCATTCCAGGGAGAAGAACGGTCGGCTGTGTTTACAACAGCTGACCGTCCTTCTCTCTCAGCGTGGAACGATCGCAGGTGTCAGGCATCGGAGTCCCCGCCTTCCGAGTGGGGGCTGGAGCACGCCGCCTGCGGTGCGCGCTCGCCCCCTAGCTGCAGGCGCGCGACCAACGCATACCTACGTCGGTTTACGCAGGAGGCCCGCCGTGCTGCAGTATAACTGCGGCAGGTGGTCGGGAAGTGGTTAAATTTAGCCTGGGCCCTATTCCACTAGGACCTACAGGGTATATGGTTATGCTGTCTACTTAAAAAAAAATGTTGCCATGAAAAGCATATGTATGACCCAGCCCCAAACAAAGAAAACAAAGCGGCGCGTCCATCCGATCAATTAATTTTTATTACACCATTACAAGACAGAAAAAAAAAATCATCTGTATAAGCAAATAAATATCTCAGTTTACCCAGAGCCATAAATAGCGTGCACAAATAAATGGCTTGTTTCTAAGCAGCATATGTAGTTTATAAGATCTATTTTAAGTTAGTAAATAAAGCTGCCTGTTTAGTAAACAGCTAGCAGCTGCGAGAACTCTTCCCTAACTCTTTCTTCATTAGGTCGCTAAAATCATTAAGCCATCAAGCCTGGAGCTCCCATTTGTTTACAGTGATGTACTGATACACACAAGCAATGTTGCATCTGCGTGGGTCTGTTTGGGCAATCAGCTCACATAGCTCAGGGTATGGCAATAAATAAGGGGCTGTTTGCAGCCATGCAGCTGGCTGGCTGACCTGCCCAAGAAACGAGAGAAGTCCTTTTATCTATTTTGAGAGTTCTCTGTCAACACCTGAGCTGTGCGGAGATGATATGTGTCTCTTTCTTGGTACACCAAATGTCTCCTTTTTGATATGGCCCCCGTGAGATCTCCTGCAGAAGGCCAGGAGAGCCAGGAATGACCTTGGCAGATGACTGTCAAGGTCAAAGAAACCTAGGCTGCTTCAGGTGTCAGCAGAAGCTCTGTGAGCTCAGCTCTTCTTCACCTGATCCAATAATAGTCACTGTGTTAGCCCTTAATGAGGTGCCCTGAGAGAGCTTATCAGCCCCCACCTGCTGTCTCGCCAATAATACCAACAGACCCGAAGAATGCCAACATGCAGCAGGCATCCCCTTCCTATTTTCCTTCACATGTTTAGAAATATTGTGTTTCAGCCTGACAATAAGCACTTATATTCAGTCTCGTCTTTGATCCGTGCATGCCCAGAAAATCACCTGACAGTCAACTGTGACGGAGAGAGGATGAAATAAGGTAGCAGAGTATAATCACACGCTCTGGCATTGTACTCAAGGGGAGGATTATAAATTGAAAACCGAGGACAATTATTTCACACTTTCATTGTTACATGGAGTTTTAAGAACCTAAACCGGTTTAACGGAGTGTTTAGCTACTTTTTTCCCCTCCTCGCAGACATATGCTGCTGTCAGTTTCACACATTAGCACAAAGTACGTTATTACCGTGTAAAATAATAATATGCTTGAAAATTCAAAGAAATGGTATATCAGGCATAAGGTTCATTTGATGTAAAATGGTGATAAACACCCTTAGTGAAAAAATTGTTGAACAGATCCCATGGCTGTTCAAAGGTTAAAATGTTTTATATCATATTTTTTTTTATTAATTTGCTAATTTTACATTTTAAAAAATGAACTCTAGAAAGTGCTGCTTGTAATTAAAGAAATCATTTAGTGAAGAAGTAATAAACCGTATCTAAACCCCAAAACAAACATTTTATACACTGCAGCTTACTAATTCTTAGATGTGGTAATGGTCAAGAAGAAACACTGAATCCCACACCAGGAGACTGCCCAGACAAGTTTGGTGATCTCTCCAACTAAGCCTGTGAGAGGGTGAAATACATTAGCGGAACGTAGCTTGGAGGGAGGCAAGCTGAAGTCAATCACTTGACTGGGCAGTCTGCTGGTGTGTGCTTCTATGTTTCTTCTTGATGGTTAGCTCTATCAGGCCCTTTAGATGCTGGGACCCTACAGTGATTGGAGTCACTGGGTTTATATAGATTAGTGTTGGGCAAACAGTTTGGACCGAGCATAGGTTCAGCCTGAACATTGCCCGTTCGCCCGTTTGGCGAACACCCAAAAATGCAGCACGCTCGGCGGGATGTTCGCCTGCTGAGCGCACCACAGTACACTGCGCTTTACACAGTGAATTCTAAGCCCAGATTGGGCAAAGCTTTGCCCAATCAGGACAGAGTGAATAGCTGATTGGTAATGAGCGGGCCGGGAAGCCGCCTGCAGCGTCCTTAACAATGGAGTCATCAGCTGTCTACGGGCTTCCCCGCTGACAGCTAAATGAAAACAAAAACATTGCCTGCTATAGAAAAAAGTTAAAAAAAAAACACATGGGGGTCCCCCCCAATCCATACCAGGTCCTTTGGGTCTGGTGTGGATTTTAAGGGGAACCCCATACCAAAATTTAACAAAAAAAAAAAAAACGGCGGGAGGTCCCCCCAAGGACCCTTAGGATTTTGAGGGAATCCTCACGGCAAGATTAAAAAAAAAAAGGCGTGGGGTCCCGTCTAAAATCAACATGCAGCCTGGCAGGCCAGGAAAGGGGGGGGGGGAGCGAGTGGCCCTCCTCCAGAACCATACCAGGCAACATTCTCTCAACATGAGGGGGATGCTTTAGGGCAGTACCTTTTCCCAATGTTGATGGGGACAAGGGCCTCTTCACCACAACCCTGGGCTGTGGTTGTGGAAATCTGTGGGCAGGGGATTTATCAGAATCTGGACCACTAGATCCCTCCCCCCCCCATGTGACTGAGTATGCGGTACATTGTACCCCTACTCATTCATCAAAAAAGTGTAAAAAATAAGTAAAAACACACAAATTTTTAAAATTCCTTTGAAAAAAAAAAAAATGTCCTCCGATGTAGATCCATCATCAATCACATAGCCCACCGCTGGACCTGAAAAAAAAAAAAACTCCCCACCCATGACGAAGGCTAACTGCCGATTACCTACTCTGCTATCGGACAGTTCTAATATAGGTAAGGGGCAGGGCCATCTGGTGACATCACCCAGTGTCATCTCCCCTTGTGACATCACTGATCCAGCATGCACTGGTTGGAGACGTCACATGGAGGCGGTGCCACCAGGTGACGTCACCAGGTGGCCCAGCTCCTTACCTATTTAAGAACTGTCAGAAGGCAGGCAGTGATCTGGCAACATCACCTAGTGGCATCTCCCCTTGTGACATCACTGATCCAGCATGCACTGGTTAGAGACGTCACAAAGAGGCGTTGCCACCAGGTGACGTCACCAGATGGCCCAGCTCCTTACCTATTTAAGAACTGTCAGAAGGCAGGCAACGATTAGTTTTCATCATGGCTGGTGGCGGGAATTGTGATTAACGATAGATCTATATTGGGGGACATTGTTTTTTTTTCAATAAAAGAATTCTTAAAAATGTTGTGTTTTTATTTTATTTTGACACTTTTTTAGTTAAAGTGTAGAGTCACTATATACCCTATATTCATTCACATGGGGGGGCAAGATCTGGGTGCCCCCTTGTTAAAGGGGGCTTCCAGATTCTGGTAAGCCCCCTGTGGGCAGAACCCCACAACTACAGCCCAGGGTTGCGGGGAAGAGGCCCTTGTCCCCATCAACATGTGCTTTGGGGTGGGAGGCAGTACCTAAGCACCTCCCTATGTATAGGACATGTGGCCTGGTATGGTTCAGGAGGGGGGGGGGCACTCACTTCCCCCCTTTCCTGGCCTGCCAGGCTGCATGCTCAGGTAATGGTCTGGTGTGGATTTTGGGGGGACCCAGTGCTACCCTTAAAATCAATACCAGACCCAAAGGGCCTGGTGTAGTTTAGGGGGGGGGGGCCCAATGCTGTTTTTTTTTAATTATTTTGTATTGCTGGCATTTTAAATGTAATTTTTTATTCTTTATAAATGTCAGTTTTGCACAGCAGGTTCTATACACAGTACAGATGCGCAACTTTACAGGCAGACTAAGGGGACCCCCCAGGCACTATATTTAAAATAAGTTTTTATTTTCACCTTAAGCATCATTAAAATCACAGCTCCTGTAAAAACTATATTCTTTTAAAACAAAAATGCATTAATACATGTCCCCCAGGGCAGTACCCAGAACCCATTATCTTTTTATGGCCAATAACTTGCATATCAGCCTTCAAAATGGGGACTTTTGTTTTTTCAAGTTCGGGTCCCATAGACTTTAATAGAGTTTATGGCTCGGCTCTGAACTTTTTACATGTTCGCGAGTTCTGGTGTGAACCAAACCAGGGGGAGGGGGTTTGGCTCAACTCTAATATAGATTGGTGCTTGGAGCTGCATTTTTTGTTTATGCAATAATTAAGCTGTTTTCCCTTTATTTCCACTTGGTGATCCAGCCAGTAACTTGCTGTCTTAGGATGGCTATACTCACTCTTCCACTGTATCTATGGAAGAGCAACGTAGCCACCATCGGTCAGTAGCATTGTCAACCCGTGGAGCAAGTAAGTAGATGTACATGCCATCTACATAAAAAAATAACAAATGAAAGCGTAACTGCAGCCAACACTTTTAAGCTGTAAAAAACTTTTGGGATAAAGGTTTTAGGTAAATGGATAAAATTTGCCCATTGTAAGCACCCTTGTCAGTGTCAAATGGTTTGTCTCTTCCCTCTAACTATCTCTTTTTCTGGACTTTTTTGTCCCTTAAAGAAAATTGAAAAATAACAGACTTACTGGCTGAATTAACAGGCAAAAATATAGGAAGAAAGCATAAAAATTAAACAGGAAAGAAGCTACTACATCTAGGAATTTGTAATCTGATTCTGCAATATAATAAATTCTTGTTTTAGACATGTTTTAAGTTTGCTGTTACTGACCTCTTCTTCTGAAAATTGGAAGTTACATGACTGTTATGCTGAATGAATTTATTTTGTTTATTCAATAAAAGTGGCAGAGGTTCTATGTATCCTCCACTCAACTAAAAAGTATTAGTACAATCTTCCTCATTTCCTGTTCCAGTGACCCCTGTTACTGGGACAGAATGTAAGAATTCAGACTCCTCCCCATCCTCCGCCCCAATGAAGCACCCTATATCTTCTTTTTAGGGCAAATATTGGTGAGCTTTTGTATTGTTGCAAAAGAAGATGAAGCAGGTCAAATGTGGTCAACTGTAGATCTAATGCAAATGCAATAAATTCTGAATGATCTCAGAAGCAACTTAAACGTATGTCAAACTGATGCAATTGGCAAAAGCCCAAAACCCTTTGACACAGTCCTGATATCTGCTTGACTGTTAAAGGCATTGAAACCCTGCACTATTGGTATATTCTTAGAGTGCCATATATATAACAACCAGTCAGATTTTCTCAAACTGCAGTCAAATAATTGATTTGATTGCTATATGACTTACATAAACCTCAAGAAGGGACCCCTCAAACATAGAGGCCTATGTAGTCTATCTACAGCTGCACCAGAAAAGGGCCAAACAAATGTTCTAAGAGTCCATAAATGGTTTATTAGTTCGATAAGCGACCATGGAAAGGACAATAGAAAGCCAATGCATTTCTGATGCCCAAAAATGTCCCTATTACTCAGGGCTTAAGCATAGTTACATAGTTTCATAGTTAGTCAGGTTGGAAAAAAGAAACAAGTCCATCTGGCTCAACCAACAAAACAAAAAGCAGTAAAGAAAACCCAACCATGCATTCCAATATAGACAATCCTATTTCCGCAGTTGATCCAGAGGAAGCATGATCGAACTTGCTACAGCAGGGGAAAAATTTCCTTCCTGATCCCCCTAGAGTGTCAGTCACCTGTGGGCAGGTGACAACTGCACCCTGTTGGAGGCAGGGGTGCAGCGCAAGGTAGTGAACCCGATAGCTGACTGCTGCAGATGGACAGGAACGTGAGCCCAAGATTCCCCAGGGTGCGGAGTCTAAGACCCAGCAGGTGTTCACCAGAGCCTCTAGTGGTGAGGATGGACTTGGCTGCAGCTGGGCCCAGGTCACGGTCCCTGGGGTCCCCCGGGTCACGCTCTGTAGGGAGAGAGGGGAAGCAAGGGATAGTGATGGGTAGGCCGAGGTCGGGACAACAGGCAGACGAGGGAAACCAAGGGAGAGGCCAAAGGTCAGGGTGACAGGCAAACAGGAGTAGTCAGAGACAAGCCAAAGTCGGTACACAGAAAGGTAGATCAAGCACACGGCAGACAGGAAACAACTAACAAACACTGTTGAACAGCAAAGCAGACCTGCAGTGCGCTGGTTAATATAGACTTCCTGGAATGGCCTGGGGTGGAGCCTAACATGGAGGAGAGATGATAAAAGCAGCCAGAAGGACGTCTGGCCTCTAATACAGACATGAGGATAAGGTAAACTGCTAGACACTATTGCAAGTCCATGACAAAGAGGCAATCGGATATTCCCTGGATCAACTTTACCTATATACTGTACCTGTATAATAACTTAAGGACTAAAAATTGGCACAGTCACCAGGGTTTTATTCGTTTTACTGTTTGAAGTCAGAGATCGCCAGGATCATTGGATTTCTGAATATTTTAACCACTAATCCTTGACAAATCGAACTTTTCATAGTTTAAAACAATTAGAACCCTGGTAATTGTGCCACTTATAGGTAATAAATCATTCCATTATACTTAAAACCTGAGGAAGAGAGAGATCTTTGGGTCCTCAAATTGCGTTGTCTGCCTGTTGTCCTTTCCATGGTCACTTACCGAAATAATACATGCTGACATTTATATTTTGAGTAAAAGAAGAACCTATTTGATGCTATGCAAAAAATAGTTAGCCCAAACTCTCTCACATGATCTAAATCAGCCTTTTTCAAACAGGGTGCCCAGGCACCCAGGGTGCCTAGGCACCCAGGGTGCCTTGAGGTTTCTTCAGGGGTGCCTTGGCAAAATGCCCAAAAATTGCTCAAAATTGTATACAAGCCAGCAGGTGGATAAAGCCTGCCTATTAGTTACACAAAGTCACATGTTTTCATTGTGCCCCATTACAACCTTCTAGCTGCTGGTGTCCTAATGACCAATGGCATCACCAGTTGATAAGGAGTATGTCAAACACCTGCATAGCATCCTTTTTTGACTCTCCCCTGCCCCTCTCCATCAGCATTGAGAGCCTCTTAGCTGAGTGATGGAGAAAGAGGAGAGAGACGAGAAATATTGGAATGCTAGTCAGTACCAGTTTGCAAAAGTGTATTTGCTTTGGAAGAATGAATCATCTCTAACGTTGGGTGTCCTACTTGTGTGGATATTTCTGCATTATGCAAAACTATTAGAAACGTTTTTACATTTTAGAATGGGGTGCCTCAAGACTTTTAATGAATTTTAAAGGGTGCCTCGAGAAAGGGTACCTTGACTTAAAAAACTGATCTAAAGACACTAGTGGGGGGGGGGGGGGGGCATCTTACCATTGGAGCCTTTGGTACTGTATATATTACAAGTCGGCAGATGTTCATTTTAAAATTTCTGCTTGCACACGATTGGATGTTTGAAGTGAAGTATAAGCTAAGTGAACATTCACTACATAGCATTTGTCTTATTAAAAGACAAATAAACTAATAAAAATAAAAACCCTAAGCACTCGCATTCCACAACATAGCAATTAAAATGTTAAAGGAACTGCGTTCAGTTTTTCTTGATTTCAGACTGTTCATAAAAATCCAAGTGCTGTCGTAGAAACATTTCTATGTAAAATACATGCAGCATCGAGGTCATATAGTTTAACTCAGAGTTTGCTAAAATGAAAGCAATTATATATAATTAATGCTGAAAGGAAAATGAACATTTAGTGGTTTCCAAAGATTAAACCATCTGCAACTATCAAGGGAACTTTTTAGAATTTTTTAGTGTAAAAGGCTCATTTATGTAAAGATTATTCAGAAAATTGCAAGGCTAGTTATCCTTTTTAAATCATGTATTTGTCTCTGAAGCATCGTATGATATCTCTGGGAAGGGTTTTCAGAAATGAAATAAGTAAAATGAGAATTATATTTTTTACCATACAGCCTGTTAAATGCATGCTGTCCTTTTTCTTGAGAATTACAAACTACTTAAGAATCTAAATATCTGAAAGGAAAATCTAACCTTTTTGCTAAAAAGAATATATATATACACTATTTTACCAAAAGTATTGGGACGCCTGCCTATAAACACACATGAACTTTAGTGGCATCCCAGTTTTAGTCCGTAGGGTTCAATATTGCTCTTCTGGGAAGGCTGTCCACAAAGTTTAGGAGTGTATCTATGGGAATGTTTGACCATTCTTCCAGAAGCGCATTTGTTTAGTCAGGCACTGATGTTGGAGAGAAGGCCTAGCTCACAGTCTGCGCACTAATTCATCCCAAAGGTGTTCTGTCGGGATGAGGTCAGGACTCTGTGCAGGCCAGTCAAGTACTTCCACCCCAAACTCGCTCATCCATGTCTTTATTGATCTTGCTTTGTGCACTGGTTCAAATCGTTTTGTGAAAGGGGGGGATTATGGTGTGTGGTTGGTTTTTAGGGGTTGGGCTTGGCCCCTTAGTTCCAGTGAAGGGAACTCGTCAGACTACCAAGACATTTTGGACAATTTATTGCTCCTAATTTTGCGGGAACAGTTTTGGGATGGCCCCTTCCTGTTCCAACATGACTGCACACCAGTGACCAAATCAAGGTCCATAAAGACGTGGATGAGCGATTTTGGGGTGGAGGAACTTGACTGGCCTGCACCTCACCTCAACCCGATAGAACACCTTTGGGATGAATTAGAGCAGAGACTGCGATCAAGGCCTTCTCATCCACATCGGTGCCTGACCTTACAAATGTGCTTCTGGAAGAATGGTTAAACCTTCCCATAGACACACTCCTAATTCTTGTGTACAGCCTTCCCAGAAGAGTTGAAGCTGTTATAGCTGCAAAGGGTGGGCCAACTCAATAATGAACTCTACGGAATAAGACTGGGATGCCATTAAAGTTAATGTGCGTTTAAGTAATATAGTGTATATATATATATATATATATATGCCGTTTTCATGTAGCAGCATAGAAAAGCAATATTCTTGACTATTTCAGTCTTATTGGAAAACTGAAAATATTTATCCATTTGAGATTGTAGAATTTTACAGTTGGTGGGAGTGACAACAGAAAAAAAATGTTTCAACTCAAATTACATATCTAAATCTGAACTTCAGAAAAACAGAAACACAATTAAAATGCATATATGCAAGCTACAGAGGCTGATTAACCCACCATAGAATTTGTATTTCTAGTTATCCAGTTTTGAAATTTATACTGCCAACCAACACAGCTTTTTATACTGAAGTTAAAATCGAAATCCTGGCTATTGTGTAACCAGAGTTGTATAAAGTACTCGAAACCCATACTTGAGTAAAAGTACAAGTGCTCGATCAAAAAGTGACTTGAGTAGAAGTGGAAGTGCTCGATCAAAAAGTGACTTGAGTAGAAGTACCAAAGTATTCAACATTTTTTGTACTTAAGTATTGCAAGTAGTTTTTTTTTTAATTTTGCTACTCAAGTACTGAAAGTAAAAGTACCAGTAGTTTTGAAAAAACAATTGCTACTCAAGTACTGAAAGTAAAAGTACAAGTACTGTGTTATGTAGTTATTAAAGAAAGAAGTCAAAAGTTTCAACATCATATTGTTTTTTATTATTTCAAATGCAGCTTTTATTTATACATACAGTAGCATTTATTTTCGTATGCGCTGATAATACACATGTTTTGAGCTTCATGAAACCTGCCATCTACTGTTCTGGCAGTGGTAATTTTTATAATTGTAACGAGTAACTATGCAGCACAAAAAAAATATCGGAGTAGAAGTATTGAAATCATTGAAAAAATGTAGTGAAGTAAAAGTGGAAGTAGGAGAAAAAAATTCTATTCTAGGAAAGTACAGATACCGCCTTTCGGTACTTAAGTACAGTAGTGAAGTAGTTCTACTTAGTTACTATACATCTCTGTGTGTAACTATGCCTAAACCTGCTCCCACTCCCCTTCTAAATCCTGTTCTAACTAAGCTTATAATTACCTATTCTGAGGGTTCACTGATCATGTGATCTCCTCAGCGGCCAGCTTCAGCGGAAAGGAGAGATCGACTACAAAGGCTGGAATGCCTGGGCTGTGATGTCACCCAATGGCTTACTATGGGACTTTCGTTGTTGGCTGTCCCATCTCTCCCTTGAAGCTACTGCTCGGTGCAGATCACATGACTGAACCGGAGCACCCTGAGAATAGGTAAGTATAAGCTATAAGTATCTTTCTTCTGTTAGCACTGGTGGACATTAAGGGGGTGCAGAGGAAGCAATTATGACCCCACCCATGGTCCAGGGGGCCTGTTCAGCCTCCCTGCCATATTAGGTTTTTATACCAGGCATTATTAAATGGCAGGCCATGGTCCAGATCTGGACCAAGTCACTGTCCCATCTGGACCCCTACAATTCCACCATTTAGCACGTGGTTTCCCCCCCAGCCTCTGCTACTGTTATTATTACAACACTGGAGGCAGACCAGTTCTGAATAGAGAGTTGGAGTGGGAACTGCTTTTCAAGTTAGCCAGCTGCTGATGCTGTACAGAGCTGTCCTGCCCCCAGCTCTCTGCTCTGCTGTACACCTGTATAAAGGTAGGAGAGTGAGGGCACAGAGCTGTGTGTCAGTTGTGGTGGGAAGTGGGGATCCGAGCTACAGGGGCTGTGGTGTGAAGCTGGGGCTGTGATATAAAGTGGGGGGAGAGTTGCAGGGGGGCTGTGGTGTGAAGTGGGGGGCAGAGCTGTGAGGGGCTGTATTGTGAAGGAAGGGACAGAGCTGCTGGAGGCTATGATGAGAAAAAGGGGACAGAGCTGCGGGGGATTGTGGAGTAAAATGGTGGGCAGGGCTGTGGGGGTCTGTGATGTAAAGGGGGGGGGGGCAGAGCTGCGGGGTCTCTAATGTGAAGGGGGACAGAGTTGTGGGGGTCTGTGATGTGAAGGGGGGCAGAGTTGCAAGGGTCTCTGATGTGAATGGGGCAGAGCTGCAGGGATCTGTAATGTGAAGGGGACAGAGCTTTCTAGCTTCTGCTAATATTAATTTAGGAATATATGCTACAGTAATATGATAAGACTGAGTCTGTAAAAATCCTTTAATTCAAAATGCTACATGTTTCTGTAAGAGGTAAGCCATGGATTTGTCTTCCCTACAGCTAGATTCCCAGTTGTATAGTATGCTCCAACAGCTATAAACTGGGCTTAATGGTCATTGCTATGATACTCTCAAAACAGCATGCACTGCATACATGGCAACACACATTAGTGATGATTAAGTGTTTTTAATATATACTTTTCTTTTTACAATGCTAATAGTTTTGTTGTATAAGTTGTTCTAGGCTAATGCTTGTTTTAGAAATAAGAAGTGATGGAAATAACATTGTATAACATATTTTCGATTACTATTATATTTCATAATATTGCAAATTACTGACATATTTATAGAATAAATCATTATACCAAATGTTTTACAAAGCTATCCACATTAGTTTAGTCTACAATGTGAATAGTTCTACAAGAGTGTACAATGCAAATAGACCTAATAGAATAGAGTCATGTACACCCTACTATGGGATGGGGTGGGGGGTTGACAGCCAGTAAACCTTACTGCCGATTAAATGACCAGCAAGCTTTTGAGTTGTAGGTGGAAACTGGAGAACTTAGAGAAAATTCTTGGAAATTAAGGAAAATATCCAGGCATATTGAATCTTTTGTGAAAATTAGATGTAAGACTCCAGTACTGCAAAGAAAACATGCCAACCTTTTCACTCAAATATTGAATAGCCCTGTTATATCAAAAATGTAAGTTACGATGTAAACAAACTCATATACGCAGATAACTGTAATGCTTTGGTTGTACGATGAGAGAAGTGATGCTCCAACGAGCAGGGCCATCTTACCCCTCTTGCATTGTAATTGTATTGCACAAACTGTTGGAACTATACAAATCCTGAATAATAATTAATATCTGTAAATATAACATGTGATAGCAGGTAAAGAAAGAAACAAGGGCAGTAATTTAGGGTAGGAGCCAAACACTTCAATCTTTTGGGTCTTTACTACTTTTGTCTTCTGGGCCTACACACTTCCTCCAGGAATATTCCCACTTACTTTATTTTAACCGGTTGCCGACAGCCGCAAGTACATATACTGCAGCGGTCAGCCCCGGCCAGGCAAAGTGACGTATGGGTACGTCACTAGCCTGTCACTAGCTTGTGAGCCAATAGCGGGCGAGCGCGCGCCTGTGGAGGTGCGCGCCCGCCCTGGCTCGTTCCCTAACAAGTCAGTGCGTGTGACCGGCGGACCCGATGTCCGCCAGTCACTTGCGATCCTTCGCCGTGAAGGGAGAAAGGCAGGCAGCTAATGTAAACAAAGCCGCCTGTCATTCTCCCCTGTGTAAAAATGGAGATCACACGGTTCTACTATGTAGGACCGTTGATCTCTGTTCTTACACCAGGAGCCATGTCCAATCACAGTTAGAAACACGCCCCTAGGGACATACTTAACCCCTCCTTCCCCAATAAAGTTAACCCCTTCCCTGCCAGTGTCATTTTTACAGTAACAGTGCATATTTATAGCACTGATTACTGTAGTAATGTCACTGGTACCCCCAAAAGTGTCAAAAATGTCAGTCAAGGGTCTGATCTGTCCGCCGCAATGTCGCAGTCCCGCAAAAAAAATCGCAGATCGCCGCCATTACTCGTTAAAAAAAAAAAAAACAACAAAAATTACAAAAATCTTTCCCTTAGTTAGTAAACGCAATAACTTTTGCGCAAACCAATCAAAATACGCTTATTGTGATTTTTTTTTTTTACCAAGCATATGTAGCAGAAAACAAATTGGCCAAAAATGTTAAAAAATTTTGATTTTTACTTTTTTTTTGGGGAATTTCATATAAAAAAATGTGAATAATATTGTTATTTTTGCAAAATTGTCGCTCTTTTTTTGATTATAGCGCATGATCAAAAAATCGCACAGGTGATCAAATACCACCAAAAGAAAGCTCTATTTGTAGGAAAAAAAGGACGTCAAGTTTGTTTAGATACAGCGTCGCACGACCGCGCAATTGTCCGTTAAAGTCACGCAGTGCCGAATCGCAAAAAAAAACCCTGGTCAGGAAGGGGGTAAAATCTTCCGGGGCTTAAGTGGTTAAAATAATCTTTTTGTGGGCTAGCTATAAGAGTACAGGATACCAGTTTGTTGAATAATGTTTTCACAAGGCTGCACATGATCCAGTTCTTCTGCCTAGTGCTCTGAATCTCTAGGTCCAACAACGTCATTTAAACACTTGAATATTTGATTTCACTTGAGTTCTATGAATGTTCTTTCAAGCATGAGCAATAGATATATGGACCATGTGAAAGTTAAATGTAGCTTACTGTACGATGTATTATCAGTGAGCACATTATTATTATCGCAATGTTTGCTATAAATACATTTTAATGTTATTTTAAATATTCATTTTAATTAATTTAATTAATATTTTAAATATTACATGCTTCCACATTTTGCTTAGTGTATTTAATATGCAGAATGGTAGGTAAGACATTTTGGGGGAGAGCTGTAATCCACTGCAATCAATCTTCCTCCCAGAAATTGTTAGATGTCATACACATACAGATAATTAATTGTTTTCAACTGTATTTAAAGTCCAGCTATCACAAGTACCTTAAAGCGGTTATAAACCGCTGTTTTTTTTTTAAATTTTTTTTAGGACCTGCAAGGTAAAGCCATAAAGTGCTAGTATGCATCATTATATGAAATTTACCTGAAAATGAAGTCCTCCGGCCATGCGATGTAGTCGCTGAAGGCAGCATCCATTTTCTCCTGGTCTTCCTTCTTTGTCCACAGGCTGCGGCTGTGTGACAGGCCAGAGCCGGGATGACGTCACTCCTGCGCATGCATGGGGGAGCCGTCTTTCACGGCACAGATATCTGAAGGAACTGCACAGGTGGCTGTTTCTTCAGAGCGCATGCGCTGATGACGTCATCGGCTGCATGCAATGTAAATATCACGTACAGTACCCATAGGTAAGCCTTATTACAGGCTTACCTATAGGTACAAATTATTCGTTAGGCTTTACTTCCTCTTAATTCTGGCTGTGTATAGTGAGTCAGTATAGTGAGTCAGTCATACAGTGTCAACATGTGTACAGTGAGGGTGAGTTTGTGGCAGGTCCAGATTCCATTGCTTAAGTGTCGAGTTTGCCAGGAGTTTAAAATCTTTAGGTAGAGATGTATTTTGGCTATGGAAAAAAATTCAGATTTAAGAGTATTATAGTTTTCATCTAAGGAAATCAAAGAAGGCTCCTTGTAATGTGCCTTATATAATAAATCTATCTCTCAAAATAACAATGTTATCTTTTTTATTTTAAGATAGATAGATAGATAGATAGATAGATAGATAGATAGATAGATAGATAGATAGATAGATAGATAGATAGATAGATAGATAGATAGATAGATAGATAGATAGATAGATAGATAGATAGATAGATAGATAGCCTGTAGTCCATTTCTTGGTTTTCCAAATAGCTGCCTTCTCTGGGATTTTTGCAGGTCTGTGCAGGCAATATTTTGTCTAAGGAGTTAGCTCTATACCTTTTTGAGAAGAAATGGCTTGAGGATCAACTCAAGACTCTTGCATTGACTCTAGGATGGTGCATGGTTCAATAAACAAAGCATCAATCTGCTGGTTCCTTAGGAAAGCTAACCATCAATCTTTGGAATCCCTAGGTAATCATCAATCTCTGTCTCTCCACGACCATCAATCCCTGATCCTCCAGATGGCCATTTTCTGTGATTTCATCTCAGTGAAGCATGCTTTGACAAAGATTGCCAAATGTAGTTTAGAATATGAGATAAAACAATTCTCAATGTCTGAGTGTTTTGGACCAAGACATTAAAAAAAAAAAAATAATAATAATATTGTGTAATATGCTACTTATTTATGAAAGTTATCTTAGATATACTATATCATTTATGGTTTTACCATCCATTCTAGCTGACCCCAGAAGGATGTTTTAGGTGTTAAGTTTGCTGTACTGGATATATTCTTGGTTCACAAGTTTTTAACCACTCTAAGACTGGCATTTTTCACTCCTGTCTAGGCTATTTGTCAGTTTTGCGGTGCTTTGACTGACAATTACTTGACCAAACAGCACTGTACCCAAATTCATTTTATAATTTTTTGATACAAATAGCCATTTCATTTGGTGGTATTAAATAACAACTGTTTTATTTTTGTTTGTTTTAGTATATAAAGCAAAAGAACAAAATACTCTGTTATAGAAACATTCCAACTTAAAATGCAAGGTCAGTACGAATACCCCATAATGACTCCTTTGTGAAAAGCAGATACACCAAGGTAATTTAATTTTAAGCCACAATCATTGGTAAATGAAGAAACATGCTGGTATTGATGTGGTTAACATAATAAATGAAAGTATAAATAAAAGAAAGTCAAAAAAGGAAGTGGCTGCACACCAACCTGGAGTATAAGTCCTTTTAATTGCAACATCCAAATGACACACACCAGATGACAGAGGTGACAACAGGTTGACACATTTCACATAGAGATGATGTGCTTATTCATATTGGGTTATGAATAAGCACATCATCTTTGTGCGAAACGCGTCAACCTGCTGTCACCTCTGTTTTCTGGTGTGTACTTTAAATTCCCCTAAAACAATCCCCAACGTTGTTGGTCAGTTGCCCTTTGAAAACCCTCCTTCCCATCTTCAATTACTCCTTCCTCCACTTCAGCCGGAGAGTTTAATGAATGAATGAATTAATATAATCTTTATATCCTCCATTCTCCCCTACCATTTACTGCAGAGTTTAGCAGTGTAAACAGTTCTACACGGTTTATATTGTTAATTGCTGTGATTGGTCATCACAGCAATCACAATCGGCAATGAGCCTTTAGCTGATTCTCTCTGATGTCTGATGACAATGGGAGCAGAGGCTTTGTGTGTGCAGGGTGCACACCACGCACACATGTAAACAAAAGGACATAAAGGTACATCCACCTGCCCTAGTAAGGGAACCATCTGGCATTTACTTACAATGCTGTAATGTGGGTATTTGTTTTAATATGTTGATTTTTCTGATGTGTAAGTTCATTGCATTTGAATGACTTATGTAAGGCAATAGTTAATAAAATTTAAACATGTGTAAACCCACTCTTTACCAAAAATGTTTTACTATTTTTTTAAAACGTTTAAAATAATGAATTCACATATCTGCCTTTTTCATTTCACATTTTGACCTATTTATTAAAGCTTATTTGCCATTTCTATTTGTTAGCTTTCAACAACACTTTTAAATTCAGATGCCATATTAACCATATGGAAATTTTTCATGTTTATAAAGGTGTAAAGTTGGACTTTGCAAAAAAAACAAAAACAAAAAAAAAACATTGTGAGATTAGAATTGCACTACAATAATGGCATACATAATTGCTTGCCTCTCCTTCTTCCTCTGCATAAATTATTGCATTTTAAACATACTTCTCCTCTCCGCTCCTCTCAAGGTCCTCCTGCTTTCTAGCTCCCTAGTTATCTCCTCCCATGCTCGCTTCCAGGACTTCTCCAGAACCTCTCCAATCCTTTGGAACTCCCTGCCCTAGTATGTCCGGTCAGCCCCTACTCAGTCCGCCTTTAGGCGATCCATGAAAATTCACATATTCAGGGAAGCCTACCCCACCTCTACCTAAGAACTGTACCTGAGCCACCTCCACCTCCCTTTAGATTGTAAGGTTAATGAGCAGGATCCTCCTGTTCCTTCTGTGTTGAACTGTATTGTACTGTCCCCCCTCTGCATTGTAAAGTGCTGTGCAAATTGTTGGAGCTATATAAATCCTTTATAAAAATAATAATACTTCTATAACTCTCAATTCTCCTGTCTCCTTATCCCAGTGTTGGGTCTTCTTCTTTCATCTAAACAATATGAAAGGTTAAAGTGTAAGTCCACCCTAACACTAAAATCCACGCATCTACAGACATCCACGATCTAACACTCACCTACCTAGTCCTATAAAGAAGAAATCATTATACATACCTTTTTTTAAGCTGACCCGACTCGATCTCCAGAGGGGAAAGCTCTGCAGAGGACACGGCCAACAACGGCTGGTGAAATGAATGGGAAGTGACGTCACCCATAGACTTACTATGGGGCTTCTGTTGTCGGCTGTGTCCTCTGCATCTGCCTCCACAGCGAAGCCGCAGATGACAGCTCAACGTGGGATCGGGTCGGATCTTGTTATTATGTTTAGTGATTTCTTCTTTACAGGGCTAGATAGATTAGTGTTAGATTGTGGATGTCTGTAGATGCAGGGGTTTTAGTGGTAGGGTGGATTTACACTTTAATTTTGGAAGGGCAGAGTACTCTTATTTCTTGGCTCTGGGGTTTTGATGCCCAAAACAATAGGTTAATGTCTTACTGATTTATTATAGTACCTGAAACATGGAGAACAATTTTGATGTTAGAGCTGGAAACGCCAAGGCCAAACAAAGTTTATGGACACACAAAGTGCTCAGAAGGAATCTCCCTCTAAGCATAAAGAAAGATTGCTACAAACGTAAGTCTGGATTGTTCTAAGGTATAGCGTAGAAATGTTTTCCCTCACAATGGGGGGGTTATTAAAATGTTTCTTAGACAAGTTTTTTCTTAACTGGTGCCATTTTCCATAGCAGCAAATCAGTTTCTAGCTTTCATTTTTTTTCCACACAACTTAGAAAATAAAAATGTAAAAGCTGAGTGGCTGCACTTGAGTTGAGACAAAGTTGAGACAAAGTATGTCTTTGAATATTTTAATTATTGAATTTTTGGTCTCTAAAAAAGAAGACCACATGTTTTTAACTGGTACCACAGGAAGATCTGGAAAATCAACTGGATGAACATGGTCATGAGTGAAGAGGTGCTGCAAAGAATCAATAAAGGCTGTTTGAAGGAATATTGAAAATATTTTTTTTTTTGGTCATATCGCAAGAAACTCAGCTGGAGAAGAACTATGCAAGATTGCCAAAGAGAGAGAGGTAAAGAAAGGGAAAGGGGATAACATGATGGATGCCAGCCAGCCATGATGTTAAGCAGAACATTAAAGTGGAAGTAAAATTTCCTATCATTTTCAGCCAAGGAAGCTGCCATCTTGGCCTCTGTTTAATATTCAACTGCCATTATGCTGCTCATGTGATCAGTTATAGCACCAGCCATTTTATGGTTTGACAGTTTGGTTGAGAGCACAGCCAATGTGACCGTTAGCATTCCCGGCATGCCAGGAATGTAACTGTTTTTGAAACTATTAAATCAATGGGTTTACTTCCGCTTTAACTTGGAAAAAGACAAGGCCAAATGCAAAGCAATGATGGAAGCAAGGATTCAAGCTTGAGGTTCATCAAAGTTTACAAATGGTCATGGTAGTTGTAATGGTAATGGTAAGTATAACATTCTGACAAATTCTCTGGTTCAAATAGCATCACTGATAAACTACATCATTTATTAACTAACACTCAGGGCAAGCAAGTTGCACATACCCCCCACCATTTTCTTTAGAAATGAGCTATGATGCAGAAGACCCTGATGTTCAACACAATTTTTCAAGGGAGGTAGCCCCATTTTTTCTGTTCTGTTTTTCAAAACATCCATCGATGAGTATTATTGATGGTATTAACCTAGTTCACAGCCCTCTTTCTAAGGAGTTACCAATCTATTTGCATGGACTGGCAGGATGGTATGAAGAAATTGGACTAGCCATGGATCGGTCTGAAATTTGTGAGGGATTTCCACTGGCCTGAGTTGGGCCAAATCTTAAAGCCAAGGGATTAGACCACTTGTCTAAAGGAACTTTCATAGACAACAACTGAAGTAGGTGCAAGGGTCCTCAGTGTGCAATCAATGTCCGCTTCATCTTAATAGATGTGCCCTCCGGATTTTACAGATCTGCATGGACAGTGGTGCTGTCTGCCATAAATATTAATGTAACATATATAGTGCTTGTATATTTTACAGTTATAAACATAATAACATTGGAAGTTTAGACTACCGTAAGTGTACAATGTTCAAAAGAGTATCCTTCTAAAGGTTTCAATGCTATCTTCTATGTCACTGCTTTGAGCTCATTTTCTTCCTGGAGAGTCAGGAATAATGTTGTTTGCTATGAATCCATACAATCTAGTGATATTAGGAAGTAAGCATGAGGAAACTCAATACCTTTTTATTATTACTGCATTATGAGTAGTTTATACACTTGATAGCATGTCCTCATGATTTTCAGGGAAACTAATTATATTCAATAATTTCCAAATCACTTTCCTATAAAGACAGCATTGATGGCATTGGACTAACATTACAGCCAAGCAGCTAGCATTTTCTGTCAACAATGACAGTCTTCACCATATCTCCATTTAACTCCACATAAGCAGCTAAATATACAGATGAAAACCATATTTGCTTACAGTTTTAACTGCCTGAAGATTTGTAATCTTGTTCAGAGAGAACAAGAGAAAGAGAGAGTAACATGGAAATTTAGTAAACTAAGCAAGCAATAATTTTCTTTCTTGAATTGTTATGCAATTTCTAATGTCTAATTTTGTTCCATTAAAATTTAGTTTACTCTCCTGAAGTGTCTAATTTTTCTTTTGTTTTTACTTCTAGGAATTTGCTGTCTGAAAGATGTAAATTGGTCTTTGTGCCTAGAAGGAACTGTGCAGATGGCTAATGGGGGAAATCATTATTATCTTGTAATGTGCACAAGTTAATAACCCACTGTCCTACTTTCACCCATGTGGTTTCTTTTTAGATCTTATGGCAGTCATTGTGCATCTTTTCCCAGCTTCCCTTTTTGCTTCCTAATTTTTAGGGAACTTGTTTATTTCAAAATCATCTGCAGAATAATTTGTTACATGTACTGTATACTTTTTTCTCTAACACTTTGTATAATAATATAATAATATTCAGCAGGCAGATTCTTCTCTGGTATGTGAAGTTTTAATCTAATGTAAAACACTGTTGATATAAAGGTATATAAATAATAACAGTACTGTGGCAGGAATCAAATTGGGTGGGGGGCCCGTGGAACCCAGCTTACCTTTGAGAGGTTGGGAAACTCCTGTTTCAGCTCCCAAGGCCCCTCTTATGTATAAGTCACTTTCGGTCACAGGGTGACCTAGAAAATGATTGACAACTACTTAATGGATGCTGAGAGCGTCGTTTGGATTACTTCAAATGGGACAGTAATATTTATCAACAATATCCCTTAAGTAATATATGAAGAGTTATTCCCCTGTATTCGACTAAGAGACTCATAGCAGATGTTGATGCCATCAGCTCCGGCCACCTGTCTGGGGTCGCCTGCTATAATGTGTTTATTATAAGTGAGTCTAGTGTGCCTCCTAATCACCCATTATTAAGGGTGCTAAATAACTCACCTATTGCCTGCTAGTATTCTGTGCCTCCACCTAGACTGGTTTAAGTGACTAGTTACAGTAATTAGCTCAAGTTAATAATATCACCGTCAGCTATTAATTGCTGGAGGTGAATTAGCATAGTTTATGTTGGCTGTTTTTTAGTTATGTTAATTATATTTCTGTATACTGTTTTCTTTGCAAACGATAATGTAATCAGCCTCAACTAACCTGGTGTGGTATATAACTTCTGTGTAAGTTTTTTTATTAACAGTTCCAATTCTCATACAAACGATTGCTGGCTAGTCTTGTATGCTGTGGCTATAATATCTGGTTTCTATGTCCAGACTGGAGGAAGCCGTATACTGATGGAAGCACCAAAGCGGAGTGCTGGACGGCTCTGTCACAAGTACAATATGACATTTTGCCAAAGTCAGTATTTCAAAATACTCTCTGGCTGCTTATGGATTGATTGTTAATCTTTGTGTGTCTGTATGCTCTCCCATTTAAAGGATAACTAAACCAAAGAACAAAAAATGAAAATATTGCAGCTTAACAGTCCTTATATCTGGTGGCTTCATAATTACATTTTGTAGACTAAGAATATTTTCAGAAAGTACAGAAAATACCAGTTGATCCTGCCAGAAATGCAATGTTCTTGTCAATGGCTGTGAACTGTCCTAGAAGCATAAAATTATGTCAGTGGAGCACATGTAGCCATCCAGGAATTATTGACATGATTACCAGGTGAAAATAAAGCAAAAAAGAGCTTGAAAAAACTAAAACAGTCACCACATCTAAGGACTGGTGGTAACCTCAGGGATGTTAATTTGTGCACCTTAAAAATATTTATGATTTTCCCCATTAACCATCTGTTCAGTTGCTGCTAAGCACAAAGACTAATTTAAGTTTTGTAGACAGCAAAGTCCTGAGTGTCCTTTGCTGAAAACTTTGTGAATGATTAGACCACAGTGGCCACAGCAACAAAGGTCAGTGAGGACATGTTTGAAGGTATTTTTACTGCTTGTCGGGAATTTGTCAATATATAAATACCTATTTTCTCAGAGTGCTCTTTTTTCCTGTTTCAGAAATGCCTCAGTTCCCTACATTATGCCTGTTTGTAGCCTATCCCAACCAATTATACATATATTTTTTTTAGGATAGATAGGGCTTTAATTTGTTAGAATATTTGTAAAAATATACCTTTTTCTTTGGGTTTTTGGAAATAAAAAGTATAAAAAATATGCTTTGCAAGGCGCATATGCAAAGGGCTCCAAGATGGGTGCATAGCCTTGGAGCTCTGCACTGCTCCTGTCCTCTAAGCCCCACCACAGCCTTCAGAGCACTCGTTCCAGACCCACTACACCAGTGATCGATCTGGGAATACCCTTTGAATAATCTGATGTCCGGCCGCTCTGCCAGGAGAAATCTGTCCAATCAGCTGCATCACATCCTGCAGCAAGCCGGCCTATCCAAGATGGTGGCCGCTACCACATGAGGCACAGACGGTGATACAGAAGATTCTATTGCTGACAAAGATGCCTCTAGCCCTGCAATGACTCCTATAATACATAGTGAGTAAGCAGCCCCATGCTGTCCCTTCCCCAGCATCTACTGAATCACTGATTAGGAGGACATGTGAAGACCTTATCCTTACACCCATGAGTGACTTTCCGGCCTCCCCACATGCATGTGAGAATGGGGCCCATGATAGCCGTTTTTCCAAAATGCTGTCCAGGGGTCTGGCCCAAACAGCAGCACAGATTACCTCCTCCATCCATGCTGAACTGCAGCATTTGAGAACATGGATGGAAGTCATGGAAAAGAAGGCTGATCAATCTTTAGCCAGAATTAACGAAAATACTTCCAGAATACAGAACATCCAGGATCAGTTGGAAACTGCATTGTCCAAAATAGATGACCTTGAAAACCGTTCAGGATGATACAACTTCAGAGTCAGAGGACTCCCTGAATTAGTTAAAATAGTTAACCATGCAATTTGCTCCTTCATCAACTACTTAATCCCAGACATCTCAGAACATCGTTTGGAATTGGACAGAATGCACAGAGCCTTGCAACCAATGCAATCCGACGGTCTACCGAGAGACATTTTAGTTAAACCCCACTTTTACTCTGTTAAGGCTCAATATTCAGGGACATCGGGTCCAGGTCTTTGTGGACCTCTCCCCCTTTACCCTACAAAGACATCGCTCTCTGAAACCCCTCCTTTAAGTTTTGGCTCAAAAGGACATAACATACAGATGGTCATTTCCATTTTGCCTGAACTTCTTATATCGGAACAAGGCACACAGCTTCTCATCATTCTCAGAAGGAGAACGCCTGCTCCTACACCTGGGCCTGATTACCCAAGAGATTCCTCCCTCGACAGCCAGTGGTCCCTCATCTGCCAGGAGGCCTTCTCCTCCTAGTCCACTTACTCCGGTTTGGCAGAAACAACAACCAAAGAGGTCAAGGGACTCTCAACCTCCCTGAGGAAGTCATCTGAATTAAGGAAAACTGGATCCTGTTTAGCACTTTCTGTAACTGATCTATCAGATGGCCTTCTTCTTCCCATGATTTGTGCTAGCTTTAAGCATGAGCTTACCTCTTTGTCTACTGGGGGACTCCTCCAAGGGGGGTGGGAAGAGGGGATTGGTAGTCCTATTCCCCAATGTTTGACGAGTTCAAAGTCTAATTTGTCTTAAAGTTTCCAAGCTTTTTCTTACACCTTCCTTTAGTTTTACTTGGGCATATTTTTTGTTAAGATACAACCAGGATGTCATCCAGGGTGGTTCCTAGGGTTCTCCCCTTTGGTGGGGCAAACTCTGGGACCCACTATATTCACTGGATACGTTGCTCTATGGAATATTATGATTGACCCTGTGCAGTTGCCTCCTTGATCGCTGTCTGATTGCTTGACGAGGTATAGGTTGCAGCTTAGTGACAACAGTTCAGTTCCTACTCCTCCCATGTTTTAAGGAACAGTGCTCTGTTTATTTGAAGTTTGTTATTATATCTTTAGGAGGGTAGACAGAAGTGGATACAATGCACCTCCATCTGATGTTGATGCGTTTATGTTTTTACTCTCAGTTGCAGATTGATGTTCCCCACTTTCCAGGGATATCACCGTTCTCAGGTTTTTTTGGTGGGAAGTGGCTAAACCATTCCTCACCTGGGTGGGTTACTGGGTTTTTGGTTTCATTGTCTGTCTAATTGTTGTTTTGTATTCTTTTGCTTCCCCTTCTCTATCTCTTTTCTTTTTCTTTCTCTAAACTCTCCCTTTCCTATGGTCTGCCTGGAACTACTCTCACATCAATTTGCAGGATTGAGACTTTGGAAAGGCTGTGGATGCACTGCATGACAGGGCGACCTGTCTTCACCAGGTGCATTTTTTTTCTATTTTGAGTTGTCCAAACCTCTGATCCATGACTAATTCTAAACCTTCCAATATGATCATGCAGATTATATCCCACAATGTACAGGGTCTTAATTCCCCAGTAAAACAGTGGAAATTGTTACAATTAAATCATACCCTAAAGACAGATGTTATTCTCCTACAGGAAACTAATTTCCCAATTTCCTACAACCCCTCCTTCCTTTACCAGAGCTTCCCTCAATTTTGCCTAGCTAATGTCACAAACAAGACACGTGGAGTTGCAATTTGCTTTTCCTAATGTTTAAATTGTTAACGTGTTAGCTCAGGGGTACAGTAGCAAGGTGAAAGGCCAGCATATATGGTGGAGGATTTGCACGTTTTCATCACATCAATGTTGATTGGATCCACCAGATGATATATATTTCAAAGCACTTTCTTTGCACGGGCTCCTCTTGCACGGACTCTCTTGTTTGGACATGTTCTTTTATATAGCTCTGCACTAATTGATTTTGTATTATTACTGTTTGTTGGTTATGTAAATTGACCTTAAGTGCCAGCTGCTTACATATAGTGTTTCATATTGGTATTTTGAGCTAATACTATTTGTTTCTTCATCTAGTAATGTCACATACAAGATAAGTGGAGTAGCAATTTGCTTTTCCAAACGTTTACATTTCTCCCCTTCCAAAATACTAAGGGACCCGGAAGGTCATTACTTGTTGGTAGGGGGTACCATCCATGGAAAATGTATACATTTGTATCCTATTACACCCCAAATAAAGGCCAAGCAGGATTTTTCGAATCCATGACAAAAACATTGAAGCCCTATTTACAGAGCACCATCTTTTTGAAGGAGACTCCAATATAGCATTTGATCTCTCTTTGGCTAAGTAAAGTAAGGGGACCCCTAAATCAAAACGCCCCCAGACAAAGCCTTAAAATAGTGAAGGCTTTTCACGCCCTTGGCATGATAGATATCTGGAGCGAATTAAACCCCCGTGTCAGGAACTACACGCACTTCTCGGTCCCACATCACACCTATGCCAGGATTGACCATATTTTCATCAGATCTTCCTCTATTCCCCTATCCATAACATCCAAAATTCGAGACACACCCCTATTTGACCACTCCATGCTGACACTTTCCCTCTGATGCTCTTTACGGGACAAAAGCCCATCCAAATGGCGTCTTAATGAGGCCCTCCTGAGTGACCCAATACAATGTACAATCCTGGAAAAAGGAATATTTTACAGACAATGACAATAACAGGTTTTTGCCAACAACACTTTGGGCAGCCCACAAAGCAGTGCTGAGAGGGGAAACTCATTCAAATTTCTTCCCAACTGAAACGTGAACGCAGAGCTGAAATCCAGAAACTGAATGAGAAATTCCTTTAAAAGGAGCAAATGTCACAAAAGTAACCTTACCCCTACTACCCTGTCTCAGCTAGATTCTGCCAAGGTGAAATTCAGTCTAGCCCTGACTACAGCAGCAGAAAAGCACATTAGATGGACTGGTGCTAAATTCTACTCACAGAAGGACAAGATAGGTTCTAAATTGGCAAACAAACTATGCCCTAGACCGCGTACCTTATCCTTCCCCAAAATTCGAACTTCATCATGGGACTTAACCCAAAACCCTATCCACATCATGGAATCCTTTCAAACTTTCTACTCTAATTTGTATGACTTGCAATCCTCTCCTGCCCCACACAAATTGGAGACTTTCCTTAAGGATCTTCTCCTACCCAAAATCACACAATCCAAAAGGGAACTCCTCGATAAACCTTTCACACCAGAGGAGATATTGGAGGCCATTAACCACTTTACTACCGGAGGATTTTCCTGCTTTAAGTCCAGGCCACTTTTTGCAACTTGGCACTGCGTGACTTTAACTGACAATTGCGCGGTCATGCAACCCTGTATCCAAACAAAATTTACGTCCTTTTTTTCCCATAAACAGAGCTTTCTTTTTGTGGTATTTGATCACCTCTGCGCTTTTCATTTTTTGCAGTATTAATAAAAAAAGAGCAAAACTTTTGCGAAAAAATTGACATTTTCTACTTTGACAGTTAAAAAATATCCAATATATTAAATTTTAATCATATATTTATGCCGAAATGTATTTAGCTACATGTCTTTGACAAAAAAAACCTCAATGAGCATATTTTTAACCGCTTTAAGAATGGAAGATTTTACCCCATTCCTGACCAGGCTATATTTTGCGATTTGGCACTGCGTTACTTTAACGGACAATTGCATAGTCATGCGACGCTGTACCCAAATTAAATGTATGTCCTTTTTTTCCCCACAAATAGAGCTTTCTTTTGGTTGTATTTGATCACCTGTGAGATTTTTAATTTTTAAAAAAAAGAGCGACAATTTTGAAAAAAAAAAAAAACAATATTTTTTATATTCTGATATATAACATTCCCCAAAAAAATTTAAAAATCAAAATTTTTTAACATTTTAGGCCAATTTGTTTTCTGCTACATATTTTTGGTAAAAAAATCATAATAAGCGTATTTTTATTGGTTTGCGCAAAAGTTATCGCGTTTACTAATTACGAGAAAGATTTGTCATTTTTATTGTTTATTTTTTTTACTAGTAATGGCGGCGATCTGCGTTTTTTTTTTGCGGGACTGCGACATTGCGGCGGACAGATCGGACCCCTAACTGACATTTTTTACACTTTTGGGGGTACCAGTGACATTACTACAGTAATCAGTGCTATAAATATGCACTGTTACTGTAATAATGACACCGGCAGGGAAGGGGTTAACTTTATTGGTGATCAAGGGGTTAAATGTATGCCTCATGCTTACTGACGTGTGTGGGGGGAGGGGATTGTGTGACACAGACACAGATCGCAGGTTCAGCTATGCTGAATCCTGTAATCTGTGACTGTCTGTCACAGAGGAGATCCGCCCGCTTTGTTTACACAAGTGGGCGGATTTCCTCACTCGATCCCCGACGATCGGGGAAGAGCAGCAGTGATCACCGCCTCTCCTCCCCTGGCCCGACTTCCGCTGTGTGAGCGGTCGGCAAGTGGTTAAATCTCTCAGACCAGGCCTAGCGCCTGGGCCTGACATTTTTTCAGATGCGTATTATAATACATTTTTGCCCCTCCTTATCCCCATATATGGATCGCTTTTATAACTCCCTTTGAGATAGAAACTTCCTGGACAGTGATTTAAACTCAGCATATATCTCCGTTATTCCCAAACCAGGGAAAGATGTAAGTGATGCTAGTAACTATCATCTGATATCACTTAATATTAACGTCCTTAAACTTATGACAAAAACTCTTGCATCGAGACTGTCGAGCTTTATAGCTAAACATATTCACAAGGACCAGGTGGATTTCATCTCTGGGAGGCAGGGCCCAGACCAAGTTAGGAGAGCCATAGAGGTAATTTTGTTGCTACACTCTCACTGGGATGGGGGTGAAGCACAAGAAGGCTTTCTTTTGTCTATTGACCTCCACAAAGCCTTTGATTTAGTCTCTTGGCTCTAACTATTTGAAATACTAGGAAGAATCATTCAGTCCCTTTACTCTTTACTCATCACTGTAAGCACAGGTCTGTTTGATGGGCCATTATTGTAACCCTTTTGTAACCCCTTTTGTAACCCTTTTGACATGAAAAAAAGGGACCATACAGTCCCTTATCTCCTTTAATTTTTGCAATAGCTATAGAAACGTTGGCAATCACTTTTAGATCGCACCCTGATATTAGGGAGTCTCTTGTGGTCCCCAGGAACATAAATGCGTGTTGTTTGCGGATGACCTACTGCTCTTTATCACACCCCCCCTGATCTCCACCCCTAATGTATTACAACTGCTCCAAGACTTTGGTTCAATCTCAGGCTTAAAAGTAAATGTCTCCTAGTCCATAGCACTGAACATCTCGGTTCCTCTGCAGCTAGTAGACCATTTGAGGCACCATTTTGCCTTCTCCTGGTCCTCTGACTCTATTCCCCATTTGGGAATTAATCTACCCCAGAACATTGACAAACTGTTCTCTGTTAATTACCCCCCCCCCCATGTTCCGGAAAACTAGAGGAGGATTTAAAACAATGGGCAAAATGTGATCTATCCTGGTTGGGAAGGATCAACTCTATCAAAATGTCTTTTCTACCACGTCTTCTGTACCTCTTCAGGCCCCTCCCCATTCCGAAAAAAAAAACGCTACTTCTCAAATTTCAATCGAAAATCATCCGTTTTGTGTGTGTGTGTGGGGGGGGGGGAGGGTTACTGTTGCCCGAAAGAAGTCCTCTACTGACTGAAAAATCAAGGGGGATTGGGCCTACCTGATTTATGGTGATACTATCAGGCTGCGCAATTAGCTCACATCTCTACAGTATACTCCAGGGGTCCCAAACCTGATTGGATTGCTATGGAAAGACAGGCAGTTCCCCTGCACACTATAGACTTTCTGCTCTGAAGTTCTCCTAAACATAGACCCACAGTCCTCCTCCCCCCCCCCCCTCTCACTACCTGCCATTGTGTGATGCTCTATATAAACAAGCTTCCTTAATCTCTAGTACCATATTACTCTCACACCTGTTTGAATATACAAGCCTTTTGTTGGTGGCTCAACAAAGGTCTCTTTAGAATAGGACACTTTTTTTAACTCAATGGGTCCCAATTTTCTTAATGAGTCTCTGTGTGAGTAAACTCAAAATGCCTTCCATTGAGAAATTTAGACTGTGCCTGATTATACACTTCCTACACTCTATCTGGCTAGACAAACCTGACAACCCCAAACTAACAACCTTCGAAAAATGATGTTCAAAAATTATGGATCAGAGGGTAGGCATCTCAACTATCTATTCTGCCCTGGCTGACAAGGCAGATTAACCACCCTATGTACAGTGCTGGGAATCAGATTTGGATATACAGTGGGGTCTGGGCGAGTGGCTCCAGTCCCTCCAACGCTTTTACAAAGGTATCATGAACATATCTCTTAGCAAATGTTAAAATACTCACTAGATGGTATGTCCCCATCAGATTAGCCAGGATCAGCCAAGTTACATCTCTCCTGTGCTTCAGAGAGTGTAATCTAGTTGGCTCCATGTTTCACACATGGTGGTCTTGCCTCCATTTTAGAGGTTATTGGAACAAATATCTCCACCTAATGCAGAAAGTATCTGGGGTTAATGTTCCTCAGGATCCATCTATAGCCCTCTTGAACCACAGGGTATACAAAACCCATAAACATACTCAGACCTTGGTCTTCTTTATGTTTTTGGGAGCTAAAATTATGATAGCCGGAGCCTGGAAGAAACACTCGGTCTCAATGTTAGCAATAAAATGGAAGGTTTCCTGGACCATGTCCCAACAATAACATGTTGCTAAACTTCGAGATAGAGTGCAAAAGTTTAAAGCAGTCTGGGAACCTTGGCCGCTTTATTTTGGAGTTCCCTTGTATCCGGCCATGCTATTCCCCCAAAAAGACCCTCCAGGCAGACCTACTTCCCCTCCCCTTGCTCATTGACTTGGCTTCTCCCCCCTTTCTTTTCATCTATTCTTTATCCCTAATTGTGAAATCCTTTTTTCGCTTCTTATGTTACTATATGGAGTGCCCAGAAGGTTGAACACTTGTTTCCAAAGAGGAACTTTTCTCTTACTCTCATATATTTTGATAGCCAAGCAAGAGGTTTTTTATTTTTGGACACAAGAGTGGATCTTTGATTCCTCTTATCCCTCTCTATATGATTCAAGCGGCCCTGCCCCTGACATTAGCTATACCTGTGGCTTTAGACAGGGGCTGGAGGCGGGGGGGGGGGGGGGGCCTTTCAGGTCTCCAGATACCAATGATGGGGTATCCACGTCCACAGTTGGATCCCATGGGGGTAGCGTGTTTGTTCCCCACCGGGTTGGAGGGGCACTGGCGACGCTCCCTTCCCCCAGCCCGGAATCCCCTGGGCCTTCTACGACTATAAGATTAGAGGGTGTGGGAAGCTTTGGCTACTTGTTGTGGTCATTCTTTTCATTTGATTTATACTCTCTCTGTCTCTATATAACTACACAAATCACTCTAAAAGGTTTTGATTTCTTATATTGTACTTGTTCATTTACACCTTTGGGCCTTGCAGGCTAATTTATTATCTGTATGTGCCTTTTATTAAGATTTTCAATAAACATATTGAAAAGAAAAAATATGCTTTGCTGTCATTTACCCAACACAACATGTACCTCCTAAAATAACAGATAATACCCATCAAAGGCAATTAAAATGATGTCACATAAGTGTGATAGATATTTTATATAGTGGGATGGTGCAGCATAATGTGAATGAATTCCAATTTTGACCCTAGATTGCAGCACACACAAAAAAAACATTTGTGTAAAAGTGTTAGCGCAACATTTTTTTAAATTTATTTTCAAAGGGTAAATATATATATATATAGATATATATATATATATATATATATATATTCTGTTTTTTTTCTGATCAGTGGATACCTGATCTAGACCCCACATATAGCTGTTCAGCAACATATCACTTATAATAGTGTTGCGCTGCTGGTTGTAATCAGCCAGTAAAAGATCCTTATAGGAGGGATCTATTGCTGTAAGGAGATGCTAGACAGTGACATCACATCATTTCTAATGTAAGACAATGGGAAAGCATTGGGGTTGATTTATTAAAACTGGAGAGTACAAGGTATGGTGCAGCTATGCATGGCAGCCAATCATCAAGTTCAGCTTGTTTCATTAAGCTTTAACGAAAAACAAATCTGGAAGCTGATTGGTTTCTATGCAGAACTGCGCCAGATTTTGCACTCTCCAGGCTTAGTAAATCAACCCCATTGTGTTTACAACAATCTGCTACAAGAACTCCTAAAGAGAACTTTGTAGCAAGATCCAAAGCCAAGGGACTGATCATTTCATCTTCTGGGATTAGTGCTGTATGTGGGCTAACCACAGGATCCGGCGATTACCAGTACCATCTTAAATACCCTTTGTCATTATAAAATGGAAACTGGGCTGGCAGTGGTTAAGGTGCCCCATACTCACTGCACAATGATATCTGATGCTGAAATCTCTGCATAGTTTTAGAAACCCTGGAGCCCTGTGTCTACAATCCACCATTGCTGAAAACACACAAAGTAACTTTTGTTATAGTTGACCTAAATTCAAAAAATGAAGATTTCCTATGTTATAGGGGACATCTAAAATGTTAGTTTTGTCTAGACAGCACCTTTTGTTTCAG
Source organism: Pelophylax lessonae (assembly GCF_965119305.1). Lineage (NCBI taxonomy): Eukaryota > Metazoa > Chordata > Amphibia > Anura > Ranidae > Pelophylax > Pelophylax lessonae. The sequence continues at coordinate 584,468,303 of NC_138770.1, forward strand.
ATTCCTCGTAAAATATGGCAGTGCATTTTCTGCACCAACAGCCTCATAGCTATATACTTGCCATGTGAGATCAGACACTGTTGCCTGTGACTGCTGGTCTGAGTGATATTTAGTGATGTATATGTGTAGGGATTGAACTATAGTGAATGTTTGGTGAATTCACATTTACTCATGCGGTTCATTCTTGTTTCCCTTTGAAAGAAATTTAATATTGCACTGCATGAGCTGTCATATCCTTTAAACTGAGGAATGAGGTCTGAGGAGAGATCACGGAGAGACATCTTATGTTGATGCTTTTCTTATAATGATTAGGGGTGAATGTTGAATTCAGAGGGAGCGGGACTCACTGGCAGTGACTTGTTTTCTTCTGGTGCAGATCACGCTTGATCCCGACTCCACGGATATCACTCTCACTTATTTTATGGACTTCTCACATGTGGTGGACTTTTGAAAATTGTTTATTTGAAGGACAATTTGTATGTGTTAACACGTTTAAATACAACGAAATCACGATATATGCATGCAGAGAAAGTTCACTTATACTAAAGTTACTTTTATCTGTATGTCATACATATGATAGGGCATTGCTTTTGTTAGTGGATATTTACTGATGTCACTACTGTGCTGCTCAATGTTTTTCTTGCTGGAGAGGAAATTGTACCTGGGGACCTGCAGTTGCAAGGATCTTCCTGCTTCTACTTCATTCATTCATTGTCAGCTCCGACATAAGAAAGTCCTGCTTCAACCATATGGCTATCTCTACACAGAGACACTGAGATGGTAAGTTATTGTTGGGACCACAGGCAATACTGGTGTTTAATATTCTACCTCCTGTTTGACAATTAAAGACAGAGATTCCAGAGTTTGAGCCTTCTCTAAACATGCTTCCTGTCCTATTGGCATTAGTATAGAAACGTTTTATGTTCAAAATAATAAAAATATTCTTCCTGCATGTCTATATCTACTATATGTATGAGGAAATAGCCTAAATTGCGAATGCCATCAAATATTTTATATATCTTTTGTCTTAATATCCTATTCATGAATTGGTCAAGGAACATCAGCTGCAGGGAAGCATCTCATTCTGTAGTTGAGTGATTTTTAGGAAGTCAAGCTACAAGTAGTTTCACAACTGAACTAATTTTCATTTGTACAAAAACATGATTTAATAATGATAGCGCATTCTCCAAGCAGCAGGTGGTGTGTGCAAGCTTTTACATGCATTTGAGAACTGAACAACACCAAAACATACAGTTTGCTACTGCAATGAATCTTCTGGTTAATCCAATAAAATTATATGACAAGCGAATATTTATAGTCCTTGAATCCCTGCCATGTAATAAGCTAGTGTAATAAAATGTAGTAATGAACAAATGCACTGTAAGCATAATGTTTGCTATAATCCAAGAACTTCCTTCAGAGGTACATTCATTGGGGCCAATCATAATGTACTATCTGATATAAAATTTTAAAGAGATAATATAAATAAACAAATGCGATGATAGGATGTCACAAGACAGATTGTATAGCCTTCCTTTTTTTTGTATGCACATTTAATGGAATACATATGAGTTCCTTCTATGTATCTATGGTTTAATTAATCAAACAGTTGACAGTTAACGTCCTTTACTACTTCAACGCTATAGACGAGACCCAGATTTTTTTCATCAGATATATTTTCTTAATGTAGGTTCTCTAAGACATCTGCACATGCAGATGTTAGGATGTAATGCTTTACATAGCTAGCTGACATTCTGTTGTTATTCCCATGAAAAGTTCAGCCTGTACTTTTAAGGCAATATACTTTTTACTGTCATTTTTTTTTACTATGCTATCTTTTGCTTTTTTTGTTCTATTATGGAGAGATTAGGATACGTCATTTTTTATGACTTCATAACTATACACATTGAACATTTTTTTACCTCTAATTCTGAAATTATGACTTTAAAAATGTACATTAAATAAGGAACAAAAAAAAAGACAAAAAGCTTACTACAAAACTAATTTAAATGTCAATAATTTCATGAATTCTTTGTTGGATTTTTTTTGTATGATTAGATTTGAGAATGGTGCAATGTTGCTTCTCAAAATAAATTAATGACAAATGTTTTAATAAACACCTTCAGCTAAATGGAATTTCAAATTACAGAGCATTTATAAATTAAAGTAAAAATGCAATTTACACAAATGATCCATTTGTTCTAGGGCGTAATTTTATTTGGTGAAATATATAAAAGACAATTTGCTTTGGCTGCACTTCAAATGCTCTGCTCTGTTTAAATAAACCTGAAATCCTACAGCTTAATTTAGATGTGACTATGTAAACGTGTTTGTTTTAATATTTACTTATTAAAAAAAAAAAAAAGAAGAACAATAAAATAAATTATAATAGATACCATACATACATTTTTTTTGTTTCTAGTCTATAGAGATGTATTTGGCTGGATGGTCCAATTCCAGATAAAAGTTTTTCTAGTTAGGCCGGGTTCTCACTGCTCCAACATTGAAGTCGGACAACTTTCGATCCGACTTTGCCCTACGACTTTATGTCCGACTTCAATTAACAGGATCCAACTTTGATTCGACCATACCAGGTCCTTTGAGTCTTAAGTGGAAACCCATTTTTAATAAAGCACTTTTTCAAAAACCTGTGTACTGTTTTTATTACATTTTTACACTCATATAGGGTGGGATGGGATCTCAGGGCCACATTGTTAAAGAGGGCTTCCAGATTCCGATAAGCCCCCTGCCCGCAGACCCCCACAACCACCATCCAGGGTTGTCAGGAAGAGGCCCTTGTCCCCATCTATATGGGGACAAGATGCTTTGAGTTGGGGGTGCAAAGCACCCACCCCCCATGTTGAGAGCACGTGGCCTGGTATGGTTCAGGAGGGGGGGCACTTGCTCATCCCTCCCTTTCCTGTCCTGCTTGGCTGCATGCTCATATAGGGGTATAGTATGGATATTTGGGGGGACCCCAGGACGTTTTTTTTTTAAATTTTGACGTGGGGGTTCTCCTTCAAGGTCCTCAAAGCACGTATTGCATGCCACAATTCGGATCAGTTAAGATGATAATCCGAGTTGGATGCGAGTTACATTAAAATAAATGGGCTGAAATCATGACCAAGTTGGACCAAAGTAGTGCATGAACATTTTTCAAAGTCAGACTGACACAAGTTGGACCAGTTAAGATGGCTCTCATAGGGAACCATTCATTTATACACGTCAAGCGACATGTACTTCCAAAGTCGGAGCGTATGTCACACCAGTGTGAACCTGGCCTTAGTGGTTAAAGTCTCTTTTTTATCATTGTCTGTGTCTCTATTGGATTCCACACTTTCTCAACTCAATCTAAAACTTTACAGTAAAAAAGTTAGGTTAGTGCTTTAATTTACACTATATTAAAGTATATGCATAGCCCAAACTTTTTTGTTTTAGATTGAGTATGTAAAGGTTAGAACCCCTGCCATTTTTTGTTGTCTGTGCCCCACTAGGTAAGTTTACCCTTTCTCATTCTTCTAGTAACTATTGTAACCAAGACAGAAAGGGATAGGGGATTGCAAAATATTAGAGATATCATTAGTATAACTGAGATTTGGCATATTCAAATAATCCCCATACCCTCCTGCCTGCCCCTACCCTCCCTCTTCTGCCTTATTTATCATTATTCGGTTTGATGTCTCTTCCTATCTCTTTCCTAGTTTCCCAAGTATTTCTATTTCTTTAATGGATCTGAAATATTAATTTCAACATATTTACTAGATTTTTTAAACTCCGCCCATTTCCCCCATTTTTTAAACGAGTACATTGAATATTCCCCTTGTCTTCTACCAATATATTCTATATTATAAACGTGGTTAATTCTGCTACACCATTCTTTTAGAGTTGGACTCTCTGCTTCCTGACAATTTTTAGGGATTGCTCCCTTTGTAGCATTTAATAAAGTTTGAACCAGTGTAGTTTTTCATTGTTTTAATGGCAATGTGTTTTTATGAAATAAACATAACCATGGGTCATCGGGGATAACTAGCTCAGTGACCGCACCAATAATTTGCCGGACCCTCGTCCAGTATTCCCTGATCCTGGGGCAATCCCACTAAATATGGAACATCATCTCAAGACCCCCACATCCTCTCCAGCATTGGTTCGTTTTATCTAATTGATATTTATGTGCTAGTATGGGTGTGATATGCCATCTTGATAGACATTGGTAATTCAATTCAATAGTGCCCCCATCAATTGCGGGACAGTGTGCGGCCCTCAATATAACACCTCTTTCTTGATTTGACAATTGTGACCCAATCTCCTTTTCCCATTTCCTCATGAATGGAGGTTTCTCCAAGCATATCCCCTTTGTTAGCATCTTGTATATTTGAGATGTTTTAATCTATTAGTCGTATTACATAATTTTTCAACGATATTTAAGTCTTTCTCAGATCTTATCGACTGCTCTAAAGACCTCACAAAGTGCTTCAGCTGGAAATACCTCCATTCATTCAATTTCATATAATTTTTATTTAAATTTAACTCTTGGTATGTCCTAATATCCCCATTGTGAATAATATATTTTAACTGAGTGTTTCCTATCCAATTATTAAACTTTTTCTCATTTCCAGGTGCAAAATATTTTGTGCCTTCTAGTGATATCAATGGGGAGTTATATTCCCAGTTTAACTGCTTATTAACCCTGTCCCAAATTTTGTACACCGCTCTTGTCATTTCAAGTGTTCCTTGTGTTTCTCTACATTTTGGTGGAATCCATATAGTTTTATTTAATTGTGTGTTATTAATTGTGTGTTATTCTGTGTGAATTCAATTTCTACCCACTTTCTCCCTAAATTTCCCTTTGTCCATTCAATCATTCGTGAAATAATCACTGCCCTATAATACCTTTCCATATCTGGTGCTGATAACCCTCCCAGTAATTTATCCCTTGTGAGGACCGCATGCTGCACTCTGGGTTTCTTCCTTTGCCAGATATAGTTCAGTATCATAGTTTTCATATTCCTGAAGAAAAAGGGTGGGATATCTATTGATAGCATTGAAAATGTATATAAAATCTCGGGCATCAAAAACCTCTTAACCACATTTATCCTCCCTACCCATGATACTTGGTGAGGGGGGAGCTGCGAACTCAGCTTTGAAATCAGCCTTATGAGGACTTTGGTAGAGACAAAGGCAACTTTTTGTCTCATTGTAAGTACACCATTTATTTTTAGTCTTACTTTCCCCCTATTTTGCTAAACCATTAAGGGGCAATTTTTCCAGCCTACCCCTTTCTTTAAAAGGGTGTGAAATAATATAATGTACATATTTTTTCCTCTTTAAAGGCTTAGCTACTGGGAGCCATTGGAAATACTCCTCAAATTTGTCTGGGACAGCTCACATACTGTATATATTCATATCACTAAAAGTTGCCCTGTAAGTATAATGGCCTATTAATGAGCTAGGAGATTTAAGAGTTATTTGGCTATATCCCCCTCTCTCTAGCAAATCCCCCTTGTGGCTATTTTAAACATCTATGCTATTATGCATTTATGTTTTTTGTTTTTTTCAGTTTGGGCACTTTTGGAAGAATTTTTATTTTTCCTATATAAATAATTTGCTGGATGAACGACACCTCTGTTGGTGAAAGGGACCCTATAAGGCTCTTGTGCAAAGTGTATGTGTGGGGGGAAACAGACATGCTTCACTTTAAGGTCATTGATATATGTCAATATTGCAATAGATTACTATGAAAGTATGAGTATATACTATTTAGTATTATATGACTGTAAACAATTGTGTTAATTCAAACTGAAGAACTGTAGTTGAATAATTGTCATTTATAAATGCAGAGTGGTAAATAATCCCTGATAAAGAATAAATTGTCAATATTTTCGAAACGCGTTGGAAGTTCCAGCTTGGGGCAGCATCTTTTGTACCTGATGTGCAAGTATGATGCAATAAATCCATTTACAGCTGATATTGCCACTTATACAAACTTCTAGATGTTACAGCTATCATGATTTGACCTGCTCCGGTTAAAGGGAATTATGTGTACCTATTTTGTAACATTTTATGTGACTGGAACCCCAGTTTCCTTTGGAAATCTTTTTAATGTATGTTAAATAAATATTGGTATTGTTATACTTTTTTGTGAAAAATTTTAGATAGGCATCTCAGTGTAACCGTTATACAGGGATATGGGAAGTGTTAAGACACATAAATGCATACACTCACCCACGGGTTTAACTATGTAACTATGTAAGAAATGACAAAGGAAAAATCCTTATAATTTTCTACAATTAGACAAATTCTCAAAATCCTAATGTTTAAAGCTTTGTTTATACATGTAAATTGTTCAATACACAATTTGAATTATTAAACAAATTAATACTTTCATACATATAAGATTTTGGGGGAAAGCGTCTACAGTATCCCATGGGCCTATGAGTTAATATATTTAGTTACCAGTATTAGTTTGTTTTAATGTTTTAAATTATTTTGGCATTGTAGGTTTTTATTAAAAATAGGTGAGCTTTAACACAAAGTGCATTTATCATTTTAACTTCCCTCCGCTGATTTAAAGTGTAAGTAAACCCTCTTATTGTTTTCAGCCAAGGAAGCTGCCATCTTGGCCTCTGTTTAATCTTCAACTGCCATGGTGCTGCACATGTGATTGGTTATTACACCAGCCATTGGATGGTTTGACAGTTTGGTTGAGAGCACAACCAATGTGATAGTTAGCATTTCCCGCAAGCTGAGAATATATCTGCTTTTTGGAAACTGTTAATCGATGGGTTTACATCTGCTTTAACTTTGCCTACCCTCCTCAGATGCATACCCTCCTCAATCTTATAGCCTGCAGCCTGTTTGTTTACATACAGTGCCTTAGGTCTTTAGTGTCCTTACCATGTCTGTGTATTACAACCCTATAAAGGGCCATAGCCTGAGTCTGGACACACTTGGGACACAGCCTTCTTGAGGTCCTTAGCTCTGTAATGTGCATGTGTGGCTAGAACAATGAAGACTTGTTTGTGGCTACAACCATTTAGTTCATGGCTTAAATCTTGCCAGATATCACCACAGGTGCAGTCTACATATGGTTTATAGATAAATATGTTTATATCACATAGTGCCGTCAAGTGTTAACATCAATCTTGTGTGGATAGAATACTGCAAACACTCTGGTTTAAAAACATCCTCTTTGGATAATCTGCCAACAAGATACCTTGGAAGAGAGCAGACTGCTTTTGGAGACATATTGAGTAAGAAGAGAGTTTGTTTTAGACGTTTATTGATTATATGATTCCAAGTGAAAATCTGTTTCCACTTGTTTTAATTTTTTTTATCTCTGATAACTCTCTTGGCTTAAAACTTGACTGTTTGCTTTTAAACATTTTAATTGTCATATGATTCAATACATTTTGGTTTCCTGAACATCTGTTCTTAGTGTAACCGTTTCATGTGAACATTTTCACTTACTCTACCTTTCCTTCCAGTGAAATAATTATTGAATGAAAGTTGTGTAAAAAATACTCTTTTAAGAACTTCAAAAAATGTTTAAATACAAATATCAAATGATTGTGTCATCTGAACAGCTGAGATCTTCACTGTGTGTCTGTCAAAAAAATCTAATGATTAAGAATGTAAGTGAAAACAGCTGCTTCCTATGAATCCATATAAAGCGCACCCAAATCAGAAACCCCCCAACATTTCCAGGCACCAGTTTCTATTTATGACACATGTTCTGACAGCCATAAAACAGACAATATCAAATGCATGGCTATTAGAGAATTTGACGTGTTGAAAATCGTCAGGAACCGGTCGACTTTCAGCCCATGTGTATAGCGCTTCTACAGAAGCTTACGACCAGCTTCTGTCAATTGAGCTTTCTGGAACACTAGCATCTAACTAACATCTGATCAGCACTGGCAGTCAATGGCTGAGAGTGCTATTCAGTGTGTTCTCGCAGGGGGCAGTCCCCCTGTCAGAATACAATAGAGCAGCGGGGGAGATCGCTGCACTAATATCATTTGCGTTAGTACAGGGATCACTGAGTTGAACAAAAAAAAAAAAACTTATAGTGTGTACCCAGCCAGTCCCAGTCCCAGTCCCAGCCAGCCAGTGTGAACCCAGTCTCAGTTACAATGGATTTTACCTAATGAGAAATTTGGAAAGTAGCAAGGTTTATGTCTAAGTTCCACAAGGCCTGGGAACAGTGGATTGCCCAGTTTTTTTTAACAGCCAATTTTATTTGTTTTCTCCTAGAACTACGACATTTACTACATACTAAGCCATTAGCACACATATTTACTGAAGAATTCTCTCCGGCCAAACTTTGTCCCCCTCCCCTTAACCTAAGAATCCTAATCCTTTCCTTTACTCCCTACAAACCTTCTCTTTTTCCCCCTCACAGTTCTTCCTCTTATGCCCTCCCCCATCCTTATCTTCCTGTTGTTTTTCCTACTATGGTTGCATTGCATTCTATTACCATTAGGGATCGACCGACTATTGGCAATGCCGATATATCGGGGGCCGATATGCACTTTCCCTGATATATCGCAATCGGCCCCTGAGGTTACCGATATTGCCGATATTTTGGGAAAGTGCTCGTACTGGAGTGATGCCTGCAGCTAGAGGCATCACACCGATACCGGCGTCCATAGCCGATGGTCGGCTGTCTTGTAATGACAACCAATGCGGATGAAAAGCTGCTTGGCTGTCATTACATAGAGCGGGAGGGAACGTCTCCCCCCTCCCGCCGCCTTCTGCGGCTCGCTAGGGTCTCCCGTCCCACTGGGTGACCCGGGCATCCTACCTGCCGCCGAAGAGAAGACCCGATCAAAGCCGTATTTGGCTCTGATTGGGTCACCGTGTAAAAAACCTGGAAGTGATGTCATGACATCACTTCCGGGGGCACTCGGCAGCAAATTAAAAAAAAAGCGAGCATTCAAAACTGCCAAACTTGGTGTTTTAAATGCTTTTAAGTGCAGAGGAGGAGTTTGGTGTATTTTAGATCCCCAGATCCCTCCACAATAGTACCTGTGAAAAAGAAAAAAGAAAACATTTTTTTTTTTTTAAATGTCCAAAAATATCGGCTGATACAGATATCCGGTGACCAAAATATCGGTATCGGCACTAAAAAAACGCTATTGGTCGATCACTAATTATCATCTTATGTTTCATCTACTGCCATTATAAATGTAATGTTTATAAGCAAACTTGTGATTTCTGACTATGAAAGATTGAACAAGTGAAAATGTAAATTAAAATTCTATGTCACTGGCCACAGAAGCTCTAAGGCTATGTTCACATCTTGGCGTTGCTATTTACAGGCGTTTTTTAGGCGTTTTTTCAGGCGTTTTTATCTGCGTTTTTTCAGGCGTTTTACAGGCATTTTTGTGCAGGCGTTTTTAGGTTGACAAGTGACCAATGGAAAAAAATAAAAATGCCTGTAATCTGCCCAAAAAGAAGCTCATGTACTTTTTTGAGCGTTGGGCATTTTGCTTAAAACGTCAAAACACTCAGATGTGAACAGGGGCCATTGAAATGAATAGGATTTGTCTTGTTGGGCGTTTTTTGAGCTGATCCTACAGCAGAAAAACGCACCAAAAATGCCTCAAAACGCCTACATGTGAACTTAGCCTAAGATTCCAGGTGGATAATTAAAAAGTCCTTCACACAAACATGAGCATGAAGAAGTCTACGTCTTGCAGGTACCAGAACTGTTTATTTGCTTCTTTAGTAAATAAAAAGCTCCTAGCTTTTTCATGATTTGATTTAGATGATAAACGGAAGGACTACTGCTTGCGCCTCTTATGGTCCTATTAAGTAGCAAGAGGAGGCTCTATGGAGCCCAGTTGCAAACTGATAGCTTGGAGACTCATGTTCCTGTTTCAGTTCTTTAGACAATAAACACACAAGTATTCCTAATACCAAGTAAGCCCTTTTTCACGACACAGGGTAAAAGTATTGAGACTTAAAAAACAATTGTGAACTCAGGCACTAAGGCTGGATTCACATCACTCCTGCTGCTTTAGCGAATGTTGATGCATGATAAATGCACTTGAGTTGACATCTGTTTTTTAATGCATTGTGATGCAATGATGTGCACTTTTCTAATACTTTTCAGTAATTTAAGGGCTTTTTTTGTATACAGTGGGAGCAAAAATAAATTGCCCTCCTCTCCTTAAGACAGGTTGCAGCATGTTGTGACCTGCTGTAATGCATTATACTGCACTGCACTTCACTACTGCATCTCACTGTAAATAGTCTTGAAAACAATTGGTTTTATCTTTCTTTTGGACACCAAAGCACCATGCGATGCAACCCAATACACATGGGGTGAATGGACTACTAATTGTCAGAAGATCTATTTAGTCAGAAGACCCACCCAGTTGCTGAAGGCTACTAAGTTTCATGTTCTAATGTTTGTGTGAGAGGTTGCACAATGCTTACCTATTTTTCTATAAAGTGTTTTTGATCCAGGGGTGAAGCCAGGATTGTGAAAGATGAGGGGCAACCCTTAGGGACCCTAAGAAAGAAATGAGGTAATGGATGTATTGCACCATGGTGCATGCTGGATGTAACCCTAAGCTCAGCCCAAATTATGAAACTGTTTCACTACATGTGTATTTCTGCACAAGGAAAATGGACAGAGAGCTGATACTTTGTAAATGCCTTCCCTAAAGAAAAGCTTCTTTGAAGTAGACAGGGACTGCTTCATAATCAGTAACTGGTAAAGCACTGAACAATATGATAAGGACTATGTGTCATACAACATAGTGTATAGAGTTTAATGGTTATGAATAAGTAACATATAACACAGCATATAAAGTGTAGAAGTCAACATGAGAGGGACGGGGTGGTGTGAGGTGTGGGGTGTGGGATGGGGGGGGGGGGGGGGAGAGTGAGAAAGAGTGAAAGAGGAGGAGGATGGGAGAGAAGGGGGAAGCAGCAATCCTAAAAATGCTTGACTACTTGCCATCCGGGCCAATTCTGACACTTCACTCCTACATGTAAAAATCTACATTTTTTTAACTAGAAAATTACTTAGAACCCCACTGTGACAAACTCACTCAGGACAGGGGCTTTTGGAGGGGACTGCAGGCTAGCCTCTTGCCTACTGACTATGGGCTCTGGCTTGTGAGGGAACACTGCTCTTTGTGGGGTGTATGCTGGGGGGGACCCTTGGAGTAATGTTACTTTGGATTCAAGTCCATATCTCCCCAAGACACACAGACTCTGGAACTCTAGGCCTAGGATCCATGGTAAAGGCCTAGTTGCCGATTGCCAATAGGGGACTGCTCCGCACAGTCAGACTCATGGCAGATGCTAATGTCATCAGCTCAACCACCTGTCTTCCACATATATCGTTTACTGTGGGGACGTGTTTACACTTATAATAATGTGTATTGTACGTCAGGAGCTCCATGACGGAAAGTCTGCTGGTTAATTAGCTCAGGTTAATTAAATCACTGTCATCTATTAATTTCTAGTGGCAAAGTAGAATGCTGTTTGTGTTGGTTGTTCCTTAGATATGTAAAATATATTTCTGTACACAATTTCATCTGCATATGATACCTGGTGGGGTATATATTTGGTGTGAGTTTGTTCAATAAATGTTCCATCCAGATCTTATACAAGCTATTCTCAGCTAGTTTTGTATGGGGGCGGCTAGAATACCTGATATCTATGTTCAAGACTGAAGGAAGCTGTATTCTGATGGAAGCACACAAACAAATTGTGGGGTTGCGGTTCCGTTACAACCCCAAAACATTATATATATGTATATATTTTTTTTTTTAGCAGAAGCCCTATAGAATAAAATGGTGGGTATTTCATGAATAAAAAAAAAACAATACACTAAAGGTAGCCCAAGTAAATAGATACCTAACATGTCATGCTTTACAATTGCGTCTGCCCCGTACACCATAGGCAATGTCTTTACAGGTTACCAGTTTAGAATTGCAAAGGAGGTTTAGGTGCTAGAAATAATGCTCTCGCTCTGACGTTCACGACAATACCTCACATGTGTGGTGCGATCACCGTTTACACATGCACGCGGGAGTAACGAACGAGTTCACATTAGCTCGTAAGCACGGTAGGACGGGGGCACAAAATGTATTTTGTATATTTTATTATTTATTTTATACAAATTTTTTTGATTAACTTTATTGATATTACAAGGGATGAACAACATCTTTATGGAGAGCTCTGAGGTCTTGCCTCTTATGCAGCAGATCAGACACAGATCACCCTGATCGGCTGCTTCCTGGCTGCTGGTGGCCAGGTAAACAAAGAGGCGGAACCGGAAGTGACACCATAACTCATCACTCCTGGTTTTTAGGGTTACAGAGAGAGGGGAACAACATCAGTTCCTCTCTCCCTGTTCAGGGCAGCCATTGCCGCCGGGCTGCATCGCTACTGTGGTCCAGGATGGTAGGATAGAGCTCAGAAGAGGGGGGTGGGACACCCTTATGCAACCTGCAGAAGTGATCAGATCATGAAAGAGAATTGCCAGCCGAAAACATACATACCAGAATGATACCTGTAGTTGCTGGCATCGTTCTGGTATAACCACTGAAACCGGTGGACATTCATGGACATCCAACTGGCAGGAAGTGGTTAAAGAGCAACATTAAAATTGTTAAATGTCTTTAAATAATGTGCCTGGGGGATATACCTAACCTTCCTAGGAAGTGGTACATCTGTATTATGTACAACCTACTACAACAGCTAAAGTAAAATATACAAAGAAAACAATGTGGTTTAAATCACCAGTAAATGACAGCTCTGCTCCTTACTTCTGTTTGTAAATAAGGTGGCTGGGGAATTTCTTCATCTATACTAGGCTTTATCCAAGTGAGAATCTGAGATAGATAGTAATGGGGGGTACCACACAAAATAAATATGGTGTGGGGTTCACCATAAAAATTCCTCATACCCTATCCTCATCCTTGTGGGGGCTCCCACTAAATTCCATAGCAGCCCCTTATCCAAGCATGCATCCTGGAACATCAGGAAAGGAGGGGTGAGTCTGCAACCCTATCCTGAGCCATATCAGGACATATGCCCTCAAAATGGAGAGGAACCTTGCCAGAGGGGACCCCTGGTAAGATACTTAGTCCGTATTCTGAAGAGGAAGGGGCCTCTTCCCCACTTTTTTTGCCAGTGGTTATGGTGGATGAGGGGGGGGGGGGGTTCTGCTGGTGAGGGCTTATCTAAGTTTTCCTGAAAGTGGTTGTAAAGCCTTAAGATTTTTCACCTTAATGCATGCTATACATTAAGATGAAAAACCTTATGTGCTGCAGCTAACCCCGCCTTGTTCTTACCTGAGCCCAATCTGATCCAGCAATGTGCACAAGCACATAGGCTCCAGCTGCCATCGCTCTCCTCATTGGACAGATTGATAGCAGTGCGAGCCATTGGCTGTAAATCAAAAGATATGTCTGTCTGTTTCAATGGACACAGCAGTGGGACTCGGGAGTGAGCCTGCATGGGTGCCCCCATTAAAAACGGCTTTCTGTGGGGCCTGGAGCGCCGTCTAGGATCCCAGAAGAGGAGGATTGGGTCTGCTCTGTGCAAAACCATTGCACAGAGCAGGTGTGTATAGGCATGTTTGTTATTTTTATTTTGAAAAATCGTAGGTCTACAATCACTTTAACAATAAGGGACCCCAGACATCACCTCCCCTTATTGAATGAGTAAGGGGTATAGTACCCCCTCTTATTTATAAAAACAAAATGAAAATACAAAATAAAGACACCAAACTGACAAGTTCTTGTCATCTATGTTTACCACTATTCCCTGCCCCTTTGTTTACTTGGCCAAAAAATGAATAAAGCTGAGTTATATCACTAGTTGCCCTGGGCCCAGTGCATTTTGCATGCCTGTAGTGATCCCTCTACTTAGGAAATGTGTGTAAGCGAAAGTAAGTTTAGGCTGAAATTTTGGGCTAAGCTGATATTATTTTTGGCTATTCCTATTTGAATTTCTCTATACAGTAAAACAGCTTAAAAAAACTCCTGAACTTTGCCTCTTTGCACAAGTTTCCTGCATCATATGCCATCCACTTCTGTGACCTTTTTTTCTTTCCTCTGTGTGGCTGGTCTTGTCTCCACTCACTTGTAGTTTTCTGCAAGCAAACTGTAGTGGATGGATCTGCTCTCTGCACAGGTTATGTACAGCACAGTAATGCTGTCATCACTGCAATTTATAACATAATTGTATATTGTATTGAGGAATATATTTAAATAATGTGCCTGAAGTCCAACTTTAAGTGTCAAATCACCCTAATGCTTAAAGGAGTTGTAAAGGCAGAAGTTTTTTTAATGCATTAAAATAAAAAGCCTTCTGTGTGAAGCAGCCTCCCCAGCACCCCCTAATACTTACCTGAGCTCCATCTCTATCCAGCGATGTCCACGAGTCCCTTGGTTGTCCGGGACTCTCCTTCCTGATTTGCTGAGACACAGTAGCGGCACTATTGGCTCCCACTGCTGTCAATCAAAGTCAGTTAGCCAATCAGGAGAGAGAGAGGGGGGCAAAATGGCAGCTCTGTGTTTGCATGGACACACAGAGCTGCAGCTTGGCTTTGGTGCCCCCATAGCAAGCTGCTTGCTGTGGGGGCACTCAACAGGGGGAAGGGGCCATGAACAGCGAAGAGGGACCCAAGAAGAGGAGGATCCGTGCTGCTCTGTGCAAAACCAACTGCACAGAGTAGGTTTTTTAAATAATAAATTATACACTTTTATACATATGAATCTAGGTGTATAAAGAGTTATATATTCTTTACTACAGAGCACAACAGAGATTATCCCTTTTCAGATACTCTGGGATTGATTTTCTAAAGGCTAATGGGCTTTTCCCTTTGCAAGGGAATTTTCCCCCTAGCTTAGAGAATGAGGTGAAGCTCTGATGACTTCCATCTTCTATCAAAGTCTAAACAAAAGTTTTGGCTTTACATAGACTTTGAGGCAAATTTGAGTATAGATCTGCTTATGTATTCATGTAAACTTTCTATGAATGTGTTTAACTAGGTTATGTTTACACTGCATATCCCAAATCCCTTCAACTAAAGGGAAAATATACATGATCACCCAGTGCCAAGAAGACTTGTTCGTGAAACATATCCTTCAATTTTAATCCAGCTAATCCGCAATATCAATATTTAGCAGTATTAATTAATTATTTTACATCTCCATTGCCACAGTTAAAGATGGGCTAAGCAGGGATACAATGCACAGCAGATTTGCCCGGCACAGTAATAGTCTTTATGCCTGGAAATTTATGGAGCATGGACAGTTTATAAGAAACGACGTAGTTCATCAGAGAGGCAGACTGATGGAACACAAGGGAATATTTTGCACAGGAAGTTAGGTTTTAAAATAATACTTACTTTGATAGAACTGTTTTCCTAGCTAACTAAAACAGTAGGGGAACCGGCGGCCACTTAGGTTTAAAACGTAAATATATTTGCAAGTTAACCAACTGCTAAACTGGTGATTTATAACTTACGGGCATACCTGGCAAAATAAATGAAGCTCATATTGTGTATTGAATAAAAAAAGCATGCTTATGCCAATTAATAAAAAGCATACCATGGAAAATGTAGTGTATGGTAGCGGCGGTTATTGGGTGAGATTACAGTTGTGTTCTTAAAGTTCTTCTAAAACCAAACCAAAATAATATTGTAATATATTGCAGCTTTCTAGTCCATAGATGTGGTGGCTTCTTTATTTTCTTTTTTAGGTTTGGTTACATGGCGATCCTGCCAGTAACACACTTTCTGTCCTAGGGTGTTAATGCTCACTCTGCGGACTAAATAGTAAAGTAGCTTTGCCACCTTGGACTGCAAACAACCCCCTCTCCTCTTCTCTATAACAGAGTGGACAGATTTCATTTTGCTCAAAATCAAGAGGTATATATTGGACTTACCAAACAAATATACCAAAATAGTATATTTCACAAACCAAAAGGACCAAATTAGGTTGGCCATGCATGAGTCATTTTCTGCCAACCAGTGGGTTGAATGAAAGAAAATGACTTGATCCCCTTATCCACACACTTGATGTGGATGGAGGAATCCATCTCACTGAGCAATTGTATTCTGACTGCAGTTAGACTTCACAGTCAGAATTTACTGATCAGCACCACTGGCTATAGCCAGCAGGGCTAATCGAGAAAAGATTTTCCAACAGGCTGGTTGTACACAAATCAATCAATCGATCGTTCAGAATCTGTTGAACCAGATGAATTTTTGATCCATGTATTTCTGGCTTAAAAGAAATATATCTTAAAGCGGAGTTCCAGGCACAAAAACAAACTTTTTTTTTTTTGTGCCCATCCGCTTGGTCTCCCTCACCTGAAAAGGAATTGGATAGTTAGGCATTTTTTTTTTCACTCACCTTGTAATTGGAGATTGAATATACTCACCTATTCTCTACTTCCTCCCTCGGTGCCGCGGCTCCGACGTCACTTCCTGTCTTGCGATGATTCCTGGGAGCTGAACGTCATCGCTCCCAGGAATCAATGCGACGGCACCGGCCCCGCTCGTCACTTCCGGGGCGAAGCCGCATTCCCCGCTAAACAGCTTCTGGGCATGCCCAGAAGCTGTGGAGGAATGCGGCGCTGCACCGGAAGTGACGAGAGGGGCCGGTGCAGGCGCATTCTGGGACAAGAAGACGCGGAAGAGGACGCCGAAGAGGATCGCGCTGGCTTCAGCTGCCCACAACAGAGATGGCAACGCTGGAGAAGAAGTTTTAAAAGTGAGTATTTCTTCTAAAAGGTAAGTGCGAACCGGGACAGATCAGAGGCTAGCCATTGGGGAATGTACTAGCCCTGACTGTCCCGGGGGTATGTTTGTTGAAAAATGGTTTCTGTGCCCGGAACTCCGCTTTAAGGATTTATTTACATTTTATTGATAATGTTACTATTCTTATTCATTTACATAGCACAATTGCGGTCCAAAGACACTAAAGATAGCCATACACTGTTAGTTTTCCTTTATTCAGCCAGTAGGCTAAACGAAAAAAAAAAAAAACAGTTTCCTTAATACACACAAATGTGGTGAATGGAGGAACCCCCCTGCCAGGGCATTGTACTGTATTCTGACAGCAGCACCCGCAGCTATCAGAATCCACTGATCAGTGGATGCAGCTGATTGTCTTCAGCTGCTGATCAATAAAAGTTTTCCAACATGTCCCTTTGACAGACGCTGAACAAATGATCTGTCGATTTATTGAGCAGGGACACTGATCAAAATTCAACAATCCCTGCTGAACCAACTGAATTTTGATCAGTGTATGGCAAGCTTTACAAGAACATTTAGCTTTTTGGAGTTTTTTGAGCTTTGCCTACTCATCAGCATCTCTTATTTTGAATGGTTTATTCATGCATTTGCACTTAATGAGTACATTGCATTCTACTTAAAGTGGTTGTAAACTCCCCATTTAAACTTTAGCTCAATCCAATCTACATTATTATAGCTATAGATCGCTGCCTGTGAAACTTTACTTACTTTTATCATCTTCCTACAATCTGTAAAGAAAAGTTTTATTACGTCACCGGCGCATGCGCAGTTGGTCCTTCAATCCAAGGCACGCTATGTGTGCCGTTTCCTTAACAACAGCATACCGGGTCTCAGAGTTCCTCTGCAAAACGGGGAGAGGGTACCTTCCTTAGTGATATTGTGTTCTGCCGGTTGGGGGGGGGGGTGGCAGGGAGCCTTCCCAGCCAGCAGAACACAATGATTATTGCTAATGGCTATAGCTGCTGGCAGTAATCGCATGTGAAAAAATCTGACAGGCTGGTTGTACCCAAGTCAATCGATGGATTGGCTTGGGTACAATCAGCCTGTCCATACATGGACTAAAATTTGACCGGTCCCTGCTGAACTGGGTTTATTTTGATTTCCATGTATGGCCGGCTTAACACAAAGAGAAAATTATTTGTAGGGTTTGCATACCCTTTAATCATAATGCTACTATGCTTATTTTTTTTTTTACATATCACCATTGTGGTTCAAAGACAAGTACACAGAACATTTAACCGTTCTGAGTTTTTGAGTTTTGCTTACGCATTGGCATCACTTATTTGGATTTGTTTAATCAGGCATTTTCACTTAATGTGTGCATTGCTTTCTACTTAACAACACTAAAACAAACATCTTAAAGTAAGCTCTGTTTCAGGCTTTTGATGAATTATTCTGAAGAATGCTAATGTTATCCACAAGAGCACATTTTTAATTTGTGCAAAAATTGTGTAAACAGGATTAGAAGAGTTAAACGGCGTGTCAACGACCTACAGACATCAAGAGGTAAATAAAAGATCTTAAAATAAGCAAGGAACCTGAACACGTATTGCATTGTTGCATATCAAAGGCCTTTGTTTGTAGAAAATATGAATCAGAATGAACCGGGCTGTAGAAGGAAAAAGTTCATGTTTGTGAGTTTTTCTCGATATGCACAAACACAGCTGTTGTCAATTACATATGGTAAAAGAATTTAACATTTGTCAATATTTCACATGACTGCTTTAAGACTCTCATAGAATGCATTTTTCAGATGAATGCAGGGAGTAGTTTGATACCAGTGTACTATAAGTGAACCAGATGTTGTAAAGAACATATCACCGAATGTAATGACATTTGTTGCTTTGATGCAGATGTCTCTTTTAAATTGCAGCGTCTTTACACAAGTTGTAATGTCCACAGCACAAGAAAATCATTGTGAGTGTACTCAGCTGGACTGTGAATGCATTTCTTATGACAGTAGTTGTTCTGTGCACTGTACAAATGTAACTTGCTGGGCAGAGGAGGAGGAAAGCACTTAAAGCCATTGGAAACAAAGCACTGCTTGGCCCATAGATTCGCCCACAAATGTGAACTGCATATCATACTCAAAATGGTGTTAGAATGACTTAAAGTGACACAAAGCAATATCCTTATTTTTGAAAAATCATCCATATGCAGTAGTGATCGACCGATATCGTTTTTTAATTGCCGATACCGATATTTTGGTCATCGGATATCGGTATCGGCCGATATCTGCTGATATTTTCAGACATTAAAAAATTATTATTTTTTTAGGTGTGGAGGGATCTGGGGGTCTAAAAGACCCCAAACCCCTCCTCGGCACTGAAAAGCATTCAAAACGCCAAGTTTAGCTGTTTTGAATGCTGTCAGTTTTTTTTAATTAGGCACCGAGTACACGGAAGTGATGTCATGACATCACTTCCGGGTTTTTTACATGGAGACTCGATCAGAGCCGAAAGCGGCTTTGATTGGGTCTTATCTTCGGCGGCGGTGGCAGTGGAGATAGGATGCCCAGGTCTCCCGGTGGGACGGGAGACCCGGGCGAGCAGCAGAAGGCGGCGGGAGGGGGGGGATGTCCCCTCCCGCTCCTTGTAATGAGAGCCGAGCG
The DNA here is from genome assembly GCF_965119305.1 of Pelophylax lessonae. Taxonomy (NCBI): domain Eukaryota; kingdom Metazoa; phylum Chordata; class Amphibia; order Anura; family Ranidae; genus Pelophylax; species Pelophylax lessonae. The sequence continues at coordinate 584,487,709 of NC_138770.1, forward strand.
GCTTCTCAGCCACATCGGTTGTCATTACAAGTCAGCCGACCATCGGTTATGGACACCGGTACCAGGGTGATGCCTCTAACTGCAGGTATCACCCGGTACATGCACTTTCCCTAAATATCGGCAGTATTGGCAAATCCAAACGCCGATACAGATATATCGGGGAAAGTGCATATCGGCACCCGATATGTTGGCGTTGCCGATAATCGGTCGATCTCTAATATGCAGTACATTACCACTACTTAATGGCTATGTAACCTACAGTATTTGTTTCATAAAATAATGTCTTACTATACTTTTCTTCCTCCATATAATGTCCTCTGTGAACCTCTCTTTTTCCTCCCTCACTTCTATTTGTTTGGAAAGAGCAGTGAAAGTTAGTTGCTCTATGCACATTACAAATACCATAGTCTATAGTCCATCTCAGGAGTAAGTAAAAGAGAGGACCACCTTTCTACATACACTGGGACCATGACGAACAAACATAGCCACACTCTAACAAGAAGTCAGATCCCAGCAGCAAAAGAATGTTATTTGGAGGAGGCTGAGAAGGTACTTTTTGAGTTTACAATGTACTGTATAGATTTTTTAAAGCAGTGTTTAGTAGAACTGAATTCAAAAAGTGTAGATTTGCTTTATTATAAGGAAAATCTAGAAATTGTAATTTTGTCTACGCAGTACCCTGAAAAATGTACCTTTTGTACATTATCAATAATAAAAAAAAAAGCTACCTGTGCCTGCCTCTCTGACCCAATTTTCTTTTTTGCCAAGACCTTGCCCCTAGCACAGTATCACAATATAGAAAAAGAAGAAGCCTTAACCACTTCCATACAGATCAGTTACACCCCCTTCCTGCCCAGACCAATTTTCAGCTTTCAGCGCTCTCACAATTTGAATGATAATTACTCAGTCATACAACACTTTACCCAATCAAGAGCTTTCTTTTGGTAGTATTTAATCACCACTGGGTTTTTTATTTTTTTGCGATATAAGTGAAAAAAGAGCGAACATTTTGAAAAAACACATTTTGTTTTAGTTTCTATTATAAAATTTTACAAATAAGTATTTTTTTTTCATAAATTTGGGCCAAAATTTATACTTCTACATATCTTTGGTAAAAATAAGCCAAATTAGTGGTTATTATTTAGTCTGTGTGAAAGTTATAGAGTCTACAAGCTCTGGTGTCAATCATAAATTGATCACACCTAATGTACCGACAGCCTATCTAATTTCTTGAGGCCCTGAAATGTCAGGACAGTACAAATACCCCCCAAATGACCCCTTTTTGGAAAGTAGACATTCCAGGGTATTTAGTAAGAGGCATGGGGAGTTTTTTTGAAGTTGTAATTTTTTCCCACAATCTTGGTAAAAAGAAGAAATCATTTTTTTTTTACACAAAATTGTCATAATAACAAGTTATTTCTCACACACAGTATATGCATACTTGCATTTACACCCCAAAATACATTCTGCTACTCCTCCTGAGTATGGCAATACCACATGTGGGAGACTTTGACATACAAGGAGCACCGTCAGGTGTTCTAGGAGAATAAATTACACATATAATTTCTTAACGACCTATCACACTTTTGAAGGCCCTGGAGCACCAGGACAATGGAATTACCCACAAAATGACCCCATTTTGGAAAGAAAACACCCCAACGTATAGTCTATGAGGCATAATGAGTCTTTTGAACATGTAATTTTTTTCCACAAGTTTTTGGAAAATGTGGAAAGAAAATGAAAACACATTTTTTTTTTTTACACAAAGTTGTCAATTTATAAGATATTTCTAACACATAGCATGTACATAGCAAAAATGACACCCCAAAATACATTCTGCTACTCCTCCTGAGTATGGCGATACCACATATGTGGGACTTAGTTCAAAAGGAGGTTATGGATATTATAAGAATAGAGAAAAAACTGCCCTAAACCCAATAGTGGAGGGCATTAATGTCCTACCAATAATGTGTATCTGGGTGACAATAATAAGTTGCAAAAAAAAAAAAAAAAAAATCAATGTATATTTAGTGCTAAGGTATTGCTACCTTGTGCCATACAATGCTAAATGCAATAAACAAGTCACAATCACTTAAATAAAGTGAAAATAAATTCATCAATACCATATAAAAAATTCATCAATACCATATATAAAAAAATTATTAAATAATGTTAAATTACTCATATATAAAGTGCAATGTGGGACAGCAAATGAAAATGCTCATAAATGATCACATATGTGAGATAATTAAAGTCCGTAATATGATAGTGCAAATATTAAATGGTGCAAATGGTGCATAAGGTCCTTTTAGTGCAGCTATATCAGGTACTCCTGCATACACATATGCGATAGTGATGGTGTGACCCTCCACTTCACCGCTGGTGGTTTATGGTAAGATGGCCCACTTACCAGATGGAGTTGATTCCTGTTAGCGTACGCCAGCAGGAATCAGTACAGGCTTGGGTGTTTATCCTTGGTGGTCCCGGTCTCCTGAGGATATGTGGGTGTCCGCGGCTTTCACCTATGTGCACTCAGGGTTTGGAAGAAGAAAAGAAGCTCCTCATGGTGCAGACGGTTTAAAAAATTCCATCTTTATTAAAGACTTCACGCAATCACAATAAAAACAGGATAAAAAAGCTGGTGCCCTTAATTAAACTCCCTTGCAGACTGAAGTGCCTTGCGGCTGTCCGTAGTGTCTGCTATGGGAGTCACGCCGTACCCAGAAGTGGGGGAATGGCATGCGGTTCAGCTAAGGGCCCATAACGAGGCAGCGTGCGTTACAACTTGACGCGTTTCATCGTAGAAAAGACGTCTTCGGGAGCTGTGCATACGCTGCGTCGGTCTCATTAAATAGGGAGAGAAGAAGCCAACAACTCCACCCTTTTCCCTTAACACATACCGTTGCCGGATACACCTCGCGGTGTCTTTTATCCACAGGGATCACTAGTTAGCAGGGGATAAATGTTATTTATACCCAGAAATAAAAAAAATAAAAAATTGTGACCATATTAATAATAATACAAAAATGGTCAAAAAATGCTTACTCTTTATAATGAAGTGAAGGTACAATGATGCATCTGCCCTTTTTATAGATACCTATTTTGGCCAGAAGGTGGCGATATAATATTCTGCTGTTAAATAAATGTATGGTGTTCATAATCTATATTCAATCTATTCACCTGATTTCATTTAATTTTACATATATGTGTAAAGAGTAACATACCTATATATTAATATAATTATACCTATATATTTGTATATGAAAAGTAATAAGAGGCTGGATATTGGGGGGCATGTGAGTGACCCTACAAAAACCTAATCAAATCCAGAAGAGCATATATTTGTAATGCAGATGAAAGTGTGAGTATGTAAAGATTCTATATTTGATGGTGATTGTATAAAGGCATAAATATTTGAAGTCCACCACATCCCCCAAAAAATGTATATGTAAAATTAATGGTTAGATATTACCAAAATAAAAATATTATTAAATGAAAGTTATATTAATATTAATGTATATGTTCAATAAATACTACTTTTCTATAGAAATTGGGTGGATGTTATCCAGTCCCCATCATGATTATGATATAAAAATATATAACTTTAAAAATTATTGGATATATTATTAAAAAAATTAATTAAATAAAAAATATATTAAATAGATTTTAAGAATACAATCAGCATGAGGTGTATCTGTTCACAATAAATACATATTGTCAACATAGCCAGATAAAATTAAAATTAAAAATCAGTAATACAGCAATTGAGGTCTAGCTCTATGTTCATACCCTGAGGTTGCAATGTCCCTAACTCATAAATCCAATATGTTTCGTTTTGTGATACCGCTTTACGCATATCTTTACCACGCCAGTGGGCATCGATTTTATCGATTCCACTGAATGTCAACAATGTTGGATCTCTATTATGGTATAATCTGAAATGTTGCGAGACACTGTGCTTTTTGAAACCCTTCCTTATATTATTAAGGTGTTCACCTATTCTTACTGTCAGCTTGCGTGTAGTGCGGCCTACATATTGTAAATTCCATATTGGAAAATATATAAATACTTTTGGGTAGTGTGGAGATCTCTTTTCTGTATATTAAAATATTCAAAGTCAACATAACTTTTTTTTTTTTCCTTGTGGTATTAAGGTGCGAGAAAGTGATCTTAGACACACACTGGGAATAAAATAAACAGACTCTCTTGACATGACCTCTCTGTCAGACACATGGTTTCACGATCACTGTACATTTTACAGCTCCAGAATTTGAACTACATTTCTTTCATATAAAACACAGTGGAATGTCCAAATGAATTAGGACATGTCCATGTAAGTTGTACATGAAAGTAAAGGCCTGTTTAATGTACAGGGGTGCCTGTTACAATATTGTATCGGCAAGAAAGCATGTAAAGGATAGTTTTAGTTGTTTCTTTCACATTACTGTTAACTGCATCAAATTAGAAACAAACTACAGGCCTCATAAATAAAAGCATTAAATAATGACCAAATAATACAGAATAATACCCTTGGTAAGTAATTGTTTCTATTTATAACTTAGGCTCAAAAACAGTTGTAGAGTTCTGTAATGCTCACATCATCTTTTGGGGTGGTGGGTTTCTGACACCATGCAGTGTGCTGCTGGTCCACATTTTGTGACTCACGCTGTCTTTTAAATTGCAGGCTATGTCAGATATTTCAGGATGTTTGGAGATGTGAATTCTGGTTAGACAAGGCAATAGACCATCGAACTGTGGTAGGAACATAACTCCTTTACAAAGACTTCACAACCGAATTGCATTTGCATGAACAGGAACACAAGATGAATGATGGTTCAGAAAACTTTAACAGTAGCACACAACAATGCAACAATGCGGTAGAACTGAAAAACCACTAAGGAAAGAGCAAGGAGAACAAATATCAAAAAAGTTTGTTATCAAAAATACAGATGCTCCTTACCAATATAACAAACATACTACCCCCATCCCCATTATAATTAAAACAGACAAAAATAGTAAAGAGTACCCATGCTTTTGGTAGGAATCTTTTTGATAGTTGAGTGTGCATATGTTCTCCTTATTCTCTTTTAGTGTTTTTTTTTTAGGTATATTATTTAGGGACATGCATCCCACTGATGTTAGGGGTTATTTTATAAAAAATAGGGGATGTGGCAAATGCTATTTTATTTATTGCATAAATGTAGTAGACCTACCTGTCTTAAAGTGGTGAATATAGGGATCAAATTGCTGTTTTGAAGCAGGTATGTGATAAAAGGAGCTCATTCATGAAAACTGTTGTGCTAAATATGAGGCCAATTTCTACAGCTGCTTCGCTATTTCCTTTGAAATGTTAAACACAATGGGATTGATTCACTAAATGCAGCTAGACTGCAAATTTTTCAAGGGAAGTTGCACTTTGCAAGGGCATTTTCTCCCAGAGCTCTGGATAACTTCCATCATCCAATCACTTGCAAGCAAACTCTTTTTTGTTTTAAATTCTCCTTGCTCATGAAAGTTCTACATTTTCTACTAAAGAGAAACTTCATTACCCCCCCCCCCCCCAATCAATTTTTTAAGTCAACAGCTACAAATCCTGTAACTTAGAACTTTTAATAAAAGGACACTTACCTTCCAAGGATCCAGCGCTGTCCTCTCCCTAGCCTGGTTCTTCACCCATCTTCGGGTCCCTAGTGCCAAGCATATGCTATAGGAAGCCAGCTGTGACTCCTTGCAGCTTTGCACCCGGTGAATGCTCCCACAGCCTTCTGGGACCTGTGATGTGTCCCACAAGCCTGAAGACAAAGAGGGGACCAAACCTCTACTCGGATTGCCTTGGTTCTTTGTCAAAACCAGCTCCCCCTCTCCACAAAAAAATAAATGTGTCCAAAAGTAGTATAGGAGGGGGAAGGAGGCAGAAAAGTGGAACTTCCCCTGCTGGGTAAAGTACTGTTTTAAATGAATTGCCATGCTTGTTATTCTGATGTCTTTGTCATATGTGATGTTATCTTGGTTGTGACAGCTACCCTCAATTTCATACTAAATGATATCTGAGCATTCCTTTTTTTCATTGATATCTGTGAACCAATATCACTGTAAAGGTGTTAGGGACAACTGTTAGGAAAATAACCTATGTTGACCGGAAGGTATTTATACCAACCCAGTTTTATTTATATTTCAGACTACACTTTTATATATCCAAGTTTAAAAAATAATCCTAAGGTCAAATTGACAAAAGTTAAAAAAAACACCCCTGCAAAAGTTAATTATTTGATCAAACAGACTCTATGTTCCTCGCATTGTCAACATGTAAAGAAAGAGACAAAGAATGTCAATAGCAATTGCAAAGACTGTGGAAACATCTTTGTTACTCAGCAGACATAATCACTTCCAAGGAGAGGTAAAGAATTCCTAGACAAGGTAAAGTAAAAATGAATTCAGCATATAAATGATCTGCTTAGGACCTTTTCCAAGATGAATATAGAAGTACTAGATCCACAGCAAGTCTGGAAGTGCCCAACTGCCCATATAAAACATTTAACTCACCAAACTGACCTCTCTGAATCTAAAGGAACAGCAGGACAGTTGCTATATTAGTTCTGTGATGAGTGATTATGATGGTGCTAAGAATAAAAAACATTATTATATAGACATATTCAGTGTTAAACTGTGGTATCCAGGGACAGAACATACATCAAGTTTTGACAGCTTACTGTAGAATCAAAAATAATATCTTTGGCAAAACAGATAATTTACATCATAGGGACACTAAATCAGAATTTTGAATATATTGCATTTTAAACCTAAGATATTAGAAGGCAGTACAGATTTTCTTTCCAATCTCTTTTTAGTTTTCAATACCCTGTAGGTGCTACTGCTTACTTAGAGCCCTCTAGAGCAGTGGATCCCAACCATTGGGCATTGGCCCACTGCTAGGTTATGGGCCATGGCCTCCCTCCTGTGGGGTGACAATTTCCTATCTGCTTTAACAGCTAGACTGTAGCTGTTGGAGCAGACAAGAAGCCATGGCCTGGCAGGAATGTGCTGTTCTGCACTGCTGCTGCCTCATGGAATGAGGGCATAGCTCCCAAATGTCACTGATTTCAAAGGGCATGTCACTGATTTGGTACAAAGTCCCTCTTTCCTCTTCATTTGTCCCTGATTTTGGTCTGATCTATATAGTTGTATATAAAATGCACTTATTATTTTTCAAAATATGTTTCCCAGTGCTAAACCTTACATCCAATTTCTAAACTGCTGCATTTGTAAGTTTGTAAAGCAAGTATGAAGGAATAATAGTGGTTAAAAAAAGCACTTGTGGGTTTAACTAATCATTTGTTTTGTATAATTCTCTTTTAAGGGAGCGTAGCAGGGTGTGTGTCTTATGTCTACATACTTTACTCATAGGTGTCCCTAGTTCCCATCTCAAAAAGTTGGAAGGTATGAATGAGGGCAAAGCTCCTTATAGCCACTGTGAGCACTCCTCTAGAGTAGGGAACCCAGAACCTAGTGTGCATCACTTTTCTGGGACTGTAAGAACCCAAGGGCGTCTGACAGTCCCAGCAAAGTAACATGCATTGGCCTTCAGCTGGCCTACAAGTACAATGCAGCAACCAGAGCTGGCTAGAAGTAGCCTTGAAACTTCATTTTAATTTCAAAAGTCAGCAAAAGTGCAGGACAGTGCAGATATTTTCCTCATATGTAAGCCCAATTTGCTGCTGCTCTCTACCTGTGCAAGCCCGAGCCTGTGACACTGCCTACCGCATTGATCTTCTTAGATTCTTAGTTTGAACTTGCTTCCTTGTAAAGTACATTTGGCTTCCTAATAGAAAAGTCCAGCACTGCCTCATTGTTAACTTGTGTGTAACTGAATAAATAATGGTCTCCCAACTTGGCTTGAAAAGAGGGCATGAGTGCCTCCTCTAGTTCATCCAAAAGTTTGTTTTAGCATAAGAGCTGCAGAAATAGCTTACTGGCTGGAAGTTGTAAAAATGAAATATTTATATGCAATATTACATATTTACTTCATTAAAGGCTAACCTCATCTTTAGAAACATGTTACACCCACATTTAGGGTGTAACATGTTGCTAAGCCCCCCTCATCTTCTGGGGGCCCAACTTCTCCATAATAGCATGTGGAGGTTATTCTCCTGTGCAGTCACTGTCCCTTTAAAAATCTTCACGCCCGTGCGGGGCTACACTTCCACAGTTGTGTCATTCATTCACAGAGATGGGTTTCAAAATAAATACCAAGGACCATCTGCCATTGGCAGATGGACTTAAAGCTCTCAATGGAATGCGAGCGCGGTAATCAGCGCACTCGTTGTCCATTGACACTTCCTCCAGCTCGCTAATTGAAAGCCCATACAGAGGTATGAACAGAGAGTTTACAGGCACCTCACACAGCGCCCTGCGAAAAAAAAAAATTAAAACGGCTCCTGTAAATAAAATAATAAATGAACTTTTTTCCTGCAAATATTTGTGTATCTACTTTTTCGTTCTAAAATTTGAACTTTAAAAGAATCCATAGGAAATTGGCTGTAGAGTGAAAATACAACACTGGTCAGGGGGAGATATTTAGAAAAATGCATTACTTACTCCAACTCAGGCATGCAAATGCAATTTTGTTGTAGATGAGAAATAGGAGGTTGCCAGTGGCTGCACGGTTCTAATAGAAGGGGCTTGTGAGCACAGTGACTACAGACATTGCCCTGCACTGACTATCTTTATCATTGGGGGAAGCTGCAAGTCATTTTAAATACAAAGCCTTGGCATCCATAATTATTAAATATGTTTTATAACCGGGCATCACCACCATAAGGCCTCATGCACACAAAGATTTTTTGCAGCTGCTTTTAGGAGTGTCAGATGTTTTTTTTTTTTGCAGCTTAAAAACGCCCCTCCATGCTCACGCCCTCAGTAGAAGTCCAGTGCCGACGAAACGCGTCAGAGCGTGAGCACGCGGTCATTCTGTTCCATACCAAGGACATCCCAGAGGATCCCCAGCACTAAACGCCAGTGAGTCCGGGCAACATCGCGATAGGGTGGCTGGATCACCCGTACCGTGTGGCTCAGTGGGGACAACGTCAGTAGCGGGAGGACCGGGTTTTGCACCTTGGATATGTTTTTCGCATAAATTCATCCGATTCCATGTGAGTGTGATTTTAACCTTTTAATAAAGCCTTGTTTGTACATATTACGCTATCGGTATCTGTTCCCCTTTTATGTGAGACGAGAGGAGGAGGTATCTGTTCCACCTTTATGTGAGAGGAGAGGAGGAGGTGCTGCCTATATCCCTACTATTTGGAGTTGAATCCTGAGGGGATTACCATCCGGATGTGGAGGATTATTGATTGAATAAAGCGCTAAACCCTAGCGTTAAGGGTACGTGTCCACTCTCAAGGGGGGGAGCACAGCGGTGAGGTGAAGGATATGACGGTTGCTGAGTGATCGATAAAGAAGTCTGGTGTTTCACTACACTAGGAGTTTCTATGCACCCATTTTATCGTGTGACTTCACCCTGAGAATATTATGGATTTATGAACTATTAGGCTTTATAACAATTCCCTACCTTGTTAGGCTGGTTGTTTTTGCTATATACCATCAACCTCGTCAGAGGCTGTTTCTAGCGCTGCTAGTGTCTATGTGGGCTTAGGCTCTTATACACACCCCCTTTTTTTATGTTATGTCTTTAGTATAGCAGCTGCTTTATTGGGTATATAGGCATACCAGTATATCTTGCTGCATTGCTGGATATACATGTATAGATCCTAGGAGTATTGCATATACATGAGCGCTGAGTGGGTGGGATAAGGAACATTGTTTCTTTCTTGCTCCTTTTATACATGTTATTCTATAGCCTAATGCACACACAGGCTTTTAGGAGCTCCAAGTGGCATAGGCGTTTTTAAGCTGAAAAAAAAAAAAAACGAAGGGCCTGTGCATTCTGATAATCAGCGTCAGAGCTGGAAAAACGTCTGATGCTGCTAAAGGCTGCTTAACAGTGCTTAACGTTGCTTATACAGCGTTAAACCACATTATGCATTTTTTTTATGCGAAAATCAATGGTTCCCTATGGAAGCCCATAGATTTGAATGGAAGTCCTGAGACCCCGCCCTCTTATGTCGTCACTCATCGTCAGATGACAATCTGATGATGTGTGACGACATAAGGGACGGGGTCTCCGGATGACGTCACCGGGGAGGCTATGCCCCCATGGCTATATAAGAAGCTGCAAAGACCGGAGCCGGCATAATCACGGGAGACATCGTCGTCAGAGGACTGGAGGGAGAAGACCAGAGGGAGAAGACCAGAGGAAGAAGATCGGAGGGAGAAGACCAGAGGGAGAAGACTGGAGGGGAGAAGATCGGAGGGGAGAAGACCAGAGGAAGATTTTTTAATGAAGGACTTCTCTCAAAACTGTCTCTTGTCATTATTTACATACACTGCCTTTTTTGGGGTGAATGGGTAGGGGTACAATGTACCCCATACTCATTCACATAGGGAGGGGCCAGGGATCTGGGTTGCCCCCTTGTTACAGGGGGTGTCCAGATTCCGATAAGCCCCCTGCCCGCAGACCCCCACAAACACCACCCAGGGTTGTCGGGAAGAGGCCCTTGTCCTCATTAACATGGGGACAAGGTGCTTTGGGGTGGGGGGTGCAGAGCCCCCCTGCTCTAAAGCACCCATCCCCCCATGTTGAGGGTCTGTGGCCTGGTATGGTCCAGGAGGGGGTGGGGCTGCTCGCTCGTCCCCTCCCCTTTCCTGACCTGTCAGGCTGCATGCTCGGATAAGGGTCTGGTATGGATTTGGGGGGGACACCACACCATTTTTTCAGCGTGGGGCTCCACCTAAGGATCCATACCAGACCCAAAGGGCCTGGTTTGGAACCTGGGGGGACCCCCACACCATTTTTTCCCCCACTTTGGCATGGAGTTCCCCCTCAAGATCCTCAGAGCGTAAGTCGCAGCACACGACTTGTGATGCGACTTCCATTCATATCAATGTGCTGAAAGCCGTATCAAAGATGGCTCATAGGAAACCATTGATTTTGAATGGAGGCAGAAAAACGCTGCTAAAAGCTAACGTGGCTAAACGTGCAATAACGCCAATGGAAAAAGCTACTAGAAGCACATTTTTACAGCTGCTTTTTCCTAGCATTAGAAGTGGCTCTGCAGCTCTTTTTTTCAATGTGACTTTGGTTTGGGTGGCTATGGATTAGCATTAAAATAGGGACTACTCAGTGGCATGAAAAATACACATGTCCACCCACATACACAACTTTCAAATGCAATATGAAATATATATTATAGTATAAAAGCTTGGTTATTTATGGTTATTTTCTTCTAGAATTATCTGAGCATTCGCCAGAAACAAACTCTAACAACAGTTGCTTGGTAATTATAGCAGTATGCCTTTACTTTCTTAAAAAAGGACCGAGTCATTTATCTTTGCTGGATAAACAAAAAACACACCAAAAAACTGTAGAGCATAGCTGAATAATTGAACAATGTAATTTAATTGCAAAAAATATACAATAAAAATGTCTAATTTCCTGCTTATTATATTACTGCAATGCAATTCAAAAATAAATCTTTAATCGCTATATGCTAGGTGATTTATATATTTTTCCTACATGCTAATTGCTAGTACAAAAGGCTTGGAAAAACACCAACACACCAAAGGAAATATTTAGACTATAGCATGAAGACAGGCGAATATTTATTAATGTATAATTTTTAGTAGCTTTTTTCCTGTTTTATTTGTTAGGTTAAAAAGTAAAAGCACAACAATTAAAAGCAGGGTTTGCACTATTTTTAGTCTTGTTTTTTTCAAAAATAACATGTGCTGCAAGGTCAACCTGCAGTCCAGCTGCCATTCTGCAGCAGTTAGAAGATTAACAGAAGCAAACATAGAATGGGTGAGGCACCTCATTACATTCAGCAATACATTCATAATGCTAAGATTTTAGAAAGGTATCAGTTTAACCACTTAAGCCCCGGAGGATTTAGCTGCTCAAAGACCAGGCCCTATTTTGTGATTTGGCACCACGTGAATTTAACGGACAATTACGCGGTCGTGCGATGCTGTACCCAAATGAAATTGACGTTGTTTTTTTACCCACAAACAGAGCTTCCTTTTGGTGGTATTTGATCACCTGTGCAATTTTTATTTTTTGCGCTATAAACAAAAAACAAAGCGTCAATTTTGAAAACATAACAATATTTGTCATATTTTTTAATATGAAACTCTCAAAAAAAAATTAAAATTTGTTTTCTGCTGCATATTTTTGGTAAAAAAAATTGCAGTAAGCGTATTTTGATTGGTTTGCACAAATGTTATTGCGTTTACTAACTACGGGAAAGATTTATGTCTTTTTTATTGTTTTTTTTTTTTAACTAGTAATGGCGGCGATCTGCGTTTTTTTTTGCGGGACTGCGACATTGTGGCGGACAGATCGGACCCCTGAATGACATTTTTGACACTTTTGGGAGTACCGGTGACATTAATACAGTAATCAGTGCTATAATTATGTAGCCAATGATTTCTTGAACTAAACAGCAGCACTTTTTCTTAAAGAAGCCTAATATCTGATAAAACTCAGATTTTGGGCACATCCCCACCTGTTCCACTATATAAAGGGGTTCTGCAAAGGTTCATAAACAGGTATCACAATAGCCAATCGAATGACAAGGTTGTGTGGTTGTGTGGCATATGTTGAGGCTTCTGAAGCCTTAAAAATATCACTTCTGTTAGGGTACAAATATGGTAGCTGCTGACTTTTAAATGAACACTCACCTGTCCAGGGGTCCAGCAGCATCCCCTACCAAGCACTTCTTCACCAGTCTTCAGGTTGATGGCACTAGCATGTTTACTGTGGGCAGCAAGATGTGATTCCTTGGGGCTTTACAGCCCTCTGCCCACTGTGCATGTGCAAGCTGTGCTGCACTTTGTGAATGTTCAGCCTTCTGAGACCTGTGACGTGTACCAGAAGGTTGCAGGCGCAGGGGAAGAGAACTTCCAGTGGATTGCTGGGGTAATCTGCCATGGGAGCGGGTACCTGCCAAAAAAAGTGCCAAAAAATAAAGAGGGGAAGAGGGCAAAAAAAATAAAATAAAAGGGGAAGGAGGGCATAAAGCGGAGGCTATCTTTTAGGTGTTACTAACATACAAAAATACAGTGTTTTTGCCTGTCGTTTTGCTACCTGTCATGGGGGTATGTACAGCAAATATTATGGGTAAGTAGTGCCAGTATCTGGTTAAGGAAAGAAGGAATAAATGCATCTGTGCCACATTGGCTTGAATATGTTCTCATAACTATGTGCAGACAAATTATGCTATAAATTCCTGATTGCTATATCCAAGCTACACTGTGCTGCCAACATGTTTTTGTATTGGCATAAACCCAGAGGCCATTTAGTTTAATAATATATCAAATAAAGAAACATATTTCATTAAACAAATTTTATTTTGGCTACATGTGATAACAATGAGGTCAACATACATTTACCAGTTGTACAGTAATATTTCCATTTATTTTTTCACTGTTTCTGTTTATTTGGGAAACCCCTTTAGTGGGCTCAGGAATACATTTGACTGACTTTATCTATTTTATGCTGCAGTTTTCCTTGAAGTTGCTAGAAGACTCTGAAATGTTGTAATGTACAAAGTTTCACATAGAGTCACCTTGTTTGAAGTGCTCTTTTGGGATTTTATCTCTGGTGGATATTTTGGGGCTGATCACACATTAATTGGTTAAATAGTTCATAATTATGTGTGATTATACTATCTGTTTATTCATAAATCCTATCAATTAGCAATAATTTTTAAATAAATCTTGCAATATCTTTGGGGTAGTGTTCTAACTAGGTCCCAGGTAGCGCCTACTATTTGTTCCTACCTTGTAAATACTGATCTCTACACAATTGCATATGGATGGTTTTTATCATGTTCGTAAGTACTCATGATAAAATATTGACATTTGTACTTTAGTTTGGGTTTTGTAGATATTATTGATATGTGTAATCATTTATAATTTCTTCTTGTATTGTATATTTTAGATTGTTTACCCACTATTAACTCTTAAAAAAGTTGGAAATCAATGAAATGCATAGATTTGATTGCTTATCTTTCTCCAATAATGTTACGATTATGCTATAGATGAACTTTTAGAAGATGAAGTTCTCATTGTACAGAATATTAGACAAACATATGAGGAATATGAGGCTTGTTTTATGGGACTCAATCATGTGCTAGTTTATGACTATTTAAATATAAGCTATAAACTTTTAAATATACTGTTCTGTACTGATCCCTTCCTGTAACTTAAATATCCCTACTCCTTCTTTCCTATATATTGTTTATACTCGAGATATTGGTACCATCAAACACCTTAAACAATCCCAGGTCTATATGCACTGTTTTTGGTACTTGCATAAAACTGGAGTCCAGTATATAAACTGGATGTTTACATGCATTTAACCCTAACAAATCAACAGGACGATCTAAAAAAAAAAAACACTTTCAAAGTTACAGATAAAATACAAAAGACTTATTTTACAGATTTTTTTTTTCTATTTTAAATTTTTGAGCACAACAGACAAATAACCATGTCAAAACAGATACATACAACCAGTATATAGACATTTTTGATCTTGCAGGGGGGGGGGGGGCAAACCAAACTGGGGATGGACAAGGCAGGGGGGCGAGGGGGATGCAGGGTCAGAACTCGATGACCTAGGAATGGGTGGGGGTCGTCAAGGTGGCGTCCTTGCATGGATGCCGAAAGGTAAATGTGAAATCATCTAAGGAAGGATCCGAGTCCTGAACGATGAAGGTAAGGTAAGTTGACCATTTGTGGAGGAAGGTCTTTCGAGAGGAAGAGGCCGTGAAGTCCGTGTTGAGGCGGTCAATGGAAAGAAGTGTGGTAAGCTCTGATCTCACCCGGGACACCGAAGGGGGGGTTGTGGAAAACCAATGTGCCAGGATTACCCATCTGGCTACCAGGAGACAGGTAAGGATCCACAGGCGGTGCGTCAGGACAGAAATATATGACCATTTTTGTAAGCGCTTGTCCCAATATCCGAACAGAAGAAGCAGAGGGCCTTTCTGTACATGGAGGTGCGTCACATCGTTGATAAAGGACAAGACTTGGTCCCAGAACAAGGAGATGGAGGGGCAGGACCAAAACTTGTGGCAAAGGGACGGTCTCACAGCAGAGCAAAGAGGACATTTGTTAGCATCAGGAATCGTTTTATTGGATAGGAATGGGATATGTGCTCAATGGAAAATTTTTAGCTGAGTTTCTTTCCAAACTGCATTGGGAGTGAGTCCAAGTGTGGTGCGGAGACCGCTGATTATGTTGGGTAAGGCGTCTTCACCAGGGAAATCCTTGAGCCAGTTTGAGCCCGTAGAGGGGAAAAGGGCTGGGGTCACGTCCCCAGAAGTGGTTTGTAGATGCCCGATATGGTACAGTTTCTGGAGTCCAACAGGTGATCAATAAGGGAAGGCCTGAACCTTTCCCGGCTGTAGTGGCGAGAAAATGTTGGCATTGGGCCAAGTAGAAGGAGTCCGGTCCCTGAAGGTTATATTTGGCTATGATGGTATGTTGGGGATATGGAATATGCGTCTGCAGATCGCACAGATCACTAGACCCTTCTTTTCCCATGTCTGGTATACTGCATGATCAAGGCCCGGAGGAAAGGTAGGGTTTCCCCGGATCGGGAGAAATTTAGAGACATAAAGAGGTAATTTCAAGAGTTTACGCACCTCTCTCCATGCAATAACTGTATCCCTAAGGAGCAAGTTATGACGGAGCTCTGGGCGCACTTGGGCCCATTTGGCATGCAGAAGAGCAGACAGAGAGAAGGGGCTGGACATCTGGGACTCCAGATCATAGTTGGAATAGTGAGAAGTCTGAGATATCCAGTCCAGGGCAACTCTTAATAGACACGATAAATTATACAGTCTCAGATTAGGGAAATTTATGCCCGCGTCGCGTCGGGGAGACTTAGTTTTTTCGTAGCAATTCGGGGTCTCTTTGCCCTCCAGAGTGAGCGGGAAAAAGCACGATCAATGCTTTGCGTGTCTTTATGCTTAATCAGCAAGGGGAGAATCTGAAGGAGGTACAATAAGCGGGCAAAGCTGATCATTTTAATAAATTGCATCTCCCCAGAAGCGACAACAGCAGTTCCATCCAGTTCTCCAGCTCTCTTGTTATTTTGGAGAACAAGGGGGGATAGTTAAGCGTATAAATAGAGGACGGGGTCCTCCCTATTTTGATACCTAAGTAAGTTATATGTTTGGTTGCGATCATAAACGGAGATCCTTTTTCCCAGGAGCGGGTCCTATTTCCCCCCAATGGGAGTATCTCGCTCTTAGAATAGTTAATCTTCAGACCCGAGCATTGTCTAAAGCTATCAAAGGTGGAGACAATCGCCGGAATATCGGCGGAGGGGTTGGATGTAAACAGAAGGACATTGTCCGCGAACAGGGATAGGCGCAGTTCCTGAGATCCCACGCATATACCATGAAGAGCGGCTTTCGTTAATAGATAGCGGGAGAGGGGCTCTATCGCTAAGTTGAACAGGAGCGGTGAAAGGGGGCAGCCCTGAAGGGTACCCGTGTAAAGGCGGAAATCATCAGTTAGGGATCCCCCCACACATAGTGTAGCAGTCGGGGATGTATACATGGAGTTTATGAGGTTAACAAAGGGGCCTTGAAAGCCCATGACCGACAGGACTCTGCGGAGCCATGCAAAGTTTACGTTATCGAAAGCCTTCTCGGCATCAAGTGTGACTATAGCCATGTCTCTGTCAGGGTGAATGCGGGTTTGGTCTAATGCTAAAAGAACTTTCCGGATATTGGCGGTGGCTGATCTGCCCTTCGTGAAACCCGATTGTGCTGGATGAATGAGATGTGGCATGATAAGAGCTAGGCGGGAGGCAGTAATTTTCGAGAGGATTTGAGGGGTGACCGGGCGACCAGAGCTAACCACGTCAGAGTATTTCTGACGTTTGGGGATTCCTTCCTAGGGCTCTGTTGGACCAGGGGTCTGGAAAAGGGATGGGACTTGACCGATGCAGGGGGACCCTGTCCATCATGATGAAGGGAACGGACAAAGTTCTCTGCTTCTTCAGGATCCTGGAAGGATAATTGGTTGCCATTAGGTGCACAAAGGTGTAAAGTCGCCGGGTAGGGCAGGGTAAATTTTATGCATTCCTGATGCAGCTTAGAGCAGACGGTCTTGAAAGCTTTGCGTTTTTTTTGCGACATCGACTGAATAGTCTGCAAAAATAAGGATTTTCAGGCCCTCAATTTGGAAATGTGAGGTTTGGCGGAATTTTTGTAAGATAGCAGATTTGCATCCAACTCCTTTTTAATGCTGGCCATGTCAGCAGCAACTGCCTTCTCCACAGAGGCCGCAATGGTGGGAGTCAGTTGGGCTACAACAGCCTGCGCAATATTCTCTGTGGATGGGTCTGCCAGAGGAGGGGTGTCAGCGGATTGCTGCTGAGAGGTGCCTGTTTGCTGCTGAGATGTGTCCATCGCCACCGCGTCTGGCGAGGCAGCGGAGTAGGCCGAGACCGCGGCCTCGATTTGCGGTGTGCCCGGCGGTAGGCGCGGAGCAGCCTTTTCCAGGAACCGCTTCATAGGCGTGGATGGACAAAGTTGATACCGGGTCCCAGCGATGTGGGATGCAGGTGAGGGCAGATGGAAACAGGCAGGATGGTCTGGGCAGATTATAAAGCCGATTTAAGGAGTCCCGCTGCGGGAGCTGCGAGAGAGCTTAGCTACACCATGTGGCGCCGGAACCGGAAGTTGATCCTTTTTTTTTACAGGTTTTAACGATGTCCTAATTGCTGGCAAGAAGGTCTGTTAATATTTTTTGATTTATGCACTTGCATTGAATTGCTCTGTATACCTCTAACAATTTTTTTTCACTTGGACAACGTGTCTACATATTTGGTAATTATCTATCATAATGATCCAGCTGAATACCTCAACAAATTGCCAAAAACTGTAGTGTGGTATACCAAGTAATACAGTAAATAACACATGTTTTTCAAGTATTGTTACTGTAGTAGATTTACACCTTGAAAAGAAATGGGGAATAGCAATAGAAATAGTAATATAACTTAAGGATTTGTTTACATGGTACCTTGGATCTTCCAAGAAGGTTAAATAAAAGTAAACCTATGAAAAGCAAAATTCTCCAGCCTAAGGTTAATTAAGAAGTGGTGTCTGGTGTGTGACAAACATAATGGCAAATCTAAGAACAGACACAGGACTATCAGGACTAATTAAAGAGAAACTATGAAGATTGTGGGTCAGTTTTATATTACTTTTTTAGTTTGCAAACCTTCAAACTGTTGTTTTGTGACATTTGTATTCAACACTTTGTTATACAATTTTAATAACACAGGTTTCCTAGAGCGCTATGGGTTAGCTAAAGACACAACAACATAAACATTACTTGCTTTGCAACTTTTGTGTTTGAAATCTCCTACTGAGGATGTGTCACTATTCCAAAGACCTATTGGGCTTGATTTACTAAAGGCAAATAGACCTCAGTGAATAAGGTATAGCTCTGCTGGCTTCCATCATCCAATCAATCGAAACACACTTTTTTGTTTTCCTTGCACATGATTGAGTATTCTTTGAAAAGTAAATTTTCTCCACGTTCACTAAGCTAAGAAAAATATCCAGCTAAAAGTGTAAATTAAATTTAAAAGCGAAACAGCCTTTTGACCTTTAGTAAATCAACCCTATTGATTTTTTTAAACAAATGGCTTTTCTTAGTCTTTAGTAGAGTTGGGCGAATGGTTCCGCCCAAGCATGAGTTGGGGCCAAACATTAGCTATTTGCCGCTGGACGAACACCCGAATTTTTGAGGCGTTTGGCCATTTGTTTGGCTTGCTGAGTGACCACAATGCACTGCACCACCGCACAGTGCATTGGAAGCCATGATTGGCTGAAGCAATGGAAGCTTTTCCCAATCAGGGCACATAGCCCTGTCAGAGTTATGATTGGATACTGTCATGATGACTCTATCCAATCATGACTCATTGCTCTTAGTCCCACCCAACACTATAAAATATTCTTTCAATTGTGGCCATTTGAAGTGTGATATTGGCGTAGAAAGAGATAGAAACAGTGCTGCTAATGGGTTAGTGTACTATAGTGTGCTATTGTGATTCTTTTGACTGTGCAGAGTATCAGCTTAGTGTAAATCTAGTGATAGCTCAGTGTAAGTGTAGTATGAACATTCATTTTTACTTTAGTGTCAGTTTAGTGTGAATCTAGTGATAGTTCAGTGTGAGTGTAGTGTGAGCATTAGTTTTTACTTTAGTGTCAGTTTTATTGTTAATCTAGAGATAGTTTAGTGTGAGGGTAGGGCGATCGTTCATTTTTACTTTGGAGTCATTTTATTTTGTCAGGGCAGATTTCCTGCAGTATATTTCAGTGAGTTACTGCACGTTTAACGCAGTATACTTCAGTGCATTAGGGCACGTTTAACGGAGTAAATTTCAGCGTGTTACTGCACATTTATTGCAGTATATTTTAGTGCGTCACTGCACGTTTAATGCAGTATATTTCAGTGTGTTACTGAACGTTTAACACAGTATATTTCAGTGCATTACTGTGCGTTTAACACAGTATATTTCAGTGCATTACTGCACTTTTAACGCAGTATATTTCAGTGAATTAGTGCACGTTTAATACAGTATATTTCAGTGCATTACTGCACATTTAACGCAGTATATTTCAGTGCAGTATATTTTAGTGGATTAGTGCACGTCTACCACAGTATAATGCAGTACGTCAGCACAGTTTTACTGCAGTATATTGCAGTGTGTCAGTGGAGTGTGTCTGTGTAGTGTGTGAGTACTCAAGTTAACGTGCACCAAACACGACTTTCCATTTATTAAAGTGTATACACGTACACATTTCCACATCTTTATTACATTTTGTAAATAAGCGCCCTCCCCCCATCATGTCTGGGAGGCCAACAAGGAGGGGCAGACATTCCCATGGCACTGTGAGGGGGCCAGCAGCGCTTGTGTCCAGAGCCAAAAGTGGACGTGGTCCATCCTCAGGCAGAACATAATTTCCTTTGTTTAGTGATGTTGCCCGTCCTATCCAGCCACAGCATGCAGACTGGCTTACTAAACCATCCTCATCCTCCGTCACCCAAGCAGAGACTAGTGTGCAGTCCACTGCAGCTGCCAGAGTGGCTTGTTCTTCCTCCTTGTCCACAGCTACTCCTGCTATAGCCCCAACATGAGGCATGGAGGAGTCAGCTGAGTTATTTAAACACATTGTCAGCCACTTGCTCCTTGATGATTCACAGCCATTACTTGATTGAGATACTGGTTCTGAGGTTAAGGAAGGTAGGAGCATGAGCCTACAGAGAGGTGAGAACACTGGTAAATAGGGATGATCGAACGGTTCCGGTTGACCATCGGTTCGACCCGAACATTGGGTGTTCGAAATTCGGGCCGAATTACAAACTTTTTGCGGTAAAAATTTGGAATTCGGTCATCATAACCGCCCAAAATGCAATGGGACAGGAACTGGGCTTTAAAAGCCTGTGATTGGCCCAAAAACATCAGTAAAAGCCAATGAGGGGGCAGGAGTCTGCTAGGAACGTGATTGGAGTGACTACGGGGTCCAGAGGCCAATCAGGAGTAAATACGCCCCCCAGTATATAACATAGCCCCGCCTAACCTCTAGCACTGTAATACAGAGGCTTTTGAAGAGAGTGGAAGCATTTGTGTTTCTCCTGCTGCTTGAAAAGCTCCAGTGTCATTTTGCAATTATGTTCTGCTGTATGGAGCTGTTCTTTTAGTGTGAGGAAAGGGATATGCAGTGTAGTTAGGGTACTATATACCACTATAGTTAGATTCAATAATCTAGTTTTTGTAGGGCTACTTTTAAGTGTCAGGGTTCCGTCTAGTGAGCACGTTGCACTGCTGATATAACTACAGCAGGTATACGTGCTTGCTAGTCAGCTATTGTGCAAAATACCACACCCCTTACAGCACAGGTGTCAAACACAAGGCCCGCGGGCCGAATGTGCCCCCCCCAGGCCATTTCATGGGGCCCTCGCACCTCTCCTGCAGCTGCGGCACCCCCTTGTCTCTGCCCCCACCTTGTCTCTGTAGTCGACAGCAGAGAGGACAGAACTCCTTTGCCAGATCCTGCACTCCTCTGTGCAGCTGTAGAAAGGCTTCTCTTTGCCCCCCCAGGATATGGGGTGCTCTGGACATCTAATCCTACAGATATAACCGGCCCTTTGAGGGCAACCATAATGCTGATGTGGCCCATGATGAAATGGGAGTTTGACACCCCTGCCTTACAGGAAGCACATGGTGACCCCACTCTGCCATGTCAGGATGACCGGAGTTTAGGGTGACCTGACTCTGCCATGCCAGGGTGACCCCACTCTGTCATGTCAGGGTGACCATAGTTTAGGGTGACCTGCTTCTGCCATGCCAGGGTGACCCCACTCTGCCATGTCAGGGTGACCGTAGTTTAGGGTGACCTGACTCTGCCATGCCAGGGTGACCCCACTCTGTCATGTCAGAGTGACCGTAGTTTAGGGTGACCCGACTCTGCCATGCCAGGGTGACCCCACTCTGCCATGTCAGGGTGACCGTAGTTTAGGGTGACCTGACTCTGCCATGCCAGGGTGACCCCACTCTGCCATGTCAGGGTGACCGTAGTTTAGGGTGACCTGACTCTGATAAAGCCTCAGTGACAACTATACAAAAATTAAAATTCATCACAAAAAAACAGATTATCTTTCTTAGAATTTCAGTAGCGCAGGGATAGTGTTACCCTCCTTTCATAAAATGGAAATAAATAAAGTGCATTAATTGCATAAATAATTCAAAACATCCAACTAAGCAAGAACGGAGCCCTTCAAAAGTCTTTGTTTATGTAGTGCATTTATTTGCACTTTATGAAAGGAGGGTAACACCATCCCTGCGCTACTGAAATTCTAAGAAAAATAATCAGTTTTTTTCTGGTTCTGGACATGCTACTGAGCTGAAACTTCACAGGTACACTTTTTTAGACCCCCCAGACACTAAATCCAAAGAAATCTCTTTTTTTTTCCAATAATTTTTTCAATAATTGGCTCTCTATGAAAAACAACTTTTTTACCTGATTCATAGTCCCTGGGGCATGACCCAGAACCCTAGGCACTTTTTAGGGGCATTTATTGGGTTTTAGGGCTTCAAAATTGTGTTTTTTGATTCCCGAAGTTCGGGTCCCATTGATTTTAATGGAGTTCTGGAATCCGAACCGATCTTTTGGGAAATTCGGGTGTTCTGGTCGAACCGAACTTTTCAAAAGTTCGATCATCCCTACTGGTAAACAACAAATTGGCAATCATGTTCCCTAAGCTGCAGCGTATTGCCAAGTTGTCTCCAGTGATAATGAGGAGGGAGGGAATAATGATGATGAGGTCACTGCATGACAAAAACACCAGCCTTTTGGGTACCACATGATTGACAAGAAATGTAACTTCCCACCACTCAGCCCATTGGCAAGAGCACCTGAAAGCCACACAAAAGGAACGCAATCCCTGCTATGTTTCTGCTGGAGCAGACTCTATGTGACAATATGGACAGAGCCCTCGAGACCCAGCAGCGGGAGAAAGAGGAGGACTTCTGTTTTTCTCAAGGCCCACTTTATGCAAACACCAATCTTGCCACATCACAGAACACACAAGAGGAGAGGGAGGAGGAGAAGGACTCTGGCAGTTTTGGAGGCATCAAAGCAGAGCAAGACATACTTAAACTCCTAACAGATGGTTTTCCATCCCCAGGACCCTTGGAAGTAGCACGTGGCTGGGAGCAGGCAGTTCCAGATACTGTAATCCTCAGTGACCCCGAGGAGTCTGCTTCTCATGCCTCCAAAAACTTGTGTTGCATGGGCTCCCTCATTCTTCAATGCGTGCAATAGGACCCAAGAACTCGTGGCATCAAGGAGAAGGATCACTATTGGTTGGCAACCCTCCTTGACCACCATTACAAGGGGAAAGTCTCAGAACTCACCCCGTCCCCAGAGAGGGAGCATAAAATAAAATCTCTCGAGGACATCTTAAAAAGGAGTTTATGTAATGCCTTTCCTGACTCTTGTAGGTAACAGTCTGGTGGAAAATGCAGTTTTGAGGCATCGGTGGGTCAAAAGAGGAACGTGAAGAAGGGGGCCGCCCCAGTGATGCTTTTCACAATTTTATTTAGTTCTCGGGGCCAGGACTGTCAGCTTCCAAATCCCATCAGCAGCGTTTGCATCTAATGGTGGATGATTATTAAGGGGAAAAAACAGACATTGAGAGCTTTCCAGTTGATGATCAACTGGGTTACTGGGTCATGAGAATAGACCACTGGCCAGAACTTGCCCAGTATGCAATTGAGTTGCTGGGCTGCCCTGCATCCAGCATGCTTCCTGAATGGGCATTCAGTGCTGACAGAGTTTTTGTGACGGATAAGAGAACGCATCTGTCCACAAAATCCGTGGACCAGCTGACATTTATCAAAATGAATCAGTCCTGGATTTGCAGCAGCTATCAGGCCCCTGATGCCGATGTCACTGATAAGGTGTTTTTGGGATATGGATTCCCTGCAAGACATCTAGGCTGCCTAGCTTTGTGGGTGTTTATTTCATCTGGAAGAATATTTTTGGTGTAAGTTTCATGGGCACAATTACCACCCAAAGACCATTTTTTTCTGCACCTGTTTGACAGGTGCAGATCATTGTAATTTTTGACAGCAAGGCCAATTATTGCCTTTCATCAAGAGTACCTCTATAGGGTTAGGTTATGGTGTAAAACCACCATGGACACCCAAAGCCCAATTTTTTCGCACCTGTTTGACAGATGCATATTATTTAAATTTTTGACAGCAAGGTCAATGCTTGCTTTAATCAAGAGTACCTCTATAGGTCTCTGAAGGCAATTTTTCTGCACCCATTACTTACATATAGTTACATAGTTACATAGTAGGTGAGGTTGAATAAAGACAATAGTCCATCTAGTTCAACCTGTGTAGGTATGTGTGGCTGTAATCATCTCCCATACCCCTGAATGTTCTGATCCTTGAGATGTAAGTCTAAGAGTCTTTTGAAAGCCACCATACTACCCGCAGTCTATCCAAAGTCTGCGAAAGAGACACCAGAATTTATCCAAAAAATCTCTAATCTTGTTCCCACTACAATACATTGTGGCCTTATCATACAGACTGGCTACCCAAGCCGTAATTTACAAAATAAAAAAAGCTTGCAGGGAAAATGTCTTTTTTTTGCGTAATAAATGTCATTATTGCTGCAGCAAGTTCTATACCCGGTACAGATGTGTCACTTTACATGCAGACTAAGGGGGCCCGCCCAGTCACTATATTTAAAGGAATTTTTCATTTTTTTATTTCTCATTTTGATGCTTTCACTTTAAGCATCAGTAAATCATTGCTCATTTAAAAATTATGTTTTGTACAAACTTTTTTTTCATTCATACATGACCCTTAGAGCAGTACCCAGATCCCTAAAACCATTTTATGCCCAATTATTTGCATATAAGCATTCAAAACGGGCACTTTTGATTTTTGCAGTTCAGGTCCCCATAGACTTCAATGGGGTTCATTATTCAGTTGAGATCTTTTGCGGCGTTCAAAACTTCTGCCACAAACCAAACAGGGGGTCATTCGGCCCATCTCTAGTCTTTAGATATATATATATATATATATATATATATATATATATAAAACACATTAAGAGATTGGAAAAAATTGAAAGGAAACTACAGCTCCACCTGCTTGCTCAAACAGAAACAATGTACTGTAAATATGCAAAATTTGCTTAACTTACAAAAAGCAAAACTTAAACAAATTTTTTTTTTTTGTCCCAAGTACTGTAACTGAAGAGAAAATATTAATTAAAACCACCATGTAATCCATTTAAAGCATTTTTGCAAATTTTACAAAAGGAAAAACTTAAGCAACTGTCCCAGCATTATTGCATAGTAGCAACACAATTTTCTTTTCAGGAGAATGGTCACCTAAGCCAGCTAGCTCTGCATTGGGTGACAGGTACCTTAAACGGCCCCCAAACTCTGCAGAGCATCCTAAATGACTGGTAACTGAGAACTAGGGCATTTGGAGATAACATCACCTGTTTTTCGGCGAGGGTTTTCTAAATACAGATACTAGGGTAGGTATTGAAAAAAAAAACAATAGGGTAATTTTTAGGAAATTTTACACTGCCCAAAGATGAAATAGAATCCATGCCATGTGATTGCAATTTCCAAACTTGACACTTGGATTTTTCCAGCCATGATAATGAATACCAAGAGTCAGTATTGTGACACTCATTAGCAAGTAAAAGCAATGCTTCAGTAATATTTTATTCAAATTCAATGGGTTAGGTATCATCGTACAACATTAATTCCCAAAAAATGGCATCAGAAGTATTCCAAAAGCAATAACCCAGCTTCTGAAATTTGCTTTAACCCATTATAAGATATAATAAACCTCTAATCATTTCTATCTGTATTCCTTTTAGATTGAGTGTTTGCAGAAATCTGGAAACTTTTATGCATTCAAGTTGCCATTATTTGGAAGAGCTGGAAATCAGGTAATCAGCAAGAAACATTTAGATTTTGGAATTGCTGTCAGCACAAGTCTCTGGGGTGGCTGGGGAGAAAGTTCACGGTTATTGTTGGAAGCAAATTCAAGTCTGAATTGGGAAATCCTTTTTTATTATAAGAAAGGAATTCAGTTTGTCTTTTTCACTTGCCAAGAGAATGGAGTTCCCAACTAGGTCATCAAGCAGGCTGTTGGTAATGACCTTTCAGTAGAATATTGTTATAGATGGGAAACCTAATTCAATGAGTTATATGAATAACATGTTTCAGTTAAAGGTTTGCATGTAAAAGTTTGATTTTGTCATTCTAATAGAGAAATAGGAAGAAGAAAAACAAACAATATGTGTAAAAGCCAAAATGCAAAGGATTCTGTGTTTACATTTTTTAATCTATTTATACGATAGACTCAATGGATTGTATTTACTAATCTAATAGGTGACCTGGGTAAATACTTCACATACCACTGTTAATGAGACAGCATATTTATTGTGTTTTTAGCAATATATTAAAGGAAATGTATAGTGGTTGACTATATATTACTTTATCTTGGCCTAGACTAAATAAAAAATGTTTCTTGATTTAAAGTCAGGTCAGCTAGCAGGTGGAGTTTTTAGCTCATTTTCTTGTTTTTCAGATTCTTTTTAGTCTATATGTTTTTTTTATAGGGCTCAATAGTTCAATATGAAATCTACATACACAAATGAGTTTGCCATCTCCCTCCCAGTCTCTTTGTCACTCCATAAAAAGTTTCAGTAGGAGACAGTGGAGTTAATTTAATAAAGGAACAAAAACTGTTCAACTAGTTAAGGGATTGTTCAGTTACCTTACCAAATAGGATAAATAAGGATAAATCAATCCTGTGCAAACAAAAAATATACTGATTATTAAAACTCAACATAATATCCTTATCATCAATACACTAACAAAAGATTAATATTATGGATAAAAAACCTTAAACAAAGTTAAAAAATAATGGTTGCCATTCAGCTTAACCCCTTGGAGCCTAAGCCTTTTTTTGACATATGTTGCTTACAAGTTAAAATCTGTATTTTTTTCTTGAAAATTACTCAGAACCCCAAAACAGTATATATATATTTTTAGCAGAGTCCCTAGAGAATAAAATGGTGATTGTTTCAATATTTTATGTCACACGGTCTTTCGAATACTATTTTTTGTGAAGAAAAACACTTCCATGAAACAAAACAGTAAAGTTACCCCAATTTTTTTGGATAATGTGAAGGATAATGAAGGATGATGTTACATCGAGTAAGTAAATACCTAACATGTCATGCTTTAAAACTATGCACACTTGTGGATTGGTGACAAACTACGGTACTTAGGCGACCCATTACAAACGTTTTTATGTTTACCTGTTTAGAGTCCAAACCCCTCCTCTGCACTTGAAAGCATTCAAAATGCCAAGTTTGGCTGTTTTAAAGCTGTCATTTTTTTTTTTAAATCTGGCACTTTTTACATCGAAGACCCGATCAAAGCTGAATCAGGATGTCCTAGCTGGACGCTCGGGTCTCCCAGTGGGACGGGAGACCCAGGCGAGCCGCGGAAGGTGGCGGGAGGGGGCATCCCTTCCTGCTCAGCCGCATCAGTTTT
Source organism: Pelophylax lessonae (assembly GCF_965119305.1). Classification (NCBI taxonomy): domain Eukaryota; kingdom Metazoa; phylum Chordata; class Amphibia; order Anura; family Ranidae; genus Pelophylax; species Pelophylax lessonae. The sequence goes on from NC_138770.1 coordinate 584,514,961, forward strand.
TATTACAAGAAAGGTGACCATCAGCTCTAGATGCAGGCATCACCCCGGTACAACCCCCTGAACCCGAGGCCGCATATTTGCGTACCATCTGCGTTAAGGGGTTAAAGTGACACTAATCAACTTCCTAGGTTTCCAAAAATAATCCAAACATATCTACTATTTAATGACACTGTCATCTATTTTTACTTAAATTGTTTTTTACTGTGTGTTTTTTCTTCATTGAAATATACCTCGGGAGCTTCTGAACCTCTCCTTTTCTCTCCCACTTCCGTTTGTTTGGAGAGGGCAGTGCATGTTTTTTTGTGGTCGTGCCCTGCTCTATGCACACTACACATTCTATAGTACATAGTCCCTAATCTATGTTGGGAGCAAGCAAGAGAGGGTGGCTATATTCCTACATACAGTGGGACCATGCAGAATGACTGTAGCTACCCTCTATCAGGAAGTTGTATGACAGCAGAAAAATAAAAAAAATAGGAATTTGGAGATTTTAAGCATGCTCAAAGCAATAAGAGGTATTTTTTGAGTTAAGAATACGTACTTGCATATATATTTTTTCTATTTAAACTAGAGTGTAGTGTCACTTTAAGGATAACTCTTTTAGTGAAAATTTCCAGCTTGGGAAGGTGCCTTTTACCCATATTTTTTCTTTGTGCTGATTCAGTTCTAATACCACTGTGATCACAGCAGAAACAGCATTATACCTCGACAGTTTTAAGCTAAACATTATTCAGATATAAAAACCTAATAACAAACCACTGAAGAAATCCTGCCCTCAGGACGTAACGCATATAGGGCGGAGCTGCATGCTGATGATGTCATCACGCTGTTATCCCAGAACCACTGAGTGGTGAGAATCCAGTACATCTTGCTTTTTACCCTTGTGAGTGCTTTTAATCCATTTTTACTTTTTAATAAACACCTGAGTGATTCAAGAGAGTGATTCTGGGCTGGCTGGTCAATCCCAGTGGGGGATAAAAGCAATGTATGACCTCACTTGTTATTGGAGGTCAGCAAAGGAAGTGAGTACATTGGAATGATCATGTGGTGAATGCATGTTTTTACTGGTGATACAGTATATTGATTGAGAAGATCTTTTTTCTGTCAGGGTGGTTGACACACTATGGAATGAAGGACTAAATTGTTTGAATTTATGGGACAATAAGGACTGATTAATATATTATTATTTAATGTATTTTGGGTTGCGCTGCACTATTTTGTTTGCATTAAGATATAAAAACCACACATCAGTGCAGCTATGTAATCATTAATATCACTGAGAGGAAGAAGCAGTACAAGGAACTGATCAGTTCATGGGCTGACAAGAAGCATGCTGATAGGGGGAGAAAGCAGAGTGACAGAGTGATGCGCTTATTACAGGGCTGCTTCTCCCTTCACATGCTGGGACAGGTCTAGGACAACCTAGGCTCAGAGGAAGTGGGACGACTAATGCTACCTTTTAAACTGAGAACATCTTGTAGCAGAAAAAAGTATTATGAAATAAATCTCTAAATAAAAGCTGATTATTGCAGCATAAGCTTATTGTTTTACTTTGTCTTCTATGGGGATATTCATTTTATCTTATTTTTTTAAAAAGTTTGTCTTTAATCTTTTTTATTTTTTCTGCTGTGAGTTGTCTTCTTTAAATTTCCTCCTTGTCTCATATCTCCTTTCTTGTCCCCCTGATCTTCATATCTGTTCACCACTATAAGAATTAGATTTGTCATGACTCATGAGCAGAGGAAATAACTGAAACTATGGCATCCAGGGATTCAAGACATCCCTTGCCTTTCCCACTCCTAGATTGGCCATGAAGACGCAATCACCCCTTATACTGCCCCTGACCTTTTTGTTACGGCATAAGATAGCACTGGAATGACATTTCCCAGTCTATTTCTCATCGAATGCCATACTTCTTTTTAGATAATGATGACTTTTTTAAAACAAAATTCTTAGTTGCTCCCCAAAACTGACAGCAATAACATACATTAATATTTTTTTATCATTTTATTTGACAGTTTGCATGGGATGTTGAGTGTTTGACAGAGACACTGTCTGAAGCTTGTCAGTGCTCTGTCGTAAAAATATCCTTACCACTTAAGCCTGTGAGTCAAAATAATTATATGCAATTGGAGTATAATGCTTACAGTTTAGTTAAAGTTGGAAGAACTTTGGGAACCAAAAAAAACCAACACAATGCAATGTAAAAATATAAAAACATGGCCATCATCCGTGGTAAATTCAGAAAGGATAAAGGAGGAGGACTATGTCGCACTTTACTGGCCAGAAAGGAGTAAACCAAATAATATATATATATATATATATATATATATATATATATATATATATATATATATATATATATAAATATCACAATTTATTTGTACATATTAAAATATAGGGATACCATTGTGCATCTCTTAAACAGCATAATGCATTTATACTAAAACAAAAATCGTGGTTCTTAGGTAAGTACTGTGGCAAGGATTCCACAGAGACCAACGCATTTCGCTGCCTGCTTCCTCAGGGCCTAGAGAACTGCAACAGTACTCATCTATAACAAGAGAGATAATAATTTTATGGTATACATTATTATATATACCAATCACAATATAACCACAACTTACAGTCCATGTATATGCAAGACCCACCTCAAAATTTACCACATGTATGTATAGGTTAATTCCCAACAGACTATACATACATGTGATATATTGTGAGGTGGGTCTTGCATATACATGGACTGTAAGTTGTGGTTATAGTGTGATTGGTATGTATATATATATTAATGTATACCATATAATTATTATCTCTCTTGTTATAGATAAGTACTGTTGCAGTTCCCTTGGTCCTGAGGAAGCATGCAGCAAAACGCGTTGGCTTCTGAGGAATCTTTACCAAATTACTTACCTGAGAACCACGATTTTGTTTTAGTATAGATGTGTTATTCTGTTTAAGAGATGCACAATGGCACCTATATTTTAACACGTACAAATAAAATGTGATCTTATATATATATATATATATATATATATATATATATATATATATATATATATATATATAGTATGGTTTACTCCTTTCTGGCCAGGAAAGTCTGACATAGTCCTTCTCCTTTATCTTTTCTGCAATCTAAAAACAAGTGTAAGATTCGGTCACAGCACCGTTGGGACACAGCAAGAGTAAGATCATCAAATACTTTTTCTTTGGGGGAGCTTTTGTACATTTTAGTTCCATTGTTCAAAGATTTTTACTTCTTTTTTTTACTGGTTCTTTATTTTTCGTCTTCTTCTTTCCTCTTACAGCTGGGCCTTTTTTGGAAATTAGGAACTGTGGATGGCTTTGCTTAGTGACCTTGTAAACTGTTGATACATGCATGTAATGCTAAGGGGCTTTATCCCCCTGAAATGAGGTCCAAAGTTTTGGTAAAAAAAGATAAAATTATTGCATAGCAAGCAAATGTTGTTTCCTTTGGTTTTATTTTCCAAAGTTACACTTTAAATCTAAAGGCTTATCTATCTATCTATCTATCTATCTATCTATCTATCTATCTATCTATCTATCTATCTATCTATCTATCTATCTATCTATCTATCTATCTATCTATCTATCTATCTATCTATCTATCTATCTATCTATCTATATATCTATCTATCTATCTATCTATCTATCTATCTATCTATCTATCTATCTATCTATCTATCTATCTATCTATCCATCTATCTATCTACTTTATATATATATATATATATATATATATATATATATATATACAAAAGGAGCAAGTAAGGCGGGGCACAACGAGGGACTAAAACACCTGCTCAACCTGCGCTAAACAAAGTACCTTAAAATGCAATGCATAAATGAATAAAATGCATATAATGCAAATAATGTATCCTAAAACAGCTGCTGCTATAAATGAAAAAACATAAAATAAAGGTGCATATATAGTAACAATCAATCAGAGGATATACTACAACACACTAGCAGCGCTAAAATATAGTGCAGTCCACTGGGATAAAGTCCATGTGTTCATATATTCATGCAACGTGCCCGAGATATTCACTCCTGACAATCAGAAGCCGTGAGTGGGTAATTGTGATGATATATACACCGAACCCTCCACCGCACCAAAGTGCTCCCCCTAGTAAGAGACACTCACCAGAAATCTGGTCATACAAGAGCCTGTAACATCAGCCTATCTCAGGCTCATAAACGATCTCCACAGGATTTAACCAGGACAGATGGCACTTGATCAGTCTCGATCGGATCAGTACTTGTGGCAGACCCACAGGAGGTTCCAATCAAACCAGGGGCGGTACATGTGAAAATAATAACTCACATAGGGCAATATTGCATGGCTAAAACACTGCTTTAATACCCAAAGATATATCCCCAGTAGCTGATGCACTTACAAAGTATAAAACAAAGCAAGCTTGTCATAAAGAAATGAGGTGTAAACCTGCGTGCAGAGGCCGGTCCCCGTGATGACAGTTCACCGCTGGTACCAAGCTGTAGCGAGCCTCGGGTTCAGCATCAGACGCTGGTCTTGCCTCGTGACCGCGTGACCATGCTCTGACGCGTTTCGTTAGCAAGTAACTTCAACAGAGGGCGTGGTCACGCGTGTACGGTCACCGCTATTTGACTGTACCGAAGGGGCGGTGGCACCAATCAGCTGGATGACGCGGGACCTTCCCGCTAGTCATCACTTCCGCCCTCACCGGAAGTCATATCGTACAACACGGGCTTCCGCCCACACAGAGCGTCACTGCCATCTCCGACCGAGGCTGTCCAACCTCTCCAGCGCCCCTAGAGATAGATGGAACAAGCACTCATCGGATCATAAGCAGATCCTGCAGCCCATATGTACACAATGAACTTATACAATAGCGACCCATCACAGATGGAATAAATAGATAAAACCATGATTACCATTCAATAAACATAACGATAATCCTGAACAACATACATTGTTTAAAATAGGTAAAATTACCTTAAGACGATGCATAAAAGAAATCATAATTTAAAATTAACCAAAATAAAAACAGAATAGACAAGGGTAAACGACTGAATCCAAAGCCAGAAAATCACATAAGAGGGGGGAACTTAATGTCAATAATCACTAATGAAACAGTTGATGTCTAAATCAACGTTTAGCCCTTTGGGGTGCAAAGAGTGAGTCAGAAATATCCAATGCGTTTCACGCTTGGACAGCTCTCTCACTCTGTTTGTAAGTGCATCAGCTACTGGGGATATATCTTTGGGTAATAAAGCAGTGTTTTAGCCATGCAATATTGCCCTATGTGAGTTATTATTTTCACATGTACCGCCCCTGGTTTGATTGGAACCTCCTGTGGGTCTGCCACAAGTACTGATCTGATCGAGACTGATCAAGTGCCATCTGTCCTGGTTAAATCCTGTGGAGATCGTTTCTGAGCCTGAGATAGGCTGATGTTACAGGCTCTTGTATGACCAGATTTCTGGTGAGTGTCTCTTACTAGGGGGAGCACTTTGGTGCAGTGGAGGGTTCGGTGTATATATCATCACAATTACCCACTCACGGCTTCTGATTGTCAGGAGTGAATATCTCGGGCACGTTGCATGAATATATGAACACATGGACTTTATCCCAGTGGACTGCACTATATTTTAGCGCTGCTAGTGTGTTGTAGTATATCCTCTGATTGATTGTTACTATATATGCACCTTTATTTTATATATATATATATATATACACACACGTAGATATGTCTCCAGTTTTTTTTTATCTTATTGATGTCAATTCAGACTCAACATTTTATTTTTTAGGCTTTCTCTCCTTAACCAGGCATATGTTAACATGAACATCTACTTTTCAAGCTAAGGTTAGATTTCTTTTTTCTTCTTTTTCTTGATTGCAAAACCATACAAAGCTAATGGAAGGTTTTCCTTGGTGAGTTCAGTCTCTGGACCCCTCCTTGAACTGATTTTCCAGAAAATTCTTAGGGTTCTCCAAAACATTGCTAAAGCTTTGCATTTGTCAGCCTGAGTCTGGTGGATGTGTGTAGCGTGTCCTGCTTTTGAATGAAAGGAGCCATATCTATTATTCTTTACTACATTGGTCACATAGCAGAGTTTGGCATTTATCTTTTAGGGCTCATTCACAGCACTGCATATGGTAACATATTTGCTATAATACATGGCCCTTTGTCCAATTAATTTGAATGAGCTCTAAACATGCCTCAAATCTTGAAGAAATGCACCTACACAACTTTTTGGAAACCCTAATGCACCACAATTCACAGAGAAGTCACACCTATATAATGTCATGAGGTAAAGTATGGGTACCTTTTTTGATACTGTGTTACTGTGTGAATGGCGATGCAGATTTACCTGCACATTACCATACATTGAGGTAATGCTCAGCACCGCAATGCAAAAGTATGAATGCATTATCAAACCAAACTGGATGTTTCACTAATAACACTCATTGGGTTAAAATTTGATCTGATTATGTCATCATATTTACTAATTTCCCACTTTGGATTAATAAAGTAATCTGAATCTGATTCTGAAAGTCTCTGGGTTTTGCTTTCTTAAAGTAGAGAAGTAGAGGAAGAAATGAATTGGACCAAATTATAGAGCTTTAACAATAAGTTACATAATGACTTCTTATGTGTGGCTGGATAAGGCAATATCTGACTCTGTGTGTGATCATGCAGACTATTGCACTTCTACTCTAATAAAATGGGAGGCTCTTAAATAAGTTCTACAAGGTGTTTTTACGTCACAGGACTCTCACTGTGTAGATGAATACAGAGGTTTAAAAAGACTTAACTGTAATCTCATACTGATTAAACACCTACAACTCTTAGATTAGAGATCTATCGCTATGCTTAAGAGATTGAGAGTTGTAGAAAGCCCTTATAAAATTGGGAAGGCATGAGCAGGAGCTTACTGATGATGCTGATGAAAGCAAAATGCCTTGAGGCGGGGGTTACATAACTGCTGATGTCACCTCCAGTGACAAAATTTCCCGGCCTGCGGAATGCACATATTGGAAGAGCGTACTTCGGAGGGTAGTACGCTGCTGGAAACTGCTGGGTGCTGGTTGAGGAGTAGATGCGCAAAGAGTCAATAAAAAAAATATATATATATATACATAACATCAATCTGAATGTATGCATGGTGATTGTCAGAAAGATATAAAAGCTCATAAAGGACCCTTTTCATGCGACCCATGTCGTCCAATGTTGTGGAGAAGGAAACATGGAACGTGTCCTCCATGTGAATGGAGATGTGAAAACCCTGTCCACTCTTCTCCCATATATATATCCCAGATTAGGGTGTGAAGGGACCCACCAATAATGTCATGTACTGTGGCTCGGGAGAGCGTGCAAACGCCGGACCGGCGTTTGCCACCTCGTGGGAATGAACAGCGCGGGAGTGCCGGCATCACAAGCCATTGAGGGGACGTGCTGCGTAAGGGACGCGGAAGGGATGCAATGATGCCACAAGGACGTAGACGTCATGTGTCAGGTGCAGGGACATGGCGGCGATGTATGGGTGGCCCCACCCATCATTGGAAAGGAGGGGACAGCAGGGGAAGAAACACCTCCCCTAGTCATCGCAGCTCCCGAGACAGGCCAAAAACCACCACCAGAGGTAGTGCCAATCACTAAACAGGCTCTGGCGAATGCATAATGAGAAAACAAACTCTGGCACATGCATGGTAGAATAACACAATTAACTGACAGTAATTATAGTATGAAAATAGGGCCAAGGCAGTGTCAGACCAAATTGGGCAAATAGGTGTCTTCCACCTGGGTTCAATGCAACAGTTAAAAATATATATATATATTTTTTCAATGAGGGTTTCATTGAGCCCCAGACAAACACTGCTTCTTGTTTCTGCAGGACCCTAACTAGGTATAATAGTTTGGGTAGTATATTCATTTGGATTACACTGATTTTACCTAGCCAGGGTAGGGGAAGGAAGGACCCTTGCGTCGGGTAGTTGACTGAGAAAAGCTGCAAGGAATCAGCCACGAGATGAACTCACAGGTAGGGGATGGTTTTCGAGGCCCACAGAAACAGAAATGCTGCTTGTGCAGACTCTAGTTCCATGTGCGAAAGAGATATATTTAAAGCTAAGGACTTCTTAGCATTGACCACCAGGCCTGGGGCAAACTTTCTGAGAATGGGTAGGAGATTGGGACCCGAAACTTGTGGGGAGGTTAAAAATAACAAAATGTCATCTGCAAACAATCAGAGCTTATGCTGATGGCCTCCTAACTCTATACCTGTAATTGTTGGATCTGATCTGATTAGCTGGGCTAGTGGTTCAATGAGAAGAGCAATCAGGAGAGGATAGAGTGGGCAACCCTGGTGTGTACCCCTTTCTATGTTGAAGAGTTCGGACTTATATCCAGCATATTTTACATATGCACTGGGTTTGTCGTTTAATGAAGCAATCCATTGTATGAAGCTAGGGCTAAAACCCCATTTCTGGAGGTTGTATTGCAGATAGGGCCAGGAGACAGAATCAAAGTCCTTCCTAATATAAAAAGAAAGGAAGCAGGTAGGGATACGGTGTGTTCTAGCTGCATGTGAGAACGGCCCGACGTACATTATCACTTGCTTGGTGTACAGGTAAAAAACCCATCTGATCACAATGCATAAGACTGCCGATGATTCTGTTTAATCGAGTGACCAGGATTTTGGCTAGGCATTTAATCACTTACCAACCACCCCACGCAGATTTACTGTGACAGGGTGGCTCGCTGCGCATAATCATGTAGATCTACGTGATTATGTGCATGCGGTCTCGGCGGCGTGCGTGCGCCACCAAGACTGTGCTCCTGCTGTGCTTAGACACAGCTGGAGTCAGAACGCGGGAGGAGCAGGCTCGATCGCCGCCGCCCTCATGTGATCTTCAGAGACACTGACAGAAGAGCCGTCTGCCTATGCAAACAAAGCAGGTGTCAGACAGGGAGAGAGAGAAAGATCCTGTGTTTCAGCTTAGCTGGAACACTGATCTCTCTTTGTCTGTCACAGAGCCCCCCCCCCCCACATTTAGCAAGCACTAATAGGCATACAATTAACCCCTTGATAACCGCCAGGGTTTGATCTGTCCACGGCAATGTCACAGCCCCGCTAAAAATCGCTGATTGCCGCCATTACTAACAAAAAAATAAAAAAAATAAAAAAATAAAAAGTCCAAAAATCTATCCTGTAGTTTGTAAACGCTATAACCTTTGCGCACAAAAATTAAAATACGCTTTTTGGGATTTTTTTTACCAAAAATATGTAGCAGAATACATATTGGGAATGTTTTATAGCAGAAAGTAAAAAATATGGTGTTTTTTTCAAAATTGTCGTTTATAGTGCAAAATCTAAAAACCGCAGAGGTGATAAAAAGCTCTATTTGTGGGGAAAAAGGACATCAATTGTATTTGGGTACAGCTTTGCACGACCGCGCAATTGTTAGGTAAGTAATCACAAAAAATGGTCTGGTCGTTAAGGGGGTAAAACTTTCAAGAGCTGAAGTGGTTAATTTTAAGATTTAAAAGAGAGATAGGGTGATAATTCATGCAGGAGGTGTTGTAATAATCGGGTTTTGGGACCATACAGACAATTAAAGTCAAAGTTTCTGGTCTGAATGAGTGGCCATAGAGTAGTACATTAAAGGCTTTGGCTAGGACGGGTGTGAGGATCTCTGGGAAGGTGCGATAATAAATGGCCAAATAAACATCGGGGCTTGGTCTTTTATTCAGTTTCAATTCTTCAATTGCATTAGAGACTTCTTCCACTGTGATAGGGCCCTCAAGTTGATTTTGCTCAGTTTGGGATAGCACAGGGAGGCTTAAATGGGAAAAAAAGGTGTCGGCTTCAGAATTAACTGTCTGTTGAGTATAAGGAGGCTAGATTAGAGTGGAATTTGTGCACGATCCTTACTGGTTTACTAGTGTAGACATCATTGGGTAACTTAAGTCAGATAGGTTTAGTGTTTTTTTTTTTTATGGACTTAAGTGTGCGTGTTTGGTTTATTAGATTTCATGTAGTAAGTGTGTTTAGAGTGATGTAAGGATTTATCAGCAGATTCGGTGAGGAATAAATCATATTCCAGGTGAGCTTTATCCCACTTGGTTTTTGGGGCAGGGGTGGGGTGGAAGCTGAATGCTGTGTAGGAGACATAAAAGTCAGACTCTAGTTTACGCTCCAGGTTCTTATGTTCATGACTGAATAGTGCGGATTGTCTTTGGAACGTTCCTCCAAGAACGGGTTTGTGTGCTTTCCAAAGAGTGAGCAGGGAGATATCAGGAGTGGTATTGAGGAAGAGATATTCTTTTAGGGACAATCAATGTCAAATCGTTGGAATGGGTGTTTGAGCATGGAGTCTGGGAGACACCAAGTAGAATCATGTGCTTTAGGAATGGGTGAGGCAAAGGAGGTGCAAAATGCATTTTGGTCTGACCAGAGAATAGGCACAATGGTCGATATTAGGATCTCAGGTACCATACCAGTAGTTACAAAGATATGGGAAAAAGTTTTGTGCAGGTGGGAATAGTAAGTATATCGCCTTTTGGTCAAGTTGCTTTCATGCCAGGTGTCGACTAGATTGTGTCGAGTGAGGAGTTGAGACAAGGACAGTTTAGCATAAGAAGGGGGACCAGGGAAAATCTAGCATAGAGGAGAAGCAAAAAGCATGAAAATCAAAATAACATACTATAAAGAAATAAAAGCAGGTAAGGTCAAATGGAGCCCATGAAAAGGTTGTAAGTTCCCTATCAGGGGTGATGGAGCCACCGCCGTTTGTCCACATATTAAGGGTGGGCAAGTAAGGGGGAAAGCTGGGGGCATACGGATCATCCATACGAGGGATAGAGCTGATGCAATAGGTCACCAGTAAGTTGTATTCTCAGCCTGCATACCACTGAACAAGCCTAGGGCTTTAAACTTTGAATGCTCATGATAAGGATGAGCAGGGGAGGTGCCAGTGACAGCAGCTAAAGTAGATCAAAAATTGCCCGAGGTTGGGGTAGAAGGAGGGTTGAGGGGGGGGATAAGAAATCAAGGGAGAGGACAGAGAGCATTTGAAGTCATTAAGGCAGATTAACTAAGGAGGAACAATAAAGTTAACAAACATAAAGATTATGTAAAAGTTTCCTATTAACTTGCAGGTTTATATTAACAACAGAAACTGAAGCCAGAAAGGCGCCTAGTGTTCAAGAAGCTCCTTGGAGCTTTTGCCAGTCCGAGTTCGTGCAGGATTGTTTGCTGCTGGGTAAATCAAATCTAGCCGGTGACCTTGGCTGAAAACATTGGGGTTGCAAAGAGCCATTAAAGTTCAAAAAGGTTGAACAGGAAACCCCCATTGTGTTGTTGCAACTCCAGGAGTTAAGGTTTCCTGGCTCGACATTTGGTAATGGTCAATTGGGGCAGTTCTGAGAAAAGCTGGTAGTCACACCCCTGGAAGTTGAGGGCATCCTTTTCTCAGGCCGTGGACAGAAGTTGTTCTTTTGTGCAGTAAAAGTGGAACTTCACAATGATGTCACAAGGGGGTCCATCAGATTTTTTGGGAGTAAGGGCCCTGTGTACCCTGTTCATTTCCAAGCGTTCTATTGGTATGGCAGGCTGAAGTTCTTGGAACAAGGCAGTCATAGTGGATTGCAGATCAATTATGGATTCAGGGATGCCCCTAATGCGCAAATTAGAGTGTCTCGCTCTGTTTTGGTAGTCTTCGAGTCTGGACTGTAAGGTCAGGTTTTCCTGTTTTCCTCCTTAAGATACTCTCACTTCCAGCGCTGCAGTGCGGGTGCCAAGCTCTCTAATCTTCTTTGTAAGGCTATAAGTGATGTGTTCTGAGGTTTGCTTGAGAGCTCTGTGTAGCACACGCTCTAGCTGCTTTAGAAGTACTAGGGGAGTTGAAAGATCTGGTGCAGAGCTTGGGGAGAGGGGTAATTCTGTGTCTGACTCACCCTGGTCTGGCTGGGTCAACAGCTGCTTATAAAAGCGTGCTATGCTGCTGGAGGGGGAAGGTGCCAGCGCCATCTTGGCTGGGGCTTGGGCCAGCGCTTCCTTTATGGAGGGGTTTTTAAGCTTCTTGCAGGTACCTTCTAGTACCATGGCGGGGGGTCCGATCAGTGCTCTGGGGTTGCAGGAGGCAGCGGGAGAAGGTGAGGTAATCAGCGAGTTGCAGGCATGCTATAAACGGCGGCTTTTAGTCCCTTGTGGAGCGAAGCTCTGGCACAGCATGACCGATCAGCTCGGCTCTGTGCATGTGCCACCCATGTTTTGTTTTGTTTTATATGGAGTTTGCTGATCAGGGACCATATTGATACCTAGCACTCATCCATTTTGGTAACTCTTGTATGAACAAGACCTGGCTTCATAAAATATTTTAGATGTTATTTGTAAATGCAACTCCATGGTCACACCCTGGCCTGCTGGCTCTCACTCCATATTTCTTTCTATTGGTCATTACGATTGGTTACCATATTAGGGCAAAAGAACAGCACAGGGCAGGAGTGGCACATTTATAAAACAGTTTCTGCTTCACAGATTAGCTGGCAAATGACACAGGTCTTTAAATATGCCTTTACATTAATTGGTTAAAAAAAAAAAAAAAAGTGTTACAATATTCTACTATACTGTAACTGAGGTGTGTCTACAGATGATATCAGGATTATTAGGCCAGTGGTTAAAAGCCTACAGGTTCTGTCTAAGTAAATCAGCCACTACTGTTGGCACAATTCATATTTTTACAGTGTAGTTCCACTTTAATAATCATATGTAATAAGTCTTAATTTAACATTAATATAAAATGACTCTAGGCTTTATTTCCACCTACTCAAACACTGTCAAACTCACTTAGTGACTACTAACATTTACACCAAATTACAGGCAAGTGGCAGTTTTTAAAAATGATTTCTGAACATTGTTGAATTGCCCAGATGAGCATATAGATGTGTACTGAGTGATTTATCACACCTTGAAGCAATATATAAATTTTCATTTTCAGCTGTTTGAAAAGTTGTCATCTGTAAATAAGTTGCTAACTGTAATTTTTACATTTGATGTAGATTGCCATCTGTGTTGAAAATAACACCCCCTCAGACCTTGAGAATGAAATTGGTGGCAAAAAAAAAAAACGTTCTTCCCCTGATTCAGACTGCAATGCTAAACTAACTAAACCTTTTACTAATTATGTCTATCCCCATCAACAAATTGCTCACTGAGGTGAACAGCAAATAAAGTGAATTTATAAATTGATGTTAAAATGTGCGGCATGAAATTGACACATATGTGTTGAGTTGGCAGCATTTTGCAATGTTTGTTACTTAGCTGCCAAAGTCAATAATTAGACCGATTACAGAGCTCTTGAAGCAGAATCTGACTTTAAAGAAAACTATAGTCAAGTTAAAAAAAAATAAAAATAGACTTAGATTACAGCAGGTTGCATATTATTGTACTTTCTTGTGTATTGTGAATTAAACATTATTGACCAGTCATCTGCAGCTAAGGTTTGTACTGAAGCTATTTGTAAATGGGCAAAAGACCCATGTTTGATGGAGATACATATGTGATGGAGTGTTGGCATCTGGAATCAACAAAAGTGGGAAACTTACTTTTTTTGGCTATAAAACCTTATGTACCACTTTAATAATTTCTTCGATGAACCTTACAGAGTTAGGGCTATGTTTATTACAGGGCACTAGGTGGTCATCTTATGTATCATTAAAGGGGGTAATATACTTTTTTTTTTTACCTCCCTTGGTCAATTGTGGGCCCTCATTGACTATTTTGTGTATAAACTATACACACACACATACATACATACCTGCAAAAATACATACATACATACATACGCATTCATTTCTATGCCTAAAGTGATTGTAAACATCCTCTTCTTCTGAGGTGCCCCACTGGTGATCGAGGCCCCTCCTCTTCATCAGGTGCCCCCACAGAATTCCATGGGGGCACCCGTGCAGGCTCGCTTCTGAGTCCATTGACACAGACAGCAGGACTCAGCCCCGCCCCTCGCTCTCATGTCACAGCTTCTGATGTTTGACAGCCAATGGCTCCTGATGCTTTCAATCTGTCCAATGAGGAGAGCGACAGTGGCTGGAGCCGCTGCACTTGTGCACATTGCTGGATCGGTTCAGGCTCAGGTAAGAAAGAGGGGGGGGGGTCTGGGGGGGTTCTGCAGCACAGAAGGTTTTTCAGTAAGGATGAGTTAGATTATCTGTGTCCTATAAGGAAATTTCTCTTTGCTTCCTGTTACATAGACAAAACAGGATGAGGGAAGAATTACCTTCAAAGTGAGGAAAATCTCTAGTTGTCATCATTAACATGACAAAGGGGAGAGGGGGAATTTCCCCTAAGGGGGACACAGATACCAATAAAAAGACACCAGGGCTTCTAATCCCATTCAACTCTATCCAAAACTAAAAAGAAAAGTTTATACTTTATCTACACTTTTTTTCTTACATACCTTAGTGGATAAAATGTTTTCCAATAATGTCTCTGGAGTTCAGCTTTAGGAAAAGTCATCTGGAATAGGTGGCTTCTAGCGGTTTGCACATTGTTGTTACCTTTCGCACTGCCTTACTGAAAAAGTTTGTTTGCAAAACAGCCAATGATTCTAACCAGCTAAAATTTCAAGCATCTTACCTATATCCCGATGAGAAACAAGTGGTGGAAATTCTACATATCTACTTTGTTAAGGACAGTGCTTATTTCCTAATTTCCCCATTAAAAATGATTTGACATACTCATTACAAATATCTAATCATTATTATGAAAAGTGCGTGTCTGCATATTCATGATATTTTTGAACAGAATGCCAACTAGCCATAAATTCTAAATGCTTTTCAAAGCAACTTCACAAGTGATCTATGCTTCAAATATACTATACTGTTAAATGTACTTAGGCCTTCGGTTTCTAATCATACACTACATAAACAGAATCTTGCTCTCTTAAGCCTTAATGGAGTCTTAATGAGGCCCTCTGAAGCTTTAATGAGCCTCAGCTGACTTCAATCTTGGGCAGAGTTTAACTATATGTTAGCTCTCCTGCTGGCTGGACCCCCATTTGACATCTTGTCAGCTGCTAATATAATATAAAAGTGTAGCCATCAGGCATACAAGCCTCTTTCAAGGGGGCTAATGAATGAATATATAACATAATGATTATAAACTGTTGCAACACCATGTAGACACTGAATTATTTAGTTTCCCAGCCTTTATCAGGTCCATGGAATGAAATAAATATTTTATTCCTAAGCACATTTGGCCTGCATTGTTCATATAGGCAGGTTTAATACTATTTAAAATTGTTGGCATGAATGATGCCAAAGGTAAAAGGTAGTGAATGTGGGAGGGAAAATAGCAAATGATACATATCATGATTTAGGGTTCCTTTACACTGTCAGTGGTGACCTGCATTCTTCTCCACTGGATAAACAATTGTTTTTTTTTTTTTTTTTTTTGCCCTAGAGATGACCTGCATGTATCCAGTGTGGAAAAATGCAGGCTGCCATAGATAGTTTGAGCATGGTGTTTTTTGCAATGCTGTGAAGTGCGGAAAAATACAGCATGTTTGGCGGTTTCGGCAGTGCACTGGATAGCGCTGCATGGCACTGCACAGCAGCACAATGCACCACACTATGTGACACCATGTGACATTTGAAATAAAGTTTAAAGGATACAAGTAAGCAGTGTGGTTCAGTGGAATGATTGTTGCATGGCTCCCTGCCACAGCCGACACTGACTTTAGTCTGCAAGGTAAAACACTGCGCTTTACAGTGCAGACCAGTAGCGACTGATGCTCAACATTTTTTTTTGGGGGGGGGGTGCAAACAGAAAAATGTAATAGGCATTGCTTCGCCTGACTTTGAGGTCACACAAGTGTGAAAGGGGCCTTCAGTAATCAAGATACAGTGCATGGAAATTGTATTCATAGTCACCCCTTTAAATAATCCCCATTTTGTCATGTTAACTTACAACCAAAAACGTAAATGTATTTTATGTGATAGACCGGCACATAATTTGTTACCCAAAACAAAAAAGTAGAACTCCTTCTAAATCAGACTTCGTCTTTTACTTTTTGGAGGCATTTAAAGAGAATGTAAAAGGTAAAATCACATACATTTTAAATGCATCCAATTAATAGGACCTCATTTACAAAAGAAAATTGTTTCATTAAAATCTGTGAGTGGAGGTAAGGCCTCCTTCTCTTCTTCATAACAGGGGGAGGTGTTTTGTAGTTCATGGGGATTAAAATGCTAACTGATAACAGTCCAGAAAGCTCATAGTCATGTAATAGCCCATACTGGAAGGATTTAACAGGAGTGGTAACAAACTCCTGCTAAATCCTTTCAGTACGGGCCATTACATGATCCATTACCTCCCTTCCCTGGCAAGCTGGTGATGGGGGATTGCTTCCAGAAGTTCCACTCACCTTTTGTGTTCGCAGAACTCTGGGGATCGACTGGGTTGAGGGCTCCCTCCCACTCTCTAAGTCAAAAAGCTGTCCTGACTGTCCTCCTGGCTGGCTGGCTGCCCTGGTAGTGCTGTCCTGTCCTGAGTCCTCTCTGAATTGGTCCGTCCCACCTGTCCTCACTCGAGTCCTCACTCAGCGTCCTGTGTAGCAGAGATGAGAGAGAGACAATGGAAAGACATCTGCATGGGGTGAGGCTCAGGCAGGAAGCAGACAGAGTGACGCCCAAGCACCACCCCTACGACGTTGGATGTCCTGGACCAATCACAGGATGGCAATCGTGAGTGGGAGTGTTGGGGGTGCATCGCTCTGCACCCTGAGGACACTCTAAAAGGAAGCCAATCAGCTTACAAGAAAGAGGCACATGATGCCAAAACCCCCACCCCTCTCCATAGCCAGCAGTGTGTCTTGCACCCCGCTGCCATTAAAGGTACACTTCTTTTTTTTTAATGCTGATGTTATGGTGACTAGCCTTGGGGGGGGTGGCACCGCTGCACCCCTATAGACCAGCAGCCACTGGTGCAGACTAATGTGAACCTAGTCTTACTATATTGCTACTTAAGCCATTCATTTACATTTTTGTAAAGCACTATACAGTAATAATTGAGAATAAAAACCTGATTTTGCTCCACCACCTCTTGTATCAATACGAAAAGCATCACTTCAACTCACTAGATCAACTAAGAAAACTTTTATTGGTATCAAACAAATAGAAATAACAAGTTAATAAAATGGTACCATATTTCACAATTTCAATATAAAAAGTACAAATATCCACCTTATTGGTATTGAAGTTAATGAACACCAGTGACCAAAAATATCTAAATATTGTTCCCCCCTGACTTTTGTAATGTCAGTGCATGGGGACAGCGTTAATTAGTGATCCTGGATGGTTAATAATAAGGGATGCTCAGGTATAGTCCTCATATTATTGGGTATCAGAAAAAATGATCAATATCCAAAATGTAATGTTTGATTAATGAAAGATTCCAGCAGTGGTGCATAAGTTATATTTCTCTGGATGAAACTTAGGAAGGTGCAGTGGTCTAGAGGAGGTTAGTTGATTAAAGCTTAGGGAGTTCAACTCTGCTTATAGAATCAGCAGAGGTTAATGCCTGCATAGCTGTACCAAAGAATGTCAATATATGCTTTGAAGTTCTCCCTCGCACTCGAAGAATATGCCACATTGATTGAGAAATACACCTTTCTAGGGACTCTGCTCAATGTACCCAAGAGATTAAAGGTAGTCCTTGTGAATTGATTATGTATGAACATCCTACATGTTTGTAAAGCTTTTTCATGCCCATTAATGACGCGATGACACAAATGTGATAGGAGTCATGAAATCAGATGCCTAATTTTTGCCCTTAGAAAGCCTAAAGGTGCTTTCTTGGACTTTGGGCCATTCTATATGGCTAGGCTGTGAAAATGTCTCACACATGTGATATCAGCTTACTTTGGAGGAGTAGCAGAATGTGCTTTGGGGTGTAATTATTAGTATGCCTATGATGTGTGTTAGAAATATCTTATTTTTGACAACTTTGTGTAAAAAAAAAAAAAAAAAATACATTATAGATTTCTTTTCTACATGTTCCAAAAACTTGTGACGAAAAATTACATTTTTAAAATACTCACTATGCCTTTTAGAAAATATCTTGCAGTGCTTTCTTTCCAAAATGGGGCCATTTTGTGAGTGTTTCCACTATGTGGTGCTCCAGGGACTCCAAAATTGTGTTAGGTTGTCAGGAAATTAGAAGCGTAATTTTTGCTCCTTGAAATCCCAAAGGTGCTTATTGGATTTGGGCCCCGCAATGCTTCTAGGCTGTGTAAAAGTGTCACACATGTGGTATCTCCATACTCAGGAGGTTTTGGGGTGTGATTCTAAATATGCCTATACTGTGTGTGAGAAAAAACTTGTTAAAACGGCAAATTTGTGAAAAAAAAAATTCACTTCTTTATCTTCCAAAAAATGACAACTTCGTTGCTGGGGGAGCGCGTTGTAGGGCATCTTTCCTTAAGGCTTCTTTCTTTAAGTGATTCTTTCTACAAGTGATATGCACTTCAAGCTCTGCTTCATCTGAACATCTCTTTTCTGTCCCCCCTAGAGATATGTGTCTGCTGAAATACCTTTAACTGCCGCTGGAACCTGTTTATTCTCTCTATGTATCTGTGCTTTTTGGTATGAGTCTGCTGAAATACAACCACCTTTAACTACAACTGGAACCCTACAGACTGTTACCCTTAAGATATGAGATTTAATTTACCTCAGACAATATTTGGGTTCTTTGACTTTGAATGAAAGCTTTAACACAGCAATTATTTATTGGTATATAGTTTTAAAAGCCTAATTAATTTACAACAATCTAACTATTGTACATACTACAAAATGTAAAATATTCCTAGTTTAACTGAACAAGTATAGAGTTTATACTCATATACAAACACACTATGACCGACACAAAGAGAACAAACAATGTTACATAGTTACATAGTTACATAGTAGGTGAGGTTGAATAAAGACAATAGTCCATCCAGTTCAACCTGTGTAGGTGTGTGTGACTGTAATCATCTAACATAGCCTTTTATCTCCTGATCCTTGAGATGTAAGTCTAAGAGTCTTTTGAAAGTCACCATACTACCCGCAGAAACCACCTCTTGTGGTAGACAATTCCACAATCTTGTAGCCCTAACAGTAAAGAACCCCCCACGTTGCCTGAGGTTAAAACGCTTCTCCTCTAATCGCATTGTATGTCCTCGAGTCCTCATGCAATTCCTTCGAATGAACAGCTTTTTTTCTAAGCTGAGATCCCCATTAAGATATTTATAAATTGCTATCATGTCCCCTCTCAGACGTCTCTTCTCCAGGGAAAATAAATCGAGCGATTGCAGCCGCTCTTCATAGGTAAGGTCCTCCAATCCCCTAATTAGTTTAGTTGCCCTTCTCTGGACTCTCTCCAGCTCCAACACATCCCTCCTGAGGACTGGCGACCAGAACTGGACAGAATACTCCAGATGCGGCCGGACCAGAGTTTTATAAAGTGGAAGGATTATAGTCTTATCTCTGGAATACATCCCTTTCTTTATGCATGCTAATATTCTGTTGGCTTTGGAAGCTGCCGCTTGGCATTGCATGCTGTTGCCTAATCTATCATCAACCAAGACTCCCAGATCTTTCTCCATTTTTGAGTCCCCCAAGGGTTCCCCTCCTAACATGTATTGTGTTTTTATGTTTTTGGTCCCCAAGTGCAAAACCTTACACTTCTCCACATTAAACCTCATTTGCCATGTTGTTGCCCACTCCGTAATTTTGTCCAGGTCATTCTGTAGGATATCTGCTTCATGCTGTGCAGTTATTGCCCTGGCCAATTTTGTGTCATCTGCAAAAATTGATAACGAACTACTGATCCCGTCCTCAATGCTGTTTATGAATAAATTGAACAAGGTTGGTCCCAGGACTGAGCCCTGGGGCACCCCGCTTACTACCTCAGCCCAGTCTGAGTATGCGCTGTTTATTACCACCCTTTGGACACGGCCTTTTAGCCAGTTCCGTATCCAAGAGCAAACCCTGCTGTCGATACCTGCAGACCTTATTTTATAAATTAAGCGCTTGTGGGAAACTGTATCAAACGCCTTAGCGAAATCCAAGTACACCACATCCACTGGTCTGCCCCTATCTAGCTCACAGCTCACTTCCTCGTAGAATGCTAAGAGATTGGTTTGACAAGAACGCCCATTTGTAAACCCGTGTTGGTTACTACTGATGATGTTGTTGTCTTTAGCATACTCTACGATATAGTCCCTTATCATCCCCTCCAGAAGTTTACATACTATTGATGTCAAACTGACAGGCCTATAATTTCCCGGGATATGTCTCTGGCCCTTTTTGAATATCGGAATCACGTTAGCCTTCCTCCAATCCCCTGGTACATCTCCTGTCCTAATACTGTCAGCAAAGATTAGGAACAGTGGTCTAGATATAACCATACTGAGTTCCTTGAGCACTCTCGGATGTACGCCATCCGGGCCTGGTGATTTGTTCGTGTTAAGTTTATCCAGTCTTTCCCTGATTTCCCCCTCTGTTAGCCATAGTGGCAAGTCCTGTGTATTACTACTAACCATACAGTCATGGTCAGTGTACCCCTCCTTTTCCTGCGTAAAGACTGACGAGAAAAAAGCATTCAGCACGGTTGCTTTTTCAGTGTCCTCTGTAACCATCCTCCCATCATCGTTAATTATGTGTGCAATATGCTCTGCCCTAGTTTTTTTGCTGTTGATATATTTAAAGAATTTCTTTGGGTTTTTTTTACTATCCTCCGCTATTTGTCTCTCAAAGTTGATTTTAGCCATCTTGATTTCGTGTTTACACTTCTTATTTTCCTCCTTGTATTGCTGGAAGGCCGATACTGTGCCCTCTGATTTATATTTCTTATAAACCTTACTCCTTCATAGTTACCCTTAGTGCTTCCTCCTGCTCTCCCATGCCAAACAGGAAGTCACTCTATCTCACCTTTGCTAATATAGAGCCATCTTGCATTGCCTTGTATAGGGCTATAGTGATTGGTTCAGCTATCCTGCTCTGTTCCTCCCTCTGGTGTATCTGGTTCAGGAGAGGACAACTTCCCCTCCCCTAGGTTCTCTGTTGGGGGGAGAACCTGTTCATCTCCGGGGCCTATTTCCAACCCTTCAACCGATAGTCAATCTTCATTGCATATCTTAAGGGACAGTCTTTGAAGTAGAGGGCGAGATAAAGGAATGACCTGTCATGGAAGATTATCAATTATTTTCTGGCCCCGTAATGTCTGGGGAAAAGGAACATAATTACGGGGCTGTACTACAGTTTTTTTATCAGTGTAAATAGCAGACCCCTCCCAGGTAGCCCAGGCATGCATTTTAAATGGACTTGTTAATCAAGTCACTATTGCCTGTAGGCGGAAGTCACCCAACTTCATATAATAGATAATCATATATGAACTTAATGTAAAATCAAAACTCAATATCTCGTATATATATATTTACATTAATATTACAATTACTGATGGAGATTTATACATAACTCCTCATCATCACAACACGGTAAGGGAGATTACGCCTAAACTCATAAGGCAACAAGACTTTACTCATCCCCTGACAAGCCTTGAGGAATACTGTGATGGGGTGGGTGTGGTTGCTAGGCCATCTCTACGACTTATAGCTTATTGACCATACCCCCTGACTGGCCTCATTTGCATTGGGTTGGGAAATGGGAGACAGAACTGAACCACACATTCTCATTAGAACAACGACAAAAGATGATAGGGCTGACGTTGGGGACTTCGGTTTGTACCAAAACCCAAGAAACCAACTTTAAAATTCTTACAGGATAGTATTACACTCCTAGTGCATTACATGACATCTTCCCTGACACATCAGACAGGTGCTGGAGATGGCAGGGCGCCAGAGGCCCGATGCTTCATATATTCTGGTCTTGTCCCAAGCTGATGCACTTTTGGAACAAAGTCAAACAAATTATTTCAATGTTCACGGAGCGGGTGATCCCAGATGACCCGGCCTTCTTTCTATTACACGTTTCGAACATCCCGGTTAGTACTTACAAAAAGTCAATTATACGCCATATGTTGAAGGCAGTTAGGGCATGCATACCCCTTTATTGGAAGAAAACTTCCTCCCCGATAGTAGCTCTTTGGCTCCAAAAAATTGAGGACATAAATAAAATGGAGAATCTTATTGGGACTGCTCAGCACAAAAGCGATGAACATGCAGAGAGATGCAGACTTTGGGATTTGCTTATTGCCTCTAGAGAGGGAATCGCCCTGCTTAGTACATAGCTCCACGCCCTGGTAGTGGGGATTCTGTGGATCCGGCGATATTGCCTGTCGGTGAGACCGTAGACGAGGGCCATCGGCTCTGTAGCTCCTCATTCCCCCCCTCCCTTTCTCTCCCCCCTATTTTTTTTTCTCCTCTCTCTGTCTCTCCGGTACTTCACTTTCTCTATATCCCTACCATCTCCTTTCACTTTATACTCTTTTAAAAAAAATTAGTGGGCTTCTCTTATTGAATATATTTGAGACGTTATCCTTTTTTTTTTTTCTCATTTCCTACTTTTTCACCTAGTAGTGTGATAAAGTTGCAGATCAATCTGTCAGTTGGAAGGTTTTTCATTATTGCTGTTTATTCTATCTGTTGATTTCTGTAATGATGTGCCCATTATCTGGATGTTAATAAAATGTATATTTGCAAAAAAAGAAGGGAGGTAGAGTGGGTTTCCTTCTAGCCCCATGCAGCACCTATCAGGTACTTCACCCCCTCCCTCTCTGACATTCTCCTCTTTTGAGGAGCATTGCATTCATCTATTTTCTCCAGTTTTTCTGTCATCTACCAGCCCCCTGGACCAGTATCAGCCTTTCTTGATGACTTCTCTGCCTGGCTACCCTACTTTCGCTCTTCTAAAATCCTCACAATCATTCTCTGTGACTTCAACATCCCTGTTAATGCTAATACTACCACTGCTTCTTAACTCATCTCTTGACCTGAAGCAATGGATACAGGCTCCTACACACTCCAATGGCAACACTCTTGACCTTGTCTTCCCCTATCTATGCACTCTGTGCAACTTCTCCAACAATCCTCTCCCACTCTAATCAATAATAATAATCAACACCATATTAGTTTATCTCGCTCCCTGTCTTCCATCTCATCTCCCTCCAACCGCCTAACAGTTACCCGTAGAAACCTTCGCCACCTCAACTCCTCTCTTCTCTACTCTGCTACTGACCATCTGTATGACAAAATCTCACCCCTGTCATGCCCCAACCTGGCCACTTCTATTGATAACAGTTCACTGTCATCCTCGCTAGACAAGCTTGCTCCCCTCACTACACGCAGAGTTTGGCCCGACCGCTACAACCCTGGCAAATGTATGAAGAAATATTTATCCAAAAAATTTTATAACGAAGAAAAATATGTTTTTTTTCTTTCAAAATTGTAGGTACTTATTTATTTATGTAGCAAAAAATAAAAATCAGTGGTGAATAAATAATGCCAAAACAAAGCTATATGTGTCTCAAAAAAAAATAACATTTTCATCTTAGTACAGTGTTTCATAACTAAGTAATTGTCATTCAAAGTGTGACAGCACTGAAATCTGAAAATTGGCCTGGGCAGAAAGGGTGTCAAAGTGTCCAGTATTGAGGTGGTTAAGTGACTAGCATTCAGTCTAACTCAGTGATCACATTGTTGCAATTTGCAACATTTGTTTTGCCTAAGTGTCTTGTGAAATTGTAATTTTTAGGACAAGGTGAGCTTT
Source organism: Pelophylax lessonae (assembly GCF_965119305.1). NCBI lineage: Eukaryota > Metazoa > Chordata > Amphibia > Anura > Ranidae > Pelophylax > Pelophylax lessonae. The sequence goes on from NC_138770.1 coordinate 584,538,747, forward strand.
TTTTTTTCTTAATATAATATATAAAAAAAATGAGAAAAGGTCTATAAAAAGCCACGACCCAAACATTCCTTGAAGGTCAAGCAATTTATCAAATACTCCCACTCTCTGGTTTCAATTACACAGCAATTGTGGTAAGAACATATCTTAGCAGGTTCATTTGCCTCAGTAGGGAATACAGAACTTTGGCCTAATGCTTCACCTTTAGTGCAGGCCATTTGTGCCTTAGAACAAATACCAATCATCACTCTGAGGGTGAAAAAAAAAAGAACAAGAAAAAAAAAAATAGGATTTGAGTGGCCTATTGGATTGGAGTTTCTGTCAAGGTAAATGGTTGTCGGCAATGACTGTGGTAGAGTGGTGATAAATCCCATTTTATTGCTGAAAAATTCCAGCATCTCTCCATGCTTGACAGCTTCTTACATTCTCTTACCCATTTGGACATTTTCTGCACAATGTCCATCTGGTTCTTATTACCTTTCAACCTGCCTGTGCCTGACTGGGAGAGAAATACAGGTCACCATCAGAGGAAAGAGGCCGGTGTGATGAAGAAAACAGAAGGGAAAAGACTGAATGCTGATTTAATCAGAGCTTACAACGGAAAGTGTATTATAGCCATGAAATCCTACTGACAGAGATGCGCTTATGCAAACATAACACATACTGTATATGCCTTAGTTTATTCTGAGAGGCAGCTACTGTTCATTAAAGTGAGACTCCCTTTATTTGTCATCGAAATTCCAAAACAAATAGATGCTTTCCATGTGCTCATACATTTTGTATAGATGTAGTCCGTGGCATAAATTATGCCAGTTATATCTTTTTTTTATTCTAAGTAATTATTTCAAAGTAAGTGCTTTTGTGAAAATATTATTTTCTGTCCTTCTGCAAGTAGTGGTTGACAGCAACCTACATAAAGCGACCCTGTCACCACAGCCCTGTAAAAGAGGACCATATATACTTACAACAAGTTGAGTGTTTTCACATCCCTGATATTTTCATTATTGTTTGCCTATATTGAGAATATTTTCTCTCACTTTCTGACTATATGACAGCTGACACCAGAAAAGGATATCCCATCATCGGCAGTTATCAACAGAAGATGAAGGAAATCCTTCAATGGAGACATCGATTTCAAACCTGTGAAAGTTTGTGATCCAAAAATGCCTCTGCCCCCCGAGGTTCAAAAAGGGCTACCCTCCCTTTTTTTTTTTTTAAACAGTATCTCTGAGGCTCGAAAGAGAAGACATGGATTCTTATTAATATTACAGAGCACAAAACTCAACCTGCTCAGGTCTATACTACTGTTGTGGAACCCTATGAACTACTGTCCATTGACATGCCTAAAGACAACCCCTGTCTCAGAGGATGGAATTGGGACTCAACCCTTGAGGTACTTCTAGAGACCTTATTTCAGGAGTCCCCTTGTCCACTGTCCACTATACACAAGATTCATTTGAATGGTAAACTTGCTAGGTCAGGAAGTTCAAGTAAAGTTATGCATAGCAGAGTGCCCAGTAACTCACCATGCTCTGATACAGGTGCATGCCCTTTAATTTCATTTCCCACAATTCCCTGGGAAGATATGTTCATCTGCTTTCTTCTATCAGCAGCTAAGATATTTCACACCTAATGAGGCAAAGGTAGCTGGGTAAATTATCTTCAGCCAGGTGAGTGGCCATCCTTTGTTAGATCCACCTTGTGGGAAGGTATGCAGGGGCCTAATAACATGTAGCTTCTCTAGAAGATCCAGATACTATGGGAAGTACCTTCCCAATTGCTGCCAGAGTTCTGCAGTTCCAGTGGGGTGATTCTTTGTCCTCAGGCCTCAGATTCTCTGATGTTATAAAGTCTTATAGAGGCTATGATATGCAGCTATTTTATCCTGACTGAACCATAGAGACCTTGCTGTGAAAAGCCCATATTTGTGCAGTTTTCATCATATATTTTGTATTATTCTGTGCTTCTTTGTTTACAGTTTTGCTAATTATGGTTCTAGGTTTCTGTGGGCAGGCCTTAACAGGAAAAAAATTACATGTATTGATTGCTTCCTTTATGAGACTTTTGCAAGCTGCCCAGTAATCTGGACAGGTTTTCTAAACTACCTATCTGTTGTCCCTCTTCCATTTGAGAGTACTCATGCAGTGACTGAGTGCAAACTCCATGACCATTGCATTAGCTCTTATCTTATGTCCATGGGTTAACAAGCATTACCATTGGCTACATATGTATTAATTTCACATTGAATTTCACATTGAACTTCTGTTGATCTAATAAGAATATTTGATTGCAGATGTAATAATTTTCAAATTACAGTTATCTTCATGGCAGGCATCAATATAATTGTAGCAGAGAGACCTAACTACAACTTCTGCACCTCCCACCATGACATCAGTGACCATTTTACATTGGTGTCTGTGTCTCCCTTTTGTTTACTGGACATTGAAATCTTTTATACTAATTATATATCTATAATTCTGGGGTTATGGGAGGGTTTTAACATGAACAAAGCCTTCAGAATACATTTTTAAGTTTAAAAGAGACCTAGGGACCTCAGAGTGTCGAAATGTGAAAATAGGGAAGAAACATAAATAAATTAAATGTGCAATAAAAGTTTATCTGGGGATTTCAACCAAATAAACCTTTCAATATTATTTGATCATGAGAAATATTCTTTAATGAAAATTTACAGTCAAGAATTGAACTGCTAACCTTTAGAATTTAAATTAAGATTATTATGAGTCAGGTAATTAAAGAACATTAACGCGGGTGATTTATATGTGCTGCATCATACTGTAGAGAATATCAGTGTTGTCAACATTCCAGGAATTCACCTATCCTTCAGAATGACTCCAGTAATAATTCAATCAAGATTTCTAATTATTGACATAGCAATGAATAATGATTGTTTTTTTTGGTCTTCCTGGCCTTCAACTCAATACGCAATGTCACCAAGGTTTAAATTATGGCTATAGTAGAAAACCGATATCGACATAATGTGGAAGTATCTGTGCCACAAACTGTAAAAAAGAGCTTTCAATTCTTTTTTATTTCTATAAAAATATAAAGGAACCATTCTATTTTAAACACTTCGGGCTGATATATGAAGTGTGCTATCTGACAGAAAAATTGTTGCCAGTTGCAACCAGTCAGCTCCTGGATATCATTTTTGCTAGTCCAGGTCTGTAAATGCAACACGGATTCTGATTGTTTGGAATGGGCAAAAAAAAGTACACTGTTCATATACAAGCCCCAAAATGTATAGTATTTTATTTGGTTAAGTGTCGACTAAGTACTTTATTTATAGCAAAATATCTGTGTAAAGGCCCCTACTTAACCCACTAATACTCACCTCAGCACCCTCTTGCAGCTCCAATTTTTGTCACAACCAACACTAAAACCCCAATGTCATCTGGTGTCCATCATGTGATGGTTTTTGAGGCCGAGCAAGTGACTTCTAAATCCGAGCACTGTCATGTTAGGAGGAAATGCTCCCACAAACCCAGAAACAATGGATATCTCCAACAGATAAGCCAGCAAAAGGTGCATCAAGGTGAGTGTCAGTGGTTCAGGTGAGCACTGTATGCACAGACACTGATATTTTGCCTGAAATAGCCAAAGTGACAGCATCTTTTAAAATTGCATTATTTGGGATATTTAACACACAACCTTGCCTTGTTTTTATTCTTATCTTTATTCTTCTTATTACATTATTTTTGGTATTATTTACTATTGATAGGAGGATAAGGAAAAGAAAATACAAGAAATATTTGAAGAAAAGAACAAAAATATTATTTATATTAATTATTATAATAATATTATTAATATTATTATTCCATATTATATTTGTCTGCTGCACACATAATTCATGTTTAAAGGCCAATGGAAGTCTTTCACTTTTTTATTTATTTACAGTCCTCTACTCCAACACATTTTTGGTGGAAAATGTGTTAAAATCCCTTCCTACTGTAACTGTAAACTGTACACAGGGCTGGCAGAGATAGGTCCATTCTGTAGAGCCACACGCCTCTACAGAAGTCTACTCACATATATATGCATTGCCAAGAAGGACAATGGTTGTGTCTGACCCTGTCTGCTACAGAACAGATTGCACTGGGCCTAACTCTGGTTCCTACTGGAATGATAGTCATATTTGGAATTTGTGCACAACTGCTTTAACAGGAAAAGGGAGGTAAGGGGTAAGAGTATGAAAATTGATGTTGTTATTTTTACAATATTATTATTATTATTATTAATATTATTATAGAGGATTTGTAAAGCACCAACAGTTTGTAAAATGCTTTTAAAAAAATGAGACAGCATACTTACAACACAATTCAAGATAAGAGAGTTAGGATGGCCCTTTTCATGAGCTCTTACCATCTAAATTGGAAGGCAAGTGATCAAAAAATGTGTTTTTTGAGAAAGTAAAATTCAGTTGTTAGCTAGAGGTGGGATATTCCTGCCTGAAAATATGAGTTTTTATGAGTCTAAAGGCAGACTGAATAGAAGCTAGCTGTACAGGTTGGTGTAGGGAGTTCCAAAGGTTGGGAAAGGTTCTTGAGAAGTTGTGAACATGAACAAAGTAGGACGTGACCAGGGATATTGACAGCAGGAGGTCTTGGGAAAAGCGAAGAGGGTATTTTGGTTGATATTTGGAGAGGAGGTTGGTGATGTAGCAGAGTTGTGGATGGCTTTGTAAATTGTTGTATCTATTTATGTAACTTCAGGTGTATGTATAGCCAAAACCTTATTTATTTACATTACGTTATGCATTTTAGGATAGAGCAGAGAGGCGTTAAAATCGCTGTAGATTTTTTTTTTGCTGTCTTTGTGCCATTGGGGAAATTTCCCCTCACTTTCTGTCTCAGAGATGCAACAAGAAGTTAGAAAAAATCTCCCAAAGCAAGGCAATTCACCTCTTAGCCACTTATTCCCATAACAGGTGTCCACACGGAAAGATTTCCTCTCAACCCCACCCCTAAAAGTTTGCATGTCTCCTTCCTTTCCTAGGAGACTCTACGGGCTAGATAGTAGACTGATGCTCCAGATATCGATGATGAAGCTTGGGAAGACTTATGGGAGTATCCCTTCTCTCAGTTGGTTGCCAGTGGAGACAAACTGATTAGATTCAAGATGGTACACAGAATATATCTGACACCTAACAGGCTAAATAAAATGTTTCCTGGTCTTTCCTCTCAGTGCTGGAGGTGTTCGGAGGAACATACAGATTTCAAACATGTATTCTGGACATGTACAAAAATACAAATGTTTTGGGCTGAAGTTACACAGTTCATTGCTACATTAACTACGGTGGGGGTCCCTCTCACCATAGAGGTTTGCTTACTTGGTCTGGCGACCCCTCTAGCTCCTCGAAGGAAGCTTAGAACCCTCCTTAGTTTACTCCTTTTCTACGCCCGCAAAGCCATTATATTAAAGTAGAAACCTAGGCAGGCTCCTACTATAGTTTTTTGACAGTCCTTAGTGAATGCGGTACTACCATTATATAAAGCCACATACCTCTCCCGTGGATGTCCTAATACATTTTCCAAAGTCTGGGATATATGGCTTAAATCCACCTTGACAGCTTCTGCCTAAGATATTTAGCCCTCTTAGATATTAGTATTTGTTGACTTATGCTCTATGGAGGTATTGTAAGTTGTAGCCTAACTGTGCGTCCAGTAACTCAAAGGTGTATATAATCCTAACTAATGAGATGAACCGTGCCATAAGTAACTCTCCTTCGTAATCCTGTATTTGGAGCTGAGCAGCTGTTTTGTTACTATGTTATGGAATTATTATTTTTATTTTGTTTCTTATTGTTCATGTGTTGGTTACTTTGAGCTGGGTATGCCCAAGGCTCTGCTGTGTATTTTTTTTTTTCTCAAAAGGAATAAAAATAATTTATTAAAAAATAAATAAATAAATAACAGGGACACAGACAGCAATACAAACTTGACCCTACCACACCCTATCAAAAATGAAAAAGAAAAGTTTTGCATAGAGATACACTTTCAGCTGTTCTTTGAAAACATTTGTGTATACCATAATGTCCAATATTTAAGCTTCTTAACATTTCAGTGTGAAAAATCTATATATTTAATATTAATATACAAGAAATTAGCATGGCTTCTAAAACACTATACTGTATATGTTACTTCCTGAATTATACAAATTGTCATCACAATGAGTTGTTCAAACAACAAAAATATTCTTACAAAACCAATAATTATATTGTTTTTAAAAATTGACTTTCCATATAGCTTTGAACCTCCAACTCAATTTTTATAAACTAATTCAAGTTGTTTTAATTCCATATAACTCTTCTAACCACAAAATGATTTTGGTCTTGGAATAACACCGCTCATATTCTGTTATTAATGCTGTATATCATAAAATATGATCTGTAATATTGCACAAAAAGCTTGCTGCTTGTTTCTAGAAAGAATGCTTGCATGAAGAATATCCCTCAAATTATGCACAGCCTTAAACCTTGCCCTCTGAAATGACAAGGTGCAGAAATGTTACATCAATCCTTTGAGAATTTTCTGACATTTTTCTTAGTGTTAGCCTTTCTTATTTACAGAGGTAAGAGAGCCTCTTGGAGTTGTATTTGACACTGATGGGGATTTCAAAATGTTACAGAAAAGAAAGAAGATTGCTGATGGTTGATGTGTGTATACTGTATTGTTTAAAGTGGGACTCCACATATTTTTTATTGTTTACTCTCAGGTATATATATATATATATATATATATATATATATATATATATATATATATATATATTGGTAGTATATATTCTGCTTTCTGTTTTTTGCTAATAAGCAGAGGGGGTGAGACATAATAACAAAATAAGGGTCAAAATGCAACACCTTGCTTTCCTGTCGTTCAAGGTCTTGTAAGGGTGGTTAGAAATGTATGCACAATTTGATACCATTATGAGTTGCTACATATACATATGTGACTGCTTTTCATGTGCATTTGTGCATTTCATTTTTTGCATTACTTAGGGGAGGGAAGAGAAGGAGAGTAACAATGACAGACATTGCCAGGGCAACATTTCACATAGGGGCAACAATAGGAATCTAGACTGATTTTCTACAGAAATAAATACATTTATTGTTGCACAAATCCCAAATTTCAAGAAAGCTAGAGAATGGGCATTATACAAACTGAAAACAGCAAAAACAAACAAACAAAAAAAAACTTGCCATTTACAAGAATAGTGTCCAAATGTCCACAATTACCAATGCGTTGTGGTGTATACAAGGTTACACACTACCTGGAAACCAAGCAATTTTATATTAAAATTAACATTTATTATACAAAAGAGAATACAATGCACTCACAAAACCTACTAAAATGAAGCAGATAGTCGATATCCTACAATCTTTCTTGGCAATGTGGACTCCACAAGTGACATCTCATTGAGCAGGTCTCCAGTTTATCCTGATATGCTGATACTAGCTTTCTTTAACCAACTAACTTTTACCACCACTGTTGACCACAGTGTGAGGATTTCTGCAGGACAAAGTGCTGCAGTTTAATCTGTGTTGTGAATGCATTTTATTCTCTTTTAGGGTCCTTTCACACAGGCTTTCCACCTGGGGAATTCCGTTTTGCAGAGACAGACCTGTCAGATCCCCGCTCTCCTCTATGGGAGATCTGATGAAAACGGACCGCCTGTCTGTTTTCATCCGATCCTATCCGATCCTCAAGACAGATGGAAAATCACGGACAGGATTGGATCCAATAGCAGCAGGTGTCAGCGGACATGTTCCTGCTGACATCAGCCGTTCCATAGGGATGCACTGAGCACCCGATCAGGTCTGCCTGAAAAAACTGACAGGCAGACCTGATCGGAAGGCCCATGTGAAAGGGGCCGTACATAATACATTTTATTAATTTACCTGTGTAAGATTGATGGGCTCTCTCCATCTACAGATTTTCCAAAAACACTGACTCCTATGCTTTCAAGTGTGCGCTGGGAGTGATAGTAGGAAGGCTCCATAAACATTGGAACAGCTGTCATCTGCTGTCTATACTGTAGGTAATTTGATGAGCATTACTGCTGCCCACATGCTTTTCAATTTTACACTGAATTTTTGTTGATCTGGTCAGAATATTTACTTCAACATATAAAAATTGTAGGTTACTTTAGTTTTCATCATAATACCCACTCAACTGATTTTTTTACATATTCCCAAATTTACCCCAAACCTATTGTAAAGTAAACCGCACATACATCTACCACATCGAAAACAAAACTTTACAACCTGCTTAATTGTTACTTCTTCTCCTAAACAAATTGACTTAATGAAATTGCTTTATAAGTGGAAAATCTCCCATCAGGACAGTTGGGGCAGCCAAACCTAATATTAGTCTGAATGTCTACCTTCAAAGCCATAAATAACATAAGACACATGGCCAAAGATCCAAAAAAGACTAGTTATACATAATAACATGCACGCTTTATAACTGTCTTCTTTTTGTAGTATATACTAGGATTACAGAATAAATCTGAACACCAGACCTTTAGTCTTGCACAGTTATTCAGGCTCCTCTTCTGTACTGAAATACTGCATTACCAATGGTGGGAATTGATGTAGGGAGACTTTGCTTCACTTTCTGCCCCCTACACACAACAGGAAGTAAAAGGAAAGCTCTCCAAAGCGAATAGAAGTTTTAGTTATAACATGAACAGATGTCCAGGTTAAACATCATTCCTGTCCTAGTGATAGCTGTTAAAATGTAAGCTTTTTTCATATTTTCTTTCCAGATGAGAGTGGCCACCAGGACAAATAGAAAGGGTGATTCTTTTCAGTGGAAACATAGCCAGTATTAAAAACTGACAGAGGTCTCAATGATTTCCCACATTTATATTTTTGCCAATGGATACATTTCAAAGACGAAATGCGCTAAAATTCCCTATTGAAAAAGGGAGGTGTGAGGGTAGATGTGGTCTTTATGACACACTCATAGACTTATTAATGGAATTTGGTTTTGACAAAAAAATGAGCAAAAATTAGAAAATGTAGGACATACAAAAGGCACAATTTACTAATCTTATCTGCTATAACATAATTCTTTTCAGCCATATGACTGTTGCTTTTAGCTCATTCAATCTCATAGTTGAAAAAAAATAATTATCTTATTGACAAATGTAGGATTATTGTGAGTAAGTGAATTGAGCCTTAACACTGGATTCATGTGGAAGGTCCCATTTATTGTTGGTGATGCACTGTTGTGTTGAAAACACCCAGGGGACCATAGAAGAAGTTGGTCTGCTTTGTTGCACTGATTAAGGGGTGGGGCAGGGAAACAATCATCTCTTTTCCAAGGGTGCAATGACCCCTTGGCCCAAAGCTGACATAACATGTTTTGCAAAATGTCTTTTTTAAAATGCAAAATATTTTTTACCAGACTGCCTAGAGAATTTAGCTTTCTTTTTCCAAAGTTCTACATTAGGTTTAGTAGCCCTTTAAATGTGCTTTAGCATTTCCACATGTCTAAGCAGCAAACACAGAAATATTTCTTACACAAATGTAATTTGGATAGAGAAAAATAATAACCACTCCTTAGAGACTTAATTTAGTTTTTGCAGAAAGAAGTTAAATGGTCCAATGTGAAAGTCTTTGAAATGTGTTTGTTGTATATTTAAAACCCTTGTTTTAAAATTCAAGTTTGTTTTCTCCATGGGGATCATTACAGAGACCGGGCACAGAGAAAACAGCTACGTACAATATTCTTTGAACTGCATGAAGCACAAACAATATTCAAAAGGTAAATTGCAATCATTTTAATACAACAGACAACTCCTTATTTATATATGTGCCGAAGACTTGCTCTTGAGTGTTTATTTTCGACAATAGCTGTCTAGAGATTTGATTAATTGTCAGATGTGGAATTTGAATAATTAGAAAAATGACTTGTCTGGATTCATTTTACTGGCTTAGATTAAGGGTGTGCTAAATCTCATTTTACCCGCTTAAAGTGTTTACAAAATGATGTTGTCTGCATTTAATCATTGCTCAGTTTGCTGGGAAAAGGCATTAAATTGCACGTATCACACAATTCAATATATCAGCGGTGGTGCTGAATATATAATGCTGCCATATATTTAGTTAGTCTGTACCACAATTAAATCATATTGGCGTAACTACATTTTTAAAGTAAACTTTGACATTGCACATTATCTAAAGTGTAATACTCATTAGGATTTGGGTTGTACAGTTGTGTGGATAGTTAACCCTTTAATTGACAATACATCCCCCTTGAAGTCACAATGGCATCAAATGATTATCTGATCAAAACATACATAGAAAGCAGATCAGGAGAGACTACAGGAACTTAAAGGCCAACTCTGGGCTAATGATCTCTGCCACCCTTTACTTCCTCATTTCTTGAAGCAATAGTGCAGATGTAAAATAAAATTATATACTTAGATTTTTTTTTCAGGTGTCGTCGCCTGGGTCCAATCTTATCACAGAACAACTTCATCCTCTTCTTTCACCAGCTCTGGCTGGACGTTAAATACTGTAGTGTGACATACAATATGGGGTCAATTATTAAAGCCCTGGACTTACAGGAAGTGGGTTGAATGAGGTGTCATTCACCCTGGAAGAGGAGTGGTGGTTGGGAGCTGGAACAGTGAGTGTGTTGCTTATGGGCACTCTTCATAGGGCATTTGACAGGCAGTGAGGAGGCATTTTATTACCACTCATGGTGTGTTTTAACCACCTAAACCCCCACACCAGGATGCCACAACTATGTGCATTGCATGTGGCTGTGGGGCACCCTTGTTAAGTTGAATGGCTCACGTTTGGTAGGTGGTATTACCTGCTAAACACCACAGCAGGAATAATTTTACTGTGGTGCGATGCAAAGCATGTGTACACTACCATCAGCTGCCTTAGTATATCTGCATATTTTCGATACGCCAACTCATACTTGACAAATGCGGACATTCTTTTATTGAACATCTCTGTATTCTGAAAGGATTTTCCAAGGTCATATTGAAAATTGTTGAACTGAAAATTCACTAATAGCAAATTGGTTTCTGAACTAAACTTTTTAGTGTACCAATAAAGAAGGGGTTTTCACTCCTTTCTTAGGGTAAATAGTTTTTAGCGCAAACAATATTAACTGTATAATTTTAAGCCCAGAGGTTGAAACATGTGGGCAAGTTATGTAAACCTAAATCTAGGGAGGCAGGAATACTTGTGATAATGCTGAAAAGTTGCCCACAAATCCATTTGTATTTGCCCTAGATCTGGTGAACAGGGGTTTTATCAATAGTCTTGAAAGGGATAGAAATTTGTTGGGCTTGTTCCTTGAGCACCTAATTAACTGGATAGTAAAGTGGTCCCTTGTTTTATAAAGTGAAATCTACTTTTTTTTTTTTCAAAACAATAAAATATGTAGTAATATTGCTAATGAAAATTAGGTTATTTTTTTCTCTAATCAATCCAACTAATAAACATAGATTAGATGATAATGCAGTTAAACATCCAGGGTATCAGTTTTTTTTTCAACCTACCTATGTATCTTTTGCTGAACAATATTTGAGTTGTAACCATTTCTCATAAAAAAAATGAAATGTTATTAACCTTCAAATTAAATCCTGTTACATTTCTACCCAAGGTAATATAATAATCTCAAAATGCCTTCTTGTATCTAAACCCACAAAGGAGAACACTGGAGAGTGAGCAAAAAGTTTAAAAGCCACCCAACTTTACCATAATTCCAAAGCTACAGTAGCTGCTGGTATTATCCACTTCCATACTGGGCTTATTTTGGCACACCTCCTACATATAAAAATCATCATCTTTTGCTAGAAAATTACTCAGAACCCCCAAACATTATATATGTTTTTTTTTTAACAGAGACCCTAGGGAATACAATGGTATTTGCGCAGCAATTTTTCAAACGCGTAAAAAAAAAAAAAAAAAACACGGTTCCATGAATAAAAAAAAAAAAAACACTAAAGTTAGCACAATGTTTTTTTTACAATATAAAATATGATTTTACGCTGAGTAAACTGATACCTAACATGTCACACTTTAAAATTGTGCACACTCGTGGAATGGTGCCAAACTTTGGTACTTACAAAATCTCCATAGGTGATGTTTTTTTTTTTTTACAGGTTAACAGTTTAGAGTTACAGAGAAGGTCTTGGGCTAGAACTGTTGCTCTCACTCTAATGTTCTCGACGATACCTCATGCTTTTTACATATGTGGGCGCGATGAACGTTTACGTACGCTTCTGCATGTGAGCACGTGGGGAAAGAGTGCTTAAAAAAAATATATATTGTTTGTTTTATTTTTATTTTCATATTTCTATACTTTTCTTTGAATTTTTAATTTTTTTTGATCACTTGTATATGTAAAAATTCATTGTAATAAGAATAGGGTATGACAGGTTCTCTTTATAGAGAGATGTGGAGTCTATAAGTCCCCACATCTCTCCCCTAGGCATGAAAGACTGAGATAAAAAAAATGAGATCTTGGCAGTATTTATGACTGCCAGGCCAGACGTGATGTCATAACGTCACTCCCAAGCCTCAGAGAGTTTTAGAAACTGCCGGGGCCATCTGGTTCTCGGTATTCCCTATGGTGAACTTCTGCCATCGGCAGATTCCTTCTGCGGCTTGCCGATCTCACGGGTGAGCCGGTAGAAGCACTAAAGGGTGGTGGTGGGCACTGGAGGGTGGTGGTGGTGGTGGAGCTGCAGGCATCATTCAGATATCCGAACTCAAAGTCCAGTCAGGATGTCATATGATGTCCTTGGGCTGGAAGTGGTTAAAGACAAATAGATAGGGCCTTTGCACATTAAACAGATTTTCACTGTGGACCACCAACCTGCTTGGGTGGAGTAATCTGCTTACTGTTTCTCTGAACTGTTAAAGCGTCCCTTGGACTATTGATCAGTTTACTTCCTTACAGTGTTTACAGAATGTTTGCACTCCATTTCCAAGAACAACCCCCCTCCCTTCTCTGCCTACTTGTTAACCTCACCTAATGGTTATCCCACTTTAATTTGCAAACAAGTGACACAGGGGATTACGAGGTAATATTTCCTCACCTTTAGTGATGCAATTAAAGAATAGACTATTATGTTTCCTTATAAGTCATGTCAAACTAGGCAAATATAATTCCTTGTTGAAGCAATGATATAGTCTCCATACTCATTCACATGTGGGGCCAGTATCTGGATTCCAGATTCTGATAAGCCCACCGCCTTCAGACCCCTACAACCACTGGGTCAGGGTTGTGGGGAAAAAAGGCCCTTGTCCTCATTAACATGGGGACAAGGTGCTCTGCCAGGAGGTCCCCCCTTAAAAGGTGCTTCCCTAATGTTGAAGGCAAGTGGTATGGTTCAGGAGGGGTGGGCACATGCTCACCGGCCTTCTTTCCCACTAGGCTGTATGCTTGGATGAGGGGGTTCCCAAGCCTATTTTGTTATTTTTGCATTGGGTTCCCTCTTAAAATCCTAGTATAGAATTTAGGAGAACCTTACAACATTTGTTGGGGTCTCCCCTTAAAATTCATACCAGATCTGAAGGGCCTAGTATGAATTGGGCGGTAAATCCCGTTCTGTTTTTTTCATCTAGAATAAGGACCTGGTATAGATGAAGGGAATCTATTTACCAACAGAAAAAGAGGCTGGGAGCTGTCATTTAAACACACCTTCGTTCCAAATGTCAATTTTGCTGTAGTGGTTAGTATACGTTCTACAGAGGTGCTACTTCACTGGTAGGGTAAGGGCATCCCTCAGGCATGTTAATTATTGGAAATTTGCATTTTTATTGTTTCACTGTGAGCATTACTAAAATTACTACTCCCTATACTTAATTAAAAAAAATTTTTTTGCTTTGTTACATGAATCCTAGGTACAGTAAGGGTCCTTTCACACGGGACGGAGTCCGTTCTGCTCTGTGTGCGGAGACGGAGCTGTCATATCCCCGCTGTCCTCTATGGGGAGATTGGATGAGAACGGACCACCTGTCTGTTCTCATCTGATCCCATCTGATCCGATCCGCCAGACGGATGGAAAATAGGGTTTCCATCCATCCAGATTTCACGGACAGAATCGGAATCGGACATGTCTCCGCTGACATCCGCTGCCCCATAGGGATGCATGGATCATCCAATCCGGTCTGCCTGAAAAACTGACAGGTGGATCCGATCGCCCATGTGAAAGGGGCCTAAGTGTTCAGCCACAAGGCCATTTGTTTGACAATCCCTTGCCTATCAGCCTAGAAAATAACCACTGCTGTTTTTAACATTTGGCTTTCATTGACTTCAATCAAGGTCAGATTTAACACCTGAACTTTAGTCAGGTTTATTGAACAGATGGAACCTTGGTATAAATGGCTCATCACTGTACTGACCTGTACATTCACCCTCTGCTCCCTTTGTGCATGACCTATATGTGCTTTATCTAGTGCACTATTACCAAGCTCCATGTTGTAACCCCCACAATATGAGCATGTTTCCTAATTTGTGAACAATTGTGACAAAAAATAAAGCACCTTGGGTTGTCTACTTTCCTAAAAAGGGGGGTTTTGGGGTATTTTATATTGTCCTGGCATTTTTATTTTAACATTGTTTTTAATACTTTTTTTCATTATATAGTTAAAAAAATAAAAAATGAATCTGTTATTAACCACTTAAGCCCCGGGGTATTTTGAGATTCGGCACTGCGTGGTATAACGGACAATTGCGTGGTCGTGCGACGCTGTACCCAAATGAAATTGGTGTCCTTTTTTTCCCACAAACAGAGCTTTCTTTTGCTGGTATTTGATCACCTGTGCGATTTTTTGATCATGCGCTATAAACAAAAAAAAGCGACAATTTTGCAAAAGTAACAATATTTTTCCAATTTTTTCACATGAAATTCCCCCAAAAAAAAATGTAAAAATCAAATTTTTTTGACATTTTAGGCCAATTTGTTTTCTGCTACATATGTTTGGTAAAAAAAATAGCAATAAGTGTATTTTGATTGGTTTGCGCAAAATTTATTGCGTTTACTAACTAAGGGAAAGATTTTTGCCATTTTTATTTTTATTTTTTAACGAGTAATGGCGCCGATCTGCGATTTTTATTGCGGGACAGCGACATTGCAGCGGACAGATCGGACCCTTGACTGACATTTTTGACACTTTTGTGGGTACCAGTGACATTACTACAGTAATCAGTGCTATACATATGCACTGTTACTGTAAAAATTACACTGGCAGGGAAGGGGTTAACTTTATTGGAGAAGGAGGGGTTAAGTGTGTCCCTAGGGGCGTGCTTCTAACTGTAAAGGGGCGTGGCTTTTCACGTAACAGCAGAGATCTACGGTCCTACATAGCAGGACCGTATGATCTGTGCTGTTTCACAGGGGAGAATGACAGACTGCTTTGTTTACATTAGCCGCCTGCCTTTCTCCCTCTGTAACCGACAATCGCGAGTGACCGGCGAACATCAGGTCCGCCGGTCACACGTGCAGGGATCCCAGTGAGTGAGCGGGGGCGGGAGCGTGCCTCCGGTGGCGCTCGCCCCCTATTGGCTCGCAGGCGAGTGACGTACCAGTATGTTACTTTGCCTGCACAGGGCTGACCGCCGCAGTATATGTACTTGCGGCGGTCGGCAAGCGGTTAACCAATTGCATACTGGCCATTTTTACCCCCTTCCTGACAAGGCTAATTTTCAGCTTTCATTGTTTTCACACTTCGAATGACAATTACTCATGCAACACTGCACCTATATAAAATCGTTATCATATTTTTTAGATAGATAGAGCTTTCTTTTGGTGGTATTCAAACACCGCTGCGGTTTTAATGTTTGCTAAACAATTAAAAAAAAATGTTTTTCTTAGTTTCTGTTATAAAATTTTGCAAATAAGTAATTTTTCTTCTTCACCGATGTGCACTGATGAGGCTGCACTGATGGGCACTAATAGGCTGCATTGATAGACACTGATAAGGTGGCACTGATGGGCATTGATAGGCAGAATTGATAGGTGGCACTGATGGGCGTTGATAGGCGGCACTGATGGGCAGTGATAGGCAGTACTGATGGGCACTGCTAGGTGTCACTGATGGGCACTGATAAGGAGGCTTGATAGACAGCACTGATGGGCACTGGTAAGCTACACTGATGGTCACTGATTGGCACTGATGGGGCTGCACTTATAATTAGTGCACTGATGATCAGTGCCCTAATTATCAGTGAAAATGATGTCCTGACAGGCTTGCTGGTTAACGGTTCTCCTTTTCTTCCACAGACACAGCGTGGAAGGAAAGGAATGCAATAACCGGCAAGTCTGTTTACATGTGATCAGCTGTAATTGGATACCACTGATCACATGGTAAAGGGCCGCTGTGATTGGCCCTTTACCCCAATCTGTGTTCAGCTGTGTCCTAAGTACACGGCGCTCACAGAGCATGCCCGATGCATGCCACAGGAGGTTGTGGGAGGCAGGGTTCTGAGAGAACGTATATTGACACCATCCCAGGAATGGACGACCACGCTGTAGCCATCTTTTAGCTATAGCATGATAGGCAAGTGGTTAAATAGGACCAAAAGAAATCTATATTTGTCTCAAAAAATATATCAAATTTATCTGGGTACAGTGTTGCATGACAGAATAATTGACAGTCAAACTACAGTATCACAGCACTGGAAGCTGAAAAATTGTGTAATACAAAAGGGGTCTTGGATGCTGGCAATAAAGGGATATTACAAGCTCGTACTCAAGTGGTTAATTTCAATTACCACAATTACAATTTTAAAATACATTTTATTAATGTTCCCAGAAGTAATTCCTCATCAATAACATAGTCCAATGATGTGATTTATATCAAACACAGCATTCAGCAATGAAAATCCACTATCAATCACAATGACTTTTTGCCTGCTGATGTGTACACGCCACACTTCTGTCACTAACTAACAGACGCCTGGTTGTGGTAATGTAAACTGACAGCCGGGAACCCTAGAAGATGATATTGGTCAAGATAACGACCCCAATTTTAAAAGGTACGTAGATAGTAAAGGAAAGGTGTTGCCCTTCCTTTCCTGGTCACACAGGCTGCATTAAAAGATAAGAGTCTGGTTGGAACATTAAGGGAAACCCCATGTCCCCCCCCCCTTTTTTTTTTTTTAAAAAAGCATTGAAAATGGTCAGAATTTAGCTCACATTTTGTGGTGGAGGGAAAAGACCCCTTTAATAGCAGTGAGCTTCAAGTTCAAGTTGAACATTCTTTTTAATTGAACCCAAGTCATTTGCAGTTTAAAAAAATGGAGGAACTAAGGCAGTCATTCCCATCTATATCAACAAACAACCGACAATACACTTTCTGACCCATAAACTGTGGTCAGGTGGCGTCGAAGGGCCTACCATGGTTGCTTTCTTATGTTCCAGCTCCTTATTAAAGTCAGGATTCCCAGCAGTCTTTTGTTAGTGTGTTGGTAGAGACTAGTAATAGATAGGGACAGGGAGTAATAGTTTGTCATTCTATACAGTGCCGTTGCAAAAGTCCTATTTTTATAGTCAGTGTGTGTTGGGAAAACCTGGAGTAGATAGTGATAGGTCACACAGTGTTTGCAGGGAGGGATAATTTCTGCCATTGTATACAATACTGTGTTGGAGACACTCGTCCTCAGTAGATAGGAAGAGATCACACACTGACTTCAGGGAGATATATTTTTGTGTGTGTGTGTGTCAGCAACAACTTTAATTTGCTGTTTAACTGCTGAGATCCCCTTGGCATTTTGTGTATGGGGTTTAGTGTATTCAGTTTTATTTTTTCCAATGAGCTACAATAAAATGTGATATCATTTAGCTAGGGTTTTATTTTGGAGTTTGCAGCGTGAACTTGCTCCTAACTTGCCGTTTGTTTGCAGCACATCACTGCACACGAGTACAGTTTAGTGCACCAAATCCTTGCATTGTTAAGTACACCAAATTACATAGTGTGATGTGAGTCACTTTGGTTGGGGGGCTTGTGGAACCCAGATTGCTTTAGGGAGGTTGGGAGACTCCTAGTCCAGTTTCCCCAGTCCTTCCTATGTGTAAGTCACTCTATGTCTATTAGGGGCACAGGGTGACCAAGAACCCCAGTCAGGTCTGCTCTGCACTAATAAAACTCTTGCTAGTGGGGTTTGTTGTTGTTGAATACCTGCATTCCATTGTTCTATTGTTCCTTTCTGCCTATAGTAAGCTTATTATGGGATGTGTATGTTTGTGTGGCTAAGGGGAGGGGTTGTCAGATTGTATATCTCTGTGTGCATGTGCTTTGAATAAACAGTTTTGATTCTGGATGACTCCAAAACTTCTGTCTAGTTCTTGGAGTAACTATAGCCAGATTCACGGCTATATTCCTTGTTCCAGAGCTTAGGAAGAAGGTTACTGGCGGAGATACCCAGTCGCGGTGTCCGGATTCCGTCACACATAGTTTGGCTGAAAAAGTCCATCTAGTTAGACCAATAGAAGGGAAAAAAAACATACAATCTAATATATACAATCCTATACCCACAGTTGATCCAGAGGAAAGCAAAGGACCCCAGCAAAGCATGATCCAATTTGCTCTAGCAGTGGAAAAAATTCCTTAAAGGTTTCCCAAGAGGCAATCAAATATTCCCTGGATCAACTTTACTTATAAATCCAGTTATATTATGTGTATCCAGGAAATAATCCATCCAGACCTTTTTTTAATGAAATCTACTGAGCTGGATAGAACCAGCTCTTGAGGGAGTTAATTCCACATTTTCACAGCTCTTACTGTGAAGAAACCTTTCTGTATTTGGACATTAAACCCTTTTCCTCTAGACGTAAAGAGAGCCCCCTTATCCTTTGTGATGACCTTAAAGTGAATAACGCAAAACCAAGTTCACTACATGGACCACTTATGTATTTTTACATGTTGATCATATGCCCTTAATCTCCTCTTCTCAAGAGGATAAAAATAACCAAATCCTGTTATAGCTAATGTCTGGCATTGCTAAAGGGAGAGGCAGAGGTTGTTTATAAACAGCTAGTAGGGGTAGGGGGTGAACAGATTCTGCATCTGCAAATGTAAAAAAAGCAAACTTTATTTTACTCTATGCAGTAAGGTGTGGACCCCATGAACTATTAAGGATCCAGGCTGGACCACCAGCTGTAGCTTGCAAGGTACTCACTGATTTTGGTTGATGTCTCTTCTGTTCAGAATACAGCCTAGTAAAAGGGCTAGAGCACTGTGCATTGTCTCTACAATATTTTGCTGTTTTTTCAGTGAAATAAATGCATTATAATAAATACATTATAATGTTTATTTTTGGATTAAAACCTGGCTGTTGTTACTCTTGTTCTGCATTGTTCCTAGTAAAATTTGTTAAATACTGTACATGGAGTCACTACAATATTTTGCTGTTTTTTTGTGAAAAAAAAAAATCACACTATCCTTGATTTATTATTTAAGGCTGTCTTGCATCTCTTCTGTTCAAAATGCAACCTAGTAAATGTAATGAAATACTGCGCATGGAGTCACTCCAACTCTAATGTTGATATTCTAATTAAATGCTGCCATGTGTCTATCTTTTTCAAAATGCAGTCTATACTTCAGGGTTTCCGGCGTGGCATGGAGAAGCTGTAACTCACTACAGTTCCTCTATATCAGTCCATAAAACCTGTAAAAAAAGGCCGCCTGGAACGCTGCTGCTGCCCGCACACCCACCGGGATCTCTCTCTCACCATCATGGACTGCTTCCTTGACAAAAAACAGTTCGGGATCCCAACCAGCACAGCATCCACAGGACACCACAGACTAGGCCCCAGCACAGAACATGGCAGAGGCTCCCGCTATGGAGGTGAGTGCTGACAGCACTCCTCCCTCACAAAATTCAGAGGACAGATACACAGAGGGCATAGCCCAGGCTGTAGCTGCACTTCTCGCCCCCTCCATCACAGCTTCAGTAGAGAAAGCTGTAAATGCAGGGATTCTGCTCCTAAAAAAACAGGGGGAACACGCCTCTAGACCTAATGAGGCAGAACAACGGATATCTAACATAGAAGAAGAGTTATATCAGACCCAAGACAACAGGCCCAAGACAAAACTAACCAATACATTTTAAAGAAACTAGATGACCTATAGAACAGATTGAGATCCAGGACCCTAAGATTTATAGGAGTACCTGAATCCATGCAAACTGCATCTATCGCCAAATTTTGTGCTAGACGTATACCTAAAGCATTAGGCCTACCAGGCCCCTGCACAATAGAATGGACTCATTGCATGGGGATAGACTCCACTGACCATGCGTCTCTGCGACCGATCATTGCTAAATATCTGAATTATGCTGATAAAGCTGCCATTTTTCAGAAATAATGACAGATCTCTACTAATTCATGGGCTTAAAATTTTGATTTTGCCAACTATTCAGTTGAACTTTCAAAGAAAATGAAAGCTTTTCAACATGTCTGCACAGGGCTTTTTCAGAAAAACGTGAAATTCACCCTGGCGTTTCCTGCCATTCTTCGCCACAAAGCACCCAATGGTGACAAGCTATCCTTTCACGACTCCTCAGAAACTGAAGCCTACCTATGCACCCTACATTAAGGAAGCCAACCAATTTCCATCCTCTAGGCCATCTTAGGTCCCTCTCCCCCAGGACCAACGAAAGCCATGAAAGGACTCCCCAAAACACCTTAAATTCTCCGGGCCGCATAACCATCCTAAGCCATGCTGACATCGTGCTCATTCGGACTGCTCTCAATTCTTCACTGGTAAACATATGACAGATACCTTGATATGCTTAAGATAATACTGGCATTCTGTTTATCTGTTACTTCTTTTTTATGGCTATGTTTAGACCATCGGGCTGTACCTCCTCAGCAAAAGTTTATTTTCTTTCTAAATTTTTCCTCATGGGCATCACAATATTGCATCTGTTTTATTTCCCTATTAAATGACCAGAGTTTGCTTCACCAAAGTTGACAGGGCAAACTTAGGACCCATCAAAGGGGTCTGATACTGGAAGTTGGCTCGAACAGTGATCTTATGCGGAAAAAAGCGAAGTACCATGAATGCTTTTTAGCTTGGTTTATTTTTATCATCTCCCTTTTATGCCTTTCCTCCCATCCAACTCCAGCACTTTCTATCCCCATCCACCAGTTCAGCAATCCCTTTCTAGACAACTTCTTTGGGAAACCCCCACTGACATACTTAAACATACTGTATCTCCTCTCATCTTCCTAGACAATCATAATACAACCACAATTTCAGCCTACTTCTTTCTCTTAGACCCTCCTCCCTGAAAGTGGACTCCCTCATTTATCTCACATAGTAGAAGGGGACTTTAACTCCATGATGCACTTAATAGACGACAGATCCACACCCAAACGCCAGTGTAAGACTCCAATAGAGCCATACACAATCCATTTTGCTACTGTAATGGATTCCCTACACCTCACTGACAAATAGAGACTACTCCACCCAGCAGATAAGGAATTTTCATTCAATTCAAATCCCCAGTATAGTTTTCACCAGGATTGACTATATATTTGGTATCCACAACATTCTACCATCAATCTCAGGGGCAGAGGTCCATGACATAGTTATCTCAAATCATGCCCCGATTTCGGTCTCATTCGAGTGCCCAGACTACCCATCCAACCTTAGGTTATGCTGCTTTCCCTCATACCTACACAACAACGCAGACTTCCAATCATATATCAATTTAGCCTGGAAATAATTCTCTCTCACCAACTCCACCCATCTAGACAACCCCAACCTATTCTGGGAAGCAGGTAAAGCCTACCTCCGGGGAAGAGTCATCTCCTATGCAGCATCATAAAAGAAACACACTGTAGTTAACTTCAGAGAAACAAGCTCTCGCCTTAATCTAGCTCAACATTCCCTCTAATTACCGGACTCCTCTGTGAGTAGAGCTGAATGCCGGACAGCTAAGCATGCCTTCGATACATGGACAGATTTACTGGAGCTGACCAAGCGAGCACATATAGAGGCTACACTTCACAAATATGGCAACAAGTGTCAGGTACCTGTGAGGTAGAGTCCGAAGTGGAGCTTGAGTGCTGAGGATTCAGGCGAAGACGTAGTCAGGGAGGTCGGGCTGACAACAGATTGGGCAAAGCGGTATACAAACGAAATTCAGAGAGTGGTCAGGCAGGCAGAGATCAGACACAAGCTGGCAGTGAAGTATGGAATCGGCAGGCTGGAGAAGAGTCAAGAATTCAGGCAAAAGTTCATACACAATCATCAGAGTCACAGAGCATGCAGCACACCAGGGGAGATAGTCCACACAAACGGGTACTGAGTAACAGGAAGTGCTGCTATTTATGGGCTGTTTAAATTGTACATTGTTCGCAGATGGCAGCAAGTGGGGCTAATGAGTCCAAAGCAATGCATCAGGCTGGAAAATCACTGCAATGACTCCAGAGCTTTCCTGTGGCACAACAGGCAAGGCTGCAGGCTGCGAAACTGGGAACCTCCCAGTTCAAGGACACCTAGGTACATGACAACAAGGCAGGCAAGCTTCTAGCGAGACTCTGTTAATGCCCCAATCATTTTACATACATTACTTCTCTGAGAGATAGTTCAGGTACCATCAAAAATACCCCAAGGGAGGTCAATGAAATAATGCAGCAATTTTACTCCTCTCTATATGATTCTGACCCCATCAAAGAGAGCATTGCTCAAAATGTTCTAGACAAAATACATCTACCTTTAATCTCCTCCACTCAGCTGGAGACCCTGAACTCACCTATACCTGCTACTGAGTTATCCAACGCCATATGCCACCTAGCCCCCAACAAAGCCCTGATGGCTTCATGGGTGAATTCTACAAAACCCTGCGAGACACTGTAGAACCCACCCTATTAATAAAATGTTTACTTCTTGAGAAAAAGGAAATGATTTGTACTACATTTTTACCTTTGTATTTGTAAAACTTTAATAAAGAAATATAAAAAAAAAAAGAACCCACCCTATTGACCGTCTACAACAACATATGGTCAGGAGGCCCATACCTTCCCACCGGAAATCAAGCATTCATAAAACTAATATAAAAAAAAGGCAAATATCCCCTCAAACCAGGTTCCTACAGGCCTATTTCACTCTTAAATCTCGAAATCAAAATATTATCAAAGATAGTGACCACCAGACTAGCAAATATTCTCCCCTCCCTAATACACTCAGCACAATCAGATTTCGTAAAAAGAGAACAGCTACTCTGAATATTCAGGAAGTCATGATGGTCCTAGAGCATGCCAAAACCAATCCAGAAAATGACTTGGCCATTATCACTCTGGGCGCAGAGAAAGCCTTCAACAATGTCAATTTTGAATGGCTCTCCATAGTCCTAACTAAAATGAGCTTCACTGGCCCCTTTAAAAACCTAATCAGCTCGATGTATACCTCACCAGCAGCCAGACTGATGGTGGCAGGTCTCCTATCAGAATAATTTCGTCTTTATAAAGGAACGAGACAGGGTTTGCACTATCACTGTTACTGTTCAACTTAGAGCTGGAACGCTATCTAATGCTATTTATCTGAACAGGCCCCTCTAAATGGAATACACATAGGTGACACCCAAATACACTCTATTCACAGATGATGTACTCATATTTTCAGCAAACCCAGTATCCAACATGACCATCATAAAACAAATATTTGACGAGCTCAGGCCTGCGCGTCAATTGCCACAAAAGCAAAATACTCACACATCTCCTAACCCCTCCTGGACATCTCACTCACTCTTTACTGTGGCCAAATCACAAATAACCTACTTGGGTATCAAAATAGGAAAAATCCCCTCTCTTCTCTACACGCTAAACTATCCCTCTTTATTCAAAAACAATACTAAGAACTTGAAAACTGGATGGATTTGCCTCTTTCACTTTTGGGGAGATGCCACCGACTTAAAATGGTCAGTTTTGCTTGCTTGCTATACCTACTTCAAACTATCCCTTTACTTCTAAAACATAAAGTTATACAGCTGCTGAATAGAGCTATCTCCAAATTAATCTGGCGTAACAAGCGACCACGTATAGCATTATCCAAACTCTATCTGCCCAGAAGTGAAGGGGGTATAAATCTCCCAAATGTTAGGATGTTCAATTTAGCATGCTTCCTTCGATTAGGACTTGACTAGATTTCAAAGGCCTCACGTTACTTATCTTGTTGAATCAGAAATGGTCCACCCATACTCCTTGGTGGCTCTACTCCACTGCAAATGGAAATACATCAAACCAGACCTACAACATAACCTCCTCCTAAGAGACACAGTTATAGCGTGGAGAGAGATGCGAAAGTGTCTAAATCTCCCCCCTTTCCTTTCCAAGTACTCACAAATTCCAGGCAAACTTATGTTCCCCTTGGGAATGGAACATAGAATATTCACCCTATGGCAACAAAAAAAGAACTGTCTTCTCCTCCCTATGTGGTTTGGAAACTGCATTACCTCTCTTCTTTCCAGACATAGTTGAAAAATTCTCCATACTAAGATCACACATATTCTTCTACTTGAAATGTACCAATTTCATCCACGCCTCATTTAGAGAAGAAAACAAAATATTCCAAGCATCAATATTAGATCATCTAATGAAAAAGGGGTCCTATACCATCTCAGACATATACAAACCTTTGATCCGCCACACTACCCCACCCCCTTGCTTCATTATCAGTGGCAAACTGTGGTAAGGATTTCCCAGATGATGAGATTCTACAGAAATTGCTTCATTGATACAACAAAGTCCTCCAGGTAATCCCTAATGACTCTTGGCGAGAAACACAAATTCAATTGATACATTGTGCCTATATACCCTTCCTATCCAGAAAAAAAAACTCACAAGATCCTTTGTGCCCCCTTTGTTGTCAATCAAGACCATCTTTATCCCACCGACTTTGGTCCTGCAACTACATATCAACCTTCTGGAAACAAGTTATATCTCTAATTTATGGGATCACCCTGTTACATCTCCCAGTGGATCCTCTTCTTCTTATATTTGGATACTGGGATGAGCAACTTCTGACAGGGTCCCACAATGCCAGCACCCGACACAAAGACTGTATACTTATTTGTCTTCTAATGGCCCAGAGAGCTATCCTAAAAAACTGGACATCCTCATTAAGCTCAAAAGTCACACAGGTCAAACGGGATTTACTGCTCTTACTCCATACGGGGAAAATTACCACAGACTTCAAACACAACACCTCTAGGAAACACTTCTACCAACGATGGCAAGCCTTTATAAACTCAACATTATCCCAGTAAGAACTTAAATCTCTTGACAGCTCTTTCTCCTACTATACAGATCCCTACAAGCCATTCACAATGGAAGGTATCTCCTGAGAACCCTCTCGCCCAATTATCCTCTAGGGATATACTAAAAAATAAAAAAAAATCCTGAAGCAAAGTCAATTCTCCCTATCTCCCCCTGTTAACTCAAAGAAACTTGCTCTGATTTTAAATTCTACCTTAGACCCTGATACCTTATTTACAGGAAGCTGGTGCACCCCCCCCCCTTTCTTTTCTTTTTTTTTTCCATCTCCCCCCTCTTCTCCTGTATTCCCCCTACTCCTCCCCCCCCCCCCAACTCTTCCTACATTCTAGGAAGTTTGCAAGGAAATCAAAAGTTATATAATCTCTACTATTTGCTGCATTTACTTTATGCTTTTTGTCTTATTTACATAGGTAAATTGTCTTATATCAGTAGCATGGGACACACTCCAGTCACCAAATGTATGTCTTTGTAATGCTACGTCTTTTCAATAAAAAATATTAAAAAAAAAAAATAATGTAGTCTTGCATGCTTAAATACTCTGCATGAAGTCACCAAAATATTTTTCTGGCTTTTTCTTTTAAATAAATATGCTCTAAAGCTGTAACCTAGTAAAACTAATAAAATACTGTGCATAGAATGATTACATTATAATGACTACATTATTTTACTGTCTTATTTCAGTTTACTAAATACACGTTAATGTTTATTTTTGGATCAAACACTGCCTGGTTTCTCTCCTTTTCAGAATTCAGTCTGGTTAACTGTGCATGGATTTATTACAAATATTTTGTTGTCTTTTTTCTATGAAATAAATACAAGTTGATTTTTGGATTAAAAGCTTGCTGGTGTCTCTGTTTTTAAAATGCTGCCTAGTAGAATTGTTTAAATACTGTGCATTGAACCACTGCAATATTTCGCTGGATTTGTTCAGTGCATAAAAACATTCTAATGCTGGTCTTTTATTTAACCACCTCAATATCGGACACTTTTACCCCATTCCTGCCCAGGATAATTTTCAGATTTCAGTGATGTTACACTTTGAATGACAATTACTCAGTCATGCAACACTTGATACACATGCATTTTTTATCATTTTTTGAGGCAGATAGAGCTTTCTTTTGGCGGGATTTTTTTCCCCATAATATGCTTTTTTAAAGTTGCTTTACAAATAAATCCAAAATATAAATCAATAGATCCAGTGCATACTGTACATTCATACTGTACATACTGTCAATGAAATAGCCAAAAAATCGTTATCCGTAAATTTAGAAATGTGTGCTGTACAAGGAACAAAGGTTAACCAACACAAGATGACTAGGTAGAAAACCTCAGAATATCTGGGTTCCTCAAAAGGTTTGTACTGTCTCTGAAAGGTCTTCTAGACCCAAGGGAAACACTCTTAAAGGCTCTCAGTCTCTCCCTCGGCAATTCAAAAATTCAACAATGACCCCTAGTGCCCTCAACAGGGCTATGAGAATCTACTTTACAGAGGGATCCAGGAGTATCTGCAGAAACTCTTTCATGAGTTGAGTATCAGTGAGTAATCTATAAAGGAAGGGAAGGAGGAGAGGAAAGAATGACAATGGCCCTTAAACAAATTTATGCCAAAAGGAGAACAAGGGAAAGAAATATATAATCATATAATGTGCTCAAAAAACATGAAAAACATATACAAAATCAAAGTCGTTAAAAAGCTCTCATATAAAGTGCTCGGTGCTCCAAAATTTATATAACAGTGCTGAAGTGCTTCATGTAAACATGCTGTGAAGTGTGCCAAACTCCCCTCTCGTATCCCCATTCACCAGAGAAAATTGACCCTCAGCTTTTCAGTCTTTGGGTCAAACACGCTTGTATCTGGTGTTGTGAATACCAGGCCTCTTAGCGTCTTTGATCGGGTCTCCACAGTGTTACCCTTGGGGCAGCTCTATTATCCACCAAGTTGTATCTGTAGTCTCATACTGACTGTCTCTCTGCAATTCAAAGATCTACATTTCAACATGTGCGTTGGACCCTCCTTGCGTGCGGCTGTTGATATGTTCTCAGGCGAGCGCAAGTATCAACCTATCCCCATGCCCACAAACAGTCTGATTGTGAAGGATTGCTGACCAGTAATTCCAGTGCCCCACCACTGTAAGGGGCAGTCACCTGCTCATGGCTGCAGACTACTGAGGCGAGTCAGGAGACAGTCAACATAAATTATGCATCTAATTTCCTGACTACCTATCAGGTTTTTGGAGGACTTGGAGTACCAGGGCAGAAGAAACATCCACAAAATTAAAACATTTTGTAGGGTAAACACCCTGGCATATTTTTAAGAGGCATGCTGAGTCTTTTGCGGACATCATTATATTGCCACAAGCATGGCGCAGATGGGTCAGTTCAGGCAACAGACAGAGACAGAAAAAAAGCAAAGGATCAGTCCAAGCAGCAGGCAGAACCATGGTCAATGAAAATGCCATGGCTAGTACAGACAGCAAGTAGAGGCAAAACTGCTCTAGTGTGGCAGTGATCAGGAAGAATGTAACTGGTGTGGTGGTGATCAGAGATAATTTGACTGGTGTGGCATGATCAGTGACAATATGACTGGTTGGCTGTGATCAAGGACACTGTAACTGGTGTGGTTGGGAATAGAGGCAGTATGACTGGTGTGGCAGTGATCCGGGACAATATGACTGGTGCAACGGTAATTAGGGACAATGTGAGTGGGTGGAGTGGGTGACAGGGATTAGGGACACTGTCAGTGGGTGGTGGTGATTAGGGACACTGTGAGTGGACTGCAGTGATTAGGGACACTGAAGGTACTGCAGTTATTAGGGACACTGTGAGTGGACTGTGCTGATTAGAGACACTGTGAGTGGGTGGCGGCGATTAAGGACACTGTGAGTGGACTGTGCTGATTAGAGACACTGTGAGTAGGTGGGTGCAATTAAGGACACTTATGGTGGTGATTAGGGATGGTATGGTGGTGATTAGGGATACAGACTGGAAGTATTAGTCTTGTGACATCGTACTGCTGTGGCAGTGATCAGAGATAATGGTTGGCAGCGCTGACAAACAGTATCTCACAAAAGTGAGTACACCCCTCACATTTTTTTAAATATTTTATTATATATTTTCATGTGACAACACTGAAGAAATTACACTGTGCTACAATGTAAAGAAGTGAGTGTACAGCTTGTATAACAGTGTAAATTTGCTGTCCCCTCAAAATAACTCAACACACAGCCATTAATGTGGCGTATGCTATAGGCCCCCCAACCAGAGGGAGAAGGGGGAGGCGGACCTCCTTTTACAGATAGGATTGGCAGCAAGGATGGGAAATGTCATTATAATGGGGGACTTTAATTATCCAGATATAGACTGGACAGAAGGAACCGCGCATTCAGCCAACAACTGCGCTCTCTGTTAGAAAATATCAAATGGGATAGAACCCTGGGAACAAAGAACACGGAGGAAAAATGGGAGTGCTTCAAGAGCATACTTAACAAAGGTATTGGCCAGTACATTCCAAAGGGAAATAAATTTAAAAAAGCAAAACTAAACCCTGGGTAGCTAAACTCCAACATAAAAATGCATATTAATACTAAAGAAAAGGCCTTAAACAAATACAAGGCGGAGGGGTCATTGACAGCATTCAAGCATTACAAAGAGTGCAATAAGAAATGTAAAGGTGAAATCAAGGCGGCTAAAATAGAACACGAGAGACATATAGCGGAAGAGAGTAAAAAGAGCCCCAAGAAATTCTTTAAGTATATAAACAGTAAGAAAGCGAGGCCAGAACACATTGGCCCCATAAAAGACGACAAAGGAAATTTGGCCACAGAGGACAGAGAAAAGGCGAAAGTGTTAAATAATTTCTTCTCTTCAGTCTTCACAAAAGAATTGGGGGGCTACACTAACCCAGCTTGTAATGCTAAACTAAATAATACACCTCATGAAGTACTGCCATGGCTAACAGAAGATAGACTTAGAACTAAACTAGAGAAACTTAACATAAATAAATCACAGGGACCGGATGGCTTGTACCCGAGGGTTCTTAAAGAGCTCAGCCAGGTGATTGCCAGACCATTATTCTTGATCTTTAAGGATAGTCTACAGACAGGTATGGTGCCAGCTGATTGGAAAAAAGCCAACGTGGTACCAATATTTAAAAAAGGGTCGATATATATCCCGGGTAACTATAGGCTGGTCAGCCTAACATCAGTAGTCTGCAAGATTTTGGAGGGGATGTTAAGGGACCACATACAAGACTTTAGCAATGAAAACGGTATTATTAGTAGTAATCAGCGTGGATTCATGAAAAATTGTTCTTGCTAAACCAATTTATTAACCTTCTACGATGAAGTGAGCTGCCACCTAGATAAAGGTAAACCTGTGGATGTGGTGTTTCTGGACTTTGCAAAGGCCTTTGACACCGTTCCCCACAAACGCTTACTGTACAAACTAAGAAATGTAGGTATGGACCATAGGGTGAGTACATGGATAGAGAACTGGCTCCAGGGGAGAATCCAGAGGGTGGTGATAAATGGGGAGTACTCGGATTGGGCGGGTGTGGAAAGTGGGGTCCCCCAAGGTTCTGTCCTGGGACCAATCATTCATAAATGATCTAGAGGAGGGGATATCTAGTACAATCTCAGTATTTGCGGATGATACTAAACTAAGCATGCCAATATCTTCGATGCAGGATGTGGAAACCTTACAAGCGGACCTGAACAAAATAATAGGGTAGGCAACTACATGGCAGATGAGGCTTAATGTTGAAAAATGTAACGTAATGCACTTGGGCATCAGAAACATGAAAGCAAGCTACTCACTGCAGGGGAAACCTCTGGGTGAGTCTAGGATGGAAAAGGACCTAGGGGTACTGGTGGACAACGGGCTTGGCAGTGGCATGCAATGCCAAGCCGCTGCAAGCAAAGCCACCAGAATACTGGCATGTATAAAAAGGGGTTTCACTCCAGAAATAAAGAGATTATTCTCCCACTCTACAAGACACTGGTCCAGCCACATCTGGAGTATGCTGTCAAGTTCTGGGCACCGGTCCTCAGGAAGGACGTGCTGGAACTGGAGAGACTCCAGAGAAGGGCAACAAAAATAATTAGGGGAATGGAGGACATCAGCTATAGGAAAGACTACAAGCACTGAACTTATTCTCTCTGTAGAAGAGACGATTGAGGGGGGATATGATATCAATGTACAAATACTGTACTGGTGATGACCCTAGCATAAGGAACAAACTTTTTAGGGAAAGGGAATACAATAAGACACGTGGCCACTCACTAAAATTAGAGGAAAAATGGTTTAACCTTAAAATACATAAGGGGTTCTTCATGGTCAGAGCAGTAAGGATGTGGAATTCTCTTCCAAAAGCAGTCGTATCAGCAGGGAGCATCGACAGTTTAAAAAAACGATTAGATGGGCACCTTAAAGACCACAACATACAGGGGCATTCAATGTACGGTTAACAGAAAACACACATCATAGGTTGAACTGGATGGACTGATGTCTTTTTTCAACCTCACAAACTATGTAACTATGTAAATGTCTAAACCGCTGGCAACAAAAGTGAGTACACCCCAAAGTGATGGACTTAATTAGCCTTTTTCCCTCCCTAGTGTCATGTGACTCGTTAGTGTTACAAGGTCTCAGGTGTGAATTAGAAGCAGGTGTGTTAAATTTGGTGTTATTGCTCTCACTCTCTCATACTGGTCACTGGAAGTTCAACATGGCACCTCATGGCAAAGAACTCTCTAAGGATCTGAAAAAAAGTATTGCTACTCTACATAAAGATGGCTTAGGCTATAAGAAGATTGATAAGATCCTGAAATTGTGCTCCAGCACAGTGGTCAAGACCATACAGTGGTTTAACAGGACATTATTGTTTTTTTACACTCTGCTTGTTACTGTGATTATCACTGTATAAACATCCAGTAAATCTTTTCAAAGGTTTCATTCATGAAACCTTTGTTCACTACTGTGATTCTGTGATTAGTCACAGCTATCACATGGTACAGGGCCACTGTGATTGGCTCTGGTACCATGTGATCCCTGGGACCAATCACAGAGATCACACAGTAGTAAGCAAGGTGTCAGGAAAGGGTTCACCTGCTGGTGGCACTGTGGCTCCTAGATCTATAGGCTGCAGTTCTGGTGTCCACCAGTGGGTGTCCCTCAGCAGCCAAAAGCTGACATCATCTCTTGCAATCAGTCATCACCTGATGCTGGTTGTAGGAAGGTTATTTAAACCCTGTGCCTGCTCTTCCTCACTGCCTTGGTGTTGTCTCAATGTGCCCCTGATCTGCATTTCAGTGTTTGGTTCTCTGGTTTGTTTTACTCAGTTTAGTTTTGTGGAGGGGTGTATACATTTATGTTGTTCACTTATCTTTTTAAATAAATTATATTTTTTTACACTGTATTTGTGCCTGATATTCTCTGCGGCAGCCCACACATTTCTGGTCACACTTGTTACTAACACAAGGCATCATGAATGACAGTCTTGTTTGGTGCTATAACTGTGATTGCTAAGATTGTTTACAGCAATTACATGATCTCAAGGCAGCTCACAGCAGCCAGTACCATGCTTGGTGATCTGCCGTGTCTGGCAGACAGTGATCACATATCACGACCAGAGGGTATGTGTGGTGGGCACATATGGGAGGACATACGAATATGTCCTTCAGAAACTAGAAAGCATCTATCCAGCCTGTTTATGTACATTGACCAGGCGGGAGGTTATTAAGAGCTGACGGGTCAGTTTCTTTTTCAACATTTGGTCTAGTTAATGTGCGTAAATATTGTGCATGGAGTTGCTACTATATTTAGTTGTCTTTTTTTTTATAACATAAACATCCCTAAAGTTGATTTTTGTATTACAAGCTTGCTTGTGTTACTTCTGTTCCAAATGCAGCCTAGTAACAATGATGAAATACTGTGCATGATTTTATATTTTTTATTTAACTGTCTTATTTCACTTTTAAAAAAAAAACACTCTAATATTGACTTTTGCATTCAAAGTTGGTTGATGTCTTTACTATTCCAAATCTCTCCTTTTCAAAGTGTGGCTCAGTAAAAGTGCTTAAATGCTGTTCATGGAGTCAGTACGATATTTTTCTTGCATTTTTTCTATTAAATAATACTTTTTTAAATTAGTTTCTTGAATAAATACCACCTGCTGTCTCATTTTAAAATGCAACCTGCTTCAGTACTGTGTCCGGATTAAGTAAATATTTTGCTCACCTTTTTATATGATTTGCATGCATGTGTGCATGGACTAAGCAACTATTCTGCCACTTTTCAGTTAAATTATGCACTCTAATTTTGATTTATTGATTACAATCTGCTATGTGCATCCCTCTGTTGGCCCACTAAAACTACTTACATTGTTTTGAGTCTGTGTGATATGTTTTGCATTTTCTGTGAAATAATACACTCTAAATAATACACTCAAATTTTATTTTTTTCATTATAAACCTGCTGGGTTTCTCCCTCTTAAATGGCTACCTTGCAAAAGTAAGGAAGGATTGGGAGGCAAGGATTTTTTGGCACACAAAATTTATAAAATCAATTTTTATTAATAGATTCATATAAAAACCAGGGAGTACAATAGATTCTAAAATATGACCTTAAACAAGGCCCAAATACATTGTTGTAGCAGTCTAGTTGATATTTGCTTAATACAGAATATCTGACTATATATGACAAAGGGTTTTGAAAACTAGATATAGGTAAATGCTTCACATCAAGAAGATCTTGATGTGAAGTATTTACCTATATCTAGTTTTCAAAACCCTTTGTCATATATAGTTGGATATTCTGTATTAAGCAAATATCAACTAGACTGCTACAACAATGTATTTGGGCCTTGTTTAAGGTCAACTTTTAGAATCTATTGTACTCCCTGGTTTTTATATGAATCTATTAATAAAAATTGATTTTATAAATTTTGTGTGCCAAAAAATCCTTGCCTCCCAATCCTTCCTTATTTAAGTCAATTAGGGATTTGGCACTATTAGTATATTTCTCATATGCTCAGACTGCTGCTGTCTGAGTGCATATTTCTTTCATTGTACCTTGCAAAAGTGCTTACGAGTCTTCACAACATTTCTGGCTGTTGTCTCTGAAATAGTGCACTCTAATTGTTTCTTATATTTTGTAATTTATTTAAACAATTTTAATTATAATTCTTTATAATTATTAATAATTTGTTAAGCTTTGGGTTACTTATACTACATTACATTACATAGCTCTCATTTTTGTTTTTGTATCCAAAACATCACACACTCTCAGCTGAGGCTACTAAAATGCAGCTTCTCGCTCTATTGAAGGTTCACTGAGACATGACACTGGCCGTAAGGTCCACTAGTACCTTAAGCACATGTTGTGCCACCTCCAGCAAGTGCTCCAGTCTTATGCACCCAAAAAGTGACACACACACTCCAGGTTATCCAAATGCAGCTGCGTTAATTGAAAGTGCTTTACAAGAACCTGTAAAAAATAAATACAACAGTGTGCTTTCAAGCATGCACCCAAAAAAAGGAGCCCGCAGACCATGCTTGATCAGGCAGGGCAGGCTTATGAGGAAATGTTTTAAATAAAAAATATAAAAAATGCTAATGTGGATTTTTTTGTTATTAATAAATAACATTAAAAATGGTGGCTGGTGTTAAAATAGCTGCGTCTGGACCAGTGTTTGGTGGCCTACATTATTAAAAGTCATTGTCTTGTTTCAGAGGAGGAAAAAAAGGACCTTTCTGCTACAATATATGGGGAAATAGCCTAGATTGTTTTAAGTGTAAAATAGGTGTATATAACCACCACAAGCACAGCATACAATCTATGAAATCCAAATTGTCTCTGGCCATTTGGCTGTCATTGGGAGATTTGAGAAAGGGCAAGCAACCTATGCCCAAAAGATCAGACACTTAATTTCTTCTGCTGCATACTCTACTCCCTGGCTTTAGAATTTCTCCAATCCACTTCATACTGCCTGCCTTTCCCCCTACACTGTAAAAGGGCAGGCAGTCTTTTCTATTTTTTCAAACTCCTCCTCCTCAATGTCAGCACCACATTCCACTTCCTAAATGCCTACACCCTCCTCCGCCTACTGCAGGATTAGCAAAAGAGGAATAGGAGGTAGAGGAAAAGGGCCCTCCAGCAGTCCTCTGGGAGTCCATATAAAATTGTTGATATGCACATCTTTGGGGAGGAAAATGTGGTCGTAGTAATAACTATTTGTTGTGCAGCAGGTTTTCCAGGCCTGTGGCCTGATGCGGTTCTGCCATAGTTACCGGTTATCCCTCCAGCCCGTGTGAGCTGCGGCCCTGGGTGTGAGAACAACTCCGGCATCTTTGTTTTGTTGGTTTTATTGTATTTGAAGGGGATGGGAGAAGGGAATGAGTGGGATACTTCTTTTGGCTCAACTAAGTACAACTTGGGACCTTTTCCTGAAAAAAGTCTGTTAACGCTGTCTTGAAGCCAGCCGACGCTAGCCAATGCTCACTGACGCTTGACACACACTGTATCTTGAAAGAAGTGCTGAATCCTCGACTTTAAGTTCAGAAGACCCAGGACTGTGAAGTATTGAACTACTGACACTGCTGCACTGCAAAGTCACTGACTACTCCCTCCTAGCCTTGCACTGGCTTGAGGTAGTTTGACGTGAATTCCTGTATGGCTGCAACTCTTTCTCCTGACACTCTACACAATTCAGGGCCCAAACTGCCAGTACCCCCTTTAACCTTGAACTCTTAGGGGGTTCACTGACTATGTTCCCCCTCAGTAACTTCAGGGTCCTCAACCTAGGTACCCTCTTTCCTCAGCTAGCTGGCACTGGATCCTCGAACCTCATCCGGAGCGGCCTCCTCTAACACTTCAGGCAGACCCCCAGGGGCAATCCTCAGTACTCACAACCTGTGTAGGCTTTCCTGGGACTGGACCACTTTCACTCTCCGCTGGTTCTCGGCACACCGAATCCCCTCAGCTCAACTCAGCACTCTCTGGATTTCTCAGGCGACACCCCTAGATATCCACTTCCTCAGACAGGAGGAGAGACAGCCGTACTCTCCCTCCTGGGACTCTGAATCCCGCCAAAGAACACAAGTCATGTGCCCCCTTCAGACTTATACCCCTTTCCCAGAATCCTCTACGCCAGAATCTGCCTTCTGGGGTAGATACAAGTCCAAATGTATCTCTGATTGGGTTTCCTCCACTGCCCTATCAGAAGCCTCTAATATAGCCAGTGGGGAGACTCCCCTCTCAGGAGATACACTTGGAAACCATGACAACCTACCTAGCAAAAGAAACCTGGCCCTGCTGTTAGGCAGACAAGGCCCACTATGCGCTTACCTAGCACCTACCTGTAGGGTGCTAGAGTTGTATGTTAACTTGAGATATGCTGAGGGAAAGTTTCTGTTTAATAATTTCCTCATAACCAAATCTTTTAAAAAGGTACCTGCTGCTGCATGGTCAGCCCACCTAGAAAAAGGCATACCACTTATATGTGAAGTGAGCTAAGTAAGTTTTTTTTGTTGGGGACACCAATGGTGTATTCCTATTCCTACTATAGTTTCTGACTTGTTCCCTTTCATTTTGGAACCTTAGTCCTACTAAAACACATGTGTTCTTTACAATTAGACTGTTGCATTCCCTTAAAGTGGTTGCAAACTCTTACATATACCCATTGAAGTCACTATCCTCAGGTGATACACAGAGGTTAAACAAATCCTCCTACATACATTGTACCTGTTTATAGGAAGGTATCTCTTCTCTACAGTCCTTCAAAGTGCAGAATTTATACAGCTTGCCTAAACGTTTAGAAAGCAGAGCTCAGTGGGAAGAGCTCTGAGGGTTGATTGGAGGGAAGAGACACACCCCCATCACACAGCACACAAGAATAGAGCTAAGGCCTTAACTCATAGGCTGGGAGCTGGAGATCTCTTTTCTGCCACCTTTTTTCTCTTGGGGTTAGGAAAACCTGTCAAAAGTGCCTCATGCAGATAACAGAGGAACGAGGCAGCAGACAGAAGTGTCACCTAGTGCTCTGGATTGAGACAAGTACACACTATAGAGGGATATGCTTTGGGAATATTTCATGGCAGAGGTGTGCAACTACTTTAAAGCAAGACAAAATAAATAAATAATTCACCAGGAAAAGTTTGACTCACTTGTAACAGCTTCATCATGTGTGTAGAAGAGTAAAATTCCAACGAGATAAAAAAAACTCTCTAGGACCTACTGAAAATGAAAATGCCCCTTTAGGTGAACTGACCCTTGCTTTGGCTGTAATGTTGGAATTTCTCATATTTCTGTTACCCTGGGAACTGTAAACATTTCATTCAGATCTTTTGTGATCTTTTACACTGCAACAGTATGACAGAATAAACAAGGACTATTTATAAAGAAGTGAATGTGACTTTCACCAAACATCCTCTGGTGGAGAATTAATCACTGGCATTCTCCTGCAGAGAATGTTTGCTGAATAAATATGCAGTGTATGTAAGGGCATTTTTTTACTAGTTTTGGATATGGAGGGATTAAAACCCCTGTCGGGTTTTCTCCTTAATAGGACACAGACAACCTGATAGGAGCTTTAACTCTTCCCTATGCTGCCTAAAAAAGGCTTGGCTTTTTTTTTTTTTTTTACAATTTATTTTTCCCTTTCCCTTATATTTGTCAAAAATGTATAGGTACAATTGTGCACACTGACATTAATGGTAAACATTGTATCCGCTAAGCTCTCCTACCACATATGCATGGGAAAATTAGTCATGCTGTGGAACATAACAATACATCATTGCACTTTACCTGCCCAAGGAGTCTATGGGTGCCACTTTTCACTTGCTGTGACATCTACAGGAAAAATTATATGAGTTAAATTGATACCAAACATTCAATGTTAAATTGCATTATCCCTTGCATTTATGTATAATGATTGTTACCAAAAATATATATGAGAGTTAATCTCAGACAATATTTGGGTTAATAATGAGAGTTCTATGACTGTGTGAAAACTTTAACACAACAATTATTTATTTGTATAAGGTTTGCCAATTCTACATTATTCACAACAATATAACTATTATACATACTACAAAAATGTAAAATATTCCTAGTTTAACTGAACAAAAACAATGCCTAGAGTATAGACTCATATACACACACTATGACCGACACAAATAAAATATACAATGTACCCTTACTCCTTAATCCATAATTACCTCTAGTGATGGCTCTAGCTCTCCCATGCCAAATAGGAAGTCACCCTGTCTCACCGAACCTAATATAGACCCATATCCCATAGCCTTGTATAGGGCCATTCTCATTGGTTCAGCTATCTTGCTTTGTCACTTCCTGTGGGCGTATCTCTTCCCAGATTGGACCATTTCCCCCTCCCATAGTTACGCCTCGTTCTAACCACTCCTTTTCTGTTGGGGGGGGGGATTCACTCCTATAAATCCTGTATAATTATACCTGGGGTGCCCTGGCTCCACAAAGTCTCGCTTCCAAAGATGTTATCACAGGTAATACTATCCGTAGTTGTTTATATGTAAACAGCAGTTCAGGCCTGCATTTTAAATGGACTGGTTAAACCGGTTCTTTGAACTGAGTGCCAACTGGAAGTCACACCTCTTTATATAAGTGACAATCATCTCTCAACTAAATGTAAAATCCAAAACTCAATATATCATACCTGTATATATTTACATAAATATTTACAATCTCTACAATGGAGATTTATACATAATCTCCTCATCATCACAACACGGTAAGAGAGATTACGCCTAAACCCCATATGGCAACAATGATCATGCCACTGTATTTAATTTAAAGGATTAAGTTCACCATTGTTCGCCTTTTTTTTTCTTCTAAATTCTAGCTCCACTATGTACCAATGTACCATTAATGTATTTCTTTTGCAAAAATAAAAAGCTTTTCATTTATTCTCTACTCGCTTACCTCACTGTACTCATGACTGTTTGAAAACTTTGCTCGATTTCTTCTGCCTTACTTCCTGGACAGACTATAGGCCATGACACTGGAAGGAATTGACAGCTGACCTCATTAGCACACACCCCACATCATCTACCCTCAGCTGGTCAACTCCTTCCTGTGTCATGACATAAAGTTTGTCCAGGAAGTAAGGGAGAAGTAATGGAGCAGTATTTTCAAACAACCATGAGGACAGTGAGGTAAGCATGTATAGAAAATATGGAAAGCATTTTTATTTTTGCAAAAGAAGTACATTAATGCTATATTGGTACATAGAGGAGCTAGAATTTAGAAAAAAAAGGTGAACAAAGGTGAACTTTAAAATAAAAAAAATCATCTGGGTACGTTATTCAATCTTTGCTATTATCCTCAGGGAAAGTTCAGAGGGAGGAGTTTTTAGTACTCTGCTGATGTATAAATCTGTGTCTGCACAGTGATGATCGGTGCCATGCCAGTCACATGACATAAAAATGCTTTTAAAATACAGAATTAAAAGAAATAAATATTAGTATCAAAGTGTTTTAAAGCATCATACAAATCTGTATTTCAAAGCAAATGTTTATTATTTTTTTGCAATAACATGGTATAGGTGGAGTTTAAAGTGGGGTACACACTATAAGAAAATCGGTGACCGATTGTCTGATTTTTCTCGTTGTTTCACAGCAAATCGGAACCGCTGAAAACATTTTCTTACGAAAATTTGTACAAAAATTCTCGTACGACATAGTTACATAGTTACATAGTAGATGAGGTTGAATAAAGACAATAGTCCATCCAGTTCAACCTGTGTAGGTGTGTGTGGCTGTAATCATCTCACATAGCCCTGACCCTTGAGATGTACGTCTAAGAGTCTTTTGAAAGCCACCATACTTCCCGCAGAAACCACCTCTTGTGGTAGAGAATTCCACAATCTTGTAGCCCTTACAGTAAAGAACCCCCAACGTTGCCTGAGGTTAAAACGCTTCTCCTCTAATCGCATTGTATGCCCTCGAGTCCTCGTGCAATCCCTTCGACTGAACAGCTTTTTTCCTAAGCTGAGATCCCCATTGAGATATTTGTAAATTGCTATCATGCCCCCCCTCAGGCGTCTCTTCTCCAGGGAGAATAAATCAAGCGATTGCAGACGCTCTTCATAATTAAGGTCCTCCAATCCCCTAATCAGTTTAGTTGCCCTTCTCTGTACTCTCTCCAGCTCCAACACATCCCTCCTGAGGACAGGCGACCAGAACTGGACAGAATACTCCAGATGCGGTCGGACCAGAGTTTTATAAAGTGGAAGGATTATAGCCTTATCTCTGGAATACATCCCCTTCTTTATGCACGCTAATATTCTGCTGGCTTTGGCAGCTGCCGCTTGACATTGCATGCTATTGCCTAATCTATCATCAACCAAGACTCCCAGATCTTTCTCCATTTTTGATTCCCCCATGGGTTCCCCTCCTAACGTGTATTGTGATTTTATGTTTTTAGTCCCCAAGTGCAAAACCTTACACTTCTCCACATTAAACCTCATTTGCCATGTCGTTGCCCACTCCGTTATTTTGTCCAGGTCATTCTGTAGGATATCTGCTTCATGCTGTGAAGTTATTGCCCTGGCCAATTTTGTGTCATCTGCAAAAACTGATATCGAACTACTGACCCCGACCTCAATGCTGTTTATGAATAAATTGAACAAGGTTGGTCCCAGGACTGAGCCTTGGGGGACCCCGCTTACTACCTCAGACCAGTCTGAGTATGCGCTGTTTATTACCACCCTTTGGACACGCCCTTTTAGCCAGTTCCGTATCCAAGAGCAAACCCTGCTGTCGATACCTGCAGACCTTATTTTATAAATTAAGCGCTTGTGGGGAACTGTATCAAATGCCTTTGCGAAATCCAGGTACACCACATCCACTGGTCTGCCCCTATCTAGCTCACAGCTCACCTCCTCGTAGAATGCTAAGAGATTGGTTTGACAAGAACGCCCATTTGTAAACCCGTGCTGATTACTGCTGATGATGTTGTTGTCTTTAGCAAACTGTACGATATAGTCCCTTATCATCCCCTCCAGAAGTTTACATACTATTGATGTCAAACTGACAGGCCTATAATTTCCCGGGATATGCCTCTGCCCCTTTTGAATATCGGAATCACGTTAGCTTTCCTCCAATCCCCTGGTACATCTCCTGTCCTAATACTGTCAGCAAAGATCAGGAACAGTGGTCTAGATATAACCTTACTGAGTTCCTTGAGTACTCTCGGATGTACGCCATCCGGGCTTGGTGATTTGTTTGTGTTAAGTTTATCCAGCCTTTCCCTGATTTCACCCTCTGTAAGCCATAGTGGCAAGTCCTGTGTATTACTACTAACCATACAGTCATGGTCAGTGTACCCCTTCTTTTCCTGTGTAAAGACTGACGAGAAAAAAGCATTCAGCACGGTTGCTTTTTCAGTGTCCTCTGTAACCATCCTCCCATCGTTAATTATGTGTGCAATATGCTCTGCCCTATTTTTTTTGTTGTTGATATATTTAAAGAATTTCTTTGTTTTTTTTTTTACTATCCTCCGTTATTTGTCTCTCAAAGTTGATTTTAGCCATCTTGATTTCGTGTTTACTTTTCTTATTTGCCTCCTTGTATTGTTTGAAAGCCGATACTGTGCCCTCTGCTTTATATTTCTTGAAGGCCAATTTTTTTCCCCTAATAAGTTTTTTAATGCTACGGTTTAGCCAGCCAGGTTTGGCTTTGTCTCTTCTAAATTTATTTCCCATAGGAATGCACTGCAAGATGCATTTGCTTAATGTGGTCCTAAAGCATTACCATTTTTCCTCTGTGGTCAGGGATCCCAGGGTTTGGTCCCAGTTTACCATTTCCATCAATGAGTACAATTTTGGAAAGTCTGCCCTTCTGAAGTTTAGGGTTCTTATGTTCCCCACTTGCCTTGTTATATTGTTATTTATACTAAATGTGATCATCCTGTGATCGATTGTCCTGGACTCCTACCTCCGAGATTAGGTCTGGGTCATTAGTGATCAATAGATCCAGGATTGCGTTTTCTCTAGTCGGAGAATCCACCAACTGAGACATTGTAATGTTCCGGTACCTTTGGTATCCTAAATTACACTTTCCACAAGTGTATGCGCCCTACCATTTACTTTTGGAAAGGTGTGCATACACCTTTAAGACTGGAGCTGTCATCACTCAGCGCCGGACTAGATGGCTATTTAAAGAGGTTGTAAACTCGTTTAAAACATTTTTTTTTTTTTTACAACCTGCAAGAGAAAGACATAATGAGCTAGTATGCATCGCATACTAGCTCATTATGAAATACTTACCTTAGAACGAGCCCCCGCCGTGCCGCTCTCTTACCTGTATGACATGTCGCCCGTCTTCCGGGATCGCGGCATCCGGTCATCTGATTGGCCGGAGCCGCGGTGACGTCACTCCCGCGCACGCTCGGCCGTTCCTTCAGAGCGCATGCGCCAGTGACGTCACTGGCTGCATTAAAGGTAAATATCTCCTAAACGGTGCAAGTTTAGGAGATATTTACAGTACCTATAGGTAAGCCTTATCTTAGGCTTACCTATAGGTACAACTTCCTGAGGAGGGTTTACTTCCTCTTTAAGGCGTCGGTTCTCACTCACATGTGTTCGTTCAAACACCCTTATCTGGATGCTAACCTTGCTTAAAGCTTCCATGCTTGCAAGCTTACTTCGCTGACGGAACCTCGCTGCGCTGATCCCTGTATCCCGCTACTGGATCATCCGCCTCTCCTGAACCACCCTTCGGCTGTATCGCTAATAGTGCTAAGTACCCCGCAGGGGAATTATCTATAAACTTATACTAAGCTTACGCTATCTAGCTCTGCATAGTAGAGACTGTTTATCACATCTGCATAAACTAGATTGCTAGCTCTTGAGACTACTGCTACTTTTCTGCACTGGGTTGATCTCTTTTGTATGTCCACCTGCTATTCTGTCATCTGCTATCATACAACATTGCTAAACCTTCCTGCATCCATCTGCTACTGTCTCACCTTCAAGTGTCTATCACCTACCACCTCCACTCAACCTATCCCTCAACCTTCATCATTGTGTTACCACTTGCATAAAGTCACTCTAAGAACCAGCTTGCTAATTGTGTGTATTTACTGGCTGAAATAAGACCTTCCACACATGATGAGTCATTGAGGTTGGGAATGGTATCTCAGCATATCTCTTACATGGCTACTGACGTGGAACTATTTCTGCAGCTGAAAATCCACACCATATAAAAACGCAGGAGCGTTACAGATTGAACGAACCTAAAAATGGATTCAGCAGAAATAGTTCCAGAAATAACCACTCAGGTGACACAATTAAAACAGCAAGTATCTGCGTTAATACACGCACTTGCTGAATTAAAAGAAGACAATCAGGCTCTGTCGCAGCAGGTAATTAGACTGACACAACTTACCTCTGCTCAGTCCCCTGAACCCAAGATAAATCCCCCTTTTGGTATTTACAGGCGATCGCAAAAAATTTCGCGAATTTAAAAACGCATGTGAGTTACTTTTTTTGCTAAAACCTCGTACCTACCTTACTGATCACATTAAGGTTTGTACTATTATTTCTTACCTATCAAGCGATCCTCGAGCCTGGGCAGATTCTCTTTTTGAGAAAAACGACCAGCTTCTCATCTCCTATGCCTTGTTCCTGGCAGAGCTCACTAGCCTATATGATGACCCCAATAGGCAGAGTACTGCTGATCTTCAGTTAAGATCCTTGAAACAAGGAAGGAGGCCTGTGGAAGACTTTGTCGCAGAGTTCAAGAGATGGACCCTTGATTCAGAATGGAATGATGCATCTCTGAAAACCCAATTTAGGCTTGGCCTATCAGAAGCCGTTAAGGACGAGCTCGCCCGAGCGGATCTGCCAAAAACCCTGGATGCATTAATACAACTCAGTATTACCATAGATAGAAGACTACGAGAAAGAAAGGCTGAAAAGATGGGAATGCCATTATCCGTTTCCTCTCGGAGTCTGGCCGTTCCTATGGAGGTAGGAACCATACGCCCACCGCTATCAACTATGGAAAAAGCCAAAAGACGAAATGAAAATCTCTGCTTGTACTGTGCATCCCCGGATCACAAGATAAACGTCTGTCCCCTAGTCAACAAAAAGAAGGGTGAGTGTTCACATGTCTCTCTAGGAGGATTGACAACTTCATTCACTAACCCCTACATTTCTGTTTTTTTTACATTACAGTGGGACCAGAACAGGATTACTACTAAGGCCATGATTGACACAGGATCTTGTGGAAATTATATGGATATATGTTTTGCTGCTTTAAATAAAATTCCTATTATTTCTAAACTCAAACCTGTCTCAGTAAGTCTTATTACCGGTGTTCCGTTATCCTCTGGTCCGATCACCGATCAGACACAAGCACTTCTAGTCACTATTAACGAGTCTCATAGGGAGACTTCTACCTTCGATTTAATACCATCACCCCACTTTCCCATTGTGTTGGGACTTCCCTGGTTGCACACACACCAACCAACCATAGATTGGAAGAAACGGTCCTTGACCTTCCCTTCTTGTTATTGCGAGGAAACGTGTAACCTCCCGTTTTCCGGGAAGATTCTGTCTGTGGTGGCAGATGAGATTGCACCACTATGTTATCAGGATCTTTCTGAGGTTTTTCTTGAGAAAAATGCTCAAGCATTACCTCCTCATCGAGACTATGATTGTAGCATTGATCTACTCCCAAATAGCAAATTGCCGTTCGGTCATGTTTATCCTCTTTCACAGGATGAACTTGCCCATCTCAAAACCTATTTGGATGAGAACTTGGAAAAAGGTTTTATT
Organism: Pelophylax lessonae; assembly: GCF_965119305.1. Lineage (NCBI taxonomy): Eukaryota > Metazoa > Chordata > Amphibia > Anura > Ranidae > Pelophylax > Pelophylax lessonae. The sequence continues at coordinate 584,582,836 of NC_138770.1, forward strand.
AGACCTTCCACTTCTTCCACAGCAGCAGGACTCTTTTTTGTTCGCAATAAAGATTCAAGTCTCAGACCTATCATCGACTACAGGAAATTGAATGCTATCACAATAAAAGATCGCTATCCTCTACTTCTTATCCCTGAGCTCATTGAGCAGGTGCGTGGAGCTACCTATTTTTCAAAATTAGACCTGAAAGGAGCATACAATCTCATTCGAATCCGTGATGGACACGAGTGGAAGACTGCGTTCAGAACTAGATACGGATTGTTCGAATATCCTGTGATGCCATTCGGCCTATGCAATGCCCCTGCAGTTTTCCAACGATTTATAAACGATATTCTTAAAGACTTACTAGATGTCTGTGTTGTGGTATATCTGGACGATATACTTATATATTCACGGACCCTGTCTGAACACATAAGACATGTAAGACTTGTATTATCGAGATTGCTTGCACATAATCTTTATGTGAAGCTGAAGAAATGCTTGTTCCATAAAGATGAGGTACTCTTTCTAGGCTACATCATATCCAAAACAGGAATCGAGATGGACATGAGTAAAATATCCTGCATTCAGGATTGGCCTACACCAACCACACGCAAGGCGCTACAGCGATTCCTGGGATTTTCAAATTTCTACAGGAAGTTCATAAAAAACTTTTCTGCTATTGTGAGACCCCTCACACAGCTCACTAGCATAAAAATACCATTTAAATGGTCAGAAGAAGCAAATAAGGCTTTCCACTTGTTAAAGACAAGGTTTACTTCCGCTCCCATATTACGCCATCCAGACCCATCCCTCCAATACATTCTGGAGGTAGATGCGTCAAACCTGGCAGTAGGAGCAATACTCTCCCAACGACCTACCCCCACTTCACCACTTCATCCAGTCGCCTTTTTTTCTAAATCCCTTAGCAGTCCCGAGATAAATTACCCCGTGGGTGAGAAGGAACTGCTTGCTATAAAATTGGCTCTGGAGAATTGGCGACATTTACTCGAAGGCACCCAATTACCAATAATTATATACACCGACCATAAAAACCTCCAATATCTTCAGACTAGCAAAACTCTCTCGCATCGACAGGTACGATGGTCACTATTCTTTCTAAGGTTTAACTTCCTAGTGACCTACACACCTGCAGATAAGAACAAAAAGGCGGATGCACTATCACGACTAACTGAAGAAAACTACTTTGAAATTCCTTCCGTTCCTATAATACCTCACAAACGCATTATTGGAGTTGTCCGTTCCTTGAAGGAAGAGGTTCTGCATGGTATAAGGTTGGATTCACCCCCACCACAACTAACTACCGATGCAGAAGGCTTCCTCTACTACAACGACAAACTTTACATACCACCTACCCTACGCACCAAGATCTTGGAATTATCGCATGATGTGCCTATGGCAGGACATATGGGTATGACAAAGACTTTCAATTTGATTTCTCGGCAATTCTGGTGGCCTGACATGAAAACATCTATACAAAAATTTGTCTCTTCATGCAATGTCTGTGCCAGGTCCAAAATTGACACTACGAGACCATCCGGTCTACTATGCAGTCTACCAATACCCCAAACTCCATGGGAGGTTCTGTCATTGGACTTCATCGTAGAATTGCCTCCTTCCAAAGGATTTAATACCATCTTGGTGTCAGTAGACCATCTGACAAAGATGGCACATTTCATTGCTATTCGCAGACTACCTTCGTCCAAACAAACGGCAGAACTCCTGATGAAACATGTCTTCAGATTACATGGTATCCCAAAAACTCTTTTGTCTGACCGTGGATCCCAATTTATTTCTAAATTCTGGCAAGAACTATGTCACATACTACGGAGTGAGCGGAAGCTCACTTCTCCTTACCATCCGCAGACCAACGGACAGACTGAAAGAGTCAACCAATGCATCGAGCAGTATTTACGTTGTTACACTTCTTACCAACAGGATGATTGGTTGGATCTTCTCCCCCTGGCAGAATTTGCCTACAACAACGCAACTCACAGTACAACCAAGCAGAGTCCGTTCTACTTGAACTATGGGTTCCATCCCTCTATTCTCCCTCCACGCATCCTTCCTTCAAATAACCCAGTAGCCTCAGACTATCTTTCCCAAATAAAGGATTCTCTGGGTTTACTAAATACTACCATTGCACACGCTCACAGTCAACAAAAGAAGTACTATGATCTTCGTAGAAGACCTTCTCCACAGTATACTATCGGGGACCTCGTTTGGCTCTCAACAAAAAACTTGAGACTGAAGATCCCTAGCAAAAAGCTTGGACCTCTGTTCTTGGGACCTTTCCCAATCAAGAAACTTATTGGAAAAGCTGCAGTGCAGCTTACATTGCCAATGGACCTAAAAATCCATCCCATTTTCCATGTGTCGCTACTAAAACCCCATGTTCCGGACCAAGGAATAAGGCCTAATATTCCACCTCCCCCTCCTGTACAAGTTGAAGGTGGAGAAGAATACGAGATAAAAGAGATTCTGGATTCTCGTATCTACAGAAGAAGACTTCAGTACTTGGTTAGATGGAAGAACTATGGGCCCCAAGACGACACCTGGCTAAACACCTCTGACATACATGCCCCTAGATTAATCCACAATTTTCATGCGAGATACCCAGACAAACCAGCTCCAGAGGCCTTCAGGAGCAGGCCTTAAGGGGGGGGGGGTATTGTAATGTTCCGGTACCTTTGGTACCCTAAATTACACTTTCCACAAGTGTATGCGCCCTACCATTTACTTTTGGAAAGGTGCGCATACACCTTTAAGACTGGAGCTGTCATCACTCAGCGCCGGACTAGATGGCTATTTAAGGCGTCGGTTCTCACTCACATGTGTTCGTTCAAACACCCTTATCTGGATGCTAACCTTGCTTAAAGCTTCCATGCTTGCAAGCTTACTTCGCTGACGGAACCTCGCTGCGCTGATCCCTGTATCCCGCTACTGGATCATCCGCCTCTCCTGAACCACCCTTCGGCTGTATCGCTAATAGTGCTAAGTACCCCGCAGGGGAATTCTCTATAAACTTATACTAAGCTTACACTATCTAGCTCTGCATAGTAGAGACTGTTTATCACATCTGCATAAACTAGATTGCTAGCTCTTGAGACTACTGCTACTTTTCTGCACTGGGTTGATCTCTTTTGTATGTCCACCTGCTATTCTGTCATCTGCTATCATACAACATTGCTAAACCTTCCTGCATCCATCTGCTACTGTCTCACCTTCAAGTGTCTATCACCTACCACCTCCACTCAACCTATCCCTCAACCTTCATCATTGTGTTACCACTTGCATAAAGTCACTCTAAGAACCAGCTTGCTAATTGTGTGTATTTACTGGCTGAAATAAGACCTTCCACACATGATGAGTCATTGAGGTTGGGAATGGTATCTCAGCATATCTCTTACATGGCTACTGACGTGGAACTATTTCTGCAGCTGAAAACCCACACCATATAAAAACGCAGGAGCGTTACAGACATGTAATTATCCTGTAAGGTTTCTGGGAATAGACGGGCCTTCTGTTAGTGTGTAGTCCCCTTTTCCCAGTCAATGTCGGGATAATTGAAGTCCCCCAATATGATGACTGATCCCAGTTTTGCCACTTTACCCATTAGTGCTAAAAATTCCAGCTCTACCTCCTCCCCTTGTTTAGGTAGCCTATAGCAAACCCCCACAATTACTTTTCCCTTTTCTCCTTCCCTATGGAGTTCTACCCACACCGATTCTAAATCCATGCTCATTCCATCCGTAATGTCACTCCTCTCTATCACCTTTATATTGTTCTTGACATAGAGACATACCCCTGCCTCTCTTTTTCCTACCCTGTCCTTCCGGTACACCGAATACCCTTGGATATTGGCCAGCCAGTCATGTGAGGGGTCGAACCAAGTCTCCGTTATTCCCACAAGGTCTATGTCATCCTCATGTACTAACATTTCCAACTCATCCATTTTATTAGCTAGGCTCCTGGCATTAGCATATACCCCTCTTAGTTTTACGGAAGTTAAACGTGATTGGTGGTTATGTTTATTCCTTTTTAGTCTGAGCTTTCCCGCACACACCTACCAATTGACGTTATGTCCCTACTGTCGCTGCTCACCCTACCACTGCCTTCAGTCCTTTGCTCCCTCCTGACTGACTCTACTTCTGAGCCCTCCCCCCAGTCTCCTAGTTTAAAAGCCCCTCCAACTTGGTGGCCATCTTTCTCCCCAAAAGACCTGTACCGTTCCCATTAAGGTGCAGCCCATCCTTGCCAAAGAGCCGGTAGCCGACTGAGAAGTCAGCCCAGTTCTCCAGGAACCCAAACCCCTCCTTCCTACACCAATTCCTCAGCCACTTGTTAAGTTCCCTAATCTCCTTCTGCTTCTCTTGTGTGGCTCGAGGTACACCCAGTATTTCAGAGAAAACCACCTTGGAGGTCCTATTCCTCAGTCTCTTACCTAAGTCCCTGAAATCGTTCTTTAGGATCCTCCACCTCCCTTTTACTTTGTCATTAGTGCCCACATACACCATGACCGCTGGGTCATCCCCAGCCCCGCACAATAATCTGTCTGCCAGATCCGCGATGTGCCGAACTCGGGCGCCTGGTAAACAACATACTGTTCGGCTACCGAGATCTTTTTTACAGATTGCCCTCTCTGTCCTCTTTATAATTGAGTCCCCAACTACCACAACCTGTCTAACCTTTCCTGAGTCATGGCCCCCCTTCTTCCTGGAGCCGCCTCTCCCCTGTCGGCTGGGGGAGGGCCTCTTCTCCAGCTCTGCCACCCCTGAGCTGATATCCCCCTCAACCTGCAATGTGGCAAATTTGTTAGGGTCTACCAACTCAGGACTGGCCTCCCTGACACTCTTCCCACTAGCCTTCCTAACGGTCACCCAACTGCGTACCACTGATGCCTGCGTCTCCTCCACTCCTTCCTCCTCTATGCTGGCCCCTGCCAGCGCCTGATGGGTCATGTCCAAGCTCCTTTCCAGTTGTTGATGCTACGCAGTCTTGACACTGTGTTCTCTAGATCACATCTTGCACAGCAGTATTCGCCCTCAATTGGTTCATCAAGGAACGCATACATGGCGCAAGAAGTGCACTGAGTGGCATCCGCAATCCTGTCGGACATTATTACCCACTACTCTATGGGGATATGTTAACGACCTGCTCTTCCTTACCTACACTACCTCTATCTCCCCTGGTACTAAACCTGGGGTACTCACCAGTCGCTAATACACTCACCAGTCACTAAGATATTCACCAGTCACAAGGATCCTCACCAGTCGCAAGGATAATCACCAGTCGCAAGGATACTCACCAGTCGCAAGGATACTCACCAGTCGCAAAGATACTCACCAGTCGCAAGGATACTCACCAGTCGCAAGGATACTCACCAGTCGCAAAGATACAAAAAAAAAGGCTTTTTTTGTTGTTTATTGATTCTGATCATGCGCAGTCTTTCTTTTCTGATTTTTCTTGTACAAAAATCGTACAAAAACAGTACACATAAAACGAAAATCGTTTATTTTTTCCCTTACGAGAAAAATTTTGGAGTTTGTCCCTTCGAGAATTTTTGGAAGAGCTGAGAGTTTGTGCATCTATGAGAGTCTTGGAGAATAAGAGAGCAATTAGGCAACAGTCAAGGGGAATGAAAGATTCTGTGAATCTCAGAGGAGTGAATGATCCTGAGGTATTAGGAGAATCCCTACCAAGAGGCCAGGAGTGGGCCCATGCAGTAGTGTTTTATAGCCAAGGCTGAGTGAGCTGGTAGCCAGGTGGCTTGGTAATTTTTGTTACCTATTTTTCTGTACATACCAGCAGCTCAGAACAAGCTTGCTGACTATTTAAACAGCTCAATTTCTTTGGACAACGAGGGGTCTTTCAGTCTGACAGCTTTCTCCCCTGTGACTAGGGAAAGGAGAATTACCTAAATAGATTTGGCAGTGACCCCATTGAATGCAAAATGTCCCAGATTCCTGGTAAAACTGCCGTATCCATCAGTAGAGGGGGGTGGACTGCTTTCACCATCAGTGGAACTTCCAATTTGGATATATCTTCCCTCCGGTTCCCCTAATAGCCAGGTTTCTGGCCAGGTTCAGTTGTTCCTCTGTGACATTGGTGCCATTCTTTCCATTTTGGCCCAGGAGACCTTGGTTTCTAACCTTTGCTCTCACTCAGTATGGGACCACAAGTGGCCCTTCTGGTCACTCCAGTCTGCTCTCTCAGGAACAATTTCTACATCCAGATCCTGAGATATTACACCTCATGGCATGGACATTGAGAGGAAGAGGCTGTTAAGCCAGGGCTGTACAGAGAAAGTAGTAGCCATGCTGCTACAAGCCAGAAAAAGCGCAAAAAACAATACTTATCAGAATGCTATGCTAACTTTTTTGAGCTCACCAAACAAAGCTCCTGGAACCCACTATCTCCAGACCTGCCTCAAATTGTTCAGTTTCTTTAGTTGGGCCTGGAAAAAGGCCTATTCGCAAACACTTTTTAGGTCCATGTCTCAGCTCTCTCAGCAATGACAGGGGTATGCTGTCATTATGTGCCAGGAAAATAGAAAATTGGATACATAATTTTCCTTTCTGGTGCATCTTCATATCTTCAAGGCAGCATACAGGTTCTCACCCTTGAAGTAATAGTTATATAGAATTCTGAGGGCTAGATTTTTCAGAGCTTTATAGTTAATTAGTCCTATTAGGTTGAGGGGCAGAGCCACAGTGTATACTGCCATGAGGATACACCAGGAAAGGAAAATTAGGGAAAGGTGGCTATACAAGTTTTAATTTTCTTCATTATCGGTGGTCAAACAGAGCAGATGGGAAAACAAGGGAAACTTAGTATGTGCTGCTGCTAGGTTCATCATTGAGGCCCAATTTTTTCCAGAGCATTTTGCAGCTCAAAGCTTCAAAACGCTCAACATTCAAAATCCCATTGTTCATAATTGTGCATGTTTGCATCTTAGCGTAGTGTTGCTTTAAGCTTGTAAAAAAGAAGGAAGATAGCTGCGCTACAATACACAAATAAATAATTTAGGCTGCCAGTACAAAGGTGATATCAGACCAAAGAACAGTATGTAATAAGGTACAATAACTGTACCTTATTACATACTGCTTTAAGCTTGTAGCTCAAAAACTTACATATGCTTCTTTTGAGCAGTAAACTTCAAGCATTTTTGGCACCAATAGACTTAAATTGGAGCACCTGAAAAAGCATTAACATGTATGAAAAAGCAAAACCATTTTACTGCACGTTTTTACTCCCTAGTAGCTACCTTTCAATTGGGTAAAATAATTAAAAAATAAAACGCTTAAGCCTCAGACACCAACAAAATGTCTGTATAGACTCTAAAAAAAAGCCTGCAAATTTACCAAAGACACTAGGCTCATGTGAATGCAGCCTAAAGTGGACCTATTATTTCCCTCTGCATAGGCAAAGAATAAATAAATAAATCTACTTTAATGTGTTTGTGCAAAGTCCAATAAAATGCCTAACAATGCCTTCTTGAACATACCTATGATAATTGCCCCATACCACAGATGCTTTGTTTACATTCCTCCATTATATTTCACTTGGATACCAGCCTCACATGTGCAGCAAGAACCTACGCAGTTGCGTAGCGCTGTCTCCCAAATATCTCCAATCTTGGGATATCACCTCAATAAACTCCATTGCTGCTTACTGCACCGGCATGGTTGGCAGAGGAGAGAAATGCGGCTAAAGGATCAGAGAACATAAAATAAAATAAGGCCCACCTCCATGCTGCTACATACCATATCTCACAATAGTGAGTACATCCCTCACATTTTTGTAAATATTTTATTATATATTTTCATGTGACAACAGTGAAGAAATGACACAATGAAAGTAGTGAGTGTTCAGCTTACATAACAGTGTAAATTTGCTGTCCCCTTAAAAAAACTCAACATACAGCCATTAATGTCAAAATTGCTGACAACAAAAGTGAGTACACCCCAAAGTGAAAATGTCCAAATTGGGCCCAAAGTGTCAATATTTTGGGTGGTCACCATTATTTTCCAGGATGTTAGAGACCTTGCGCTCCTCCTCCTTTCATTTAAGGATGCCCCACAGATGCTCAATAGGGTTTAGCTCTGGGGATGTGCTTGGCTAGTCCATCACCTTTACCCTCAGCTTCTTAAGCAAGGTAGTGGTTGTTTTGGAGGTGTGTTTGGGGTCGTATCATGTTAGAATACTGCCCTGCAGCCCAGTTTCTGAAGGGAGGGGATCATGTTCTGCTTTAGTATGTCACAGTACATGTTGGTATTCCTGGTTCCCTCAATGAACTGTAGCTCCCCAGTGCCAGCAGCAGTCATGCAGCTCCAGACCATGACACTCCCACCACCATGCTTGGCTGCAGGCAAGACACACTTGTCTTTGTACTCCTCACCTGGTTGCTGCCACATACGCTTGACACCATCTGAACCAAATAAGTTTATCTTGGTCTCATCAGACCACAGGACATGGTTACAGTAATCCATGCTCTTAGTCTGCTTGTCTTCAGCAAACTGTTTGCGGGCTTTCTTGTGCATCATCTTTAAAAGAGGTTTCCTTCTGGGACGACAACCATGCAGACCAATTTGATGTGGTGTGCGGCATATGGTCTGAGCACTGACAGGCTGACCCCCCTCCCCTTCAACCTCTGCACCAATGCTGGCAGCACTCATATGTCTATTTCCCAAAGAAAACCTCTGGATATGACACGGAGCATGTGCACTCAACATCTTTGGTCGACCATAGCGAGGCCTGTTCTGAGTGGAAGCTGACCTGTTAAACCGCTGTTAAACCGCTGTATAGTCTTGGCCACTGTGCTTCAGCTCAGTTTCAGGGTCTTGGCAATCCTATAGCCTTGGCCAGGGCTCAAAATTTCAAGTCCTGAGCTACTAGCAAGGCCTGAAGGGTTACTCGCCACCAGTTGCCCCACCCAACCCCTACCCTGCTCTGTCCTGATTCTGCCCCTAAACACGCCCTCATAAATGATCTCATAAATTACACTGTTAAATGTTTTTGCATTAATGCAGAAGTTACAAAAATAAATATTAATAACAACTTAGTACCCATCAGTGCAGCCACATCAGTGCCCATCAATGCAGCCTATCAGTGCCCATCAGTTCAGCATCATCAGTGAAGCTTATCAGTGCTGTCTCATCAGTGCCCATCAATGAAACCTCACCAGTGCCCATAAGCACAGCCGCACCAGTGCCCATCAGTGCAGCCTGATCATTGCCCATGAATGCAGCCTCATCAGTGCCCATCAATGCAGCCTCACATGGCCCTTCAATGCAGCCTCACCAGTGCCCATCAATGCAACCTCACCTGTGCCCATCAATGCAGCCTCATCAGTGCCATCAATGCAACCTCACCTGTGATCATCAATGCAGCCTGATCAGTGCTCATCAATGCCTATCAATCCAGCCTCATCTGTGCCCATCAATGCAGCCTCCCCTTTGACCATCAATTCAGCCTCCCCTGTGCCCATCAATGCATCCTCATCTGTGCCCATTAAGCAGCCTCACTTGTGCCCATCAATGCAACCTTCCCTGTGCCTAGGAATGCAGCCTGATCAGTGCCCATCAATTCAGCCTCATTTGTGCCCATGAATGCAGCCTCACCTGTGCCCGTCAATGCAGCCTCACCTGTGTTCATCAATGCCCTCTCTCCAGTGCCCATGAATGCAGCTTCACCAGTGTCTATCAATGCAACCTCACCTGTGCCCATCAATGCCGCCTCCCCTGTGCCCATTAATGTAGCCTCACCTGTGCCCATAGATGCAGCTTAACATGTGCCCCTCATGCAGCCTCAATTGTGCTCATCAATGCAACCTCACCTGTGCCTGTCAATGCAGTCTCACCTGTGCCTGTCAATGCAGCCTCACCTGTGCCCATCAATGCAGCCTGACCAGTACAGGGGAAAAGAGAGGAGAGGAAGAAGAAAGCTGTCCGGATAATCACAGAGCGGGGATCGCCCCTCTGTAACAGCTTTTATTTAATTTGCCGGGCACTCGCCATAATACACAGTCCCGCCTCTTGGATCGGCTCCTATGATAGACATCACACGCCCTGGCATTGGACCAGTGTTCTGTCTATCAAAGGAGCTGGGCCAGGAGGCGGTGCTGTGTGTGATGGCGAGTGCCTGGCAATTCAAATGAAAGCTGTTACAGCGGGGCAATCCCCACTCTGTGATTATCTGGCTGGCTTTCCTCTTCCTCTCCCCTCTCTCTTCCCCTGGGCGATCGCTAGGAGAGCCCCACACTCACGCTCAATCATTTTACACTCGCAAAATGTGAGCAGGCAAGTGGAAAATTTGAGGGCTGGCCTAGGCCATCTTTAACTAGAGAAACAATTTTTTTTTTCAGATCCTCAGAGAGTTCTTTGCCCTGACTTCCAGTGACTAGTATAAGAGAGTGACACACCAAGTTTAACACACCTGCACCCCATTCACACTTGAGACTTTGTAACTCTAACAAGTCACATGACACCGGGGAGGGAAAAGAGCTAATTGGGCCCAATTAGACATTTTCAATTAGGGGTGTACTCACATTTGTTGCCAGCGGTTTAGACATTAATGGCTGTGTGTTGAGTTATTTTGAGGGGACAGCAAATTTACGCTGTTATACAAGCTGTACACTTTACAATGTAGCAAAGTGTAATTTCTTCAGTGATAAGGTAGTGGTAGTGTTAGTGAACAAGCACGCTGTGAGTTATGTGAAACATGTTGTCTACCATCCATTTTGTGGTACCTTGCATCCTTGTTCAATAAAGCATTTCGTCGTGAGCTATTGCCTGGTGTGCGGCCATTTCTCTTGTATTTCTTCAGTGATGTTACATGAAAAGATAAAATAAAATATTTACAAAATTGTGAGTGGTGTACTCACTTTTGTGAGATACTGTACTGTATCTGTGTTCAGCTGATAAGAAGGGGTTGATATAATTTCGAAAATAATTTTCAATATTTTAAAATCTGCAATTTTTAATAAAATAATACTTAAAGATCCCACCATGAAGGTTCTTTTGCTAGCACTTCCTGTTATATTGTGATAATGCATCCTTCCTGTCTTCACATTGTACTTCTGTAGTGTTCATATTGAAACTACAAATGATCATTCCAACCCACTCAGGCATGGTCCACTGCTGTCACCATTAGGAAATACAAATTGAGAAACACAATACATACATTTTCCAGATAACCAGCAAAAAAAAAAAAAAAAAAAAGCCATACAGCTATTTCTGGAGGGAAGGTAGACAGGAAGTTGCTGCTAAGAGAATGTGGGAAACTAGCAGCACTGGGAATGACAAAGGTTTAAAAATTGGAAGAATAAGTATTTTATATAAAAAAATGGCAGTTTAGTATACGCAGTGCTTTAAAAAACCAAATGTCATCCAGTTATGGTACACATCTGCATTAATTATTGGTTATATCTGATGATTCAGTTGTTTTAAAAGATAAATTTGTGCTTTTCCATTAGGCTGCAGTAAAATATATTTTACTGTCTTAAATCTCCAGATCTGTAGAATTCTTTAACACTTACAGGCAATCTACTTTATCATAATTTAGGTATGATTTCACCAGGCTAAATGCAATCGTAATGACAGAGGTTGAAGTAAATGCATTGCAGTTTTTACAGACCTCATATGGCTGCTGTAATGGAGCCAAAGGCATCTTTTTGAACCAAGAGCAGGATGTGTACGGATGTGTATGCTCCTCCTCGCATTGAGCATTTTGCTGTCTTTGTCAAAGTGAATGACAACAATTTGGCCAACTCTGTCTGAGCTGCACTCAACAGTGACAGGCAAATTATCAGAGGCCCTGCACTCCTTATTATCAGAGGAGAAGTCATCAGGAGGACGTGTGGAAGATCCCTCTCCCCTGTCACTATTTGTCAGTGGGACAAGGGCCACAGCTATGGGTAGCTGACAGGTAATTTCAACAATAACAATTACTCCTATTACTGGTGTCATAAACAATTCGCCTAAGGCATGACAATAGCAAAGCTTTATAATTCAATGCCATATAAATAAATGCCATCAGGTAACAAGTAATTTGCTTCCAATCAAGCTTTGCCCCTGACATTAATATTGTTATTGAAGGAAGATAGAAAATTGAAAAAAATTCAATATGTTAATAGATTAAGAGAGGTGGAAGGGACTCAAAGAAAGACACACTCTTCATATCCAAGTATGATAATATATATATAAAGAGAACTTCATTATGTCTAAGTCCTTAATAGAAAATAAAATGAATTCAATAGTGTACAAAATATTTTGTATGCACTCAAATTTGATTAGGTTTAGAGAGTGTTTCAGATAAAAAGGACAGAAATGATAATTAATTGCTGGAGCTATACAACCAGAATGATAAAAGAACAAAAGCAATAAAAATAAGTAAAAAAGCAAGACCAACAATCTCATCATCATTAACAACAATAAAAAAAAATTAAAAGGGCAACAATTATTCAATTAAAAAATAAAATAATAGGAATAAGAAAAAATACAATAGGAATAATATGTACTATAAAAAAAATAAAAATAATGCTAATAAAGTTAGATTTTCTGCACTGGGAAACCAACTCATTATTTCCCTCTTTTCGGTAAGTGCCACAATAGGAGTGGTTAAACAAGGACCTGCTTAACAAGTTAAATTTCGTGATCAATCCCAATCGTAATTTTACTATTTGTCCAGCAAGACAATATGCCATCAGGCTGACAGCAGTAAAAGAATGTGAAAATCTCTAATTAGGGGAACTGCACAGCAATTAACGCATGTCAAATTTCACTTCGTGAAGTGCCACTCTAATTTTCTCACTAAAAATGAATAGACTTTTTTTTTTTTTTTTTGTATGTGTGTGTGTCCCCTCAAGGCAATGTTGATTCAGACCCACTCAAGATGCAGTGTTGCACAGCTAAGCATCTTCTTGATTACAATCCGCAGCACTCCTAACTGCTTTCCTTCCCACTGCCACCACGGATACTTTGTCAACAGTCAAATTATACCATGCTGATAACAATGCATAATGCTGTTTCTCCAAGGAATTCTTTGTCATGTTAGAGGCATTCATAAAAATGTGCAATTTTGATGAAGAATACCATCATCTAATATGACATTTGTGGTCTTGCGTTTGCTGATGTGCATTTTACTGCAATTTTTCTAGGGAGAGGTAGACCATTACAGAGCTACAAAAAGAACATACAGAATGATTTTAACTGCTGAATATTTACAGCATGTGCTTAACCAGTGTTTGTTTATCTGTTACTGCAGGTATTTGGAAGAACATTACTCACTGATAAGCGGTTCTCTGCAGGAGGCCAGTGGACAAAGAGAAGCCTCACGTGTTTTTTTTTTTTTCTTTTTATACCTTTGGAATTTTATTGGTTACAGGACTATACCAGTGTGGTGCAAAGAAGGATAGCAGTAATGTCTTTTAAAGCATACCATGGGTCAGTCTGGTGTTTGTAGCCAAGAATGTCAATTGCAGTTAACATGAGACTGACCTCTGATAGTACCTATTGGGGCTCACTGACTTATTGACCAGCCATTACCATTTACGCTATTGTAAAATAGTAATTGCTGATTCACTTATATGGAACTGCAGCTAGCAGATACAAGGACGCTTTCAATCATACCTGTGCAAATAACATTATAAAGTAAAAATTGTAAATAATATTAATACATTTCTATATCTAAAATTGCTGCTAGGAAACATAACAACATATTGAACCAATCTTACTCAATATATTGCATACCTATTACAATAAGATTGTGTAGATTAATGTCCAATATTGCAATAAGCTTTTTTCAAGTCTAAATATAAAATATATTGGAAGCTGTAAATCATATTTAATTATTGTCACAAATGCAAAACATGAATGATATTCTTCTGAAATTTGGTATCAGGGATACTTTTCATGTCAGACCTTTACAAATTAAAATTTTAAAAAATAACTGTAAAATATGTAATGCTCAATGTACACTTATCAAAATGAAATATTTGGGGTTGCAGGTACTCTTGACTTTTTAACTTGGCAACACTTCTATTCAAAATGGTTTGATTGACACCCTTTTTTTTTTGTATGATATTGATATTTCATGTTTCACTCTTTGTAGCATGATCAACAATATGTATTTATTACACCAGTACCTAATTACATTGTATGTTGAAAAAGTCATAATAAAGAATTTATAAATATGTAATATTTTAATTAAATATAGTGTTACATCATTTGTTCAACTTTAAACAAACCAGGCATTGCGAAAAAAATATATTGGAAAAATGAACAGCAGTATTTAGACTGTGGGTGAGGGTGGCCTCCTGTCAATAAATTTACTGACAGTAGAAAATAATTCACAGCTGCACTTGTAGCTTAAAAAAAAAAAAGATGACATTTGAAATCAGATACTGCTACCCCCCCCCCCCCCCCAGATCACACACAGCTATTCCATGGCACTACTGTAATATGTATAGTAGTATCATACACATGATTGTAGGATTGCCTACATTATAACCCCCCCACTTATATTACATTCACCTTAATAACTTTTGTCAAATGCTAGGAAAAAAAACATAAATGTGCATTTTACAGGTCTGGCAACCTGCACAACCCCCTCCAGCAAGTATGTGGATCTAAACAATTTAGTTTTATGTTTAAACGCGATCAGCCATAATGGCAACGTTCACCTCTTTGTAATATGTAAATGTATCAAACATATATTTCAAGCTGGCTAACAAAGCCTGGCAAACAAATAAACCCAGATTATCAAATATCAAGTTGTTCTCCCGCCTACCTGTCTCAGGAACCTAGTCAACAAACACGATGACTTGAATTTGTAATAGCAGTGCTGTACATGCAACATGAATACTAAATTAAATTCTATTCCATTAAATCTAAATTTACCATTGCATTTGTTATCATGCCCCTGGTATGTCATGTGCAGTTGTTTACTAGTAATGCTGCTGAAAACTGTTATTTTAAAACATTTGTTTAACATCTTTCACAGGTATGCATAAGTTATATATAGTTTTTAAATCATTGCTAAATAAAATGATTTATTTGCAAATGCGTATTGTTATAGTTAAATATAGATTAATTGTAAAAAAAAAAAAAAAAAATAAGGTTTATTTCAAAGTTAAAACATGTGACAAACTAAAACAGTGTTTTGCTTGAGGTTAGTGTCTCATGCATTTATTTTCCCTTCACTCTCAAATTAAAACCTACTTTGTGCTACCATTTTTTTAATACTTACTGCAACCTGAGCTGGAAAACACATGAGGTTTCTGTGTTCAAATAACAGAAAACATATTCAATTTTCCAAACAGAAGACAGTTCATTAAGCAGCGCCACATCAAATAAAACTTTAATTTCTCCTGCATCAGAACTGCAATGAAAGCAATTGAGAAAGATGAGCCATATGGTCCTTCTAACAGCAAACACATATTGCTCATTCCCCCAAAGTTTCCTAATTCTGCTCCCCAGACCTGCGTAATATGGATAATGTGCACTGAGCAGAAACCAGGCACTATCTAGTGTACACTTCTAATACTGTATTTAATGGGAAATAATGAATCATAAAAGCCTTGAGAAGACGGCTCTTGCTAGCTGAAATCTCAGCTGTAATTTCATTGTTCTGTGTAGAAGAGGCTGTTTGCCCTTTTCATACAGCAGCAGTTGAATATAATTACACTGCCATAAGCTTAAAGATAGAAGAGGAAGCACTGGAATTGCATCCATGTTTCAGCTATGATCTCTAAATGTATGTTTCCATTCGAAAGTTAATGAGCTAAGACTGCTGGTAGGCTTGCTGTTATTTTAATTTTTTTTTTTTTAACCATTCACAATCATTAAATATTTGTAAAAGTGAGGGAAAGGGTTTGTGTAGGTTTTGTGAGGTATGTAAATGTATTTCAGGTTTTCCAGCCACCCTGAATGATAAATACCAAACACTGCAAATGCAACATAAATAAAATTATAGCTTGTTTTGTGAGCCAGATGTTCTAATTAAAATTACATTTGTAAGATAATTACTAAGGCAAAAAGTAAAATACAATACATGTTTCTAGAAAGCTTTTCTGTTTTTTTTTTTTTTTGGTGTACAAAATGTATGTGTGTATTTATATACATATATGTACAATGCATGTTAGATATTATTATTATAAAATATATTTTATACTAAATTATTTTATTTTGTCTCATGTTCTGTATCAGTTGCATTTTTGTAGCAAGGATAAACAGCATTCATACTTTTTTATATGCTATAGTTAGACCTTTTTTTACATATAGAATTTGTAGTCATTATTTAACTTGTGATCTGCTATTTTCTTAACTCTAGTTTAACAGTTTCTGTACATTTAAAATATTCAACTAATTCAAAATACATTCCTGTGCTATTTCCTACAGCAGAACACATTCTTAGAGTTACATTTAGTTTGATAGTAAAAAATATAAAAATAATTAGATTAATTTGCAAATCTAATGTAGGAATTATCTAATTTCAAGATATTCATTTTCAAGGCTTTAAATAGCTCGTTATTGCCTGCTCAGTATTGTCAAAAGTTATTCACATGCACATATGTTTTTTAATAATCTATAGGTAATCTATAGGTGATGCAAAAAACGCTTTCACATTGTATTATTTTTTATATAAAACAAGTGATCACATTGTGATAAAAAAAAAATAATAAAAATAGAAAACAAAGAGTCTTAAATCAGCATAAAGAGAAGCATGTTTATTATATTCAATGAATGCTCTAAAACAAATGTTTAACCAGGTTGCTGAAATAGTGCAGAAAACCTCTGCATGCTCCAATGGCTTACAATGACAATGGTCTATTGCAATGTAAAACATGCTGGAGGATAAAAAGGTGCTTTTTGTTACCATTTTATCAAAGCTGTTCATCTTCCTGCTGTAGGCAGCATTTAGCTGGAACTGCAGATATTTCTCTGTCCAAGCTCCTTTGTTTGTGCATCTCATTTGCATACATTTATCTCCAGCTGAGGGTGCTTTCAGCTTATTAAGGCCTCCCACCACAATATTTCATAAGCCAGCTGCTAGGAAGGATTTCACCTGTGGAGACTGAGAAAAGAGGGGTGAAAAACCAAATTCTTCATAAAAAAGGAAATCTTGACTCTTTTTCTCCCCTTTGGTTGGGCACCATTTGTGTTAAACAGGCTCTTGTCATGATATATGCTCGTAGAAGTCAGGGGTTAAAGTTGATCTGAAGGTCAGCAGTAAAACAACAGGCAAACCAGACGCCAAACTGGTTCCTTAGCTGTCAGAGGTAGCTGTGGTACAACCAGGTCTTGATCCTTTTTTTCCAGCTTCTAATAAACGGGCTGAATCTATGTGACTTAGCCTGGCCCTCTGCAAGTCGACAAGGAAGGAAAAAAAAAAAAAACAGAACAGTATCAATATCGTTATCAAGTGGGAACAGGAAGAAATAAGCTGGTCGTCACTGCTCTGTTTCTATTGTATCAAAAGTGGGAATTAATTCCACTAATTTATTTAAAGCATGTCAACTCCCTGACTAAACCTGTTTTAGCGTCAAGACAAATAAAACTTTTATGGTTCATAAAATAGATCCATTCATCTCAATGTTTCCAGCGTTGTCTTACACTGGCAAGGCTTTCTAAGGTTGGTTACAGCATTAATACTTGTTGCTATTAAGCATGTTGGCCTGGAAAGGGAAAAATTGTTTTTGGCTGGAGAATGATACATGTAATAAAATATGGTTTTACCCAACCTTTGATTTTAAAATGCAGATGAAAATAATGTGGACATGTAAAGGGCACGATTTGAGAAATTTGCAGACTGTTCCATTGCTCCCGGCCGCCATGCCTTTCAAAAACACTGGCAGCAATAAAAAAAAAGTATTTGCAGGAAAGCTGACATCCACTTTTTATTGGCTTGAAAAAAGAACTGCTCATATTCCTGGTGCATTTTCAGTATCTTTACACCCTTCTCCACACTAAGCTAGGTCAGTGAAATTATTTAAAATAATTTAGGGTAAGTGATTTTGAGGCCTGTTTTAATATTTACTTTAATATTTATTATGTATATTCCTGGGTTAGATTTTTCATTACACATATATTGGTCTGATATATGAAAGCCAGAATATAATATTAAAACTGTTTGTGGATACCACAGATTTAAGATTTGTTCTTGAGTTTTTTTAACTATTTCGGCCACTGCTATGTGCAATGCATAAAATATATTTTTTAAGGATATCTGTAATGCCATAACTGGCATACATTTCTCAGCATTCCAATGGTAGTGGTCCAACTCCCAGCTCCATACTAATTCCAGGTTGTTAAAGTCAAACACTTTCATTGTGTGTAATATGGCTGTACCAAACTAGGCCAAACTGCAGCCTATGGTCCAGAGTTCTCTACAGTGCGATAATATGGGTTGTCATTGAAGATTTAGTTTAAAGCATAGCTTTAGATAAAATCCAGAACTCATTGCTGAAATGCAGGTATATCCTAGTTCATTCTAAAAACTTTAGAACAGGCTTTGGTCTTGTTGATGGCCGCAGTAAGCTTTCAGATGTATTCCTCTTGCACCCAAAATTAGTGCTTTAGAGATCAATCAGAGTGCATTGAAAGTGGTAATGGACCTGCAGTTGACCTCCTTCTAAGTTGTATTACCTGCTTTAAGTTACCTTTGTATTGCCATTGACTTGTGTGAGGAGAAAGCTGTTCTGGTATAAACAAGAGCCCATCATCACTGGCCAATCATCATGTTATGCAATTTGAGTGATAGTTTTGGTGGAAATCAATTAAAGAGTACCTCTCCTTTTGTTGAGATAAGACAATCCCCTCTCAGTGACCTATGTACATTGCAAGGATTTTAACAAACTTTGTAGCAAATTCCTACCATTTGTTATTCTGAAAGAATAGTTGTTTGTTTGTCTGTGTCCATGTGCTAAGTGAATATGTATGGAAGTGCTTTAAAATGTATCAATTAGCTGCTGCACCTGCAGAGCTAGCTCTAATGAAGCTTTAAAGCTACATGATCTGCATCCCTTTAGACCAGTGGTTCTCAACTCTGGTCCTCAGGACCCACTAGCAGGCCAGGTTTCGAAGATAACTGAAATACATCACAGATGATATCATTTGCTGCTCAGTAATTGCAGTATTCTAGTCTGCATCTCCCCAAGGTAATACTTAAAATCTGGCCTGTTAGTGGGCCCTGAGGACAGGAGTTGAGAACCACTGCTTTAGACGTAATTTCCCTTTGAGAGTGTCTTATCAAAAAATAACATTTTTGTTGCAGGGAATGCTCAAAATCTGACTCGTATCTTAGTGCAGACTTCTGGGAAAACCAGTAGTTCATCCACACAAGCAGGAAATGACATCTTGGGGGGCATTCTGTACACCATCTGTGTATAGAACGCCTTCAGGTAGCCATATTGCATTTTACAGAAAACTCCAGCACTGCAGATTGAAAGGGAAAGGTGATTTAAAAAAAAATCTAATTACAATATGACTTTTGTCACAATTTTATATACTATACAGTTATTTGTTTTTTTATTTGCTCATTTTTTTTTCCAACAAAATTGGAGTTTCCCTCTAAGTGGCACTGCAGATCAGATCTGTGGATTATTCTGAGACAAGGGTTATTTGCAGCAGTTCACAACAGAAGTGTAAAGATAAGGTAAAACTGTACTATTTTATCTTGTATTTAGTCAGAGTCACCAGATATTTTGTTCCAAATCAGAGTAGTTCAGCATGTACTCCGTAAAACACTCTAAAATATACAAAATAGCAAAGTAAAAATATTGTACTTTTTATCTTAGTCATATGCAGACAAAGGTATCAGCTAAGGAACTACTAACGGTATGCATACATAGCATACATATGCATGCCATAAAAGCATTACACAGGTTTTGCTTCTGTGGCATCAAACATATCTCTCTTTAAGAATGGAGAACAACAAGACACAGTGGTGTAATAAATTTAGGTTACATGAACTTCAATGGGCAGCACTACTGCATGAACATTTGCAAATGGTAATTTGAAAGAACCAATATCTGAACAGGAATTTAGGAAAGTGACACAATTTAGGATCACTGCCAAAGACCAAGAGCTAAGGTATGGATATAGTACCTATTATATCACCTCTTTTGCTATTTGATTATAGCACTATAATCACTTGTTGGCTGTAGAAGTTAGTTAAAACAAGACTACAGCTCTTGAACTTGATTCCCCCACAGGGGCGGATCTTCTACAGGAATGCTGGAACAATACAGAGACAGGTCAAGATTGGACCCCAAGGTAAACCTTTTTTTGGAAAACTGGGAGATTTTGTAATATTTCATTAGTACCAGAAAGAAGCTGAAGATATATTCTGAGTATGAGCTAAAGCAGCATAAACTGGTATGAGGGTAACAGGGGAACAAGTATCTTTTACATTTCTAAAAAAATACAACCACCCACCACTAACTTTTAAAACGAACCTAGACAAGGTTTTACCCCAGAGTTTAGGGGTAAAATAGGCATAAATTTGGCCCCAGGAATATATCCTTTCTGCTTTCAGGGAACGTAGAAAGAGGTGAAAAATAAACTACTCACTCCACCTTCATTAAGGAGGAACTGCAGCCCCCCAGTGCCAGTAGGCTACTTTTTGGCTTCTGAAAATCGGTTCGGCTTATACTTGTTTTCAGCACAGAAAATGTTTCTTTTACATTTATCACACTTGAAAATGTAGTTTCTAACTCCCAAACAATTTACTTATACAACATGAAAAAAAAAAAATAAAAAACACCGGAAAATGTAGTCATTTACTAACTTTGCCCTAAACTCAACCCAACTTATTGCAAAAATCTTGTTCTTAACTTGAGCTTAACCCCTAAAACTAACTGTAAAACTCAGGCAAAAAATATTCTAATAATATGGCAGTTCCTGTGGCAATAATACTATTTTGCTGAAAAAATTTGTTGAATACTAATAAAAGTGGCAAATTTTATTATGCCAAATTATTGGATGCTTGCACCAAAAATGAATGATTTGTTTAAGTTATTAAAGTGAAACTTCGCCCAAAAGGGGAAGATCCACTTATGTATTATCCCCCCCTCTTGATACATTTTTTGGGGTTGGGGAGAGGTTACTTGGTTTTGATAGATATCCGCTCCCACTTTTGGTCGGATCCCCACGGCGATCTGAGCAGACATTCACCCCCCCTTTCATCTTCAGCCTTCTGGGACACATTATAGGTCCCAGAAGACTGCAGGACCATTCACAAAGTGCAGCACGGCTCGTGCAAGCTCAGTGGAAAGACAGCAGTGAAACCACTAGGCTTCAATACCAGTTTAGTTAAGATGCCAGCACCTGGACCCAAAGCCGACTGAAGTATTGGCTCAAGTGAGGACAACACTGGATCCCTGGACAGGTAATTGTCCTTATATTAAAAGTCAGCAGCTACAGTATTTGCGGCAACGGCGGCGGTCGGGGTGGGGTCAATGGAGACTGGAGCTCTTCTCTAAGTTATCACCTTCATCTGTGCAGGTGCAGGTTCAGCTATTCTTCCTTTACCCAGAACATGGCAAGAAAGTTTTAGGTAGGTATGGGGTCTTAGATACCTTTTTTTTTAAAAAAATAATTCTTAGTAGTGCTGAAAACAAAAGGTTGCAGAATCAGGAACTGGCATTCTCCAGTTAAAGTGTGTCTAAACCTAAAAACAAAAAAAACATGCTGGTTCTTTGCATGGTATTTTTTTTTCTGTATTTTCACATGGTGATCCTGTCAGTAACGATTCCTGTCCTAGAGTGACAGCGTCCACTTACTGTACTGAATCTATGGAGGAGCAGCATTATCACACTAGGACATGAAGTGTGTTACAGTATGACTACAGAACACTGCTCCTTCTCTCATCTCTATTCTCCCTATTCTCTCTCTCTCATTCTCTCATCTCTATAAAATAGGTGGGGGGGGGGGGGGGGGAGAGAAGTTCTGTAGTTTACAGAGGTAACCTGGGATAGACCAGTAAGGCTTCCTGACATTTCAGTGCAGCAGAGGCACTGAGACTGATTTGCTAATTTAACCACTTTCCAACTGCGCTATAGCTGAATGATGGCTACAGCATGGCTGGCTAGTTTTGGGAGGGCATAATATGAGGTCCTTCCGTGATCGCGCCCGCTGCAGTGCACTCTGTGATCGCTGTATTCTCCGGACACTGCTGATCACAGAACAGGTTAAAGAGCCAATCAATGGCTCTTTAACATGTAATCAGC
The DNA here is from genome assembly GCF_965119305.1 of Pelophylax lessonae. Taxonomy (NCBI): domain Eukaryota; kingdom Metazoa; phylum Chordata; class Amphibia; order Anura; family Ranidae; genus Pelophylax; species Pelophylax lessonae. The sequence goes on from NC_138770.1 coordinate 584,605,067, forward strand.
TGTGCCCAATCCAGGCTGATCACGAAGTAAAACCAAGCTGGTTATCGGCATTCCTTTCCTCATGCTGACAGCATGAGGAGAGGAGAAAACTGGCTTGTGTGAAAGGGACATCTACAGTCAGTATTCTGATTATCAGTGCAGTCCCAACAGTGCCCACCAGTGCTGACAAAGTGCCCACCATTACAGCCAACCAGTGCCCACCAGTGCTGCCAATCAGTCCCTTCTCATCAGTTTCACCTATCAGTGCTGCCTATCAGAGCCCATCAGTGCCACCTATCAGTACCCATCACTGCCGCCTATCAGTGCCCTTCAGTGATGCCTATCATTGCCCATCAGTGCTGCCTATCAGTGCCACCTATCAGTACTCATGAGTGTCGCCTAACAGTGCAGCCTCATCAGTGCCTCCTCATCAGTGCCCACCAGTGCCGCCTCATCAGTGCCCATCCGTGCAGCCTTTCAGTGCCCGTCAATGCAGCCCCATCAGTGCAGCCTCATTATCCCCCAGTAGAGGAGAAAAATGACCTGTTTGCAAAATTTTATAAAAAAAAAATGTTTTTCAAAATGTTCTGTATTTTTCCTTTTCTTTAGCAAAAAATAAAAAACCCAGTGGGGATTAAATACAACCAAAAGAAAGCTCCATTTGTGTAAAAAAAATAAAAATAAAATAAAATGATAAACATTTTATATGGGTACAGTGTTGCATGACAGAACAATTTTCATTCAAAGTGTGACAGCATGAAAAGCTAAAAATTGGCCTGGACAGGAAGGGGGTAAAAGTGCCTAGTAGGCATGTGGTTAACCACTTGCCAACTGCCTAACGACGATTTACGTCAGCAGTCAGCCCCTCACAGGCAAAGTGACGTAGTACTACGTCGCTAGCCTGTGAGGCTCTAGGGAGCGAGCGACGTAGTAGGACCGTAGATCTCTGCTGTTACACACACAGCCACATCCAATCACAGTTAGAAGCACGCCCCTAGGGACACACTTAACCCCTCCTTCTCCAATAAAGTTAACCCCTTCCCTGCCAGTGTCATTTTTACAGTAACAGTGCATATGTATAGCACTGATTACTGTAGTAATGTCACTGATACCCCCAAAAGTGTCAAAAATGTCAGTCAAGGGTCCGATCTGTCCGCTGCAATGTCGCAGTTCCGCAAAAAAAATTGCAGATCGCCGCCATTACTCATTAAAAAAAAAACAATAAAAATGACAAAAATCTTTCCCTTAGTTAGTAAACGCAATAACTTTTGCGCAAACCAATCAAAATCCGCTTTTTGTGATTTTTTTTACCAAAAATATGTAGCAGAAAACAAATTGGCCTAAAATGTTAAAAAATTTAGATTTTTACATTTTTTTTTGGGGGGGGGGGGGAATTTCATATAAAAAAATTTGAAAAATATTGTTATTTTTGCAAGATTGTCGCTCTTTTTTTGTTTTTAGTGCATGATCAAAAAATCGCACATGTGATCAAATACCACCAAAGAAAGCTCTGTTTTTGGGTACAGCATCGCACGACCGCGCAATTGTCCGTTAAAGTCACGCAGTGCCGAATCGCAAAATAGGCCTTGGTCAGGAAGGGGGTAAAATCTTCCGGGGCTTAAGTGGTTAAGGATGTTCACTCAAAAACAGTGAAAATTCACTTTGAGTATCCAATCATGAGCAGTTCAATTAAATAATCTGGAGATTGCTTTTTTTTTTTTTTTTACATGATTGAATATTTGAAGTGAATCTTTATCTTGTTTTTTTGATTGAAAAATTTTAACTCTTTTAGTAGTCAGCTCACTACAAGAATTTAGAGCTCGTCTAGATTAGAGCTCACTAAATTTCTGGCAAGATCAACAATTATCTTTTGCACTTATCAAAGAAATATATAAAAATGCTTTCGACAATATTTTTTAAGATATCAAAAGGAAGATAATAGGATAATATAGGGTGTATATTTTCTATAAAAGAAAACATCTAATGTAGTATTGTGGGACAAGACAGTGAAATCGTTTAATTAATCACTGTAATTTATCTTTATTTAAAATATTTTTTACAAGATAAAACAAAGTGTTTCTTATCACCCTCACCGACAATGTTACTACATGTAACGCAAAGTTAACTTTTCGAGCGAGTGCATACCTTTCACGAAAATTCCATTCTGTAGGGATAGGGGTAGCGCACAATCAAAGCTTTTTTAATGTGACTGCGTTGTTGAAGGAACATGCTGTGTAGATTTGGACCTCCTACTTGTTGTTTTGTTATCACCCAGGCTCTAAGAGATTATTTAACCATCATCACTCATACGCACTTGTAATATTTTAAACACTTTGTGAAGCGTACAATATACAAACAAGAGAAACCAGCACAGATAGTCACACAAAACCGTAAACCATGTTTTCCATTGTTTAATGTAATCATTAATTCTCTCCAGCATGGTAAAACTGTTCAGATTGAGATGTGTGTGTGCCTTCCCTCCCACTTTGTCTTTGTTTATGTTGCAGGACCTGGTTTCCTCTTCGGTTTTTTCAGCTCTGGGCCTCCAGGTCAGGAGACTGTAAATACACACAGCACTGCCCCAACACATAAATCTGAGCAAAGGGCAGCCTTATACATTAGATAAGCAATTCAAAAAAGACAAAGAACAAACAGAGCCTGTGCCAAGCCTGGGCCTTGTCTCAGACTGGAATATTATATTACAAAAAAAAGGAGTAGACCTAGCTCATTTTTAAAATGATGTCTTAAATGAAAGTGCCATCGAATAGCATGTTTAATGTTTCTATAGTTATGCATTTGATTGTGAACCTAATACACTGTGTATTTTTGAGTCAAAAGACAAAAAGAAAAAAATATTCTTATGCAGCTGGCTGGCCCCTTGCTAAACTTCTATGATTGCTGTTATTGCAAGATTCTGAAACGAAGGGACTTTTTTAGGTGCATATAAAGACATTATCAAAACGTTTGTTTTAACATTAAAACATCACAATTTTATTATTGCATCACATGTATTTAAAATTTAAACACAATAAAAATAATGCTTCAAATGTCATGATTTCATAACAATGGCATTTCCTGACATGTTTCATCCTTGGTGGGCTTCCTCAGGGGATTCTCAACAATATCACCTGCAGAATTACCTTGTGAATGGTAAAACAGTTTAAAGTGAACCTGTGCGCTCAGGAGTATAAACAAATATTATCTTAATGCTGCTACTTGTACAAAAATAAGTTCAAGGCATAGAATATGGAAACTTAAATAAGTATCACAATATAAAAATTCAGTAGCGCACAACAAACATCAGACCAACCATTTAAAGAACTTCTTTAAACCAAAAGGACCAGATGACAAACTAGTATAAACCACTATATTTGAAAATAGGATAGAGCCCCTTATTGATAGGAAGCAGAGAATTGTCTAGTGACCACAGGAGGGATGAGGCCCAGAACAAGCACTTCAGGGAAAGACTTCCAGAGGGTGCTCAGCTGCACCTGAGTCTGTTCAACTATCATGACACAATAATCCAAGGGAGCAGAAAATATGAGCACACCGGGGCCTCATGGTGTGTCCATGTTTTCTTCTCTGTGGATTGTTATCTGTCTTTACATGCACCTAAAAAAGTCCCTTAGTTTCAGAAACTTACAATAATTGTTTAATTGGGTTGTGGGGCATACTCATTTTTTTCATCTACTACACATACACATAGCTTAATCCTATGATTGCAAATGCACTTATCCTTAAAAATCTTAAATCAGAGACTGCAAAAGTGCAGTTAAGTGTTATCCCTGGTTCCATCACTTCCGGCTATAACTATTCAGGTTGAAAAGTATCAAATGAGAGGAGGCTGCAGCGATACCCCTCCACATAAACACTATTCTTGTACAATGTACAAATATTTTACTGAAACTGATCAAAGATCTCATTTAAATCTTAGTAAATTTTATCTTTTTTCAGGAAAGAATTTTTAGTTCCATAGTTTAGTATCCTTGTTTCATACAAAAAAAATACAAAAAAATTCATTGAGTTCATTTCATTCAGTGAAAATCATCAAAGGGTCCCTAATGCTAATGCGTGCCCTCGTATGAATGGCTCATTCACACTGCATACATAGTTCCAAACACATGGACAAGGTCCTTGTTTTGGCATTGCCACAGTTCACATCAATGCAATGTAAAGATGTGAGACAGCCAGCACTTTATTGCACTGTAATTTATTACAATATGCTGCAGTGTGCGTAAGGTTAAAATAAAGTAATGTGAGTACAAAAAAAAGGCCCACAGAGCACAACGCATGTGCTCATCAGCAAATACATTCTGAAGCCAGCGCCATGGTAGGAACCTACCTTTAAATTTCCTTCTAACAACAACTTAATAGCAAAACCCTTAGGCTACATTCACACCTGAGCGTAGCGTTTTTTACAGCGATTTTACAGCGATTTTTACCGCGATTTACAGGCGTTTTTTAGTGCAGGCATTTTTAGATTGAATAGAGACCAATGGAAAACGCCTGTAATCTGCCCAAAAAGAAGCTCATGTACTTTATTTAGCGTTGGGCGTTTTGCTCACAGCGTCAAAACGCTCAGATGTGAACAGGGGCCATTGAAATGAATAAGACTTGTCTTGTTGGGCGTTATGAGAGCTGATCCTAGAGCAGAAAAACTCCCCAAAAATGCCCCAAAACGCCTACATGTGAACGGAGCCTTAAAACAAACCCCCTTCCTCTAAAACTTCCTCTAACACTTTACTTCCAACCTAAACTTTTGCTTTAAAGTGATAATAAATGATCACCTTGTAAAACAACCTATCCAGTTTAAAATAGAAACAAAAGGCAAAACATTTTTGTATAGATATATAAAAAAAAAAAAAAATTATAAATACCTTTTTTCCCTTTTTTATAAGAGATCACTTTCCCTCTGTTCTCAGCTGTATAAGAGCTGGAGGGAGGAGAAGCAGCAGCACGTTGAGCTTCCCAGTGAATGGCTGTGTAGCAAGGGTGTGTCAGGACAAGTCTGATCACTGGAGGAGAGCACAATGAGTTCCCAGCATAGCGAGAGAACTGACCTTGCTGTGCTGTCCTGCTTAATGTGGTCAATTTTTTTATTAGGAAAGCAGGGGAACTGGCAGGAACACCAGGGATTTCACACAAAGAAAGCAATACAAAGAGAACAGGACACTTTCTAGTACAAGTACATGGTACAGCAGGCACAAATCAGGAATATAAGTTTTGGGGTAACAAGCGCTTTAATGCATATCCTGACCCTAGCAATAAATGCCCACCCTAACCCAGCACTATACCTAACCCTTACTAATGAGCCCTTAACATATATAAAATAGTTAATCTGCAAAGGCCTATGCCTAAATGGCCTAAACCCCCAACTAAACAAACCCCCAATCTCTAAACCTAACCCCTATCACTTAACCCCCCCCCCCCCACCTAACCCCACCTAACAGCCATTAATGTGCATCCTGACTCTAGTAAATTTCTACCCTTACCCCAGCACTAAACCTAGCACTTAAAAATTAGCTCTTAAAGATTAATTCCAGGAATGGAAATTTATGCATCTAAGCGGCTGCACTTCTGCTTACCGAACACAGCAGGTTGGCTGCTCACCATAGGCATCATTTAGAGAATGCTTTGCAATTTCTGAATGAGCAAAAAGCATTCCCTGATTGGACGAGGTGGAGAGGCAAGGCAGTGACATCACTCTCTCCACCTCATCCAATCAGAGAATGCTTTGCATTCATACAAAGTATTCTCTGTATGGCGCCCATGCCAAGCGGCTGACCTCCTATGTATAGTAAGCAGAAGTGCAGCAGCTCGGCAAGGGATCTGAAAGCAAGTGGAGGACATTGGAGAAGCAATGTCTTCTTCAGTAATTTACAGCTTCTAGGGGCACCGGACAGGTATGGTATATGTATAGTTACATTGGTCTAAGCGGGACCAATGTAATTATGTATAAAATATGCATACCTCAAATTGTTCTTTAACACTTAAAGTGTATAAAACAGTGTCTCTGCAAAGGTCTAAAATTTCCTACTTTTTTTTTTCCTACTAAATTTTCACTTAACTGCAACTTCAGAACACAAATACCTAAAACAACCCCCAATCTCTCAACCTTACCCCTAACACTTAACCCTTAGTTCTTAACGCTATACAATCTACCCCCATTCTAACCTCAACACTAAACCTAACCCCTAATAATGAGCCCTTGAATGGGTTCTTCTATACTGTATGCTTGTCTCAATTAAGATCATGGTTAAAGTGTTATTTCTGTCCGCTGCCTGGTTCCTCCCCAGTGCTGCCGTTACTGGGGAGCTACAGTTCATTGAGGGAACTATGAATGCCAACATGTACTGTAACAAACTGCAGCAGAGCATGATCCCCTCCCTTTGGAGACTGGGCCGCAGGGCAGTATTCCAACATAAAAATGACCCAAGACACACCTACAAGACGACCACTGCCTTGCTAAAGAAGCTGAGGGTAAAGGTGATGGCCTGGTCAACCATGTCTTCAGACCTAAACCCTATTGAGCATCTGTGGGGCATCCTCAAACAGAAGGTGGAGGAGCGCAAGGTCTCTAACATCCACCAGCTCTGTGATGTCATCATGGAGGAGTGGAAGAGGACTCCAGTGGCAACCTGTGAAGCTCTGGTGAACTCCATACCCAAGAGGGTTAGGGCAGTGCTTGAAAATAATGGTGGCTACACAAAATATTGACACTTTGGGCCCAATTTGGACATTTCCACTTAGGGGTGTAATCACTTTTGTTGCCAGCGATTTAGACATTAATGGCTGTGTGTTGAGTTATTTTGAGGGGACAGTTAATTTACATTGTTATACAAGCTGTAAACTCACTACTTTACATTGTATCAAAGTGTAATTTCTTCAGTGTTGTCACATGAAAATATATAATAAAATATTTACAAAAATGTGAGGGGTGTACTCACTTTTGTGAGATACTATATATATATATATATATATATATATATATATATATATATATATATGTGAGTGTAACTGACCAACACTGAAAATGTTACTGTTTCAGTAATGGTCTTCTTCTTACTCTATATATTTCTTTAAAGTAAGTAAACATACAGTATTATTGGCCTGTAAATATGTTAAAGCAAATCTGTCCCTAGAATGAAGATATATAAAACAATGCCTATGCAAAGAAGATAGGTAATACTTGCCTTCCCCATACCCCTCAACTTTTCCGTACTGAAGAGATATCAGTGCCTGAAGAAACTTCATAATCCAACACATCAAGGAATGTTGGATGCCTGGTTAACCCTCTTTGCTCAGTGGTTTGTCCCAATGGCCCCCACATCACTACAGTGTCCTGTAGTGATATACCAGCTGGGAAGAACCAGAGAGTGCAATAGAGGACCAGGATTTCTGATGGTTCTACAGGCACTGGTATCTTCAGTTTAGTAAAGTTCAGTGCCACAAGCACAGGCAAGTATTAAATGTCTTATTTGAAAGGGGCATTTTGTTGCAATCATTATGTTAGCGACAGGATCCCTTTAAATCTCTGTATTCCTCTTTATATCAGTAGGATAGGAAAAGGGGTCATATGGGTCAGAAATGTTTACTGGCCTGTTTGCTCTAATGCCTGAAAGCCTTATCAACCTTCTTGCAAAAGTGAAACTCTGATATACAAATGCGTCTACATAAATTGTTTGCAATGTACATTGATTTGGGGATCCGATGTAACTTTCTAGTAGACTTTCAAGGGTTACCACTGCTTGAGCAACAGGAATGCTTACTTATTTTTCATTATTGTACATAATTTAATAACAACACTGCATTAGAGTTTGTCCACCCAAAACGAATATTTTAATACTTGGTATATGCTGAAGGGCTAAACGACTCATCCTTTTCTTAAAGTAACTCTATTAGTAAGACCATTTGAATTTCTGGGTCTCTGCACACTTGTGGCATATACGAGAGGGTCCAACTCTCCCTGTTGCATTTCTAAGGCTCCTTTCACACGGTCTGCTCTCTGGTGCGGACTGTTCTCTGCTCAGCGGGGATCGATTCGCCGATCCCCGCTGACCAGGCGGATGACAACTCCGTCTCTGCACTGTGTGCAGAGAGTGAGGTGTCAGAGCCCCGCTGCTCTCTATGGGGGAATTGGATTAGAACGGACCGCCTGTCCATTCTCATCCAATCCCATCTGATCCAATCCCCTGGGCGGATGGAAAATAGGTTTTCCATCCATCCGGATTTCACGGACAGGATCAGATGCGGATGGCAGTGGGTGTCAGCGGACATGTCACCGCTGACATCAGCTGCCCCATAGGGATGCATGGAGGATCCGATCAGGTCCGCCTAAAAAACTGACAGGCGGATCTGATCGGATTGTTCGTGTGAAAGGGACCTAATTCATTTACCTTACAAAAAATGCAACCGGTGATGCTGGAACACAATAAACAAGGACTCTCATTTCCTTCCTGTTGGCAGGAAAGAAGTTTGGAAATATGGCAAATTTTTCTGTTACACTGTCTAAGAAAAAGAAGAAAGCAGGGGCAGACCACCATGTTTTGACTTTAAAGTGATACTAAAGGCCTTAAAAAAAAAAAATAACAAACATGTTATACCTACCTGCTCTGTGCAAGACACTATGGGGGCACTCATGCATGCTCGCTCCCAAGCCCTGCTCTGTGTGTCTGTTGACACACAAAATGGGGATCAGCGCCACCAACCACTCCCTTCTCTCTGGCTGTGATTGACAGCAGCAGGAGCCTGTGGCTGCTGCTGCTGTGTCTGAGCCAATGAGGAAGGAGAGAGTCAGGAGAGCAGCTGCTCTCGTGCACCTCGCTGGTTCAAAATCAGGCTCAGGTAAGTATTGGGTGGCTTGGGGGGAGCTGCATAAAGGTAAAAAAAACCTTCAGCATTTAGAACCACTTTAATATCCCGTCAGCCTTTAGAACCACTTTAATATTCCGTTTAGGTAAATTAATTTGTTAATTGCAAGAATATATTTGTTTGCTTACCCATGCCATCAGTATAGTACTCTGGCTCAGCATGTTGTTATCTCACACTATGGGCTTGATTTACTAAGGGCAAATGGGGTGTTCACTTTGCAAGGGAAGTTGCACCTTGCAGGAGAATCAGCCCCATGGCTTAATAATTGTGGTAAAACTTCACTTTGTAAAGAATACCCAATCAAGTGCAAGGAGTATAAAAATGAAAAGAAAAACATTTGTGCTTGCACAGGATTGAATGATGCAAGTCCACAGAGCTTCATCTAATTCACTATTTTAGAAAGTCAACCTCCCATATGTCCAGAAGTACTAGGTGCCTGCATGAGTTGTGTGCCATTGGCCATATCCAAAGCAAAGTAGGGCTGACACTATTCTTATGTTCAGATGTTTTATTATAAAGCCATGTGAAGATGCATGCTTACAGATTTTTCAACATGATCCATACAAATACACTCAATCATAGAGTTTCTGCTTAAGTTCATTGGGTATATTATAAAAAACATTACTTTGGTTGTCTCACCACACTCATCAGTGACAGGTACTACATAGTACCTTTTCTGTGAGATAAAGACAAAATACCTTTGGTGCATCCCTGTCAAAGAGCACAAGTTTGCATTTATTGAACTCGGGGACCACAGCTTACCTTTTAGGAGGCTTGAAAATTCCAGTACTATTCTTCTACATTGGCAGCCCCACTAAATGATTCCCCACAGTTGTCCATGTCAACTTCTGAATGGCCTGACCAAGAGTTTTGCTCATTGTGAGCATGATATCTGGCCTTACACATACTAGAGTATGAAAGGAAGGCAACACAGTTCATCATACGGGAGGCTTTAGTACCCCCCCCCCCCCTGCCTGAAACACTGTGAAAAGCTTGCTGTAATTGAAAGATATGTATTCCAGAGATAAGTCTATAATCCTTCCACTTTATGAAACTCTGGTCCGACCGCATCTGGAGTATTCTGTCCAGTTCTGGTCGCCAGTCCTCAGGAGGGATGTGTTGGAGCTGGAGAGAGTCCAGAGAAGGGCAACTAAACTAATTAAGGGATTGGAGGACCTTAATTATGAAGAGCGTCTGCAGTCGCTTGATTTATTCTCCCTGGAGAAGAGACGCCTGAGGGGGGGATATGATAGCAATTTTTAAATATCTTAATGGGGATCTCAGCTTAGAAAATAAGCTGTTCAGTCGAAGGGATTGCATGAGGACTCGAGGGCATACAATGCGATTAGAGGAGAAGCGTTTTAACCTCAGGCAACGTGGGGGGTTCTTTACTGTTAGGGCTACAAGATTGTGGAATTCTCTACCACAAGAGGTGGTTTCTGCGGGTAGTATGGTAGCTTTCAAAAGACTCTTAGACTTACATCTCAAGGATCAGAACATTCAGGGCTATGTGAGATGATTACAGCCACACGCACCTACACAGGTTGAACTGGATGGACTATTGTCTTTATTCAACCTCACCTACTATGTAACTATGTAACTATGTAATTGTATGCAGTGGGTTCCATTAGAATTTGTTTTAAAAGCCAAGGCATGCTTCCTGGAGGTAAACAGAGGTCCATGCCTGCATAATGTGCCTTTGGCACTGTTGCTTGTAGTCTCCTTCTAAAGGCTGTGTGACAAGGTGACAACACAGAGACACAATATGGCAGTGATGGCAAAAACTTGGCACCTCAGATGTTTTGGAACTACATTTCCCATGATGCTCATGCCCTCTGCAGTGTAGTTGAGCATCATTTGTAATGTGGTCCCAAATCATTTGAGGTGCCAAGGCTCACCATCACTGCAATAGGGGGACAGAAACAAACTGTTCTAACCAAAACAGAAAGTGCCTGAACAAGGACCATAATGGCAGGATCAAGATTATTTTACTGAAAGCTGCAAATTTAAAACATTTTATATTACTTTTGAAATTCTATAAATTTGGTAAAGCTCATTTTATTGAGTGGGTTGTGGTCCCTTGGATAAGTGTTTTTCCATCAAGTACATTTTTCATTTATACTGTATAAAAAGAAAAAAAAAATCTCAGGTATTCAAATTAAAGAAATTAAATAATTAAAATTTATGAAAAGTATAATAAATATTGATTATAATGAATCCAGAAACATGTTAGCATTCTAAACAGTTTTAGTGCAGTATATTTTTTAAACATGTATAAAAAGAATAAAAAAAATCTAACAGTATATAATCTTTAGGTACATTCCTCTTTCTCCAGGGCTATAGCACTACCACTTTCAAAACTGAAGAAGTGGACACTTCCTAATACCCTTATGCACTTTCACATAATGAGCCAAAGACTTTAATAAATAAAAGACTCCGTGCTATACACAAGTGAAGCACAGAAGTAAACCACACGGCTTTTCACTTGCCTGATGATGATTGACCTTCTTTCATTTGCCCCATTCATCTTTTGCTCCCCTCTGTTATCTTGTGTGAGTGGAACCTGCTGTTTGGATTATATAAGGCTTTTTTCTACAGGTGGGTTGTAACAAACTGCAGATGTGACAGTGATATAATCCATTGCTTGTACGTTTGAGCTTGAAAACATGGGAACTGCTCTACAGAAGATGTAATAGAAAAACAAGATGCTGCAGGTATGGAAAAGTTATAGGTGGTATTATGAGATATCTATAGAGCTGATGCATTTGGAGAAACTAGTGTAAATTGGAATTGTGACCCCCTTTCTGTAAAACATAAGACAGCAAAGAGACACAGTTGCTAGTTGCATGACTTTATAAAGTCACAGGGCCACATGTTAAGTGCTGGAGTTTAACTACTGGGCGCACAAAGGAGGCAACTGTTACTGGGTTCATGAGGTCTAGGCAAGTCTAAGCACAACTGTTATTTCCTATTTTGACCAGCTGTGAGCTTATTTTTCCTTCTGTGTAGAATAAATCAGAATTTATTTTTCCTTTACATCTTTTTTTTTTTTTCATTTTCTCTTATGTGGTGTTAAATCTTCAGTAGCTTTATAAGGATTTTACAAATACAGTACCATTTTATTTTATTTATTTGAATTTACATAATAGTAGGGCCGCATTTATATACCATACAGCCCTTGGCACACCTGAATCATGATGCCTTTTTATACAAGCTCCACCCCTTTTGTCATGCTGTTATTTTAGTGAAAACAAAGACTAGAATGTGCTGTTGGAGTAAGCATGATGCTTGCATTTTTTAATAGCTGCTTGAGGTAATTGTAGCCGTATTAGTGCACTTGCGACAGAGTACTGTCCGTGATACTTTTTTTATTTGCACTAACATACAAATTTTTCAGGACAAGCTTTCGGGGTATGTCCCCTTCATCAAGATCCAAGCAGTACTGATCCACAAAATGTTAGCAGCGTGGTAAAGAAACACAAAATCTCTAAGCCAAAGGAAAAAAAAAAGGAAAAAACCAAACAAACATAAGTTTAACTGGCATGGTAATAAAACTAGCCTGATTAGTGAGATAAGATAGAGGGAGAGTTGAAGACAGGGGAAGGTGGGGGGGGGGGGGGGAAAGTCACGGAGGGGGTCGTAAAACTGTAGGATAATGAGTAAGGAAACCCATATCTAAGTTTAAGCCGTTATTTTTTGTGTCAAAAAGAAGTATCATTCTTAATTCAAAAGTTTTCCTTTCCTGCATGGTTCTGAAATTCCCTTTAAGAACTAAAACATTGAGGTCTTCTATAGTGTAGTCCGCTTGTGAAAAATGATGTCCCACAGGTGTGCAGAAACTATCTTCTTTATGTTCCTTGATGGTATGTCTGTGCAAATTCATCCTCGCTTGCATCTTCTGTCCTGTTTCTCCTACATAAGATCCTTTACTACATCTTTTGCATTGGATGAGGTACACAACATTACTGGAGGTGCAGTTGTATGATCCTGTTATATTGAAGGTCCCATTTGTGTGTGTGACACTTTTAGACAGATTGATCTGGTTGCACAGTTTGCAGCGTTTTTTATGGCAGGGTTTACTCCCATTATTTGTGACTTCATAATCAGAATGAAGTTTTCTGCTGATTAGTTTATGTCTGAGGTTGGGTGGTTGTCTGAAAGCCAGTATTGGAGGTTGTTGGAATATTCCTTTCAGAGTTTCATCTTCTGTTATGATGGGTTGTAAATCTTTGATTATCTTTCTTATCCCTTCTAGTCCTGGATTGTATGTGGTGACTAGAGGCACACGGTTATTTGTTTTTTTCTCTTTGTATTGGAGAAGATTTTCCCTTTGGGTTTTCAAGGCTGTGTTTATGCCGATGTTGATGGTTTTGTCTTTGTAACCTTTGTTACGGAAGGAGTTTGCTAGTGTTCTGAGATGTTTATCTCTGTCTTTTGGGTCTGAACAGATTTGGTGGTATCTGATGGCCTGGCTGTGTATGATGGCCCGTTTAGTGTGTTGGGGGTGAAAACTAGAACTGTGGAGATAGCTGCATCGGTCAGTCGGTTTCCTGTATATTGAAGTATGAAGCTTGTCATCCCTGATGTATACTGTGGTGTCTAGGAAGTTGGCATGCCTGTTAGAATAATCCATTTTAAGTTTGATAGATGGGTGAGAGGTGTTGATCAATGAAAAAAATTGTTTGAGATTTTCCTCACCTTCTGTCCATATGATGAAAATATCATCAATATAGCGATAATATCTGTAAGGCCCCGTTCACATAGGGGCGACGCTACTTAGCACCGCGACCTCCGAGGTCGCGGTGCGAGCAGCGCGCCGCGACCTCGGAGTGGCCGCCACGGACTTCATAACATTGAAGTCTATGGCGGTCGCCTCCTGGTCGCCCCAAAGAAGCTCCGGACCCTTTTTCTAGGTCGGAGCGACTTGTGTCGCTCCTATTAGAATGGGTCCGCAGCTTCCCTATGGGAGGCGACCTGCGGCGACCTGTGAGGCGACCAGGTCGCCTCACAGGTCGCCCTAGTGTGAACCGGGACTATGGCTTATGTTGTATGCTGTTCAGGAATTTGTCCTCCAGATCAGCCATAAATAAGTTTGCATACTGGGGTGCCATTTTACTTCCCATAGCAGTACCCATACACTGGAGATAGATGTCGTTATTGAAAGTGAAGTAGTTGTTTGTAAGAATGAATTCGATGAGCTGTGTAACATCCTCAGCACTGTATTTGTGGTTTAGTGAGGATGATAAGAATCTGTGACATGCAGCCAATCCATCCTTGTGAGGGATGTTACTATACAGCGATTCTACATCCATAGTGACTAGAAGTGTATTTGGTGGTAATTGTTGTATATTGTTAAGCTTGTTAAGAAAGTCAGTAGCGTCTTGAAGGAAACTCACAGTATTCATGACTAATGGTTTTAAAATATTTTCTACAAGGCCTGAGATATGTTCGGTAAGTGTATTCATACCTGTTATGATGGGTCTGCCTGGATTTCCTGGCTTGTGAATCTTGGGCAGCATGTAGAAGTCCCCAATTTCTGGATTATCCGGAATAGCATTGATAAGTTCTGAATGTAGGTGGGTTGGTGTAGTTTTAATGAGACCTTTCAATTGCTTAGTAAAATCCTGGGTTGGATCATAATCCAGTTTTTATAGTAAGTAGTATTTGCCAGCTGCATCTGGCCTTCTTGTATATATTTGTTTGTATCCATCACAACGACTGCTCCGCCTTTATCTGCTGGTTTGATGGTGATGGTCTGATTATTGCGCAAATCGTGTATAGCTCTTCGCTCCAGTGGTGAAAGGTTGTATAACGTTTTCTTTTGCTGGGAGGATATCAGGGATGTAACTCGCAGTCTGAAGCTGTCAATATAGGTGTCCAGTTTGGGGTTGCGTCCTTGTGGAGGTGTGAAGTTGCTGTTCTTTTTCTTTTTGTCTCTTTCTGTTGTCCTAGGATAACTTTCATTTCTGTGAAAATATTCTTTGAGCCTTAGTCTCCTGAAGAATTCCTCCATATCTGACAATACCTGTAAATTATCCAATTTGGTGGTTGGGCAGAACGTGAGGCCTTTGGAGAGGAATAGCTGCTTAAAGAGGTTGTAAACCGAGAAAAAAATTTTTTCTCTTCTTTACATCCTGAAAGAGAAACCCATAATGAGCTAGTATGCATCGCATAGTAGCTCATTATGAAATACTTACCTTAGAACGAGCCCCCGCCGTGCCGTCCGCTTACCTGTATGACGGGCGACATGTATAGTCGCCCGTCTTCCGGGATCGCGGCATCCGGCCATCTGATTGGCCGGAGCCGCGGTGACGTCACTCCTGCGCACGCGCGCGGGAGCCGACGGTCACGGCACGGGGCTCTGAAGGAACGGCACGATCTGCCGTTCCTTCAGAGCGCATGCGCCAGTGACGTCACTGGCTGCATTAAAGGTAAATATCTCCTAAACGGTGCATGTTTAGGAGATATTTACAGTACCTATAGGTAAGCCTTAATATAGGCTTACCTATAGGTACAACTTCCTGAGGAGGGTTTACTTCCTCTTTAATATACTGAACAGACCACTAAACGAGAAATAGGAGAGATGGTGGAATTGATTTATTAAAGGCAAATAGGCTGTTCACTTTGCATGGGAACCACAGCCAGAGTTTTGTGAATGTGATAAAATTTCACTTTGCAAAGAATATCCAATTGTGTGCAAGGTAAATTAAAAAGCTGAATGTTTGCCTGCACATGGTTGATTGGATAATGGAAGTCAGCAATGGTTTTCTTCATTCATCAAGGTCTGGCAAAAATGTAATAACAACGTAAAACTTTCCTTTCAAAGTGAACAGTCAATTTGCCTTCAGTATGTTAACTGCTGTGTCATTTTTTTCTAGACTATAAAGAGCCCTTCTCCCTACATCCCCTGCCTTCACCCCCTTATAGTTTTTGTGCTAAATTTAGCCACACATGTTCAGAGGTGCCCAGAAGAGGGAAACACATTTTATAAATTTGGAGGCTTGGCATGCCCCCCCACTTATTTTCTTCTCAAGTACATCTCCATAAGTCCCAACACCTAATGACAAAATGCATAGGGTAGAGCTTTGGTGTATGACGTCATCATGTAGCAGGATGGAGCAGAGCTTCGGAGCAGAACTTCAGAATACTGATACAGTGCTGTTTATATTTGGATGTATATATGGATATATATAGCCATGTGAGGGTGTTTTTTTATATTTAATAAAAATGAGATACTGAGAATATTACACCATAAGAGGCTTCTGTTTCTTCCTCTGAGATCTATCCTTGGGAGTTTACTGCCTTTTACCATCTGGCCACTTCAATGCAAAAGATTTAAGCTGATTATACATGTTAGTGGATTGGGTCCTCTGTGAAACATTCCTAGCATAACTGCATGTTTTTACCCCTTGTAATTAGGGGGTCAACTCCATCTGATAAGAGGCTGTGTGTCCTTTCTGGGGTGGTGGAGGATCTCTCTTTAGGTTACATCTTTATCACCTTACAGTCATCGCATTTGGACTAAGAACTGACTTTTTACTCACTTTGGTGTAATTGCATCATGTTTTATTGAGGAACACTACACTTCCTGTTTACAACTGCATAAGTGCCATTATGGAAAATACAGCCCTGTTTAAAGGACCTCACAGGATTTTTCATATGTAAAAGGGCCCTATGACTTTCAATTACTCATCTCATTTAGATCATGTAACCATGACTAGGGATGATCGAACGGTTTGGGTCGACCATCGGTTGACTGTTCGAAATTCGGCCGAATTCCGAACTTTTTGCTGAAAAAGTTCGGAATTCGGCAACTAGAACCGACCAATCTTTTTTTTATGGTTCTGGACATGCTACAGAGCTGAAACTTCACAGGTACACTTTTTAGACCCCCCAGATACTAAATCCAAAGAATTTTTTTTTTTTAATTTTTTCAATAATTGGCTCTCTATCAAAAATGACAATTTTTAAGAACTTTTTTTGTGTGATTAATAGTCCCTGGGGCATGACCCTAGGCACTTTTTAGGGGCATTTATTGGGTTTTAGGGCTTCAAAATTGTGTTTTTTGATTACCGAAGTTCAGGTCCCATTGATTTCAATGGGGTTCTGAAATCCGGGCCGAACTTTCCGAAAGTTCCGAAAGTTCGGGCATTCTGGTCGAACCGAACTTTTCGATCATCCCTAACCATGACACCTGATTTTTTTTTTCAATATAGTTTACTTAATGTTTAGGTAAAGTTTAAATAAGGGTGATATTATTTTACTGCACTAAAAATTTTTTAAGACAATGGTCATGTGAATGGGAAGGATCATTATTCGTATTAACCCACTTTGCTACATGTATGACCTCTAAGCTTGTTCAGATGGTACATTGAATGCAACCTTTGAAGAGTGTCCAAAGCCCTATTTTCTGAAAGAAAGGTAAGATTTTCTTTACAAATTTGATAGTATTGCTCACATATTAGTGTTTCTTATCTTATCAGCCAATCATCTATACATTTGGTCCATATTTGGTTGATCTTTGTGTTTAATGGTTGTGTACCAATTCTTTTGGATTTTAGATTTCTTTGTACTTAAACAAAGCTTTTTTTGCTTACAAGTCCTTTTATCTCAGTATTAATGTGAACATGTGCTTTGTTCATGCAGGACTGATTATTTTTCTAGTTGACGATTAGAGGGACAAAAGTGGTGCACATACACAAGTTTTTGTTTTTTTATTCCCTTCATAAAAAATTCCAATAGTCAGAAGTACTCATTATTGGCCTTTAAGGTCACCTGTGTCCTTTGTATACTTCATGTGTGATCTCAAAAAGTCTGTTTAGCCCTCTTTAGTTATTTTGGACTACAGAATGATTAGCCTTTATATTGCAGAGATCTGACAGTAGGAGTGATTAAGTAGTTTAGTGAAAAACAGTGTCCGGAGCTGACATTAAGGCAACAAAAAATTCTGTGTGTTGGCAGTCCACAGCAGTGCATAAAAGCTAAGTGACTTTCTGGCAGATCAACATACACTATATTACCAAAAGTATTGGGTAATTTACATGCACATCACCTTTATTGGCATCCCAGTCTTAGTCTGTAGGGTTTAATATTGAATTGGCCCACCCTTTGCAGCTAGAACAGCTTCAACTCTTCTGGGAAGGCTGTCCACAAGGTATAGGAGTGTGTTTATGGGAATGTTTGACTATTCTTCCAGAAGCGCATTTGTGAGGTCAGGCACTGATGTTGGATGAAAAAAGGCCTGGCTTGAAGTCTCTGCTCGAATTCATTCCAAAGGTGTTCTATCAGGTTGAGGTCAAAACTCTGTGCAGGCCAATCAAGTTCCTCCACCCCATATTCATTCATCCATGTCTTTATGGACCTTGCTTTGTGCACTGGTGCAAAGTCATGTTGGAACAGGAAGGAGGCCATCCCCAAACTGTGCCCACAAAGTTGGGAGCATGAATTTATCCAAAATGTCTGACACCATAAGAGTTCCCTTCACTGGAACTAAGGGGTCATGCCCGACCCCTGAAAAACAACCCCACACCATAATCCCCCCTCCGCCAAATAATTTGGACCAGTGCACAAAGCAAGGTCCATAAAGACATTGATGAGCAAGTTTGTGGTGGAGGGACCTGACATGCCTGTTCTGAGTCCTGATCTCAACCCAATAGAACACCTTTGGGATGAATTAGAGCACAAACTGTGAGCCAGGCCTTCTTATTCAACATCAGTTGCTGACCTTACAAACATGCTTCTGGAAGAATGGGCAAACAGTCCCATAGACACACTCCTAAACTTTTTGGACAGCCTTCTCAGAAGAGTTGAAGCTGTTATAGCTGCAAAGGGTGGGCCAACTCAACTTTGAACCCTACAGACTAAGACTGGGATGCCATTAAAGTTCATGTGCGTGTAAAGGCAGGGGTCCCACTACTTTTGGTAATATAGTGTATATGTTTATGTACAAAGCAACCAAGAATCAAACACCACTGTTAGCAGTACAACAGATTGATTATAGTCTAAACAGTGGTGCTTGATTTTTGGTTGCTTATTATAAAGTCAGTCCAGATGGGTAGAGGGTTTGTTAGGCCCATTTTTAGTTAGGTATTTTTATATCCTTGAAGGATGTTTAAATGGATATAACAAGGGGAATGTGCATCTATTGCAGAGATTTTTTAAAATTTTGCTCTGACAAGTTGCACTGAATTATGAGGCAGCCAAAGCTTGAAGCAAACAAGGGATATTTTGATAAGATTCTGATATTTCTATTTGCTGCTAAGCAACCCAAACATTCATAGTGTCTATACCAAAGTACAGGATCTTACTATCATACCACAGTAAATTGTGATATGAGATGCATTTACTGCTTCTATAAATGTGACAAAGATAGCTGTTGCCTCAAATAAATACTTTATTTTGGTATTTTAAAAAATCTAATTTCATATTAAAATATACAATCAAATTTAATATGAAACCTATAGAATATATATAAATGCTTCCAAAACCATTGCTTTTTAAATTCCATTAATATTTGTTTTATCTCAATCAATAACCATGTAAATACAAAATATTTTCCTTGCAATCAATGCAGTAGTGGAATTTGGTTTGTAGACTTAATTTGCCGGAATTCTCATCTTTCACGCCTAAAGTTCATTATTTGCCCCCCGTTTTCTGATGAGGTCTGAATAGAGCTTGCCCTCAAAGCCTATTTCAAAGAATATGGAACCCCTTGAAATGTCATTGAGTTCATTGGTTGCACTGTAAGCTCTTTCTTTAGTGAAAAGCTTGCATATCTGAAGGCATATGCTGCTTCTCATAGTGACACCAGGAGACACCATATAATTATAGGGGGAAAAAATCCCAGTTAGCGCTCATTTTGAAAGATTTTAGAAAGTGGACTCTCAATGCTTGCTACAAAATATACAGAAGGGAAGATGATAAGAATCTGCAAGAAAATGTTTCCTAGCAATATATGTGCTGAAGTTAATAGGGGATTTTTCTTGGTAAAAAACATATTTTGGAATGTAATCTTATGAAAATGTACCTTCCTATTTTAAAATTATTTGATTTTCTAAAACTGCCAAAAATGGGAAATATTGCTTCTTTGTAACCATAGCTTCAATGGACATGCTCTTATGGTTGACTCACCATTTTTCCAGGCATTTTTATTTTCTTATTTTATTACTTAGACAGATCATGTGATTATTGCAAACAGACACTCCCACTTAGCACTCAAAAAAATAGAAGTTGTCTGGAGTTTGTTTCAAAAGAACAGAAGCAGGTAAAACTCTGTAGTGATGTTTGCACAAATCTTTGCAATGTATATAACTAACTGTGGTCTGTTCTTTGCTTAAAGCAGATCTTCACTGCATCTGAGCACTACAAACTAAAAACACAATTTAATTAATTTTTAATATTCAAAGCAAACTCCCCCATCCATCCATGTCTCCATGTTTAATTTTGTTGAAAAATCACTTTGAAAAACAACCCCCTAGGATTTCTGGCCATGGCCATCATGAGTAAGGGCAAATGTATTCATGTTTCATTTACAAACCCAATTCCAAAAAGTTGGGACACTGTACAAATTGTGAGTAAAAAAGGAATGGACTAATTTAAAAATCTCATAAACTTATATTTTATCCACAATATAATATAGATAACATATCAAATGTTGAAAGTGAGACATTTTGAAATGTCATGCCAAATATTGTCTCATTTTGGATTTCATGAGAGCTACACATTCCAAAAAAGTTGGGACTGGTAGCAATAAGAGGTCAGAAAAGTTAAATGTACATATAAGGAACAGCTGGAGGACCAGTTTGCAACTTATTAGGTCAATTGGCAACGTGATTGGGTATAAAAAGAGCCTCTCAGAGTGGCAGTGTCTCTCAGAAGTCAAGATGGGCAGAGGATCACCAATTTCCCCAATGATGTGGCGAAAAATAGTGGAGCAATATCAGAAAGGAGCTTCTCAGAGAAAAATTGCAAAGAGTTTGAAGTTATCATCATATACAGTGCATAATATCATCCAATGATTCAGAGAATCTGGAACAATCTCTGTGCGTAAGGGTCAAGGCCGGAAAACCATACTGGATGCTCAAACTCAGGAATACTTCCAGAAAACATTGTCAGTGAACACAATCCACCGTGCCATTCGCCATTGCCGGCTAAAACTCTATAGGCCAAAAAAGAAGCCATATCTAAACATGATCCAGAAGAGCAGGCATTTTCTCTGGGCCAAGGCTCATTTAAAATGGACTGTGGCAAAGTGGAAAACTGTTCTGTGGTCAGACAAATCAAAATTTGAAGTTCTTTTTGGAAAACTGGGACGCCATGTCATCTGGACTAAAGAGGACAAGGACAACCCAAGTTGTTATCAGCGCTCAGTTCAGAAGCCTGCATCTCTGATGGTATGGGGTTGCATGAGTGCATGTGGCATGGGCAGCTTACACATCTGGAAAGGCACCATCAATGCTGAAAGCTATATCCAAGTTCTAGAACAACATATGCTCCCATCCAGATGCCGTCTCTTTCAGGGAAGACATTGCATTTTCTAACATGACAATGCCAGACCACATACTGCATCAATTACAACATCATGGCTGCAAGGATCTGGGTACTGAAATGGCCTGCCTTCAGTCCAGATCTTTCACCCATAGAAAAGATTTGGCCCATCATAAAGAGGAAGATGTGACAAAGAAGACCTAAGACGGTTGAGCAACTGGAAGCCTGTATTAGACAAGAGTGGGACAACACTCCTATTCCTAAACTTGAGCAACTTGTCTCCTCAGTCCCCAGACATTTGCAGACTGTTATAAAAAGAAGAGGGGATGCCACACAGTGGTAAACATGGCCTTGTCCCAACTTTTTTGACATGTGTTGTTGCCATGAAATATAAAATCAACTTATTTTTCCCTTAAAATTATAAATTTTCTCAGTTTAAACATTTGATATGTAATCTATGTTGTATTCTGAATAAAATATTGCAATATGAAACTTCCACATCATTGCATTCTGTTTTAATTCACAATTTGTACAGTGTCCCAACTTTTTTGGAATCGGGTTTGTACTTTCAGAATACCGTCTGCCCTTAGCTCAGACTTGCATGCAGGAGAGTGTGCTTAGCTGAAAAAATCCTTCCTCCTACTCTCCCCTCCTGAAGACTCCTGGATTACCTAAAAAGTAACCCAGTTGTTGACCCTCCTGAAGACTTCTGGGATGTATGACATCATTTGTCTAAGCAAGAAACCAGGAAGTAACTGAAGAAATGTTAAAAAATTGTTTAAAACAATTAAATATGATAAACTTTCCCATCTATTTACTAATTCTAGCAATATGAGGATTAAAAAATATCAGCGAGAGTGCTGCCCCACCTTAAGCACAGCATAGGGCATTAAATAATAGAAAATGAATACAAAAATTAAAAATTGATTTACAGTATAAATTAGTTAAAAGGTACCTTTTATGTTAGGCTTTAATAGAATTTAACTTACAAACCATTTTAATATTGCTCTTAAAGATGACTACAAAAAAATTGTTGGAGTGGATCACCGGTATGTTTGCCGTTCAAGTTATGGTAAGCCTATAAATTCAGACAGGAAGAGAAAGCTCAAGTATAACTTTAGTAACTCATTTAAGAAGTTGATTTATGCTCCACGCTGAGTCTTACACCTGCAGTTCAAGTAAAACTCAACTCTGCCGCCCCACAGAGTCTGGTTTATTAGGTATCAAGGAGTCACAAGAAGCTGTGTAATTAAAACTGTAATTAACTGGCAAGAGAAAGTGCCACCTGAGTTTTGAGAGGTTGTCAATTTTATTTCCATTACAGTTTCTCTTCTGGTTTTCTTCTGTACCCTTCTGTGCAATAAGACACCTGCCCTGTTTGTTTGCTTTTACTGTAACTGTAGTCTTGATAACCCAATTACATTTGTAAAATCAAAGTAAACTTTTCCACAGGCCTACCTTTTAAATTTATAATAATTATTATGAATATTAAGATTACTATAATTGTATTTGTTATTGTTGTTTTATTGTTGAAACAGTAATAAAAAAAACCTACTTATCATAACTACAGAACAGTTCCATCAAAAAATTAAAAATAAAAGCAACAGTGCACTTATGTATCACTTCAAAGCCATTTATTAGTTCAGCTTTTGCAGCTACCAATAAAGTGTTGTACTGAGTTTTAACATGCCAGCTGAAAGTTAAAATCAGGAGAGAGAGAGGTATTTGGGTGGGCTGTAGTAAAATTTTAGTAAAGTTGCTATTTCTGTGTGGTCATGTTGGGTGAATCAGTATGTCAAAGATTTACAAATCTTGGCCCGGTTAAAAAATTAAATTAAAAATCTGCTATAAAAAATGTGCTAGCAGCTAATGCTACTTGCTGTTGATGTTGCTTTATTTTAGTTCTATTTGATATTTAGAAAAAAATAAATAAACCTTAGTACTGTGAGATCCAGGGTCCTCAGGCGTTTTTTAGTTTCAGAAAAGCTTTTCCTTCCAAGTCAATGAGAATGCAAAAATCAGCTTGAAGCAAGTTGATGCAGCTTTAAAGGAGGTCAATTGATGGTCAAAAGAAGGTCAACTGCAAGTCAAATGCATCTGTGAAGACATTTAGATGAAACTCAGAAGCATCTCTAAGTAGTTTGAGATGAAGGGTAAATGCACTTGAAAGAGTGTTGTGTTTTCCCAATAACACAACAATGGAACATGAAACATGATGCTAATGCAGCTCAGAAATGAGTTTGTGGGGGACTGTCATTAACACTTCTACCCTTCCTTCCTATTTATGACTATAGCTGGCCATCTGATTAGATTAAAGGCAGTGTATTATGTGTGTGGCCAATAAATAAATAAAAATCCTTTTTTAGTACAGTTAGAGGAAGCCTAGAATACTGTTTGTCGAGAGTCTGTATTCTCTATCCCTATTGCAGATATTCCCCCATTTCCTGTCTGGTGAAACCATTGTCATCTGGACTGTAAAGCCCTGTACACACAGTGTTGGAAGTAACAGCGTTTAAGTAAACGGCGTTACTTAACGCAGTTACTTTTTAGGGTAACGAGTAATCTATCAGATTACTCGTGCTTTCCCTTTAACGCCGCTGCCGTTACTTTCGGCTGCGTTACTGCAATTACATCTACTGCCGCTAGATGGCAGTAGATGTAATTGTATTCCCCTCTCCTCTATGACCGCTGTCCGCGGTACTGGAGTGGAGAGAGAAGAGGAGGAGACTCAGGAGTGAGTCACGATCGTCTCGTCGGGGGGACAGTCACAGGAGAACAGCAACAGGCAGCGCGCCATAGAAGAGGGCAGGCCGTAGAGTCCGGCGGGCGGGCGGCGGATCGGCGACCCGAACAGGCAGGTAAGTGGCTTGTTGCAGCCAGCCAGTCAGTCATCATCACTCATGTACTGTATATAACACCACCGGTCCGGTCCACCACAACAGGGCAGCAGGAAGTCCCCCACCGACTCCACCAACGCACATACCAGAAGAGGAGAGAGCCTGAGGCCTGGAGGAGGACGGAGCCAGAGGCCCAGAGGGACCCGGACAACAACAGTGTGCCACACACCACCAGCACAGCAGGTACCAAAAAAAAAACTCACAGACTCAGTCACTCACAGTCACAGTCAGGACCCCCACCAGCCACCCACCCACCCACCACCAGTGTGCCACCGACACCAGCAGCCAGCCAGTCCAGACTGAGACAGCAGCAGCCAGCAGATACCAGAAAAAAAAATTAAGTCAGGTCAGGAGGACCCCCCACAACCAGTGTGCCACGTCACCACCAGTGTGCCACCCACGTCACCACCATTGTGCCACGCCCACACCACCACAAGTTTGCCACGTCACCACCAGTGTGCCACGTCACCACCATTGTGCCACGCCACCACCAGTTTGCCACGCCACCACCAGTGTGCCACGTCACCACCATTGTGCCAAGTCAACCACCAGTGTGCCACACCACCACCAGTGTGCCACATCACCACCAGTGTGCCAAGCGCCCACGCCACCCCAGTGTGCCAAGCGCCCATGCCACCATCAGTGTGCCACGCCACCACCATTGTGCCAAGCCACCACCAGTGTGCCAAGCGCCCATGCCACCATCAGTGTGCCACGCCACCACCATTGTGCCAAGCCACAACCAGTGTGCCACGCCACCACCAGTGTGCCACATCACCACCAGTGTGCCAAGCACCCACGCCACCCCAGTGTGCCAAGCGCCCACGCCACCATCAGTGTGCCACGCCACTACCAGTGTGCCAAGCGCCCACGCCACCACCAGTGTGCCACTCCACCACCAGCCAGGCAGCCGCCCACCACCAGCAGCAGCCACCCAGTCCAGAGACAGCAGCAGCCAGCAGATACCAAAAAAAAGTTACTTAAGTCAGGTCAGGAGGATTTAGACCCCCACCACCAGTGTGTTATTGTGTTATAAGATGTTATAGAACGTAATTGCATTATAGAATATTAAAAAAAAGTCAGTTACTTTGCTGAGTAACTAATTACTTTTTCTATGTGGTAACTGAGTCAGTAACTCAATTACTTTTTGGGAGAAGTAATTTGTAACTGTAACTAATTACTTTTTTAAACTAAGATGAGCAACACTGTGTACACACGAGCCAAATGCCGGGGAACGTTGGGTGGTTCAATTAAAACCGGCTGAGATTCGGCCCATGTGTATGGCAGCTGGTCTGACAGAAGCTGGCTTCTGTCAGATGAGCATGGGGGAAAACCAGCAGCTCACCAGCTCCAGATCAGTGCTCTCAGCCAATGGATTTGGGGGCGGGGGGGCATCCCCCTGTCAGAACACTCAGCGAGGGAGATCGATGTACCAACATCGGATCTATTAGTGTGTACCTGGCTTAACCTTGTTAGCGGTCTTCCCGAGCGTGGCTCGGGGTTAAATTACAGAGCCGAAAGCGGTAACCCCGAGCCACTCTCGGGATAATGCCAGAAGAATCGCTGGATCCTGTAAAAGAGGTTTCTTACCTTGTCACCGGGATCCAGCGATGTGTCTTGGCGGTGTCTCGCAGCGGATCTTCCTCCCGATCGTCTCCGTGCCCCGGCTTCCATCTCCTGCGACGTGACGTTCGCAGGGGGGTGGAACTGGCGGCAAATTTAAATGTAAAAACACACCAAACACACTGATACAGTTAAAAATAAAAGAAAATCACATTAGTTTGTCCCCCAGTGCCCTTTCCTGCAGTTTTACTGTACTTTTTATGTAAATATATATATATATATATATATATATATATATATATATATATATATATATATATGTATATGTATATGTATATGTATATATATATATATATATATATATATATATATATATATATATACGCAATTCTTGTGAATGAGCAGCCCAAACCAACTGTATACAATATATATATCAATATATATATATATATATATCAATATATATATATATACAGTATATATATATATATATATTGATATATATATATATATATATATATATATATATATATATATATATATATATATATAATAAATGTATACAGTTGGTTTGGGCTGCTCATTCACAAGAATTACATGCAAAATAATGGTACCGCTTTCAGCACCTAAAATCCAAAAGAATCATACCGCCAGGGAGGTTAAATGAGGGGAGTCTCTAACAGAGCTCAAATTCATTCTAACCAAAGCAAACAGAAAAAGGGTTTTGCCACAATATACTGTTCATTTTAAAGAGGAAGTAAACCCTCCTCGGGAAGTTGTACCTATAGGTAAGCCTATGATAAGGCTTACCTATAGGTACTGTAAATATCTCCTAAACATGTACCGTTTAGGAGATATTTACCTTTAATGCAGCCAGTGACATCACTGGCACATGCGCTCTGAAGGAACGGCTGATTGTGCCGTTCCTTCAGAGCCCCGTGCCGTGACCATCGGCTCCCGTGCGCGTGCGCGGGAGTGACGTCACCGCGGCTCCGGACAATCAGATGGCCGGATGCCGCGATCCCGGAAGATGGGCGACTGAACATGTCGCTCGTCATACAGGTGAGTGAGCGGCACGGCGGGGGCTCGTTCTAAGGTAAGTATTTCATAATGAGCTAGTATGCGATGTGTTTCTCTTGCAGGTTGTAAAAAAAAAAAAAAATTTTTAAACGAGTTTACAACCTCTTTAAGAGGCAAAATATCAGATCTCCTTCTGCAAGGAACCTAAAAAGGGTTTACAAGATAAAGTATTAAATAGATGTTTTCTCCACTTATCCACTGAGTTTTGCCTATGTTTTGTCCTATATTTTAAGTGAAACTCCTGCCAAAAATGAAAATCACTCTGTGCATTGTTCAGAACAATTAATAAACCTTCTTATTACAGTAACATTTTAAGTCATTTACTCGTAGTTTTGCAATTACTTGTTGATCCTTTTGATTACTCGTTTAGCAAGTGAGTGACTGTATTGGGCCCACATTGTTTTTGGGTCACATTTCAAGTTGAGAACGCCTTCTTTTTTTTTACATTTATCATAGGCCCTATAGATGCTTATTCCACATGCCTTTTTGCTGGTCCCCTACAGCTCCTTTATTTCTCCCTGCTCTTACTTAGCCCTTCCAATTGTCCCCACCCCTGCCTGCAAAGTAAGGAACGCAGCACTAATATGAATATATTTATAAAGAGATTAACTTAAAATAACTGCCTCTCTTCCTCTATGTTTTCGAGTTGTCTTCCAGGTTGTCAATCTCGGTCTAGATAGCCTATTTTAACATTCACTTTACTGCTTTGCCAGTTTACTAGCTAGTTTTTAGGTAGGCTTGTGCTTGAGGGTCTATTTACACAGGCCCACGTAGTAAAATGCTTTGGGGCAGCTATCCGTGTAGGGCTGGGACGGGGCACTGTGTAATTATTTTTCTTCTAACTTTATGTAAGTTACAAAATGGCCATGATCTTCCAGGGGCCATATCAAGCTACCCTTCTATATAGTAACTACAGGGAATTTCACACTCAGCATAGCCGTCATTCAGAGAGCACCTTGAAGTTTTCCTAATGAATGCAAAGTGTTCTCTGATTGGATGAGGTGGAAAATAGGCGTGATGATGTCACAGTCCTCTCCTTGTCCAATTAGAGAATGCTTTGCAGTCACTTAGAAAATTTCAAGGCATTCTGTAATTTGCGACCATGTCAAGTTAGCGATCTCCCGAGGTTACTATGCAAAACAGCAACCATTCAGAATGGCACTCAGAAGATTGTAGCCATCACTGTAGCAGCTGTTTACAGTTTACACAGAGGCCGATTAGGTATCACAAATGCTTACTTATATTGGGCCAAGATGGCCCAATGTAAAAATACAAAATATATACAATTATATTATCCCTGGAGTTCAGTTTTAAGTGTATTTTAGAACACCTAAATATGTTTTAATATTAGCCTACTGTCATACCCTGAACAACAGCATGAAAATGAGAGATGTAAGCCAGGGCAAGCAGCCAATCAGGCTATACTGCAATGCACAGTGCAGTTGATGTAACTAGAATTAGAAGCTCCACAGAAGGAAAAAGCAGAATGGTTACCTCATCAGTGTGCTGCTGCTCCTTTACACTCAGAAGTGTCTTAGATCAGGTTGTACTGCTCAATTATATTGCAGTCTCAAAAAGCAGACCATGGATTTAACAGGCTATGAAGGAATGAATGATTTTGATATACAGTATAATTCCTGGAATTCAACAATTTGTAAATATGTGACTATAAAAATACTTATTTTTTTTATACAATGGGAGCTACATTTCAATCATTATCTGCAAATCAGTCTTTCATATTCTACATATATGAATTATACATTATATTTGAAGTTTAGAAACTACTGTTCATATTTTTTTTCTATTGAGAAAATGTGGGAGTAAACAGAGTACAACTCTTCCAAAGACTGAAGCATAATATATATACACAGACTCCATATCTTAATAATGATTTGAAAAAATTACTGGTGGTAATTACGTTCAAAAGAAACCCACTGTTTACATAGAGAATATTGCAGTACATTTTCATAATTTCCTCAAAGACAAAGCTGTTTTAGGATGCTCTTCTTTTCAATAAAATGCTTGTCAATGTGTAATTTTAGGATGTGAACCATGGGTACCCATAACAGATGACACATTGGGCTTAGTTTCTGATTCAGCTAGATGTCAGCGGGGGCACTCCCGACCATCTGTGTTCTATAAATTACAGTTATACCAGCTCATGCAGCTTGTAAATCACCAGTGAACAGGCTTCACCTTGTCACACACTACATGAACCCTGTTGTATATTCCAATAAACTCCCATAAACCTCATGATATAAACTCAGGATTACATTTCTATTGGAGCGAGATTAGTATATGTTGTTTCTTTTAAGCATTTCTTCCCTTACTCCAAGTGTTAATATTGTTTTATTTAATGACTTCAAAACTCATGCACACACAAAAATGTAAGAATTGGATTGTAATATTAAAGTGCAGAGCCTGCGCATCAGCTAAATAAATAGCTAAAACACACAGGTATAAGACTTATAAGGTAATGCTGGCACTTGGACATCTAATGTATGTATGCCAGATGATCGCTTTATCTAGGTGCACTCACATGAGTTTTTCAGTCTGGCTTTTTACATCAGGCACCTTGCTCCACTGCCTAAACGCTATGCACCGCAGGTAAGTGTGATTGATATGTTGATTTTGCTGAGTGTGGAGTAATTTGATTGGAGAAGATGAGATATGACTGTGGGGAAGGTTTTTGTGAGTTATCAGTGGTGTGTGTGTGTAGAAAAGATAAAATGTGGTTTTGGGTTGTTGTGGTCTGGAATATGAAAAATGACTCTGAAGGTCAGATGGTGGTTCAGTGGGTGTGAGAAGATATCAAGGATGGGTCTGTGGTTTGGGGAGAAGATGATATGGTCCTTATGCTGTTATGAGAAGATGCAGAGCTGGTTGTAGTTTGGGGGGCATATAGTATGGCACTTAAGTGGTTGGTGAGGTATAGCTAGGTAGCGGTTTTGTTGTGGCTAGAAGGCATTTTTGGTCTATTGTTCTTGGATGGTTTGTTTCTAACACACAGGATTACTCTTGTTGAAGTCTTTTACACTAAGGGGTATTTTCATTGGACATTGTCTTATGTACAAGGTTGCTATTTTTGCTTCTCTCATACAACAGCTCTCTCAATGAGTTGCTTCTCTCTCTCCCTGCATCTATCAGAATAGTGTGAATTGGAAAAGTCAAGGCTGCATCAGAAATCAAGGCTGCCAGCTATACAGCAGAAAATTACCTCAAGGTACATTCAGGCTTCTTGTAGTGCCAATTGTTAGAGTAATTATCAGATATTGGTGTGTTGAGGGGTGGGTTTACACTTTGTATGGGTCACACTATTGCTTTTGATGCAGACTTGTATTTAATGCCTTTACTGTTAAAACCTTAGATGTATTTACCTGGATAAAACTCATGGGCAAGTGTCTAGGGGAGCAGGATTAGAATGGGCAGCACCAAACTCTAAAATGCACAAATTATAATAATTTGTTTCCTAATTACGTTTTCTTCTTCTGTCCACCTCTGGCCATTTCAGACTAAGTTCATCAAAAGCTATAGGAGGAAGAGTGTGCATGGGATGTTAAAAGAAGCCCCAAGACAATTTGTAGCTCAGGAAACATGAAATCATCCCTACTTTCTCTTGTTTGATCATTTAGACACCTGAAATCTACATACAAAGCATGAAATAATCATATAATACAAGTGGTACTGCTTACAGAAAAAGACACCAGGATTCAGATGTGCCTAGACAACAATGGTGTCAAAATATAGCACAGCTTTAATATTTTCTTAAGGATACTCTGAAGCAAAAGTAGAGTTGTTTTTTTTTTTAATAAAAAACTTCCATTGCAAACAACAAATAAGAGGTTTATCCCTTAAACTAGAACACTGGGTGGGGTCATGCAAATCACAGCTGCAAAGCTGTACGTGGTAGGGTCACACTTTTGTTTTTTATTTTTTTCCATCACACTTTTGAAACTATTTAATGGACAACAAATGGAATATATGTATATATACGTATATATATATACATATATATATATATATATATATATACTATGTATAAGAGCCTGGGGCACAGACTTAAAGGTAAAACATAACCGCATTAACTATCATGTTCAAGCAGGTAATCGACAGTTTGCTGCATACTCCTGAAGGCTGCTCTCCTCGCGGTCCAGCCATTGTTGAGTTAGGGATGACTTCACAAAGAAATAGACTTCCCCCTTGGCCACCACCCGAAGCCTGGTCTGGTATAGCATAGCATATTGTAGATCCAATGCTCTCAGCTTTTTCTTAAAATCAAGGAATTGGGCCCTTCTCTTCTGGACCTCGGCTGAAAAGTCTGGGAATAGGGAGATTTTGGAATTATCCATTACCATGGATGAACCCATGGTTCTGGCCTTAGATAAAATAGTGTCTTTATCTTTTTAATTCAGCATTTTAAATAAGAATGGCTGAGGAGGGGCACCAGGAGGCAACGGACGTGCAGGGACTCTGTGTGCCCTCTTTACAAAAAACATGGGGGAAAAAGAATCTTTGCTAAATGTAGTAAATAACCATTGCTCAATGAATGCAACTGGATTCTTCCCCTCAAGTTTTTTAGGTATTCCAATTGCTCTCACATTGTTTCTGCTTAGTCTGTTCTCAAGGTTCTCCAGCTTTGCAGAGTGCTGGGTGACCCTGGTGTGAGTGCAGACAACATCACGCTGGAGAGAAGCCCATTCATCTTCCAGTGCATTTAATCGACCTTCTAGAGCTGCTGGGTGGTCTCTGAGTTTCTGCATATCCTGGCAAATGAATGTGACTTCAGTTGTAGCCCCTTTTATATCAGTGGCAAGGAACGCTATGGAAGTATTACGAGTTGTAATCGCTAGGAGTATGTCTCTGTGCGTGGGTTCTGGGTCCTCAGATTTAAGAGTTGGAGTAGCATGTGAAGCAAAAATATCGGCCTGTGTACTCACTGCATCCCATTCCTGTAGAGGAATAGCTGATTCATTCAGGGGCGCTGTGTCGTCTGTCTCAGAGTGCTCCTCACTGCCATCACCAGGGGAGGAGGATTGTGGAAGCTGTTCTTTAGGAGCTGGTTTTGCAAGGAATTTCTGAGCAGCCTCTCAGTATTTGTCCTTTGCAGGTCTAGGAGGAAGTCTGCCATCTTGGACCGCATGTTCTGTTACAGGCCGGGAGGTAAAGCCGCGTTTAGACATAACTGACTGCCCCAGGAACACCGCCAAACGGCAGCCTGCAGTGTGAGCAATTGAGCCGTATAGTCGGTATTGTCCAGAGTTCAGCCAGGAGAAGTGCCCACAGGATTAAAGGCAGCAGGATGTTCAACAGGGAGAGCTGTCTGTGTGACCTTCTACATCCGTTGTCAAGCCACTCCCCCCCCCCCCGTGGTACTTACTTTAATTAGCAAAGATTAAGTTAAATGCTAAAAACAATATCTATAGCATTTCTTGTCTATGGCTTTTGCTACAGTTTTACTCTCTATAGCAAGAAGAAAAAAAAAATAGCACTGAAGGGTGCACACATTTTCATTTTAAAGTATTAAATATTTACTGCCAAGTTTGACATGCCAGTTTTTTTTTATTATTATTATTTCTCTCTTAAGGGTTAAGAATCTGTTAAAATTCAAAAAACGTGTTGGAACAGTTCTCCCTTATTGGCAAAACCAGTGGCATAAATGTTTTCTTGATGCCATGCCATTGTTTACCATTATCATTATCTATATCTTTCCACTTGGCTACCACGTGTCAAATAAATCTGCCAAGGTTTAAGAAATATTAAATTAAAAAAAGAATGTGTTTGTACATTAAAACTAAAATGATCAAGCCACCCAAACTGTGATTCCAGATGTGGATAGCCCATTGATTACCTTTATCACTTGATAATAATAGCAAAAATATCTGCACCTGAGATCCTAGGCTCACAAAATTCTCACATTTAACAGCATGGTCTTCCTCCCATACAGTGCCTTGTATTCGGCCCCCTTGAACTTTGCGACCCTTTGGCACATTTCAGGCTTCAAACATAAGGATATAAAACTAATTTTTTTGTGAAGAATCAACAAGTGGGACACAATCATGAAGTGGAACGAAATTTATTGGATATTTCAAACTTTTTTAACAAATAAAAAACTGAAAAATTGGGCGTGCAAAATTATTCAGCCCCCTTAAGTTAATACTTTGTAGCGCCACCTTTTGCTGCGATTACAGCTGTAAGTCGCTTGAGGTATGTCTCTATCAGTTTTGCACATCGAGAGACTGAAATTTTTGCCCATTCCTCCTTGCAAAACAGCTCGAGCTCAGTGAGGTTGGATGGAGAGCGCTTGTGAACAGCAGTTTTCAGTTCTTTCCACAGATTCTCGATTGGATTCAGGTCTGGACTTTGACTTGGCCATTCTAACACCTGGATATGTTTATTTGTGAACCATTCCATTGTAGATTTTGCTTTATGTTTTGGATCATTGTCTTGTTGGAAGACAAATCTCTGTCCCATTCTCAGGTCTTTTGCAGACTCCATCAGGTTTTCTTCCAGAATGGTCCTGTATTTGGCTCCATCCATCTTCCCATCAATTTTAACCATCTTCCCTGTCCCTGCTGAAGAAAAGCAGGCCCAAATCATGATGCTGCCACCACCATGTTTGACAGTGGGGATGGTGTGTTCAGGGTGATGAGCTGTGTTGCTTTTACACCAAACATAACGTTTTGCATTGTTGCCAAAAAGTTCGATCTTGGTTTCATCTGACCAGAGCACCTTCTTCCACATGTTTGGTGTGTCTCCCAGGTGGCTTGTGGCAAACTTTAAATGACACTTTTTATGGATATCTTTAAGAAATGTCTTTCTTCTTGCCACTCTTCCATAAAGGCCAGATTTGTGCAGTATACGACTAATTGTTGTCCTATGGACAGAGTCTCCCACCTCAGCTGTAGATCTCTGCAGTTCATCCAGAGTGATCATGGGCCTCTTGGCTGCATCTCTGATCAGTCTTCTCCTTGTATAAGCTGAAAGTTTAGAGTGACGGCCAGGTCTTCGTAGATTTGCAGTGGTCTGATACTCCTTCCATTTCAATATTATCACTTGCACAGTGCTTCTTGGGATGTTTAAAGCTTGGGAAATCTTTTTGTATCCAAATCCGGCTTTAAACTTCTCCACAACAGTATCTCGGACCTGCCTGGTGTGTTCCTTGTTCTTCATGATGCTCTCTGCGCTTTCAACGGACCTCTGAGACTATCACAGTGCAGGTGCATTTATACGGAGACTTGATTACACACATGTGGATTTTATTTATCATCATTAGTCATTTAGGTCAACATTGGATCATTCAGAGATTCTCACTGAACTTCTGGAGAGAGTTTGCTGCACTGAAAGTAAAGGAGCTGAATAATTTTGCACGCCCAATTTTTCAGTTTTTTATTTGTTAACAAAGTTTGAAATATCCAATAAATTTCGTTCCACTTCATGATTGTGTCCCACTTGTTGTTGATTCTTCACAAAAAATTACAGTTTTATATCTTTATGTTTGAAGCCTGAAATGTGGCAAAAGGTTGCAAAGTTCAAGGAGGCCGAATACTTTTGGAAGGCACTATATGTAGCACCAAAATTAGAATATTGTTATTTTGTTTGTCTATGAGCCAGGTATAGAGCAATCATTTGCAAATATTACTGTAAATTATTGTTGCAATCAAAGAAAGTTTAGAAAATGATAGTAGCGGTCAGAATCTACATATAGGTTGATAATGTATAATTATAAAGTGTTCTGAAAGTTAAAACACAAAGTTACATTTCTGTATGTTAACCTATGGGGCACTTCTACCTACATATGAAAATGATTAAAGCATCACATGTTTAAAGCAGCTTGGGTTTGTACTGAGTCTCTATGTTCATGTGGGTTTCTGCTGTTAAATGCAGTACACACTACCATTTTTACCCGAAAAATATTTACTTTTTTTCTGTATACTTGTACCTTGTACCTTAAAAAAAAAAATCAAAATTTTTTGGGAAAACCTTCATTGTAGTAATACGCTGAATATAAGTTGACACCTCAAACTATATTCAGAAGGCACAAAGGCAACTATTCAACTCTGAACACTACTGACATCCCAAGTAGAATCCCATGTATGCTTACAAAAAAAAAAAAACGATTCCCTTCAAACTCCTACAAACAGATGCAGGCTTCTTCTATATGCTTCATCAAAATCCTCACAGACAACATGTAAATTTGGGTGGAAAACATCCTGAAGCCCCTAGTTAGGGAAACATCCAGCTACATCCAAGACACAGCAGATGCTCTCAACAAACTGAAACCCTGGGCCCAATACCCAATGGTATCATCCTAAAAACAAATACATGAAAGCACCTGGGCTTATCCAACATAACATCTATAGATAAAAGAATCAGTCCAAGTTTATAAAAAAAAAAATAATATATATATATATATATATATATATATATAAATAAAAATGTAATGGAAAGTCCATATGAACTAAGAGTCCAGTGATAAGGTGGGCGTTATCAACTGCACCGAGCTGCTCTTCTCAGAAGTGAGGAAAACTCAGGAATAAAGGAAACACAGAAAAGTGCTCTAAGTGTAGATTGATTTAATTGAGCATTTAAAAGTGAATATAACAACTCACAAGAGCCAAAAGGTAAACAAGCTTGTAACACAAATCAATTGATTCTCCTCTTGGTGATGCCATCCATCCACATAAGGTATACATCCAGGATAAATATTCCGTCACAAGAAGAAGAAAGCCTGCTGACTCCTGTGGATATCCGGGTCCCGGGCAGAGCCATGATGAGGAGGTGGGATGATGCGTGCGGCGTCACCAGGGAGCTGCTAGAACACGACGCGTTGTCTGCCCATTTGGGACTTTGCGCATGGTCAGAAACACGTTGTGTTCTAGCAGCTCCCTGGTGACGCCGCACGCATCATCCCACCTCCTATCATGGCTCTGCCCGGGACCCGGATATCCACAGAAGTCAGCAGGCTTTCTTCTTCTTGTGACGGACTGTTTATCCCGGATGTATACCTTATGTGGATGGAAGGCATCACCATGAGGGGAATCAATTGATTTGTGTTACAAGCTCATTTACCTTTTGGCTCTTGTGAGTTGTTATATTCACTTTTAAATGCTCAATTAAATCAATCTACACTTAGAGCACTTTTCTGTGTTTCCTTGATGGTATCATCCTGGCCACTATGGTTGTGGAATTCTTGTATACAACAAGGATGAA
Organism: Pelophylax lessonae; assembly: GCF_965119305.1. Lineage (NCBI taxonomy): Eukaryota > Metazoa > Chordata > Amphibia > Anura > Ranidae > Pelophylax > Pelophylax lessonae. Next base: position 584,641,153 of record NC_138770.1, read on the forward strand.
CTAATAACATGTATTTAGAACAGAAAAAAAAAATCCTGCAGAATTAGTCACATAACTGATCCATTTTTTTCTAATGTACAACTATTTTGGAGAGGACCCCAACCTACAGCAAATAGAAACTGCAATGGGAACTCAGGGAAAACAGTGGATATACTGCCATGCTTTTCTATTAATCACAACGGGATCAACCTTCCCATAGCTGAACACTTTGATGGACACAACCACAGTATTAAAAACCCAAGTGCTCTGATGCAGAACTTTAACCTCCCTGGCGGTATGATTCTTTCGGATTTTGATGCTGAAAGCGGTACCATTATTTTGCATGTAATTCTTAAGAATGAGCAGCCCAAACCAACTATTTACATATGATTTAATTTTTTACTGTGCGTTCTTCTTTATAACATCTTGGGTATGATAAAGTTTGAAACACAAAATCATAAATTATAATATAATAAAAAACTATAAATAAGTTAAAGTATGTATGTGTGCATACATATATATATATATATATATATATATACTGTATATATACATACATACTGTATATACGTATATATATATATACATATATATATATATATATATATATATATATACATAAAAAATACAGTAAAACTGCAGGAAAGGGCACTGGGGGGCAAACTAATGTGATTTTTTTTATTTTGAATTGTATCAGTGTGTTTGGTATGTTTTACATTTGAATTTGCCGCCGGTTCCACCCCCTGCGAACGTCACATCGCAGGAGACGGAAGCCGGGGGCACGGAGAGGATCGGGAGGAAGAACCGCCGCCAGATACCGCCGGGATACATCGCTGGATCCCGGTGACAAGGTAAGTAACCCTGCTTTCAGGATCCAGCAATGCTTTTGGCGGGGTTACCGCTTTTGGCTCTGAAATTTAACCCCGAGCCACGCTCGGGAATACCGCTAAGAAGGTTAAGACACAGAAGAAGGGAGAGAGAGACAGAGACAGAGAGAGAGAAGGGGGACTGGGAATATAAACTCATGCAGAGATTCCACATCCCACACATTGGCCTCAAAATAGACAAAAGCTTTACAGTATGTGCCACTATGACTAAGATGTCACCTCTGAGTAGATCAGAATTCAGCTTCTTCACAGGCTACAGACAAAAGGATGGAATGCTATAACCTTACATACAAAGCTGCAATAATAAATAGTTACCTACATAGTTGGTAAGGTTGAATAAAGACACCAGTCCATCCATTTCAACCTGAATGTGTGTGTGGGAGAGTCTGTGTGTTTAAACCTTCCTTATTGTGATTTTATTGTTTCTAATTATTCTTATTAATTCATATTATTCTTTTTATTTTTATAGTGCTTGTTGACAGGTCCTCTTTATGGAGACACATGTGATCTATAAGACCCCCGAATCTCTCCAACAAAAAATTGTTTACATCCGCTCTAGACTGAAAGTGACATCATGGCGTTGCGCCAGTCCTCCTAGATCATAGAGGTAAAGAGAGATGATCCGGTTTCTCCTAACCTCTGTGTGCAGCCTTGTGAACTGTTGGATTGTTTCCTTGGCTCGCTGGTGGGAACAGTAAGCCCAAGAAACACTGGCGATAGTGTGATATATGTGTGCTGTTAGTGCAATTTGTCCACACCCACAATTTAGCATAGTGGCTGCACATGCTGCTTTACTACTCTCTCCTGGGGCTTAGAGGAAGGGGTGATTACCTGTACCTATTCTCTGACAAGAAAGCCCTGATTAGTCAAATTAGGTTTGGGTTCCATAATAAATGGTCTTAGGGCCAATAATGTTTTACAGATGGTTTAAAAATAACCGCTATGTGATCATGTGAGACAGACCTACTTTACCATTGATGCCTAGAGACAGAAAGCCGATAGTTTTGCACCAAAGCTATCTGCTGATATCCTAGAAATAGTAGTCACACATACAGAGCAAGCTCAGCCAGCTCCTCAAACCAAGGGCAAGGAAAGGCAGATCAACAAGATGTTGACTTTTCTGCTACTTGTAGTATGTGAGAACATGTATGTTCTTTTTTTGGCCTTGTATCAGGAAACCAGTAAAAAGTTACCTGTAATCTTGTGGAGCCAAATATGTAAGCTATATACAGGAGAATACAACAATTTAAGTAATGGAAAACACAATTTATTAATGAACATACAACATACAAAGTATAACAAATACATATAGCAAAACCAATAACCAAACAGTGCAACATACATGCAAGTAGAATAGGCAAGAGTTAGTTGGGCAAAGTGAGGTCAAGCAAGGAGGCAGGAGCAAATAGCCTATTTGCCTTTAGGTTATATACCCTTAATATATTCCTGTACTCAATCTTAGAAAATAAAACTAATGATGAAGCTTTATGAAGGTAAATGATTGGTTACCAGGATCATGTTCTTTTTTTGATCTGTTGCTTCTCAACAATGTGATCCCTCAATTTGTCCCCCAAGTTGTACATAATCCTCAATTTTAGTTTAGCCTCAGTCTCTTTTATTGATGTGATGATGTTTCTTCTTTGACATACCTTCTATAGCCAGGTGCTTCTCATTGGATTCACCTGATTTACACTTACTAACAAAGTTAGCAGCTCCTACCCATGTACAGTGCCTTGCGAAAGTATTCGGCCCCCTTGAACTTTTCGACCTTTTGCCACATTTCAGGCTTCAAACATAAAGATATAAAACTGTATTTTTTTGTGAAGAATCAACAACAAGTGGGATATTTCAAACTTTTTTAACAAATAAAAAACGGAAAAATTGGGCGTGCAAAATTATTCAGCCCCCTTAAGTTAATACTTTGTAGCGCCACCTTTTGCTGCGATTACAACTGTAAGTCGCTTGGGGTATGTCTCTATCAGTTTTGCACATCGAGAGACTGAAATTTTTGCCCATTCCTCCTTGCAAAACAGCTCGAGTTCAGTGAGGTTGGATGGAGAGCGTTTGTAAACAGCAGTTTTCAGTTCTTTCCACAGATTCTCGATTGGAGTCAGGTCTGGACTTTGACTTGGCCATTCTAACACCTGGATATGTTTATTTGTGAACCATTCCATTGTAGATTTTGCTTTATGTTTTGGATCCTTGTCTTGTTGGAAGACAAATCTCCGTCCCAGTCTCAGGTCTTTTGCAGACTCCATCAGGTTTGCTTCCAGAATGGTCCTGTATTTGGCTCCATCCATCTTCCCATCAATTTTAACCATCTTCCCTGTCCCTACTGAAGAAAAGCAGGCCCAAACCATGATGCTGCCACCACCATGTTTGACAGTGGGGATGGTGTGTTCAGGGTGATGAGCTGTGTTGCTTTTACGCCAAACATAACGTTTTGCATTGTTGCCAAAAAGTTCGATTTTGGTTTCATCTGACCAGAGCACCTTCTTCCACATGTTTGCTGTGTCTCCCAGGTGGCTTGTGGCAAACTTTAAACAACACTTTTTATGGATATCTTTAAGAAATGGCTTTCTTCTTGCCACTCTTCCATAAAGGCCAGATTTGTGCAGTATACCACTGATTGTTGTCCTATGGACAGAGTCTCCCACCTCAGCTGTAGATCTCTGAAGTTCATCCAGAGTGATCATGAGCCTCTTGGCTGCATCTCTGATCAGTCTTCTCCTTGTATGAGCTGAAAGTTTAGAGGGGCGGCCAGGTCTTCGTAGATTTGCAGTGGTCTGATACTTTTTTCACTGATTTCAAAATTATCGCTTGCACAGTGCTCCTTGGGATGTTTAAAGCTTGGGAAATCTTTTTGTATCCAAATCCGGCTTTAAACTTCTCCACAACAGTATCTCGGACCTGCCTGGTGTGTTCCTTGTTCTTCATGATGCTCTCTGCACTTTCAACGGACCTCTGAGACTATCACAGTGCAGGTGCATTTATATAGAGAATTGATTACACACAGGTGAATTCTATTTATCATCATTAGTCATTTAGGTCAACATTGGATCATTCAGAAATCCTCACTGAACTTCTGGAGTGAGTTTGCTGCACTGAAAGTAAAGGGGCTGAATAATTTTGCACGCCCAATTTTTCCATTTTTTATTTGTTAACAAAGTTTGAAATATCCAATAAATTTTGTTCCACTTCATGATTGTGTCCCACTTGTTGTTGATTCTTCACAAAAAATTACAGTTTTATATCTTTATGTTTGAAGCCTGAAATGTGGCAAAGGGTTGAAAAGTTCAAGGGGGCCGAATACTTTCGCAAGGCACTGTAGTATTGTCAAACATGTGTTGGATCTTTTAATAGAATCCCCTCTTATGGAAAGATCACTGTGTCCTTAGGTGTCCAGCACAGAGAGAAAGGTAGTGGAACCAATCCCATATTTCTCTTTACTTTATTCCTTGCAAGAGTGCATATTAGCAACCTAACCAAGGCACCAGACGAATTATGTGTCTGTTCCTGCTTTTGACTAACCCTACAAGGTTTAGTACAGCAGTTTTTCAAAGCTGTTGGTGTGAGATATTGTATGACTTCATACACTGATTTGACCAACTAAGAGAACCAAAATATTCATGAGTAAGAGGTTTATTGAATGGAAATATATATATTTTTTTCACCCTGAGATGAAATGACCATTAAATTACCCCACATTAGTTACATCTCGTATCATTACAAACAACAGGGAATTGTTTCATTAAACGTTATATCTATAGCAAAATAAATATTACAAATTTATAGCATCCTGCTACTCTGGCTTTGAAACCAGAAAAGGACCTGAAACATTTCTTTTCTAGAGAACAGGCAGCATTTCAATTAGAAGGAAAACACATCTGGTTTTCTCAACTGACTGTTATTGCAAGGTATTATATCCCTGACTATAATTTAAAACAACTAAAATATATTCATAGTGGTAACACAGGGCACGGCTTGAATACTTTAATTGAGAATTACGTCATGTTTTCAAGGACTTATTAGGGCTTATTGTTGAAGTGAAAGTTTCCAAGAGAGCGTTTACTGATTGCTATTTATTATAGGAGTTTATTTTTATTTCGGTTTGTGCCTTTTGACTATGCCAGAAGTCCTCAGGGCACCTCACATAAAATGTGATTGTTTGCACTTTTGATGTATTAAACAAATAATCCCACAATGGGCTGCAATCATAACCAATGTTTTATAGAGTCTGTGCCACACATGCACGATTTCTTCTTAACAGTGCTTGAGCTATTTTATTTACTGCTAATGTTAGGCAGTGATCAGTTTACAAAACCTTTCTACTGAGAGCGTTCCCTCTACAAAGTTCTTCTATCCTTGGTGGCCATATGTCATGGTTTTATGTCTGTTTAGAATTACCTTACTTTTTTTCATTTATAAAGTGCCAACAAATTGTTCAGTACAGTAGAGAAAACATTCAAATATTTGCATACGTTGCCGGTTTCAGCCCCATGGCCTTTTCACAGTTAACCACTTTAAGACCCCTTAATGACCAGGCCCTATTTTGCGATTCGGCACTGCGTTACTTTAATGGACAATTGCACGGTCGTGCGACACTGTACCCAAATAAAATTGAAGTTCTTTTTTGCCACAGATAGAGCTTTCTTTTGGTGGTATTTGATCACCTCTGCGATTTTTATTTTTTGCGCTATAAACAAAAAAAGAGCGACAATTTTGAAAAAAAAACAATATTTTTCACATTTTGCTATATAACATTCTAAAAAAAATGTAAAAATCTACATTTTTTAACATGTTAGACCAATTTATTTTCTGCTAAATATTTTAGGTAAAAAAAATTAGCATATTTTGATTGGTTTGCGCAAAAGTTATCGCGTCTACTAATTACAGGAAAGTTTTATGTAATTTTTATTGTTTTGTTTTTTACTAGTTATGGCAGCGATCTTCGATTTTTTGCTGGACTGCGACATTTCGGCGGACAGATCGGACCCCTAACTGACATTTTTGACACTTTTGGGGGTACCAGTGACATTACTACAGTAATCAGTGCTAAAAATATGCACTGTTACTGTAGTAATGACACTGGCAGGAAAGAGGTTAACCCTGTGGGTGATCAAGGGGTTAAATGTGAGCCTAGGGGAGTGATTCTAACTGTGGGGGGGCGTGGCTTCTGAAATGACCATGGAGACGTGTGATCCTATATAGAAGGATCACAGGTGCTCTTTTACTATTCCAGGAAGAAGAACGGTCAGCTGCGTTTACAACAGCTGACCGTTCTCTCTCAGCGGGGAGCGATCGCGGGTGTCAGGCAGCAATCAGACCTGCCTGACACATGCATCGGCTTCCCCGCTGACGATCGGGGTGGGAGCGCGCTGGTAGCGGCATGACCTCGCCCCCTAGCTGCCACCAAGCGAGCAACGTGTCCATACGTTGTTTTGCCTGTACGAGCCACCCTGCTGCCGTGTATATATATAGTAAGCGGTCGGCAAGTGGTTAATTACACAAAACAAGCTATTTAGAGCTAAAATATAGGAAGGTAGCTACATACACAGATGAAATGCATATAAGATGTACAGAGTCCTGCTAAACAGGATAGCCAGGTAAATGACACCACAATCTCTATTAGAGTTATAGACTGTATATGGAATACAGTGTGTCTTCTGTCCACACCCATCCTGCTGAATGAACATTGAAAGAGCAGCAGAAGACTGATGAGGTCATCCCTCTGCTCGCTCTGCTCTTTCCTCCAATCAGCATATTCCTTGTCAGCATATTTGCAGGCAACAAGGCTCCTTTGCTCTGCCCCTACTGCTCCTAGTCTGAGTTTTGCTGTATAGAGGATTGCAAGATACTGATTGTTGAAACCAAGTCAAATTCAGGTAATTATACTATTTGTATTTAACAATACTTTATATTTATTATACAGGATTTACATAGCGCCGACAGTTTGCACAGCGCTTTACAATATGAGGGCAGACAGTAGAGTTACAATACAATTCAATCCAGGAGGAATCAGAGGGCCCTGCTCATTACAATCTAGGAATTTAATGATTTATTAACCACTTCAGCTCCAGAAGGTTTTCCCCCCTTAATGACCAGGCCATTTTTTGCAATACGGCACTGCCTTGCTTTAACTGACAAATGCGTGGACATGCGACTCTGTACCCAAATAAAATTGATGTCCTTTTTTCCCCACAAATAGAGCTTTCTTTTGGTGGTATTTGATCACCTGTGCAATTTTTTTTTTGCGCTATAAACAAAAAAAGAGCGACAATTCGGAAAATAAAAAAAAACAATATTTTTCACTTTCTGCCATATAACATTCCCGAAAAAATAAAAAAATCTAATTTTTTCATCCTTTTAGGCCAATTTGTATTGTGCTACATATTTTTGTTAAAAAAAATTCCCAATAAGCGTATTTTGATTGGTTTGCATAAAAGTTATCACGTCTACAAACTAGGGGAAAGATTTATCACATTTTTATTTATTTATTTATTTATTTTTTTACTAGTAATGGCGGCGATCTGCGATCTGCGGACCCCTAACTGACATTTTTGACACTTTTGGGGGGACCAAAATACCCAAATAAAATTGATGTCCTTTTTTCCCCACAAATAGAGCTTTCTTTTGGTGGTATTTGATCACCTCTGCAATTTTTATTTTTTGTGCTATAAACAAAAAAACAACGACAATTTTCGAATAAAACCAATATTTTTTACTTTCTGCTATAAAACACATCCAATAAAAAAAACTTTAAAAATCAAATGTCTTTATCACTTTAGACCAATTTGTATTCTGCTACATATTTTTGGCAAAAAAAATCCAAAAACGCATATATTGATTGGTTTGCGCAAAAGTTATAGCGTCTACAAACTATGGGATAGATTTATGGACTTTTTATTTTTTTTATTGTTTTTTATCAGTAATGGCAGCAATATTTAGCAGGACTGCAACAACGGACAAATCTGACACTAAGTGAAACTTTTTGGGGACTAGTGACACCAATACAGTGATCAGTGCTAAAAATATGCACTGTTACTGTATAAATGACACTTGCAGGGAAGAGGTTAACATCATGGGCAATCAAAGGTTTAGGTGTGCTCCTAGGGAGTGCTTTCTAACTGTGGGGGGAATGGACTGACTGCAGGAAGAAAGAGATCTGTGTTCCTGATTTTTGGGAACACACAATCTCTCTCTTCCTGTCTGACAGAACGGTGGTCTGCCTTGTTTACATAGGCAGACCTCCTTTCTGTCATTCTCCTGAACAACCGCGAGTGGCCATCATGGCCGCCGAACCCGCCGATTGGCTCCCGATGTGTCCAATCACAGAGGGGGCACGGCTCCAGAGCCGCGCACGCGCACCGAGAGACTTTCTACAAAATCACGTACAGGTACCTGATTTTGCGCTTAAGGACCACCCTGCTGCAATAAATGTACCTGGGGCCGTCCTTAAGTGGTTAAAGAAGAAGTAACTCAAAGGCATAATTTGTACCTATAGCTAAGCCTATAATAAGGTTTACCTACAGGTACTGTAAATGTCTCGTATACGTGTAGTCTAGGAGATATTTACATTACATGCAGCCGCCTGTGCCAGTCCTCCAGATATTTGTGCTGTGAATGACGGCTCCCCTGCGCATGCGCTGGAGTGACGTCATGGCGACTACGGCCCGTCACACAGCTGGAGTCCGCGGACCCGGAAAGGAAGACCGGGTGAAGATGGACGCTGCCTCCAGAGATTACATCGCATTGCTGGAGGGCTTCATTTTCAGGTAAGTTTCACATAATGTGCTAGTATGCGATGCATACTAGCAAATTATGCCTTTACCGTTCAGATCCGGAAAAAAAAAAAACAACCAGCGGTTTACAACTTTAATAGATACAGATCTGAATTAGTTTGTGTATTTTATACCTGTCTAGAGTTTAGCTTTAACCTTACATTATTCTTAAAGATTGTGGGAAGCCGGAATACCTGGAGGAAACCCACAAAAGCATGTGTACACAGACAGAAGCCAAGTAACCTCCTAGAACATCAAGAGGAAACCCATGCAAGCATGAGAACCTCACCCTATAGCTGACCACCTTTTCCTCTTTTCATTTCTACATCCCATCTTCAAGCTTTATAGTTCTTCCTGCCTGTGTTTTTTACCTTTCATCTATCCCCCAAATACATTTCATTTCTGCCTTTGTACAGGACTGGTTTGTGAAGCATTATAAGAATATTACCTAAATATTTTATAGCAGGCCCTGGCTACTTTTTGTGTACATAATAAGCAGTTGTCCTTATGTCTCCCCTCAGTCATTTACTATTTGTTTTTGAAATCAAGGCCCTCCTACATTGCATCCCTTGCCTCTCATCCATCATGAATAGCCTGTGCTTGTTCACTCAAATTATTGCACCGTGGACAAGTACAGAAAAAAAAAAAATTGTTTTGTTTCGATTCGCAATTTACATAAATTTGTTTAATTTGTTTTCAGTTTTCATTTATTGAAATTGATTCAAGTTTTCCAAATTCGGTCAAACTGATCTCAATTCGACCGAATTCATTCTAATTTAATTTGAATAGCATTCTAATCAAATTCCATTTGAAATTGCATTTATTCTATTTGAAATTCAAATTTTGGAAGATGGTTATATTCTTTCCATTCTATTCTATTGTTTTTTCTATTTTTTACTTTTTATTCTGTTCTGTTTTTCTCTATTCTATTTTGGAAGATGGTTATATTCTTTCTATTCTATTCTATTCTATTCTTCTCTATTGTTTTTTTGCTATTCTATTCTATTCTGTTCTATTCTACTCAATTCTATTCATTTATTTTCTATTCTATTCTAATTTATTCTATTCCTGTCAAATTCAAAATTTTCTATTCAAATTTTGGGAAATGGTTATATTCTTTCTATTCTATAATACTAAAGTAATGTATGTTTTATACACATGTGAACCAGTAGCAAAAGCACTACTTAAACACAACTTTGTTATATAACTTGAAGCCTCCAGTGATATGAATAGCATGGCTTTATCATTCAGGATATGATTGTGCCAAATATCAGCAAACCTGAGCTCTACAATAGAATCTGATGTTTTAAAAAGACATTTAATCCCAAACTTGCTTGATTGTAACACACTGCAATCCAATATAAATTTCCTGTGGGAGGAAAAATTGCAAATAATTTTAACAGTTGTACTGTATACCCTTAACACTTAATACTGCAACTTTAATAAAATGCACAGTAAATATTGATTTCATTGTATGAGAAACAATTCTAGTTTTAGCATTCACAGACTAAAATATAGGTTAAAGGAAATGCTAGTTTCTTACTGGTCCTGTGCATTGTAAAAGGGACAGGGATCAAGACCCAAGGAGGGAGGCTTTAGAATGACAGAGAGCGGTTGTTGCTGTTACCGTTGCTGGAGTCTGTCCTGCTAGCCTGCTGAATATGCAAAGACTGGGGTGGAAACTAATGAACATCTAGATTCAGGATCCTTCTACAGCAGGGATATCAAACTCCATTCCATCGCTCGATGCAACATCATTATGGTTGCCCTCAAAGGTCCGGTTGTATCTGTAAGGCTCTACTCAGATACATAGGAGTACTAAGGAGTAGGCGACATACAGAGTGCAGAGTTCAGGAGTATGTGGCGTACAGACAGAGTTCAAGAGTACACTATGTACACAGTGCAGAATTCAGGAGTACACTTTGTATAGAGTGCAGAGTTCAGGACAGGAGTACATGGCGTACAGAATGCAGAGTACAGGAGTATGTGGTGTACAGAGTGCAGAGTTCAGGAGTATGTGGTGTACAGAGTTCAGGAGTATGTGGTGTACAGAGTGCAGAGTTCAGGAGTATGTGGCGTACAGAGTGCAGAGTTCAAGAGTATGTAGCGTACAGAGTTCAAGAGTACACTATGTACACAGTGCAGAGTTCAGGAGTACACTTTGTATAGAGTGCAGAGTTCAGGAGTACATGGCGTACAGAGTGCAGAGTTCAGGAGTATGTGGCATACAGAGTGCAGAGTTCAGGAGTATGTGGCGTACAGAGTGCAGAGTTCAGGAGCACATGGCGTACATAGTGCAGAGTTCAGGAGTACATGGCGTACAAAGTGCAGAGTTCAGGAGTATGTGGTGTACATAGTGCAGAGTTCAGGAGTATGTGGTGTACATAGTGCAGAGTTCAGGAGTACATGGCGTACAAAGTGCAGAGTTCAGGAGTATGTGGGGTACAGAGTGCATAGTTCAGGAGTATGTGGCATACAGAGTTCAAGAGTATACTATGTACACAGTGTAGAGTTCAGGAGTACACTTTGTACACAGTGCAGAGTTCAGGAGTACACTTTGTACACAGTACAGAGTTCAGGAGTATGTGGCGTACAGAGTGCAGAGTTCAGGAGCACATGGCGTACATAGTGCAGAGTTCAGGAGTACATGGCGTACAAAGTGCAGAGTTCAGGAGTATGTGGTGTACATAGTGCAGAGTTCAGGAGTACATGGCGTACAAAGTGCAGAGTTCAGGAGTATGTGGGGTACAGAGTGCATAGTTCAGGAGTATGTGGCATACAGAGTTCAAGAGTATACTATGTACACAGTGTAGAGTTCAGGAGTACACTTTGTACACAGTGCAGAGTTCAGGAGTACACTTTGTACACAGTGCAGAGTTCAGGAGTATGTGATGTGCAGAGTGCAGGGGTGCAATATGTATAGAGTGCAGAGTTTGGAAGTATGTGGCTTACAGAGTGCAGGGTTTAAGGGTGCACTATGCATAGAGTGAAAGGTTCAGCTTTCTTTCACAGGATGTCCATACCTCACTTCCATCCCATCTCGGCTTTGACCTCTGCATCACTCGACTTCATCCCCCAGCTCTGCACACATCTCTCTCCATATCCTTTATCTACCCCCTAAAAAAAAATTCCTTGCATCTCATCCTACTAGGCCCAGCTCTAGTACCTGCTAGCAGTGTAAGCTGCTCCGCCTCTCTCTCCCACTTGCTGGGAGATTATTGGTTGTCATCTGTCCCCGCCATACCCGGCCGTGAGTGAGAGAAGGGCAGTCAGGTCTGTGAGAGCCGGCAAGAGGAAAGTTGCCCTTGTAAACACAGAAGGCTTCTGTGTTTATAAGTGACACTGGTGGGTTCCTCCAAATTCCAGCTGCAAGAAAGCCCTGAGTGCGAGGGCCACATGAAATGGCCTGGAGAGCCAGATTTGGCCCTCGGACCTTGTGCTTGACACATGTTTTCTACAGCGTAGGGGGATTGCTATGACCTGCAGTTTGCCCTGAATATGCCAATCCTGGATCTTACTATCATGGACTCAACCGGTTATGTCCTGTGCAGGTATGCAGAGGCAGCTACAAGCCTGAGTTAGGGATTAGTTCAGAGAAAGACTGTTGCCTTTGTATGACTGTAATACCAAGTTGTTCAAGTAAAGCCTTTCAAATTTTGCCTGGTCAGAAGTTACTCAAGGGTGTAATGCAAGTAAATGGCACACATAGCCTACAGTTTGTGTCAGTTATACCTATTGGGGCATAAAGACAGGGGTACAAGAGTTAATACAGTACCAGCATATAAGTGGTTACCAAGGGCAAGGAAGCTTTCTCTAGCAGCCTGTCATAAGTTGTTGGCACCCTCTCCATGGGCACAGCTCCATCCCCCATAGCAACAGGAGCAGAAGAGCACCACAGAGGCCCCATCCTGTGCACACATGGAGTCCATGCTAGGAGCACAACGGAACCCCATACTGGTACTGGGAGTGAGGTAGAAGTGATACACTAGACAGTTGGAGAGGGCATTTGCTCTGCATGTCCCTCCTAAATGCATCAGTGACCATGGTGGTGTATATTTACATCAAGAGAGTTTACTAGAGTTCAGTCGCCTGTGCAATTAAAGGTACCCCATGTGTAAGGCAGTGTTTCTATTCAATGTGTCTAGTGTAGCCCAGAAGAACCCACCCTGGGGTAGGGCTCTTATTTGACCCTTGCTTGGTGTCCAATGATTAGGGAAACATGGAGGACAAGATTACCATGCCCATGACCCCTACCCCCCCTGATTAATAATTTTAGTACTTTTAGCTTGAAATGTGTTTTTCTTTTCTCAAATGTATATGGAAAATTGGGTAGGGCATCTATATCTATATATATATATATATATATATATATATATATATATATACATTGCATCTTAATATTTTATATTTACCACTTTCAGTAGTCAGCAGGTGAAAAGCTGAAATCTGCAAACCCATATATTCTGCAACCAGGCATGCTGCTATGCTTTGTATAGCCTAAAAATACATTATTGTGAATATACCTGAATAAAAGAAGAGAAGATTACATACTCAGCAGAATGACTCAGAGAAGGGAATCCCCCTTCAGTCTAACCTGGCAAAGATAGCATGTATCTGGATTTTTAGTTTGCAGTCAAAAAAGCACAAGCTGTTCTGGAGAGTATCATGAACAGATCCTGGTTTGGATTTTTTTGTGTAAAATAAAGATTTTATACAAATAAAAGAAAATAAGCTTATAAACTAAAAATATACAGTATATTAACTAAAATCATAATCGTTTCTCCTAATTCTGATTACATGAACACATTTGAATAATTTATTGAATTTAATTTATGAATAGTATTCGGTTTTCTTTTTCTTTCTTTTTTTGCACACGGTATCTTATATTCAAGTCACAGTTTTATAAAGAGTCTACAAAGTGGAAGCAAGGTCTAAAGACTCACATTGTTTTTTTTTTTTTTTATTTTGTGACACAGCAGAAAGCTTTAGCAAGATATCGGTCTCATGGCTTTTATTAGCGTAGACTGTTTTTGCTAAAAGTCAAGTTTAGTTTAAAGTAGAATAACATTATGAAATGTGACAGAGGACAAACTCCAATAATTGTCCCAAATAGTTGTTGCTAAAAATGTCAGGTGCGTATATTTTAACATTGACAGTTATTTCACCACTGATATTATGATGATTTAATTAACTCTGTCTATTCTGCAGGCAAATAAAAACATTGTGCATGTTTTATATGACCTTCCAAGCTCTCATTTCCCCATTTTATTGGCAATCACGCCACCAGTATACTGTATGTGCTAATTTTGTGCAAAACTGGAAAGAAAACAGTACTGCCCTCTACAAAACCATGAAAGCTCACTGCAGAAAGTTGGATTATTTATTGGATTATTATTGCTGTAGCTGATAAGTTAAAAATAGAAAAATAAGAAAAAAATGCAGACATCTTGTCCATTTCATTGTCTGGATCAGGTTCCATGTACATGCAAGCCCAGTCAGTAAAATCTCATATAGTATCATATCTCCTAGGTAGGTGGTAGATAAAATCATTGTTTGCTCCATCTGCTTATCAGGGGAGCCTGATCAGTAGTTTTGCCTGTTACATGTGTCCATGTGTAATTCACTTGGTCTGAGGGAGTGTCTCCACTGTATCCAATGGGGGAGCCTGTTGGACAGTGGAGGAAACCCAGCCAGTGACACACAGGCTTTTGTGGCTGTCCCAGTGGGAGGGCACAACCACAGTGCATCCTGGGATTGGTCATAAAAGCCAAGGGTACATGTGACAGGGCATCTTTGGGCGGGAAGCCAGGTCTCAGGAGGAGGGTGATGGCTGTTTCTCCTCCTGTCAGAGTGGAAGGTGGTCACAGGCGGTCGGCCTAGTGGACCAGCAAGTGCGGAGCTGAGCTGGACAGTCCAGGATTTTGACAGTGGAGTTGAAGGCAGAGCAGCTCGAGGAAAAACAGTGTCCGTGAGTACCAGGGAGCTTGCCAGGGGTCTGCCCAGAAAGGGGACCACTCCAGTGAGGGGGTCAGTGAGGGGGTCATTGGACAAAAGTTAGCATGCACAGCAAGTGAGAAAGGGGGTGCCAAGTCTAGGACCCTGAAGGTTTAATATTACAGGATCATTTACACCATCTTCACTTCAGTGGCAGAGAGAAGCAGCGGCCTTGTCGCATACTCTATAGTTAGATGTCCTTGTGCATAGTTCAAGTTGGAGTTTCCCACTCGTCCATTCTCCTATCCATGTTCTAAAATAAAACACAGAAAACCAAATCCCCTGGACTGTTCATTGACTGAGCCAAGTGTTAAAGTTGCTATGGGTAACCCAGGCTAATCTATTCACAGCAGCTCCCAGGGGGGCAGTGCTACATACATTTTAATATGTTGATAGCTTTTTAAAAGTCTTTTGCAATATTTTTAGATCTGCATTTTTCATTATAATAATGCTCCTGTTGTAGAGTGAACTCACTTTTTCCCTGTGAGTTTACCCTTGCCATATGAAATTCTGCAAGTTGCCTTTTCAACACACATTACACAGGCAACCAGCCTTGAGAAATTCCCTGCACACATCATGTAGACACAAAATGGCTACAAACAGGTAGAGGATCAGCAGCATTGGGATGTAAAACGATAAAAAAAAAGGGAAAAGCTGTCCTCATTCTACTTTCCACACCTAGCAGAGCAGTTGACATGTGGCTGCTAGCAGAAAAATAGAATGTTATTGACAGTTCTTGTCCCCACTGGAGGGCAGAGTAGTTCCCAATAATGTGTTCCCTATGTAAGCTCTGAGATAGCATTCACATGCAGGCTGGATGCTTCATTCTCAAAAAGTTTTTAGCCTAGAGATGTGCTTCTGATTAATAGTGCGGTTGTCACACATTTATATTATAAAATGATCTTTTTTGTTTACATTTTGTTGCATTTTTAGGCTCTTCCTCTTCTCACGGGAGGCTCGGCAGCAGTGGGAGCCATTGGTTTGTGTTAGGGTCCTTTCACACAGGGCGGACCGTTTTTTGATCCGCTCCGGCACTTTTTTTTTTTTAACAGATACGGATGACACTTGTGTCATCCGGTCCGTATGTCCCTTTAACATCCCAATCCGTTTGCGGATGTTAAACGGAGATAATGCATGTCAATGGGATTGCAGATGTCAGCGGATGACACCGCTGACATCCGTTTTTGTGTCCGTTCCGTTTTTTTTAACGGAAGAAAAATAGGGTTCTCTTCGGTTCCAAAATACGGAACTGATCGGAAAGGACGCAAATTGGATGTCAGCGGATGGTCATCCGCTGACATCCGCAATCCCATTGACATGCATTATTTCCGCTTTTCATCCACATAAAAATGGGATGAAAAACAGACATACGGACCGCCCGTGTGAAAGGACCTTTACTGTCACTCAAATGCTGTGAGGAGGGAGGGGGGTGAACCATGACATATGTGTCTAAAGATGCACATAGCCAGGCTTAGGATCAAGCCCACACAAGTGCCCCCATAGCAAGCGACTTACTATGGGGGGGCTCGGAGAAGAGGAGGAGCCAAGATCACCAGTGGGAGACCCCAGAAGAAGAGGTTTGGAGCCGCTCTGTGCAAAACCATTGCACGGAGAAGATAAGTATAACAGTTTGGAATTTTGAGAAAAACCCAAAGAATTACAATCACTTTAAGTGACACATACTAACGCTACTAAACTTGGCCTGGACATCTAGGATTTAATGACCTCTGGTCACAAAAGGGGTTAGGCCCCTTTCACACTTGTGCGACTTGTCCTGCGATTT
The DNA here is from genome assembly GCF_965119305.1 of Pelophylax lessonae. NCBI lineage: Eukaryota > Metazoa > Chordata > Amphibia > Anura > Ranidae > Pelophylax > Pelophylax lessonae. Next base: position 584,657,577 of record NC_138770.1, read on the forward strand.
GGGACTGCAAAGTCGCATCACAAGTCGTGCTCCATGATTTCCAATGAGTACCCTACATATCTGTGCGACTTCAAGTTGCAACAACTTCAAAGTAGTCCCTGCACTACTTTGATCCGACTTTGATGCGTTTTGAGGTCCATAGACATAAGCATTTTTTAAAGTCCTGTCAAAATCATGGCAAAACCGTGGCAAAATCACATGACTTTTAGATCGCACAAGTGTGAAAGGGGCCTTAACTGGCTCTACATACCCCAAAAAAGTAATATATAAGTCCAATTTAATAAGGCTTTTCTTTTTCAATATAGAAATGTTGAATTAATTACAGTGTAATATTTCATCAACTGGCGTGAAAAGAAGTAACATGTTATTAATATCCTGAATACCTTAGTACAGTATTGATATTTTTACTTGGCCACCCAGATATTTCATCACATTTTATCTATGATTATATCCATATAGGCCCCAGTGACATGTAACTAGAAAACCCTCATTTTATCGGTGTTTTATTACAACTGTTAAACATACATCTTGATCAGCAAAAGTAATGGCTTGAATTCAGCACTCCACTGGCACTATTCTCATGTAACACAAATGAGTTGACTGAAGATGGCTGTAAAAGGAATTCCTCTGCTGATGCATGGAAAATATCTGGTTACCCTTCTGACAAAGTCTGAATAGACCTCAGGACAGGTCCTATTTGTTCACTCCTAGTATCTGCACTTTGGTTTCCATTGTCCCTGACTGATTCATTTCAGCCTCTAAAATAAGATGACATCCTTTCCTGATCACCATGATGCAGTCCAGACTTCGTGGCTACAATTTCCTAATGTACTGTAGATTACTTTGCTAAAATCACCCTTTTAATTGTTCCTAAATTTACAGTGCAACATAAATTATGACTAGAAAACTGTTAAAAAGTAGAACATGGCTGGAAGAAATGTTGCAGCAATCATCTAAAATTTCACTAGAACTTGACCATAGGCAAATACATCTTCCTTTATGTTTGCAGCCATTTAAAATGTGATGGGTGAACAGGCTGTGAGGATGTGTTGTGCAAATATAGGCATTATGGAAAAAGAGTAAAGATAGTTTAAATCTGGAGTTTTTCTTCAAAACACATTTACACTTTTTATTATTTATTACAGGTATTTACAAGTGCATCTAATAAAATTAGAATATCATCAAAAAGTTAATTTATTTCAGTAATTCAATTCAAAAAGTGAAACTCATATATGTTATATAGATGCATTACACATAAAGTGATATATTTCAAGCATTTCTTTCTTTTAGTTTCGAAAAAATCCTTTTTTTTAAATTGGTCTTATGTAATATTCTAATTTTATGAGATACTGAATTCAGGGTTTTCACTAGCTGTAAGCCACGATCATTAAAATTAAAAGGAAGAAATGCTTGAAATATATCACTCTGTGCGTAACGCATCTATATAAAATATATGAGTTTCACTTTTTGAATTGAATTAATGAAATAAATTGAGTTTTTGATGATATTCTAACTTTATGAGATGCACCTGTAGATATTCTCCTAAGAAAGCCAAAACCTCACTTTTACTTTCCTAAATATTCAGGTTTGAGGTTTATTAACATTTTGGATTGACTGGAGCACTTGTCAGGATAGAAGGAAAAATGGATGGGGCAAAATACCATCAACTCCTTGAGGAAAATCTGCTGCCCTCTGCCACAAAGTTGTCAATGGGAAGAAGGTTTTACCTTCCAACATGACAATGACCCAAAGCACACAGCAAAAATTACCACACAGTAGATGATGGAGATAAAGGTGAATGTCCTTGCATCCTAGTCAGAGCCCAGCAAACCCCAATGTGTGGAATGACTAGAAGATTGCAGTCCACACACAGTCACCATCAAATGTAAATTAACTTGAACAGTTCTGCAAAGAAGAGTGGGCAAATATTGCAAAATCTAGATGTGCAAAGTTAGCAGAGACATGTCCCAACAGACTAAAGTCTGTAATTACAGCAAAAGGTTGCCCAACAAAATACCGACATAAGGGGGTGATCCTTTTTCCAACTCAGCGATTTTGTTTTTGAATTTTTATATTTTTTTTCTGACATATTGGTGTTAAATCTTTCTTTTGGATGTTATAAGTTACACTGAGTATATACAGCTGGATACAACAAAAACTGTGTCTGTCTTCATCTCAGACTGCAAAGCAACAAAATGTGATTATTTTAAAGGGGGTGATTCTTTTCCATACCCACTGCACAAATAAATATCTATATTTATCTATATAGACAGATGTATGGCAGCACCACTCCCAACAACAAGTCCCACTATCTCACTTTCAGTTTTAAATTTCAGCCTGACCAACCATGGTTTCCTGGCAACCAGCCTGAATAAGTAAAGGTGATATAAAGTGTATCTTAACCCAAGAACAAATATTTCATATATTGCAGCTTAAAAGTCCAGAGATGTAGTGACTGCGTTCGTTTTCTAATTTTAGATTTTTAATTTTCACCTGGTGTTCCTGAGACGAACACACTTCCTGCCTGAAGTTACAGCACTCTATTGTATCTATGGAGGAGCAGCATTGTCACCCTCAGACAGATAGTGTAACCACAAAGCCCCTGCGCCTCACCTCTTGTCCATAACTTAGAAGAAAGGTGTTCTTTAATTCACAAAAGAGAACTAGTGAGGGTGATAATATTGCTTGAGATTTCAATCCAGTACAGGCAGATACAAGCTTAAAGTGTAACCCCACTTTGTTGAGGAAAAAACATTCCCCTCTGGGTGATGTCTGTACATTGCAAGTATAATAACAACCTTTGTTGCAGGTTCCTACCTTTTGTTATTCTGAAGAAATCACTGTCTGTTCCTCTGTGCTGAGTGGGTCTAATGGGAGTGATTTTACTAATTATCAATCAGCTGTGCCACTGCAGAACACTAATGAGGGAAGCTGCTGGGCCTGCATCCATTTAGACAAGTCCCTATTGGGAGTATCTCACCAAAAATGAAATTTTTGTTGCAGGGGATGCCAGAAATCTGACTTGTATCTTAGTGCAGACTTCTGGGAAAATTGGTTAGCCAATCACACAAGGAGGAAATTACTTTCTGGGTCTGTGGTCAGTATACATTCTGTGTACAGAACACCTCCAGGTAGCCATATTCATTGCATTTTCAGAAAATGACAGCGGCTGCAGATTGAAAAGGAAAGGTCATTTTAATAACATTCAATTACAATATGACTTGTGTCGCAATTGTATACGCTATATTATTTTTTATTTATTTACAATTTTTTTCCCTACGGAAGTGGAGTTACCCTTTAAAACGCTAAAAGTAAAAACTATGTTGTTCATGTCCAAAGTAAAAAAATTATTAAAAGGGCATTTTAAAAATATAAAAATAAAGTAAAGGAAAATTTGAAAGTTACTAAGAATATAACAAAATATCAAGGCCAAAAAAATTTTAAATGAACGACAAGTTGTAAAAGAGAGTAAGACAAACCTTCAAAAATTCTTCAAATATATAATAGTAAAAAGGTCAGGCTCGTTCATGTAAGCCCATTGGCCCGTTACAAGATAACTTGAAGTGGGTGACTGGGGACAAAGAAAAGGCAAATGTATTAAATACCTTGTTCAGCTCTGTGTATACAAAGAAAAATGAGAGAGCTTAGGCCCCTTTCACACTTGTGTGCTCTGAAAGTCGCGCGACTTTGCAAAGACTTTGAGGGGACTTGAAGCAATGCATGTGTAATCTTGAGGTCTATGGACCTCAAGTCGCATTAATGCTGGACTAAAGTAGTGCAGGGACTACTTTGAATTTGCTGCGACTTGAAGTCACACAGATATGAACGATACTCATTGGAAATCATGGGGTATGACTTGTCATGTGACTTTGAAGTCCCAAGTTACAAAATAAGTCGCACAAGTATTAAAGGAGCCTTAGTCCATAACGCATTAACATAGCCCCAAATCAACCACATTGGCTCAAAATTGAAATAGTTCAGAAACATTTGGTCAAAATAAAGGTAAATAAAGCACCTGGAACAGATAACTTACACCTATGAGTTTAAAAGAGTTGTGCTTTGTTATGTCTAATTTTTATGACTCTTAATGATTGGCTTGGTACCACTAGAAAAGGCCAATGTGGTGCCTATATATGTTAAAAGAGATCACTTTTTTTTACTGAATTACTTCAGGCCTGTTAGTTTAACTTTCATAGTTGGGAAGATACTTGCGATTTGGATACATATAAGAAGTTTTACAAGAGAACCAAGATCATAAGCAATAGCCAGCATGGTTTAAAGTGTTAAACACAATTCCATTATTTTTACAAGGAAGTAAGCAAACAAAGAAGTGTCTAGGGATATACAGTACAGTAGTATACCTGGACTTTGCAAAAGCTAATGTGTAAATTAAAATCTATAGGCTTGTTGTACAGTGGTGCAGACTGTTAATCACTTCTAAGATTCAGCCGCCCTTTATTTCCATTGGGGTTCAGATCTGGCACCTGGACTTCAGTAATGTTCGGCAAACCCATCCCAAACCGAACCCAGGTATGTTCTGCTCATCACTAGTAACTACAGCTAGGATGAAAATCACGAGGAAACCTATATGATGCAATATAGCATACAAGTATTCAACTCCAGTGTGAAGTAAATGAAGGACAGGCTTCAGATCACAACCTTCTAAATGAATCCTCATGCAAAAGGCCTAACAGATGTGAAATAGCCCCCAAAAATTTTTTAGAAAAATGTATTTTCTTAGATACACCACATCTTAGATGGCTTACATTGAGATGTTGTAGTGAAAGCAGCTTAGTAGGGATAAGAAGAATTATTTTGGCAAAACTGATTTAACTTGGAGAAATTTCACCAAAACTCTCAGTTTGGCTCAATGAGCTGCGCAGGTGAGAAAACAATCTACTTTATTTTTATTCTTTGGATGCATTAAGAATAGTTTTGTTACTTCATTTAGTGTTCCTTGAATTTGTGCATTTTCCCTTTTAGAGTTGGGTGAATGATTTGGGCTGAGCAAAGGTTCAGCCTGAGCGTCGCCTGTTCGCCAAACACCGAATTCGCCCGCTGAGCACCCCACAATGCACTGCGTGCTTTACAGGGCATTCTAGGGCCCTAATTGGATGAAGCAATGCACCTGACCAGTTAGGGCACAGAGCACTGTCAGAGCTCTGATTGGACAAAGTAATGATGACTTTGTCCAATCATGGCTTACTGCTCATAGTCCCACCCCACACTATAAAAGGTTCCTTCCACACAGGAAGCTTTTGCAGTGTGTTGTTGGAGTGGAGATAGATAAAGCAGAGCTCAGTTTGCTACTAGTGAGAAGGGATGGGCCGAATACCCCCTTTTGGTTCACAGCAGAACTCCCGAACAGGGGAAATGTTCTAACCTGAACAGCGAACCCCACTGGTCCCTAAACAGGGAAGTCTTCCAGTTAGTGACCCAGAGTTGGGGCCTTCCAGACATAGATCTGTTCGCCAGCAGAACGAACAACAAAGTCCCAAGGTACTTTTCCTTGGAGAAAGGCGGAGGAGCCATAGGGCTGGATGCCTTGGCTCAGGAATGGACGTTTCAGCTGAGTTATGCCTTTCCCCCATTCAAGCTGATTCCTCTCGTTCTAAAGAAATTCATCCAGGAGGATACCACCTTAATCCTGGTAGTCCCGTGTTGGCCAAACAGGCCTTGGTTTTTATTCCTGTGGCGTCTAGCAGTAGGCCCTCCCCTCATGTTCCCATAGAGGGAAGACCTGCTATCCAAGAGACTGATTCAAATGCCAAAAATTCAGAGAATGAAGTTGGCGGCCTGGTATCTGAAGAAGGTCTTTTGAAGTCAAAAGGACTTTCAGATAAAGTGATCCGCACAATTCTTTCTAGTAGAAAGAAGGTCACCCAGGCAATTTATTTTAAGTATTGGAAAATTTTTGTTCTTGGCTAAAAACCGGTAAGCGGGAGGTCGGTGTTCCAGCCATCCTTGAATTTCTGCAGGAAGGAGCAGACAAGGGACTGGCCATTAGCACTTTAAATGTGCAAGTAGCGGCATTATCAGTGTTTCTGGAGAAGTCCCTGGCTTTAGAACCTTTAGTGATGAGGTTCTTCAAGGGATTATCCAGAATGAGACCAATTCCATTTAAGGTTCTTCCTAAATGGGATTTGTCAATAGTACTACAGGGTTGGATAAAACTTTCGCAGAAAGTAGACCTGTCGTCAGGGCCGGTTTTAGACAAAGTGTGGCCCTGGGCAAACCTAAAAGTGGGGCCCCAAATTTTTTTATATTCTACCAAAAATATAGGCGCATTTAATCAATTTAGCCAAAAAAAACATACAACTACATGAAAATATGCTTTAATTAAATAACATTAAATAGAATAAATAAGAAATCAAGTGAGCTTTGCACCTTCACACATCAGATCACCCCAATTCCTGCACCTTCACAAATCAGATCACCCCAATTCCTGCACCTTCACACCTCAGACCACCCCAATTCCTGCACCTTCACACCTCAGATCACCCCAATTTCTGCACCTTCACAAATCAGACCACCCCAATTCCTGCACCTTCACACCTCAGACCACCCCAATTTCTGCACCTTCACACCTCTGACCACCCCAATTCAAGCACCTTCACACCTCAGACCACCCCAATTCAAGCACCTTCACACCTCAGACCACCCCAGTTCAAGCACCTTCACACCTCAGACCACCCCAATTCAAGCACCTTCACACCTCAGACCACCCCAATTCAAGCACCTTCACACCTCAGACCACCCCAATTGAAGCACCTTCACACCTCAGACCACCCCAATTCCTGCACCTTCACACCTCAGACCACCCCAATTTCTGCACCTTCACAAATCAGATCACCCCAATTCCTGCACCTTCACACCTCAGATCAGCCCCAATTCCTGCACCTTCACACCTCAGATCACCCCAAATCCTGCGCCTTCACACTTCAGACCACCCCAATTTCTGCACCTTCACAAATCAGATCAGCCTCAATTCCTGCACCTTCACACCTCAGATCAGCCCCAATTTCTACACCTTCACACCTCAGACCACCCCAATTTCTGCACCTTCACACCTCAGACCACCCCAATTCCTGCACCTTCACACCTCAGACCACCCCAATTTCTGCACCTTCACACCTCAGACCACCCCAATTCCTGCACCTTCACACCTCAGGCCACCCCATTTTCTGCACCTTCACACCTCAGACCACCCCAATTCCTGCACCTTCACACCTCAGGCCACCCCAATTTCTGCACCTTCACACCTCAGACCACCCCAATTCCTGCACCTTCACACCTCAGACCACCCCAATTCCTGCACCTTCACACCTCAGGCCACCCCAATTTCTGCACCTTCACACCTCAGATCACCCCAATTCCTGCACCTTCACACCTCAGATCACCCCAATTCCTGCACCTTCACACCTCAGATCACCCCAATTTCTGCACCTTCACACCTCAGACCACCCCAATTCCTGCACCTTCACACCTCAGATCACCCCAATTTCTGCACTTTCCCACCTCAGATCAGCCCCTGGTAGGCTGGCACTGGCAGCAACAATTTTATTCAAATCAGGATTTCTTCTGCAAATAGCCTGGTAGGCTGGCACTGGCAGCAAATATTTTATTCAAATCAGGATTTCTTCTGCAAATAGGCTGGCATCAGAGTCAGACAATTACCAAAACCAATGTCATCATGACACATGATCAAAAAATGAGGAAAAATAAGGATTTTTTCTGCAAATAGCCTGGCAGTGACATCATCAGATCAGACAAGGCACTGGCAGGCATTGTACTAGACTAGTACTATGCCTGGCTGCCAGTGCCAGGCCAGCCTATTTGCAAAAGAAATCCTGATTTGAATTAAATTGTTGCTGCCAGTGCCAGTATATTTGCAGAAAAAATCCTGATTTCTTTGAATAAAATTGTTGCTGCCAGTGCCAGCCCAGCCTATCTGCCAAATAAATCCCTAAGTAGAAGTCCCTCCTCTCTCCAGTCCTCCACTTACCTTGGGTGTGCTGTGCGGTGTGGCTGCAGAGTGTTCCCGCTGGACATAGTACAGGAGATGGTCAGAGACTGCAAACATGATACAAGAGATGGTCAGAGACTACGGACCTGATACAAGAGATGGTCAGAGACCACGGACATGATACAGGAGATGGTCAGAGACTGAGGACATGATACAGGAGATGGTCAGAGACTGAGGACATGATGCAGGAGATTGTCAGAGACTGAGGACATGATACAGGAGATGGTCAGAGACTGAGGACATGATACAGGAGATGGTCAGAGACTGAGGACATGATACAGGAGATGGTCAGAGACTGAGGACATGATACAGGAGATGGTCAGAGACTGAGGACATGATACAGGAGATGGTCAGAGACTGAGGACATGTTACAGGAGATGGTCAGAGACTGAGGACATGATACAGTAGATGGTCAGAGACTGAGGACATGATACAGTAGATTGTCAGAGACTGAGGACATGATACAGGAGATGGTCAGAGACTGAAGACATGATACAGGAGATGGTCAGAGACTGAGGACATGATACAAGAGATGGTCAGAGACTACAGACGTGATACAGTAGATGGTCAGAGAGTGCAGACGTGATACAAGAGATGGTCAGAGACCACGGACATGATACAGAAGATGGTCAGAGACTGAAGACATGATACAGGAGATGGTCAGAGACTGAGGACATGATACAGGAGATGGTCAGAGACTGAGGACATGATACAGGAGATGGTCAGAGACTGAGGACATGATACAAGAGATGGTCAGAGACTACAGACGTGATACAGTAGATGGTCAGAGAGTGCAGACGTGATACAAGAGCTGGTCAGAGACTGCAGACGTGATACAAGAGCTGGTCAGAGACTGCAGACATGATACAAGAGATGGTCAGAGACTGCAGACACGATACAGGAGATGGTCAGAGACTGCAGACATAGTACAGGAGATGGTCCAGAGACTGCGGATGTGATACAAGAGAAGGTCAGAGACTGCAGACATGATAGAAGATAGGACACTAGGGGGGCCGGAGAGCACAGGGAAAGCAGATAGCACTGGAAGAGCTGAAGGGCAAGGGGGGAGGGAACTGGAGAGAATTAAGGGGGGGGGTTTGGAAAGCATTGCAGGGGGGTTGGAAGGCGCAGGGTGTGGATAGCACTGGGGGGGTGGCGAGCAGGGAAAACCAGGGGGATGGAGAGCATGGGGGGGACTGGAGAGCACTGGGGGGAACTGGAAATCACTTAGGGGGAGCCAGGGAGCATGGGGGGGGGGTGGAGAGCACTGGGGGAGCCAGAGAGCATAGGGGGAGATGAAAAGCACTGTGGGGACTTGAAGAGCACGGGGGGCTAAGGAGCACAGGGCGGGGGGGGGGTAAAAAAATACAGGGGGTTTAAGATCACTGGGGTGGCTAAGATCACTGGGGGGGGGCTAAGATCACTGGGGTGGCTAAGATCACTGGGTTGGCTAAGATCACGGGGGGGGGGCTAAGATCACTAGGGGGGCTAAGATCACTGGGGGGCAGTAAAAGAAGTTGAATAGGAGGGGGATGGGACAGCTCAGCTGCATATAGAGAAATTGATATTTCCATATTTCTCCTGCAGCCACAGAATGCCTGCAGAAGGGAGGAGAAGAATCCATCCATCCATCCAGCGGCATAAGGAAACATCAAATCCTCTATATGCAGCCGAGCCGCCCCAACCCCCTCCTATTCAGCACACACGGCCGGGGCTGCACAGACTGCTCTGCAGGCAGTCTCTTACCTTCCCTCTCCCCGCCGCCGCCCCCCCCCCCCCCGAGCAGCCCGGAGTCGGGCTGAAGGAGCTCCCATCTGCAGCGGCTTCAGTGATCATCGGCGGCCGCGGGAAGGAACACACACACCTTGACTTCCGGACCGGCTTCGCGGCCAATCAGCCTTCTGCTCAGGGGGGTGTGACTCACACCCCCCCTGAGCAGAAGGCTGATTGGCCGCGGAGCCGGTGTAGTTGGCAAGTACACCGACAAAGCGGCCGCCCGCAGTGAGGGATCTTCTTCTTCTAGTGTCAGTATCTGATGACTCTGAGCGCCGCGGCCCACCGGGAGTCGGGACACTGCCCGGTCCGGCCCTGACTGAAAGTGAAACGGGGCCCCTGGACATTCGGGGCCCTGGGCTGTTGCCAAGTTTGCCCCCCCCTAACGCCGGCCCTGCCTGTCGTTAAAGTATATTACCCTTAAGACAGCCTTTCTGGTGGTAATTTCTACAGCCAGGCGCATTAGTGAGTTACAGGCACTTTCAATTAAGGAACCTTTTCTTCAAATTTTTGAAGACAGGTTGGTGGTACGTACAGATCCAGAATTCCTACCTAAAGTGGCTTCCAGGTACCACAGGGCCCAAGAAATGGTATTACCATCCTTCTGTTTCTCCCCTACCAATCCAAAGGAAGCAGAGTTTCATCTTTTATATGTCAGGGCCTGTGTGTTACGCTATCTAGAGTTATCTAAGAGCTTTAGAAAATCCAATGCTTTATTTGTAGTGCATTCAGGGAAAAATAAGGGGCAGCAAGCTTCAAACAATACTATTGCCAGGTGGATTAAACAGGCGATAGTGGAAGCATATAAAAGTTTAGACAAAGAGTGCCCTTTTTCTCTGTTGGCTCACTCCACGAGGGCGTTATCTGCCTCTTGGGCGGAGCGAGCAGGGGCGACACCAGAACAAATTTGCAAAGCAGCCACCTGGTCTAGCTTCTCAACATTTATCAAGCACTACAGACTGGGCCTTCTCTCTGCGTAGGACCAAGCGTTTGGAAGGAAGGTCCTCCAGGCGCTAGTCCCACCCTAAATCTGGTAAGTTCTCGTTGATCTCTCCTGCGCTGTCCTGGACAGGCGACTGGAGAAAAACCAGAGTTAGACTTACCGGTAACTCTGTTTCTAGGAGTTGTCATGGACAGCAGGGATTCCCTCCCTATATGCTGTTATAACCATGGGTGAGGGTTTTTTGCCTTGTTGCAGATGCCATGTCCGGGGAGTTCTCGGATAAAGACTGGGGAAGATGGTGGGTGTCCTCCCCTTTATTCACCTGATCCTTTGTGTTTCCTGTCTCCGGAGGTGGAGTCTATATCTCCTGTGCTGTCCTGGACGACTCCTAGAAACAGAGTTACCGGTAAGTCGAACTCTGTTTTTTTTTTTGGTTGCTGCATGTTTTTTTTTTGTCCCCCTGCCTGTTCCCTTTTTTTAAATTGTCAGCTGCCGTTTTTCTGACTGCAACTCTGGTGTTCCCCCTTTTTTATTGTTTTATTTTTTTTATAGTCTTTACATTTCTGTCAGCGTCAATCCTCAATTTAAAGTGCACCAAACACAACTTTTCATTCAATAAAGTGCATCCGATCACACATTTCCCAGTTTCTATTACTATTGGGTAATAAGCCCCCCCATCATGTCTGGGGGTCAGACAAGGAGAGGCAGACGTTCCCATGCCACTATGAGGGGGCCAGTAGCATATGTGTCCACAGGCAAACGTGGATGTGGTCCGTCTTCAGGCAGGGCACATTTGTCTCTGTTTAGTGATGTTGCCTGTGCTATCCAAGTCATAGCATGCAGAGGAGGTGGTGGACTAGCTTACTAAATCAGCCTCATCCTCCTTATCCTCTATGACCCAAGCTGACACTAGTGTGCAGTCCACCGCAGCTGCCAGAGGGGCTTAGTCTGCCTACATATCCACAGCTACTCATGCCATTGCCCCAGCATCATGCATGGAGGAGTCAGCTGAATTATTTGAACACAGCATCAGCCACTTGCGCTTTGAAGATGCACAGACATTGATTGATTCTGATGTTGGTTCTAAGGTAGAGGAAGGGAGTAACATGAGCCTACAGAGAGGGGAGGACACTGATAAACAACTAATTGGCAGTCATGTTCCCCCAGCCACAGCGTATTGCCAAGTTGGCTCAAGTAATAATGAGGATGGAGGAGATGATGTTGATGAGGTCACTGACACCACCTAGGTGCCGGATACAACAATGGAGGAAAGTGAAAGGGAAGCACAACTCAAACAAGGTAGGATGTCCTCCAGAGGCAGCCATCATGGAAGAGTAGAGAGCAGCCACCCTATTCCATCAGATTGTGGAGCTGTTATCTCCCGGCCCACTTTCCACTGCTCAGCTGTGTGGGCCTTTTTAGCACATGGGCAGCTGATCACACTGTTGCAATTTGCAAAAAAACACCAGTCATTTGGGTACCACATGCTTGACAAGGCATTTAACATCCCACCACTCAGTCCATTGGAAAGAGCACCAAAAAGCCACACACAAGGGACACAATTATTCCCCTCATCACTTCTCACCTTTCATGTCTATATCTCAGGACCTCTTAGCAGCCTTCGCTGACAGGGATGATGGTATAGCAAATGGTGTCACAGGTCCTTGCAACACATCTGCCAGCAGCACTCCCACCAGCTGAGAGTATAGTAGGCAAATTTATCTGCCCCAGGTCCGGCATCGAAAAAAATAAAAATACACTCCCTGCCACCTACATGCCCAGCGTCTGAATTCCAGCTTGTCCAAATAAAGAAAGCTGGCAGGGAAAATCAATTGAAATGTCTTTTTTTTTTTTCTTAATAAATATCAGTTTTGCTGCAGCAGGTTCTATACACAGTATTGATGCACAACTTTACAGGCAGACTAAGGGGACCTCCCAGGCACTATATTTAAAGCAATTTTTCATTTTTATTGTTTCCCTTTAAGCAGAAATAAAATCACTGCTCCCTTAAAAACTATCTTTTTTAAATGTTTTTTTTTTTTTTGCATTGGTACATGTCCTCCAGGGCAATAGCTGGGCTCCCATCCCCCTTCTATGGCCAATAACTTGCACACAAGCCTTCAAACTGGGGACTTTTGATTTTTTTCAAGTTTGGATCCCATAGACTTCAATGGGTTACGTCGTTGGTGCCTGAAAATATGCAATGTTCGAGAGTTCTGGTGCAAACCGAAATGGGGGGGGGGGGGGGGGTTTCGGCCCATCTGATCATTGTTTGTGTTCTGTTTTTTATTTTTTGTTTGATTTCACTTTCTGTGAAACAAAAAGTAGAATGATGAGTTTATTGTGGGCCATTTTTTAGCAAAAACAGGTCCTAGATAGTTGAATGTAGCTTTGGTAACCCTTAGGATTCATTGTATCCTGAAAGAAGAACTAAAGGCTAAACCTTTCTTTTCCTTTTGGATAGAGTAAGGGAAGGTTATAACCCCTTTAAATTTTTTTAGCTATCTGTGTCCAATTGGCAACATTCCCTTTCACTTCCTGTTCCATAGTTAAAGGAAATGAGAGGAAATCCTTTAAAAAGTAGGGAATCCCTGGTTGTAACCAGGGTCACCAGGAATAGTGCTCCCATTGGAACATTTCCCTTCCGACACTGAAGTCAACCCAAAATTTGGAAGTTTCTTTCAGTTTCACTTCTGGTGATAATAGTAACAGAGAATGTGAATGTCCCTAGCAGGAGGAATAGACAGCAATAAAAACCTGACAGATGTTTGCATCTCTCTTAAAAAAACTAAAAAGAAAACAGCCTTTAGTTTTAGTTAAAAAACAAAACTACCTTATTTCCACCTTCCCAATTGATTTGAATGTGTTTTCCCAAAATGGGGAAATTCATGCTTTTTACTGAACCTTTATGGAAAATTAAATTCTCAATATTAATCATCCCTACCCCCATATCTGTTAATGTATATATTTGCTGGTGTACACTACAACTGGTCGGTGCTTCTCATCACACATTGTATATGCATAGTTGACGCATGTCAGCACCAGATTTTGCACTGTCGAGTTTTAGTAAATCAACCTCACTGTGACAACATATGTGGATATTCTGAGTTAAGTATTTTCACTTGGTAAATTGTAGCTGCGTCCACTTTGAATACCCAATCATGTGCAGATGAAATAAACAGGATTTGCTCTTCATATGACTGGATAATTAAAGTAAATTTTTAAACTTCAATTAATTGTGTGAAGATTCTAAACTCCTTTAGTTTTCATGATGGCAGGTGTTCTTGTCAAATGCTGTATTTTTTTTTCTTTCAAACACATGAAGCTGTTATTAAACGGACAAAAAAGTTGGCGAAAGATCTGCTTTACCGGCAGTTAATTCGCCCATCAGTAGGACATGCTGCATCTAAAGTAACACAACACAGTGCAAAGCAGGTCAAATGCAGCATCTGCATTGTCATGTGTATTGCTCAATTCAAGTCATTAGGGTTTGGCTGACCAAACGCAGTTCGAGGTTATGTTCATTCTCCATGGTCCCACTGTATGTAGGAAAATAGCCGCCCTCTCTTGATCACTCCCACGATGGACTAAGGGCTATAGAATTTGAGATGTGTAGTGCATAGAGCTAATGTGCACTGGTTATCCCAAATATACAGCAGTGAAAGGGAAAAGGAGAGGTTGGAAGCTCATCACAATCAGTGGTGTTGGCAGGAAGTATGGCTAGTTTTAAAAGACTCTTGGACATGCATCTTAGCGAAAAAAATATACGGGGATATGGGAAATTACTTTCTACACACACACACCAACATTGGTTGAAGTTGACACGCCAGTTACAACTATGTAACTATGGAGAACTTTATAAGGAGGCAGAAAAACACAGTAAGAAACAATTTCATGAAAAAAAGAAGAGCCATTAAGTAGTAAATGTGTATGGATTTTTTTAAATTATTTTAATAAGGATATAATTTAGTGTCATTTTAACAAGTTTCCGACTGCCCACCGTAGATATACTGTGGCAGGGCAGCTCAGCTGCGCAAAATATACGTATATCTACGTGATTTCGTGCACGCGGCACAGGGGAAGGTGGGCGGTGGGAGGAGCGGGGGCGATCCCTGTCGGCCTCCCGCGATCGTCAGAGAAACTGACAGAAGTCCCGCCTGCTTATATAAACAAAGCAGACGAGTCTTCTGTCACACAGGCAGAGAGCGATCAGGAGTTTCAGCTAAGCTGAAACCCCGATCTCTCTGTGCCTGCCATCCCCCACACAGTCAGTAAGCATGGTTAGGCATACAATAACCCCTTTGATCAGTGTTAACCCCTTCCCCGCCAGTGTCATTTATACTGTAACCGTGCATATTTTTTTAGCACTGATCACTGTAGTAATGTCACTTGTCCTCAAAAAGTGTAAAAAATATCAGTTAGGGGTCCGATCTGTCCGCCGCAATGTCGCAGTCTCGCTAACAATCACTGATCGTTGCCATTATAAATAAAAACAAAAAATAAAATAAAATTCCAAAAATCTATCCCGAAGTTTGTAAACGCTATAACTTTTTGTGCAAACCAATTAAGATACGCTTTTTTTTTTTTGCCAAAAATATGTAGCAGAATACAAATTGGCCTAAACTGAGAAA
This sequence comes from Pelophylax lessonae, assembly GCF_965119305.1. NCBI lineage: Eukaryota > Metazoa > Chordata > Amphibia > Anura > Ranidae > Pelophylax > Pelophylax lessonae. The sequence continues at coordinate 584,672,950 of NC_138770.1, forward strand.
AGAATTCGATTTTTTAAATTTTTTTTATTGGGAATGTTTTATAGCAGAAAGTAAAAAAATATTGTGTTTTTTTCAAAATTGTCGCTCTTTTCTTTGTTTATAGTGCAAAATCTAAAAACAGCAGAGGTGATCAAATACCACCAAAAGAAAGCTCTATTTGTCTGGAAAAAAAAGGGGACATCAATTGTATTTGGGTACAGCGTAGCACGACCGCACAATTTTTAGTTAAAGTAAAGCAGTGTCGAATCACAAAAAATGGCCTGGTTATTAAGGGGGTAAAACCTTCCAGGGCTGAAGTGGTTAATAAACACAAGTACATAAAATACTAAAATACATTACTAGCAAAACTTAGAAGATGGGACTATTACATAATTTCTTTCCATATATGAACTAAACTGATTATTCATTGATATGTTTTTTTATTTCCTCTATTTAATTTGCACATTGAAGAAAAATACATTTTGCGCAGAGAAAAAACAAAAACAAATTAAAAGTGTTTAATATACAAAAATGCATGACTTAGATAAAACAACCAAGCCTCTCCTGAATGTGTATACAAAGCTTTCTTTATAGATCTCATGCACACTGTAAATCTCACCTCAGATTAGTTCAATTATTTCTGAACGTAAATTAATAATGTTGAAGGTGTCACATATGTCAGGCTTTTCAGGCTGCATTAGACAGAGCACAGCGCATACCTTTAATTGCATTTGGTTGGGCTACGCAGGTCATTTTTAGTAGCACTGTATGGCTGAGAAGGTTTCAAACATTCCAGACAAATGTCTGCACCAGAATCTCTGGATCAGTGGCTGCGATCACGGGGATAGGTCATTTGTTTGATTAGAGCATACGTCTAAAACAAAGAAAGTGTATTGAAGTGTATCAGACTCTTGGTCTCATTTACAGGTCTGCAGATGCATATAGGAGCTATTACAGGTGACCTTTGACCCCTGGCCACCCTCAGGTGATACTACTCTGCCTGGTCTCCTCCTGTTAGCTTCAGTCAAATGATAAGCTTGGGGGATATGTAAAAGTGACGGCTTAATTATAAATCAGGTCGACGATATCTGAACATAGGACCAGCCTGGAGCTATCCAGATGCAAAAGGAAAATGTATTTAGAAAATAATGGGTTTTCAATATCACGATGATGATAGTGTTAGCTATAACAAATCTGCCTGCAGATTTAAGACTGCAGAGATAACACATGAAAACAGCCATGAAAAATGTTGGAACCCCAGTAATTGAAGGGCAGAGTTATGCTGTGTTGGTTGTTTTTCTTGCATTTGTTCATCTAGCCTGAGGAGGCTATGAATTCCTCTAATTAAAATACTGGGGCAGTGTTGTGAGTAGGAAAAAATATACTTTCAAATAGTAGATACATTGATAGATGGAGGGAAGAATGGAAGCAAGAAAGGTGGGCAAGAAGGAAGGAAGGGAGATAAGAGACATGGAACGAAGGAAGGAAAGAAAGAAAGAAAGAAAGAAAGAAAGAAAGAAAGAAAGAAAGAAAGAAAGAAAGAAAGAAAGAAAGAAAGAAAGAAAGAAAGAAAGAAAGAAAGAAAGAAGGCAAATAAGGAAGAAAGAAATAAAGAGAGAAAGAAGGGAAATAAGGAAGAAAGGAAGAAAGAAAGAAAGAAAGAAAGAAAGAAAGAAAGAAAGAAAGAAAGAAAGAAAGAAAGAAAGAAAGAAAGAAAGAAAGAAAGAAAGAAAGAAAGAAAATAAATTAATTTAGGGAAGGAAGGAAGGAACGATTGAATGAACAAAGGAGGGAGGGAAAGAAGGAACGATCAGAGGAAGTAAAGAATGAAGGAAGAAGAGAGGGAAGTAAGTTAAAAATGAAAGACAGAAAGGAGGAATTGAATGATGTAACTAAGAAAGGAAGGTAGGATGGAAAGGAAAGAAGGAAACAAAGAACGAAGGGAGGAAGGAAGGGAGGAAGGAAGGAAGGAAGAAAGAAAGAAAGAAAGAAAGAAAGAAAGAAAGAAAGAAAGAAAGAAAGAAAGAAAGAAAGAAAGAAAGAAAGAAAATAAATGAATTTAGGGAAGGAAGTAAGGAACAAATGAATGAACAAAGGAAGGAGGGAAAGAAGGAAAGAAGGGAGGAAGTAAAGAATGTAGGAAGAAGACAGGGAAGTAAGGTAAAAATGAAAGACAGAAAGGCGGGATTGAATGATGTAACAAAGAAAGGAAGGTAGGATGGAAAGGAAGGAAGGAAACAAGAAAGGAAAGAAGGTGGGAAGGAAGGAAAGAGGGAGGGAAAGAAAGAAGGAAGAGAGAAAGGGAGGAAGGAAGGAAGGAAGGGAACGGAAGGGAAAGGAAAGTAAAGGAAAGGAAGGGAAGAAAAGAAGGAAGGAGAGAAGGAGGAAAGGAGGAAGTAAGGAAGCAGCCTAATATGGCCTTTTACAGTTAAAGAGATTATTTAACCCCTTGGCACCGGCCATACGCAAATATGCGGCCTCTTGGCGCCTGTTCCTTAGCGCCGAGGGGCCGCATATTGGCATGAATTGCTGTGTATACACCTGTGCTGCAAGCGTGTGCCCTATGTGCTCTCAGCATAGTTACCATCCCCTAACTAAAAGCTCCCTATCCCTCGTTGCAATCAGGAGTTGTGACCATCATGTGACCGCCATGGCAGCTAATCACGGCAGTCACGTGATCTTAAGCTGTGTCATAACCCTCTTAATGCGCCAGGAGCCGCTTGTGCTAAGAGGTTACATTTTCCAGAGTTGGCCTTTGAGAATAAATATTACAGTATGTTTGGCATTTAGGTGATACCCTTTCTTGGCTAACTTGAAGCAGAACTAAAGGTTAAGCACAAAAAAGTGAACAGACAGGCTTTGTATGGCAGATGAGACATGCAATTCCATTGCTCCTTCTTGTAACTGTATATAAATATGTGGATTTCAAAACCATTTTCAGAAATGACAAAGAGATCTAAGTTATTCCAAAAGCTTGCATCTTAACCGCTTGCCGACCGCTGCAAGTACATATACTGCCCCGGCCAGGCAAAGTGACGTACCGGTACATCACTAGCCTGTGAGCCAATAGGGGGTGAGCGCGCGCCGCCGGAGGTGCGCTCCCACCCCCGCTCGTTCCCTAACAAGTCCGCGCGTGTGACCGATGTTCGCCGGTCACTCGCGATCGTCTGCTGTGAAGGGAGAAAGGCAGGCGGCTAATGTAAACAAAGCAGCCTGTCATTCTTCCCTGTGTAACAGCAGAGATCTAATGGTCCTGCTATGTAGGACCGTAGATCTCTGCTGTTACATGTAAAGCCACATCCCTGCACAGTTAGAAACACGCCCCTAGGGACACACTTAACCCCTCCTTCTCCAATAAAGTTAACCCTTTCCCTGCCAGTGTCATTTTTACAGTAACAGTGCATATGTATAGCACTGATTACTGTAGTAATGTCACTGGTACCCCCAAAAGTGTCAAAATGTCAGTCAAGGGTCCGATCTGTCCACCACAATGTCGCAGCACCGCAAAAAAAATCGCAGATCGCCGCCATTCCTTGTTTAAAAAAAAACAACAAAAATGACAAAAATCTTTCCCTTAGTTAGTAAACGCAATAACTTTTGCGCAAACCAATCAAAATACGCATTTGTGATTTTTTTTTTTACTAAACATATGTAGCAGAAAACAAATTGCCCAAAAATGTTAAAAAATTTTGATTTTTACATTTTTTTTGGGGAATTTCATATAAAAAAATTTGAAAAATATTGTTATTTTTGCAAAATTGTCGCTCTTTTTTTGTTTATAGCGCATGATCCAAAAATCTCACAGGTGATCAAATACCACCAAAAGAAAGCTCTATTTGTGGGAAAAAAAGGACATCAAATTCGTTTAGGTACAGCGTCGCACGATCGCGCAATTGTCCATTAAAGTTACGCAGTGCCGAATCGCAAAATAGGGCCTGGTCAGGAAGGGGGTAAAATCTTCCGGGGCTTAAGTGGTTAAAACTTACGTGAACCAATAAAGAGTATCAGTTAAACGCCAAACTTTATGTACTAATCGAAGGCTAACACAGTACAACACTATTACTACAAAGAATAAATATTCATTGTCTTGCATAGAAGCAGTCAAAGTGAAAAATACACTAAATTCGAATTCACTCGTTTTATTTACACGGCATGGACCTGTTTAATCGGTGCTTGTCTGATTGTTTGCAGTATTTAACAAAGCATATACCTCTGCTAAGGATGTTTATCTTTCTTTAATTACTGTTTACCATGGGCTATAATGTGATATAATAATGTTTTCAGGACTTAATATGAAGCTTAGCTATCCACCTAGCACAGCTAATATACAATGACCTAAGATCACATTTCTTTGTAATAAAAAGCAAAAGTTAACTGAGCAATATGCTGGTGCTACTGGCAACATATAAAGTATAGAAGGATCTGGTTTCACATAGAATGCCAGCACAAGAGGCTGCTTTGTTACCTAAAGAGAAAGGTTAATGAAACATCAGCAAGTTCAAGTCAACAGAGAGTTCATATTAAAAGCAATGGAAGGTATATTATAGCTAACTATAACAGGCATTCCAAATTTCATTTGCATGGTCATGTAGATAGGAACTGCGATTTATTGCTGCCATCCTTTGTAGAATAGAATTGAGAATACAGAGAAAAAATCCATAATAGAAATTTGAGTGGTTTGTGATTTATATCACTGTTTGATATATACTCGTGGTTATAGCAGTATGGCTTCCCTCACTCCAAAGACATGCTGGTAAGTTAATTGGCTCCTGTCTAAACTGGCCCTTATATGTGTATGTATGAATGTGAGTTAGGGCCTTAGATTTTAAGATCCCTAAGCACAGGGACTAATGTGAATGTATAATACAGTATATACGCTATATTGTCAAAAGTATTGGGACACCTGCCTTTACACGCACATGAACTTTAATGACATCCTAGCCTTAGTCTACAGGGTTCAATATTGAGTTGGCCCACCCTTTGCAGCTATAACAGCTTTAACTCTTCTGGGAAGGCTGTAGACAAAGTTTAGGAGTGTGTCTATGGGAATGTTTGACCATTCTTCCAATAGCGCATTTGTGATGTCAGGCACTGATGATGGAGGAGAAGGCCTGGCTTGCAGTCTCTGTTCTAATTCATCCCAAAGGCGTTCTATCAGGTTGAAGTCAGGACTCTGTGCAGGCAAGTCAAGTTCCTCCACCTTAAACTCGCTCATCCATGTCTTTATGGACCTTGCTTTGTGTACTGGTCAAAATCATTTGGTGGAGGAGAGGTTATGGTGTGGGGTTGTTTTAAGGGGGTGGGGTTCCAGTGAAGGTAACTCTTAAGGCATCAGCATACCATGAAATGTTAGACAATTTCATGCTCCCAACTAGGTGGGAACAGTTTGGGGGTGGCCCCTTCTGGTTCCAACTTGACTGCCCACCAGTGCACAAAGCAAGGTTCATAAAGACATGGATGAGCAAGTTTGGGGTGGAGGAACTTGACTGGCCTTCACAGAGTCCTGACCTCAACCTGATAGAATACTTTTGGGATGAACTTGACTGGCCTGCACAGAGTCCTGACCTCAACCTGATAGAACACTTTTGGGATGAATGAGAGTGGAGACTGTGAACCAGGCCTTCTCATCAAACATCAGTGTCTGACCTCATAAATGTGCTTCTGAAAGAATGGTCAAACTTTCCTATAGGCACACTCTTAAACCTTGAGGACAGCCTTCCCAGAAGAGTTGAAGCTGTTATAGCTGCAAATGGTGGGCCAACTCAATAACTCAATATTGAACCCTAAGGACTAAGACTGGGATACCATTAAAGTTAACAGTTCATACTCACAGGTCACTTTATTGGGTACACCTGTTCAATTGCTGGGTAACAAACTGCTAATCAGCTAATCACATGGCAGCAACTCAATGCATTTAGGCATATAGACGTGGTGAAGACGACTTGCTGAAGTTCAAAAAAAGCATCAGAATGGCAAAGAAAGTAGATTTAAGTGACTTTGATTGTGGCATGGTTGTTGATGCCAGACAGGCTGGTCTGAGTATTTCAAAAACTGCTGATCTACTGGGATTTTCATGCACAACAATTTTTAGGGTTTACAGAGAATGGTCCGAAAAAGAGAAAATATCCAGTGAGCGGCAGTTGTGTGGACGAAAATGTCTTGTTGATGTCAGAGGTGAGAGGAGAATGGGCAGACTGGTTCAAGATGATAGAAAAGCAAATAATAACTCAAATAACCTCTCCTTATGACCAATGTATGCAGAATACCATCTCTGAATGCACAGCACATCGTACCTTGAAGCAGATGGGTGCCATTCCTGTCAGCTGAGGCTCTGTTCACATACTGGCATATCGGATCACAGGTGGAATTATCGCAATTCTGCCCGCGATCCTGAATCATTGCAAATCGCGGGACTCCCATGCAATTGCCGTGACTTGTAATGACACCCCAAACGTAGCGCAATTTTGCCATGATTGGCGCCCGACGAATCAAGGTAAAATTGCGCAAACAGAATCATGGGACACCTGTCACCCAAATAAAGTACAAGAACTTATTTTGGGCAACAGGCGTCCTGCAAATCTGTTTGTGCAATTTTACCGCTAAATGTTGGGTGACAATTGTGGCAAAATCGCACCGAGTTTGGGGTGCCATTACAAGTCATGGGAATCACACAGGCATCCCGCAATTTGTGGCGATTCTGCCCGAGATCCGATACACCAGTATGTAAACGGAGCTTAAGAACAGAAAATTTAGGCTATAATTCGCACAGGCATACCAAAATTCGACAATAGATTTCAGCTGCAACATTCAGATGGTAGGGTCAGTATTTGGCATAAACAACATGAAAACATGGCTCCATCCTGCCTTGAATTAAAGGTCCAGGCTGGTGGTGTAATGGTGTGGGGGATATTTTCTTGACACACTTTGGGCCCCTTAGTAACAATTGAGCATAGTTTAAACCCCATGGCCTACCTGAGTATTGTTGCTGACCATGTCCATCCCTTTATGACTACAGTGTACCCATCTTCTGATGGCTCCTTCCAGCAGGATAATGCACCATGTCACAAATCATCTCAAACTGGTTTCTTGAACATGACAATGAGGTCACTGTACTCCAATGGCCTCCACAGTCACCAGATCTCAATCCAATAGAGCACCTTTGGGATGTGGTGGAACGCATCATGGATGTGCAGTCGACAAATCTGCAGAAACTGTGTGATGCTACCATGTCAATATGGATTAAAATCTCTGGGGAATGTTGACAACACCTTGTTGAATCTATACCAGGAAGAATTAAGGCAGTTCTGAAGGCAAAAGGGGTCCAACCCAGTACTAGTAAGGTGTACCTAATAACGTGGCCAGTGAATATATATATATATATATATATATATTCTGTATATCTATATACCTATATCTATACATATATATATACTCTACACATATATATACTGTATATATATATATATATATATATATACAGATATATCGGTATCGGCCCTGGAACTGGCCGATATTCCCGATATTATTGTGATGTCATTCTGCCTTCTTAGGCCGCCTCCCTTGCCTTGGACAGCCTTGTCTGGAGCCATAGCCATACACCCACCCACAGCAGCCCGGTGCCAGCCAGCCACATTCACAGGTCCTGTACCAGCCAGCCAGCCACAGACACTGTACCAGTGAGCCAGCCACCCACAGGCCCTGTACCAGCCAGCCACCCACCCACAGGCCCTTTACCAGCCAGCCACAGGCACTGTACCTGCCAGCCAGCCACAGCTACTGTGCTAGCCACCCACCCACCACAGGGTGCCAGCCAGCCACCCACAGACAGGGTGCCAGACAGCCAGCCACCCACAGACAGGATGCCAGACAGCCAGCCACCCACAGGCCCTTTACCAGCCAGCCACAGGCACTGTACCAGCCAGCCGCCCACTGGCCCTGTACCAGCCAGCTGCCCACTGGCCCTTTGCCAGCCACCCACCTACCACAGGGTGCCAGACAGTCAGCCACCCACCTACCACAGGGTGTCCGCCATCCATCCACTGCAGGGTGCTAGCCAGCCAGCCATTCACCACAGGTAGCCAGCCATCCACCACAAGGTGCCAGCCAGCAATCCACCACAGGGTGCCAGCCAGCCATCCACCACAGGGTGCCAGACAGCCACCCACCACAGGGTGCCAGCAAGCCAGCCTCCCACCACAGCCAGCCATTAAGCATTAAACAAAAATTAACATGTTCAGGACCAGATTCCTGTCAAGAATTGTCTTTATTTTTCAAAACTTTAAATGTACAAAATATCGACCCATATCGGCCGATACCGATATGTGATGGCCAAAATATCGGTATCGGCCCTGAAAAATTATATCGGTCTATCCCTAATATATAATCACTTCTGCCATACACCACAGTCAAACCCTGAAACTCTCTGTAGACCAAACTAGAAGTAATCAATAGACTTGGGCCTGGCCGTCTCAGAGGGCTGACCCTGCCTCTCTCAGTTTTAGTTCTTCTGTACAGGTGATAACAGGAAGCTGATTTCAAAACTGATTCAGATACCTGTGCTATGCAAAAATTAATTTATTGGATTTACAGTAAAGTCAAAACTAATTTCAGTTACCTATTCATCATTTCTGTGACTCTGGCTTAAAAAACAAAGCAGTTTTATCCTGATTGTTTTCTAATAGAATAGATTGTAAACTAATTTATTCCATTTTGAAAAGCACACCATATTTTTATTTCATTTGTACAACTAAATACATTTAAAAAATCGAAAAGAAGTATTACCAATTTTGAAAGTCTGTTGGCTTCATGTTGTGTAACAAATGAAAAATGATAGATTTTAGGAGACTAATCCATTATGTGTTGAAACTCCAAATATAGAGCTATATTTTTTTTTAATTTCCATTATTTATCCAAACACTCTAATCTCCTAAGTTTCTTAAAGGGTCATGTTCCTCTAAAATGTCAATGACCAAAATCCTTAGTTTGTTAAGCAGATCAAGGATATCTTCAATCTCATGGCTAACAGGACAAAGATTGCATGATAATATAATTTAAACATTAAGTTCATGGTACACCCAGGCTTGTGATAAAGGGTTTTTCCCCTTGGAACGCTGGAGAACCACTCACCCTGAAACAATAGGCCAAATTAGTATTCATCCAGCCCAAGGGTGTCAAGCGCACACATACATACAAACACTGTGATAGATGCTTGCGTCTTGCTGGGAGGTCACCATTATGAATCTTTTGAGGCAGTCCGCTCTGTCAAATTGCAGGCAATATCTGTACAAATGGGCTTTTGCAGCTCAAAGGGGGGCTTCTTGATCTATATAATAAAGTCCACAGACATGAAAGAAAGCCGCTTTCAATGACATGATTAATATCGGAAATACCTGGCATATGAATGGTGAAAAGTCTTCAAGAGATGACTGATGATGAAAAAAGATAATTAGGAAAATGTCAAAAGTCACTGTTTTAGACTGTGGCAGAAAAATCAGTAGTTGGAGGTTGAAAATGAACTTACTTGGGGCAGAAACAAAGACTTTGTTGAGAATTATTACAAAAAATTTCACAGTTCATTATTACGTGACTGCAATACAGTTTACACAATTGTTTTCTATAAGCCAATGAGATTGCATTCTATACCTACAAATACCAATACAAAGTTATATTATTGAGTTTAAAGTGCATCTGAACCCGGAATTTTTTTTTCATATTTTGCAGCTTACTAGTACTTAGATGTGGTGGCTGATTTTGTTTCCCTTTTTCCCAGGATTTTTTCTATTTATTTTCACCTGGTAACTATACAAATGACAAAATGACACATTTTTGTCCATTTTACTTCTCCATTTACATCTTTAAAGGAGCCAAAATTGTCAAAAAACTGGACTTGAAATATTTGCCTTTGTTCATCTCAATAACATGGGGATTGATTGGATTAGTAGTTTACAAAATATAGATAACATTGTTTACTCTGTCCTTTCATCCCACAGGTAGTGACAAGGACACTGCATTTTGGCAAGATGAACAAATGAAAACTATTGCAACCCCCACATCTAAGCACTGGTAATCTGCAAAATATATATGACAAATGGGTGAACAAGAAAAAAAAAATAAGGAATGTACCATAAATAAATAGGAAGTAACACACCACCATGACAGTCCAGCAGTCTGTAGTATTGTGCCATCCCCCCTTTCTTCTACTGGCCAGCTCGTTGGGGCCCAGAACTTTTAGCTGGAGCACTCAAGTTAGTGTATCTTTAAGAACAAATGCAAGTGCTAACAATGTGTTACTTGCAAATAACTCTTTCCCTTTAAGAGATGGTACAGGCACTAGCACTATGTTGTTTGTGATAACTCTCTTTTGTCTCTTTTTGGTCATATAGTGTGCTTTTTGGCCAGCAGCCTCCTATCAACTCCTGTGTTAGCAGATGATATCTCTCTATTCTCTGTATGAAGTTCAGCCAGTCAGCATCCACAGTGTCCTCTTCCTTGGTTAAGCAGCAGAATCAAACACATATGGATCTCCCTGAGGTCCCAAGCTGTCTGTCACTGTGCCTGTCTGCCTACAGTAGTGAGCAGTATATTGGCAGCCAACTGTGCATCCAGTCCTCTCCAAATAGCCTCCTCACTTCTTCTCCCCAGCCCAAGAAAAGCAGCAGAACAAAAAACCCTCCTCCCCAGAGCACTTCCCATTCATTCACTGTCCAGTGCAACTGAGGCTGCAGAGAAAGGTGTGTGTGTTTAAACTTTGGGGTGCACACCCTAATGCTATAGGCTGGGCACACCTATGCAACTATAATTAGAAATGCTAGGAACACCAAGCAACTTTCCAGACAAAATCTCATTCCTTTGCAACTCCAGAAAGTAAAAACATTATTTTGTTTCCATTCAGTGTGTCTGCGGTCCCCTCTTAATAATTATTATAGAGCAGAAAAAAAGTCTTGATTCCCTGCCTTTATTGTCATGAGCCATACATCTTGATATTTTCATTGCACTTCACTCAGCAATCAACCTAAAAACACATCACAAACTGCTTAGCAGAAGACAGCCATCGTTGTCTATGTCCTGATCATTTTGGCATCCTGTGTGGTCTAAAGCAGCCAATTGTAGAAAGCAGAATAAATATAGAGGGATCCTTGATGTCTGTCTTATTATAGATGCTGGTCTGGGGTATGCTGCCTACCGTGTACAGTGCAGACTGGAGATCACAGATCAGTATATAATGCAGACAGGTTGAAAGTAAATAAAGCATTTTTAACACTGGTCTGGTTTTTAAGGCAGTAAATGGTTATATTTTTCAAAGTGTATTACAAGGGAGTCATTTGAAATGCAAAATGTCCTTGCGGGACAACTGTACCTAATTGGACCTAAATATGGTCTAAGGTTGTGTTGCATGAGGCATTGTTTGGTTGTCCACCCTTGGCTGCCTCAGAGTCGTGTTCTTTTTTTTTTTCTTAATTTCTAAATAATTTATTATTCCTTTTTTTTGTTGTTTTTATTTTTTGTGTCCGGTTGTCTACACCCGTCCTGAAGTTGATGATTAAAGTATAACAAAGGGCAACACTTTTTTTAAATTTTGGATAGAATGGAGAGGGATTATAGTTCAGTTTTTATTGCTGTCTGTACCCCTATTAGGGAGATTCAACCTCTCTATTTGTCCTGTTTACCATAATCGCTGAAAGTAAAAGAAAATCCCCCATTTTGGATTGTCCCCAGAAAAGTAATAGAGGGGAAATCCTCCAATGGGAACACTAGTTATGGTAACCAGGGGGGTCCCCAAGAAATTTTCTTCATTTGCATGGATTTCCTCTCACTTCCTGTTTAGCTATGGGAGATAAAGTAAAAGGAAATCTCCGTAATGGGGCACAGATGGTGAAGAAAAATCTGCCAGGGCTTAAAACCCTAAATTACTCTATCCAATATGAAAAGAAAACATTTTACTTATAGGTCTACTTTAATGCTAAAGACTAATATTTTTTTAGAATCCGGGGTGTAACTATAGGGGTTGTAGGGGTTGCAATTGCAACCAGGCCCCATGCTCCAGGGGGCCTGTGTGGCTCCCCTGTACACCTGGATAGGAGGGGTGGCAGGGGCAGCATGTAGAGAAATCACTATCCTCCTTTTTCCTCCTGTAGCTGTAGGAGGAAACTGGAGGAGATTGATTCCTCTGTATGCTGCCCCCGCCACTCCTCCTATCCAGTTCACTTCTGTTCTGCTGTCTCTGGGCCCCTGTGTGCTCCTCTGCCTTCCACTGTGCTGACCCCCCCCCCCACCCACTGTGCCCCCTCCCCTCTCCTGCCGGCCACTGCAGGAGATGTTTCAAAATAGAGAACCAGGAAGCGTTCAGTAAATATGTAATTTACCAGCTCCTTTATTTTCTGAATGGACAGAGTCATAGTCAGTGACATTGTAAAAAAATAAAATCAAATAATAAAAAATAATACAATTAAAATACCAAAAAATAAAAACTGACCCCAATTGGTGAACTTCCTGGATTACAAAGGTCACACTTGCAACCGGGCCCTGGCATTCCACCACCATGGGGAGGCCCCAAGATGGCAGGAAGGGGGCCCACTGCAGAACTTGTGAAAGGGTCCCACTGCGGGACCGTAATAATGGGCCCTGCAACGAGAATAAAGGGTCCCAGGATCAGTGGGAATAGTACCGGGCTTGAAGGGATTCGGGGGCCAGGGGTTTGAGTGGCCCTTCATGGTTTCTTGCACCGGGGCCCTAAAGGTTCTAGTTACGCCTCTGTTTCGGACTATAACTTTTGCTGGTATTATGAGGATGTGATGTGTTTATTTCCCTCTCAAGCTTAACAAATAATATTGTTTGGTACACTTCCTTTAGTTATACAGTAGATATTGTTAGTTTCTGTATTGGTCCATCCTCTTTACCAGCTCTATACCTCTGTACCAGTCCCATATTGTAATGGTTCCTGGGGGGTATTAAAGGTTATATATCATGTACCCTCTTATAATGCAGTATTTTTTAATTACTTGTGAATATTTTTTTTTTTTTTGGTTCAACAGTTTTTATTAGGTTTTTAAGGAGAAGGGTACAAGCAGGTAACAACAGTAAAATGCATTGTATACAGAGAAAGTACAATAACAGATAGTTTATGTATACAAAGAGTCGAATACAGTTATTATTTTTGGTTTGTAATCTAACAGTAACATTGGCGTTGGTCATATGGCAGGAGTGTTGTTCACTCTCCCGGACACCCCAATTGGGAGCAGAGCTGTGTTCTGTGGGGATTGACAACACTGCTAGCCATAGTTTTGCGCTATACTTAAATTCTGAGTAACTTAAACTGAATATTATCAATGCCCTGTCGTGAAACAAGAAAAGTTGTGATATTTGTTCATCATTAGCCTCTAAGGTCTTAGAGAGTAACCAATTGTCGGGCCAATGAGGCCCACGTGTGGTCTAGAGGTAGGTGAGGGAATTGATACAGAAGAATGGGTGTAATGGTTATGCTGATATGTACAGTATCTCACAAAAGTGAGTACACACCTTGCATTTTGTAAATATTTTATTATAACTTTTCATGTGACAACACTGAAGAAATGACACTTTGCTACAATGTAATGTAAATTAGTAAGTGTACAGCTTCTATAACAGTGTAAATTTGCTGTCCCCTCAAAATAACTCAACACACAGTCATTAATGTCTAAACTGCTGGAAACAAAAGTGAGTGCACCCCTAAATGAAAATATTCAAATTGGCCGAATTAGCCATTTTCCCTCTCAAGTATCATGTGACTCGTTAGTGTTACAAGGTCTTAGGTCTGAATGGGGAGCATGCGTGTTAAATTTGGTGTTATAGCTCTCACTCTCTCATACTGGTCACTGGAAGCTCATCTGAAAAAAAAAAGAATTGTTGCTCTACATAAAGATTCCTAGGCTATAAGAAGATTGCAAAGACCCTGAAACTGAGCTGCAGCACGGTGGCCAAGACCATACAGCGGTTTAACAGGACAGGTTCCACTCAGAACAGGCTTCGCCATCGTCGACCAAAGAAGTTGACTTCACATGCTCAGCGTAATATCCATAGGTTGTCCTTGGAAAATAGACGTATGAGTGCTGCCAGCATTGCTGCAGAGGTTGAAGGGGTGGGGGGTCAGCCTGTCAGTGCTCAGACCATACGCCGCACACTGAATCAAATTGGTCTGCATGGTTGTCGTCCCAGAAGGATGCCTCTCTTAAAGGTGATGCACAAGAAAGCCCGCAAACAGTTTGCCGAAGACAAGCAGACTAAGAACATGGATTACTGGAATCATGTCCTGTGGTCTGATGAGACCAAGATAAACTTATTTGGTTCACATGGTGTCAGGCTTATGTGGCGGCAACCAGGTGAGGAGTACAAAGACAAGCGTGTCTTGCCTACAGTCAAGCATGGTGGTGGAAGTGTCATGGTCAGGGGCTGCATGAGTGCTGCCGGCACTGGGGAGCTACAGTTCCTTGAGGGGAACCATGAATGCCAACATGTACTGTGACATTCTGAAGCAGAGAATGATCCCCTCCTTTCAGAGACTGGGCCGCAGGGCAGTATTCCAACATGATAACGACCTCAAACACACCTCCGAAGTGACCACTGCCTTGCTAAAGAGGCTGAGGGTAAAGATGATGGCCTGGCAATGCATGTCTCCAGACCTAAACCCTATTGAGCATCTGTGGGACATCCTCAAATGGAAGGTGGAGGAGTGCAAGGTCTCTAACATCCACCAGCTCTGTGATGTCATCATGGAGGAGTGGAAGAGGACTCCAGTGGCAACCTGTGAAGCTCTGGTGAACTCCATGCCTAAGAGGGTTAAGGCAGTGCTGGAAAATAATGGTGGCCACACAAGATATTGACATTTTGGGCCCAATTTGAACATTTTGAGTTAGGGGTGTACTCACTTTTGTTGCCAGCGGTTTAGACATTAATGGCTGTTTGTTATTTTGAGGGGACAGCACATTTACACTGTAATACAAGCTGTACACTCACTACTTTGCATTGTATCAAAGTGTCATTTCTTCAGTGTTGTCACATGAAAAGATATAATAAAATATTAACAAAAATGTAAGGGGTGTACTCACTTTTGTGAGATAATGTATATGCATTGTGTCTGAGTGATCGTGTCTATTACTCAGATATGGGGGCCAAGGGTAGGTACATGAAGATGTGCGGTACATGTCAATATGTCATTATGAGTCTTCTAAGGAGAAGGAAAAAGAAGAGGGGGAAAAAAAATATATATATATATATATATATTTTTTTTTTTCTCTCTCCTTTTATCCTGGTATGTGTATGCCATTTTTGTAACACAATTTTGTATGGTAAAAGATTTTAATAAATTCAGATTGAAACAAAGTGTATTACAAGAACTTATAGGGGTTCAGCAGTTCAGCAGTAGAGACTGTCCATTCAGCAAAGTGAAACAAGATTGCAAATACAACTGTACACTTTTTATTGTTTCTAACCTTTCAGAGCCAAACTGAAATCAGCAGGTTTAAATTTCCTTACATCTCCTGCTGGCACATGGCTCCTTATATAGAGTTACATCAAAGAAGTTATCTTCTATATTCCTACAAATGTGCATGCCATTGCCTTCTGTGCTGGTTCACAGTTGTCGGCAGTGATGAGCAGGTTGCATGTACATACTGTGTAAGCTGATGCCGGAAATGTCTTCTTTCATATAACACCAGACAATATTTTCTATCTCACCTGATCTAAAGACATGTTCTTTAAATAAATTGTGATTAGGACTTCTGCAGTTGAATCAACCACATATAACCCTACGTTCACACATATGCGCTTTTTTGTGCATTTTCCATTTTATCAGATATGCACTACAATCCAATTAACATGGTTTCCTATGGCACACGTTCACATCTATGCGTTTTTCAGTGGGTGCTTTTTTGGAAAGGGTCTGGGACTTTTTTCTCTGGCGCAGATTGCATTTTGCATGTAATACAATTCAATGGAGGTGCACCAGAAATTAAAGTGTTGCAATTCTGATGTGTTTATTTATGCTTATAGTGTTTTTTTTCCTTCTTTAAAAACACTGTATATAGCTGGTTGCTAAGGAGTGGGCCCGGTAAGCTGGCTGCCGCGTCCTTACCAACCGATGAGTCATCAGCTGTCAGCGTAGTGCATGCTGGACTGCCAATGTCACAGGGGGGAGGTGCCTCCTGGTGATATTGCCGGATGGCCTCCCCCCATAGTTATTTAAGAAATGTCACATGGCAGGCAGTCCACAGGAGGGTTCATGGTGGGCTGAGCTTTTTAAATTTGT
The DNA here is from genome assembly GCF_965119305.1 of Pelophylax lessonae. Taxonomy (NCBI): domain Eukaryota; kingdom Metazoa; phylum Chordata; class Amphibia; order Anura; family Ranidae; genus Pelophylax; species Pelophylax lessonae. Next base: position 584,689,208 of record NC_138770.1, read on the forward strand.
TTGAGTTTTTCAGGTCTGACGGTGGTGGCGGCACCGTAGTTGGCCATGGATCTACATCAGGGGACATTTTTTTTTTCATTAAAGGAATTGTCAAAAACTGGCTCCTGTCTTAATTCACTTTTACATCTTTTTGGGTGAATGGGTAGGCATACTCATTCACATGGGGGGGGGGTCTGGGATCTAGGGGGCTTAAAAAGGGGGCTTCCAGATTCCAATAAGCTCCCTGCCTGCAGACACCCACAACTACAGACCAGGGTTATGGGGAAGACGCACTTGTCCTTGGCCCCCCTGCCCCAAAGTATCCCTCCATGTTGGGGGTATGCGGCCTGGTATGGTTCAGGAGGGATGGGGCCGCTCCCTCTACCCCTCCCTTTCCTGAACTGCTGGGCTGCATAATCAGATAAGGGTCTGGTATGGATTTGGGGACCCCACGCAATTTGTTTTTAAATTTTGGTGTGGAGTTCTCCTCCAAATCCATACCAGAACCGAAGCATCACGCCGTTTCTTTCCTGATTTATTTTTGCCAGCAATTCTTTTTTTTACATTCAGCTGATGACTCATGTGTTGTCAAGGACACAGCGGCTGGCTTCCCAGCCTGCTCCTTGGCAACTAGCTACCAGCAACACAAAACGTAAAATGTATTAAAACTGCATGCAAAAAACGAAGGTTTTAAAATGCAAAACGCACTGCAAAACAAGCCAGAAAAATGCATCAAGCACAGCCCGAAATAGATGGGAACCTAGACTAGAGCACAACTTACAGTGACATAAAACATTTTTACATAATAAAACTATTGCACACAGAGGGGGTGGTTTACTAAAGGAGTAGAATGTTTGCCAGTGAAGCTCTGTTCTTCTAAATTATCCAGTCAAATACAAGGTGAAATCCTATATATAAGTTTAATAATAGTGCCACTGTGACCTGGAAAGTGTACATATATATATATATATATATATATATATATATATATATATACTGTGTATATATATATATATATATATATATATATATATACAGTGAATTGTGAAAGTATTCGGCCCCCTTGAACTTTTCGACCTTTTGCCACATTTCAGGCTTCAAACATAAAGATATAAAACTGTAATTTTTTGTGAAGAATCAACAACAAGTGGGACACAATCATGAAGTGGAACAAAATTTATTGGATATTTCAAACTTTGTTAACAAATAAAAAACTGAAAAATTGGGCGTGCAAAATTATTAGGCCCCTTTACTTTCAGTGCAGCAAACTCTCTCCAGAAGTTCAGTGAGGATCTCTGAATGATCCAATGTTGACCTAAATGACTAATGATGATAAATAGAATCCACCTGTGTGTAATCAAGTCTCCGTATAAATGCACCTGCACTGTCATAGTCTCAGAGGTCAGTTTAAAGTGCAGAGAGCATCATGAAGAACAAGGAACACACCAGGCAGGTCCGAGATACTGTTGTGGAGAAGTTTAAAGCCAGATTTGGATACAAAAAGATTTCCCAAGCTTTAAACACCCGAAGGAGCACTGTGCAAGCGATAATATTGAAATGGAAGGAGTATCAGACCATTGCAAATCTATGAAGACCTGGCTGTCCCTCTAAACTTTCAGCTCATACAAGGAGAAGACTGATCAGAGATGCAGCCAAGAGGCCCATGATCACTCTGGATGAACTGCAGAGATCTACAGCTGAGGTGTTAGACTCTGTCCATAGGACAACAATCAGTCGTATACTGCACAAATTTGGCCTTTATGGAAGAGTGGCAAGAAGAAAGCTATTTCTCAAAGATATCCATAAAAAGTGTTGTTTAAAGTTTGCCACAAGCCACCTGGGAGACACACCAAACATGTGGAAGAAGGTGCTCTGGTCAGATGAAACCAAAATCAAACTTTTTGGCAACAATGCAAAACGTTATGTTTGGCGTAAAAGCAACACAGCTCATCACCCTGAACACACCATCCCCACTGTCAAACATGGTGGTGGCAGCATCATGGTTTGGGCCTGCTTTTCTTCAGCAGGGACAGGGAAGATGGTTAAAATTGATGGGAAGATGGATGGAGCCAAATACAGGACCATTTTGGAAGAAAACCTGATGGAGTCTGCAAAAGACCTGAGACTGGGATGGAGATTTGTCTTCCAACAAGACAATGATCCAAAACATAAAGCAAAATCTACAATGGAATGGTTCACAAATAAACATATCCAGGTGTTAGAATGGCCAAGTAAAAGTCCAGACCTGAATCCAATCGAGAATCTGTGGAAAGAACTGAAAACTGCTGTTCACAAACGCTCTCCATCCAACCTTACTGAGCTCGAGCTGTTTTGCAAGGAGGAATGGGCAAAAATTTCAGTCTCTGGATGTGCAAAACTGATAGAGACATACCCCAAGCGACTTACAGCTGTAATCGCAGCAAAAGGTGGTGCTACAAAGTATTAACTTAAGGGGGCTGAATAATTTTGCACGCCCAATTTTTCAGTTTTTTATTTGTTAAAAAAGTTTGAAATATCCAATAAATTTCGTTCCACTTCATGATTGTGTCCCATTTGTTGTTGATTCTTCACAAAAAATTACAGTTTTATATCTTTATGTTTGAAGCCTGAAATGTGGCAAAAGGTCACAAATTTCAAGGGGGCCGAATACTTTCCCAAAGCACTGTACATATACAGATCCATTGAGTTGTGTGTGGTGCTGTTTGATTTATAAGGGGGCTGCTCTGGCTAGTCCCGCCATCTTAAATATGCTTTAACCTTCCTTTAAAGCAGTGGTCCTCAACTCCGGTCCTCAGGGTCCACTAACAGGCCAGATTTTAAGTATTACCTTGGGGAGATGCAGACTAGAGTACTGCAATCACTGAGCAGCAAATTATATCACCTGGGATGTATTTCAGTTATCTTGCAAACCTGGCCTGTTAGTGGGCCCTGTAGGCCAGGGTTGAGGACCACTGCTTTAAAGTGATTGTAAAGGGATTTTTTCTTAAGATGACAACAATGGTATACTTGCCTGCTCTGTGGAACGAGCAGCCTTGATCCTTCTCTTCTTGGGTCCCCCACCAGCAGTCCTGGCTCCTTCCTCCTGCTGAGTGCCCCCATAACTAGACGCTTGCTATGGAGACATTTATGCACGCTCAATTCATGCCAGGAATGTAGCTGTCACATTGGTTGTGCTTTGAACCAAACTGTCAAACCATCCAATGACTGGTGTCATAAGTGATCACATGTGTCCCATCATGGCAGTTGAAGATTAAACAGAGGCCAAGATGGCAGCTTCCTTGACTGAAAACAATAGGAGGGTTTACTTCCAAATTAAAGCCCGGCTGAAGCTCAAACTTTTTTTATTTTGAATAGAGTACAGAGGGGTTACATAGTTACATAGTAGTTGAGGTTGAATAAAGACAACAGTCCATCCAGTTCAACAGTAGGTGTGTGTGGCCGTAATCATCTCTCATACCCCTTAATGTTCTGATCCTTGAGATGTATGTCCAAGAGTCTTTTGAAAGTAGCCATACTTCCTGCCGTAATTACCTCTTGTGGTAGAGAATTCCACAGTCTTGTAGCCCTAACAGTGAAGAACCCCCTACGTTGCCTGAGGTTAAAACGCTTCTCCTCTAATCGCATTGTATGTCCTCGTGTCCTCATACAATCCTTGCGACTGAATAGCTTTTTTTCTATGCTGAGGTCACCATTTAGGTATTTGTAAATTGCTATCATGTCCCCTCTCAGGTGTCTTTTCTCCAGGGAAAATAAATCAAGCGATTGTAAACACTCCTCATAATTAAGGTCCTCGAATCCCCTAATCATTTTAGTTGCCCTTCTCTGGACTCTTTCCAGCTCCAACACATCCCTTCTGAGGAATGGCGACCAGAACTGGACAGAATACTCCAGATGTGGTCGGACCAGAGTTTTATAAAGTGGAAGGATTATAGTTTTATCTCTGGAATACATCCCCTTCCTTATGCATGCTAAAATTCTGCCGGCCTTGTCAGCTGCAGCTTGACATTGCATGCTATTGCCAAGTCTATTCTCAACTAAGACTCCCAGATCTTTCTCCATTTTTGATTCCCCCAAAGGTTCCCCCCTAAAGTGTATTGTGCTTTTATGCTTTTAGCCCCCAAGTGCATAACCTTACACTTCAACACATTAAACTTCATTTGCCATGTAGTTGCCCACTCTGTTATTTGGTTCAGGTCATTCTGTCAGATATCTGCCTCATGTTGTGAAATTATTGCCCTGCCCAATTTTGTGTCATCTGCAAAAACTGATATTGAGCTACTGATCCCGTCCTCAATGCTATTTATGAATAAATTGAACAAGATTGGTCCCAGGACTGATCCCTGGGGGACCCCACTTACCACCCCAGACCAGTCTGAGTATGCGTTATTGATTACCACCCTTTGGACACGTCCTTTTAACCAGTTCCGTATCCAAGAGCACACCTTGTGGTCAATGCCTGCAGACCTTATTTTATATATTAAGCATTTGGTGGGAACTGTATCAAACGCCTTAGCAAAATCCAGGTACACCACATCCACTGGTCTCCCCCTATCTAGCTCACAGCTCACCTCCTCGTAGAATGTTAACAGATTGGTTTGACAAAAACGCCCATTTGTAAACCCATGCTTATTACTGCTGATGATGTTGTTATCTTTAGCAAACTCTACGATATAGTCCCTTATCATCCCCTCCAGACGTTTACATACTATCGATGTCAGGCTGACCGGCCTATAATTTCCCAGGACGTGCCTCTGCCCTTTTTTATCGGTATATTGGTATCATGTTAGCTTTCCTCCAATCCTCTGGTACATTTCCTGTCATAATACTGTCATCAAAGATCAGGAACAATGGTCTAGATATTGTTTTACTAAGTTCTTTGAGTACTTTCGGATGTACGCCATCCGGGCCTGGTAATTTATTTGTGTTAATTTTATCTAGCATTTCCCTGATTTTACCCTCTGTTAGCCATAGCGGCAAGTCCTGTGAAGTACTACTAACCATACAGTCATGGTCAGTGTACCCCTCCTTTTCCTGTGTAAAGACTGAGGAGAAAAAAGAATTAAGCACGGTTGCCCTCTCTGTGTCCTCTGTAACCATCCTCCCATCATCGTTAATTATGTGTGCAACATGCTCTGATTATGTTTTTTTGCTGTTGATATATTTAAAGAATTTCTTTGGGTTCTTTTTACTATCCTCCGCTATTTGTCTCTCAAAGTTGATTTTAGCCATTTTGATTTTGCATTTACATTTCTTATTTGATTCTTTGTATTGCTGGAAAGCCGATAAAGTGCCCTCCGATTTATAATTCTTGAAGGCCATTTTTTTTCCCTGATATGTTTTTTAACATTACTGTTTAGCCAGCCAGGTTTGGCTTTGTCCCTTTTAAATTTATTTCCCATAGGAATGCACTGCAAGATGCATTTGTTTAAAATATTCCTAAACCATTCCCATTTTTCCTCCGTGGTCAGTGTTCCCAGGGTTTGGTCTCAGTTTACCTTCTCCATCATTGAGCACAGTTTGGGAAAGTTTGCCCTTCTGAAGTTTAGGGTTCTCCTCTTGCCTTGCTATATTGGTATTTATGCTAAATGTGATCATCCTGTGATCGCTAGAACCCAGGTTGTCCCGGACTCCTACATCTGAGATTAGGTCTGGGTCATTTGTGATTAATAGATCCAGCACAGCATTTCCTCTAGTTGAAGAATCCACCAACTGAGATATGTAGTTGATCTGTAAGGTTTCCATGAAGAGACGGGCCTTAGAGGGTTACAGCCTCTGTCAAGTTTTAATTGACAATTTTGTACAAAATTGGGAGATATCACCTTATTTGCCTTTAGGACAGGACGTAATGGGAAATTACTCCAAAAGGGATGACAACATTTTTTTTTTTTCATATACTGAGGAAATATTAGACTTTTTTAACAATGTTTTATTGCCGCCTTTGTCTTCCTGCCTCAGTGACAGACACTCCTCCATTGCATTTAGGGGAATCAGGACATATTTCCTCCATGGGGTCACAGACAGAAATAAACTCTATTTAAAAATAAAAACAAAATTGGCTAGAGTTGGTACTTACACCCTCTAACAGTAGTACTGTACTGTTTTAATTATTTGTCATGGTATGTTTCAATGCAAAATGGATTTGTTTTACAATTGAGGATAGCGTATGCACATTTTAAAAGCTCATCTGCTCTATTAACTTCTGCTTTGCATGGTATATTCTAACGTAAAAGCAAAACAAATCTGAAACATGATAGATGTTTAGTTAGAAATTCATGGGAACTTACTCCCATTTGTTGTAAGCAAACTTTTCTAAAGAGTTTTTAATATCTTTTAAAAACAAAAAGGACAGTTAATTTGTACATTTGATTGATGATTTTTTGGCTACAAATGTGTTGAGTTATATTACAATTCTTTCATTGAAGTTGGCTTGGCAGAAAAAAAATTGCACAAGGGATACTCCTGCCACATACTACTACAAACTACTTATACGCCTTAAATAAATTATTTAAAGATATAATATAAAAGTAAAAATAAAACTATTTGCATCAAGGAACTGCTGATATAAAGCAATGCATTGAACAAACAGTCAGTGTTATTTTTTAAGAGAGCCTTTTCAATTCATTAAACATAGATTCAGGAGTGACAACAATGACATTTTACACACTGCAATGGCAGGAATAATTCAAATGTGTTGATTTACGAGCTGCATATTTCAAGAGCAGTAATTGTTTACTAGCAGTAGACTATATGCCTGCAGGTCCTGGAGGGGTTAATGATTATTTTCATCTTTTGCAACAGAGAGAATTAAAATTACAAAACAAGAACACGGTATTGAATAATTGATAACTGCTATTAAAACAGTTTTAACTAAGTTAATCCTTGATCTTAAAAAATAATAATGTTCCTTACAGTATATGGTTACCAGTTCAAAAGAATAAGTGCAGTGGACAAAGTTTGGTTATCAGGCAATTCGGCAATATATTAAATACTTGCTAAACCCAAACAAAATGTCAAGCCCCACTGGAAGCTCAATCTTGTATTTTTCTGGCTTTTTTCTGGACCAGTTTGTAATCTTTGGTTAAAAAAGGCAATGGGCCGGTTCCATGGGGAACATGTCCCCCTTCCTGCCCAGGCTAATTTTCAGCTTTCAGCACTGTCAAACTTTGAATAACAATTGTGTGGACATGCAACGCTGTACCCGTATGAAATTTTTATAATTTTTTTCACACAAAAATAAATTTCTTTTGGTAGCATTTAATCACCACTGGGTTATTCAATTTTTTGGTAAATAAATTTAAAATGTCCAAAAGTTTTTAAGAAAAACTTTTTTTTCTTAACTTCCATTATACAATTTTGCAAATAAATAGATTTAGACCAAAATGTTTTCTGCTACATTTCTTTGGTGAAAATAACCCAAATCAGTGTATATTATTTAGTCTGTAGGAAAGTTATAGAGTCCAAAACTATGATAACTATATACAGTATATTTGAAAATCGATCCTGATGTTTTGACGGGCCTATCTCATTTATTGAAACCTGTATAAATATGCCCAAATTACCTTTTTGGAAAGTAAACAGTCTGAGGTATTTAGTAAGAGGCATGGCACATTTTTTGAAGTTGTCATTTTTTTGTCTTAGTTTTTTGGAAAATAAAGAAAATATTTTTTTTTAACATTTTGTTACATCTTTTTTAGATACTGTTACCAGTGCAGTACACTGTCATCATAAAACAGTAAAAAAAAAATTAATTTATTTTTTCAATTTTTTTTATAACATTTCTTTTCTTTTCTCTTTTTTAAATTTTATTTTTTTTTTTACATACTGTGACCAGAGCAGTGTACAACAGTAGTTACTTACTATATTTGCTTATAGCAGTGAATTACAGTGAATATTTTTACTGAATGACAGTGTGTGTAAACACTGTGTATTGTTGTCATTAGCTGTAATGGGCTGTGATTGGCTTTGTCTGTACCATGTGATCACTGTGACCAATCACAGATAGCAACACAATTTTAAACAATGAAGGGCATGAAAGGAAGCCATTCATTGTTTACAACTGTCATGTGATCTGCTGTGATTGGTCACAGCGATCACGTGTTACCGGCGGCAAACCAGTACACTGATCAGTCACCCGCTATGTCAAGTGGACACAGCAGGTGACAGATTGCATTGGAGTGATACCCAGAGGGGCCGCGCAAGGTGCGTTTTTGGGAGGACATCATATGACGTCCTTCCAGAGCAATAAGGTTCCCACCTAAATGTCATTTTACAATGGCGCAGGTGGGAAGCAGTGAAATACCATTCGGCAGGGAGCAGGGTATTAAGCTTGAGGTCCGGTTCACACTTATGCGATGCGGGAAGGCTGCGAATCCGCAGCCTGTTCCCACATCGCACACGCACCCCCGGCAGTTCACACTGCCATATGCGATACGCTGGGGGTGTCAATGTAATCTTAACGACACCCCCAGTTTGATCGCATATCGCAGTGCGATCTTGCAGTTGGCACAGGATCGGATCGCACAAGTGTGAACCGCTGTGCAATCCGATCCTGATGCGGCTGCAAAAAAGGGTCCTGTGCGTGTTTGCTGCGGGTGCGGTGCGAATTTAGCCATACAAAGTGTATGGCTAAACTCGCACCGCACAGCCGATCGCATGTAATGAAGGAGCAGTGCGCTCCGACATTACATGCGAACCCCGCACTCGCATAAGTGTGAACCGGGGCTAAAGGGCAACCATACACAGCTCTAAAATACACAGCTCTTTATATTAACTTGCTTTGCAGCTGCTGTAAATCTGTATGTGAAACTGTGGATCCATACAATATGCATTTTGTAAAATTGACAATTTTGTTTCCTTTTTACAAGCAGCAGCTGGCGAACTTTCATTTAACAGTGGTAGCGCTACAACAGCTAAATCACAGATCCCCAACATTTTCTTTTTTTAAAAAAAACAGGGAATCTGTCATTCAACAGTGGTAGTGCTGCTAACAATACTAAATGACAGATCCCGTCAACTTGATCCTGGGTGATGTCATTGACCAAATATTGGAAAAAAACAAGTTTTTAGAGACACTAAGGACTTTCATGGTGCCGCCATAGACATGAAAACTAGGTGTAATTAGTGTTTTAAAAAACATAAAATTGTATTACAAAAGCTATACAATCACCAATGCACAATACAAAATAAGAAAATAGACTATTTAAAAATGAATAAAGGAAAATAACTCCTTCAAAACTGGATGTCTTTACATAGTACCCCACTAGAATAAGGGGTCTGTAGTAGATGTTTATCCAAGTGAAGTATGTGTGACGTGGGATAAGATTGGACAGATCTGGCGCAGTGTGTCTTTCAGACTGGTTGGCAGGCCATTGTGTTTGACGTGGATCTACATTAGAGGACATTGTTTATTTATTTTTTTTCCTAATAAATGACTTTTTCACAGTGTGGGTGTTTTTGTTTACTGTTTACATTGCTTTGTGAATGAATAACATTCACCTTGTAATTGTTCAACTGGGGAAAAAAGGGGGGGGGCTGGGTATATGGCTATTTCTTATTACAATGGGAGCTTCTAGATTCTGACAGCTCCTGACCTACCACTTGGGGACCAACCACCGTATATATACTGCAGCAGGGAGGTCGCTCTGTGCCATGTCACGTACCTTATGCCATATCATGTCACACACAGGGGGAGCCCAGTGGCAGTCTGCCTATGTAAACAAGGCAGATTGACATTCTGTCAGTAGGGAAGGCATTGATCCTGTGTTCCGGCAATGCAGGCACATGGATCAATGCCTTCCCCTAGTCAAAGCACCTCCCCCCCAGTGAGAAAGCACGGGCTAGGCACACAGTTAGCCCTTTTATCCCCTCTGATGTTAACCCCTTCCCAGCCAGTGTCATTAGTACAGTGACCGTGCATATTTTTTAGCACTGATCACTGTATTAGTGTCATTGGTCCCCAAAAAGTGTCAAAAGTGTCAGTTAGTGTCCGATTTGTCCACCGCAATGTCGCAGTCCTGCTATAAGTCACTGATGTCCACCATTACATAGTACATAGTAAAAAATAAAACAAATTTAAATTAATCTCATAATTTGTAGACACTGTAGCTTTTTGCGCAAACCAATCAATAAATGCTTATTGGGATTTTTTTTTCACCAAAAATATGTAGCAGAATACATATTGGCCTACATGGTTGAATTCGATTTTTTTTTACATTTTTTTGTTGGATATATATATATATTGGATTAGATATTATAGCAAAAATTGTCGGTTGTTTTTTTGTTTAAAGCGCAAAAAAAAAAAAAAAAAAAAAAAACAACTCAGAGGTAATCAAATTCCATCAAAAGAAAGCTTTATATGTGGGAAAAAAGGACATACATTTTAGTTGGGAACAGTGTTGCACGACTGCGCAATTGTCTGTTAAAGTAACGCAGTGCCGTATAGCAAAAAATGGCCTGATCATGAAGGGGGTAAATTTTCCAGAGGTCAAGTGGTTTGATCAATGGTATCATTTAGGATCCCTGCTGGCTTGCTGGGGATCAGTCATGCCATTTAGTGAGGGTAGCACATTTGCCCATATGACAAACTTTGACTGGGTCTGGGTTGAATTTATTTTCAACGTGAACCTGAAGCTCATCCCTACTGGTTAGTAAGATATTTTGAATAGAAACAGTAAATTAAAATACATATATAGCCTAAGATATGGGAATAAAATAGTATTTTTCACATTGCTAATATTTTGCTATTACTACCACCACAACAACTACTGATAATAAAAATAATAATGATAGCAAATAAAATATTTCGAATATAGTTGTAGTAGTAGACGGGCAATTTCTGCATCTAAAGCAACATACAACTGAAAATGCACTACATTTTCTTTTTTCATTTATGCTATTCTCTATAATGGTCACTTTTTTGTTGCAATCCATAACTTAGTTTATTCTGCCAGTCCACATTAGAAAATTATAGCTATCTGTATAGGTTTATACGTGTGCATGGAATAATTATTTTTATACCATACTCCAGAAAAGCTGAAATTATACAGCCTTAGGAGAGATCACAAAGAAAGAAAATCTGTGACTTTTATTTGGTACTTGACTGTAATTGGTTGATAGGTGTGTCAGGGTAGCCATATAAACTTTGAAATGGTCAGAATTAACAAAGCTTACTGTCCAGAGAAAAAAAAATATATAACATATAGAATATAATATTACAAATGTCAGCCATGGAGAAAGAATATGCATACTATATACAGTATATATATATATATATATATATATATATATATATATATATATATATTAATGTGTGCATATAGTATATGTGTGTATATAAGTAAGTGTGTGAAACATTTTATGCAAAAGCACTGAGTTAAATTTATGCTTTAGCTATACTGAGGAATAAAAGTGGAAAAAAAAATAAAACTATTTTTGTAATTTTCACACTTTATTCTTTCATGCACTTGTATACCTGCATATGCATTCTGAGAAATATCAATATGTTAAACATAATACACATACGAGAGAAAATGTGCATATAGTATATGTGTGTATATAAGTAAGTATTTTTTTATATATATATATATATATATATATATATATATATATACAGTATATGTGTGTCTATAAGTAAGTGTGCATTTATTTATGTATAAACAATATTCTATATTCTATATAATATATATATATATATATATATATATATATATATATATATATATATATATACTGTATATACAGTGCCTTGCGAAAGTATTCGGCCCCCTTGAACTTTGCAACCTTTTGCCACATTTCAGGCTTCAAACATAAAGATATAAAACTGTAATTTTTTTGTGAAGAATCAACAGCAAGTGGGACACAATCATGAAGTGGAACGAAATTTATTGGATATTTCAAACTTTTTTACCAAATAAAAAACGGAAAAACTGGGCGTGCAAAATTATTCAGCCCCTTTACTTTCAGTGCAGCAAACTCTCTCCAGAAGTTCAGTGATGATCTCTGAATGATCCAATGTTGACCTAAATGACTAATGATAATAAATAGAATCCACCTGTGTGTAATCAAGTCTCCGTACAAAAGCACCTGCACTGTGATAGTCTCAGAGGTCCGTTTAAAGCGCAGAGAGCATCGTGAAGAACAAGGAACACACCAGGCAGGCAAATACTGTTGTGGAGAAGTTTAAAGCCGGATTTGGATACAAAAAATTTGCCAAGCTTTAAACATCCTAAGGAGCACTGTGCAGGCGATAATATTGAAATGGAAGGAGTATCAGACCACTGCAAATCTACAAAGACCTGGCTGTCCCTCTAAACTTTCAGCTCATACAAGGAGAAGACTGATCAGAGATGCAGCCAAGAGGCCCATGATCACTCTGGATGAACTGCAGAGATCTACAGCTGAGGTGGGAGACTCTGTCCATAGGACAACAATCAGTCGTATACTGCACAAATCTGGCCTTTATGGAAGAGTGGCAAGAAGAAAGCCATTTCTTAAAGATATCCATAAAAAGTGTCGTTTAAAGTTTGCCACAAGCCTCCTGGGAGACACACCAAACATGTGGAAGAAGGTGCTCTGGTCAGATGAAACCAAAATTAAACTTTTTGGCAACAATGCAAAACGTTATGTTTGGCGTAAAAGCAACACAGCTCATCACCCTGAACACACCATCCCCACTGTCAAACATGGTGGTGGCAGCATCATGGTTTGGGCCTGTTTTTCTTTAGCAGGGACAGGGAAGATTCTTAAAATTGATGGGAAGATGGATGGAGCCAAATACAGGACCATTCTGGAAGAAAACCTGATGGAGTCTGCAAAAGACCTGAGACTGGGACGGAGATTTGTCTTCCAACAAGACAATGGTCCAAAACATAAAGCAAAATCTACAATGGAATGGTTCACAAATAAACATATCCAGGTGTTAGAATGGCCAAGTCGAAGTCCAGACCTGAATCCAATCGAGAATCTGTGGAAAGAACTGAAAACTGCTGTTCACAAACACTCTCCATCCAATCTCACTGAGCTTGAGCTGTTTTGCCTTGCATGGGAATGAGGAATGAGGAATGAGGAATGAGGAATGGGCAAAAATTCCAGTCTCTCGATGTGCAAAACTGATAGAGACATACCCCAAGCGACTTACAGCTGTAATTGCAGCAAAAGGTGGCGCTACAAAGTATTAACTTAAGGGGGCTGAATAATTTTGCACGCCCAATTTTTCAGTTTTTTATTTGTTAAAAAAGTTTAAAATATCCAATAAATTTCGTTCCACTTCATGACTGTGTCCCACTTGTTGTAGGTTCTTCACAAAAAATTACAGTTTTATATCTTTATGTTTGAAGCCTGAAATGTGGCAAAAGGTCGCAAAGTTCAAGGGGGCCTGAATACTTTTGCAAGGCACTATATATATATATATATATATATATATATATATATATATAAATTTGTATAAATAAATATATATATATATATATATAGTATATTGTTTATACATACATACATAAATTCATAAAAGGCAGCGCTAACAGGTAAAATCAACAATCCGTGTATACAATGATAACTTAATAAATAAAGTGCACAATGTGTTAAAAAATAGATAAAAATTAATCCATAATAAAGTGCATAAGTGTAGTGCAATTGAATGTCCATCAAACAATCATATATATATATTAAAAAAGAATAGCGCACACATGCAAAAGAAATGACTATCAAATATGAAGACAATCCATAAATAAAAATGGGGATTTGGTCCCACCATATGGCCATATCGTGCTCAAGCCCACCACTACGTCAAAGTACCCCATTATCAGTGGGTCCTACACTATCCATAAAAAAAGGATGAATCCAGCCTCTCTAACCCTTGGAGACAACACTCCTTGCTGGGAGAGATGTGCTACTGCACTACAAGAGACTCCTCCTATATCTACTTGATAGTTGACTCTGATAGAGTACAGGTGTGTGTGGAGGGGTGGGGTGCTCAACCCCAGAAGTCTGGTCAGACCGAATACATAATAAACAAGCAAAAAGTTGGGGGAGCAAACCCTGAACATGTATTTCTAAAGCTGGTGCAGCTATGAACCTAGTGACATGTACAGTATATTAAAAAGACTGTCTTTGATAACGCCCAAAAAGGCGGGCGAAACGCGTCAACGCACTTCCGGGCAGCGGAGCATCGCACTACATCATTTCCTGTTAACCACCATGGAACGCACGCCGGCAGCGTACGAGGAAGTGAATGACATCTATGTGGATGTAACCAATGCTCTTAACAATTCAACGCTTGTGAGTAATATTCTGTATGTTACTTTTTAATAAATTACCTTCAGGCTTCACTATTATGGCTCATTTCTCCTTTACAATATATGGTCGTGATTAAGTGGAGAGGAGTTAAGTTAAAGGCATCCTAAAGAGGCTGTGCTGGATCCATCCATTCGTCCAGGGGATATTGTGTGAGCTTAAGGCTTCCTTTTTTCCTCTATTTGGTGAGTGTATCCCCATAGGGGGTCTTCTTCCTGAGAGCACCTGGGCACTTTTCGTGGAGTGTATAAGCACTTTCCAGCACCTTAGTTCCTTTGAGGGAACCATCTTTTGGACTGCACTTTATTTTTGTTTGCACCAATATATATATATGATTGTTTGATGGACATTCAATTGCACTTCACTTATGCACTTTATTATGGATGAATTTTTATCTATTTTTTAACACATTTTGCACTTTATTTATTAAGTTATTATTGTATACACGGATTGTTGATTTTACCTGTCTTTTATGAATTTTAAACTTTTCTGGTGTTTTACCTAGTGAGTAGCAGCTTCAGGATACACTATTAATTTATTTTACATATTTATTTACACTTTATACACTATCTTAGCGCGGGTTTTAATTTTCTAGTTTTATACATACATAAATGCACACTTACTTATATACACACATAAATATATATATATATTATACTGTTTATGCATAAATAAATACACACTTAATTTTATACACACATATACTGTATGCACATTTTCTCCCGTATGTGTATTATGTTTAACATATTGATATTTCTCAGAATGCATATGCGTCAGTGTGAAAATTACAAAAATTGTTTTATTTATTTTTTTTCACTTTTATTCCTCAGTATAGTTAAAGCATAAATGAAACCCAGTGCATTTGCGTACATATGTTTCTTTTCTATGCACTTTCTTTAAACATTTTCACGCATCAAACTGCGAGTAATTACAAAGGAATTATATCATATGCAAGCTACCAATTCTTCAGACATCACAAACACCCCTTCAAGAGAATACTTTTGTTTTACTTTCAGCAAGGCGTTAAGGAGCCAAGGCTTTTAGCATCTCATTTCACTCACACACAGCCCATTATACCATGCATAAACAAGGATGACAAGTTGAGATTAATGAGTGTCCCAGAGTGACAGAACAATTTAATTGTCAGAAATCATAGAAGCTGAACTTTGCCAGTATATTTATACAAGACAACCACAGCCTAAAATACATCCCTAATTGATTATGACCAATCAGTGACAACAAAGAATGAAACTTTGTAAATAATATACTAATAAAGTGCAATATACAGTAGCCTCTTCAACTACTACAAGTGGGAAATATCCCATCTCTATGAGAACTGTCTAATGGTTTTGTGGTTTCATGCTAGAAGAGTATTCTATTCTAAGACAAACCTTTCACTGTGTTCTGAGAAACTAATGACACAAACTATGACATTTTGAGAGGAACTTCATTTTTGTAATTCATTTTTGTATTTGTGATCATTGCAAGCAGAGTTAGGAGTCAATTCACTAATCGCTATGAGCGATTTTAATGGTTTTCCTTATCCAGTTGCCAACCACCCTATAGCAGTTTTACTGCTACAGGGCGGTTGCGTTGTGCAGGATCATGTACATATATGTGATCCTGCATTTGCACTGGTGCGCTCCTGCTGTGATTTTACACAGCGGGTCCCGCGGATACGACATCTGTCGGCACCCGCTGATGTTTCGGTACACAGGCTAAACGGCAGTCTGCCTATGTAAATAAGGTAGATTGCCATTCTGTCAGTACAAAAGGCATGGATCCTTTGTTCTTGCAAAGCAGGAACCCTGATTTATGCCTTCCACCAGTAAAAGCATAACCACCAATACACCAGCTAGGCACACAGTTAACCCTTTGATCGCCCCTGATGGTAACACCTTCCCACCCAGTGTCATTAGTACAGTGACAGTGTATATTACATATTATATTAGCACTGATCATTGTATTAGTGTCACTAGTTCCCAAAGAAGTGTCAAAAGTGTCAGTTAGTGTCTGATTTGTCTGCTGCAAAGTCGTAATCCCACTATAAGTAGCAGATTGCCGCCATTACTAGTAAAAAAAAGAAAAATCATATAAATATATCCCTTAGTTTGTAGATGCTTTAATGTTTGTGCAAAACAATCAATATACGCTTATTGGGATTTTTTTTTACCAAACAATATGTAGCAGAATACATATTGGCCTAAATTGAGGAAGAAATTAGATTTTTTCAATTTTTTTTTATTGGATATGTTTTTTAATAACAAAAAATATTGTTTTTTTTTATTTTTCAAAAATTTTGGTCGTTTTATGTTTATAGCACAAAAAATTAAAACTGCAGAGGTAATCAAATACCACCAAAAGAAAGCTCTATTTGTGGGAAAAAAAGGAGAAAAATGTTATTTGTGTACAGTGTCGCACGACAGCGCAGTTGCCAGTTAATGTAATGCACTGCCTTGGTCATGAAGGGGGGTAAATCTTCCATAGAAAAAGTGTTTTATTTTTAATTGAGTTACGGTATATTAAAATATTATTTTTTATTCAACTACAGCAAGATAACTAAAGCTGCATGAAGATAGAACAAGAACTCTTTGGAAAGACTGCAAGTAAACCAGCACTCGACATTTAATTTAATCTATTTGAAGTCAGATTCCCACTTTCTATCCATAAACATGCTCCTTCTACTCTTCTTTCTCACATCGGTGTCTTCTATCTTCAAAATATCCTTACACTACCCCTCCTCTCCACCCCACAGCATACACATAGCAACCTCACTCCTACCCTCTCCCTACCACTGTACCTATCACCTCCTTCAGTTGCTGAGCCCACATGCTAACCTAAACACCAGGGCAATTAGACATGTGCGCTCATACACATCCCACTCCCATCTTGCCTTTCTCACCCTCCTTCTTCTTCTAGCCTCAGGGGACATTTCCCCAAATCCTGGCCCTCCATTTTCTTACTGCAAACCACATATCCGACACCCCTCCTCCTCTGACAACAGCCGCAATCTACTCAGTTTAATTTCTGTCCCCCTGCTTCCTAAAAACAGCCCCTCAATCTCATATGCCCTTTGGAATGCTCGCTCCATCTGTAACAAGCTCACATCTGTGCACAACCTTTTTATCTCTCATAGCTTTAACATCCTCGCCATAACTGAAACCTGGCTTCAGAATTTTGACTCTGCTTCCCCTGCTGCCCTCTCCTATGGTGGCCTCCACTGGACTCACTCCCCCAGACCCAACGGACAGAAAGGAGGTGGAGTTGGATTCCTTTTATCCCCGCAATGCACCTAAAAAGTCCTTCCAAACCCTCCCTTTCTGTCACTCTCTTCTTTTGAGATGCACTGTATTCATCTGTTTTCTCCCATTTCTCTAAGGATTGAAGCAATTTATTGGCCCCCTGGACCAGCATCACATTTTTTTGATGACTTTGCTGCCTGGCTACCCTACTTACTCTCCTCTGAAATACCCACTATCATTCTTGGTGACTTCAACATCCCTGTCAATGTTAACAGCCCAGCATAACTCAACTTCTCAACTTAACCCTCGTCTTTTGACCTAACCCAATGGACACACACTTCCACTCACACCAATAGTAATACCCTTGAGCTTATATTCTCCCATCTCTGCTCTGCCGACAACCTCACCAACACCCCCTTTCCTCTCTCTGATCACAACCTCATCAGTTTCACTGTATCCTTGCCTCAAATCACCCATCCCCCAAAGCAGCAAACAATTACCTGTAGGAACCTTCGTCACTTTAACACCTCTCTCCTCTATTCTGCTACTGACCACCTACATGACATAAGCTCTCCCCTGTCCTGTCCTGACCTGGCCACCTCTGTTTACAACAGCTCACTCTCATCATCACTTCATGCACTTGCTCCTCTAACTACTCGCAGAATCAAGCCCCGACCATTGCAACCCTGGAAAACTGACAAGAGTAGAAATCTCAAGAGACACTGCCGTGCTCTTGAACGACGGTGGCGCAAAACCAAATGCCTGCAGGACTTCATCCTATATAAATCTTCCCTCCAAACATACAATTCATGCCTCCATGCTGCCAAACAAGCCTACTTTGTCTCTCTTATTACTACCCTGTCATCCAGTCCCCGTCGGCTCTTCTAAACATTTAACTCTCTGCTTCGTCCCCCACCCCCTCTACTTACTAACTCAATCACTGCCCAAGAGATTGGCAATTACTTCAAAGACAAGGTTGATGCAATACGTGAGGACACCGCCACTGTGTGCACATCTTCCCCAATCAACATACCTTGCCTAACCGTACAGTCAACACTCTCCTCCTTTGAACTGGCTACTACTAAAGAGGTTAAAAACATTTTCTCAGATGCCGCCTAACCACCTGTTCCCTGGATCCTGTTCCCTCACAACTACTACAGACATCCTCCTATTCTATCCTATGCTCTCTTACTCACATCTTTAATCTCTCCCTCTCTAGTGGCACCTTCCCCTCCCCTCTAAAACATGCACAGATCACTCCCATACTTAAAAAGCCCTCCCTGGACCCCACCAACCTGAACAACTTAAGACCCATCTCACTGCTCCCATTCACTTCTAAACTTCTACAACGCTTAGTCTACAATCGTCTCAGCTCCTACCTCAGAGAAAATAACCTTCTTGATCCCTTAGAGTCTGGCTTTCGCTCACAGCACTCCACAGAAACCGCCTTACTAAATCTCACCAATGATATACTAACTGCCAAAACCAATGGCCACTACTCCATACTCTTAATACTTGACCTCTCTGCGGCCTTTGTCACTGTTGACCACCCGTTCCTTCTTAATAAACTCTGTTCCCTTGGCCTCCAAGTTTCTGCTCTATCTTGGTTCTCCTCCTACCTTTCACAGCGCTCATTAAGTGTTACCCACAACTCTACCTCCTCCTCCCCATTGCCCCTTTCTGTGGGGGTTCCCCAAGGCTGTGTTCTTGGACCCCTCCTCTTCTCTATCTACACCGCCTCCCTCAGTCACTTGATAACCGCCCACAGTTTCCAATACCATCTCTACGCTGATAACACTCAAATCTATCTGTCTACTCCTCACCTCACTCCTTCAGTCTCCTCTCGCATTGCTAACTTACTTACTGACATATCAACATGGATGTTGCACCACTTCCTCAAACTAAATCTCTCTAAAACTGAGCTGGTAATCCCCCCCCCCCCGCCTGTGCCCCCCTCCATGACTTTTCCATCAAAACTAGTTATGCAACCATCAATCCCTCCCCTCATGCCAGGGTACTAGGTGTAATCCTAGACTATGACCTGTCCTTTCAGCCCAAAATCCAATCATTGTCAAAAACTTGTAGACTTCACCTCCACAACATCTCAAAAATTCGCCCTTTTTTAACAATTGAAACCACCAAGCTACTCATTCACTCGCTTGTTATTTCTCGCCTCGACTACTGCAACTCCCTTCTCATAGGCCTACCACTTCATATGCTATCCCCTCTTCAGTCCATCATGAATGCTGCTTCCAGGCTTATCCACCTTACCAACCGCACAGTGTCTGCCTCCCCTCTCTGCCAATCCCTACACTGGCTCCCGATTGCCCAGCGAATTAAATTCAAAATACTAACCACAACATACAAAGCCATTCACAACTCTGCCCCGAGCTACATCACCAATCTTGTCTCCAAATATCACCCAAACCGTCCTCTCCGCTCCACTCAAGACCTTCTACTCTCAAGCTCCCTTGTCTCCTCCTCCCATGCTCGTCTCCAGGATTTCTCCAGGGCCTCTCCCATCCTCTGGAATGCTCTACCTCAACCTGTACGGCTATCCCCTACTCTAGCTGCTTTCAGGCGATCCCTGAAAACTCATCTCTTCAGGGAAGCCTATTAAACCACCAACTAATCTTCCATCAGCTCATTCCCTACTGTTACAACCTCTTGTACCACCTGCCCCACCCCATTAGATTGTAAGCTCTTCTGAGCAGGGCCCTCTTAATTCTCTTGTATTTTATTGTATTGTAACTGTATTGTCTCCCTCTAACTTTGTGAAGCGCTGCGTAAACTGCTGGTGCTATAGAAATCCTGAATAATTATAATAATAATAATTCAAAATTTTAAATTATGTACCTAAAGTGGAACTATACTTATCTTCACTCTAGCACTGCAGTGTCCCAGAGCTCTCTAATGGCAAGTGACGTCTTCGGCTGGTCTTCTTTTGGGTACGGATCTTCAGGCCTTTTTCATTGGATGGGCCGAAATGATATCACTCCCATACATAAACTTTTATTCAAGTCAGCACTGGTGAAAAAGGGTACAGTGTGACTGGGCAGGTAAGAAACTTTATTGCATTAAAAATCCTGCCTGATTTCCATTTATCTACTACATTTATCTACTACAATTATATTTAAAATGGGCTTAGTACACATTCTCATATTTTCATGTCAGATGCATGCATGCTAAGTGATATGTAACACTTATGTGTATTTATTACCTCTCACAGAGAACATAGTGTTCCCGCTAATAAGGCTTTCATCTGTTTTTTTTTTTTTTTTTTCTGAAGAAGGATGGAGCCATCTTTGCTCAGGAATTTCACAGAGCTAGTATCTGCTTCCTGCATCCAGATGTGTGCACAGAGAGGACACAGTCATGTAAATCCTTCCACATGTGCAGTTCTTGGCTGTACTTGCAAATGTCTGATGTAGATTACAAACCTGCTATAGTCTTTTGCCCCATGAATTGCTACAATATTGTAGTGTGTTAGTTTGATCACAGAGAGAGAAAATATTGAGGAAATGCTTCCTCCTGCATGCAGCAGACTGATAACACCATCTCAGTCTAGGCAAGTTGTTGTGAAGCTTTAAAGTGGTTGTAAACCTTAGTCATGGAATCTGAGCAAAGCACATACTGTATATCTGCAGTGTTCACTTATCTCTCTACAAAGCTGTAAGTGTTGTTTCTCTCTGGTGCTTAGTTCCTCTGTTATCAGCATGAGTCACTTCTGACAAGTTTTCCCGAACATGAGATACATTTGTGTCGGGGGGGGGGGCATGAATCTTGTCTGTTAGGAACATGGTTCTTCTCCTGTGTAAATGGGGTGTGTTCCTATCCTGTAACGGCAGCCTCTCTGCCCGCTCTACTCTGCTCCTGACAGATGAAGAAAGATTTTTAACACTTTTCTGCCCTTTTGAAGAGGTGTAGGGAAGAGAAGACTGCAGATAAACAAGTATAACTTATGTAGGAGGTTTTTTCTCATCTCTGTGTATCACCTGAGGCTGTTCACTTCACTGGGAAACAACCACAAGGGTTTACAACCACTTTTAGGCTCGATTCACACCTATGCATGTTGCTTTTGAGCATTTCTGTAGTGCTTTTTGCTGTGCTTTCCAGGGTTTTTATTGTAATTGTGCCGTGTTTTTACCACAATTTGCATTTTTATGCTTTTTTTGGGAGAGGGGATTTGTTGCTGGGCAGATTTTAAAACACAAATCGTGTCAAAAACGTGGTAAAAACACACTACATGATTTTCTGCAGCTTCTCCATTGAAGTCTATTAAACCAAAAAAGCAAAAAAAGTGTGGTTTTGCATTTAAGAAAAGTCCCTGACCCTTTCCAAAAACGTAAATGCATTGATGTGAGCATGTTCCATAGGAACCCATGTTAAAAAAAAATGTTCTGCATTTCTGCAAAAAGCATAAAAAAAAAAAAAAAAAGACATTGGTGTGAATGGAGCCTAAGGCTGTGTTGAAAATGTATGCAGTGTCCGTATATTGTGACATGTCGAAAATGTATTAATGCAGACTTATAAAGTTACTGAAAGTTCCACTTGAAATATTGAATTGCTGTACAATGGAGATAGGTAAAACATAGCTAAAGGCAACACTCTTATTTTTAATTTTGGATAAAATGCTGAGGAATTAGATAATCTTTCACATTTTTATTACTGTTTGCTCCCTAGTTAAGGAGATGCACTCACTCTCTTTGTCCTGTTTACCGTTATCATTGATTGTCACCAGACCAGGAAAGGAACGAAACTCTTCCAATGGGGAGAAGGACAGTGACAACCAGGGATTCCTTCACTTTTGAGGGAATTCCTCTCATGTTCTGTTTTGCCTATGGGACAGGAAGTGAAAGGAAATCTCCCCAACCGCACGCAGGATAACATAGCCTGCGTGTCTTGGCACAGGATGTAGCAGAGCATGAACATGTAATGAGCAAAAGAGGTTGTCTCCTTAAGGTTATTAGTAATTAAAAGAGTAAATGCTCATGCCATAATTTTTGGGAATTGCATTTTTATGAACATTCTTAATGAAAATATTATGTGTCTAGTGCCTTAAGGAACTGACACTTTTCTGCTCATGAAGAATAGCATAGGTCGAATCTCAGAGTTTACGATTATACTACAATGAAATAATGCTGGGGCATCAAATGAGTAGTTTTTACACTGTCCCATAGTGACAAATACAATTCAAAACTCCTTTAAAAAGAAGTATGGCCAGAGCTTATACTTCTCCTCTGTATCATAGGAGTGCAATTACTTTTGCTCTCCTGTGACCCAGAATCAGCCCGCTGTCAGCTGACACTGATGTCAGCTAATATTGGGAAAGATCCCAATATTAATGCCAGGATCTACCCAGATGCCTGACCAGCTGCTGGCTCAGACTCTCGGCAGACATCTGAAAGCCTGAGCCAGCCGCTCCTGCCCCTCTCCCCAGTGAGCACTGAAGGGCCAGAGCAGAGAGCAGAGATTGTCTGTTACCACTCTCTCCTCAGAGCAGACTGAGAACTGATTGATCAGCGGTCATGTAACTAATCACTCACACTTGGAATTAGCATCGGAGCGATGATGCATCAGGGAGGTCAGTATAGATGTTTGTTTTGGTTTTCTTACTATTCCCACACTTCTCTTTTTTAATATGCTTAGTGGATGCCCTGAACTGCCTGTGAAGTGGTGCATCTGTACGATGTATACAACCTACTACAGCAAAAATTACAAAAGAAAACATGCAGTTGAAATTGTTGGTGATTGACAGCTCCCAGCTGTTTTTTTCTGCTTGTAAACATTTAGGGATTCTTTTTATCTATAACATCTAGTTCACAGTAGATGTTAATAAGGCATGTCCATATTTGCTCAAAGATGTCACCAGGGACACCCCACCCATTTTTTTCTTACCTGCCTGGAAGCTATCATTTGCTGCAAGCAGTCATTGGGATTGGATGTGTTGGCATGTTTCGGTTTCATTTTTATTGAAGCTAAAGAAGATTGTATTCAGGTTGTACAATCAGACTAGTTTGCAGCCGAAGTAAGGGTGAAAAGACAGTTCTAGTTTTTTATTTATTAAATCTTTTTAAATATTTAAAATTTGCCAAAGTTCCAGAAATGTTTAGGTATGTTAAGGACCACGTCATCTGTGACAAAACGCGTCGGGTCGCGACGTGCTAATATCACCGCGTACAGTGTCCCAGAAGGGGACAATTATATATGCGCATCTTTCTACATCTGCTGTAAGTGCAATTTTATGTTCTCTACAATAAATATTGAGGTTTTACACTATGGTGATTATTATCTTTTTTTTAATGGAGAATGACATCTCTATAAGTGTGGAGGTGGACGTGTGGACATCAACCTCAGGATCATTATCCGTGTCTCCTTGACATAGTAGAGGCCCTAGTGAGGTTACACCACAGGTGCTGCTGACCTTTACAGGTCTCCTTGTTATGGTAAGAAGCCATCTTAACTTGGTGGTGGAACTTTACTTTGGGTGATGATAGTCACACATTTGTGGGAAGAATACCTTTGAAGATACTTTTCACTTTACCAGTGTTTCACATTGATGGGTTATGGACATTTTTTCACTATATCATTTATTGAATTTCCCATTTTTATGATTTGTATTGATTAATTTAGCACATCTTTTCTTTTTCTTAATGTTAATATTTGTTTTTAAAACATCTACAAGAAAATATTCTTAAGCTGGCTATAGACATTAAAATCAGATTGTATTGAGAAACTTACTATGTACAGTCTGGAGGAAAGAAGGGAAAGGGGAGATATGATTGAAACCTTTAAATAAATCAAGGGGGTGAATAGGGTTCAGGAGGGCAGTATGTTCAGTATGATGCCAAGACCAAGAACACAGGCACATGACCTCAAACTAGCAGAAGGAAAGTTCAAAATTAATTTTAGAAAGTATTATTTTACCGAAAGGGTAGTTAATGCTTGAACCAGACTTCCAGCAGAGCTAGTTGGGCTTATTTACTAAAGCTAGAGAGTAAAAAATCAGGCTCACTTCTTCACAGAATCCAATCAGCTTCTAGCTTGTTCAATAATGCTTTGCCAATTAAACCTGGAAGCTGATTGGTTTCTTATCAGAAGTGAGCCTGATTTTGCACTCTCCAGCTTTAGTAAATAATCCCCAGTGAGTCAGTCAACAGTACGTGCATTCAAACATGCTTGGAATAAACATAGACCTATACTAGATACTATACTATACTGTACTACAGTGTCTCTCAACCTTTTTTTAGTCAAGGTACCCTCTAAAATTATGGACAATCTCAAGCTATCCTCTAAAATTATGGACAGTCTTGAGGCATACTGTTCTGAAATGTAAAAAAAAACTATTCTATTTGTTTTCCATAATACATCAACATCCACAACATACACACAGGTAGGACACCCAATGTTAGAGGTGATTTATTCTTCCAAAGCAAATAAGCTTTAACCACTGGTATATGACTAGTATTCCAATGTTTCTCTTCTCCCTCAGTTTTTCTCAATCACTCAGCTAATGTAACCCTAGTACTGATGGAGAGGAGCAGGGGTGGGTCAAACAAGGATGCATTGCAGGCAACTGTCATCCCCATTATTAACTGATGATGTCATTGGTTTTTAGGACGCCGTCGGCTAGAAGGTTGTAATGGTGCACAATAAGAATCTGTGGCATTGTGTAACTAAAAGGCAGGCTATATCCACTTGTTGGCTTGTATATCGTTTTTGGCCAATTTTTAGGGATTTTGCCAAGGCACACCTGAATATATCTCAAAGCACCCCCCCAAAGTACAAAAATGTATTAATTAAAAAAAAAGGCAGGCTCAAGGACCACTTGGTCTTTTTTCTGCCGTCACTTTTCTATGTTTCTATGTATAATCTCTTTTTAATTTGTTTATTTACCAAAATGATGTGAGGGTCTATCTAAACAGAGCATTCTGCCAGCCATGATCCTCTACCACATAGTTGCTAGTAAATAGGCACAGGTTTTAATGTGGCCAGCTTTAATATCATTAATTTTTATAATAACGTGCATGCTATTTTTATTTATGCTTATGCTTTTAGGTCCTGATCCTATTCACTGTGCTGCCCTAGGGAGCTATTCTGTTGTGTATTCTTTCCAGTAAGTATGCTTTTTAATGAAACAATTCAAAGATTTAGCTGCCTGTATGCCTACAGCAGTAGAAAGCACCCAGAGAGAACCATTTCCCATGCTGCCTCTAGGGGGCTCCATATGAGACAACAATTTTGTAATTTACCCTATAAATAAATGCTGTAAAATGAAATTCATGTAAGCTTAACCTAACATGATTGCATCACAATTAAACTTCATAGAGACTGCTGCTTTGGTGACACTTAATTTATTATTAAATTGAAAACGTGATTGATATCATATTTCTCTCTCCATTTCTCTCAGGACTGGAGCTCAATTCTGACACTTCAATATGACGAATAAAAAAAAAAAGAAAAAAAAAAATGAGGCCTGCTTGACAATATTCTTTCATGTAAACTTGAAAAAATAATCTATTTCATATTCCAGGCTCAAGTAAATGACTTCACTGGGAAAGTATGCAAAAGATACTTTGGAAATAAATATGCATAAGAAATTACAACTCTGTCTAAATGACCCTCTACCTTGGAATGTCTAGAACTGTGAGAATCGTAAGGTCAAGAAATATGTGCGAGCCTAGTGCCTTTAAAGCTACTATTCCTTATTTGGAATCTGCAGAGACATGAAAGCTGAAGTTATATAAACTAAAAGGAAGATTTTTCCTGCTGCTTTCAAGCCTAGTCCTTGACCTATCCCATTTATAGTTTCCTTTAAGATACCATGCATTGCAAGTTCATTTGTTTCCTAGTGTTCTTCCAACAATGATTTTCAGAACTAGCCAGTTCTTCATACAAGTCTGAGATATGTAAGCAGAAGCCAGAGATTTATACGCCAGTAAAAGTCCAAGTTATTAATGGAAGCTCTGCAATTGCATAAGTTAAACAATGCTGCAGTTAGCAATATAAGGATTTAAATTCAGGTTTGCTTGTGATATGTATTTATTCTTGAGTCCTTTGGCATTTTACAGTTTAGGACCTAAAGATTATCCTTATTTGACAAGTCAATCTTGAAAAAAAGATTATATATATATATATATAATTAGTGATCGACCAATATTGTTTTTTTTATTGCTGATACCGATACCGATACTTTGGTCATCGCATATTGGTATCGGCCGATATTTTCGTACATATAAAAAAATGTTTTTTTTTTATTTTTATTTTTTACAGGTACTCTTGTGGAGGGATCTAGGGGTCTAAAAGACCCCAAAACCCCTCCTCTGCACTTAAAAGCATTCAAAATGCCAAGTTTGGCTGTTTTGAATTCTGCCATTTTTTTTAATTTGGCGCAGAGTACCCAGAAGTGATGTCATGGTTTTTACAAGAAGACCCGTTCAGAGCCGAATGCAGCTTTGATCGAGTCTTCTCTTAGGCGGCCTTGCAGGTAGGATGCCCAGGTCTCCCGGTGGAACAGGAGACCCAGGTGAGCCGCAGAAGGCGGCGGGAGGGGGGGACATCCCCTCCTGCTCCTTTTAATGACAGCCGAGCAGTTTCTCAGCTGCATCGGTTGACATTACAAGACAGCCGACCATCGGCTATGGACGCTGGTACCAGGGTGATGCCTCTGGCTTCCCGAATATCGGCAATATTGGTAACCTCAGGGGCCGATTCCGATATATCGGGGAAAGTGCAGATCGGCCCTCAATATATCGGCTTTGCTGTTAATCGGTCAATCCCTAATAAATATATATACAAATATACACTATATAACCAAAAGTATTGGGATACCTGCCTTTACATGCACATGAACTTTAATGGCATCCCAGTCCATAGGGTTCAAAATTAAGTTGGCCCACCTTTGCAGCTATAACAGCTTAAACTCTTCTGGGAAGGCTGTCCACAAGGTTTAGGAGTGTGTCTATGGGAATGTTTGACCATTTTTCCAGAAGCGCATTTGTGAGGTCAGGCACTGATGTAGACGAAAAGGCCTTGCTCGCAGTCTCCACTCTATTTCATCCCAATGGTGTGAAAGGCTGTGCAGGCCAGTCAATGCCTATGTGAAGGCACAGGATAAAGTGAAAAGTGAACACGAGCTCAGAGAACTGTGAAGTTGCTCAGGCAATGGTGGTTATGCTGAGTGTGACTTATGTAGGCAAGCAAACTAGTAGGCGGACAAAAAAGTGATGAAAAGGAAGGAAATAAAAGACCACATAATAACAGGTGATGCCTCTAGGTGAGCACAGCCAAACCGCACATGTGAAAGGATTCCGGGTAGAGAAACACTGCAGCAAGGAGGTAAGAATACACAAGAAGGAAACTGCAAGCTGACTTGTGACAAGTGATTTTTGAGTGTGATTAATAATGATGGGTGATTTTAATATTTTACACAATGTTATAATTTCCTAAAATGGCCTTTATAAACGTCAAGACTGTTTATATGATGGTAGAATAAAGAAGGGTTATAATCTCTTTCAATTTTGTATTTGGGTCTTTTTTTTCCAAACTGAAGAAATTCTTCTAATTTCCTGTCCAGGAGACTACATAGGAAGTAAAGAAAATCCACCAAACTAGGGCACAGATAGTAATAAACAACTAACAGAGCCTTTTCCACTCTAACAAAACATTTTTTATTGTTGTATAGATCCCTGTTGTAGGGATTTCTCTTATTTTTAGTTATCACAATCATGCATTGACCCCAAAAATAGCAACTAGCATTTTAAAAGACGCAATGGCGTCTACATGTTGCTCTCAGTACAATATTGTAAGAAGGTCAAATCAAACCTACAACAGACATTTATCACTCTTTTTATCATATTTAATCTATTTTATATTAATTTGCTACAAAATTATGATGTCAGTTGCATCAAAGTTTATAATTAATTATGGCACTACATGTTTAACAGTGTTCTAGTTTATTATGGTCGAAGATAAACATTGCTGGTACTTAATGGCGCTTACGATGGATCTTCGTAAATGAAAGCATTCAATCTATAGACTTATCATTTCACAGACAAAAGCATGCAAAGCATTTGAGGATAAATGTAATAAGTACATCAAACTTGCCTTAATGAGCACAGAGAAAGGGAAGGTCATGTCTAAGTTTATCCACACCTAAAACGATTGCTCTTATGAAAAAAGTTACGTCAAAGCTTAGATAAAATAATAATAAATGTCACAATAAAAAGCATGGTAATTAAACACATGTAAGAAAACTATGAACATTTTGATACTCCTCTGCTGTGATATGCCTTCAAAATTAGAACAGACACAAGAAAGCAAAATCAAAAATATCTCTTTGATGTTTGCCCTTCATTATATTTTTAATTCATAAGTAAGTATGTAAGTATATGTTTATTACCTCAGCCTTTAGCTTAATCTATTAAAGATTGCCATAAATGGGTAAACATCACATTAGGGACATTGGACTTGCTAGGATCTACTACAATGCTAAGCTGGTAGTAGGGCAAATGAGCAGAAATGCTATAATGTATGGCTAAGATTTCCATCTCTCTGTTAAGATGGATGGAGACGGAACTGGCTGAATTTCGACCCATCTATGGCCATTCTCCATCAACAGAAGTCACTCTAATGATCAACATCTGTCAAACGGAAATGTTGGAACTTTTTCTCGATCAGTGGGCTGCAGCCAATGGGCTGCACTCGCTGATTAGTGTATACTAATAGTAGAGTCCTGCTGTCAGAGTACAATGGCACAGCAGAGAGGATTCCTCCATCCACCTCACTGGTGTGGATGAGCAATCTGTTCGTTTTTTTTTTTTTTAAATCAGCTCGCTAACTGACCAAAAAAAAAAAAAATAGAAAGGATTGAGTCTTTCTATTTTTAAACGCTGAAGTCCATTTGTGTTGTGTTTGAAAAAATTTAAAGGAGTAGAGAAAAAGCTTGTTTGGCTGTACTATGGATCGCAGTTCATTGTGCACTCCTGTGACCCGTTTTTAGCAGACAGCAAAGCCCTCTGTCAGCTGACATCACAGAGCCAGTCCAGGCTGGGGAAAGATTGCAACCATATGGTTAGGATTACCCAGATGCCTGGACCGGCACCTGGTTCAGCCTCTCCAGTAAGCGGGGGGGGGGGGGGGCAGAGCAGAGAGCCAGTGACTGACAGTTACCAGCTCTCTGCTCACGAAGCACTCATTTCTTAGACTGATTCTGTATCCACCTAGGTAAATATGATTCCCCCCCCCAAAAAAACCTCAACTTCTCTTTTAATGTACTCATGTTTTGACCCTTTCTTAGTGTGTTCAACCATAAATCTATGAATAGGAGTTTGAGGAACACATATACATGCATGAAAGATTGTTCATTGTGGATGATTCTGACTTCTTTCAGAACTGAGTATTCCTGAAACACTGCATCACATAAAAAGCCAAAAACGTAAGATATGTATATATTAAAACATGTATATGGAACATCAGCAAGCAGTGCAATTTGTCTTTGCAGCTGTTTTTTCTCCTCTAATAAATCCTGTCAGAAATGCAGTTGTCATACCACTTAATTTTCTTTTTCGACTGACAACGCTTACAAATATAGTTACACAGTTAGAAAAAAGACACGTGTTTATCAAGTTCAATCAATAACATCACTAAAATTACTACCAGTATTTTCACCTTTGCAGATATGACCCTTCACAGGTCTACAGATGTATGTGTTATAATGTACATTGGTAAATCCCCTCTCAGTACTTCTTCTGTAACACCTTTATCCACCTGCTCCTAGAATTGCTCCACCATGCCATCCCTACTACTCTCACACAGCTCTGTGGTGAGAAAGCAAAAGAAGAATAACTGGCTGTGTCATTTGCTGCCCTTAGATATGCTTCCACCACTACCATAACACAATAGAAACTATGAAAGCTGTAATTTGTAATTGGCTACACATCACAGCACTATGATTTGCAGGTGCATCTGCAAACTGCATATCTCAGAAGTCCACCAGAAAAATGATGCGGTGTGTGAACAGATTTAATTGAAAGTCAGAATCCAGACCTCAACTTAGTTGAAATGCTGTGGCTTGGACTGAGGATAGCAATTCACACAAGGACTCCCAGAAATCCCAACTAACTGAAAAAGTTTTGTGAGGTGGACAGGTCTGAATTTTTTTTCTAGCTATCCAGCAAGTCTGATCAGGGGCTGAAGAAAATGTCTGGCAGGAAGTGTTCTCTGACTCATAAGGTTCTATTAATTACTACATACAAGTGTTAAAATATGTTTATAGCCTGTAATGCAAACAGCCAAATTCCAGATAACCTTTTTTTCTTAAGAAAATAGTTCCTGGCAGTTTACAAAAACAAAAGATTACCTCTTCTGCTCTTTTATCCTCAGTAATTGCTTTTCTCAATCAAAAAGGTTTTGATTTTGTCAAACACAATACAATGCATAAGATCAAACAATCAAGTGTATAGAACCTCAAACCAGTAGAGGTTCGCAGTGGGAGTTGCAATCAGGTATCAGTCAAATGAGTCAAAAATAGAACATACATATAAAACAAATCATGCAGGATATGAAAACCCAGCCATAAACCAAGGTGAAAGGTAGGATGGGAGAACAGGGGGCGACATGCATGTAATCTTGCAATATTCACTACCACATAAAACTCAAACAGTTGAAAACTTGGAGGAAAATGGGAGAAGACCTGCCACTATCCATCCCCCCCCTACGGGGATGTGGGGATTGCTAAATACCTGGCCAGGCCGAGGTCTCCGAGCACCCTAAAGGTTGCGAAACATCCGGAGACCCCCTCCTGGGTCCAGTCGAGGGGGATTCCCAGACCGGTATCCGAGGATCCCACCATTCCTCAGAAATAGTCGACCTGGCCCTCAGGGTCCATCGCTAGAGTTAAAACCAGAATTTGCAGATGGAAGGGGACAACAGTGGCAGGCCAACCCAACTATATCGTCAACTGTCATCGGTGGAAACATCACAACATACAGATACAACAAGAGTAATTGCTTTTCACCATTAGATATCCTCTTGCTTCCATATTGATCTCCTTAGGCTTTCAGTGTCATTCATCTCAAAATACTGGGGACATCATATGAAAGCAGGGTATCATGCACCCACCCCTTGATTGGACATCGCCATGGCAACCAACACACACATAGAATGGTGCTGATTGTGTGATGTCAGCAAAATTGAGAACTGCTCACCATTGGAAAAGTTATGAGTGCAACTGTGTGCTTTAATTTTATGTGTATATCTATTAATATAATTTGAAGATTATCTTGTATAAACCTTCCACTGTAGAGATCCAGTTACTTCCAATGTGTTCACATTTTTTTTGTGTATGTGTGTTTGTATTTACATTTATCTATGTCTATCCATCTATTTATATACTAACAATAGTCCAAAAGAGAGATCTTGAGAGGCGAACGCACAGTGAAGATTTTCTTTTGACATTTCGATGAGGCACAAGCTTGTCGAAAGAAAATCTTCAGTATGCAGTCACCTCTCAAGACCCGTCACTGCCGTGAGTGTCGCTCTCTCTTTTTCACTATATGTACTACAGGTTTTGCTGCGCACCCAAGCCCATTTGCTCTCTGATATGTGTGTAGTGGCAACCACTGGATTATATATACTAATAATTATGACAGGGCAGTAATACTTATAGAGACTTATTACAAAACAGTGGGGATTCAGCCCACCAGACCCAACTTCTAACTAAAATATTACTTATGGATGGTCTGAATCGAAGATAAGAACAAAGTACATTTTTCTGTCCAGGATTGAAGACGATCTGTATTCACAAAACTGATAAATGAGAATGTAAATTAGCATGTCACACCCTTGTCAATCAGCACATTATCCAGAAAATCTGTTTCGTTTTTATGTAGGCTATTGTGGGTAGTTTTTATTCATTATTAATTTTTAAATGTTTAAGGTACTATTTGTTTTTTTTTTTGTTTTCATGCAACAAAGAGACATTACGCCACTTATAATAGTGATCTGTTTCTTGCTATCATTAAGCAATAGACAATTATTTTCATTATTTTTCACTACAGACAAAGACAGGTTGAGATGTTTGTACATACTCAAAGGTCTTTAAAGAGATACTGAAACTTTTTATTAGCTTATTTTGCAAAAACAAAAAAACAACAAATAAAAACAAGACTTTCGCCTATTAGAAGTGGACACATAAAACAAGAAGAGTCTGTGCTACAAATCTAACTGATTGACTAAAAACGATGTTATGGCTGTTTGGTTATCCTCTGATGGTCTTACTTCCATAGCTCACTCATCACAGATTCATCCCCAACCTAAAAGTGTCTCTTTAATCAAAGTTTCATCCACAGTTCTGCTTTAAGTAATGGTATTCTTTTTCCAGGTGCTGAGGCGTTCTGTCACTCAGTTATTACCCAGTGAAGGCAATATTAATCAGTTTGTTGGTCCTCTGGTTCTAGTTAGCTGTTCTCAAGGTCCATTGTTTTAATGCTTTTTCTCTGCCAATCATGGTCTACAGGTATGGACCTAATGGAATGGAATTCTTACCTACACACACCACTGCCTCAGTTTGTTGGTGTTACAGATGCATCCATTTCTGGTTGAGTTTTCACTGCTGACTTCCATTCTGACTATAACCTCTGTGTGCATTTCCTTGTAGGCTGATCCCAGCCACCTCAACTTAGCAATATTATAGCCAATGTCCTCCCAGCAACATATCAACTATTGGAATGTGAAGGCAAATTTCCTACAGTAGCAATCCATAATCCACTGTTAGGAAAAGTACTCCTTAGGAAAAGGTGCAGGGTTGTTACGGAAGCATACGTTAAAATGCACTCACTAGACAATGTGCTGCAAACATCAGCAGCATACTGTTCTCCATAAGGTATTATGGTTTCCCTTTCACACTCCAGCTCTGGTCCAACTCCAGCACCCTTACGCTTACACACTCCTCTCCACCAGTTAGCAGCAGAAACTCAAGTAACTGTATGGGGGATAAGTGCTCCCCACATGGAGCCACAAGGATCGATCATAGCATAGAATTTATAGCAATAAATAAATAGTAAGTAGCATGAGGCAGAAAATATTTAAAAAACAGCATATTCAGCTAGAGAAAGAGAAAAAATTGACCAAACTCACAAATATGGCCACTGTTCTAGACCAGAAGTGGTGGCGCCACATCAGCACATAAGCTCTGCCCAATGCATTTCATGTGAAGGCATGTCTTCAGGGGTCTCTCACACATATAAGTGTAGTTGAATAATTCCATTGTTAGCCATCAGCATGTGTGTGCCTAAGAAAAAATGAGGTTTTAATGATCTCACAAATCTTTCATGTTCTTGGGTCTAAACAAAAAACAACAAGAAACCCCTTGTGACTATCCCCACTCATATTAATACACATTCTGGGATTTGCCAGCTTCTTATATAGACGATTCAAATAAATTGATTAATTTAACTAAAATGTGTACCTTCCATTTTTATTCATAACACTCCAGCTTGTCATAGAAGTTAGAATTGTATGTAAATTAATTATCAAAAAGTGTTTGAAAAGTCTAATCCAACTAGCAAGTTAAAGGATATGACAGTACACCACTTTACACCAAGAGACTCAACCGTTGCCTTTTCACCAACTAGGTAAAAACAACTGGACTAGTAATGGCGATTTATTGAATCTGAATTTACCTTGCCTTCATTGAATTGTATCTCTTCAGAATCACCCAAGACAGTTGAAGAACTGAGCATAATGCAACGTGGACATATAGCATGAAATATAAAAGTCATATTCTCGATGTTACCCTCTTTGTGTGCAGCATATTTGTTGTTCCAACACTATAGTGTCTATTTTTTTATAATAGTGTGTTTGTTTTGCCTTTTTAAACACTACATAGCATTTTATCCTCTTTCTTCTATTTCCCTTTGCTTTTACAATTGTGTAACTGTAGCTGAGATGTAAATTAATGAAATGATATCTGACCTCCATAAATTCAATTCTGTAACAGGACAACAGATGTACAACACAGGGATTTCCATAACTCCAGTGATTACCAACTTCAGCACTCATCTGTAATGTATTCTGACTTAAAGTGTGCAACCTTGTTTAATATACACTGCTAAAGCGCACAGTTTTATGTGTCGCTATGCCTGGGTGCATGATAACAACGTTGAAAATCTAATTATCTGTGTTAGACTGAATATTGCAGTGTGAATGCAGCCTGCTGTGCTGTGAATGGATCTAGTAAACACAAAGAAATGTGCAGGGAATTTACATGCTTTATATCAATGAATGATAGCTTATTCTTTTCCGATTGCATTGCAGTTTTGGGTAGCCAATCTGTTTTTCAGAAAATTGGAAGGAAAAGACTGAAAGACAATCACAATATTCTAGATATGAGAAAGATATCAAAAGTGGGAGATGTTGATTAAAATAACAGTCCAATTTGTTGCTAAATGTTACAAATATTTGTTCAGAGTACAGGTCAATTACAGTCTAACGGTTTTTGCAATGGTTTAAAGTGCAAACAATTGGAAACAATCTTTAAGCACCCTAAAATCATATGAGTTGTGTATCTTTAAGGATTATCATCATTCAAGGTATTTTTTTGTGTCAGAATCAAATGAAAAGCTTTAATGCTCATAAGTCCAACAAGCTATGCTCTGATAGTAACTCACTTGATCTTCCAGGCCTGTCATTCACAGTTTGTTATACCAAATGGATTGCCATGTCGGATCCAGTTTTAGGTGGTTGCTCAATGCTCCTAAAGGATGTCAGCCAGTGAACAGCCTGGCATAAGTAACTATTTGAAAGCCGGCGTTTCTGCACTGCATTAGCCATCAGATAGATAGCCTGTGAATATTCCAGTGCATTTTCTATTTTTTTCCAGCACTGTGCCAACACTGAGACCAGTGATGGCAAACCTTGGCACCCCAGATGTTTTGTTTTGGAACTACATTTCCCATGATGCTCATCTGCGGTGTAGTTGAGCATCATGGGAAATGTAGTTCCAAAACATCTGGGGTGCCAAGATTCACCATCACTGGACTAGACACACAGAGGTTGTTTTACTGAAACTGGAAGAGTGCAAAATCTGGTGCAGCTGTGCATCATAGCCAATCAGCTTCTAACCTCAGCTTGTCCAATTTGGCTTTGGCTTTGGTTTCTATTTAGAGCTGCACCAGATTTTGCACTCTCTAGTTTTAGTAAATCAGCCCCATAGTCTCCCAAATAGTTATTAGCTGTGCAACACAACACACCTTTTAAAAAAAACTCCTCAGGAAGTGACAAGTTTGATAAACATTCATAGCTTCTTCCAACAATAGTTCTGTATAAATTCAACAATGGCTGCTATAAATGATTGCTTTACAAGTATAAGGAATTCAGACACTTTCAAAAGAGCTTTCTCGATGATACAACCCAGCTGAAACATAAAATACAAAAAGAACATAAGGGAAGAAAGCTTATGGCTCTGCATTAATATTTCAGTTTTGTGTAGGCTCTGGTGTGTTTTATCATCCACCACCTTGTTATGCCTTATAAAAAAACTTTAAAAAAATGTATCCTGTTTTTTAAACTGCCCATGGCAATTTCTAGCTTTTTTGGCATAATTCTACAAACCTGAAAAAGGTTTACTGATAATACTTTTTTTCAAAGAGATTTGGACAATGTAAAGAAAGACACAAGTAGAAAAAAATTTTTTTTAGGTAAACTGGTGGGTTTACTTTTTCTTTAAAAGTGGTTACAGCAGGTAACCTTGCGGGTTTGTAATATTTGTAGAGGACCTCAGTATCATCAAAAACCCCATTATGCAAATAATAATTGCACCTTCCATGTTTAAAGTGGTTGTTAGGCCACTGAGTCTTCTTTCTACAATCTTGTCTGTTTTAATAAATGATGTGCCCCAGTGTATGTGTTTTTTGAGAAATAAGCTGCTGTATATCTTATTTTATAGCGCCTTTTGGCGCTCATGTGACCGGCTGCCTCTCTCGATCTGACAGCTACAGTGGGCGGGGCCAAGAACCCTCTGCTGAAATCAGTCAGAAAGAGAAGAGAGGCGGCCGGTCACGTGAGCGCTAAATGGCGCTTAAAATTAAGGTATACAGTGGCTTATTTTTTAAAAACACACACACTGCGGCACATCATTTGATATGACAGATGGGATTGTAGCAAGAAGACACAGTTATTTGAGCAGCAGGAGGGGAGGGCCGACAGCGGATTGAAGCTGATAGGCCTAGGGGGAGGGAGAAAGGACAGAGGAGAGCTGTAGATGACAGGGACTGACCACAGTATCAGGAACTCAGCAGCCATGATAAACCATGGTCAGTTTACAGAGGAGAGGGCAGAATGAGGCAGAATCAGCCAGGTATTTTAGAACATACAAGGGGCCAAATTACACAGCACATGCACTGTGCTATATAATATGATTTAAAGAAACAGGATACATTTTTTTTTAGGGTTACAAACACTTTAGGCGTTGTGGTCAATATTTACCTGCCTAAAGGTGCCAATTTAAAAAGCAACATGAGGCCATGGGCTTTTATTATCACTTCATTTTAAACTTTTTTAGCATTTTATTTGAAGGTGTATACAGTTTCATCTTTTTCTATATGACCTATTTTGATAAAAAAATTAAAACATATATTAAAGACATAATACAATTAAAAGAAAATTCTTTAATAAATCAATAAAAAGGCATGCATGTTCAATGAGAATCACAGAAACATAACAATTGTCACCATGATAGGCCATTATACCCAAGAAAATAAATTGTGCATAGGGAAAGTTTTTGACTAGTGACTTTGAGTAGAAGGCTTGTGACAATAGTAAGGTCTGGCAAACTCCGTCTCATGTCTAGGGTAGAATCATGAGAAGAAAGAGAAATTTCTAAATTTGACAAACCTCAATTCTGCTTAAAGCGGAGTTCCACCCGAAATTTATACTTACCTCCATCTTCTCGCTCCCGGTCACCTGAAAAACAAATGGATAATCGCAATTTTTTTTTTTTTTCCACTTACCTTTTAGAGAAAATATACTCACCTTACTTCCTTCTTCCTCCCCTCGGCGGCCACAGCGATTCGTCACTTCCTGGCTTTTGCAATGATTCCTGGGAGCTGAACGTCATCGCTCCCAGGAATCATTGCGCCTGCACCGGCCCCGACGTCAGTCCCGGGGCGCGCGCGTCATTCCCTTCTAAACAGCTTCTGGGCATGCCCAGAAGCTGTGGAGGGATGACGCGCGCGACCCGGAAGTGACGTCGGGGCCGGTGCAGTGCATCGTGGGACCGAAGAAGGAGGAAGAGGACCGAAGAGGACGCGGAAGAGGATCGTGCTGGCTTCAAGCTGCCCACACCTGAGATGGCAGCGCTGGAGAAGACAATTTCAAGGTAAGTATTTCTCCTGAAAGGTAAGTGCAACCCGGGACAGATCAGAGGCTAGCCATTGTGGAATGTGCTAGCCCTGACTGTCCCGGGGGTATTTTTGTAAAAAAATGTATAACCAGGGTGGAACTCCGCTTTAAAGCCTAAGTTTATCTGAAATAAAAAAAAAAGGGACAACATTTTTTACCTTCAGTGAGATGTGTTCTAAGGAGCTCTCATCAAGAGTACCTGACTATGCCCACCCTTTCCATCCAACTGCTCTATTCATAGAACCCAGAAACAGTATCTATGAATAACAGGCAGATAATGATTAAGTAGGCCCCCTCCATTCTTAGCTCATGTTTTAATTTATTGAAGCTGTATTTGCTGGGGGTGGGGGGCATCAGAGGTGGCAGTCTTTGACGAAAAGAGAACAAAGCAAGAGACACATCCCACTGATGGTAAGCAATGTCCCCCCTGTTTATTTTTTATTTTTTTCTTTTTTTAGTTAAACTTAAAGCGGAGTTCCACCCAAAAGCAAACTGTCACAGCCGGGTGCCCACACCAGTAATGCCGGCGCCGCAGAGCAGAGAGGGAGAAGAGCGAGGCTTCGGGCGGCCGCATCGCTGGACCATTGGACAGGTGAGTGTGTGAGGCTGGAACTCCGCTTTAAGCTTTAACACATATTTGACACACAGCAGAACATTATATTTGGTATCCATCAAAATCTGATAAACATAAGGCCCCTTTCACACTGTCCGTCCATCGGACGGACTCCGTTTATCTCAGCGGGGGATCGATCCGCCGATCCCCCGCTAAACGGGAGAATGACAGCTGTTCTCCGCACTGTGTGCGGAGACAAAGCTGTCAGTTCCCCATACATCTCTATGGGGGAATTCAATGGGAATGGACCGTCGGTCCGCTCTCATCCGATCCCATCCGATCCGCTGGACAGAGGGAAAATAGGGTTTCCATCCGTCCAGATTTGACGGATCGGATGTCAGTGGACATGTCTCCGCTGACATCTGATGCCCCATAGGGATGTATGGTGGGACCGTTCAGATCCGCCAAAAAAACTGAATGGTCCGCCTGTGTGAAAGAGCCCTAATATTAGTTGTCAGATTGTGAAACCGCCTCAGATGGAAAAACAGATGAATTCAGAATAGTTGGCTTTAATGGTGTGCCTTCTGAGCATAATTAAAATATTCTCTTAAAGTGGCTGTAAACCTTTGTTTTTTTTAAATTAAAACAATAAACATATTATACTTAACGATATCGCACAGAGCGGCATTGATCCTCCTCTTCGGGGGTCCTTCTCCCCGGCACTCGTGGCTCTGTCTCTGCCCCATTTGCCACCATAGAAATCTGCTTCCTTTGGTGGCACACATGTGGGCACACTCTTTAACCGGTTGCCGACCGCCGCACGACTATATACTGCGGCGGTCAGCCCCGGCCAGGCAGAGTGACGTATCGGTACGTCACTCGCCTGTCACTGACTTGCGAGCCTATTGCGCGCCGCGGCTCGTTCACAGACAAGTCAGTGCGTGTGACCGGCGGACTCGATGTCCGCCAGTCACACTACGATCGCTCCTGTGAAGGGAGAAAGACAGAGCGGCTTGTGTAAACAAGCTGCCTGTCAGTTCTCCCTGTGTAAAAGTGAAGATCTGTCCGTTCTACTATGTAGAACGGTTGATCTTTGCTTTTACACCAATAGGAATGTCCCTGCACAGTTAGAATCACGCCCCTAGGACACACTTAACCCCTCCCTGTCCAATAAAGTTAACCCCTTCCCTGCCAGTGTCATTTTTGCAGTAACAGTGCATATGTATAGCACTGATTACTGCAGTAATGTCACTGGTACCCCCAAAAGTGTCAAAAATGTCAGTCAAGGGTCCGATCTGTCCGCCGCAATGTCGCAGCACCGAAAAAAAAATCGCAGATCGCCGCCATTACGCGTTAAAAAAAAACACCAAAAATGACAAAAATCTTTCCCTTTGTTAGTAAACGCGATAACTTTTGCGCAAACCAATCAAAATACGCTTTTTGCGATTTTTTTTACCAAACATAGGTAGCATAAAACAAATTGGCCGAAAAATGTTAAAAAATTTTGATTTTTACATTTTTTTTGGGGAATTTCATATAAAAAAAATGTGAAAAATATTGTTATTTTTGCTAAATTTACGCTCTTTTTTTTGTTTATAGCGCGTGATCAAAAAATCGCACAGGTGATCAAATACCACCAAAAGAAAGCTCTGTTTGTGGGAAAAAAAGGACGTCAAATTCGTTTAGGTACAGCATCGCACGACCGCGCAATTGTCCGTTAAAGTCACACAGTAAAAAATCGCAAAAAAACCCCTGGTCCTTTAGCAGCCAAATCTTCCGGGGCTTAAGTGGTTAAGTAGTTAAAGGGTGAGGGGGTGATACAAATATTGAAGCATTTTTTACCTCAATGCAGGGAATGCATTTCGGTAATAAATATTTTCCCTTTAGAAAACCTTTAATGATTTTTCCCTAATTGCTATAACTAGGGAATAATTAAAGAATTTAGTTACATCTCCTTCTGAGTGTTGTGGGGAATGACAAATACATTTTCTTTAAAGTTCAGAACTGCAACAGCAAATGTTTTGAATGATAAGTGTTTTCCCATGAGCTGGACAATCTCTGCACAGGGTGTGGCTGAGAGTATTGTTGTCACCATGTACCATTCTGGTTTGGGGATTACTCATTTTCAAGCAAGAATACCAAGGCAGGCATATGGGCTTATTAAGATAATAACTTTCCATGAATGATTATTTCTTTACCAGTAAAGTTGGAGAACAAAATTTCATGAATGTGATTTTTTATTTGAATTGGTCAATTTATGATATCCAAAAAGCAGTTTAAGCCCCCCTCCCCTTAGTTTTTATATGTCAGTCATAAGGATTCTCTTTTCATTCTGAAAATGCACCCATTTGATAGAGGTGCTGTGGATCTGAATGGTACCAATTCACTTTCAGTACCATGGACAGAGTACAGATTATAAAACTACATTAATAAATCATTAAACATGCAAACATGATACAGCAGAATGCTAATATGTGACTTTCAAAGTAGCAGAATGTGGATAATTTAGTAAAGACGTAGAGGAGTCGCACTCAGCAAAGTGAAGGTTTACTTTGCATTGTAAATTCTAGTAAAATGATAGACCTACAGTCAATTTGAATACCCAATCATGTACAAGGAAATTAGCATCTTCTCCAACCAACTTTATTGACCAACTGTATAGTGTTTGATTATAAAGCATAACATTCTTACATTTATATATTCAATTTAATACATTTTCTTAAAAATAGGTGCATCAGTATAAAGTCACGGATACATTTAAATATTCAGAAATACTAGTAAGGGGTGGGGGAATAATAATAAACTGGCAAAATCACTTACACCAATGGACTCCCCCCCCCCCCCTCAAAAAAAAATTGGCCTATTCATACTGTTGGTGTGCTGTAGCGCAGGTCCAATTTTTTAAAGTACATAAGTGCAGGGTACCATTTAAAATTAATGACATTACATACATATCATGGCTTACCATGCATTACATTAATGCACGTTATAAGATGTGAATCAGGCCTTAGAGCTCATTTAAATCATTAGTGAAGCTTAAATTACAAGAAAGAAAAAGAAAAATAAAAGAAAAAAAGAAAAAAAGAAAGAAAGAAAGAAAGAAAGAAAGAAAGAAAGAAAGAAAGAAAGAAAGAAAGAAAGAAAGAAAGAAAGAAAGAAAGAAAGAACAGTAATTAAAAAATGTAATTCTCCAATCTGCATGGCATACAATACTTTTGGTATTCTTGATATGAATTGTACAGTACATCTGAGATAGTCATCTGAGATAATCTGAATAAAATGTAATTTAAACTAGACTAAAAACAAAAAACTGTCAA
Organism: Pelophylax lessonae; assembly: GCF_965119305.1. NCBI lineage: Eukaryota > Metazoa > Chordata > Amphibia > Anura > Ranidae > Pelophylax > Pelophylax lessonae. Next base: position 584,730,988 of record NC_138770.1, read on the forward strand.
ACATGACATCAACACTCAAAACTATGGAGAACATACTTTCAACTTGTTATAATGCCTTAATGCCTGAACATTTTTAAATTAAACAGCAGTAAAAATGTGATCAATATTTTTACAAAATATAATTTAATGATTTTTCTTAAAGTATATATAGTACACAGATGTAGTTCAAAACTTGCAACACCTAAACCAGTATGAAGCCAATCCTTATATGTACGTGAACCATATGTGTATACAGGCTGTGTTATTTTTAGCTGAGGCATCCAACTTGTAAATTGCATTAAAACCACTGGAACTTTATCACAGGCAGCTCTGCCAAAAAGTATTTTTTACTAAACTGTGAATGGAGGAAAATTAAAATTTGAAGTACTTTAATTGTCAACATTAAATCACAATCCTACTACTGCCCTTATTAAAGAGAAAAATATACTGATATATGTTTACTGAAATGTGGTGTTGACCATAAAACCAAGGTGATATTGTAGTTTTAAGACCATAAAACTTTTTTACATACTATATGGTGATTTTAAAGGAAAAACTGGTGATTTCTAAAAATAGTCCCCAAACTCAATTTGCCCAAAAATTATAAAATCCTTTTAAATGTTATTACACCATTAAAGTGGTAAGCCCCTCTGTAATATTTATACCATCCCCATTGTTAGATAAGAACATGTGTCCTAGTGTCTGTGCTTTAGAAAAAAAAAGCAGATTTCTACCTGTTTTCACAGCGCCTCCTGGCGCTCACGTGACTCCCGGATCTCTCCTCTCCCCGTCTGACAGCTCCAGTGGGCGGGGCAGAGAACTCCCACTGACATCAGCTGGGGGAGGCGAGGAGGAGAGAGCTGAGGAGTCACGTGGGAGCTGGGAGGTGCTGTGAAATCAGGCAGAAATTGGCTTTTTTTTTATAAAGCACAGGCACTAGGGCACATGTTCTTATCTAACAATGGGGATGGTATAAAGATCACATAGCTTTGTAGCAGCAGGGAGGGTAGCAGAGTGGCGCTAGTGAAAGCTGACTGGCAGGGAGGTGAGGGTGGAGGATGACAAAGGGAGACAGAGGAGAGGTGCAGAAAGCAGCAGATGACGGAGGCATGTAAACTGACCACGGTGTCAGGGCTCAGCAGCCATGAAATATGTGGTCAGTTTACAGTGGGGAGGGTAGAACCAGGCAGTATCAGTATCGCAGGTGATACAAGGGGCCAAATGACGCAGCACAAGCACTGTGCTGTATACCATGCTTTAACCCCTTCTGGACCGGAAGGTTTTACCCCCTTAACCTCCCTGGCGGCATAATTCTTTTGGATTTTAGGTGCTGAAAGTGGTACCATTATTTTGCATGTAATTCTTGTGAATGAGTAGCCCAAACCAACTGTATACATTTATTATATATATATATATATATATATATATATATATATATATACATATATATACATGTACATAAAAAGTACAGTAAAACTGCAGGAAAGGGCACTGGGGGGCAAACTAATATGATTTTTTTTTTATTTTGAACTGTATCAGTGTGTTTGGTGCGTTTTTACATTTGAATATGCCGCCGGTTCCACCCCCCTGTGGACGTCACGTCGCAGGAGATGGAAGCCGGGGGAACGGAGAGGATCGGGAGGAAGAACCGCCGCTAGACACCGCCGAGACACATCGCTGGATCCCGGTGACAAGGTAAGTAACCTCTTTTACTGGATCCAGCGATGCTTCTGGCGGTATCCCGAGTGTGGCTCGGGGTTACCGCTTTTGGCTCTGAAATTTAACCTTGAGCCATGCTCGGGAATACCGCTAGGAAGGTTAATGACCAGGCAATTTTTTGCGATACGGCAATGTGTTACTTTAACTGACAATTGTGCGGTCATGTGACACTGTACCTTAATAAAATTGATGTTCTTTTTTTCCCACAAATAGAGCTTTCTTTTGGTGGTATTTGATCACCTCTCTGGCTTTTATTTTTTGCGCTATAAACAAAAAAAATAGCAACAATTTTGAAAAAAAAAAAAAAAAAACAATATTTTTACTTTCTGTTATAAAACACAGCCAATAAAAAAAAAATCAATTTTTTGCATCATTTTAGGCCAATATGTATTCTGCTACATATTTTTAGTAAAAAAAAAAAATCCCAATAAGTGTATATTGATTGGTTTGCGCAAAAGTTATCGTGTCTACAAACTAGGGGATAGATTTATGGCATTTTTATTTATTTAATTTTTTTTTTTTACTAGTAATGGCGGTGATCAGCGATTTTTAGCAGGACTGCGACATTGCGGCGGACAGATCGGACACCTAACTGACACTTTTGAGGGGACAGTGACATTACTATAGTAATCAGTGCTAAAATATGCACTGTTACTTTACTAATGACACTGGCAGGGAAAGGTTAACACCAGGGGTGATGAAAGGGTTAAGTGTGTCCCTAGGGAGTGCTTTATAACTGTGTGGGGGATGGACTGACTAGATGAGCACAGAGATCCAGGTTCCCAAATAGCAAGAACACAAGATCCCTTTGTTCATCTCTGACAGAATGGCGGTCTTCCTTGCTTACATCGGCAGACTGCCGTTCTGTCTCTCTGGGGAGCGATCGTGGGTGGACCTGCTGATTGGCTCCCCCTCCGGCCAATCAGTGCGCAGGACCCCACTGGCTATTGCATGGGTATGTCGTTTCATTGTAATGTCGTTTCATTGTTTCACAGTATACATTGTTTTTTTTTGGGCAACAAAAACTTTAAGGAAAAACAAAATTGTCATAAAGATGATGTCAACTTTATGTTTCCTCTATTGTTCTTGTGACTGTCACTATTGTCTCCTTCTCATCTTCTAGACATTGTTTTTTCTTGGTGACAATAAATTAAGCTTGCTCCTGTTGGCCTTGGCTGTAGCTGCTGCAGTTCTCTTAGATCTGTAGCAGGATATTAGTCTGATGAGAAATCTAAGGGTTTGTAAGGCAACAAGATTGTTTAACACATACAAGGAAAGGAAGGAAATTCTTACAAAAATGTTTATGTCAAATAAAAATGTTACATTATTATTATACCAGAGTGGATAAAAAACAGCACATCTCTTGATTGCCCTCTGTATTTTTCCTAAGAACTTCATCAAAAAAGCTGATGGCTGTTTTTGAATGCATTCATTATAGCACAATTTTTTAAACTAAAAAAACATCCATTAAAATTCTGCTATGTATAAAAAATTTGAGATATCAAATATGTTAAATTGATAGCTCATGGGGAATGGTAATGTTTGTTTTCAATTATGTCATTCTTAGCTTTCTATATTTTTTTGTTTCTTTTTGCCCTCTTATTTTAAGGCCCCGTTCACATAGGGGCGACGCTACTTCGCACCGCGACCTCCGAGGTCGCGGTGCGAGCAGCGCGCCGCGACCTCAGAGCGGCCGCCACGGACTTCATAACATTGAAGTCTATGGCGGTCGCCTCCTGGTCGCCCCAAAGAAGCTCCGGACCCTTTTTCTAAGTCGGAGCGACTTGTGTCGCTCCTATTAGAACGGGTCCGCAGCTTCCCTATGGGAGGCGACCTACGGCAACCTGTGAGGTTGTATGCCATATAAGAAGCAACCAAGTGAATCTATGTCTTGATTTTGTTAGTAGATGCTGTACACTCATTGTTCCAAAAGCAGTGATATTGGAGTTTGTAACTCTGTACCAGCTATGTTCAGGCTAAGGTGTGTAAAGAAAGATTTTGGATGTAAAAATGAACCCGTGCACTGTTAGTGTGACTGTTAACCGCTTGCCGACTGCGCACAGTATATTTACTGCGGCAGTCGGCCCCGGCCAGGCAGAGTGACGTAGGTCTACGTCGCTCGCCTGTCACTCCTTCCAGAGCCAATAGCGGGCGGGCGCGCGCCCGCTGAGGCGCGCGCCCGCCTCGGCTCGTTCACGGAGGAGTGCGGGAGTGTGACTGGCAGACCCGATGTCCGCCGGTCACACTACGATCGCCGGTACAGCGGGAGAAAGACAGAGCGGCTTGTGTAAACAAGCCACCTGTCAGTTCTCCCTGTGTAAAAGTGAAGATCAAACAGTTCTACTATGTAGAACTGTTGATCTTTGTTTTTACACTAGTAGACCTGTCCCTGCACAGTTAGAATCACGCCCCTAGGACACACTTAACCCCTCCCTGTCCAATACTGTTAACCCCTTCCCTGCCAGTGTCATTTTTGCAGTAACAGTGCATATATATAGCACTGATTACTGCAGTAATGTCACTGGTACCCCCAAAAGTGTCAAAAATGTCAGTCAAGGGTCCGATCTGTCCGCCGCAATGTCGCAGTACCGCAAAAAAAATCGCAGATCGCCGCCATTACTCGTTAAAAAAAAAAACACCAAAAATGACAAAAATCTTTCCCTTTGTTAGTAAACGCGATAACTTTTGCGCAAACCAATCAAAATACGCTTTTTGCGATTTTTTTTACCAAACATAGGTAGCGTAAAACAAATTGGCCGAAAATTTTAAAAAATTTTGATTTTTACATTTTTTTGGGGGGAATTTCATATAAAAAAAAGTGAAAAATATTGTTGTTTTTGCAAAAATTACGCTCTTTTTTTGTTTATAGCGCGTGATCAAAAAATCGCACAGGTGATCAAATACCACCAAAAGAAAGCTCTGTTTGTGGGAAAAAAAGGACGTGAAATTCGTTTAGGTACAGCGTCGCACGACCGCGCGATTGTCCGTTAAAGTCACGCAGTAAAAAAATCGCAAAATAACCCCTGGTCTTTTAGCAGGAAAATCCTCCGGTGGTAAAGTGGTTAAAGACCTCCCCATGCTGGAAGCTTTCACAAAAAGTGCTGATCACAAAAAAAAAAAGGAAATGGACAGAAAGGCCACAACTACCATCTACTGAAGTATACAGCAACATGTTCAAAGCTGATTAGGAAAAAGACACCCAAATGTTAATCGAAGAGGATATAATTTATGTATGTAAATGTAATTATCTAACAGGCATAATAAGAAAATATATGGCATTCATATAAAAAACATTGTTTTTAAAATATTAAACTGAAAATTCAAATCAATAATTAATTTTTCTTCAAAGATTACGCCCAGTTCAAATCACATGCAGTCCAGTGCATTTTTATTCTGCATCAAAAATGGATGGAAAGTAGGTTATATGGTTTCCAATAGCATAGTTCACACCAGTACTTGCAGTTCCAATGCTTTCCAGTTCCAGAAAAAAGTAGAACATGCTGCATTTTTCCTGCACTGGACTGTAATGGAATGCTGTAAAATGCATCAGAAACACACCGGAATGCACCTAAACGCACCAGCACCCTGGAATACACATGTCCTTGTTTAAGGTTGAGAAAAAAGAGGGGGGGGGGGAATGCACTGGACTGCATCTGGAACGCACCAAAAAAGCATCAAAAACACACTGGAATGCATCAAAAAACACGTCAAAACCATGCATGCAGAAAAGCATCTGGAACGCATCCGGACTGCGTTTCTTTAGTGGGAACTGGCCCTAAATCAAATGGCAATATTTTTGTAAGATTAGGTGATTAGGTGTCATTCAAAATAGTGTAACAGGTTTTATAATATTTGTGGTTATTCCTGACAGGAAGTCATGTGTTTTTCAATCTATTTTTAGTTTAAAAATACATTGTAATTAAACTGCATAAAAGATCTATGGGCAGTCTATAGCTATGTGTTTCTAATACTTATAATTGCTCATATGTAAACCACTGTACAGCCCAATCATACAAAGCAGTGCTTGAAACTTTTGCATCATATTCAAACACTGGTTTGTGTATGTCCTAATCTAAGCAATTTGTTTGAGTAGAGTTGTTTGTTGAAATGATTATACCAAAAAAATGAGACTCTAGTGAAAAATTGTGATGAAATCCTACAAACGTGGGTAGGCAGAAAGAAGTAAGAATAAGGGGCCAGAGGAACATTGCAGTAAAGAAAGGAAAGGTGAAGGGTAAAATAGGTAAAGGAAGTGAACATGTTCTATGAATCATATTGCATTAAAATATTTTCATTTTTTCTTAAAAATGCTGTTCAGCCACCCAGCCTGCCCCAACCTTAGGTAAGAACCTGATTAAATCAATCCAAAGGATAAAATAGTCCATATTCATTTATTGGTTTACACTAAAAAAACAGCCAACGTGTTTGGAGGATTTCGAATGCTCATGCAGATATTGCTGACCAGTAACCCTCCAAATGCAGCAATTAGCTTCCCTATACTAATTCACAAAGGAAAGCCCTATTTTGAGTTCATTCAATGTTCTTATTTTAACTGAAGCCCTGATGAAAGGGGAGATTTTTGTGATCCCCAAAACATGTTGGCTGTTTATTATAGTGTAAACCAATCATGAATGTGGACAATTTTATCCTTCCATTGGTGCACGTTTTTATTCTGGTAACCTGCTGGATAACGGAGGATAGCTGGAGGGTAGCCCTGTCTGTTGTGAGCAACCTAATCGGAGCTGGTGAGCTCTCTCTGTTTTTGAACCTCTCACTACTTATGAGCTACGTATGACCTTTCTTCAAAGCCCCAGTATCTCTTGAATGTTTTTTACTTCATTGGCGCCATGTCTTATATCTGATATCTTCTAGATTTCAGAGTGGGAGGATCCTTCCTTGAGCACCCACTTCACTGTCTTGGTAATGTAGACACTTCTGATTGGATTTCCAAGAGTGGGGTCCTCTTAGGCTCCAGAAGACTGCAGTGGTGTGATGATATCATGGTAGATGGCAGGCCTGGATTACTGGTCTCCTCTCTGCCATTTAGGGACTGCTAGAGCATGTAAAAATCAAGGCTAGAATGGTTTTAAAAAAGGGTAAATGTTATAATTAATAATGGCCCCCTATTGAGCTTTACTTTTGCTGTTTTCCACCTTTCAGTATTTATATATCCCTGACCACTGTGACACCATGTCACCTTCTTGGATGTTTGCCTGTCTGGCTGGCCCCCTCCCCTCCACAGCCCCCGGGGAGAACAACATTGACCGCTTGGGGATCTCTTTCTGTTTTTCTACATCTTCATCTCCAATGGGGAGTCCTATGGGAACCATGAATCTATTTGACTGTTTACCCTGGTTTGGAAGTTCATTAGGACCATTATATACACAATTTTAAGTTTTTTGGTCTTCTCACTCCCTTTTTTGCCTACCCCCCCCCCCCCCATTTCCTTTCTTATCCTCCCATCCTCCCATTCTGCTCTGAGGCCTAACAACTGTCTCTAATTTCAGGCATTTATATATGTATCTCCTGAGGAAGCGAGCATGGTCTCGTGAAACACGTAGAGAAATCTTACCATATGTACATTTACACCTTGGATTGTCAGTTATATTTTGATTTATGTAACTATGCATATGTACCTATGTTTGTACCATATGTACCCATGTTTATTAGAATTATTTCAATCTGGAATGCATGGAATTTTTTATGGCCTCAGAAGAAAGGAAACAATTATTAGTAAATAGACTTCCCTGATAAAAATAAGATAGAATAGTGTGAGAAGAAGTCTCTTTCTAAAGCTGGGTAATATGGGTTTTTTTTTCCTCCTTTTTTCTTTTCTTCTCTTTGTTGTGTGTATGTGGGTTGGAGGGGTTAGAATGAGGGGTATACATAAAAATTGGAACCTTAAAGTGAAAAGAGGAGGGGAATGGTACCTTACAAGAATAAAAGAATAATAAAGGTGTGGACGAGAGTTGGGGGCAAAGGGAGAAAAAAGAGAAGAAAAAGGGATAAGAAAAAAAGGAAAAAGTTACCCAGTCCTGGAATCTTCTTGGGAGAAGGGCTGGGTCTCATGTTTTTGAATTTTAAGAACCTGTATTCATATGAAGCACATCCCCATGTTGTATCAATTATACTGTTCTTGTGTATGTTTGGTTCCCAAACTTTCAATAAAGTGATATTAAAAAAAAAAAAAAAATTATTTCAATTGTATGTACTAAAGTGTTTAAAGTTTAATACATTTTGTAAATTGTTATACCTTGTGGTTTGTGTCTTACAAAGTCCCTTGGGCATTCTTCTTTGTATTCATAAATGTTATAATAAGCTTAACATTTGCATTTACATTTTGTGAACCAGTGCTACAATATATGATTTTCACACTTACTAACAGCAGGATTGTACGTAGGATTTTATATCTGTAGAATAGGAGCCAAGTAATGTTCAAATTGTTTCAAATAAATGTAGTTGAAAGGCCAGATGAATATTGCATTTCAAGGGTAGGACATAGTGTTACTTATATTGCACCCAAAGAGATTTTTGTCTTGTTAATTAGTATAGGTTCACAGTTTGCAGAAAATATGAACCCTTTAAAACCGCAATGGTGTGAATCTAACTGATGTAAGACAGTCGTGGTAAGGATAATGGATATTCTATTATCATAACTGCCAGTTTATATTGCTAGTTTGACACTTGACACTTTCTTAGGATTCAGTTTAACATCATCAATTAAGACAACATTTGTGTAATGGTATAATCTCAGTAACTTTCCTAGGATCATTAATTATGACATCATCTTGCTCATGTCACACAAATGTAGACATTTTAGTAATCTGTTTTAGTCGCTTAAATAGAACCTATTCAACTCTGTAAAATCTACATTTTTGTAAAAATCTATTTTTCTAGGATATATTGTATTTCTGTTTTCATGCATGTGGTATAAACGCACTAATTAGTTATTATAGAATGATAACTTAAATAATACCTGCAGATTTGGATAAAAATGTTTATAACCAAAGAAATGGGTAAGTAAGATCAAGTTATGATTTAAATGTATTTTGGAAAGGTGATTAGAAATCCACCTCACCCCCAAACAAATAAAGTATCATCTCCTATACACTGTTAAAGAGAGTCAATCATGACTGGCTTATGCAAGTATATTATTTATTATTTATTGTTGGTACTTATATAGCGCTGTCAATTTATGCAGTGCCAATTAGACAGGAGCCAATTAACCTACCAGCATGTCTTTGGAGTATAAGTGGAGACCATAGGACCCGGAGGAAACCCACACAGGCAAACTTTAGATAGGTAGTGCCATGGCTGGGATTCGAACCGACAACCCTAGTGCTGCTAGGTGGAATATGAATATTAAAGCTTAATTTATTAAAAGTGTGCATTAAAGCAGTATTAACCCAAAAAAACCTTTTTCAATGCTTTTTTTCTTCTGTTTTCACCTGGTGATTTGGCCATTAACACACTTTGTGTATTAGAATGTCTCTAGTCTGGATGAAGGAGCACAGAGGGCACCTTTGAACAGCAGCATTGTCAGTCTGGGGGGAAGGGGTGTTATATGTACTTGCAGATTTAGATACACTTACAAATTAAAGCCAAACCCTAGCTTTAGGCAGTTACAGCAACAGAAATGCAGCTCTTAATTGAAATAAAAATGTGATATCCCAGATAGATAAAAAACCTGAAATAAAAAAGAGGGTAAAAGTCCAATTGGTGATATGGAGAAACCAATCTGGAATGCAAAATGTCCACCGTCTATAGGAAACTTCCTTCAGTGCTTAGACTCTAGTACACCATGTACTCACCAGAAATATGAAAAGCCAAAAGCAAAAACAACATCCGACAAACTCCATTAAGTGTTGTAGAAAGATCCAGTGCAAGTGAACCTCAGCCTAAGTATGCATTAACCAGAAATAAAACGGATGAGAGCTTCAATGTAATCTCTTATACAAGTACTTCTCTTCTTTTCCTCTTGTTAAAAGCATGGAGTCCTCATCACAGGGACCAAGCAGAAAGATCCAGTGCAAGTGAGCCTCAGCCTAAGTATGCATTAACCAGAAATAAAACGGATGAGAGCTTCAATGTAATCTCTTATACAAGTACTTCTCTTCTTTTCCTCTTGTTAACAGCATGGAGTCCTCATCACAGGGACCAAGCAACTGTATGTAACAGGGTGACATCAGCATGTAGGCCCCTTCCAATGTGTTTCGTGCAAGTTCTCCATTATGCAAGTGCATTCTAATAACCTATCAAAATTTTGATAGAAGCCAATTAATATAGTAACATAGAAGTGTTTTAGGGTTGTGGAAACAATCTGACGCACCCATAAAAATCCTATGCATATCTGTAGGTGAAATCAGCAGAGGCAATAAGAACAAATAAAATGTTTGTTAACCCAGCATTTCATATTCCTGATATGTACCCGTTGTACCATGTACTTGTATGAGAAAGTACCCTGTTCTCTTTGTATTGCTTCCTGTGTGTGAAATCCCTGGTGTACCTGTCACTTTCCTATTAAAAACTGACCACACTAAGCAGGAGAATACACAGTTGTCAGTTCTCTAGCTATGCTGGGAACTCAACCTGCTCTCCTCCAATGATCAGACTTGTCCTGACACACCCTCCCTGCACAGCCATTCACTGGAAAGCTAAGTGTGCTGTTGCTTCTCCTCCCCAGCTCTTATGCAGCTGAGAATAGAGGGAGCAATGGGAATGTGTTAATTTATAAAAAAAAAAAAAAAAGGAGGGGAAAGGGTACTTGTAATGTTTTTTTTTTTTCCCTCATATATCTATACATAACTGTTTTACCTTTTATTTCAGTTTTAAACAGAATGGGCTGTTTTACAAGGTGATCATTTACAATTACATTAACCACTTGCTGACCGCCGCAAGTACATATACTGCGGCGGTCAGCCCCGTACAGGCAAAGCGACTCAGCCCTATGTCCCGCCGCTCTGGGGCGCGCTCCCGCGGTCCCGCTGATGACCTAAAAAAATGGGGGAAGTACCGCGCTTCAGGTATATCTATAAGGTGTACGTTTACCTCAGTGATAATCAATAGTATAAAGTAATAAAATATATAAAATATGATTAATAACGTGTTGTGCAATGAATAATAAATGGTATTGATATTCAATGTGTTGTGTTAAAATATAAATTAAATAAACAAGCTATTAATATATGATGATGAAAAATTATTGGTCCTAAAATAAATAGTTATAGATCATCCTGTATAAATACAATGTATTACACAATATACCAATAATAAATAAATAATAAAGGTGCTTATGGTAGTGCTGTATAAAAAGGCCTTTGATAAGGTCTCATGTTGTGACAAAACGCGTCAGTTACACCGACCCGCACGCAGACACACCCCCAGCCACGGCCATCTTGAATATATGTTTTGTGTCATGCAACAACATGTGAGTAATTTACCATGTTTTGTTGAATTTTAATAAACATACGTACTTCACTATCTGAGTTCCATCTGTTTTTGGAGGGGCATCCTTTACCATTCAAGATAAGGAACTTAGGAGATGTGAAGTTATGTTGATTTAACATCATTTATGAATCAAGTGTGACGGACCTGGTGCCAGCCATCATTGGAGATACCACTGATTCTGGGTTCCCATTATATGATCTATGCCCGTTTGACCTTTCCTAACTGAGGGTTAAACGTTCCGGTAAGGAGACTACTTTACTAGAACACGTGGTTTCTCCAAGATTTTGGGATTTTAGCTGTATGGTGTCGGAATTCTCCTTTTTCTTTCACTCATCACTGATCCTTAAGCAACTGGTCTCATGGACTTTATGGACTTTTGTCTATTTTGAACTTCTGTTGCATGTTATCAATCTATTAAGTTTTTTGTCGCTGTACACTTCTTTTAATTGTTTTTTGGTCTGATAACACTTATGTACTGGCTGCCTTTTGCTAACTAAGCCGGCTTTCTTCTCCCTTTTTTTATCTAAGTGCAGAGCACGAGCTGCAGTGGAGTAGACACCTCAAAAACCAAGAAAGGTCTCTGGCTCCTCCTGCTTCCTCTTCTGCTGCAGTCTCGGCCTCTTCATCCACCTCTGTAGTGAGACCGGCACCTGCCACCCCGCAAACAGAGGATCTGCCAGCAACATAACCACCTGGGTCACCAACAACCATCTCCACAATGTCCTGTGGAAGCGTTCAGCTTTCTATCTCCCAAACACTGGAGCGGAAGAGGAAGTACACCCCCCTACTCACCCGCGATCCCTGGTCCTGAATGCAAGCATTTCAAAATTCCTGGCCTTTGAAATGCTTTCATTCCATCTGGTGGAGATGCAGAGTTTTGAAAGCATTATGGCAGTGGCTGTCCCACAGTACGTCATGCCCAGCCGCCACTACTTTTCCAGGCAAGCCATCCCTTCCCTGCAAAACCAAGTGGGTGACAAAATCAGGTGTGCACTGCGCAGCGCCATCTGTGGCAAGGTCCACCTAACTATGGATACATGGACCAGTAAGCACGGTCATGGACGTTATATCTCCCTAACAGCACACTGGGTAAATACAGTGGCGGCTGGGCCTGAGGTGGATAGCAGTTTGGCCCATGTCCTTCCACCACTGAGGAGTGCGTTTCAGTTTGCCTCCTGTTCCTAACTCCTCCTACTCCGCTTCCTCATTCTCTACCGCCTCCTCATCCGGTCAGCGTAACACCTTCACCACCAACTTCAGCACAGTCAGGGGTAACTGACAGCAGGCAGTTTTAAAACTTGCCTGTTTGGGGGAAAAACCACACACCGCGCAGGAGTTGTGGAGGGGCATTGAACAGCAGACCGATGAGTGGTTGGTGCCAGTGAGCCTCAAGCCCGGCCTGGTGGTGTGCGATAATGGGCAAAATCTCATAGCAGCTCTGGGCCTAGCTGGTTTGATACACATCCCTTGCCTGGTGCATGTGCTGAATTTGGAGGTGCAGAGGTTCCTTAGAAATTACCCCGATATGTCAGAGCTGCTGCAGAAAGTGCAGGCCGTCTGTGCGCACTTTCGGCATTTTCACCCTGCTGCTGCTCGCCTGTCAGCGCTGCAGCGTAGGTTCAGCCTTCCCTCTCACCGCCTCATATGTGACATGCCCACAAGGTGGAACTTCACCTTGCACATGCTGGCCAGACTGTGCGATCAGCAGCAGGCCATAGTGGAGTTTCAGCTGCAGCACACACGCATGAGTTGCTCTGCGGAACAGCACCACTTCACCACCAATAACTGGGCCTCCATGCAAGACCTGTGTGCCTTGTTGCGGTGTAACATATGCAGACTAGGCCGCAATTGAATATTTTTTCCCTAAATGGGTGTTTATTGAATAGCGGAATAGAACAACAGTATCCAATGGGTGTATCTCACAGTAACATATGAAGATTAGGCCGCAATTCAATATTTTTTCCCTAAATGGGTGTTTATTGAATAGCAGAATAGAACAACAGCATCTAAAGGGTGTATCTCACACGTACAGATACAGACTAGGCCGCAATTGAATATTTTTTCCCTAAATGAGTGTTTATTGAATAGCGCAATAGAGCAACAGTATCCAATGGGTGTATCTCATAGTAACATATGCAGACTAGGCCGCAATTTAATATTATTTCCCTGAATGGGTGTTTATTGAATAGCGGAATAGAACAACAGTATCCAATGGGTGTATCTCACAGTAACATATGCAGACTAGGCCGCAATTGAATATTTTTTCCCTAAATGGGTGTTTATTAAATAGCGGAATACAACAACAGTATCCAATGGGTGTATCTCACAGTAACATATGCAGACTAGGCCGCAATTGAATATTTTTTCCCTAAATGGAAGTTTATTGAATAGCAGGATAGAACAACAGTATCTAAAGGGTATATCTCACACGTACAGATACAGACTAGACCGCAATTTAATATTTTTCCCCTAAATGGGTGTTTATTGAATAGCGGAATAGAGCAACAGTATCCAATGGGTGTATCTCATAGTAACATATGCAGACTAGGCCGCAATTTAATATTATTTCCCTGAATGGGTGTTTATTGAATAGCGGAATAGAACAACAGTATCCAATGGGTGTATCTCACAGTAACATATACAGACTAGGCCGCAGTTCAATATTTTTTCCCTACATGGGTGTTTATTGAATAGCAGAATATAACAACAGTATCTAAAGGGTGTATCTCACACGTACATATGCAAACTAGGCAGCGATTGAATATTTTTTCCATAAATGGGTGTTTATTGAATATCGGAATAGAACAACAGTATAGAAAGGGTGTATCTCACAGTAAAATATGCAGACTAGGCCACAATTTATTTTTTTCCCCCTAAATGGGTTTTTATTGCGAAGCGGAATACAACAGTATGCAATGGGTGTATCGCACTGTACCATATGCAGACTAGGCCGCAATTAGCTTTTTATCCCCTAAATGGATTTTTATTGCAAAGCGGAATACAACAGTATGCAATGGGTGTATCCCACTGTACCATATGCAGACTAGGCCGCAATTTACTTTTTATCCCCTAAATGGGTTTTTATTGCAAAGCGGAATACAACAGTATGCAATGGGTGTATCTCACTGTAACCTATGCAGACTAGGCCGCAATTAGCTTTTTATCCCCTAAATGGGTTTTTATTGCAAAGTGGAATACAACAGTATGCAATGGGTGTATCTCACTGTAACATATGCAGACTAGGCCGCAATTAACTTTTTATCCCCTAAATTGGTTTTTATTGCAAAGTGGAATACAACAGTATGCAATGGGTGTATCTCACTGTAACATATGCAGACTAGGCCGCAATTAACTTTTTATCCCCTAAATGGGTTTTTATTGCAAAGCAGAATGCAACAGTATGCAATGGGTGTATCTCACTGTACCATATGCAGACTAGGCTGCAATTTATTTTTTTCCCCTAAATGGGTTTTTATTGCAAAGTGGAATACAACAACAGTATGCAGTGGGTGTATCGCACTGTAAAGTATGAATGAAAATCTAAAAAATAATTGTCTCCTTAATTCGTGCTTGTTGAATAGCTGATTTGAAATGCAGTGTCTAAACGCTGTAAGTCACAGTAAAATATGAAGGAAAAAAGTTTTTTTCTTTTTTAAATGCAGATTAAGCAGACACATATGCACTGAGCTTGCATGAAATGGCCGCTACACACCACATGCCTAACAGGTTGGATACTGTTGTTGTTCTATTCCGCTATTGAATAAAAAAAAAAACATTTGAATGAAAAACTGAAAAATTATTTTTTTCGCCTAAATATTGAAAATAATTATTTTCCCCTTACATTGGTGCTTTTTGAAGAGCAGGTTAGAAAAGCAGTGTCTGTCTAAACAATGTATGTCAAAGTAAAATATGAAGTAAAAAATGTTTTTTCTTTTTTAAATGCAGATTAAGCAGACACATATGCACTGAGCTTGCATTAAATGTGCAGCACCGCACGCCGCCCACCTAACAGACTGATAAAAGTTTTTTTTCTCCTTTCTCCTCCTCACTGGGCTCAGGTCAGGGCATAAAAATCGTGCACTGCACCCCCACACAATACAATCAATGTAGATCGCTGTCTGATTAAAGAAGATTCTTCCTATTCTTTCCCTCAAAGCAATCTCCAGCCTGACCCTACAGTAATCTCCTATCTCTCCCTCAGCAGCAGCATCAGGAACCTCTCCCTAGTATAGTTTGAGCAGAGTGAAGTGTGGCGCTATGTGACTCCAGCTTATATAGACTCTGGGTCACATGCTGCACTGGCCAATCACAGCCATGCCATTAGTAGGCATGGCTGTGATGGCTTCTATGGGCACACTAGTTGAACGCTTGCTGATTGGCTGCCTTGCACCTGTTGAAACTGTGCCATTAAAACTGCGGGAAAACATCAAATAACATTACCGAACAACGGACAGTACCCAAAAATACAGTGAAATGTTCGGGTCCGTGTTCGGGTACCGAATACCCAAAAGTCCGGTAAGATCCCGAACAATACAGTCCGGGTTCGCTCAACCCTAATTCTGACACAAACAGCGTTTGCGCTCAGCATATATGGATACCTCTGATGGCAGCAGCTGTGGTAGGCTGATTTCACCACTGCAGTTAAAATACCTTTAGATATATACGTGGAATATTGTCATGTATACCCACCATTAAATCAGTGGATTTGGTTGTTGGGCGGTTAATAGTGTGTAATACTACACAATAATCCTTTGGTGATTTCTGTTAGGTTCTCTTTTTTTTTTTCGATCAGCCCACAGGCTGCATGAAAAAAAAAAAAAACCTATATGCCAAACAAGGACCAGCAATGTACTGGTACGTTGCTGAACTTTCAGTGGTTATACCAGGATGATGCCTGCAGATTTAGGCATCACCTTGGTATCGTTTTTTACAGCCAGCGGTTGACTTACATGTAAAAGCAATCTTAGCAGATAATTGGCCACTAGACTGCTTTTACATGCAGTGGGAGGGGACTCCCCCTCCCTCCCGCCACCTTCCGCCGCCTTCCGTGGTTTTTCTAGGGCTCTCCTGTCCCACTGGTTAACCCAAGAGTGCAGCCGGTGGTGGTCATCTCTATGGCCTAAGATACCGGAAGCTACGAGCATTTCATGACTTCTGTTTCGCCAGAAATAAACAGCGCCATTGGGAAATTGGGAAAGCATCTTATCACACCAATTTTGGTGTGGTCAGATGCATTAAGGTCAGAGGAGAGATCTAGAGTCTAAAATACACCAATTTTTTAAAAAAAGAGTACCTGTCACTACGGATTGCTATCATAGGGGATATTTAAATTCACTGTGTTAACAATAAAAATGATTTAAAAAAAAAAAAATGAAAGGAAAGGTGTCAAAATAACAAAAAAAAGCAAAAAAAAAAATCAAGCGTCCCCCGTCCCCCCGTTCTTGCACGCAAAGGCGCACGCAAGTGTTGGTCTAGTGTCATATGTAAACCGCAATTGCAGCATGCATGTGAGGTATCACCGCGAACGCCAGATCGAGTGCAGTAATTCTTGCAGTAGACCTCCTCTGTAAGTCTAAAGTGGTAACCTGTAAAGACTTTTAAAGGCTTTTAAAAATGTACGTAGTTTGTTGCCGCTGCACAGGCGTGCACAAATTTTAAAGCATGTCATGTTTGGTATCTATGTACTCGGCATAAGATCATCTTTAACATTTTACCAAACAATTTGGAATTATATAGTGTATTTGTGCATTACATTTAAAAAAAATGTATTTTTTTTTGCAGAAATTGCGTTTGGAAAATCTGTGCGCAAATACGTGTGACAAAAAAATTTTCAACATCCACCATTTTGTTCTATAGGGCCTCTGTTTTAAAAAATATATAATGTTTGGGGGTTCAAAGTAATTTTCTAGTAAAAAAAACAATTTTTCATGTAAACAAAAAGTCACAGAAAAGGCTTGGTTTTCAAATGGTTAAAAGATGTGTGGTTAAGATTGAGCATAAAATGCCGGGACAGTTCAAACACCTCTCAAATGACCCCTTTTTGAAAAGTATACACCCAAAGCTATTTGCTGAGAGGCATATTGAGTCCATGCAGTATTTTATATTTTGTCCTGAGTTTCGGGAAGGTGACAATTTTTTTTTTTACACAAAGTTGTCCCTAAATGATATATTGCTTACGCATGCCATGGGTATATATGAATATGTATATGTGAAATGACACCCCAAAATACATTCTGCTGCTTCTCCTGAGTACAGGGATACCACATGTGTGTGACTTTTTGGGAGCCTAGCTGTGTACGGGACCCCGAAAACCAATCCCCACCTTCAGGTTTTCTAATGGCGTAAATTGCTAATTTTTACCTCTGCACTACCTGTCACAGTTTCAGAGGCCCTGAAATTTCAAGATAGCACAACCCCCCCCCCCCCCCCGAAATTACCCCATTTTGCAAAGTAGACACTCTAAGCTATTTGCTGAGAGGCCTGGTGAGTCCATGGAATATTTTATGTTTTGCCACAAGTTTCGGGAAAATTATTATTTTTTTCTTTTTTTACACAAAGTTGTCACTAAATTATATATTGGTCACACATGCCATGGGTTCATGTTGAATGATACCCCAAAATACATTCTGCTGCTTCTTCTGAGTACAGGGATACCCCATGTTCTGCAAAACACTCAACATTTGTCTGCAAATAGCTTAGGGTGTCTACTTCCCAAAAATGGGTCATTTGGGGGGGGGGGGGGGGGGGTTGTGCTGTCTTGGCATTTCATGGCCTCCGAAACTGTGATAGGTAGTCAGGAGTGAAATCAACAATTTACGCCATTAGAAAACCTGAAAGTGGTGATTGATTTTCGGGGTCCTGTACACAGCTAGGCTCCCAAAAAGTCTCACACATGTGGTATCCCTTTACTCAGGAGAAGCAGCAGAATGTATTTTGGGGTGTCATTCCACATATACCCATGGCATGTGTGAGCAATTTATCTTTTAGTGACAACTTTGTGTTAAAAAAAATAAAAAAAAAATAATATATTTCCCGGAACTTGTGGCAAAATATAAAATATTCCATGGACTCGCCATGCCTCTCAGAAAATAGCTTGGGGTGTCTACTTTCCAAAATGGGGTCATTTTGGGGGGGGGGGGGGTTGTGCTGTCTTGGCATTTCATGTCCTCCGAAACTGTGATAGGTAGTCAGGAGTGAAATCAACAATTTACGCCCTTGGAAAGCCTGAAAGTGGTGATTGATTTTCGGGGTCCTGTACTCGGCTAGACTGCAAAAAAGTCTCACACATGGGGTATCCCTGTACTCAAGAGAAGCAGCATAATGTATTTTGGGGTGTCATTTCACATATACCCATGGCATGTGTGAGCAATATATCATTTATTGACAACTTTGTGTAAAAAAACAAACAAATAAAAAAAATAATATATTTCCCGGAACTTGTGGCAAAATATAAAATATTCCATGGACTCGCCATGCCTCTCAGAAAATAGCTTGGGGTGTCTACTTTGCAAAATGGGGTAATTGGGGGGGGGGGGGTTTGTGCTATCTTGAAATTTTAAGGCCTCCGAAACTGTGACAGGTAGTGCGGAGGTGAAATGCACAATTTACGCCATTAGAAAACCTGAAAGTGGTGATTGATTTTTGGGGTCCTGTACACCGCTAGGCTCCCAAAAAGTCTCACACATGTGGTATCCCTGTACTCAGGAGAAGCAGCAGAATGTATTTTGGGGTGTCATTCCACATATACCCATGGCATGTGTGAGCAATTTATCTTTTAGTGGCAACTTTGTGTTAAAAAAAAATGTATTTTTCCCGAAACTTGTGGCAAAATATAAAATATTCCATGGACTCACCATGCCTCTTAGCAAATAGCTTGGGGTATCTACTTTCCAAAATGGGGTCATTTGGGGGGTTTTAAACTATCTTGAAATTTCAGGACCTCCAAAACTGTGATGGGTAGTGAGGAGTAAAATCAAAAATTTACGCCATCAGAAAACCTGAAGATGGTGATTGATTTTCGGGGTCCTGTACACAGCTAGGCTCCCAAAAAGTCACACACATGTGGTATCCCCATACTCAGGAGAAGCAGCAGAATGTATTTTGGGGTGTCATTCCACATATACCCATGTCATGTGTGAGAAATGTATATTTTAGTGACAACTTTGTGTTAAAAAAAAAAAAAAAAGCTTGGGGTGTCTACTTTCCAAAATGGGGTCATTTTGGGGGGTTTTGTGGTAACTTGACATTTCATGGCCTCCTAAACCGTTATAGGTAGTGAGAAAATGCAATGAAAAGTGTACGCCCTTTGAAATTCTGATGGTGGGGATTGGATTTCGGGGTCCCGTACACAGCTAGGCTCCCAAAAAGTCTCACATATGTGGTATCCCTGTACTCAGGAGAAGCAGCAGAATATATTTTGGGGGGTAATTACACATATACCCATGGCATGTGCGAGCAATATATAATTTCAATGACAACTTTGTGTAAAAAAATATATATATTTTTTTAGTTATTTTTCAAACACCTGTGACAAAAAAATGAAATATTCAATGAGCTCAACATGCCTCTCATGACATTCCTTAGGATGTCTACTTTCCAAAAAGTGGTAATTTGGGGGGGTGGGGGGGGGGTTTGTATTGCCCTGCCATTTTAGCACTTCATGAAATGAGATAGGCAGTCAGAAATTAAAGCTGCGCAAATTCCAGTATTTACACCATAGTTTGTAGACGCTATAACTTTTGCGCAAACTAATAAAAATAGGCTAATTGAGATTTTTTTGTCAAAGACATGTAGCTAAATACGTTTTGGCCAAAATATATGACATAAATTGAGTATATTGGATATTTTTTTAAGGACAAAGTTGAAAATGTGATTTTTTCTCAAAATGTTCGCACTTTTTTTTTAATATCGCAAAAAATAAAAAGTGCAGAGGTGATCAAATACCACCAAAAGAAAGCTCTGTTTGTGGGAAAGAAAGGACGTAAATTTTGTTTGGGTACAGCATTGCAGGGCCGCGCAATTGTCAGTTAAATTCACAAAGTGCCAAGTTGAAAAAAGGGCCCTGGTCTTTGAGCAGCCAAATCCTCCGGGGCTTAAGTGGTTAAAATGAACATCTATCCAAAATAGAAAAAAATACATTTATATATAGGCATAGCCTACCATAATTGAACAATAGAACAAAAATACAGATTGACCACGTATAAGAATTGATAAGTATTATTAAGTTCTGTACTTTTTTTTTTTTTGCACAAACATATTACGACTACATATAGACCTCAGACTGACTTTATAAGTCCTGGTAGATTACTATAACTAATATACAGTATAAAACATTACTATATATTATCTGATCATACAAGTGAGCATTCATTTGGAGGAGATTTGTTTAGGTTGGTTTTGCTATGTGGTGACTTACAAATAAAGTAAAATACAAATGTGTGTGTGTAATTATATTAGGGCACAGAGGGAACATGAGAACTGTTGGGACAGGAAGTTAAAGTTAAAATGAAGCTTTTGCCTCCATAATGCATGTGTTTCAGTGCACTACATTTGACCTTTGTGAATGTATGTATAAATAATGGCAGCTTAACGTATGGTTTACATTAAACATTTTTGGCATAGCATTTCATATATATTCTATTCTTGGTAGTGTTTATTATGATGACATAGTGTTGAAAAGAATATTTTAACAAGCTGAAGGAATACAAAGTGATAAATATGTATGTGCTAATACAGTATATCTGTATCTATGGGGTTGATCTAAAAAAGGCAAATAGGTTGCTCACTTTGCAAGAGTAGTTGGGAATTTTTTTAGGAGCTTAGTAACTGTGGTGAAATGTTGGATGAATTAACTAAAGCCTTTATGCAACTTTTCAGGCCATATGGCCCTTTAAAAAGTTGTGTACCTGATTAAAAAAAAGCTCTACCGCCAGTCTCGGTAGCTTTACCAAAACATGCAACAGATTCAGGTAGTTCTTAATAGTGCCCCTTTTTCAGATTGAAAAATAATTATCTCCAAATGGTAAATAATGAACCTGGAGATAATTAGGACCAACTGCCTGTCTCTGTATACTGTGTAGCAGAGTGGCATGTTTGCCATCACTACCCCCCCCCCCCCCCCATGTCCACCTGTCACTGGCTGTCAAGGGCACTGTTGGCTTCACAGCCAACAGGCTACTAGCAACCAGTAATGCTGACAGTGGGTGTAGACTGACGGGGAAGCTGAGGGACTTGTTCCACATGAGATCTGACCTTTTCTTGTGATTAACAGCAGGCTGCTGTGAATCACAAGGGTGGTGGACCTGATGGGGAAGTAGTTCCTCTGAATTCCCATCAGGTACTGTGTGACAATTGAAGTGGCAGGAAGGGAGCAAAGTTACACTAAGGATTGAGTGTCCATATGGATAATCTGACCATACTGTGCCTACACTTGACAAACGTTAGCACTTGCCCCAAATGTAAGTACCTGTTTCCAACAGATACATGAATTTGGAGCAAGCACAGACATTTGTCCTGCGGAGGCAGGATGGAATACTAAAAATTTTGAAGACATTCTGTTCTGTTCTCACTACACGTATGCCCCAGGCGTGTGCAGCTCAACATACAGCTAAACCTTTAATCCTGCAATAACCAGTCCTTTTGTAACTTAAGGCTTTATTCCAGAGATAGAATAGTGGTCACATGAACAGGTTACAAGTCAGAATGGATATGCGAATAGGCAGTGGCGTAGCGTGGGGGGTGCAGGGGGGGCCGACCGCACCGGGCGCAACATCATGGGGGGCGCATTCCCGCAGTGTCACTCTGTCTGACACAGTATCACACGCTGTCTGCAGTTGCCGCCATGTTTAGGCTGGGAGATGTCCAGCGGGCGCCCTATGGATGAAAATGGGGAGCGGGGCAGAGCTGGACTGTGCCTCACTTGTACATTGGCGTAGGGTGGAGTGGCGCTGCGGCGCATGTGGAAATGTTGCAAGCCAAGCCCCGCGTGTGCCGCTTCTCCTCACAATCGGCCGCATGTTCAGAAGAGCTCAGTCAGCTCAGCGAGTGAATCAGCAGCCTGGCACTGTCACAGAGTCAGTTATCATTCATCTATCTATCTTTCCCTGTTGTCGTGACACTCAGCCAGCCATTGTGAGAGGTGAGTTGAGACCGTTGGGGAGGGATGGGGTGGAGCAGCCTGGACTGGAGAACACTGACTGCAGACTGGCAGGCATCGAGGGAAGAGGAAGGGGGGAGGGGAGCAGCCTGGACTGGAGTGGAGAGCCCTCACTATGTATAAAGTAGTGCAGTGGGCAATGTAGTGTAGTGGGCAGTGCAGTGTAGTGGGCAATACAGTGTAGTGTAGTGTGTAGTGTAGTGGGCAGTGTAGTGCAGTGGGCAGTGTATGGTAGTGCAGTGTAGTGGGCAGTGTAGTGTAGTGCAGTGTAGTGTAGTCTAGATTAGTGTAGTGTAGTGGACAGTGTAGTGTAGTGGGCAGTGTAGTGTAGTGGACAGTGTAGTGTAGTATAGTGGGCAGTGTATTGTAGTGTAGTGGGCAGTGTAGTGCAGTGGGCAGTGTATCGTAGTGTAGTGGACAGTGTAGTGTAGTGGGAAGTGTAGTGTAGTGGGCAGTGTAGTGTAGTGGACAGTGTAGTGTAGTGGGCAGGTAGGAATCAGGTGGGTCAGTGTCGTGGACAGGTAGGTCAGTATAGAGGTCAGTGTAGTGGCCAGTATAGGAATCAGGTAGGTTAGTGTAGTGGACAGGTAGGTTAGTATAGGAATCAGGCTGGTCAGTATTATTGTAGGAAGAGACTCAGGGAGTGCTAAAAGTCCACAGGTTAGGGGGCGCAAATTACTTGCCTTGCCCCGGGCGCTGACAACCCACGCTACGCCACTGCGAATAGGATTGTGAATATGAGTCAGGTGAAACTGTAAATAAACATATAAGGCATATAATCAGTATACAAACATTAACAAACATATGCATTGAGTATATAACTGACAGTTTATAGGCATACCAGCGATGCTTCAAAGGGGGGTTCAGGAATCTTCCCACAGGAACCTCAGATGCTGTCTGGCTGTGTCACAAGGTGATCTAAAATGGAGATTCTCTCAGGGAGGGGTGGAACTAATGCCAGCAATAGATAACAGGAAGTACCATAAAGTGCTATATAACAGTCTATGTCACAGTGGCATCTTGTGGCCAATATTGGTATTACAACTTCCAATAGAATTAATTATTTCCTTATGCTGGAGGCATGACACATTCTTTGTGAATCCTCCAGTATATGTCCAAACCTACTATAGCTTTTCCTGCCATTCTGCAGGAATTTGTCTCTTTGATTTTAGGTGTATACCCATGTATCGGTTGCATTGGATATCAGCCTCTCTACTGGTAGCAGACAACATCTGGTAGATCACTTTTCCTTTTTAGTGGGATTCTACAGAGATTAGATACTGGGGTACAGATTCTTACTGATCTTACATATCTTAAAGCGGTTGTATCTTCACCGAAAAAAAAACCCTGCAGGACAAAGGCATAATGAGCTAGTATGCATCGCATACTAGCTCATTATGAAATACTTACATTAAAAGGAAGCCCCAACACGGTCGCCCAGACACCTCTGAGGGAGCTGTCATGTTCCATCGGCATCTCTATAGGGTTCGGCGGCTCCGGCACTGTGAGTGGCCAGAGCCGCGATAACGTCACTCCCACAAATGCATGCGGGAGTCACTTTCCAGAAAGAAGCCGGCAAAGAGCTCTGAAGGTCCGCCGGACCTTCAGAGCGCATGCACTGCTGGTTTCAGCGGCTGCATGCTGGGCAAATATTAATTTTACCTACAGGTAAGCCTTATTATAGGCTTACCTGTAGGTAAAAGGTAAAAAAGCGATGATACTTCCGCTTTAATGAATTAATTACTTCCCCTCCTGCAGGCCTTGCTGATCAAACTTGAAGTGTATGTATGTGAGTATGTGAACCCTAATTTACATAATTGGGAATTTTTTTTATTTGTTCCAAACATTGCACTTAGTAAGTCATTTGTATTTGGGGAAAAAACATTAAAATACCTTACTCACTTGGTGATCCCCTTCATTACCGTTTCTTTCTGACCAGTTTGCATCTTTGCCCTCTACTTGGGAGCTACAGGAGGCTGCATGGCATGACCCTGCTCCCATTGTCAGAATGCTGAAAACACCCCCCCCCCCCCCCCCTCCTGTGGCAACATTGCCAATCTTTGATCCATAGAACTTCTTTGCAGCTTTAAAATCAGCCTTATTACACCATGTGTGGCTTAAAACACCAACATGTATGGTTCCCATGAAAAATTCAAATGTGCAAAAGTTCTGGATGTCATTACAAAAGGACTGCTCTGGTCCACCCTTCCATTTTCCATATTCACAAAAAAAAATTGAATTTTATGGTACCACAACAGCCATGACAACAAAAATGTAAAATTTCAAATTACAACATTTTATTACAAAGTGTATAAAAGGTTATTGTTGACAGTAAACCATATTAAAACACTACAAAGAGATAGCTCTTTCAAAGTTAGATTGTTACTAAACAATACTTGTACAGCACCCCAAATACAACATGAGGTCAATGATGAATTTATCCAGTATTTCTCAACATGTTTTGTGGGGTTACTGTTTCCTCCGGAGTGTTTGAAAGAGTGATAAACTGCAGGGAAAAGAAAGTAGAAAAACAAATAGCATAACACAGAAAGCACGATGAACAAAGATTTCTATACATAGAAATTTCATTATAGAAGAGAATTTCTCTGAGCATTGTATATAGGTGTCCCATGGCCGATCCAGGGAGGCAAACTTACCCAGCATACTCAACCAAACCCAAATGCAGGAAAAGCACCCCAGGACAGTCTTGCTGGCGAGTGTGGCGTGGTCCCGTGGTTGTCTGTGGGCGATAGCGCTCAGTGCGCATGCGTGCACCGCCACTATGGCAGAGTGACACTCGGGCATTATTATGCCTCATTCACAGCAGCAGATGCTGTAGGAGGTCCTTCCTGGGATGCTAAGGAGGCCACGCAGACAGCGCCATGAAGCACAACAGTGCTCTGACCCCATTGCGGTGGAGGTGAACAGAGTATTGGCACACCTGTGGCAGAGTTGGAACACCTAGGACAGCCCATTTCACCCCTGGGTTGATCTAAGAGGCGGTTACCAACGTTTGACTTATATAAACCTTTCCACCCTATAGGTTCCATCCCTGTGCTGAAGAACCCTGGACTGTGCATTATTTCTAGAAGTGAGCTGGCAGTTTCTGTAAGTACTAACCCATGGATTTTTGCACTTTGTTAGTGAATCTCACACCTCTAGACGGGCCCTCTGACTAGATACACTTACATATTTTATGTTTCTTTTTGTTCCAGGTCCACATGCTATTCCAGAGGAGGGCATGTTTTCTTGTGTGAATTTTGGATCAACATCTTGGAAGCTGTCTTGAATACCCTTATGTTAGTTGTGAGACAACTTCATTCGATCTGAATTGTAATTCAGTATTGAACTTTTGGCTTTCTGTGCAAATATACATTTACATTAATATAACCACAATTGTTTATTCATTAGATGCTCTCCCTAATTGGAAGCATTGGTAAAAAATCTTTATGCATGCATACATATATTTTGATGGCATCATGCCATCTTCAGATTCATATATATAAATTCATACCCTAGTAACAGCCTACCAAATCCTCTGGTGGTCAATATTTTCAGGCTTGGTAAGCATGGACTGCCTATATGCACCTCCTCTATAAGTTTAGATTTTTTTCTTTTTTGATTTTTATACACACTTTGATTCTTCCCAATCTGCCACAGGTACATGATTGCCTTCCCTGTTCCTCCTCTGACGCACACACCTGCATGGCCCCAGATGGACCACCCTGCCGCCCCTGTGATGAGGCCAGCCAGGAAACAGTTCTGAATTTGAAATTGCTCTGGTTTATGTCCTGTTACCCTATTCCTAAGGTAATGGTACTCAGTGGACAATACAGAAGTTGTTATGTGTTGTGATTGTGTTTTTATCCTTCTACTACATGTTTCCAACTAGGGTTGCACCAATACTGGTTTTTTATCGGTGAGTACGAGCACTGGTACTTTCAGTCAAGTACTCACTGTTCCCAAGTACCAATACTTTGCGGTGAGATTTTTGTCAATATAAAAAAAATAAAAAATTGTCGCAAATCGCACTGCAAAGAATTGCATACGATTTCTCACACTGCAAATGTGTTTGTGTATAAAGAGGAAAAAGCGCCATTTACTGGGCAGCTAAAAAAATGCTAGAACTCACAGTACATTTAGCTCGATTGCCGCCTGACACCCACGATCGTTCCCCACTGGGAGAGAAGGACAGGTAGCTGTTGTAAACACAGCCGACTGTTCTTCTCTCTCCTATATAGGATCACACGTCTCTATGGTAATTACACAAGCCACGCCCCCCCACAGTTAGAATCACTCCCCTAGGCTCACATTTAACCCATTGATCACCCATAGGGTTAACCCCTTCCCTGCCAGTGTTAATATTACAGTAACTGTGCATATTTTTAGCACTGATTACTGTAGTAATGTCACTGGTACCCCCAAAAGTGTCAAAAATGTCAGTTAGGGGTCCCAATCTGTCCGCCGCAATGTCGCAGCCCCACAATAAAAATGACATAACTCTTTCACATAGTTAGTAGACGCAATAACTTTTGCGCTAACCAATCGAAATACGCTTATTGCGTTTTTTTTTTTTGCCAAAAATATGCAGCAGAAAACAAATTGGCCTAAAATGTTAAAACATTTTGATTTTTACATTTTTTTTTTGCAATGTCATGTAGCAGAATAAGAAAAATATTGTTTTTTTTTTTTTTTTCAAAATTGTCGCTCTTTTTTTTTGTTTATATCGCAAAAAATAAAAATCGCACAGGTGATCAAATACCACCAAAAGAAAGCACTATTTATGGAAAAAAAATGACATAAATTTTATTTGGGTACAGCGTCGCAGGACCGCACAATTGTCTGTTAAAGTAACACAGTGCCGAATCGCAAAATAGGGCCTGGTTATTAAGGGGGCAAATCCTTCTGGCCTTAAAGTGGTTAAATGGACACTTTATGCACGTAATTATTGATTGCTTTTTATTTTTGAGCATATTTTATGATATTGTTTGGTGGTATCAGCAGAGGCAGAAACATTTACATTTAAATTGCGCTACACTGTATTTCTGATTTCTGTATTTCTGTATTAAGTGTGGTGAAGTCACTTTGTGGGTGTTGGCAGCAATTCTTTTATCACCTATTTTAGAGAAGGGTTGCACTAATTGAGTTTATTTGGTTTTGAATAAAATTTGATACCCTAATAATTTAGTACTCACGGATCTTTTGGATTATATTGTATTCATCAATTCTGTTCAGAAATTTCCCCAATGGAGGAGCTTAATTTTTCAACTATTGATTTTTTTTTTAGCATAATGATACCATCAATGTAAAAATAAAAGATTTTCTGACCGTAATATTTATCTGTTCCATAACATACATAATATCATCCCAAATGAGCCAGCTGCTTGCCACTAACGAGACATGACAAGTTTTGACATGCTCTTTTGTTCTTATTATCTATAAAAACAGCAGTTCATTAGTAATGGTAATTAGTTTGCAGCTAACTACGGTGACTTCTCACCTTTTCCTATAGGTGTTGTTGTTTTTTTACATATACTCATTTATTTAACTGGTGAATGTCTTCAGAAGTCAAACTGATTAATAATATCAATAAACACAATTATTGTAATAAATTGCCTTATCCTTTGAAATTTGCATATGAGAAGCTTAAAGTCATTTTTTTTTTTTTCATTTTAATTTTCTTAAGTTAACTGCTAATGCACTTATTTTGATGTGTGATTTTTATAATTCCGCTCATAATCAATAACTCAGTAGTGGCTAGTGATCAGCATATTATAATCCAGCTATACTTTATATAAAAATGAAAGGTAAATTTCCTGACTGGACTTGCCTACAGTATTTCAAAAGAATGATATTGAAATTGTAGTTATATGTTGATTATGTAATCATCTGACATGTTGATAGACATATAAGCAATGCATCTATCTGGTGCTGACTAACAAGAATAAAACCTCTAATTATGCAAAACTAGAGTGTCATGTATTTTGTATGTTTCACTGATTTCCAAAAAACGATCCCACTTATTAGAGTATATACACATTATTTTAACTTGTTTTTTTGTCAGGATCCCCATCCCTACTGGAAAAAAACCCTGGATCTCTATAACTCTTCTATGGTGGGAATTTATGGTAATGGCTCTCTCTCTGATCCGTTGTGATCCATGGTACACATCAGTGGTGTCCTTGCTCCCCCTATCTTTTCCTAGTTGTAAAGGAGGACCTTGCGACAGCTGTTCATGCTAACTCCTCTATTTAAGGTGTACAGGCCGGTGAGTATCAACACTAAAAGGACCTGTACACTAATGTCCTTCTTCCAATAGAAGGATTTAAAAAAAGTATTTGGACTACGTTTCTAGCAGTATGGCCCTGTAAAAAGTCATGCACCAGTGTCAAAATGTTTCAGCAGCTTTACTAAAATGTGCAACAAATTCAGGTAGTTCTTAATGGCACCACATTTACAAATTGGTGCTATGGCTGCATCAAATTCTAAACAATTACCTTTGCTTAATAAATAACAAGACTGGAGGAAATTAAGACCAACTGTCTGTCCATGTGCGCTGTGTCACAGATTGGAATGTTTGCCATTGCTACCCCCTCCCATTCCCACCTGTTACTGGTTGCCAAGGACTCTGTTGGTTTCACAACCAACAGGCTACTAGCAACCAGTGATGCTGAAAGTGGGTGTAGCCTGATGGAAGAAGCTAAAAGACTAGTTCACCACCAGGGCTCCTCTCTCCTTCTGATTGGCAGAGGATGGATTGTATAGCCAATAGCAGGCTGTCTATTGAGTATGGAATCTGGGAAATAAGGGGGTGGCTGGATTTGGCGCTGCTAGTGATAAATGTGCTAAAATGTGTCACAATATATAACATGGAAAAAACAACAATGTGGCAAAGTGCTAGGTGTGGGACTTCAAGGCTGCTTCTGATGACGAAACGCGCAAGGAAAAGCTACAGCGTCATTGCGTCATATCCGGTTTTAGCCTGTGGAGCGCATCGCGTCCCAGACTTCTTGGCTTATCCACACAAATCAGAATTCATGTAAGTGGAGTATTTATTTGCGCTATAAAGCATTGTTATACGGCGTTATGCTATGGAAACAATTTTTGTCTTTACATGAGATCACTGGGGCAGAGAAAACCAAGGAGGCACCCGTTTGGATAGGGATTTTACTTACAGTCAGTGGTACTGTGAATGCTGGTTACCCCCTAGTGGTGGGATTTATCCAGTGAGTGCAGAGGAGGGCACGAGTGAGACACGGACACACAAATTGATTGCATGTACCTTGGCAGCACCAATTTCACTTTATATTATATTTGATTTTATGAACTTGATTTCAACACTTGTCGCTTTACATTGAATCATGTACGGACTGTACACAGGGTCACTAATAGATTAATTTACCAAAGCACATTTTTTATGTTGTAACACTTTAAATCATGAATTATTTGCACGGTAGCACTTTATTAGATTATGCCTGCTACAGATGTTTAATAATTGGTATTGCAATTTAATTTGAAGTACTTATTTAAGGCACCTAGCACTTTGCTACATTGTTGCTTTTTTCATGTTATATATTGTGATACATTTTAGCACATTTCTCACTTGCAGCGCCATATCCACCTTCTCCATTTGTGCCATATCTTGACATCTACCTTGGTAGTTGTTCTCAGTGGAGGCAGCAGCTATAAGTGACACATGTAAGTCCATAGTGTGGAACTAACTTATATTCCCTATATTCTGAGTATGGAATTTTCCCACTGCCTGCTGGCAATCACAAGGGGAGTGGACCTGATGAGTAAAAAGTATCTCCGAATTACCATCAGGCTCTGCCCACCCATTAAAAAAAGCTGCTTGACCGCAAACTCCCTGCAACCATTTGTAACACACACAATTGCAATGCAGTGGTGTGGCATTTTCAGGGTTAAAATGGGTGGTAAAGAGAGGCAACACACTGCTTACTCATTGCCTGTCAAACCATTATATTTGTAAAGATTGCCTTATTTAGTCAGGCAGAACAAACTAAATTGATGATCGATAACCTGTACTAACCCCCAGAAGCCAGTCACATTTCAGCTTACTAACATTAACCACTTGCCTACTGGGCACTTAAAGTGGAGTTCCACCCATTTTTGGAACTTTAGATCTATGTAATCCCCTTTAAAACGGCTTTTACCAATGGAATTTTTTTTTTTTTTTTGCTAGTAAATACCTTAATTTCGGCTTTATTCCTCCTCTCCTCACTTCCTGGTCCGATCGGCGATGACGTCATTCGGCGATCCGCAGTGTCTGCTGGGATGTATTCTATTCCAGAAATCTCGCAGTAGTTGTATCTGTACTGAGCCGTGCCTGCCTCGCCTCCGCCCCGCCTCCGCCCCGCCTCCTCTCATTGAGTTGCATTGTATGAATGTATTAAGGCTGTTCTCTGCCCCGCCTCCGCCCCACCTCCTCTCATTGAGTTGCATTGTATGAATGTATTAAGGCTGTTCTCTGCCCCGCCTTCGCCCCGCCTCCTCTCATTGAGTTGTATTGCAATACAACTCAATGAGAGGAGGCGGGGCGGAGGCGGGGCAGAGAACGGCCTTAATACATTCATACAATGCATCTCAATGAGAGGAGGCAGGGCGGAGGCGGGGCGGAGGCAGGGCGGAGGCGGGGCAGGCACGGCTCAGTACAGATACATCTACTGCGAGATTTCTGGAATTGAATACATCCCAGCAGACACTGCGGATCGCCGAATGACGTCATCGCCGATCGGACCAGGAAGTGAGGAGAAGAGGAATAAAGCCGAAATTAAGGTATTTACTAGCAAAAAAAAAAGTTTCCATTGGTAAAAGCCATTTTAAAGGGGATTACATACAGCTATGTATTCCAACCTATTAAAAATGGGTGGAACTCCGCTTTAAACCTCCCTCCTGCCCAGGCCAATTTTCAGCTTTCAGCGCTGTCACACTTTGAATGACAATTGCGCAATCATGCAAAATTGTACCCAAATGAAATTTTTACAATTTTTTTAAACAGATAGAGCTTTTTTTTTTTGGGGGGGGGGGGTATTTAATCACTGCTGGGGTTTTTATTTTTTGCTGAACAAACAAAAAATGACCAAAATTTTTGAAAAAAAAACAGTTTTTATAGCTTGTTATAAAATTTTGCAAACAGGTAATTTTTCTCCTTAATTGATGTGCACTGATGAGGCAGCACTGATGGGCCCTGATAGGCACTGGTAGGCTGCACTGATGGGCACTGATAGGCTGCACTGGTGGGCACTGATAGGCAACACTGATGGGCACTGATAAGGAGGCACTGATAAGGTGGCACTGATGGGCAGCACTGATGGGTGGCAATGGTGGGCAATGATGGGGCACTGAAGGGCACTGGTAGGTAGCACTGAAGGGCACTAATAAGCGGCATTCATGAGCACTCATGGGCACTAATAGGTGGCACTGATGGGTGGCACTGATGGGCAATGATAGGCACTAGTAGGTGACACTTATGATGGGGCGCTAATAGGTGGCACTGGTGAGCACTGATAGGTGACACTGGTAGGTGCCGCTGGTGGGCACTGGTAGGTGGCACTGGTGGGCACTGGTGGGTGACTCTGGTGGGCACTGGTAGGTGGCACTGGGGGCACAAATAATCCCTCTCCTCTTCAGGACCGATGTCCCTCTGACAGCAGCCGGCGATCATTTTTTTTTTTCTCCTAACACTGACAGTGTGAGAAGAAAAAACAACTGATCGCCGGCTGCTGTTTACTTTACATGATCAGCAGTCATTGGCTGACAGCTGATCACTTGGTAAGGGTGCGGGATCACCCCCGATCTCTGATCTGTGATCAGGCAAGTTTCATGGACTCGCCGATCACAGAGGGAGCCGGGAGCACTCTGCAGGTAGCGCGCAGGACGCTTGTTTCCGAGAGAGGAAGTCAATGTACGCCCTCCCGGCAATTTAGGTCCACGCTGTAGCCGTCATTCTGCTATAGCACGAGCGTCAAGTAATTAACGGCTAAGTTCACCTTGGTAAAAAATAATAAATGCACATATTTTTTTTCAGGAAAAATGTGCATTTATTATTTTTTGGCCCTCAGGAGCCTGCAAAGCATTGTGCCAGTGATCAGTGGATCAGGGGTGCAATGTCAGGATCCTAGAAAATATCAATACACTTGTGCGCTGCTATATGTAATAAGTGAAATACTAGGTATGAATCACAAACTGCTACAACCACCAGTAAAGTGCACTCTATCATTCAAAATGATAATAACATTTCTTTAAAAGTGGTGCACTGTTCATTAAATTCTTTACTTAGTTATGTATTGACCCAAAAGTCTATATTCGCAATTTTGTAAGAAGTAATGCTGATCCACCTTGTGCCTCTTTATTCCACCTTCGCAACTATTTATCCCTTTAAAGCCTGACTCCTCTCCACGGTTATCACTAATTTTACAGCAGTTGACTCTCAAATGGTACAGTGCTGTCACAGTTCAGCTTTGATAGACATCTTGCTATAAAACAAACATGGCAGCCATGTGCTCACATCTGTAGCTCAAAGGGCAGACTGTTTCACAAGTGGGTGCATTTTTATATACAGTTGTGCTCATAAGTTTACACACCCTGGCAGAATTTATGATTTCTTTGCCATTTT
The DNA here is from genome assembly GCF_965119305.1 of Pelophylax lessonae. Classification (NCBI taxonomy): domain Eukaryota; kingdom Metazoa; phylum Chordata; class Amphibia; order Anura; family Ranidae; genus Pelophylax; species Pelophylax lessonae. The sequence continues at coordinate 584,763,924 of NC_138770.1, forward strand.
TCCGAGAATATGAATGCCAACACTAAAACGTTTCTTTCACTCATGGTTAGTGTTTGGCTAAAGCCATTAAATATCAATCATTTGTTTTTACTCTTTTAAAATCATAATGACAACAGAAACTACCCAAAGGACCCTGATCAAAAGTTTACATACCCGGGTGATTTTGGCCTGGTACCATGCACACAAGTTGACACAAAGGGGTTTGAATGGCTTTTAAAGGTAACCATCTTTACCTGTGATCTGTTTGCTTGTAAGTAGTGTGTGTGTGTATAATGAGTTTCTGGACTCCTGACAGACCTTTGCATCTTTCATCCAGTGCTGCACTGACGTTTCTTTATTCTGAGTCATGGGGAAAGCAAAAGAATTGTCAAAGGATCTGCGGGAAAAGGTTGAACTGTATAAAACAGGAAATGGATTTAAAAAGATATCCAAGGAATTGAGAATGCCAATCAGCAGTGTTCAAAATCTAATTGAGAAGTGGAAAATGAGAGGTTCTGTTGAAAACAAACCACGGTCAGGTAAACCAGCTAGAATGTCAACCACAACTGCCAGGAAAATTGTTCAGGATGCAAAGAAAAACCTAAAAATAACTTCAGGTGAAATACAGGACTCTCTGAAAACATGTGGTTGGCTGTTTCAAGATGCACAATAAGGAGGCACTTGAGGAAAGATGGGCTGCATGGTCAAGTCACCAGAAGAAAGCCATTACTACACAAATGCCACAAATTATCCCGCTTACAATACGCCAAACAGCACAGAGACAAGCCTCAAACCTTCTGGCACAAAGTCATTTGGAGTGATGACACCAAAATTGAGCTTTTTGGTCACAAATGCTACATTTGGAGAGGAGACAACAAGGCCTGTGATGAAAGGTTCACCATTCCTACTGTGAAACACGGAGGTGGATCGCTGATGTTTTGGGGATGTGTGAGCTACAAAGGGACCGGAAATTTGGTCAGAATTGATGGCAAGATGAATGCAGTATGTTATCAAAAAATACTGGAGGAAAATTTGCATTCATCAGCCCGGAAGCTGCGCATGGAACGTACTTGGATATTCCAACATGACAATGATCCTAAACACAAGTCCAAGTCGACCTGTCATTGGCTACAGCAGAATAAAGTAAAGGTTCTGGAGTGGCCATCTCAGTCTCCTGACCTTAATATCATTGAGCCACTCTGGGGAGAACTCAAACGTGCAGTTCATGCAAGACAGCCCAAGAATTTACAGGAACTGGAGGCATTTTACCAGGAAGAATGGGCAGCTTTACCATCTGATAAGATAAAGAGCCTCATCCACAAATACCACAAAAGACTCCAAGCTGTCATTGATGTTAAAGGGGGCAATACACGGTATTAAGAACTGGGGTATGTCAACTTTTTATCAGGGTAATTTGGGTAGATTCTGTTGTCATTATGATTTAAAAAGAGTAAACAGTTGATTGATAATAAATGGCTTCAGCCAAACACTAAACAGGAGTGAAAGAAAAGTTTTTGTATTATCATTCATATTCTCTGAAAAATGGCCAAGAAATCATAAATTCTGTCACGATATGTAAACTTATGAGCACAACTGTAATTACAAGCTGTGAGCCGCGATGGATGATGGTACTTGTAGTTCTCTCATTCACAGATCTCTCTTTTCAAAATGTGACAGCCTGTGCGGGGAGAAGAACCCCCACCCACTTTTGCCAGAAGAGTGGGGTACGGGGGCCGGGCTGGAACATGTTACATATTACACTTGTGTTATGAATTTACCATGTAACATGCTCTGAAAGGCAAACTTATCTTTCAAAAAGCCTTGTTTTTTTTCTGCTTAGTGCATTTTACAAATTCCATTCTGACCTAATAACCAACGTTTGTATATGTTTTTTTGATTTATAATAATAATCATGCATGTATTATTCCTCAGCTCTGCCAAGTATAAAAAAAACATAGAATCAAGTTAGTAAACTAACATATGAATTAACATTAATCAATTTTGTCAAACCACAGCTATGAATTCTAAAACTTAGTTGGCAATAAAATCCTTCAAATAACTATTTAAACTGTTGACAATAATTATTTAGATGTTATTATTGTTCATAATTCTGTTATAATAGCTATTCTGTTCTTCCTTAAATCATATATCTGTACTCCAAGGGATTATTGTTTGGGTATTTTTAATTCTAGGATGTAGATTACCTGTGGCATAAAAAGTATATCTTCGCTCCATTGTGGAACAACATGATTAGTGAGTGCTTGTCTTTATTAAGAATACATATTCCCAGCTGATCCTAATTTGCAAGCAGTTATCCTTGGGAAAGATAATTGCTGAGATGTCTTATTAGTCTAGTTAGATAATAAGAAAGCAGGTTTTGGGAAAATGTAGGTCATTTTTATGAATGGATGGATTAATCTAGCTTAGAAAGGGCTGGAAAACAGCAGGGAATTTTCAGAAAGGAAAAAAGAGCGATAATCTTATATTTACATTATTAAGTTCAAATAGTTACACATTATTTTACAGTTCAAACTTTTCAACTGTATTTATAGGAAAAAAAACACTCTTGATTTCTTAGCTATTGTATTGAAATAATGCATGACATCTGATTTTTTAAAGAATGTGTGTGCTTGCAGTTGTATCAATATGGTTAATTTACTAAATGCAAATTGGCTGTTCACTTTGCAATCAGCTAAATGGCGGTGTAGCTAGAATCGAAATGGAAGGATCTCTGATGTTTTTGAGGTTATGTTAGCTATTTTGAATGTGCTCCTCCACTTTTTGAGTTGGAACATCACAGCATGAGGTATGCAGTGTTACACTAAAGGTGAAAAAAAAACTGGCTGCATGTACAGTAAATACACTATATTAGAGCAGAGACTGCGAGTCAGACCGTCTTGTCCAACATCAGTGCCTGACCCCACAAATGCACTTGTGGAAGAATGGTTAAACATTGCCATAGACACGCTCCTAAACCTTGTGGATAGCCATTCTAGAAGAGTTGAAGCTGTTATAGCTGCAAAGAGTGGGCCAACTCAATATTGAACCCTACAGGCTAGGACTGGGATGCCATTAAAGTTCGTGTGCGTGTAAAGGCAGGAGCCCCAATACTTTTGGTAATATAGTGTATCTCCTAAACGTTGCACTTTTAGGAAATATATACACTACCTATAGGTAAGCCTTCCAATGGGGATACTTGTTCCATTAATAACTGTCTAAGTGGGGATTTTCCTCACATTGGAAGGGTATTCTTTCACTTCCTGTCAAGTCTGCAGGGCAGGAAGTGAAGGAAATCTCTCTAATGAGGCACACATGGAAAGAAAACTGACAGCAGTTTTAATACTCCCGTACTTTATCTACTCTCTTGGCTTTAGATATACTTTAAGTAAAAGTCTTCTCTAGCCTACATGTTGCATCTTGTAGGGAGTAATACAATCTTGATTAATTGACCTTGATAAATATATTTATTCTGTTTAAAGATCTTCTACTTGCTACTTGATACTACTAACAAGTCACTGATAGCACAGCATTTTACTTATTTATAACCATTTTAACTGGACGTCATGAAAGTTTATAGACATGCTAGTATTGTCTTCTGATCTTATAAAAAAAACATCTCATTGACTCATCTGCCTCTTGTTCGCAGCAAATCTTTCCTTTCACTCCCCTGGTACTTTTATAGATTCAAGTAACAAGAGTGGGCCGGCTGGGCTTTTGTCTGTAATGAAGGACTTTATTATGATAGATTAGAGCTGTACCAATATTATTGTGAGGTCACAAACAACTGTCTATGGGAAAGACATATACATGATCTCATTCTTCTAATTTAATGTTAAGATTTTATTTGTGTGTTCTTTATTGCTACCTAAAATATCACAACTTCATCAAGAATAAATTAATGCCAGTCTGTTGTGCGATGGGTAGGACTTTGTCTTTTGTGGGATCAATGTGCTATGTATTTGGTATTCACAAGAAATCAATACTAAACCTAATACAAATCATAAATACATGTTATGTGTTAAGTAAGAATTCAAACTTTAATTTTAATGTTAATAGATAATAATTTAATTGCCTGCTCTAAAAAAATTTAACATTTGACAATCTGCTGTGATATATACATTGAATCTTTTGAAAACGTCCACTGAAATGTATTTGTATTTTCTTGTTTTGTATTAAAAGGAGAAGTGCTCTTTATATCACTGTTATGGCTTTTTGGGCTCAGTTGTCTGGTTGCTGTAAGCAACAGCAATGACAATTTTACCGCTTATATATATATATATATATATATATACATAAACATATATATCTATATATTAGCAGATATGCTAGGGAATAAAATGGTGTCATTGCAATTTTTTATGTTACACGGTCTTTGCACAGCAATTTTTCAGATGCAATTATTTTGGAAAAAAAAACACTTTTATGAATTAAACATAAAACAAAACAGTAAAGTTAGCCCAACTTGTGAATAATGTGAAAGATGATGTTACGTTGAGTAAATAGATAACTAACATGTCACGCTTTAAAATTGCGCACACTCAAAAATGGCGCTAAACTTTGGTACTTAAAAATCTCCATAGGCTACACTTTAAACTTTTTTTACAGGTTACCAGTTTAGAAATACAGAGGAGATCTTATGCTAGAATTATTGCTCTCATTCTAAAGTTTGTGGCGATACCTCACATGTGTAGTTTGAACGTCGTTTACATATGTGGACACGACCTACATATGCATTCACTTCTGCGTGCGAGCACAAGGGGACAGGGGTAATTTGATTTTTTTTTTTTTATTATTGTTTATTTTATTTACATTTTTTTATTTTTACACTTTACCTTTCATTTTTTTTTTTTTGCTCATTTTTATTCCTATTATAAGGAATGTAAACATCCCTTGTAATAGGAATATGGCATGATAGGTCCTTTTTATGGAGAGCCCCCACATCTCCCCTCTAGGCTGGAAAGCCTGAGATAAAAAAAAAAAGGTATCAGGCTTTCCAGCCGAACACACAGCAGTGTATACAAATGTCGGACCTGAACGTGATGCCATAATGTCGCGCCCGACCTCCTAGAGTCATAGAAATGACCGGGGACCATCTGGTCCTTGGTCAGCTCTATGGTAAACTTCCGCCGCCACCAAATTCCTTCTCTGGCTCGCCAATCGCCCCCCCCCCCTCCTCGCGCGCCTGTAAAAACAATCAAGCAGCTGAAAGAAGATATCTGAATGATGCCTGTAGCTGCAGGCATCATTCAGATATCTCCACTGAACGCCCAGAAATTCAGTGGTATGTAAGTGGTTAACCCAATCAAACACTAAATTCGTTTTTCTATGACTGTTATTAATTACAGCTACTGGACTGTGCAACTCAACAAGTGTATTGAGGAATACATTACAATGTTTTTCATAGGAAAAAAGATGACCTTTCAGATTAGAATACAGTAAAAGTGATTGTAAAGTCTCGTTTAAAAAAAATAAATAAAAAATAACAAACATGTTATACTTACCTGCTCTGTTGCATTGGGTTTTACAAAGAGTCACCCAGATCCTCCTCCTCTCGGGTCCCTCTTCTGTGCTCCTTGCCCCTCCCTCCTGTTGAATGCCCCCACAACAAGTAGCTTGCTCTGGGGGCACCCAAGCCAAGCCACAGCTCCCTGAGCCCATTCAGACATGGAGCTGTGGCCCGGCCCCGCCCCGACTTTGATTGACAGCAGCGGGAGCCAATTGGGCCGTGCTGCTGTCTCAGCCAATGAGGAGGGGAGTCCTGGGCAGCTGAGAAACTCCTGCAACATTGCTGGATACAGATGGGCTCAGGTAAGTATTGGGGAAACTGAGGGGGGCTGCTGCACACAGAAGGTTTTTTTTCTTAATGCTTAGAATGCATAAGGATAGAAAAAATACCTTCTGCCTTTACGATCCTTGTTTTGTATCTGTTTGAATTTCAAAAAAACTTGACTGCAATACGTATATATAAATCTTGCGGTTTGCAAGTGGTGTACTGGGATTATGACTGAAGATTTCAACCATAACCCCGTATTGTCTTTTTTCTCCTAAAAGCATTCCTAGCCGCTCATGAGCCGCTGGAATGCTTTCAGAAGGGGCGAGAGAGGACATCCCCCCTCCCATTGCTCGCTGATGTTTTACTGGCCTACCGTTTCCTTCGGCTCATCCAAGAAATTATCCGTTGACACACAGGTGATCAATGGCCTCTATGGCCTTCGAGGACCAGAACAACATCATTACGTCACTTCCGGTCCAGGGTGGAAGTAAAACAAGTTTTTTTGTTTTTTTTTAAAGCAAAAAAAATGTGACCTTTTGATTTTAAAGGTAAAGAACATAGAGGATCTGTCATCCTTATTTTTATTACAAAGGATGTTTACATTCCTTGTAATAGGAATAAAAGTGATAACAAAAATGAAAGAGACAGTGTAAAAATAAAAGGTGAAAAAAAACAAAAGAGCCCCCATCCCCCCGTGCTTGAGTGCAGAATTGAAAGCATATGTAAGATGAGCACGCATATGTAAATGTGTGGGATATTGCCGTGAACATAAGAGTGACAGCAATAATTCCAGTGCTAAACCGCCTCTGACAATCTAAACAGGTAACTTGTAAAAAAGTTTAAAGTGTCGCCTATGGGGATTTTACTATATCGCAGTTTGTCCGCCATTCCACAAGCATGCACATTTTTAAAGTGTGACATGTTAGGTATCTATTTACGTGGCATAACATCATCTTTTACATTTTACAAAAAAATGGGGGTATATATATTTTTTCCCAAAAATTGTGCTTGCAAAACTACTGTGACATAAAAAATTGCATCAATCGCCATTTTATTCCTTAGGGTCTCTGCTAAGAAAAATGTATAATGTTTGGGGGTTATAAGTAATTTTCTAGCACAAAATACTGATTTAAACTTGTAAACAAAAAGTACCAGAAAAGGCCTGGTCTTTAAGTGGATAAAAAACATTAGGATGTGCACATATGGGGTTCTGCTATTTTATGAGTGTGCATGAGGCCTAACATTTGGGTATGAGCATACGCAGAGGATAAAAGTAGTGAAGGGGTCAATGCACTGCTCACATACAGTGGGGAGATGGAGTTGAAGGGGTTAATGTTTGGATAGGAAGGACAAGGGAAGTGAGGAGTTAACATGCAGGTGACATAGAAAACAGCATTATAGCTAGTATGTATAGAAGAGGAGGGGAGAGGAAAGGGTTAAAAAATGTCCTAGGGCACTGCAACAAAATGAATAAATCAGCAGCTGCAGTTACCTGTCATTCATTCTCTGCCCATTGAGAAGGACTAATCCCTCTCCTTCTCCTGTAGTTAGGGGAAGGGAGGGGTCAGCACAGTAAACAATATCAAGTGATCACTATGATGGCCAATCACATCGATCTCATGGTACCAAGCCGCTTGGATCGGCTGGTTACAGTGTCTCTGTGTACTACCCAGTCATATAATGATGGCTTGGTACACAGTGATCACAGTGATCACCAAGCAGATAGTCCACCTGTGGTTTATTTTTCCACTGGCATTCATAACCAGCACTGAGTAAATAAAGGACCACCGATCTGCTGCTGATAAGCATACATTAGTAGATAAGTGGTTAAAGTGAACCTGTGATGATAGCAATAATTGCTGGCTAAGGGGCTGCTATCCTGATCCTGAGTTTACTAATTAGTGAGTCCCTTACTTCACTAACATGGAACAAGCATGTGGCCAATAAAGTCTTCAATGTCTTAACTCCAACCCCGCATACTGTATATATTCTAGGTCAATTCCTTACTGATTATTGAAACCGATGTCAGGAGAAAAACCTTGCTCCATGCATCTTTAGGAACAAGTCTGGAAAGCTGTTCCCATATTTTCTTCCCAAATTTAAACTATAACCTTTTTTTAGCTTAATAGTATTAGTAACTAAGTCGTGCGTGTTTGGTTTGTGTTGATTTGCCTTTTTGTTTGTTTGTCTAAGGGTAAATGAGTTATAACAGTCAGCAGATAAATGTATCTCTATATTTAGTGTTGATTTATTGCCTATGAATGTATGTATTAAATCAATACTAGTATACTTAATACTAGTAATATTAGTATTCTTAGTTATTTGCCTACATTTCTTAGCTTGGCTTAGCTTATGAATTGTTGGCTGCCAAAAAGTCACCAAGAGCAGTTGTCTAGGGCAGCCTTTTTCAACCAGTGTGCCCAGGCACACTGGGGTGCCTTGAGGTTTCCTCAGTGGTGCCTTGGCAAAATGCCTAAAAATTGACCAAAAATTGTATACAAGCCAGTCCGTGGATGAAGCCTACCTTTTAATTACACAAAGCCACAGTTTTTTATTGTGCACCATTACAACCTTATAGTAACTGCCAGCATCCTAGCGACCAATGGACTCATCAGGTAATAAGGAGGATGTCAGTCTCCTGCATAGCATTCTTCTTTGACCCTCCCCTGCTTCTCTCCATCAGTTTAGGGGGTCACTTTAGCTGAATGATGGAGAAAAACTGAGGGAGAAGAGAAACATCGGCATACTAACCAGTATCAGTTTGTAAAAGTGTATTTGCTTTGGAAGAATATATCACCTCTAACATTGGGTGTCCTACGTGAGGATGTTGCTGCATTGTATAAAACTAATAGAATAGTTTTTTCAGTTTTGAATGGCGTGCCTCGAGATTATCCATATATTTTAAAGGGTGCCTTGACTGAAAAAAGGTTGAGAAGCATTGGTCTAGGGGTTGAACTAATTTTGTGCATTCTCCTGTTGGCTCCCCTATGTATCCCCTGCTGGTGCCCTCTTTCCACCTCCTATTACTGACTACTTGGTTCCTGTTGCCTCTGTTTGTGCTCCACCTGTGTAACTGACTCTGCTTCATTTCTATGTCTGCCTACTCTGGGCCCTTACCACTATCGATCCTGGCAGGTACACTAGAGTGTCCTTTTGCTCTCAAGATTATGTCCTGATTGGCTTGTTTTAAAGCAAATCTGTTAGATGAAAAGAAATAAATGCCATACACATAAAGCTGTCAGATACCAGCGGCATTCAATGCTGTTCAAGGAAGAAAAGATCTGTGTCACTGCCAACCACAAAGATAACTAGATCTTATTTTACAGGGTTCCTAGCATTTCCTTTTTTTAGCCTATTCTCAGTCTAATTTCCCGTAAAAATGGGTAGCCCATGCAACACTTGCTGTTTAGAAAAAACATACTCCTGCATTAGAGTCAGCTGACTGTGCAGTGTCACATTTGTGGGTAATCTCATAGAGGCCTTGCTGTCCTCTAGGACTGGGGTCATCCTGACAGTGCTGTGAGAAGAGATACATAAAAGAGGGTGCACTGGCCTAGTCTATTATCCAACAGATTTATAAAAAAATATGAAAAGCCTCTAAAGAAGAAGGCCGGTCCTTCTAAATGTGTCAGCCTGTGGGGTCTCATCCAGGACCCCCCCACTCCCAGGTTCAGTGATTCAAGCAACCTATGAGAGATAGCCACACATGTGGCCCGATGAGCATGTTTTTTCTCACTCAAACATTTTATGGAAAAAAATCACCAATTAGCATAGCCTACATTATATAAAGAAAGACCACTGTGTTAAGAAAGGTATAGAACAGACATATGACTATGGCTTTTCTCCACCGTAGAGAGGAGAACAAATCAAAAAATAAAAAGAAGGGGGGTAGGGGGGGGAATCGAGCTAAGGTATATAAACCCAGTCTGAGCAAAAATTACCATTCAACAGATCCTCAGGAGTAAGATATCCTGGTTATCCAACTACTAAGTTACAGCATAGTTATGTCGTTAGAAATATGCAATTCTAACCAAACACCATGGAGGTTGCCTGAAGAAAGAGGTACCAGGGGCACGGGGTGAGAAAAGAAGAAAGAAGAGAAAGAAAAAGAGAAAGCACAAAGGAAAATGGTGAAAGAGAGAGGAGTCCCCGAAGGTAGAGCTACCCCAGTGGGGTTCTGAATAAGGCACAGAAATGTGTTCTTTCTATCATGGCAGAAGTACTTGTTCTTCAAAGCCAGACGGCAGACAGTGCTTAATCCACAGCCTCCATAGATTGTCAAAGGTGGTCTTTTCCATCTTAGCGTGTAGCAAAGTGCGCTTCATTCTGAGTTTAGTGAAGAGCGCATTTTTAACTTATGTTTATGAGTAGACATCTTTATGATTTTATTTATATGTTTTAATAAATCTGTTGGATAATGCACTAGGCCAGTGCGCCCTCTTTTCTTATTCTATTCATACAACACTTGCTGTTTCTCAAGTTGACGTTATAGCTTTCCTTACTTCGACTGAAGGTGTTTTGGCCTTGCTTTGACTCATAACTTCACTCATGGCTTCCCATTCTATCTTTAAAGTGATTGGGGGGGGGGGGTGTCAGGACAAGTCTGATGATCATTGGAGGAGAGTACACAGAGTTCCCAGCATAGCTAAAGAACTAACCACTGTGTGCTCTCCTGCCACAGTGGTGGAACACCAGGACCCCGCTCCTGGGCCCCTCGGGATGCCTGGGCCCCCTACATGTGTATGGCTGCCCCCCCCCCGCCTTGAGCTGACACAGCCTGAGAAGAGGAGAGTCAGGACCAAGGGACATCTACACTGATAATCAGGGCACTGATCATCAGTGTCCAGATTATCAGTGCAGCCCCAGCAGTACCCATCAGTGCTGCCTATTAGTGCCTCCTCATCAGTCCCGCCTATTGGTGCCGCCTATCGGTGCCCATCAGTGCCACCTCTTTAGTGCCCATCAGTGCAGCCTATCAGTACCTATCAGTGCTGCCTATCAGTGCCCAACAGTGAAGGAGAAAAATTAGCTGTTTGCAAAATTTTATGACAGAAACTAAAAAAACATTTTTTTTTTTCAAAAATATATATATATAAAAATTGTATGTGTAGCACAATTCCCAGCCATTTTGCTGGATATGGGTTCCTCTGGGTTACCGCTAGCAACAACAGCACATTTAAGCATGTTCTCCAACTGTGAGCACTGAGACAATGACCAGTCCAGTATCTTTGGGTTTTTTGTATTTATTTGGTAACTTGGATAGGAGAAGGGATGAGTGGGATACTCCTGGAACTAAACTAGGCTCGTTTGGGCGGAGACACTCGAATATTGCTGTTTGGCGCTGACTTGACACTGGCTGAATGCCTATCAACGCTGACTTGACACTGGTTAACGCTGGCCAGATGCCTTAAAGCTGAATTGACTTGGGACTGCTAAAAGAGTCCTTTTAAAGCTCCCCTAAGCACTCCTGCTGAGGTAGCTACTTGAATACACTGCTACACTGCTGAACACTTCAGGGCCCGCACCGGCGCCCTCTTTCTCTCTCTCTAATCTTCAGGGCTTAGACACTGGCACCCCCTTTCTAAGCCACCACTACTGGCTAGCTGGCCCCTGGATCCCTTTGACCTTCTGGAGTGGCCCCCTCTCTCAGGCAGACCCCTGGGCAGTTTCGATTACTCTGTTTTTCCAGTAAACTTCTGCCCAGCAGCTCCACTCGGTCCACAGCACTCTGGATCCTTCCTGTAGCCCGGCCCAGCCTCCGGTCCTCTAGGCCAACCACGCAGGACACCCTCCCTTGCTCTGACAAGAGGAGAGACAGCCGTCAGCCTCCTCCATGGACTCTGCTTCCCGCCAAAGACTCTCTGTCACATGCTCCCCTCAGGCGTATACCCAGTCCCATGATGCATTGCAACAAACTCTGCCCACTGAGACAGATATAAGCCCTGGTGTGCTATTGGCCAGGTTTCCTCCACTGTCCAACAAGAGCCCTCATTGGATACAGTGGGGAGACTCCCCAGATTCAACAGACCACACCTGGGAACACATGACAGCCTAACTGACTGATCAGGCCCCCCTGATAAGCAGACAGGGCCACACATATGCTTTTCCTAGCACCCACCTAGGAGGGTGCTACATATGTAAGTACAGTGTTGCATGAAAATTGAAAATTGGCAAGTGGTTAAAGTGACAGTGGTAATAACTACCTGAATTTGCTGCAATGTTACCAACCCTGGCATAAATGCTTGCCTGATATAGGTGCAGGTAGTTCTGCCAGAAATCTGTCCTTAGAGCTATTATGAAATCCCCTGATGGTATTGTTAGTCTAAACAAGAAGGTAGGAGTACATTATATTTCTGGCACATCAACAATTATTCTTCTGTACTTTTTCTGTACAGCATTTTTAAAGGGCGAAAACATGGGGAAATGTGCATTCATCGCAGGGATTTGCAAGCACATATTGTTAAGCTATATTTGATCTTCCTATATAATATATTTTAAAAATGTTTGGATTATTTTAATAATGGTGATTTGTCTTACCATTGAATAGTAGTTCTAATACTATGCCTTATGTAAATTATAAAGCACTTTTGCTTCCTAAATACTTAAAAAAATGTTTGGAAGATACATACCAGTGATATAATTATCATTGCTGAGTTGCATGGAATGCCACACAAATATAAAGGCAACTGCTCACTGCAGGGCTTATAAATAGTGCCAACTTATCCAAGCCAAAGGAGATAATATAAAAGCCTCTTCTGTTACATGGACCATAGCTTAATTATGTGTGACCTTTAGCTATTCTCTCCTGATATCTCTAGTGCATAGTAACCCCTCCTGACACTACAAGGCATTAAACAATGAAAAGGGGCTTTTCTTCAGAGATCTGAGATGTAGGAAAGCAATTGTGGTATTTCCCCCTTGATATTGGATTGAAATGTTCCTCTCAGAAAGGACCATTGTTTAGACGTTGGGATTAACACAAGTAATATATCTGCTTTTACATCCACTTAGGAGCCCAATGTAATTCAAATCAGTCATTTGTAAATACAATTTTAATTGTAAATTCCAGAGCAATGCCAAATGCCATGCCATTTTTACAAATATAGTATTAATTAATTTTGTACAAAAATGTAACTATACATATTTTATTGGCTCTGGCAAATTCTATGTGCATTTTATTTTCTCAAAAATAATATACACATTACATGCTGCATATAAAAATTAAAGGAATCTCTACAGTAATAATTACTGTATTCTGGTAACTGCATTAGGTTAGTAGCAATATTAATAGCATTCAGAATTTTTTTTTTATTTGGCATTCCTTACCTTATGTTGAATCCACATTTACATACAGGTCAAGCTGGCCAGGAAAAGTGACAGTTGGGATAAACCATGTAACACATCCAGCTATTTATTTTCAGCTTTTATTTATATGGATTAATCCTTTGTTCTGACGAACAAAAAAAAAATTACAACAGGTAAGAGCCCATTCACATTAGCGCGACTTGTCAGCCTGACAAGTCGCGGTATGTCGCGGTCCATTGAGTAGTACAGGACCCGTTCTAATAGGAGTGAACACAAGTCACTCTGACTTAGAAAAAGGGTCATGTACTACTTTGGGGCGACCTGGAGCGACTTGCATAGACTTCCATTATGTGAAGTCTCTGCAAGTCGCGCCGAAGTCGCGGTGCACAGCGGTGCACGCGACTTCACAGGTCGCCCCCCGAAGTCGTGTCGCATCAATGTGAATGGGCTCTAATACAACTATTTTACAAGGAGAAAAAAACAAACAAACAAAAAAAAACATGAACTCGCTCCCCTCCAGGACTCTACCAGAGCCTCACCAATCCTATGGAACTCCTTACCCTCATCTGTCCGATTATCTCCTACTCTATTAGCTTTTAGACGATCTCTGAAAACCCTTCTCTTCAGAGAAGCCTATCCTACCCACACCTGACAACTGTACCTCTATTTTCTCCATCAGCTCATCCCCCACAGCTATTGCCTTTTGTTTCACTTGACCCCCCTTCTAGATTGTAAGCTCTAATGAGCAGGGCCCTCTAAAACCTCCTGTATTGAATTGTATTGTAACTGTATTGTCTTCCCTCATATTGTAAAGCGCTGCGCAAACTGTCGGCGCTATATAAATCCTGTATAATAATAATAATTAACTGCTGTGTTATGGCAAAAGGCAGACTGATATATGTGTATATATATATGTGTGTATATATATATATATATATATATATATATATATATATATATATATATTTTTTTTTTTTTGCTGCATAGATCCATTTTATTATACAAATTTAAATTTTAGCCATCAAGCTAGATTCACACTACAGTATTCTAACCAGTTCAGTTTTATTCCTTGAAACATTTATTCTCATCAAGCTTTACTGCAATTATTGTGCACTTGCTGCATTTTTGTTAATTTTGCAGCATTTATTGTAATGAACATTTGAATTAGAGAAAAAAAAAGAAAGAAATGCCAGGAAAATGCAGTAAAGTACTCTAAATTCTTTTTAGAATGTGTGAATCCAGCCATTAAGAGTGATTAAAGTAAATAAACAGCAGAAACTATTAGAGACAAGTGATTGGAAACAGCATGGCAGTATATTGGGCATGCTTCAGGGGTGCAGCAGAAGCCTACAGGTGTGCCAAACACATCCCACTGAATTTAGCAAAATGGCACATCATATTGTAATTTTACCAAGGACCCTTGTCTTCATGTGCCATTTACTCATAAGGTAGACTATGCTTTTCAGCCTCTATCAGTTTTTTTGTTGTTTTTCTTTCACCAAGACAGAAAGTGATGGAAAATCCTTAGAATTGTCACCATCACACGAGATGAGAACAAGGGGTTGATTTACTAAAGGTAAACAGACTGTACACTGTGCAAAGTGCAGTTGCTCCAGAGCTTAGTTTATGAGGTGAAGCAGCATTTTTTCTTGCACATGATTGGATGATGGAGGTCAGGAGAGCTTTCCTTCATTTACTGAGCTCTGGAGCAACTGCACTTTGCAAAGTGAACAGTCTATGTAACCTTTAGTAAATCAACCCCTAAGGCCTCCGTTCAGATCTGCCTGTCAGTTTTTCAGGTGGATCTGAACGGATGCCCCATGCATCTCTATGGGGCAGCGGATGTCAGCGGAGACATGTCCGCTGACATCCGATCCGATCCTGTCCGTCAAATCTGGATGGAGGGAAACCTCATTTTCCATCCGTCTGGTGGATCGGATGAGAATGGACAGGCGGTCCATTCTCATCCGATTCCCCCATAGAGGACAGCGGGGATCTAACACCTCCATCTCTGCACACAGAGCAGAGACGGAGCTGTCATCCGCCTGCTCAGCGGGGATTGGCGGATCGATCCCACGCTGAGCAGAAGGGCTCCGTTGATGGACTGGAGCCATGTGAAAGGGGCCTTAATCTTATAATGGAGACACTTTTTCTGGTGACAAGTGTTTAGGAGAGCAGCTCCCTCACTTTTTAGAGTTTTTCTCTCACCTCTTGTTGCTCCAGGACAGTAAGGGATTTTTTTTTTAACCAGTTAAATATTAATATTTCATGTTGGTATTTCATATTTACAATTTCCAGGCAGAATGTGAAGCTCTGGATAATTGTTGCTTGTTTTCCAGACTAATGTTTACTGCTTTGATGGCCTATTCTTTTAACAGCTGAAGGAATTGGAAGAGTGATCATTACCCGCATACTTGCCAACTGTCCCGTTTTTGCCAGGACAGTCCCAGCAAATAGGAGCCTGTCTCGGGTAATTTACATTGTCCCGGCAATGTACTTATTTACACTATGAACTTTATTTATATTTACATATTCCATTTTTTGTATGGTCACACCTGAGCACATTTGACACTTTAGAATTGCAGGGAATTGTGATGAGAATTTTAAACTTTAGGCAGAAGTAGTGCAGCTGAATGGGAGAATTGTTCCAACTCTGCTACTTTGGCCTCAAGTTTAAAATTCCCTTTTCAATTTCCTGTAATTCTCTCTTTATTGAGTAGACCCTATAATCTGATGATAAGTAGGCAGAGAATAATTATGTGGAGTGGGCGGAGCTTCAGGGAAGTCGGTGTGGTAAGTAATTGATAGCTGTGCTGCAAAGTGCCTCTGGAAATTTTTTTCAAATGTTGGCAACTATGCTTGCTGTGTACGCTTACATACAAGGCCCCTTTCACACCAGCATTCCATTTGTTTCATATGGTTCGGTCATTTTTTTCAAAGAAAAAATTGATCAGTTTACATCAGTTTTTATCAGTTTTTTATCAGTTTTTCACATCCACTAAAAGTGATTGTAAATGAACACCTTGCAAAACAACCCATTCAGTTTAAAATTAAAATGAAAAGCAAAATATTTTTGAACAGAAGAAAAAAAAAATTCTAAATACCTTTTTTTCCTTTTTTTTTTTTTAACCACTTACCGCATACTAACGTAGGTCTACGTCGGTAAACTTTGCGGTAGTGTACCGGGATGATGCCTCTAGCTAGAGGCACCATCCCGGTACCGTGGTTTAGAGCCGACGGTTGGCTTTCCGTCGGTACCGACCGATGCGGCTCGGGAGCCGCTCGATCGGTACCCGGGGGGGCGGGAGGGGACGTCCCTCCTTCCGTGGCTTTGCCCGGGGCTCCCGTTCCACCGGGAGCCCTGAGCACCCAGCCGGCACGTCCGCCGGCTGGATGGAGTCCCGATGAATGCCGGAAACGGCATCGATCGGGTCTCCGATGACGTAACCCGGAGGCGGCGTCCATGACGTCACTTCCGGGTTACTGTGCTGCAAAAGGCGGCAAATTTGAAAAACGGCTGTATGCAAAAATGCCGTTTTCGGCGTTTTGCATACAGGGAAGTGTAGTGGAGGGGTCTAGGGTCTTTTAGACCCTCGATCCCTCCATAAAGTGTACCTGTCACTACATATTGGTGTCACAAGGGATGTTTACATTGCTTGTGACAGCAATAAAAGTGATCAGATTTTTTTTTTTTTTAAAACTTTAATAAAGTTAAAAAAATAAATAAAATAAATGGGAAAAAAAAAAAAAAATTTAGCCGCCCCCGTCACCGTTAGCTCGCGCACAAAAAAAAACGTATACGGAAGTCGAGCCGCAAATGAAATCGCTGTTCAAACCACACATGTGAGGTATCGCCGTGATCGCCAGAGCGTGAGCAATAATTTAAAAAAAAGAGCTACACTCTAACTCAAAACTGGTAACCGTTAAATAAATTTAAAGCGTCGCAGATTGAGATCTCTTTTGACCGTAGTTTGTCGCGATCCAACGGGGGGGCGCAATTTTAAACCGTAACATGTTGGGTATCTATTTACTCGGCGTGACATGTTCTTTCACAATATACAAAAAAAATGGGCTAACTTTACTGTTTAGTATTTTTTAAAATTAGTGAAATGTGATTTTTCAAAAATTTTCCAAAAAAATGGCGCTTTAAAGACCGCTGCGCAAATACCGCGTGATAAAAAATATTACAATGACCGACATTTTATTCTCCAGAGTCTTTGCTAAAAAAATATATATAATGTTTGGGGGTTCTAAGTAGTTTTCTAGGAAAAAATACTGATTTAAACTTGTAAACAAAAAGTGTCCGAAATAGGGCTGGGGCTTAAGTGGTTAAATCATCACATTCCCTCTGTTCTAAGCTGCATAAGAGCTGGTGGGAGGAGAAGCCGCAGCACACTGAGCTTCCCAGCGAATGGCTGTGCAGAGGGTGTATGTCAGGACAACATGTAGACGTCATAGCCCGGCAGCACATTCCTCCACCACTCCAATCAAGCATCGGACGTCCGGAACTGCCAGGGAAAGCAGAGACCGAAGGCGGCGCGAGACAGACGGCAGAGGAGGCGGATGCACTGCTCTACAGATCATCGAGAAGGTAAACGAGCACTTGCCTGACAGGGGTGAAGAAACGGCTTCAAGCCGTCAGAGCGAACACTTTCCACCTAACCGTACTGAACCGACATACCACAAGCGCGGTCAGCGGGAAACACACAGACAGCTCTGCACAAGTCCCCAGCACTACCTTGTATCTCCCACACCACGCACTATCTTGAGCAACATCTTACCAAATAGGGGTGAAGAAATGGCATCACGCCGTCAGTGAGTTAGACAACGCTGTCAAATCATTGCATAGTCCCCGGATAGGTAGGTGAATTTTTTGCTCCACCGATGAATAAGGTAGCAGGTGCCTGTACCCCCATACTTCATTGACATTCAATACATATCTGTAAAGCAACATCCGACCACCTAGGGGCGAAATAACGGTAATACACCGTCAGCGATCAAGGCACTGTTATATGATCACTGCATAAGTCCCCGCTAAGCCATACTATTCTATGAATGTTACATTACCACATGGCAACATTATAAACAACCTTTCTGTCTCGCCTAACAGCACTTCGGACGGAATACTCCCCATCCCTCCCTCCACTATGAATATATCAACTACACCACTTTAAGTGGTCTTTCTGGGGGAAACCAGATAACACTAATGGCCCATACACAGTTACCAATCAAATTGGCGACCGATTGCCCATAAGGGAGTCCCTTCAAGAACATTTACGCTGCAATAGCATTCGATTGAATATTATTATTACTTGAAGTAATTTAATTAATGCCGGCCGGTTCCTTGTCACTATATGTTTATGTAATGTGTTGTTTGTCTTGTTTCTTGTAAATGCACTGATTGTATCTACCAACTTTTTACCTTGCACGGTTGTTATTATACCCAAGATTTTTTTCAATAAATGCCTATGTTCACCATATTAAGAGCCTGCTACGTTACTGCTGACTAATTAACCTCCCTTTTTTTCTGTGATCTATACAGAAACATTTTGTATATATGTATGTCAGGACAATTATGATCATTGGATGAGAGCAGCCTAAGTTCCCAGCACAGCTAAAGAACTGACTACAGTGTGTTCTCCTGCCTAGTGCGGTCAGTTTTTAATAGGAAAGCAGGGAGACTGGCAGGAATACCAGGGATTTCACATAAAGGTAACAATACAAAGAGAACAAGATACTTTCTCATACAAGTATATGGTACAGCAGTCACATATCAGGAATATGAAATGCTGGGGTAACATTTCAAATTTTTGGTTTACATGATTAAAAAATACTTTTAGTCCTGAAGATTATCGAAAACCCCCAATCATTATATATTTTCTGAAAAAAGACACTCTAGAGAAAAAATTTGGGGTAGATAAAATTTCTTATGTCACATAATATTAGCACAACGGTTTAAAAAATGTGAAATTTCAGTAAAAAAAAAATACTAAAGTTAATTTTAGGGCACACAACACACAATAGTTTACCCAGTTTTTAGGTAAGGATCTATTTACACTTGTACAACTCCAAAATTGCTCTGACTTTAGAGTGCAACTTTGATGCAACTTTAGATGGGTGCAACTTGGATGCAACTTTGGCTTTGACCAGTAATAATGAACAACTGTTGCATTATATAACATTTAGGTATGACTTTCATGCAAGCTCTAAGGGTTAACATTGAAGTCTATAGCCCTCAAATTGCATGAAAGTTGGACCAAAGTAGTGCATGAACTACTCTGACGTTGCTGCAAATTTAGGTCACGCATATATATAAATTGTTATCATTGAAAAACATTGGGAATGACTTTTCATGCAACTTTGATGTCCAAAGTTGCAAGACAAGTCACACAAGTTTAAATAGAGCCTAAAATATATAAAATGAAGTTGCACAGAGTAAATAGATACCCAACATGTCAAGCACTAAAATTGCATGCATCTGTGAAACAACAAAAAAACTTTAATACCCTATATTTGCCATAGGTGATGCTTTTAAAAAGCCCCCACAGGTCATCAGTTTAGCATTACCCATGAGCTTTGCTGCTAAAATTATTGATTTTACTCTGAGGTGTGCGGTGATATGTAAGATGTGTAGCACAATTGCCGTTTTGTTACATAGGCACCCCAACAATTACATTTTTGTATATATGCCTGTGTATGTGGGGGTGGGAAGGCTTTTTTTTTTGTTTTTTTTTTTTTACCTTTCGTGTGTTTTTATTTTCTACTTTATGATTTTACTTTATGATTTATGATTATTTTTTTATGATTTTATTGCTATCACAAAGGGGACCAATGGAGCCCTATGTTATAGCATATAAGTGACAGGTCCTCTTTGTGGGTGGGGGGCGGTGTGTGCAAGGAGAGGAGAAGAGTATATACAGTGAGGGGGCAGTCTGTACAGACATAATCCACGCAAGGTTGAGAACAAGCGCTGACAGGAGCAGCCTGCTCCTGTCAGCGCTTGTTCTCAACCTTGTGTGGATTATTTCTGATGTCTCCTTCCCAAGGTGGAGTCAACGGGTGCTGTCACTGGTTGACTCCACCCTTTGTTTTACTTTAATGGATGTGCCGAATGACAGTTCTTTCTCAGTGCTAAAAAGTATAGGGAAAAAAAGAGGCGGCAATTACATTTACAGCCGACAATGACAGTAAGCACCGACAAGTGAGAGAGCCTGTCTATGTAGACTACTCCCTCACTGTATTTACTGCTCTTATCCTCTCCTGTCTTTCTCTGCCCCAACCCCGTCTGCTTGTCTGCTGTACACACAGCCCCCACCCGTAGCTGCCTTTTTTTTTCTTTTGTTTACTTTCTGCTGTCAGCTGGAATCCCCGCTGGCAGCAGAGATGAGTCACTGGTTGATAGGATGCCGGCGAGTGTCGACTCCTAACAACCAATGCAAAAATGGTTGTAACAATGAACTGCTTTTCCATGTGCATAAGTTTATCCTATGTTCCATTATTTAACTGGACAAAAATAGGGCTTTGATCTGTTTAAAAAAAAGGGTGTGGGCGGGTGCGGATGTAAATGTATGTAAAATAATTGAAGCAGCGACTTGTTATGGACTTGATACTACTAATGGCGCTTTTCCACTGCATGGAACCGTACCGGTTCGGCACGCTTTTGTGCTTTTCCACTGCTGGTACCGCATGGTATAGGGTCGGAACGGTTCGGTACGGTACGGTATAGGTTTGCTTTTCTACGGCTCTGAAAAAACAGTACCTACTCGATTGTGGTTCCAACAGGTACCAAACTGGTACCATATCCCACAATCATTTGCATGCAGTCACTACTAGCCACTGATTGGTCAGAGAATCCCACCCACCCCGTTGTTATCCCACCCACTTAACTTTAGTACTACTTTAGTGGAAAAGCAAACCTATACCGTACCGTACCGAACCGTTCTGACACTATACCATGCGGTACCAGCAGTGGAAAAGCAAACCGGGCCAAGCAGGGCCGAGTAGAGCCGACCCGGTACGAGCCGGTACTTGCAGTGGAAAAGTGCCATTAGTGCTGCTGGGTACCATTTAAATTATCAACACTCTTGGATTGGTGAGATACTGGAGGCTCAGCAACAAGGGGCAGGTGGCACCAGATTCATGTAAAACATATGCTATGTTTATATTTTCATAAAATAAGGATACACTCAAACATTGCAATTTAGCTAGCACAGCAGGTAGACTGAGTCCAGTGTGTTTGCTTAAATGCTTTCATGTTTGGCAGTGTAAATAAGAATTCATTATCTGCTAAAACTGTTTTTCATGTTTGAGAACACATCCGCAGTTCAACTGTCATTTCTGACTTCATTCATTTTGTAACATTCTATATAATTTCCAATTTATATATCTAAACTCAGTGGTAGGTTCAACATTAATTATTTGGTAATATACAGTAGTAATGAAGTGTTGCTAATGGTAGCTAAAAGGAAATCTAAAGGTTCATGACAATGATGGCACTTGAAAAGTATAAATAAACTGGACATATTAAAGCTGCCTCATAGTAATTCTAAACCTTCAAAACTAGAACATAGTATTATGTTACTGTGGCATTCCAACAAAGATTAAGCCACAAGTACTGGATAAAATGTTATCTTATTATGTTAGTTATCTGTAGTTACTGGTAGCATAAGTGTAGGGATAGGGGATAGGAGAATTGGCCCATGTTCAATTTGTGTGTGTGTGTGCTTGGGGGGGGGTGTCAGTCAAATCATGTTTTCATTTTGAGAAACCAAAATGTAAAGGCATGGCAATTGAAGTCTTTGGGGGGGTGGACTTATTATTATTATTATTATTCAGGATTTCTATAGCGCCAGCAGTTTACGTAGCGCTTTACAATGTTAGAGGGAGACAATACAGTTACAATAAAATACAAGAGGATTAAGAGGGCCCTGCTCAGAAGAGCTTACAATCTAATAGAAACTACATTTTGGATAATTTCCAGTGTAATAGGCGTGTTATTGCCTAACACGGGGAACTGTGAACTGTCATAGGAGACATTTAACAAAGCAAAAAACAAATGTCCACCCACTTTACAAGCATTCGTTTTCCATACCAAAACAATTCAAGATTAACTGTTTTAGAAATATACAGCCTCATACAGTACATGGTTATGACAGCCTCAATAACACTAGTCCATACATTTGTATCTTTACACTCCAGCCATGTGGTAATCTAATATGGCCTCATAGGGTAACAGTCCAGATTTGAGAGAGGACTTACCTTAAAATTGATCCCAAAGCGGTTGCCAAAAGAAGGAGAGTTGCTGTGGTGCTTCATATTACAAGCACACCATTACTGTTCCCAGGCATCCCAGGCTTCCCAACCTTCAAGGGCCTCAGACCCTGCCATGTACATTCATCCAAAGTGAAAACAACTCCTGCTACATTGAGTCATGACTTTTTCTGAGTCCTCTTCTTCCCATATATTGATTAGGGACAGGACTTCTATGCCAAGTAGACATGACAAACTCAAGAGTACAGTATCTCATTATTGTATTTCTTTCTTATACATTTCAGCCAAGGTCCCTCTGCTACACTGAAAGATTACAGTTTTCACCCACCATCTAGACCTAAGAAATTCTTCAGACCCGCTTTTCTGGATCTTGTGTATATAAAGGCACACCCTGAGTATGCAGTACTTGAGTTGGCTTTCCATGGGGGATGCTTGTTATTGCTGCTGTGAAAGAAGGATAGGTAATTATATTCCCTATTTTGTGGGTTTATTTTTTCTTATGTCTTATGGCTTTCATTTTCCTATTCTTTTTTTTAGTACTTCAAATTGGCCCAGGATCCCTTTGTCAGGAATTAAATATGGCGCATGAGATCCTTGTTCCCCAGTAGTAATTCTTTTAACCTCCTTTTTTGTGGCATTGAGGACATTGATTCACCTGTGTATACTTGTAGTAATCTCCCTTTTTTGGTACACTAATTTCAGGACAAGGTGTGATACCCTGGGTGTGTGAGCCTCTTTGTGTGTACCTACCATGGCCTGGTGTCACGGACCTGAGATGGTGTTATGTTTGCCCCCTCTCCATGATTAGACAGCGTAACTTGGTTCTATACAAACTAGTTGGGAGTAAAAAAAAAAAAAAAAAAATCTCTATGTATGATAGACATTGGGGTTGATTTACTAAAATTAGAGAGTGCAAAATCTGCTGCGGCTCTGCAAACAAACCAAACTGAAGTTATTATTTATTTATTTAATATTTATTTATTATGGGTACTTACATACAATTTACACAGCACTTTACATATTTATTATACAGTTACATCAGTCCTGGCCCTTAAGGAACTTACAAACTAAGATCCCTAACTCACATTCATACATGCTTGGACCAATTTTAGACAGGAGCCAATTAACCTACCAAGATGTCTTTGGTGTGTGGGATGAAACCAAAATACCCAGAGGAAACCCTCGCAGGGATGGGATGATCAGATGACCCTAGCACTGCTAGGCCAAAGTGCTAACCACTGATTGGCTACCATGCACAGCTGCACCAGATTTTGCATGCTCCAGTTTTAGTAAACAGTTATGTATCCTGTTGTAATTATAATGATACATACCTTTTGTATCGTCTGCATCTAAAGGGTCTCCTGAGGAATTTGTGAAATGCATTGAGAAATATCATCCCTTGGTGTCCCACTCTTTAACAATTTTGAAGTTTTCCTGTTGTGCATATTAATATGCTTACATGACTAATCTACTTTATAAGTAATCATGTAGTGATTTTATATGAAGTCTTGATGCATATTTTAATCTCCAGTTTGA
Source organism: Pelophylax lessonae (assembly GCF_965119305.1). NCBI lineage: Eukaryota > Metazoa > Chordata > Amphibia > Anura > Ranidae > Pelophylax > Pelophylax lessonae. The sequence continues at coordinate 584,787,787 of NC_138770.1, forward strand.
TTTTAATATTTCTAATGCAATAAAACATATGACATTTTAATACTGTAGTCATTCATGTTCATTCCTAAAGGTTGTAAGTACCTCAAAAGTCCCACACATCTCTATATGTTTTTTTTTTTACATTCTTCTTAGGGATGTGGTGCCTTTGATACTCGTGATACCCATTCATGCCAATCCTTTATATATATATATATATATATATATATATATATATATATATATATATATTCTGCTAGTTCCAACACCACTCCTGACCTGATGAGTTATAGTATTGTGTGAAAGACCTGAGGGAAACCGAGTACTGGTAGGCCTGCTTGCCCAATGTGAAAGGGGGCTGCTATAAGTGAAGAGCACAGAGCTAGCTATAGTGCCTGACCACCTTTGATAGGGGAAGGCTTGATCTTAGGACTAGGTTTACACTTTTAGTTTACATATATGCAGTTGTTTTAGTATATCACTGTTAACATGTTTTGTCCAGTGGAGATGCGAACTAAACACAATTGTCCCTAAAAAAAAATATATTTTTCTTGGAATCACTAATCAAGAAGTGATCTTCTGGTAAGATTGTTAATCGTTGATAGTCAAATGGCCCCACTCATATTATTTCCTAAGCCTTGTTGTCACGTCATTATTAAGTTCATTATTTTGGCTTTGACATTTTTTATTTACTACTCACCTTGTTTAATCAGTGAGCTATCAATACAATGGGCATCCCTTTAAACATTAAACCAAATATGAAATCAGTTTCAGATCTAATAATGTTTCTCTGACTGTCAAGTATTAAAAAGAGAACCATCAAAGACTGTGATTTCATGCTGAGTGAGTGTGGACTGCATGTGAAATATGTTTACATTTGAAGAAAGACCCACCATGGCAATGACTTTAGTATTACTGTTTCTTAACCATTGGACTGTGAACTGCTTGGAGACCAACTACAAACAGACCATAGCCACCTAACCAGGCATAGTTATAAAATTAATTATTAATAATTTACCTTCATTTTAAAAATAATTATAATAATAAATAAGGTGATAAACCCTAAACCTGCACAAATGAGTAAGAATGTGAAACACTGATTAAATATATTTGATAATAAATAATACTATTAATAGTGTGGGAAAACCCAAATTAGAAGCAGCAATCAGCACACAAAAAATGTGAGAAATTGATACGGAAATACTTATACGATAAATATAGCGTCCATGCCCCAGATGACGTAAGCCGGCGTGCTTACGAAACGCGTCGGGACGCTAGGACCAGTGACTACGCCGACCCAACCTCCAGTCAACTTCCGGCTTCCGGTTTACATACTCGTGGAACGCGGAAGGCGTTTTTAAGAACCGGAGACCGCAATATGGTACTTTATGCTCGTTTTTGACCTACCAAATGTAAGTGCACCTAATCTTCTTAATAAACTCCAAGTTCAAGCTTACTTCACTACCGAGTCCATTTTTGTTTTCCCTTGGAAATGCTGTTTGGAAGCCCATTGCCTAGGTAAACACATTGGTATCTCCAGTGAATGTGAGGAGACGGTGACTGTTTCTGATGTCTGGTATTTGATCTGATATGCCTGTTTGACCCCCTATAACAAGGGGTCCACGATCTCTGGTAAGCGCATATACTATCTGTGGTGATTTGGTGGAGGTGTATGGTGCTATACGACAAGTTTATCAAGTGTTTATCCATATTCATTTATCCGCTCTTATAATTATATGGACTATTCATGGACACTTTATTACAACATGATTTTATGTTGAATATGCACTTTATTGTATTTTGCACGATTGTTTCATTACTATCACAGTGGTTTTAGTTTAGCGCAATCTTATATTTATCATATAAGTATTTCTGTATCTATTAAAAATAATTATATTCAAAATAAATTTTAGCAGAACTATATATCCTGTATCAGCGTCAATAAACACCTGGAGTTGGCTGCTTAACCAGGCAAAGTACTGTTCTCTATAAAAAAAAAAAATTGGAATATTATCATGTATTTTAATTAACACACTTACATCTTACAAATCCTTATATTAAAGCTCATTCTACTACAACACAGCTCCCAAATCACCTTTTCTTGACATAAAAAAAGTTTGCAAACCATTGCTTTCACTTACTGACTTTCCTTATTTTATTGAACTCTTTGGGAGAGGTTCAGTATATTGTAAACAAAAAAAAACTGGTGTGGCATATCTTTCAAAATAACATTTTCATTTGCACAAGTTATATATTCATGTAATGGGATATTCATGTGATGGGAAATGAAAAAACGTCTCATAACCAAATCCATAAACATGTTATTTTCAGTGTTAAGTGCCAATTACGTTAAGCAGGTTGTAAAGTATGAAAATGATATGATTGCTTGGGATTCTCCTCATCTGCCTTGATAGTTTTGAGATGAATACTTAGTTCTCTTCATCAGGTATCTTTTATATCTGATGAGAAGGCTTAAGTACTCTCAAAAGCTTTCAATTATAATCAATTTAGTTATTTAATAAAGGTTATCATTTTAATTACAGTATTCACAAATATGATTTGTCTCTAATAGTCTATCTATCTATCTATCTATCTATCTATCTATCTATCTATCTATCTATCTATCTATCTATCTATCTATCTATCTATCTATCTATCTATCTATCTATCTATCTATCTATCTATCTATCTAGCTATCTAGCTATCTATTTATCTATCTGTCTAAATGTACCTCAATTACTTTTCAGTACATAATGTTCACAATGGGCTATCAAATACAGATCCTGCCGATATACTGTATTGTGTGCTGCTAAATATACTGTATATCAATTTTTCAACACTTATCTATTTTACGTTGGTTTTAATGTAAAATGGCCTGTGAGAAAGGGTGCTTGCAGCTTCAAAATGCTCACAAATAAAATGTGGCGTGATCTGGTTGGTGAAAATCAGTACCTAAACAGATTGACACACCAAAACTGAGCTACTTTCAGCTTCAAGCCTAACCTGAGCCACAACTTTTTTTTTGTTGGACAAAGTGAAGAAGGAATTGTGGTTTGGGTCCTCATTGGGGAATGTTTTCCTCAATTCCTATCGAAGCAAGAAAAGTTACAATTTTTGAGTGAGGACATAGTATGCAACAAAACACTTATTTTAGAAAAATGATTAAAAGTTATTACAAATTGACAGAATTTTTTTTTCTATTCCCAACCCTATCCAAAGCAAAAAAAATCTCAACTAGAGTATAGAATTATGGCAAAGAGCATTGGACCATAGTTATTTTGGAGATTTTGGCATTGTAGTTCATCACATTTGTGATTATATTACAAGGCTTGATTGCCTTTCTAAGTCACTGCAGGTTGTCTGATGAATCCACAGAATACTAGTACTTATTACTAGGCATAATGTAAGAAAAGCCTAATACGTAACAAAGTGCACATGGACATAATTCTGAGCAAAGACTCCCTGGAAAAAGGGTATTATCATGCACATGCAAATGTAGTATCATAGATAATAAGTGGCGCGTCTACACGCACACATGCGTGCCTGGCACTGGCTTAGGCACCACATGGCCTAATTAAGCTGGATTGTGACATAAACAGATTGTTGTGCCCTAACCTGCTATATTTGCCTTTCTGTGCATGACTTGACTTGATTCTGAATTGCTTTTAGGGTCCTGCCTACCTGTTGTCACCTCAGCTTGTACCCTGACACCGCTTCTGCCTTACATTCCTTTACCATGCTGCCTGGCTGTGAATCAACACTGGCGTGTATTTTGATGCTGCCTGATATTCTTGTACCTTGTTGCCTGGCTGTTGATTACCATTTGGATTGTGCCCTGGCTTTTCTCCTGGCCATTGATCAAGTGTCACCATGTACTTTTCTCTGGTCCCTGTCTGGTGAGCAATGGTTATCTGAATCCTGCAACCAATAGCTACATTGGCCCTCGTGCCATTCTGTATCCTCATACCTCCTGTCCCCCACTAAAAGGGGTGTTGGACAAGCAGTGCAAGAGTAGCCTTCTCTTCAGCTTGATCTCTACCAGGTATGTGACAGTTAGGCAAAGATCAGATCTTTAATTATAGCCACTAACTTTACTGGGTCGCATTTTAAACTGCTTAAGTAAACGGGCAGTCACCAAATACAGAAGCCTACTATAGATTTCACTTTTTTCCCTTCTCCTGTCACCAATTATTACACTGAGATTTTCTGCTTTCCACTCACCAGCCTTACGGTAACACTACCATGCTTGCTGATGTGGACATTTTCAGGCCAAACAATAGAAGTGCATCGCTCAAGAAAGTGGAGCCATTGTATGTAGATGGAAACTGTTTTCCGGGTGCCCAAGCTGAGGTCTCCTGTCCAACACCATAGGACAAAATGTCAAAACAAAAAGAACAGCCGGCAACTCCGTATTCCTTTAAATTCTTTATTGTCACATCCCGGTGAGTAAAAAGATAGTGGCAACGCGATAAGCCTTGATCACAGAACACCACATTTTCACCAAAACGCATTAGCCACTATCTTTTTACTCACTGGGATGTGACAATAAAGAATTCTAAGGAATACGGAGTTGTCGGCTGTTCTTTTTATTTTGAAATTTTCAGGCCACTCTGCTGCTTATACCTTTCCTGAAAATTTTGGCTTGGGTCAAGTTGTCCATGGAGATGTGCAACAACATTGCTATTGCCTTGCATAAAGTTGCCAGAAACCCTAAAGTAAAAAATAAAATATACAACAGATGGGGAGGCCTGTAGAAAACAAAGGATCCCGCAGTATATACAGGAGGCAATGTGGCGAAGAGTGATAGTAAATGAAACCATCAGATACATGAAAAATTTGGGGGAACCCACAAAAAGGAAAGAGAACACAGATAGAGCCACAGCTTGTAGTCTCACCCCCTTACATGCCAATGGCTTCCGAAATATTGACCCACCTACTTTATCTTTTCAGATACACCTGTATATACTCTCCATCCCTCCATTTTGTCTATCTATCTATCTATCTATCTATCTATCTATCTATCTATCTATCTATCTATCTATCTATCTATCTATCTATCTATCTATCTATCTATCTATCTATCTATCTATCTATCTATCTATCTATCTATCTATCTACTGTATCTATCTACCTATAGTATATTTTTTCTTTCTACATTTCTCTCTAGCTAAAGAAGGAAGGCAATCCTAAAGGTTAATCGCAATCCTAATTCCTACTCCCCCTACCCCATGCTATGTATTGTTTATTTGCTTTTTTTATATTTTCTGTAGATATCCTGCCAAAGCCGGACTGTTTTGATTCCAATTGACTGTTGGCAGCTATGCTAGAGCCAGCCTGAGCATCTTTGTTATTGTTACTGCTGGCCTCAAATTAAAGGTAGACATTGAAGAATTATTTTCTGGTCCAAGCTTAAAGGCACACATTTAGCCCATGAGAGCTATTTGAGCAGAGATATTTTTTGTTGTTGTTGGAGTACCATGTAAATCCTATCTGACGTTCTCTTGACTTTAGGCCAATAAAATTGTAAGCAAATTGTAAATTGACAGTGGTCGTCAGTCATTCAGACAGCACTAGTGGATCAGTGATTGCTGGGGCAACAATAGGTTTGTGCACAAATAGTGAGGTTCTGAGAGACCCAACATTCCAGTGCCATGTTGGGGGTAACCACTACATGTGGAAGCATCATCCAAGCTTATCCTAGGCACTTTTGAAGCAGTGTAATTTTTGGGGCATATCCAGGTTCTGGTCCTTTTACTGGTGTTTTTTTCTTTGCTGGCTCTGGGAGACTGGTACTTGACCCTTTGTGGTGGGAGAGCCTGAAGCCAGGAAGCTAAGTAAATAAGAGATGATGAAGTAGTAATAACCACCGGGAACAACTGCTGGGGTTCTTGCATGTAATTTATTGTACATTTGCAGGTGTCAATGCTCCCTAAATGTTTAAGGGCTAGGCTTCTCCATTGCATGTTAATGAAAACTGATTTTAGCCAGTCCCCAGCCCAGTTATTGGGACAGCCTGTGCTGAGCTAGTTGAAAAGTTCTTGCATTCATCTATGATACCTCCCCCTCAGAAACATCTAAAAGTAAGAAATCTTTTTAATTTTTTTAAGTATGTGAATGGAAACACAAAACAAACATTTAGTGGTGTTTTCTCAAATTTGACCTCAAAAGTGGAAATACACTTTAAGATACTTTTAGTGAGTTGCCACGGGGTGTCATTTTACTAAGAATTTGATTTCAGAAAAATTTTTTGTTGTTATAATAATGCTTGTATTGCACTTGTAATGTAATGTTATGAGACCTAATGCTATATAGTTAGATAGTGATAGGCTGCCATTGATAATCTGAAGCGCTATTGCTCTTGTACATCAGAGAATACTTGACACTGTGTGGATGTTTGGGCCTAAAGACACTTGCCCTTCTCCGGTGGTATGTAACCACAAATCTTTTTGATTTCATGTAAAATTTCACACTCTGTCTGTAACCCACTGTTTTGCCTTTCCCTACGTTAATCCCTTCCCTGTTCATTTCTATAATATGATATCCAACTCTCCAAAATGAGAGTATCTTTTCAGTTTATCCTTTGAGCACAAAGTCTTTTTGAGGAGGGAAGAGTCTTTGGGCCCTGCCTAAGCTGGAGAATCCCTAGCTCAAACTGAATGTTGGCAGCTAGGCTATAGCTAGTCTGAGCTTGTTAGTCATTGTTGCCTGGGTTCATTGTCTTCCCTAAGACATTGTTTTCCTTGGCTTGCTACTGGGGGTGTTTTCCAGTGGATAGGGTTAGAATATACAATGTTGTAAATTAGGAATATTTATTTTCATACTTATTTCATACTTATCAATCACTAAGAGGTTTAGGCCAATGATGTGAGCTATGGAAAGGGATTCTTCTAGAAGGGTCTTTGCCTCCTTTTCTTTGCCTGGAAAGGATATCTGTCCAGGGTCTACTGTGAGGAGCATTTTTGCCTCTCAGAGCTACTACCTGTACCTCACCATCTTCAGAGTCCAGCTCAATGGAAGGGGAAACGGTGGCTAAAAAGGGGAAGAAAATGTGACCAGACAGTTGCTGATGTCAGCTTAAACGCACATATTGAAGATTTGCTGGTCTCACCCTAAAGGTACACCCTTGGCCCAAAAAAGAGGCTGAAGTTATTTCTTTATTTGATTGGGTTTTTTGTTGCCATTTTGGGTATCCTGTAGATCCTATTCTTCTCTTGCTCAGACTTTTAGCTAACAAAATCTGCAAACAAAGACTTACAGAATGAATGATCAGTTGCTGCTGATGGGTCAGTGAGTGTTTTGAGGCAACAGCAAGTTATTGCATGAACAGTGAGGTTAGGAGGGACATACTGTAACATCCAAACATCTCCCTAGGGGGTAAGCAACATTTCCTTTTTCAGATGTGTTTAGGTTAGTTACGTGACATGCAGGGTCTTCCTCTTCATTGGCCTTTCTCCAACACTGGGCAATTCTTAGTGATGCAAAACCTGGTATGCCCCCTCCTAACAGGATGTTCTCAATATTCTGTGTTAAATGATAGAAAGGAATTGCTGTGGGGGACAGCACAAGAGAGAAGGTAAATGTTGTAGCAAGACCTGTTTTTGTTTGCTTTTTTAAAGCTGCTGGCATATTGATGATACAAAAATCTTGCCTGAAGTTGAGTTTAACCGCTTGCCGACCGCCGCATGACGATTTACGTCGGCAGTCAGCCCCTCACAGGTAAAGCGACGTAGGGCTACGTCCCTAGCCTGTGAGGCCCTAGGGAGCAAGCGCGCGCCGCCAGAGGCGCGCTCCCGCGCGATCACAGACCCCCCCGCGCGTGTTCCCGGCGGACCCGATGTCCGCCGGGCACTCGCGATCTTCCGTTACACCGGAAGAAAGGCAGGCGGCTAATGTAAACAAAGCTGCCTGTCATTCTTCCCTGTGTAAGAATGGAGATCACACGGTTCTACTATGTAGGACCGTTGATCTCTGTTCTTACACTAGTAGCCACAGCCAATCACAGTTAGAAACACGCCCCTAGGGACACACTTAACCCCTCCCTCTCCAATAAAGTTAACTCCTTCACTGCCAGTGTCATTTTTACAGTAACAGTGCATATGTATAGCACTGATTACTGTAGTAATGTCACTGGTAATCCCAAAAGTGTCACAAATGTCAGTCAAGGGTCCAATCTGTCCACCGCAATGTCGCAGTCCCGCAAAAAAAAAAAAAACGCAGATCGCCGCCATTACACGTTAAAAAAAAAACAACAAAAATTACAAAAATCTTTCCCTTTGTTAGTAAACGCAATAACTTTTGCGCAAACCAATCAAAATACGCGTTTTTTCATTTTTTTTACCAAACATACGGTAAAAAAAAGATTGGCCTAAAATGTTAAAAAATTTTGATTTTTACATTTTTTTGGGGAATTTCATATAAAAAAAATGTAAAAGAAAATTGTTATTTTTGAAAAATTGACGCTCTTTTTTTGTTTATAGCGCATGATCAAAAAATCGCACAGGTGATCAAATACCACCAAAAGAAAGCTCTGTTTGTGGGAAAAAAGGACGTCAAATTCGTTTAAGTACAGCGTTGCACGACCGCACAATTGTCCGTTAAAGTGCGCAGTGCCGAATCGCAAAATAGGCCCTGATCAGGAAGGGGGTAAAATCTTCCGGGGCTTAAGTGGTTAAACCCAAACCTCTAGGAACAGTGGGAGTATGTTTAAGTGGACTGTTAAAAGTTGATTAAAAAAAAAATATGTTTGTATATTATTTATAAGATCCACCCTAGCAAAAATGACTATACTTTTTCTCCAATTTAAAGCGGACATTCTAACAGAGTAGTGAACGCTTTCTACTTCCAGTTGGATTCAACAGCAACTGATAGTCTTAAGTTATCAAGTTAATATTTCATCCATGGATACTAGAGTGGTAATGGCTAAATTCGCCAGCTGAGAGAATGAGCACATGTGCAGGCATTTGCCTGACACAACTTCTGCTGTCATGGCCTATTAAAACCAGTTTACGAGTGCATGTCGAATTTGATGAATATGTATGTGACCTCTTTCATAGCTATCACTCATTGGACTCCAGCCCCAACGGCAGTGAAACAGCACCTCTCATTAGACACAGCTTGGGTTACAAGCATCTTATGCTAATGTTTTACAACTTTAGGGGATTTATGTCTCAATAATGCTAGCAAATTAAAATATTTTTATAAAAATAATTATTTTAATTATTAAAGACCTACATCCATCTGTCCATTTTATCAAATGTTTAAATTACCATGTTAAATGTTCTATCTGTGGATGCTGGGAGCCAAGAAAACAAATGGACTTGGGCATATACTCAGTTTAAAGAGTAAGCACATGGATTTAAGGCAGATAAAAAGGCATACAATTCTAAAGGCAATGTATAATCAGAATATTTTTATGGAGACCAAGTAAAAATAAAATATTTGACAAACTAATATATACATAAAAAATACAAAATAGCAGCTGCAATGATAATAAAAGACACAATGAAAATAAAATCAATATATATAAAGTTATTTTACTGTAAAATAATTGTCCTGCAAAAATATTCCTAGTTACTAAAATAAACCTAGTTACTAAAATGTAATCAAAGCTTGTCATTTCAAAAGTAATTTTAGATTTAAATAATACTGGGTGAATGTGCCATGAAGGTCCATAAGAGCCCATTGACTCTGCCCCAGTAGTTTAGTGTTTGGCAGCTATCGGTTTCAGCTTCCGTGAGCTGGCAGTAGGGGGCAGTGTGATGCATGCTTCATGTGAACACATCACACAGCTCCCTTTTTTTTTTCTTGTACAGACTTTATTTTAAGAGTACAAAAGTGACACTTAATTTGTGATACTATACAGCACTGCGAAGCACAGGGTTTTTTTCACTTGAAGCTGTGCTGACTTCCATCATCTAATCATGTGCAAGCAAAAATTTGTTTTATTTTTATTTTCCTTACATGCCAATGGGTATTATTTGCAAAGAAAATTTTCATCACATTCACTAAGATAAGCGAAAATTCCCTTGCAAATTGAAAATTCATTTTGCAAGGTGAAGGGGCTTTACTCCATTAGTAAATCAACCTCATTGTGGTTACATTGTCTTGTGCAGCCACATGGTCTTCCACTGTGTTATAGTTTGTGATCTACCATTATAAATGACCTCAGGTCATGTAATACATTCAATCATAAAATAGCATAGAAACATACACAGCATGGTGAAAATGGTTATACACACAAACATAGTCACGTAGTATACCCACACACACTAACTATTCAGCTCTGTATAGGGATTTCCAAAAAACATGCTTACATATTTGTTCTTTTTTATATATTGACTCAACATATAGGGGTTGATTTACTAAAACTGAAGAGTGCAAACTCTGGTGCAGCTGTATGGGGTAGCCAATTAGCTTCTACCTTCAGCTTGTTCAATGAAGCTTTGACATAAAACCTGGAAGCTGATTGGTTTCTATGCAGAGCTGCACCAGATTTTGCCTTCTCCAGTTTTAGTAAATCGACGCCATAATGACAGCTTTTGTAAAACCAAAAATATGATACGATATTTAGTTCACTGATTGCCACCTATTTGAATAATCATCACAAAAAATGTATTTTATAATCTACAATACTAGAATTAACCAGCAGGTGCCTGTGCTGGTAAATTTTGTAATACAGCACCAAAGGATCCTGGGAGAAATAGGAGGGCATAAGAAAAATATCCCTATAGGCATAGCAGACTACATGATTACTACAAGGCCCAGAAACATGGGGTCCAAAATTTTCTGGTTACACAGTGGTATTATGCATCTAGCATGTGGTAAAAAATTAACTTATATATAGTTTGGGAAGGTCTGTATAACTGCCAAGGAAGAATGAAAGAAATCAGTATTCCATATCACAGGAGGAATAGCCATTGACGTGGTGATTAGAGTAGCTGGAGAGCCCCTAAGTAGTTTTGCTGTGGAGCTCCATAACATATAGTTACTTTGGAGGAGGAAGTGGAGGAGTTACAAGCAAAATGTACATTTGCAACAGGAAATCCTTGTATAACCACTTCAATACAGGGCACTTTATCCCCTTCCTGCCACGGCCAATTTTAAGCTTTCAGCATTGTCACACTTTGAATAACAATTGAAGGTCATGTAACACTGTACCCAAATTCATTTTTTATCATTTTCATTTTCTTTTCGTGGTATTTAATTGCTGCTGTTTTTTTTTTTTTTGCTAAAAAATCTAAAAAAGACCGAAACATTTAAAAAAAATGTCCTTCGTTTCTGTCAGAAAATTTTGTAATAATAATAATAATTTAATCTTCCTCCTTCACTGATGTGCACTGATGAGGCTGCACTGATGGGCTGCACTGATGGGCACTGATGAGGTTGCACTGATAGACACTGATAAGGCAGCACTCATGGACACTGATGAGACAGCACTGACGGGGAGGCATGAATTTGCAGCACTGGTGGACACTGATAAGTGGCACTGATATGCAGCACTGATGAGCACTGATAGGTAGCAATGATAGGTGGCACTGATGGGCACTGATAGGGGGCACTTATGAACAATAATAGGAGGCACTGATGGGCAGCACTGATTGGTGGCACTGATGAGCACTAAAAGGCAGCTATGACTGGCATTTCTGTTGGGCACTGATTGGCATCACTGATTGGGCACATATTAGCATCACTGATGGGCACAGATTGGCATCACCGATGGGTACTGACTGGCATCACTGCTGGACACTGTTGGGGCTGCACAGATAATCAGGGCAGAGGAGAGCCAATCACATGGTTAAAGAGCTGCCTCATCGGCTCTTGACCAAGATGTGGGTTGCCTGCAATCGCCACGCAGTGAGACTGGGGTGACGTGATGATTTGTCTATATGGCGGGCGGGAGGAGGTTAAATATCCTTTACAAAATATGTGTGCTGTACATAGCTCATGATTTTGGATTCATATAACCTTGATAGTCTCATAGGGGAAGAAATTGTCCATTCTCCTGTAAGCAGGGTTCCTAGATGTTTCATTTGTTTTTGTGCATTTTTTTCATTTTTCTGATTAGTTTCAGTAAATTTATAACTGTAAAAATGCATTTATCTGGAATCATGCAAGTCAAGGAATTGACTGGCTCTTTAAAATACAACATTAGAAGACCTTGATGGTTGGTCATATTTACTAATGTCACATTTTTATTTCTATAGTACAATATATCAAATAATAAACCTAAATTATTGAACTACGCTCATCTAGTGCTGGTCACTAGAGTTGAGCGAACACCTGGATGTCCGGGTTCGGCGGGTTCGGCCGAACTTGAAAAAAAAGTCCGGGTTCTTGACCCGAGCTTAACCCGAACTTTACCCCGATCCCGATCCCCATTGAAGTCAATGGTGACGTGAACGTTTGAGCACTAAAATGGCTCTAAAAAAAACATGGGAAGGGCTAGAGGGCTGCAAATGACAGCAAAATATTCTTAAGAGCATGGCAAGTGCTCTGCAAACAAATGTGGATAGGGAAATAACTTAAAATAACATAAAAAACATAAAAATAACCATCTTGATCTAGGAGGACGAGGCCCATATGGAGTAGGAGGTTGAGGTGGCGGTGGATGTGGCGGTGTAGGTGGAAGCGGCGGTGGAGGAGGACAAGGTAGTCAACACTGTTTTTTTTTTTAATTTTACATTTATTTTTAAATTAGGGTACATCCCAAAAGAGTGAGAAAGATCAAAAATACAACAATGGCTGGGTAAGGCCGGTATACATGTCTATTCTGCACAAGGTATGGACAAGTCCTGTGGGATCCATGCCTGGTTCATTTTAATGAATGTGAGCTTGTCCACATTGGCTCTGGACAGGCGGCTGCGCTTGTCTGTGATAACGCCCCCAGCCGTGCTAATTACATGTTCAGATGATACACTGGCTGCAGGGCAGGCCAGCACCTCCAAGGCTTAAAGGGCAAGCCCAGGCCATGTGACCAATTTGAAGACCCAAAAGTTGAAGGGGGCAGACCCGTCATTCAGTACATGTATAGTGCGTAAGGAATGGTAAGGAACTGTATATGATATTTGGTATATGGCAAGGTACGGTGATGGCGGCAGGGTTTTTTTTCCCCCTTCTGGGTTTAGTCTGGCCTTTGAAAAGGTATGTGTCCCTGGTTGTGGGCCGGGCTCTCCCAAAGCTGTCTAAGTTCTGAGCTCTTCTGGTAGGGACAGGGCTGCATTGGTCTTGCCAGGGACCGAGATTCTGAACACCCTGTGGTGTATGTGCCCCTGGAGTGGCAGTCCAGGGTTGCCATAATTCACGGTGGATGACAACACTATGAGTATGGCACCAAGGACACTGCACTTCCTACACACGTTTTTCACACCTACCTCTAGGGCTGGGCCTTTTGGTCAGGAGTCAGGACCAGAGGCATTTTTTATTCCTGGATGAAGGGCCTGCCATAGTATTGCAACGTGGCACTAACCTTGCACTTCTCCACTATTCCTTTCCTCACTTTTAAGTGTTGTGTGTCTCAGGTTTTGTGTTTTTTATTGTGGCGGTACACTTTATTTTGCACAGCGTGATTAGTAGGGTGTAGGTCTTTGGGCCTGTACCTGAAACTCTTGGGAGGGGGTGGATATGGCCTTCTGGCTCGGTTTGCCCTCTCTCATGGGGTCTCTCTTCGGGAGAGCCCCACCTAGTACTTGGAGTGGTCTGTTTCAGCAGACCTCCTAAAGAACGGGGCTGCCTGGTTTTGGCCAGGTTAGCCAATGTAAGTACCCCAGTCCCTGTCGCCGGGGGATCAGGGTCAGGGACCATGTGTACACCCTGTGCACTTTTTGTGTTTCACTTTTTTTGGTGTGCACTTTTTTATTCCCCCACCGGGTGATAGTCTGAGTGTGTTCACACGCCCCATGGGCTTAAAAAAAAAAAAAAACAGCTGGTGGTCCAGGTTGTTGTGGCATGCCGACAAAGCTTTTCCACATTTTATACATGCTAACCCTGCCTTCTGAGGTGCTGGCGGTGCCCTGGCTGCGTTGGCGACCTCCTCCTCCTCTACCTTCGCCTTGTGCTTCCACTGTGCCCCCGCTGACCTTTTGGCTAAGATCAAGTGTAGTATCTGTTGTTATCTGGGTGCCACCCAGCTGTGAACATGGTTCCTCCTCCTCCATCTCCTCCTCCGGATCCTCTACTGTGTCATCCTCCAGAACTGTGCCCTTGCTGGAAAATTGTGTACCTGGCGTTTATGGGTGCAGGAACCCACCCTCGGAGCCACTTGTGAATGACTGCCTTGAAAGCTTTGGAAATGATCACTGCTCCGTATGCGGAGGCGGTAGAGGATGAGGAAGCAGAGTAGGAGGAGTTAGCAACAGGAGGAAAACTGAAGCACCCTGCAATCCTTGGTGGAGGAAGGAGATGCGCCAAACAAATTTAAAGGGTGTATCTCACAGTAACATAATCAGCAAACGCTGCAAAATTATTAATTTTCCCCTAAATGGGTGTTTATTGAATAGCAGAATAGAACAACAGTATCTAAAAGGGTGTATCTCACAAGTACAGATACAGACTAAGCCGCAATTTAATATCTTTCTTTCCCCTAAATGGGTGTTTATTGAATAGCAGAATAGAACAACAGTATCTAAAAGGGTGTATCTCACATGTACAGATACAGACTAGGCCGCAATTTTATATTTTTTCCCTAAATGGGTGTTTATTGAATAGCGGAATAGAACAACAGTATACAAATGGTGTATCTCACAGTAACATATGCAGACTAGGCCGCAATTTAATTTTTTTTCCCTAAATGGGTTTTTATTGAAAAGCGGAAAAGAACAACAGTATACAACGGGTGTATCTCACAGTAACATATGCAGACTAGGCCGTAATTTATTATTTTTTCCCTAAATGGGTGTTTTTTGAATAGCGGAAAAGAACAACAGTATACAACGGGTGTATCTCACATTAACATATGCAGACTAGGCCGCAATTTTTTCCCCCTAAATGGGTGTTTATTGAATAGCGGAATAGAACAACAGTATCCAAAGGGTGTATCTCACAGTAACGTATGAATGAAAAAATTTTATTTTTCCCTTTAATTGGTGATTTTTAAAGAGCGGATTAGAACACAGCAGTGTCTAAAGGCTTTATGTTACAGTAACATATAAAGGAAAAAATTAAAAAAAAAAAAATTCCCTTTAAATTGGTGATTTTTGAAAAGCACTTTTGAAAAGCATTTTTTCTAAACACTGTATGTCACTATAAAATATGAAGGAAAAAACTTTTTTTTTTTTAAATCCAGATTAAGCAGACACATATGCACTGAGCTTGCATTACATGGCCGCTACACGCCGCACGCCGACCACCTAAACGACTGATAAAAGTTTTTTTTTCTCCCTCCTCCTCACTGGGCAAAGGGCAGGGAAAAAAGATCATGGACTGTACCCCCACACAATAAAATCGATGTAGATCGCTGTCTGATTAAAGAAGATTCTTCCTATTCTTTCCCTGAAAGCAAACTCAAGCCTGCCCCGACAATAATCTCCTATCTCTCCCTCAGCAGCATCAGGAACCTCTCCCTACAGTAGCTAGAGCAGAGTGACGTGCGGTGCTAAGTGACTCCAGCTTATATAGAGGCTGGGTCACATGCTGCACTGGCCAATCACAGCCATGCCATTAGTAGGCATGGCTGTGATGGCTTCTAAGGGCACACTAGTTAAACGGTTGTTGATTGGCTGCCCTGCACCTGTTGAAACCGCGCCATTAAAACCGCGCCAAAACATGAAATAAATTACCAAACAACGGACTGTATCCCAAACATACAGTGAAATGTTCGGGTCCGTGTCCGGGTACTGAACACCCAAAAGTCCGGTACGATCCCGAACAATACAGTCCGTGTTCGCTCAACCCAACTGGTCACATGACCTAAAACTCAGACACATGATTTCTGCAAAAGGGAGGATCAGCCTATCAGAACTCTGATTTATGCCTTTAAGAGTAATCGATTGCCTAGGCTTTGGACACATGATCAGCACTGAAGAAAGGAAACAATGTTCCTTCTTTTACTCTTCATCTATAGTTACAATAATTAAACATTTCTAGTTGACATTCCACATAAGGCCACTCTAATGCCTATACAAAGACAACAGAATATCTTTTTTTGTTGTCTACCAAAGTTTTAAATATTATTTGAGAGACTTATTTAAAATATCTTTTTTTTTTTCATGCTTAACAGAACATGGGGGCCAGCAATCCCTCATTGAGTTGGAAATAGTGACTACCAGGTCACACCTTATCCAGCCTCAGTGACTGAATAATTAAACGACTGACTGTGGCCACAGTAGTTCAACCAATGGCTATCACTATGTTATGATGCTGAGAAATAGACTTAAATTATTATTTAAATGTACGGCATTGTACGTTTTAATTCAAGTGAAAACTATTTGAATGTATGCACACATACATTTATGGTAGATTTGGCAATTCAATTATTCAGTGGGGGTTTAAGGGTCAAATACCTTAACACACCAAATCCTGCATAAAATTATCACCTTGAAATTATAGTGCAAATAAAAAACTTTGTATCAAAAAAACAAATTAAAAACAAATTAGTTGGTGGGCCAGGTCAGTATGATTGTTAATTAGTGTTAATGGAAATACAATTAGCATAATGAGTTCCAATTAACTGCATAAGGAGAAATATGAGTGTGCAGCTTTCATAAATCTCCAGTTTATGAAAAATAAAAATGCATTCAGAATGACAAAGAACAACCCTTTTCCATGGAAAAATCTGAAATAAAAAAGATCACTAGTAAATACGTTTTGAAAGAAAAGCTCTACCTCTGATGGTTGGAGATTTGGATGGAGCCTTGAAGAGCGGATTTAACCCGTCTGATAACTGAGTCCTTGATTAGTTTGGCTTCTGTTTTAAGCTCCCAAGAAAATCCTAGCATCTGTTTCTCCCAACCACAACTGAGCACCAGAACAGAGAGCGATAGACATGATACATAAATCAAATGCTGTTATTGTCATTAAAATATCTGAGTTTTTTTTTTGTCCGGGATAATATGGAAAAATCCTAATATGATAAAATCCATTTATAGGTACATTTTATACAGAATATAAAGTTTGATTTTGTTTAATTTTTTAAAGAGATGCCGTGGTTTTTTTTTTTTCACTAAAGGCAAATAGGCTGTTCACTTTGAAAGAGACTATGAACTTTGGCAGGTAAATTGCCCCGCAGCTTAGTAAATGCGGTGAAGTTTCACTTTGCAAATGAATACCCAATCATGCGTAGGGAAAATTTAAAAAAAATGCATTTTTGCTTGCACATGATTGGATAATGGAAGTCAGCAGAGTTTCTCCTCATTTACTAAGCTCTGGGGCTAATTCCCTTGCAAAGTGCAAATTCCCTTAAAAAGTGAAAAAAGGCCTTCAGTAAATCAAGGCCACTATAACCTTACCCATGCAGGGTACATTGACTTTGCCTTTCCAAAGTGCATGCCCAGACCCCCTTATACCTACCTTATGTGCATTCCCTGTTGTTCCTTGCTTCTTCACAGCCAGCACTGAAATCAACTGCATGGGTGACTTGGGGAGCAGTGACATAACTCCCCCAGTCATGTGACAGTGCTCAGACTTAGCAATTGGATGCTAGGCTTGGGCATCATCACAGCTGAATAGGTTAGATGCTCCCATAAACCTGGAAGTTCGATGTATTCCTGCTGATGGTGGAGGAGCAAGGAGCTGCAAGAACACATGGGAAGGTAAGGTGAGCATATGTTTGAGGGATTCCCTTTGCAAAGGCACTGTCTCTTTGCCCTGCACGGACCAGGTGATATTGTCTCTTTAAAGAGGAACTACAGTCTGCCCACATCATTTGTGATAAAAAAACATCTTTGCCATTGTGAAGCTTCCCTCCAACCACTTTGCATGTTATTTTATATATACTGTGATTCTGTACTTGCCAAATATGCTGCAGAAATCTCCCTCCACTAAGTCTGGCTGCAGCCATTTTAACTGTGGGCAGCTGAAGCTGCTGACTGTTCACTTCCTGCATTTACAGGAACATATGAACAGAGGCACACAGATACACATACTGTCAGGTCCATAAATATTGGGACATCGACACAATTCTAACCTTTTTGGCTCAATACACCACCAGAATGGATTTGAAATGAAAGAAACAAGATGTGCTTTAACTGCAGACTTTCAGCTTTAATTTGAGGGTATTTACATCAGGTGAAAAGTGTAGGAATTACAACAGTTTGTATATGTGCCTCCCACTTTTTAAGGGACCTAAAGTAATGGGACAATTGGCTGCTCAGCTGTTCCATGGCCAAGTGTGTGTTATTCCCTCATTATCCCATTTACAAGGAGCAGATAAAAGGTCCAGAGTTAATTTCAAGTGTGCTATTTGCGTTTGGAATCGGTTGCTGTCAACTTTCAATATGAGATCCAAAGAGCTGTCACTATCAGTGAAGCAAGCCATCATTAGGCTGAAAAAACTAAATAAACCCATCAGAGAGATAGCAAAAACATTAGGTGTGTCCAAATCAACTGTTTGGAACATCCTTAAAAAGAAAGAACGCACCGGTGAGCTCAGCAACACCAAAAGACCCAGGAGACCACGGAAAACAACTGTGGTGGATGACCGAAGAATTCTTTCCCTGGTGAAGAAAACACCCTTCACAACAGTTGGCCAGATCAAGAACACTCTCCAGGAGGTAGGTGTATGTGTGTCAATGTCAACAATCAAGAGAAGACTTCACCAGAGTTAATACAGAGGGTTCACCACAAGATGTAAACCATTGGTGAGCCTCAAAAACAGGAAGGCCAGATTAGAGTTTGCCAAACAACATCTAAGAAAGCCTTCACAGTTCTGGAACAACATCTTATGGACAGATGAGACCAAGATCAACTTGTACCAGAGTGATAGGAAGAGAAGAGTATGGAGAAGGAAAAGAACTGCTCATGATCCAAAGCATACCACCTCATCAATGAAGCATGGTAGTGGTAGTGTCATGGCGTGGGCATGTATGGCTGCCAATGAAACTGGTTCTCTTGTATTTATTGATGATGTGACTGCTGACAAAAGCAGCAGGATGAATTCTGAAGTGTTTCGGGCAATATTATCTGCTCATTATCAGCCAAATGCTTCAAAACTCATTGGATGGTGCATAACAGTGCAGATGGACAATGACCCGAAGCATACTACAAAAGCAACCAAAGAGTTTTTTAAGGGAAATAAGTGGAATGTTATGCAATGGCCAAGTCAATCACCTGACCTGAATCCGATTGAGTATGCATTTCACTTGCTGAAGACAAAAGTGAAGGGAAAATGCCCCAAGAACAAGAACAAGCAGGAACTGCAGTAGAGGCCTGGCAGAGCATCACCAGGGATGAAACCCAGCGTCTGGCGATGTCTATGCATTCCAGACTTCAGGCTGTAATTGACTGCAAAGGATTTTCAACCAAGTATTAAAAAGTGAAAGTTTGATTTATGATTGTTAATCTGTCTTATTACTTTTGGTCCCTTAATAAGTGGGAGGCACATATACAAACTATTTTAATTCCTACACCGTTCACCTGATTTGAATGTAAATACCCTCAAATTAAAGCTGAAAGTCTGCAGTTAAAGCACATCTTGTTTGTTTCATTTCAAATCCATTGTGGTGGTGTATAGAGCCAAAAAGATTAGAATGGTGTTGGTGTCCCAATATTTATGTACCTGACTGTATATACAAACAGACAGACAGACAGACAGACACAATCTGCCTGCACATTTCTCCTCTCTTGATAAATACTTATGAATCTCTGCAGTCTCCTGTTATGTCTGCCCTCATCCAGCCTGTGGGCAGCAGAGCAGACATATATATGTATGTATGTATATATATATAAATCTATATATATACATATATACACATACACACACAGACACACATGTTTGTCCATTTCAGTAAAGTTTTGAAATTATAAATGTTAGATTTTCAGGGTTGTGCAATATACAGCGAGGAACCAGTAATTAATGCTAAAAAAGGACAGTGATGTAGTTCATATGCCAAGTGGTAAAGGAAAGAAAACAGACACAAACAATTCTTGTATTATTTGCAGCATTTGTAGCATCTACAGACATAAAGAGCATTAGTCAATTTTAAGAGGCTTGGTGAATGGTTATATTTCTGTAGACCTGGCCCAATGCCTGAGGGGTAAATGTACTTAAAGGTAGAACCTATAGGCTGGGAAAAACAATTCTGGCTGATTGTTATTATTTTTTCCAAATGACTGGACATCATCTGCCAATTTCCTCTCTCAATAGATACAAACATATGTAAGTTCACCAGTACAAATTTTCATGTTTGTACAATGGCAATTTGTAAGCGCAATCATTTGGTGGCTGGGTGGCTGGCTCATGCATGTACAAAAACCACCATAACCTCCCCATTCCCCCTTTTCCGAGGTGATTGAAAGGCAGCGAGGAGGTGATGTGATTAGGGTTGAGCGGACACCTAGATGTCCGTGTTCGACGGGTTCGGCCGAACTTTAAAAAAAAGTCCGGGTCCGTGTCCCGGACTTTTACCGAACTTTTCCCGGACACCGAACCCCATTGAAGTCAATGGGGACCCGAACTTTAAGGCACTAAAATGGCTCTAAAACACCAATGGAAAGGGCTAGAGTGCTGCAAATGGCAGCAAAACGTAGTTAAGAGCATGGCAAGTGCTCTGCAAACAAATGTGGATAGGGAAATAACTTAAAACAACAAAAAAAACCCAGAAAAATAAAACAATGTTCTTCATCTCTGAAGGACGAGGCCCATAAGGAGTAGGAGGGAGGTTGAGGTGGTGGTGGATGTGGCGGTGTCATAGGCGTGCGCACAGGGTGTGCCTGGTGTACCTGGGCACACCCTAATCACCTAGGGCACATAGCATTATCGCTCTGTTTGCCAGTGAGGAGATGGGAAAGATCTCCCTCGCACCTGCTCTGCTCTATTTCTCTTTGCCAGCAGGGAGAGTAATGTATCGGGGCCATGTACATGTAGGCAAACACATGCATGTGTATTTCAACTTTGGGGTGCACACCCTAATGCAATAGGCTGCGCACACCTATGGGCGGTGTAGGTGGAAGCGGCGGTGGAGGAGGACCAGGGCCGGATTAAGAGCATCATGGTCTTGGTGCTGAGGATTTTGAAGGGCCTTAAGGGCCGTGCCTTGGCATGCACCCAGAGGAGGAAGGGTGCAGCCATGCATGCCTAATTCAACATGGGATGCTGTCTCTGAAGCCCATAAACACATCCATGCATCGGCAACTGTCCCTCCTTGTCCGGCCTTCGCGCTGTGTGGGGAGGTTCTGAGGGTGCTGCCTGGGGAAGCGAGCATAGAAGCCAGACTTCTGTGTTTACAAGTGACAGAAGAGCGGTCACAGTGAATATGGCCAACCCGGGGCCTATATAAAAGGTAGGGGCCTGCATGGAGCTGCAGCTCCAATAGCCCCTACGTTAATCTGGCCCTGAGGAGGAGGACGAGGTAGCCAACACTGCTTCTTTTCACAAATTTTAAATGAGGGTACACCCCAAAAGAGTGAGAAAGAGCAAAAATGGAACAATGGCTGGGTAAGGTCGGTATCCATTGCTATTCTGCACAAGGTACGGAAAAGTCCCGTGGGATCCATGCCTGGTTCATTTTAATGAACGTGAGCTTGTCCACATTGTCTCTGGACAGGCGGCTGCGCTTGTCTGTTATAACACCCCCAGCCGTGCTAAATACCCGTTCAGATAATACACTGGCTGCAGGGCACGCCAGCACCTCCAAGGCGTAAAGGGCAAGCTCAGGCCATGTGCCCAATTTGGAGACCCAGAAGTTGAAGGGGGCAGACCCCTCATTCACTACATGTAGGCGTGTGCACACATACTGCTCCACCATGTTGGTAAAATGCTGCCTCCTGCTAAGACGTTCCATCTGAGCTGCTGGTGCTGCTGTTTGTTGTGGCGTGCTGACAAAGCTTTTCCACATTTTGGCCATGCTAACCCTGCCTTCTGAGGTGCTGGCGGTGCCCTGGTTGAGTTGGCGACCTCCTCCTCCTCCTCCTCTGCCTTGTGCTTCCACTGTGGCCCCGCTGTCAGATGGGAATGCCAGCAGCATCGCGTCTACCAGCGTGCGCTTGTACTCGCGCATCTTGCGATCGCGCTCCAGTGAGTGAATTAAGGACGGTACGTTGTCCTTGTAACGGGGATCCAGCAGCGTGGCCACCCAGTAATCAGCACAAGTTAGAATGTGGGCAACTCGGCGGTCGTTGTGGAGACACTGCAGCATGTAATCGCTCATGTGTGCCAGGCTGCCCAGAGGCGACGAAAGGCTGTCCTCTGTGGGAGGTGTATCGTCCGTGTCCTCTGTATCCCCCCAGCCACGCACCAGTGATGGCCATGAGCTGGCCTGGGTGCCACCCTGCTGTGAACATGGTTCCATCTCCTCCTCCAGCTCCTCCTCCTCCTCATCCTCCTCATCCTCCAGAACTGTGCCCCTGCTGGACAATTGTGTCCCTGGCGTTTGTGTGTGCAGGAACCCACCCTCGGAGCCCCTTGCGAATGACTGCCCTGAAAGCCTTTGAAATGTTACCTCTTCATCCTCCTCCTCCTCCTCCTCATCCTGTGCCACATCCTCTTCCATCATCGCCCGAATTGTTTTTTCAAGGAGGCATAGAAGTGGGATAGTTAAGCTGAGAACGGCGTCATTGCCACTGGCCATGTTGGTGGAGTACTCAAAACAGCGCAACAAGGCACACAGGTCTCGCATGGAGGCCCAGTTATTGGTGGTGAAGTGGTGCTGTTCCGCAGAGCGACTCACGCGTGCGTGCTGCAGCTGAAACTCCACTATGGCCTGCTGCTGCTCGCACAGTCTTTCCAGCATGTGCAAGGTGGAGTTCCACCTTGTGGGCACGTCACATATGAGGCGGTGAGCGGGAAGGCCGAAGTTACGCTGCAGACTATTCCGCAATTTAATTGAGCCCCAAAGGTTTTTATTGAATAGAGGAATAGGAAATATGATCAAAAAAAAGTGTATGTTTTTCACACGTACAGAAGCACACTAGGCCCCAATTACTATTGTTTGTACACCTAAAAGGATGGATGAGGAAGAGGAGGAGGAGGAGTATAGAACAGGCAGCACCCTCAAAGCTTCAGAAGTATGAGATGAACCCCAAAAACTTGGAAAGGTGGATCTCACACGTACCGACACAGACTATTCCGCAATTTAATTGAGCCCCAAAGGTTTTTATTGAATAGCGGAATAGGAAATATGATCAAAAAAAAG
This sequence comes from Pelophylax lessonae, assembly GCF_965119305.1. Lineage (NCBI taxonomy): Eukaryota > Metazoa > Chordata > Amphibia > Anura > Ranidae > Pelophylax > Pelophylax lessonae. Next base: position 584,811,045 of record NC_138770.1, read on the forward strand.
TGTATGTTTTTCACACGTACAGAAGCACACTAGGCCCCAATTACTATTGTTTGTACACCTAAAAGGATGGATGAGGAGGAGGAGGAGGAGGAGTATAGAACAGGCAGCACCCTCAAAGCTTCAGAAGTATGAGATGAACCCCAAAAACTTGGAAAGGTGGATCTCACACGTACCGACACAGACTATTCCGCAATTTAATTGAGCCCCAAAGGTTTTTATTGAATAGCGGAATAGGAAATATGATCAAAAAAAAGTGTATGTTTTTCACACGTACAGAAGCACACTAGGCCCCAATTACTATTGTTTGTACACCTAAAAGGATGGATAAGGAGGAGGAGGAGGAGGAGGAGGAGTATAGAACAGGCAGCACCCTCAAAGCTTCAGAAGTATGAGATGAACCCCAAAAACTTGGAAAGGTGGATCTCACACGTACCGACACAGACTATCCCGCAATTTAATTGAGCCCCAAAGGTTTTTATAGAATAGCGGAATAGGAAATATGATCAAAAAAAAGTGTATGTTTTTCACACGTACAGAAGCACACTAGGCCCCAATTACTATTGTTTGTACACCTAAAAGGATGGATGAGGAGGAGGAGGAGGAGTATAGAACAGGCAGCACCCTCAAAGCTTCAGAAGTATGAGATTGTGTTCACTGTACCCCACAAAGATTGTGTTCACTGTACCCCACAAAAATTGTGTTCACTGTACCCCACAAAGGTTTTGTTCACTGCACCCCACAAAGATTGTGTTCACTGCACTCCAAAAGGATTGTCTTCACTGCACCCCACAAAGATTGTGTTCACTGTACCCCACAAAGGTTTTTTTCACTGCACCCCACAAAGATTGTGTTCACTGTACCCCACAAAGGTTTTGTTCACTGCACCCCACAAAGATTGTGTTCACTGTACCCCACAAAGATTGTGTTCACTGTACCCCACAAAGGTTTTGTTCACTGCACCCCACAAAGATTATGTTCACTGTACCCCACAAAGATTGTGTTCACTGCACCCCACAAAGGTTTTGTTCACTGCACCCCACAAAGATTGTGTTCACTGCACCCCACAAAGATTGTGTTCACTGTACCCCACAAAGGTTTTGTTCACTGCACCCCACAAGGATTGTCTTCACTGCACCCCACAAGGATTGTCTTCACTGCACCCCACAAAGATTGTGTTCACTGTACCCCACAAATGTTTTGTTCACTGCACCCCACAAAGATTGTGTTCACTGTACCCCACAAAGATTGTGTTCACTGTACCCCACAAAGGTTTTGTTCACTGCACCCCACAAAGATTGTGTTCACTGTACCCCACAAAGGTTGTGTTCACTGCACCCCACAAAGGTTTTGTTCACTGCACCCCACAAAGATTGTGTTCACTGCACCCCACAAAGATTGTGTTCACTGTACCCCAGAAAGGTTTTGTTCACTGCACCCCACAAAGATTGTGTTCACTGTACCCCACAAAGGTTTTGTTCACTGCACCCCACAAAGATTGTGTTCACTGTACCCCATAAAGGTTTTGTTCACTGCACCCCACAAAGATTGTGTTCACTGCACCCCACAAAGATTGTGTTCACTGTACCCCACAAAGGTTTTGTTCACTGCACCCCACAAGGATTGTCTTCACTGCACCCCACAAGGATTGTCTTCACTGCACCCCACAAAGATTGTGTTCACTGTACCCCACAAAGGTTTTGTTCACTGCACCCCACAAAGATTGTGTTCACTGTACCCCACAAAGATTGTGTTCACTGTACCCCACAAAGGTTTTGTTCACTGCACCCCACAAAGATTGTGTTCACTGTACCCCACAAAGGTTGTGTTCACTGCACCCCACAAAGGTTTTGTTCACTGCACCCCACAAAGATTGTGTTCACTGCACCCCACAAAGGTTTTGTTCACTGCACCCCACAAAGATTGTGTTCACTGTACCCCACAAAGGTTTTGTTCACTGCACCCCACAAAGATTGTGTTCACTGTACCCCCCAAAGATTTTGTTCACTGCACCCCACAAGGATTGTCTTCACTGCACCCCACAAGGATTGTCTTCACTGCACCCCACAAAGATTGTGTTCACTGCACCCCACAAAGGTTTTGTTCACTGCACCCCACAAAGATTGTGTTCACTGTACCCCCCCAAAGATTTTGTTCACTGCACCCCACAAGGATTGTCTTCTCTGCACCCCACAAAGATTGTGTTCACTGCACCCCACAAAGGTTTTGTTCACTGCACCCCACAAAGATTGTGTTCACTGCACCCCACAAAGATTGTGTTCACTGTACCCCACAAAGGTTTTGTTCACTGCACCCCACAAAGATTGTGTTCACTGTACCCCACAAAGGTTTTGTTCACTGCACCCCACAAAGATTGTGTTCACTGTACCCCCCAAAGATTTTGTTCACTGCACCCCACAAGGATTGTCTTCACTGCACCCCACAAGGATTGTCTTCACTGCACCCCACAAAGATTGTGTTCACTGCACCCCACAAAGGTTTTGTTCACTGCACCCCACAAAGATTGTGTTCACTGTACCCCCCCAAAGATTTTGTTCACTGCACCCCACAAGGATTGTCTTCTCTGCACCCCACAAAGATTGTGTTCACTGTACCCCCCAAAGATTTTGTTCACTGCACCCCACAAGGATTGTCTTCACTGCACCCCACAAGGATTGTCTTCACTGCACCCCACAAAGATTGTGTTCACTGTACCCCCACAAAGGTTTTGTTCACTGCACCCCACAAAGATTTTGTTCACTGCACTCCAAAAGGATTGTGTTCACTGCACCCCAAAAAGATTGTGTTCACTGCAGCCCACACACAGAAAAATGGATGTGGATCACTGACACCTGCCTATCTCCTATCCCACACCACACAGCAATATCGATTGTAGTTTGTAGAACACAGTTTCCCTAAAATTCAGCAGACTCTGTCCCTAACAGGATTGAGAAGAGATCGTAGATCAGGAGAACTAAGTGCAGACCCCACCCCACACAGCAATATCGATTGTAGTTTGTAGAACACTCTGACCCTAAAATTCAGCAGCAGCCTCTCCCTAACAGGATTGAGAAGAGATCGTAGATCAGGATTGAGTGCAGACCCCACCCCCCACACAGCAATATCGATTGTAGTTTGCAGAAGACACTGACCCTATAATTCAGCAGACTCTATCCCTAAAATGCCTACAACTCGCCCTGCCTAAACACTCCGACCTGTCCCTCAATTCTATCCGGACACAAATGGTTTTTTCCTGCCTATCTTTCCCTAATCAGCAGCCAGCACGTTGATGTGTGATCTGTCCCTGATCTAAGCAGCATAATGACGCCGCTGCGGCTGCCTCGAACTTATAAAGACTTGGTCACATGCTTCAGACGGCCAATCACAGCTACTGAGACATTTGCAGGCATGGCTGAGATGGCTTAAGGCACACCAGTTAAACGATTGTTGATTGACTGTTGAAAGCCCGCCATGAAAAGAGCGCCAAAGCATGCAAAACCCGGAAATAAAACGACCGAACACGGATTTTTACCCGAATATACAGTAAAGTGTCCGTGTTCGGGTAACAAAAATCCAATTATTCGGTACGAACACGAATAATACAGTCCGTGTTCGCTCAACACTAGATGTGATGCCTCCTTGCCATCTGTTTTTGACAACAAATGTGTTACAATTGCATGCATTGCATGTTGTTGCAGGGCATTTGCAGCACTTCCCAGTTTGCAGGAATGGGCTGTGTTCAGCTTGCCGCATGACAATAGTCACATGTTGGATAGTTTTTACCACAGTCACAAAGTGAAGCATCATGTCCATGGCATGTAAACACCCCCATCCTCTGCCATTGTAACTTAAAGTGGAACTTTAATCGGAAAATTAAGTACAGCTAGATTACTTCATATTGGCCCATTTTGTAGGTATAGCTATGTAATAACATTAACAATAAGTGCCTATACTGTGTAAAATCCAGTTTTACACTGTCTCAACCTGCTCCACACATGCTCAGTTGTTCTCCATTTTTGGGCATTTTTAGGCACTACTGAGTTTGTAAAGGCCAATCTGATGACAGCCTAAAGAGGAATTGAACCCTCTTTTGATTTCCTATCCTTTACAGCCAATGAAGCTGCTTCTCTTTGATCTGCAACTGCCATGGTGCTGCACATGTGATCAGTTATGACACCAGCCATTTGATGGTTTAACAGTTTGGTTGAGGACACAAGTACATGTGACAGTTAGCAATCCCGGCATTTTAGGAATGTACCTGTTTTTTGAAAGCGTTACGTTGATGGGTTTAGTTCCACTTTATGATTTACTGCTGTTCAGGGGCTTCAGCAAAATGGCAGCCTCTAGCAAGAAGAAACAGGAGTGATACTGTAGGCAATTTCTAGCACACACTAATATTGGTAGCATAATTATTAATGTGGAATTTGTTATCACGTTGTTATGAATGGGTAAAGTTTGCTGAAAACCTGGCTCAACTGACATTTGTACCCCCAACTGAACTTCTAAATTTAGCCTTACTTTCACCATCAGCTTATCCCTAACAGTTATTATCATTTGTATTACTTAACCCTCCCTTTTAGATGGTAAACTCTCATTAAATTTAATTACATTTTAACTGTACTGTCTCCCTTCATTTTGTAAAGTACTGTGCAAACTGGGGGTGCCATATAACTTCTGTATAATAATAATGATTTAGTGTCTTATATATTGTGTCAAGACAATGTAGTATATCCTATATATTGCATAAACAAGAACAGACTATATGAACTGCCAGTCAAAACCAGGCAATGCAAGTACTCAACTTTGATTTAACCGTCATGAGCACATATTTATTGTTCAGATTTTCTGTTGCCTGAAAAGCATAATATGTGATTTTGACTATAGCATTATTTTTGATAAACAATGCATCCATTATTATTTGATTTGTAAACAAAACTATACAGGTGCATCCCATAATATTAGAATATCATCAAAAAGTTAATTTATTTCAGTAATTCAACTCAAAAAGTGAAACTCAAATATTTTATATAGATGCATTACACACAGAGTGATATATTTCAAGCATTTCTTTCTTTTAATTTTGATGATTATGGACTTTGAAAAATGTTGCATTTCATTTGGAAATCAAGGACCCAGAGTCTGGAGGAAGAGTGGGGAGGCACAGAATCCAAGTTGTATGAGGTCTAGTGTGACGTTTCCACAGTAAGTGATGATTTGGGGAGCCATGTCATCTGCTGGTGTTTGTCCACTGTGTTTTATCAAGTCCAAAGTCAGCGCAGCCCTCTACCAGGAAATTCTAGAGCACTTCATGCTTCCCTCTGCTGACCAGCTTTATGGAGATGCTGATTTCATTTTCCAGCAGGACTTTGCACCTGCCCACACTGCTAATAGTACCAATACTTGGTTTAATAATTATGGTATCACTGTGCTTGATTGGCCAGAAAACTCGTCTGACCTAAACCCCATAGAGAATCTGTGGGGTAGTGGAAGATCAGAGACACCAGACCCAACAATACAGATGAGCTGAAAGCCACTACTAAAGAAACCTGGGCTTCTATAACACCTCAGCAGTGCCAAAAGCTGATCACCTCCATGATACTCCGCATTGATGCAGTAATTCATGCAAAAGGAGCCCCGACCAAGTATTGAGTGCATACTATACTGTACATGGACATACTTTTCAGTAAGCCACAATTTCTGTATTGAAAACCCTTTTTTTATTGACCTTATGTAATATTCTAATTTTCTGAGATTTTTAAAGTTAGAAAAGATTTTATTTTTTTAGGAAAGTGGAAAAGTGACAATGACTGAAGCCTGACACTGATCATAGATGGCATAGACAGATATCTGCATGAGAATGACAGGAGGAGAGATATGTGCTCATTCTGGGGTGATCTACTGCAACACCTGGACCCTGGAGCAATACACAGACGATAGTGACACCACCACATGTGTAGTACTTTATTTCACCCATCTTTTCCATAGGGTAAATATTCAAAGCTTACTTGGATACTTGCCCTGGATAGGAATACAAGCACCTCCAACTGCTGGAGGTTCATGTTAAATCCCTCATGGAAGTCAAAAATGGCGCTGTTGTTGCAAGCAATCTGTTATTCAGGCCAAACCTAGTGTAATAAGAATGCAAAATTCAAAATTAATCCCCAACACATTTTTTATTTACAATAATATACTGTGTTGTCTGAATCTAACTTAATCAGTTTATCAATCAATCTGGTATTCTGTCACTTTAAATGTTAGAAACTATAAGAAAATCTAAGGATTTTGGCTTAAAGTGGTTATAAAGACAAAAGGTTTTTTATCTTAATGCATTGTGTGCATTAAGGTAAAAAGTCTTTCAGTTGCTGTTCCTCCATCCCTCCCACTCCAAATGCTTACCTGAGTTCTACATCGATCCAATGCTGTGCCCATCTGTAGGCCTTCTCTCCCCTCTCGCGTCTGTTCTTTTTCACAGGCTTGGCTGAGAACAGTGGGAGCCATTAGCCCCACCTGCTGTCAGTCAAATCTTTTGAGGAGGGAGTGGGTGGAGCAGTGGTTTATTTTGGTTTTGTGCTGCCCTAGACAAGACTAAAATTGTGTGCCCCCATCTAAATTTTTCCCACCCCTTTCTTCTCAAGTGGCTATTCGGGGTCTCTGGTGGCTATGCCCACATGGAAGAAAAATATATTTAAAATATATTTAAAAAAAACATTTTTTATTTGTCCCAAATATATTGGAAATATATTTGAAATGCTACAATTTTGGCTATATTCAATATATTTCTAAAAAAAAATTCCCAAATATATTGGAAATATATTTGGAATGCTACAATTTTGGCCATATTCAATATATATCTAAAATTTTTTTCCCTAAATATATTGGAAATATATTTTTCTTCCATATGGGTGCGGGGTCTCTGGCAGCTGTGTGGGGTCTCTGATGGCTATGTGGGGTCTCTGATAGCTATGTGGGGAGTGTAAAGAGCAGGGAAAGATCCAGTCAACCTCAATGCAGGCAGTAGATCTACGGAATATAACATGTTCACATGAAATAAGTGTGCTGACCAGATCACAGGAGGAGATGATGGAAATGATTGGACAGGTCAGTGGAAATGTGATCCAGTGGGGCTTCCCTGGAATTTTTTTTTTTCAAACAGGCCAGACTGTAGAATAGTGGGAGGGGGTGGCGTGGCGTGGCCCTGAGCCATGCGGTGTAATGAGGGTGACACCCAGGGGCATATCTACAGTGAGGCAAACATGGCGTTTGCCTTGGGCAGAATTTTTCAGGGGGCGTCACCATCCTCGGGCAGAAGAGACCCTGGGAACCTATGACTCTATTTCAATGATCACAGTCCAGAATACTAAACATAACACAATGATAGAAATGTAGACTACAGTACAGAGTACAATGAACTGTGCAAAGTGCTGCATGGGGTACAATGATTCCAATGAGTGATCACAGTGATCAGAGTTCTCCCCAGAGTGATCTGTTGACCCTGGTGTGAGGATAGGTGTCACGGATCGATGTGGTCAGACTTACACTTTCCCGGGAAGGGAGTTCTTCCTGGAGAAAGAATATCGAAGGTGACAGAGAATGCTGGTGGGGGACCCCTGAAGAGGTTCTGGGCTGCCAGCACATTTATAAAATTACAGTAGACATTTCACATGGGCTTTGCAGTTAGTTTTCACTAAGGGAAACTCTGAGGTATGCAGCAGTGTAGTAAGAATTTATAGTGAATCTGAACTGGTCTAAATTATTTCTAAAGCGGCAATATTGCTAAAATACAGGTTTCTTGCAGTGGCGTGTTAGGCTTCAAGTTTGTCCTTGTTTCCCTATGGAGCCCCTTGGCTCCAAAGCCCAAGTTTTACATGGGGCCTTGACATTTCTACAAGTCAAGATTTGCCAGGACACACACCTTGTGCCCCTTGTCATTCAACTGTCAAATGCCAGAACTTCAGCAGGCAGTAGGGCCTCTTGCATATTACAGTTGATTGAGAGGGCATGATATTAAGAGGAGTGACATTTAACCTCAACTTGACAAAGCAAAAGGAGTCTGCGCTACCTTTAGAGGAAAGATACAGTCTGCTTGCTGCTGGCACTTATTGTGTATTCACCACAAAGCAATCAAAAATATAAAACAGAAAGTGCAGTGCAAACCATCATATGATAAACCCAGGGCTTTTTTTCTCAGAAAATAGTTGCAGGAACTTAACCATGACTCCCCAAAACCCCCTCTCCGCATACACACATCTTCAAAGCCGCATCAAATAGTGTCTGTGGTCAAATTTCACTAACAGTGGGAGGGTCTTAAAGGGGCATTAGATACATAGTGCAGAGTTCGGGGTGCGCTACATTCAGAGTTCAGCCTTCTTCCACAGCTGCTTACCTCTGCACTCCCAAACCACATCTCACTTTTACCTGTCTTCAGCTCTGACCTCTGCATGCAACCCCCCTCCTTAAAAGCTCCACCATCTTCCACCTTACTTTTGCTGTTGCATTAAGCTGGAAGGAGTTGTAAAGTCAGAAGACTTACCTCCTAGACTAGGTCCCTCTCTGTCCAGCAATGTCCATGAGTAAAACCAAATACAATGTCTCTCCGCTATGGATACACAAAACCTAAAGTGCCGCTGCTCAAAAATCTGGTGATTTTAAAATGACAAAAAAGTGGTACACAGCGCGAAATAGGTGTACTAAATAAAGTGCAAAATAATATATGTAAAGTGCAAACTGTGCAAAGGTGCAGGTCTACTATAAGGCTTTTTACTATGGAATAAATGTGAGTTTTTTTTTTTTTTTTTTTTTTTTTTTTTAAAAGCCCGTAGCGTGTGCAACACACTCAAAAGACTCCACCCGGTGCATAAAAAAGTGCACACACACAAGGTGAGAACACAAAAAAGCACAGGGTGTGCGAAATCGAATGGTCTTCCCTCCGAAGAGGTAGGACCCGAAACCTCAATCCCCCGGGGCGCAAGACTCCTGACAGGGACATAAGGTACTCATGGTCTGTCTGGCCGAAACCAGACAGACCCCGTTCTTCAGGGGGACTGCCGGAACAGCCCCCACCGAGTACTAAGTAGGGCTCCCCCGAAGGGAGACCCCATGGGAGAGGGCGAACTAAGCCAAAAGGCCATATCCACCCCCTCCCAAGACTTAAGGCAGGGCCCGAGGACCCACACACTCCAGTCTGTGCAAATAAAGAAAAAAGGTGAAAGTGCAGGTGACAAACTCCAAATAAAAGGACAGACAAAACATAAAAGTGGGGAAAGGGAAGTGGGGAAAGTGCGATGGTGCCATGTGAGGGACCAAGGCAGGCCTTCCAGCCGGAATAAAAAAATTCCTCTGGTGCAAGCCAAAAGGCCTGTCCCAAGAGGCAGGTGTGAAAAAGGTGTGCATAGTGCAGTGACCAAGGTGCCAAAAGAACTCACAGCGAGCTGCCCCTCACCAGTGAGAAATTAAGGCACCCCTGGGCTGCCACCCCAAGGGCACTTACACTACGGGCTTTTTCAATCTCAGCCCCCGGCCAGACCGAGTGTAGCCTATCCCCACCAGCGGACATCAGAACCTGGACAGCTTAGAGAGAGCTTACCTACAACTGGGGACAGGCTCGCCACAAAAGCCAGATCAAAACCCAGGAGAGAAAGCCCTCCCCTCGCCATCCTGTTCCTCAGCCCATTACATCCAGGAGCAGTTCCACCGGCCCCCCCGAACCGGCTTCCCGCTCCCTTCAAACTGGTTAGGACAGTTCAACCCATTCGAATCAGAAGGCGGCGGGCCCCACATGCTTTCCCAGATGACCTACTTCCCATACCTCAATACTCAGAGCGCTCCGGGTTTCGGTCATACTGGTACTAGCTAAGGCCCATACCAACTGATAAGAACAGATACTACACTTGATCTTAGCCAAAAGGCCGAGAAGCGATAAAGTTAAACTAATTTTATTCAGCCATAAAATACTGAAAAATGTGGGTCATGATTATTCATATACTGTATATTTTTTACATTTAAATTGGGTTTGTGTGTTTTTTTTTTTTTTTTTTTTTTTTTTTTAAATAGCAGAGTTTTAGTAACTGTTTTTATCCTCACATCATTCAAACAATTTTGTACAGTTTTGCATGAGGAGAAAAAGATGGATTGAGACAAGCCCTAACTGCCATGACATTAATTGGATAGACTGGAAAATCATTGAATGTTGACTCCATTTTTCTGCTGTACATCAGTATGCAGTGCTCATCTGAATTTAACAACCCAGTGAATGAATACAACCAATTGTAATAATGGTCATACCTTTTGTTTTTTAACCACTTAAGCCCCAGCCCTATTTCGGACACTTTTTGTTTACAAGTTAAAACCAGTATTTTTTCCTAGAAAACTACTTAGAACCCCCAAACATTATATATATTTTTTTTAGCAAGGACTCTGGTGAATAAAATGTCGGTCATTGCAATATTTTTTGTCACGCGGTATTTGCGCAGAGGTCTTTAAAACGCCTTTTTTTGTAAACATTTAGAAAAATCACATTTCACTGCATTTAAAAAATACTAAACAGTAAAGTTAGCCCATTTTTTTTGTATATTGTGAAAGATGTCACACCGAGTAAATAGATACCCAACATGTTACGGTTTAAAATTGCGCACACCCGTGGGATGGCGACAAACTATGGTTAATAGAGATCTCAATAGGCGACGCTTTAACTCTAAACTGATAACCGTTAAAAAAATGTAGAGTGTAGCTCTTTTTTTTTTTTAAGTTATTGCTCACACTCTGGCAATCGCGGCGATACCTCCGCCCACCGTTTAAAAAAATACCAGGGTTTTGGCAGCTATTTTCTGCCATAACACCGGTATTTAGGTTTAAACGGAGAATGTATATACATACATTGGGCGGTTGGCAATGGGCATGAGCAATAATTCAGTGATCCATTATTGTGTCATCATAAGGAGGGGGTCCCACCACCATTCGCTCTCTGCTCGCACCTGTAAATGTGGATCTATTTGATGTTAATAGGTCAATCAGCGTCTTTCCCTTTCAATGAAGGCTAAATAAAGCAGTTGTCCCCAGCCACTGAATAAGCAGATTCCTCATCAATGATCCATGAACTTCTTCCATAGGATAAGGGACATAAACAGGCTCATTCAACCAAGGAAAAGAGAAAGCTCCACATAGTGTAATAAAGTTAAAATAAGGGTCACACTTTTTTAAAAGTCAAAATAAAACTATTCACAAATAGCGTGCACCAAGAAAGCAGTACACAACTTCAAGCACTTAATGGCAGTCAATAGTATGCAGTGTAAAAATGCCTCAGACTCCCACCTCCATACACCAGATGGATAGTCAGGCTCCCTGGATAGTGCAATAGCGTCACTTTGCTCTGTCCCTTGATGTGTTTTGCCACGCTCACATGGCTGCCTCGGGCGTGGCAAAACGCATCAAGGGATGGAGAATAGGCGTTTTTAAACGACAAACTATTGACTGCCATTAAGCACTTGAAGTTGTGTACTGCTTTCTTGGTGCACTCTATTTGTTAATAGTTTTATTTTGGTTTTTAATAAAGTGTGATTTTAACTTTATCACATTATGTGGAGTTTTCTCTTTGCATTGGTGGAATTAGCCTGGTTTTGCCCCTTATCCTATGGGACAAGCTCATGGATCATTGCTGAGGCATCTGCTTATTCAGTGGCTGGGGACAACTGCTTTATTTAGCCTTCAGTGAAAGGGAAAGGCGCTGATTGACCTAATAAAGAGGAAGTAAAGCCTAAAGAATAATTTGTACCTATAGGTAACCCTATAATAATGCTTAACAATATGTACTGTAAATATCTCCTAAACATGTACCGTTTAGGACATGGGTGTCCAACCTTTTGGCTTCTCTGGGCCACATTGAGTGTAAAGAAATGTTCTCGGGCCGCATATTAAATATATACTATAGTTAAGGTATATAAGTAATAAAATGCCGCCGCGCCCTTCCCGCGCCCCCGCACTAATTTAACACAACCAGAGGATGATCAAATGAAATGGAATCAGTATACAGAGGTTTACTTCTTCTGAGCAATAATAAAGGAACACTCTAACCACCATGACCACTTCGGTGATTTGAAGTGGTTATGGTGGTAGGAGTCAGAAACACTGCACATGCTCACCTACCGTTAGTTGGAAGCTGCTGTGGCGGTGCCCCCGACCTGACTTCCTTCCTACCCAGCAAAAAAAAAATTGTCAGGGGGCAGTGGGCCGCATTGCCTGAGGTTCTGGGCCGCATGCGGTCCTCGGGCTGCAGGTTGGACATGCCTGGTTTAGGAGATATTTACATTGCATGAAGCCAATGACGTCATCGGTGCATGTGCTCTAAAGGAACAGCCACCCGTGCCGTTCCTTCAGATACCCGTGAATGACAGCTCCATCACGCATGCATGGGAGTGATGTCATCACGGCTCCGGCCTGAGTTCAGTGAGTGAGCACAGCCGGAGTTCATGGACCCAGAAGGAAGACTGGAAGGAAATGGACTACATTGCATCACTGTAAGGCTTCACTTTCAGGTAAGTTTCACATAATGTGCTTGTATGCGATGCATACTAGCACATTATGCCTTTACCTTGCAGGTCCTAAAAAAAAAAAGTAACCAGTGGCTTAAAATCAAATAGGTCCACGTTTCCAAGTGAGAGCAGAGAGTGAATGGTGGTAGGACCCCTCCTTATGATAACACAATAATGGCTCACTGAAATATTGCTCACGTTTCACCTTATTTTCAGTTTATTTCACTGGGTTTTTTATAGACTTTATTTATGGGTTTTTCTCTTTATGGACTTTATGTATGCATTGACATATTATATGGGTTTATGATTTATTTTGGTATATTTTGAGTTATTTTGGGTTTATCATATATTTATGCAATTTATGTGTTGTTATATGAATATCTTATTGATTTGGGATATTGATACACAGGCTATTGGTATATTATAATTTACATGTGTTGTTTTATGACATTTGGTTTATCAAATGGTGGTTAGAGCTGCACTTTCTTTTTGTATGTTAACCTCAACTTGAGCAGAAGTCCAGGATGCATGCACATCCTTGACCTAGGATTAAAGTATATATTTTCTTCCAGTACTGGAAAGAGTGGTCAGAGTTTCTTTCAGATTTGTATTGCTGTTTGTGTCCCTGCTGGCAAGATTTTCTAATTATCCAATTTGTATATTTGCCCTGGTGCAAATTATAATCAGGGTTGAAAGTGATAGGAAAACCAAAATTTTTCAGTTGTTACAGAAACAGGTGGTGAAGAGTAATCTTCCAATGAAGACACCTACAGCATTCAGGAGACAATTGTCACAGAGAGTACTTCCCCCCACTTCATTTCTTTCTGTGTCTCCTAGACAGGACGTGAATGGAAATCTCCCCAATGGGTCATCATCAGATAAAAATAACCTTGCAGGAGTTTTAATCATTTCCTTTGCTAGTCAAAACACACAGAGGAAAAAAATTTGGCTAGAGGTACACATTAAAGTAAAACTAAAGCCAAAACTTTTTAGTTTTGGATGGAGTAGAGACGGATTAGAACACCTGTCAGTTTTTATTGCTCTCTGTGCCCCTATTAGGGAGATTATCTCTCTCTGTTTGTCCTGTTTACTATTATTGTCAAAAGTAAAAGTAACAGAAAATCCCAAATTTTGGGTTGTTCCCAGAAAAGTAATAGTGGGGAAATCTTCCAATGGGGACACCAGTTCTGGTGACCTGGGGGTTCAAGAAATTCCCTTAATTTGCAGGAATTTCCTCTCACTTCCTGTTTGGCTATGGGACAGGATGTGAAGGGAAATCTTTGCAATGGGACACAGATGGCAAAATAAAAATCTTACCTGGGGTTATAACCCTCCCTTACGCTATCCAAAATGAAAAAAAAGTTTTGCTTATAGTTCTACTTCAAAGGGTCCCCACATAGACCAAGGCAATCATTAGAAGATTATTACAGGTACTTGAAGGCACGCTGTTGTTACTCTTTAGTTTTAGGCCAGATCACGTTCACTTTAAAGTTTGAGTCTCTTTTAAATGAAGACAGCCAAAGTTAGCGTCCACAAGCTCCATTTTGGTTGGTCATGGTATTTTTTTACAATAAAAAAAAACAGCATACTGCCAGCTTCCAAATATCATTTTTCTATATGTTCACATGTATCAGATTTCTTAACTAAATTAATCTATTTATCTCTGTGTTTAAATTGAACTTGTTGAATAACATTTAAATCTTGGACAAGGTCTGTACAATATAATATATCATGTCATCACATCCTGCTTTGGAAATCTAATTAAGGCAACATGAACTGACACAAGAGATTCCTAAACGTACAAATTTGTGTTTACATTGTTCTTTCACTGGTCATACTGAATTTCTGGCATGAAACGCATGTTCCAGCAGCTTCACATTCATGTTCACACTGTTTAAGTAATATTAATTGTTCCAACAGAATTTCTGAGGTTAACCTTTATATGGAAAATCAAATTCCTGCCTTAATAACTTAAAAGATATGCTTCATTAATGATTAAAAATGCATTTCTTCATGAATTCATGTGTTTTTACTGTAAACATTAGAAAATCTGATTTGGCTAAGATTTAGTCTCTCCCTCCTGCACCAACATAAAAATTAGGATATAAAATAACAAAATAAAAGATGTAAAAGATAAATGTAATTTTTTTTTTTTTAATTGGCAAAAGGCATGTTAGAGCAGGTCCTGGCTGGTAAAATACGTTTTATATAGAATCAAACCTTTTAATTGGGTAGAAGTCATTGGTAGTGATTGGTCAGCAAACTACCCGGTCATTTTTCATTTGCTCATTTGACATTAAAAACTACTTAACAGTTGCCATCTGCTCATGCTGCTCTATGACCAATGTCCACCTTTTAATTGATTTTCCAACAAATATGAAAACATCAATATTTTCCAAGTTTAAGTTGATTGAGTAAACTAGGTTTCTGACTAAGCATATATCAGTGATAAATGTTTATTGCTGGACATTGCTAGCAGTTTTTGTTTTACTGGGTCTTTCCTGTGACATATTTGTATTACCTATTGATTGCCAGTAGGTCTATTACATTTTTCATTTCCTTTACCAGACCAAGCTGTCCAGAAACTGTTTCAGCTACAGGGGAAGGGACAAACCATTGATAATAGACTCGTATGCCGAAGATTTACAAAAGAGAAAAAAAATAGTTGCTGTACTCTCTAGGAGACCAGGCCGCATGATGACTTAGGAAGTGGATTTAATGATGCTAGCCCTTGCTCAACCTGGAAGACTAGATAGAGAAGATGTACTGCATGAGACCTCTTCGTATTGAAGGTAAACATGGCAGAAAACAGCTTGTTTTTTCCTTTAATTTTCACTAATTTATGGCAGCTATTAAAAAAGGAAAAGCATGCTGGAGTCCCACATCAATGTCTGTTGAATAGAGTAGTTAATAAGCCTAGAATAAAAGTCTAACCTTTTGCACAGATGTATGGTCAAGGTGGTCAAGAAGATGAAATAGTCATTACACTTTTGAATGAAATTTAGCACCAAGAAATAACTGGCCACTGACCAAATATTTTACTGCTTCCCATCCAGCCTATTGTAAAATGTTGATAGGAGCTCTCGCATGCTGGGTAGACATGACCAATCACAGCAGATAACATGACAATTATACACAATGGGTGGCTTCCATTCATGCCATCCATTGTGTACTGTTGTGTTGATCTCTGTGATTGGTCACAGTGATCACATGGCGCAAACAGGGCCAATCACAGCCCATCTGTACCATGTGATTTGCTGTGACCAATCACAGCTTATCACAATAGTACAGACTGAATGAATAGATTTTATTCAGAAAAAAACGGTTGCTTATAACAGTGATTATCCTTGTTACAAACAATTATCGTCTATTAAAAAAAAAAATCCTTATCACCTTCCAAGAGTATTACAGTGTTACTATGGTAACACTGTATTGTCTGTTCATAATATGTTTAAAAAATTTTATAAAAAAGAAAAAACATTTAAAAAAATATTACATTTTTAATTTTTTGTTTACATATAGTGTCACCAGTCAGTGTCCCTGGTCACCACCACTCCAGTTATATGATGATGCTGTACTGAACTGGTGACACTAAAAAAAAAAAAAAAAATTTTTATTTAATTTTTAAACAAATTGTGACAAAACATTGCAACTTCAAAAAACTTGCAATTCCTCTTACTAAATACCTTGGATTGTTTCAAAAAATAAATAAATAAATATATCATATGGGGGGGGGGAGTCCTAAAGGGGGTATTTGTACTATCCTGGTATTTCTGGCCTCAAGAAATTAGATAGGCCATCAGTACATCAGGATTAATAGATTTTCAGATACTGTATATTGTATATTTAGAGTTTGTGGACTCTATAACTTTCCTACACACTAAATAATATACACTCATTTGAATTATTTTCACCAAAGAAATGAAGCAGTATATATTTTGCCTAAATGTATGAAGGAAGACTATTTATTGGCAAACTTGTAGAAGAATAACAAAGAAAATTGTGGATTAAAAAAAAAAAAGAAGAAAAAAACAGTGGTGAATATATACCACCAAAAGAAGGCTCTATTTATGTAAAAAAAAAATGATAAAAATTGAATTTGGGTACGGTGTTTCATGTCTGCATCATTGAATGTGCAACATCACTGAAAGCTAAAAATTGGCGTGGGCAGGAAGAGGGTAAAAGTGCCGGGTATTGAAGTTGTTAATGATGCATGAATGATCTACATATGTCTCTCTATCAATGAATAATAAGATAGGCTATTAGACATGAAGAAGGAAGTCATCAAATTTTAAGATCTGCAAATTAAGTTCATCCAAACCACTTAGACTTTTTAAAATTTAGAAATGTATATTGTCGTAAAATAGTAATTTAATATTCATCTCTTGGATTTATACAGTATGAATGGCTAACAGTATTTTGCATGGACTTGTTTGGCAATGTTGAGACCTTTCACTTTTTATCCAAGCAGCTGCTTCACTTATTACAACTGAAGGAGCTGCTGAATAAGAAGTGAAATGTATTTTTTCACAGAACGAGTCCAATTACATTTAACTAACTACTACTCGCTAAACCATGACCTGCATAAATGAGTCTTCACCAACCTATGCAGTATGGAAAAGCACCATTTGTGTTCAATATATATATTTTTTAAAACTACAATTCTAAACAGAATGTGACTGCAATAAAAACTAATGTAGTATGGGACAAAAATGCCCAAAGCCCACCCAAACTTGCTTCTAATGAAAGGACAGCAACAATTATATATTTGGTAAGATTGAAGACAGTATGGGTCAATCAAGATCTACATTCCAACCTTTGAAGTTTAACCATAAGTGCACTAAATTCATCTACTAGGGTGTGAATTAAAGATATAATATAGGTAGGATCTTGGTTCTCATTATATTTTTCAATATTACGTAACTTTTACAGTGTCTTTGCTATGACTGGTTGTTATGAGTTATTGCCCTCAGCAATTATAATAGGAATTATTTATTGAATGAAGCTGTAACTAATCAGAATTCCCAGACTAACAATTATCCTTGGTAAGAAGAAAGAATAATAAAAAAAAAAAAAACCCTATAGCATCATTAACTATAAAAGGCTATAAATCTCAAAGGTTCAATATTTTTTTCGAGGCATACACAACAACTGTACTCTATCCCCGATTTATTTATTCTCACCTTTGAGCCTCTACCAATAAAGATCAGAGGAAACCCAGATATCAAAGGCATTTTCTGTGGTGGGCAAGAACATAAATGTGCTGTGCTTTCAGATGACATCATAATGCTAATATCTTCCTCCATTAGCTCCATTCCAAATTTAGATGGGGGTCATACATCAATTTTCCTTAATCTCAGGCCTCAAAGTGAACCACACCAAATCTTGATGGACATCAGATTACTGAACTGACACCTTATTTTAGTGGACTAGCTCCCTACTGACTGGCAAGCCTAAAGCTACCTGCATGCCGGTGAGTGATTCCTAAACTCTTCCTGTGGTAGCTGTCTTGGACATGGAAGCTACATGCAAAACAATGTAGGGGGGTATACAGATTACCTCTATAGTCAATGAGGACATCTGACCCCCAGGTACTGACATTCTCGCAGCCATAACTACCTCAAAAATAAATTCTACTACTGTTAGTAGTTTCATCAGGAATGACCTGGACAAGTTCTGTTAATGCCTGACTGAGGTGGAGAGACACATCTCTCAGGTGGAGAACACTGTCAGAAGTCAGAACCAGTGGCATAACATGGGGGGGGGGGCAGCCAGTCATCCCAAGGATCTGTGCTGCAGCTTATTGCCTCCTCCGGCTCCTACACCTCTGATGAGGCTATTGGGCATTTCTTTCAGTGGCACCCTATTCCAGCTCCCCCCCCACCCCAGGACTCCTTTGGTCCCGGTTGTCCCTCTGGTGTGGCCTGTGTGTGTGAGAACAACGGAGGGGGAGGGAGGTGCTCAGTGCAGATCATGGGAGAGGTGCAGTGACTGTTAGCTGACCTCTTAGGGGGGGACACCAAGAAGCAGCTGGATGGCAGGGACTCCTAAACAAAACTGCCCACCCAGTGCTGGGGAGAGCCCTGGTTAGTTAGACGATGAGGCCATAGAGAGGTAAGGAGGATGATGGATCCACCGATCTAAATCGAATGGGGAATGGAGGGTGAGTAATGCAGGAAGTAGGAATCAGGTAGGTCAGGGTAGTGGTTAGTGTAGGAATCAGGTAGGTCAGTGTAGTAATCAGGTAGGTTAGTGTAGAGGTCAGTGTAGGAATCGGGTAGGTCAGTGTAGTGGCCAGTATAGGAATCAGGTAGGTTAGTGTAGATTAGTACTACTGTACTAGTGAAATGGACCCAGGGAGAGCTAAAAGTCCATGGGTTAGGGGGCACAAATTACTTGCCTTGCTCTCGATACTAACAATTCATGCTCTGCCCCTGGACAGAGCATATTCTACCGAATTACGTGCCTTGCAACAACAAGTGAAAGCCATACCGGAGAAATCAATTGATACTGAAGATTAGATCCCCCGCAACAGCATTAAGGAGCTGGGTAAACCAGAACAGGCAGAGGTGTTAAAATCAAAAGAATTTGCTTGGCCCTTTCTCTTCAGCTACTCAGTTACAAGGACTGGGGCATGATCATTAATGCTGCTCAGAATCGCCAGGATCTAAACTGTGAGAATGCCAAAATTTGCCTACACCCAGGTTATTCTCCAGAAATGCGACAAAGCAGAAGACCTGCAATGGGGGTTTGGAAATGCCCTAGTGTTTAAGCTTTGTGTATCTCAGTAGGCTTCATATCCTGGAGGGGGAAATAGCCCATTTTTGGATACCGCAGCAGCCTGCATCCAACTGGCTGAATACACATTATTCAGAGGTTATCTTCTCCACTGCAATTACCATTACCTGGTGTGGCTTTAAGCTGGCTAACCACAAGTATACAGACAATGTTATCTATTAAAGACATTTAGGGGATACAGCTGTTTATAGTTTTATATTCTGAAACCTGTCTGAGAGTTGGAGCTTCCCTGTTAATACTGAGGGCAGAAATGTGGAGCGATTTCCTTCTAATATTTCATGGTGCATTTGTTTACTTGTAATTTTGAGGTCAACTCCAAAGTGAGCAGAATCACAGACATGAATTTGGTGGTGTTGGAGGAGGTGCTCACTTGTTCACAAAAATAAGATTTCAAATGACGTGCACAAGCTTCAAAAGATAAATGATAAATGCACCATGAAATATTAGAAGTCAATCGCTCCATACTTACACCATCAATGATAACAGGGAATGCTGCTCCAACTCTCATCCAGTTACATCTGCCAGGACTACTCCTTTTGAATTCAATTGAGGACCATGATCTGAGATTTGAGTAGCCTTCAACGAAAACGGAAGATTGACATATCTGATCTGGATGATGAGGATTAGACAGAAATCTAGGACATGCATTTCAAACAACTGGTGTCAGTCACAGATAGGCTGATACAATTTAAAATGCTCTCCTCTGCTTGCTGGAGTTTCAGACAGCCCAAAGAATACTTCTTCCACATATTCATGATGTGTTCCGATATATGTCAATACTGGTAAAAGATTATGGAGTATGTAAACACTATCACTCTGACCTGTTTAGCTTTCTCACCTAAAATCGGCTAATTGGGTCTGGCGGAGGATAAAGCTCCTTTAATAGTCAAAAGAACGCTAGTCCCCTGTTGTTCTATGCCAGGAAATCCATCACTATGAACTGCAAAAAGTCAGCTTCTCCCTCTATTCCGTTCTGGAAACAACTAGCGAACTCAAGTCTGCCATTGTGTCAAGATGCATGTGACCACAGGGAATGCTGAAAGAAATTCGCCAACATCTGGGCAAAATGGCTTGAGGACACCTCAACAGCAGCAGAGCTAACTCTCTAATTGTCTTCAGTTTAGCTATCAAAATAAATAGTATAGGATAGCTCTCTGTACATTCAAATCATATGTAAACACTTAAATTGTTAAAGTGAACTGTAAAGTGCTGCTAAGATGGTACATGATTTCTTTGAGGTTGGCTTCTTATGTCCCAATGGTGTTTTAGAGGTTGTAGACAGGAGGGTACAGCATATCCTGTGTGGTGGACATACCTAAAAGTTAGGAGCTTCTGAATTCAAATATACAATTTTATATACTCTCTGACACAGATCAATACTCAAAAAAATCCCTTCTATAAGCACTACTAAACTAATCTATCAAAGAGGCCTCTGGAAATGCTAGAAAACTGATCCTGTTCATATTTATAGCTGCAAAAATAGTCATTGCTGGATATTCAAAAATGTACTTCCATCCCATTTGAACTGGTTAATGCTAAACATTTGTGGTTAATGGTAAATTCATTTTTCCAGAAGCGCATTTGTGAGTTCAGGCACTGATGTTGGACAAGAAGGCCTGGCTTGCAGTCTCTGATCTAATTCATCCCAAAGATGTTCTATCAGGTTGAGGTCAGGGCTCTGTGTAGGCCAGTCAAGTTCCTCCACCCCAATCTCACTCCTCTGTGTCTCTATGGACCTTGCTTTGTGCACTGGTCCAAATCATTTGGTGGAGGGGGGGTTATGGTGTGGGGTTGTATTTCAGGGGTTGGGCTTGGTCCCTTAGTTCCAGTGAATAGGAACTCTTAAGGTGTCAGCATACAAAGACATTTTGGACAATGTCATGCTCCCAAGGTTGTGGGAACAGTTTGGGGATGGTCCCTTCCTGTTCCACTAAAAACGACAAACAAACAAACACAAGGGCGCACCGGCCTAGTGCATTATCCTTAAAAAGTTTAAAAAATAATGGAATAAAAATACTCACAAACGAGTTCTTGATAAAGGCATATCAGAGGCTCTGAAGAAGAGGCAATGCCTCGAAAACGCGTAAGCCTACACAGCTTCAGGGCACGATCCAATCTTGATCTCGATGCTGAGGACTCTATATTTTGTCTGAAATGCCATTTTTATTCCATTATTTTAATAAACTTTTTAAGGATAATGCACTAGGCTGGTGCGCCCTTGTGTTTGTTTGTTTGTCGTTTTTAGTGGTCCCAGACTACCCTGGTCTTGAAAGGGGCTGCAAGGCCGAAGCTTTCCAGATTTTCCGTGTCAATAGTTCTCAAACATCTGCAAGTTTGTAGCCGACGTGGATAGAGGATTGCACCACTCAGAGCGCAGGGGAGAGGTGCACTGCACCAAAGTTTTACTTGTTCCCTTCCTGTTCCAACATGACTGTGCACCAGTGGACAAGGCAAGGACAAGAAGGCCATTAAAGTTCATGTGCATGTAAAGGCAGGCGACCCAATACTTTTGGTAATATAGTGCATCTGGTGAAGCTTAAATGCAGAAAGCATTGACTCATTGGGAAGGGTGAAAGGTTATTGGCTCTTCAGCTAAAAACTTGCTTTTTTCTAACTTTACTTCCCTCCTTTTCAGAACTCCTATTTACTATTTTATATCATCTCTCCTACTCCATATAATATGTGATTTAAGGGTATATACATTATTAAGTTATATTTGATACCCAGACCCCAGACTTAGGGATTCGCTCCCACTATGAGGAAGAGATACACTACTAGTAGCATGGAGGAAAAATTGTTTGGGAATGGAAAAAAAAATACTAAAACCTTATACTGAAATATGCTAATATTATATAAGAACGCCATGAAAGTATGTTTGTATTCACTGTTGTTTACTTTATAACAACATTAAAAACATTGGAAAGCAAAAAAGAAATTCAAATACAATATACAAAGTCTTGTACCAAAAATTAGGACGTTTACAGTGTATTTACCTTGAGGGATTTTTTTTGTTTGCTTGCATGTCTAAACTGTAATACCTTTATGTTGTGAATGCTTAAATATGGTTTATAACGTGTTGTGTGATATATTGGTGATATATTCATTTAGAAAATAAAGAAAGAAAATTGATATAATGCAGCAGCTGGGCTCTCCCTGAAAACTTTGCAACCCTAGGCAAGGGCTTATGTGGCATTTCACAAATCTGAGTCTATTGATTCTTCTTCGTATTTTTTCTTCTGAAGAATTTAATGTAAACATATATACAATTCTAGGGCTTTAGCTGGTACAAGCAATAAAATGATTCCTATTTTACAGCAATAGACAGTGAGCACCTGTAGGAAATCCTTGGAGCCCTTGGCTTCCTCTGAGAGTATCTGAGCAACAACAGGTATAAATGCTATTTGTTACCAAAGACTGTTTATATACCGAATGTGAAGCTTATATATTTTTTTTTTTTACTCAAGTGACAAAACAGAGTTTCTTAGGCCCGTTTCACAATAGGAATTTTCTACCAGTCAAGAGTAACAGTTACAGAATCTTAGTATTTTGGTACCTTGGTATTTGGTATACCTTGGTATTTTAGTTGCAGGGAAAAAATTGAATAGCAGTTCATTGAAGGTCTGTGTTGCAAAAATTCCAAGCGACTTATAAATTGGCCACTGAGCGATTGCCTTCCTGCAGCATTTGGAGCTAGATCAGAGTGCCCAGTGTCTATAGCACAAAATAAATATATAGCTATCTATACAAACCGGGTAGTCAGCAAAAGCAGCCACTATGTAGCCATCTACAATTCACCGGAGAAGCATAGAGATTTAAAGCTGCTATTAATCTCTTACTAATATAGGCTAAACTAAAAAACAGTACCACTCTAATGCTCCTGAAGACACTGTATGCTGGTGATAGTGGAGATTGACTACAGGAAAATGACACCTAGGCACACACAGAATAGGCAAACTGTAAAGCTAATATAATAAAAAATAATGAGAATTGGCTTCAGCCCAGATCTACACCCATAGAAGAAACCTCCCTAATACATATCCCCCATGTGGGGCTTAATCATACAGTATCTGGCCTCTATAATGAATCCCCACATGGGTGAAATGCATTTTGAGGTGGTACTTCTCTGGGTGGAGAACCAAGCTGAAGCCAATTCTCTAAAAAATTTTTTAGTATCTCAGCTTTACAGTCTGCTGAACCTGTGTGTGGCCCGGTGCCATTTTCCTGCTTTAAATCTCTGCTACAAAGTTGCTAGTGTGGTATGACTCTTAAGCCTAGGAAGTCTCCACAGATACCAGTGCTAAAAAGGCTTGTAAACCAAATAGCTGGGTATATGTACAGTCAATTTGACCTTTTTTTTATTTCATTTTGCTGTGTGCTGAGTTTTGTAAAAAAAATATGTCTGCCATTTATACGAGAGAATGTCAATGCAACACTAGTTATCTCCAATGGTTCTCCCAGTTTGGCTTCCTCATTCTGGAAGCATTCTATGAGAAGCCGCTTTTTTAAATTTAAAAGCATTGTCACTGTGCACATGACTGCTATGGATGTAGAAGATGAGTTGCTGTTCTTTCTTGTGACGGACAGTTTGTAGCTACAATGAAAGGGTTTCCTAAGTATAAAATGAAATCTAAAATGTATTTTGATAACACTGGGCATCCTGTAGTACATCATTTTTTTAGTCCAGCTGTATGGGGCAGTGGCCATAAAAGTAGAACATATGTGTCATCAAAGTAAGACACTTTATACTGGTAAAGCAGTGATGTACCCATCCAAGTTACCTAGATTTATTTTTTTTTTTTTTTTAACCCTTCAGCGTGAATTGCTTACTCTATACTCCTCCCAAACCTCAAAACCCATGTTCTAAGACTGAGCAGTGTTCCTTACATCATCTGGGCACTTATTTTATTTGGAAAAGGTTTAAAAAACATACCATTTAACCACCCAGTTCCATAAAACAACATCACTTATCATATCTCATCCTCCACCTCCACCTTCCAAAATTTCAAAAGTTGCCTGCCTCTTCTAACCCCAACACCTTCCTATCCAGTAAGAAAATATTCCCATCCAAGTTATCTAGAAACTGTATGTGCAGGTAGACTACATGTGTCTTTGTAATACTACTGAGATGTGAATTTTACTGGATTCCTCCATGACAATGCCAGTCAAGACTCTTATTATAGAATGTTAAGTTTGTTAAGCATTACATAGGTCTGTCACTTTGTGGATAAGCATGGTCTACAGTATTGGGATTGTTGTACTGAAGTTGAGCACTAAGGTAGCGCATCTATCATATTGAAGCAAACTCAAATGAAATGAGGTGTATGAAATACTGCTATGGGTTAGCCAGCCATTGTTGTGATGTTTGTAAGAAAGCATTCTACAGAAAATGGGTGCTTTCCAAACAGGTATAATACCTTCACAAACAATGCAGTGATTATGTGTATTGATGTTGGTAGTTGGCATGTCTCAGCTGTCTAGACATGTAGGTATGAGTGAACCCCAATCATAGAGTTGAACCATATTGAAGTTTATGTGGGGCAAATCTTGTAATTTGTTGTCTGGCATTTTTTCAAGGCTAATTTATGTGTTATTGCTAAAACAACACCATAGGCAGCAGGGCACTGTCATGGGGAAGCATGTACCAAAAAGGTACTTTTGGTAAAGCGTTAAAAATACACAAACATTAGAGCTGCATGTGAAGATATAGCTTAGCTGAGGTTTTTTGGAGTTGACATAAGAATATGAATATGGAAGCCACAAGATATTTGTCCCTCCTTGGGGGTTTTCTTTATTACTCATTCCCCCAAAAAAACTTTACAAGTAAATAAAAACACAAACACAAGTAAATAAAAACCAGCTGGGGATCATAGGTGATGTCTTTGACCAAAAAATATTTGGGCAATGATGTCATCCATGACCTTAAGCTGGTTTTCAAACAGAAGCCAAGGGTTTGGGTGGGTGAACTGGTCCCATATAGCCATTATATTAATTGATTCAACAAACCAGAAACTGGCTAGGTTTTGGTCAAACTCATGTTGAATCCAAACCCAAAACCCATCCCTAGTTAAATGTATATACATAAGCCTTTAGCCATAAAAATAAGTAAAACCTTAATTTGTTACAGTCTGTGTGGGTAACATAAAAAAATGCACACAGAAATGTATTTATTTTTATTACTTTTTCAGTGCTAATAGTTTATGAATACTTGTTGTTTCTTCAGCCCCTCAGGGTATTTAATGATTTCTACAACACAATGTCATAAGGTCACATAAGCATTCCTTAAGCTATATGAATAATGATTCAAATCATTTGTTTATTTGGTACAGAAAATAGATTATTTATATTACTGAGATTCAATCCCATGTTTAGAAAGCCAGATATAGAAATCTACTTGTAATAAATATCTTTCTATAAACAATTAAGTCACATCTAATGACAGCAAAGTGATTTTGTAATTTTACCCCTGGATCTACCTTCCTTTAGTAGAGTGAGGAGCATTGGATTTACTCCTTTGATATTTGCTATGGAATGGTGTAGACAAGCTATTTTGATCATATCAACAACTGCAGCCTGTAAATGCCTAAAGTGACAGTCCTTTCCTATGACTGCTAATGCAAAATCAATTATTTTTAAATGATCATTTACATATTTTTAAGAAACTTGAAATCTGAGATCTCTTTCCACCACCATGTAAGTCACACTATAATTCATTTTCTGAGTAGGCTAAAAAATATATTCTTCTACGCCAAAGCATTTAGAAATACATTTTATATGAAACAAATAACATTACACATTGTTAAAATTATTAAATTGAGTTAAAAAATATACTCTAAATATATACTCTATATTAGAGTTATTAACCACTTTAGCTCCAGAAGGTTTACCCCCCCCCCCCTCTTCATAGCCAGGCCATTTTTTGTGATACGGCACTGTGTTACTTTAACTAAAAACTGCATGGTTCTGCGACGGTGTAACCCAAATAAAATGCATGTCCTTTTTTCCCCACAAATAGTGCTTTCTTTTGGTGGTATTTGATTACCTCTGCGGTTTTTATTTTTTGCGCTATGACAAACAAGCAACAAAAAAAGACAATTTTGAAATATATATATATATATATATATATATATATATACATTTTTTTCTTTACTTTCTGCTATAAAGCATATCCAATAAAAAAAAAATTTAAAAAATATAATTTTTTCATCAGTTTAGGCCAAAATGTATTCTGCTACATATTTTTGGTAAAAAAAAAAAAAAACCCAATAAGTGTGCATTGATTGGTTTGCGCAAAATTTATAGTGTCTACAAACTATGGGATATATTTATGGAATTTTCTATTTATTTTTTACTAGTAATGGTGGTGATCAGCGACGTATAGTGGGACTGTAATATTGTGGTGGACATATTAGACTCCTAACTGACACTTTTGGGAACCAGTGACACCAATACAGGGATCAGTGCTAAAATTGTATACTGTCACTGTACTAATGACACTGGCAGGGAACGGGTTAACATCTAGGGAAATCAAGGGGTTAAATGTGTGGCCAACATGTATTACTGTGTGTGCTGCTTCTACTAAGCAATGTACTGTTTTTTACTTCCTTCTTTGCACAGCACAGAGAGCCTTGAGTTTGTTTACCTACAAAGGGCTCTCTTCGGTAATGTCTAGAGCCGATTGTCAGGTGTCGGTGACCAATCAGCCAATCGCAGCACAGCTGGGGCGGCGGGGGCGTGGAGGCGCACTCTCTACCCTGGCTCGTGGATAACGTACTAGGTACATGATCTGGTGCAGAGCAGCCTCCCTGCCACAGTATGTGGGCAGTCTTAAAGTGGTTAAATGTTATTATCTATCCTTATTTCAATAATTGGTAGGTTTTGTTATGCATACATATCTGGGTAAATTAAAGAGTGTTCACTTAGCAAAGCTAATGCTAGTAAATAAAGTTAACCCGTGTTTACTCTAAATAAGAAGGGATGAGAGGAACATTTTTCCAAACTTGATTTGAGTAACAAAATTCAGTATATGTGCATGTGTATGTGTGTGTAAAATAAATACTAATAATATTTTTAAGAATTTATTAGTGCAACTTTATTTCATCGGCTATAATCATCATCAATGCAAAGATATAAATGACCAACTCAAACATCACATGGTCACCTTTCTTTTAAATATCACCTCCAACAAACAAAAAAGAAAAGCTGCTGTTCCTAAATTTCCTGAAGGTCTGAAACATGAAGCCGGTTTATTATTGTTTATGTCTCAGCTTTAGCTGCACCAATGTCTCCACGGTCTGCTGTAGCTGGCTATGATGGATAACCATTATGGCAGCTTATTGGAAATGTCTTGATTTACTACCTGTACTCCTGCTTTAGTATAATGGCTTAATTTTTTTTTGTGATGCCTTAACCAAGGTCATATCGCCAATGGCCTTTCTGTTGTGAGCTTTCTGATGACCGCAGAGCCTGTGAGTCAGCATGAAAAAAAAGCTAACCTTTACATTTTAATTTTTTTTTTCTCACAGTTTTCTGATATCTGCACCAGAATAGTAGATTAAATGCTGTGTTCTATTTGCTTTCTGTGCTTGCCAGACCAAATCTTCTTTATGATCCTCAGTGGGAAAGTCTATTACTCACATCTCCTTTAAATGACCAACATCAAATATATACAGCTCCCATTAAGGCGCAAATCAATAAAAATGCCATTAAGATAGTAAAAGTTGCTGATATTAGTGAAGCCCCCAAACAAAATATTTGATTTTCTTTCAGGTTGTTAGTGAGATGGAATACAAACATAGGAGAGGATGGAAAAAAAGAAGTCTGAGGCCTATGGTCAATAATTTATCTCTGAGATTCATTCAGCTTCTCACCCAATATTTCCCCTTCTGTCTATTGATTCCTCATCATTATTTGTCATAAGCTGTCCAAACTGATGGAGAAAATATAACCCTTTGTGCCTAGAGGGAGCCGTACCTAGAGAAATAGAAAGGAATTTCATTACAGCCACAGCGGTTTTACTTTTATAAATTTCCACTGAAACTTTTGTTTCTTCTTTATGTTGTTGGGAACAAAAAGTTAAAATAAGTAAAAAAAAAAAAAAACAAAACAAAAAGTACTCAATGTTATGGCTACCGAAGGAATTATAATTCTTGCAAACACTTCTACATTTTAAATGCTTAGATACTGTATTTTGTGATTTTCAATAAATGTTTATTCTAAAAGTAACTTTTTGTTCTACATTGTTTTAACAAATATGGATTTCTTTTAGTAATAGCAGTAGTGGTAAGGGGATAAAACCAAATGCTTCCAAAGGGATTTTAGGGCCCATTTACAGCTACACTAAATTACCTAAAGTATTGGGCCGCCTGCTTTTGCAAGCACTTGAACTTTAATGGCATCCTAGTCTTAGTCTGTAGGGTTTAATATTGAGTTGGCCCACCCACTGCAGCTATAACAGCTTTAACTCTTCTGGTAAGGCTGTCCACGAGGTTTAGAAGTGTGTCTGTGGGAATGTTTGACAATTCTTTCAGAAACGCATTTGTGAGGTCAGGCACCAATGTTGGACGACAAGGCCTGGCTCGCAGTCTCCGCTCTAATTCATCCCAAAGGTGTTCTATCGGGTTGAGGTCAGGACTCTGTGCAAGCAAGTCAAGTTCCTTCACACCAAATTCATGTCTTTATGGACCTTACTTTGTGCAATGGTGCGCAGTCATGTTTAAACGGGAACGGGGCCATTCCCAAACTGTTCACACAACTTTGGGAGCATGAAATTGTCCAAAATGTCTTGATATGCTGACACTTTCGACTTCCCTTCACTGGAACTAAGGGGCCAAGCCCCACCCCTGAAAAACAACCCCACACCATAATTCCCCCTCCCCAAAATGATTTGGACCAGTGCATAAAGCAAGGCCCATAAAGACATGGAGGAGCAAGTTTGGGGCGGAGGAACTTAACTGAACTGAGTCAGAGCCAGAGTGAGAAAGGAGTTAAAATTGCCTTTAATCTATTCCTTTGTTTAGGAAATTATGGGTGAGGAGATGCGGATAATTTCTTTATATCCATGAGACGAATCATTTCTAGAATTATAATACTAA
Organism: Pelophylax lessonae; assembly: GCF_965119305.1. NCBI lineage: Eukaryota > Metazoa > Chordata > Amphibia > Anura > Ranidae > Pelophylax > Pelophylax lessonae. The sequence continues at coordinate 584,840,455 of NC_138770.1, forward strand.
AAACGTAGGATAGAATTATAATACTAAAAATGTGGGATACGTATGTATATTAATAAAAAACAAATGATACACATGTAAAAAAAATATGTGGTCCACTCCCAACCTGATTGAATTGTACAAATAATACAGCAACACCACACACACCCCTACTGCAGCAGGCAAGGGCTTACCAGAATATAATGACCCCCAATTAACAGTGGTCAAACAGTGCTCAATGTACTCCACACAAGGCATTCACCTCACTGTGCGCCAGCTTGCAACACAAAAAATGTTTTGTCATACATAAGGTCATACATAAAGCACAGAGTGCAGGAGCCAGGAGTACATAAAGCACAGAGTGCAGGAGCCAGGAGTACATAAAGGACAGAGTGGAGGAGCCAGGAGTACATAAAGCACAGAGTGCAGGAGCCAGGAGTACATAAAGCACAGAGTGCAGGAGCCAGGAGTACATAAAGTACAACGTGGAGGTGCTAGGCGTACACAAAGCTCAGAGTGGTTCAGAAATTCATGTTGCACAGATCAAGAATACATGACACAAAGATTACAGTGGTACTGAAGTGTATCAGGAATATGTAAGGCACAGAGTATATTTGGTCAGGAATATGTAAAACACAGAGTACAGGGGTGAGGAGTGATTGTCAGACAGAGTGCAGGGGTCATATGTGCATAATGTGCAGTGTGCAAGGTTCAGGAGCTCATAATGCATAGATTGCAGCGGTCAGGAGTAAGTAGTACAGAAAGTTCAAGGGTCAGGAATGCATAGTGCACAGATTGCATAGCAAAGGTCATGAATAACTAATGCACAGGCTAGTGTACAAAGAACAACCACATATGCTCCCCTTCTCCTATTCCAATTCCTCCCTAGCCCATATTCCAAAAAAAAAAAACCACAGATCTCCTCAAAAAGTCCCAATACCCACCCTATACAGTGTATCCCCCACAGCCCTGAAGCACCCAGCACAGGCCCATCCCCTTAGATTAAACCCATCAACTACAGACCCCTCACCCAGCCCCTTCTTAGTACAGATGTCCCAGTACAGACCACCTCCCCCAGTACAGGACCCCATCCAAACACACAGTACAGACAGCCCATTTGGGCCCCCTCCTTCTTCACCAGTACAGACCACTTCCCCCTTAATCTCCCCCCATCCCAAGGTTATAACAATGTATGTTTGCCCACATTTTCTTTTTTATATTTGTGTTTGTATGTGCTTACACCCATACACACACACACACACACGCACACATGATTATCATGTCAGACAGTCGTGGCCTTGAGACCATTTGGGATCTTGTTGCCCCTGTCCTTGCAGTTAACTTCAGATCCTTAGTCATTGCTTTATAGCACATGCGTAGCCAACTAAAACAGTCAAATATTTGACATACCATGCATACAGTTGTTTTAAGCTCATCAAATGCTTAATTCGCAAAGCTTTACTATAAAATAAGGATCTTTATTTTTAGCCATGTGACTGACACTTTCTTGAAAGTAAGGATCCTTATCCTTAATCTGTGTTAGCTTTGTGAATTGAAAATTTTACCTCATACACGCAAGGCTTGTTTTGAGACAGTAACTGTCCAGTGTTATTTACCTATTGTTCTACTTGATATTCCACCAATGCCAATATAGATTTAGTAAGGAATTGACCATGTCAGTATTTAAAATTGTCTCAAATTATTAAAGAAAGATGGCATCAGAGCAGTGGACAACTTAAAGCGTAACTCCACTTTTGTTAAGAAAAAAACACTCCCCTCTGGGTGATCTCTGTACACTGCAAGGATTTTAGAAAACTTTGTTGCAGATTCCTACCTTTTGTTATTCTGAAGAAATCCCTGTTTGTTCCTCTGTGCTAAGTGAGTCTAATTGGAGTGGTTTTTATAATTATTAACCAGCTGCTGCAACTGCAGACTCTGATGAGGAAAACTGCAGGGTCTGCATCCCTTTAGATGTGACTTCCTATTGGGAGTATTTTACCAAAAATTACGTTTTTGTTGCAGGGGATACCAAAAATTCTGACTTGTACCTTAGTGCAGACTTCTGCAAAAATCAGTGAGCCAATCACTCAAGCAGGAGATTATGTTCCTGGGCTGCGGTCTGTACACATTCTGTGTACAGAATAGCTCCAGGTAGCCATATCGTATTGACGATTACAGAAAATGACAGCAGCTTCAGATTGAAAAGGAAAGGTAATTTTAAAAAACATTCAATTACAGTATGACTTGTGTCACATTTGTATATGCTATAATATTTTGTTTTTTATTTGCTTTTTTTTTTTTCACATGAAAGCGGAGTTACCCTTTAAAGTATCATTAGTATTGGCAGAAAAGAGGATCACGGTTTATGTGTGGATGTCAACAAAGTGCTGGAAGAAGTAATTAAAAGAGACACAAGTTGTAGGTAGGTAGATGATTATTTCTGAACCGTACAAAATGGGTGTGTTGCTGGGTCTGTTAGTGGGTCAGATAAGGCATTTACAAAGTGATAAGTGCTTGACATTTCTTACTGTTATGCTTCATCGAATCAGTCAAGCCATGATAACACCTCTATGGAGTGATAACATCACAATTTAGCTGACAAATAAAGTTATCATCAGTCTCACTAGCGATTATGCAAACAAGTAAATGACAAGTGCTTAGCTGCTAAACTCATTGTGAATGGTAGGATTTTGCAAGCAAACAAGCAAGCACATGTTATTCTGTGCTACATCTCAGGGTTTCCTGTTAAGTTCTGATAAGACATAATGCTAAGTGTAGATTGTATGTATTTTCAAGTAATTACTTCTTAAGATATAAAATAGTCAGCTCTTGTGTCCTTATTTCATTTGAAAAACAAGATTTTAAACAGCAAATTTTTGTGTGTGGAAGGTGTGTCATATTTTGGAAGCTGGTGCTTGCTGGTTTGGGAGACTGTCCATCGTGCACTAGGTATACATAGCTCCCAACTGTCCCTGATTTCGAGGGACTGTCCCTGGTTTGGAACAAGGTCCCTCTGTCCCTCTTTACTCCTTGTCCCTCATTTTTGTCTGATCTATATAGTTGGAAATAAAATGCATTACTTATCTTTCTAAAATTGTTTCCCTGTGCTAAACCTTGCATCCAATTTCTAAATTGCTGCATTTGAAAACTTCAAAAACCAATAAAAGGAAGAATAGTGATAGAAAAGCACTTGTGAGTTCAACCAATCATTTTTTTTGTACAATTCTCCTTTAAAGGGGGTGTGGCAAGGAGGTGTGTCCTATGCCTACATACTTTTGCTAATTGGTGTCCCTCTTTCCCATCTCAGAAAGTTAGAAGGTATGGGTATAATCAATTGTGCTGTAAATAAGGCCATGTGTGAATGTCTATGAAAAAAAAAATAAAAAATATGTACTGACGTTTATTACAACCACCACTCAAACAAATCTACCATAATCTGTCCACATCCACAGACTTGTGAAGATTTGTTTTTATAAGTGACTTATAAGTGACTTAGATTGCAATATTTAGTAAAACAAGCACGTGTCTGCTGCGCTTGGTAAACATTAAATAATATCTATACACAATCTCTAATTAAGCTGCAAACACAATATTGCAGAACAACAACATAAGTGTACGAAAGAGAATGATAGTGCAATGCTATAAAATCAAAAAATCTAAATCATAAAAGTCCATAACCACAGAAATCCATGAGGGATGTCAAAAGTAAGGTATATATTAAAGTGCAGCTGAATAGCATGTATGTGAAGAAGCCACCACTGACCCCGATCACACCGCCTCTTACCCTCCACTCCAGACCCTCATAAAAAAGGTCAAGATGTGCAGTAGCCAGCAATCCAGTGGAATCTCCAATATCAGTGATTTCCTTTTCAACTAATTGGATCGTCTCCACCAGGACTTTTAAATCCCATATAGAAACAAAGGAAACACTCCTCATGGTGTAGAGATCTCAACCAAGTTTAATAAGTAATAAAAATAACACTCACATGATAGGAGTATAAAATTTGCATCTCTGTATAAAACAACCAGTGTTTCTAACCAGCAAGATGGCCGCTGCACCCCCAACATGCAATGGTGCCATACGTCTCCAACTCCACCCTACACGTTTCATCTTCAAATGACATTGTCGATGCAATTTTTAACATGACTTGTATCTTGACCCGGAAATGACACACTCTAATCTTAAGCCATTCTTGGATTGCTCCCATCCACAGATAAACCTTATTGGGATCTACAGGTGCATCTCATAAAATAAGAATATCATCATTATCATGGACTGTGGAAAATGTTGAATTTCATTTGGAAATCAAGGTCTCAGAGTCTGGAGGAAGAGTGGAGAGGCACAGAATCCAAGTTGCAGGAGGTCCAGCGTGAAGTTTCCACAGTCAGTGATGATTTGGGGAGCCATGTCATCTGCTGGTGTTGGTCCACTGTGTTTTATCAAATCCAAAGTCAGCTAAGCTCTCTACCAGGAAATTCTAGAGCACTTCATGCTTCCCTCTGCTGACCAGTTTTATGGAGATACTGATTTCATTTTCCAGCAGGGCTTGGCACCTGCCCACACTGCTAAAAGTACCAATACCTGGTTTAATGATCATGGTATCACTGTGCTTCATTGGCCAGCAAACTCACCTGACCTAAACCCCATAGAGAATCTGTGGGGTATTGTCAAGAGTAAGATGAGAGACACCAGACCTAACAAAGCAGATGAGCTAAAGGCTGCTATCAAAGCAACCTGGACTTCCATAACACCTCAGCAGTGCCACAGATGGATCGCCTCCATGCCATGGCGCACTGATGCAGCAATTCACGCAAAAAGGAGCCCCAACCAACTATTGAGTGCATACTATACTGTACATGGACATACTGTTCAGTAAGCAAACATTTCAGTATTAAAAATACTTTTTTTTTTTTATTGTTCCTATGTAATATTCTGATTTTCTAAGATACTGATTTTTCGGTTCCCACTAGCTGTAAGCCTTATTCATCAAAATTAAAAGAAAAAAATGCTTGAAATATATCACTCTGTGTGTAACACATGTATACAAAATATTTGAGTTTCACTTTTTGAATTGAACTACTAAAATAAATTAACTTTTTGATGATTTTCTAATTTTATGAGATGCACCTATATATGGTGAAAGTATATGGCAAAGAATATAGAATGAATTATGTATGACCAGCCTAACTGTTGCTCTGGATGGACAGATATAACTACATTTCTAGGATCTGTTGAAATGTTCTTTTTAAATTAACTCAGTTAACTTTTACCTTTATTTGTTTTCTTACAGCCGTCCAATACAAATGATGTAAAAAAAGCCCATGTAAAATAATGTTTATACAAAAAAAAAAAAAATGTAACTTACTTTGGATTCTAATGCTTCCAGGTTTTAATGCTTGAAGGTTTTGATTCTGCCACGGTATCTATTGATTTTACACTTCAAGTACAAATAATGGCATGTGAAACAAAAATGAATACCATACATTCAAATACATTGCAAGTATTAATCACCTACAACAACCTTTATACAAATATACAGTATATCTTATAATGCTTATACGGGAAGATGTGTACATATGCAGACTGAGGTTGTAAGTCCATTAGGATTTATGTTACAGGTAAGAACTCCCCAACTTATCCTGACTATCCTGAGTACTGGCCAGAGATACCCCATTTAATATTCTTTTGTTAAAATAACAAAACACCTAATATCCAATTTGCCGACCTGGCTTTTCTGGCACTTTTTGTTTACAAGTTTAAATTAGTATTTTTTGCTAGAAAATTACTTATACCCCCTAAACATTACACGTTTTTTTTTTTTAGCAGAGACCCTAGGGAATAAAACAGCGAGCATTGCAATTTTTATGTCACACGGTATTTGCGCAGCAGTTTTACAAATGTAATTAAACAAAAATAAATAAAAAACACTTTAATAAATTAAAATGAAAAAAAAATTGCAATAGTTACCCCTTTTTTTTGTATAATATGACTGATGATGTTATGTTGAGTAATTAGATACCTAACATGTCACACTTTAACATTGCGCACGCTCCTGGAATGGCGACAAAACAATGTCAACTGGCATCAACAATTAAAATGCTTTTACAGGTTACCTGCTTTAAAGGAGGTCTAGCGCTAAAATTATTGCTCTCACTCTAACGCTCATGACGATACCTCACATGCTTGGTTCAAATACTGTTTATATATGTGTGCATGACTTACGTATGATTTTCGATTCTGCACGCGAGCTCAGAAGGATGGGGGCACTTACATTTTTTTTTCTTTTTTTTACACTGTCTCTTTATTTATTTATTTTTTTATCACTTTTTTCCTATTACAAGAAATGTAAACATCCCTTGTAATAAAAATAAGGATGACATGTCCTCTTTATGGAGAGATATGGGGTCAAAAAAACCCAAATCTCTGCATTACCTTTAACCGCTTAAACCCCGGAAGATTTTACCCCCTTCCTGACCAGGGCCTATTTTGCGTTTCGGCACTGCGTGACTTTAACAGACAATTGCGCGGTTGTGCGATGCTGTACCTAAACAAATTTAGCGTCCTTTTTTTCCCACAAACAGAGCTTTCTTTTGGTGGTATTTGATCACATGTGCGATTTTTTGATCATGCGCTATAAACAAAAAAAGAGCTTCAATTTTGCAAAAATAACAATATTTTTCACATTTTTTTATATGAAATTCCCCCCCAAAAAAATGTAAAAATCAAAATTTTTTAACATTTTCGGCCAATTTGTTTTATGCTACATATGATTGGCAAAAAAAATCGCACAAAGCATATTTTGATTGGTTTGCGCAAAAGTTATCGCGTTTACTAACAAAGGGAAAGATTTTTGTCATTTTTTGTCATTTTTGATGTTTTTTTTTTTAACGCGTAATGGCGGCAAGCTGCGATTTTTTTGCAGTACTGCAACATTGCGGCGGACAGATTGGAGCCTTGACTGACATTTTTGACACTTTTTGGGTTACCAGTGACATTTCTACAGTAATCACTGCTATACATATGCACTGTTACTGTAAAATTACACTGGCAGTGAAGGGGGTAACTTTTTTATGAGAGGGAGGGGCTATGTGTGTCCCTAGGGGCGTGATTCTAACTGTGATTGGCTGTGGCTTGAGATGTATGAACAGTGATCAATGGTTCTACATAGTAGAACCGTATGATCATCATTCATACACCGGGGAGAATGACAGGCGGCTTGTTTACATTAGCCGCCTGCCTTTCTCCCTCGTCTCCGACGATCGCGAGTGAGCACATGCGCGGGGGGGTCCGTGACCGCGCGAGAGCGCACCCCCGTCGGCGCACGCTCGCTCCTGAGACCCTCACAGGCTAGCGACTTAGACCTACGTCGCTCTACCTGTGAGGGACTGACTGCCGCAGTAAATATACTGTGAGCAGTCGGCAAGTGGTTAAAAGCAAAAGCTCTTTCGCTTTGATTTTTTTTTTCTTCCTCCCTGGACCGGAAGTGTCGTCATGATGTCACTCCAGTTCTCCAAGGCCATAGAGTAGATGTGTTAACTCTTTGATTGCCTATGGAAGTATCCAGCCACACTGTTGGATCCTTTCTCGAGTGAACAGGCGGAAATGGTAAGCCCGAGAAACACCGGCGAGCTGCGGGATGGGACGTAAGGACATGAGGCACTCGGACCGGTTTCATGAGAAATCTGTCCGCCTGCTGAAATAAAATGGTTCCGGGGTCATGGCTGATATCTTAAGCCATAATCCTGGTAAACCACTTGCAGACTGCAACGTATATATATAAGTATTGCTGTCGGCAAGTGGATATTGTCCATATTTATTTATAGTTTTTTGGGGTCTCTGAGATATTTTTTATGAGAATGGTACATACACACCTTCAGCAAAATGATTGTAACAGGACTCTTTAATGTAATATTTTAATAAATATAAATAATCTATGTGGATTTTATGCACTTGGATATATTTTAGTACTTTAAACGTTCTTTAGGTTGGATAGGTTTTGTTATATATAGTGAGTAAGTGGTGTCAGTGATGTTTCTACTTTATAACATTGGTGGTCAATGTTCCCCTTTAGAGTCCATATATCTCCTTGAGCTCCCCCTAACTGCTTGGTGGTGTTCAGCATTGCCCCCATCAACCCCCCCCCCCCCTGGTGTTCAGTGTGCTTCCCTTTCCACTCTGCATGCCAAGCAATGTCTGCTTATCCACTTTGGCTTTCACATCTGTTTACCCCTTTTGGACCAGAGCAATTTTCAAATTTCTGCAATGAGCCTGTTTATTCGGTGATAATTTTGTCATTACTTAAGATAACAATGTAATACATATATTGTTTTTAAGGACAAACAAGGCTTTCTTTTTGTGCAGAATGTCCTGAAACAATCATTTTTTTTCCGCAAACCTTAGACAATTAAGTGTAATAAAACTAAACTAAAGTCCTTTTTTCTTTTTGAGCAGTGTTAGTTTAAACATAAATAGTGTTACTGCGGGGGGGCGTGGCTTGGCGCTTGAGCGGTATGGCTGCCTAACTTCTCAGCTCCTGGCCAGCATAAGAGATCGAGCCCTGGATTAAGCCTTCTCACCCTCACAACCTGCTAAGATAAGTATGGGGAAATCCTCCACACACTCCTCTACCTCCCACTCCCCGCGCGATCCGGCGATGCAGGCAAGTAGGAGCATGCCGGATCTCTTCCCCCAGCAGCAGCAATCATGCGAGGCCCCCGGCTTCATCTCGGGCCTATGCTGATGCTGCACGTGGAGTCACCGCTGCGCGTTCTGCCTCTGATAACCCTGAGCACTCCATGCAGAAAGCTCCAGACACTCTGCCCCTTACTTCCACCCCACCACTGAACCTACAAGATCTAAGGTCAGTGGCAGAAGATATTAAGGCTTCACTGGCACTGGCAGTAGCGGATCTAAAGAGAGATATTCAAAACATTACGATCAGAATTGATGATGTGGAGGAGAAAACAAATTAACAGGCTGAATCCAAACACACTCTTAACACCGCGACCAGATCCCACTCTTCCCAACTGAGAGAGCTTCAGCGTCATATAGAAGACCTCGACAACAGGGGATGCTGTCATAACCTCAGAGTAAGGGGTCTTCCTGAATCAGTAGAAACCAGCCAGATCACAAATGCCACCCTGGCGATTTTCAACGATCTTCTTGGGAGACCTCCGGATACTCATATAGAGTTTGAGCGCTTACATAGAGCCCTGAGACCTAGATCTAGAGATTCAGATCCCCCCAGGGACATTGTATGCTGTCTTGTAAATTTCCGGCTGAAGGAAGATATCCTTAGATGAGCCAGGGACCGCCGTACGCTTTTACATCACGGCTCTGAAATCAAAATATTGCAAGATTTATCGCCCAACGCAGATGAGACCTTCGCTCTCTATTGTAAATCCTTCGTAACAGGAAAATACAGTACTGATGGAAATTTCCTTTCTGCCTGTTAGCATCCTCAAACGGTCGCACTGCAAATCTCCGCATTCCAGAAGATCTGCCTTCTTTTTGCAACGCTCTTGACATCCCACATGTCGACCTTTCAGATTGGTACAGATACTCTCAACCCCCCTCTATGGGAAGTGCAACATCCATGGACACAATACCTGAAAGAGATGAATTTCACCTGAGGCATCGCAGATCGACATCTCCCAGAAAAGACCACCTCTCTCAACCCTGCCTGAACAGAAATGGAAGTCCCACAGCATCTCCGGTTCATAGAAGACTGCGTCAATAAGGGATGGACTAACATCTGCTGATCCCCCAACATCCAGAGCTTTCTCTCTCTGCGCCCTACCTTTTTCCCTGTTTCCCCCTTTTTTTTTCCCTATTTTCTCATTTTTATTTTCTTTGATACAGATACCGGATCACCTTCTAAAAGAACCATTCTTCCTCTACGGGGTTTCCTCCACAGGACCACCCACAACGACTCAGTGTGAACAACCTCTACGAACTCAAAGATACTCAATACCTTAACGATGATCTTAACTTCCTGAGTCCATCAACAGACCGGAACGGAGTCTCATTATCTCAGCCAGAGACTTCCCACCTACTACTACACCGGGTCTGGTAACATACCCAATATTCACATGCTCCTTTTCACAGACTCACATATCACTCCAGCTCCCTGCAATGAAGGTTTACACTATGTCATCCGCATATGTTCTTTCCCCTATCCCTTTAAGATAGAGACATTTGCCCCATGATCTTTCTCTGCTGTCCCCCTATGATACCGGTTTTACAATTTACCATACAGTATCTCCCAATCATCATATGCCCCGAATCTCTCCCATATCGGACATCCTCATCTCGGACCCAACCAATGACTTTCGGCTGTTTGGTGGTCTGGAAAGATTGCGTTAATGGTCCATATCCCGCGCGGTCCATATACGATATATAATTCTCTCCTCGAATATCTACTGAGAGTTGAAACTGCTCTGAAATGTTTAATGCTGCTGGGGTGGATTGATGCTCTGGGGCCCCCTCTTCTTTTGCCACTATTCCATCACTAGCTGTAGATGACCTTAGAAAACATTCCTCACCCATCCTCCGCCTTTTACCATTTACTCTTGCACATGCTGACATATAAGGCGATGTATTGAGCCCTACTATGGGCGGATAGTTTGATTGACGCATCTTGTTTCTCACTTAGATTACATCGGGGTCCCCGGAGCACTGATCCATGCACAAGATAGCCTTCTTCCCTGGTACTTCCTCAAATTCTGGTTTTCCCTCTTCCTTACTCTACTTATCCAAGCTTCGAATGGTTCACGCTCACATATAATCCAGCCTTAATCTGTTCCAGACATACTGACAAACATCTCCTCTCCTCCCCCTTCTAGGGGCTTTCCTTTTCTTTTTTTGCCTCTGGTATATCGCATGTCCCCCTCTCAGGCGTTTTACATGAATCTCTGACAATTTTTGATAACACTCGATGTTACTAAAAAACCCCACATTGTTCTACATGGCTTTCAGAGACGTTACCTATTAACCTATGGGAAACACATAAATGTGCCCTGAGAGGCGTACTAATAGCACTTAAGGCGTCTAAGAAAAAATCCCATCAGGCCAGAACCCAAACACTAATACAGAAGATCAAGACACTCGAAAGCTACAATTAAGCACACACAAGCTCAATGCACTTATTAGGAGCTTGTATATCAAAGATTCGAGGGCTTCATGCTTTCACTCGACGTTGAGAAGGCGTTTGACAGGCTTGACTGGATCTACATGGATAACGTCCTTCAACACCTGGGCATACCAGATAGAATGTTTCATTTCATTATGTCTTTATATTCAATCCCTACAGCAAAGGTAAAGGTCAACGGTCACCTGTCAAATGCCTTCTCCATCGGTAACGGGACTAGACAGGGATGCCTACTATCCCCTATCCTTTTTATTCTCACCTTAGAACCCTTCCTATGTTCTCTTGCAACCAACCAAGATATTCATGGCATTAGTATAGGTCCCCGATTTTAGAAGATAGCTGCTTTCGCCGATGATATACTGCTCTTCCTTGGCCAACCACTCTTGTCTATCCTTATTCTTTTATGTGAGTTTAAACTCTTCCAAAGTATCTCCAATTTCAAAATTAATTTTTCAAGTAACACGCCCTCAATATTTCCCTACCCCAAGAAATAGTTACCCAATGTAAAAATAATTTTCCATTTCAGTGGCAACAAGACTCCATAAAGTATCTAGTTATACATCTCCCAACTAATCTAGCAGACCTCTTCTCCAAAAATGTTTCACCAGTACTCAAAATATTAGAGATGTATCAAAAAATGGAACAAACCTCACTTCTCCTGATTCGGCAGGGCGGCTATCATTAGAATGAATATCCTTCTCCGCCTCCTATACTTACTGAAAACAATTCCAATTAAAATCCCCTCCGCCTTTTTAAATCCTTCAAAACTCTCTGCTCAAAATTTCTTTGGAACCAAACAGACCCAGACTCTCATTCGACTTATTGACCAAGCCAAAACTCATGGGAGGTATTGGCCTACCTGACCTAAAAAAATACTATTGGGCCTGCCACCTGACAAGAATCTTGGATTGATTTCTACATAAAAAAAAACAAAGACTGGATCTCATTGGAAATCTTCCTTGACATTATCTCCATACAATCCCTACAATGGTTAGCTCCCAATAGTATCCCACATAACCTCAGGTCCCACCCATTAATTGGCGCAACCCTATCTACTTTTAGAGATATATGTAAACATTCCTCTTTATCATCCACGCCGGGCCCCCTCACACCGATAAAATTTTTTGGATACTTTTTTTTTTTTTTTTTTACATCAACGCATCTTGTTTTGGCATACCAGTCTAGTGCATTCACTGACATGTTATGTTTCCGTGTTCAACTTATTGTTACATTAACTGTTGACTGTTCATTTTGCCTTGCTGTTTGACTCTTTTCTTGTCATTCAATAAAAATATTTTGAAAAAAAAAAATAGTGTTACTGCATATAAAAAGTGTGCATTTTATTCTGTAATTTGTCCTGTTTAAAACAACACTAAAAATATGATTTTGGTACAAATTATTATTTATTTTATATATATATTATAATTATAGTTATTGCAGAGTGTTTTACAAATTAAGTAAAATGTTTTTTTTTTTTCAATTTTATACTTTCTAGTACGGTATCTCACAAAAGTGAGTACGCCCCTCACATTTTTGTAAATATTTTATTATATCTTTTCATGTGACAACACTGAAGAAATAACACTTTGCTACAATGTAAAGTAATGAGTGTACAGCTTGTATAACAGTGTAAATTTGCTGTCCCCTCAAGATAACTCAACACCCAGCCATTTGTCTAAACCACTGGTAACAAAAATGAGTACACCCCTAAGTGGAAATGTCCAAGCATGGCCCAAAGTGTCAATATTTTGTGTGGCCACCATTATTTTCCAGCTTTTCTTTAACCCTCATTGAGTTCACCAGAGCTTCACAGGCTGCCACTGGAGTCCTCTTCCACTCCTCCATGATGACATCATGGAGCTGGTGGATTTTTGAGACCTTGAGCTCCCCCACCTTCCATTTGAGGATGCCCCACAGATGCTCAATAGGGTTTAGGTCTGGAGACATGCTTGCCAAGTTCATCATCTTTACCCTCAGCTTCTCTAGCAAGGCAGCGGTTGTCTTGGAGGTGTGTTTGGGTTCGTTATCATGATGGAATACTGCCCTGCAGCCCAGTCTCTGAAGGGAGGGGATCATACTTTGTTTCAGTATGTCACAGTGAAAACATATAATAAAATATTTACAAAAATGTGAGGGGTGTACTCACTTTTGTGAGATACTGTATATGTAAAGGTGTAAAAATATCAATGAACAAAGCAAACAAAAAAAAATCACCAGGAAAATTACTATTGAATGGAGAAGGGGAATTGGGAGTTAATTAGTGGTAATTATAGTGAACTAAGGGGTTAATAAGGGGTTCAACAGAGGAACATTTAATTAGAAAAAAAATTACTTTATAGGTTGCTTTACCTCTCTTCATCTGCAGATCGAAGTTCATCGCTTTGATCTGTAGATGAAAAACACAGAAAGTTACAAATGATACAATGTTTCAATGTAACTTTCTGTATTTGCGGCTGAACAATGTTGTTGATAAACATTGCCGGACTGATTTTTTTTTACAGCTCCTGCTGCCTACCTTCTCTGTGAACTCAGCAATGCAGCTGTGATTAATCAGAGCTGAATTGCCAGGTACTGGGACAGGGAAGGATCCCGGAATGGATGTTCTAGAGACGCTCTGTGTACAATAATGACATGTTTTTGGGCATGTACACCCAGAATCTACAACTGGGTATTTAGATAAGGCCTGTCCCCTTCCTCTAAAATACTGGACTAAACAGAAAAAAAGTTAGTTAATATACTTACTTTCCCTGAGCTTATATACTGCAGGAGGTAATGTCACCATGCTTCTTCCTCAAATCTCAGGGAATGGCAAGTAGTCCAAATCCAGGATAGCTCCATCATAGTGAAAGATTACGTCTCATGAGATCTGGCCTAATCGGCTTCCAGGAGTTTATCAGGGGGACAGTGACATCACCCTTGCCTAGGGACCACAGATAGAAGCAGGGTAATGTTAGGTATATTGACTGATGTTTTCTCCCTGTTTTTTTTTTAATTTAGTGCAGTTGTTTAGTGAGGGAGTCCTCACTAAACAAGTGAACCTTGCAATTTTGGAGCAAGGTCCCCTTTAATTCAACAAAAATTGCTTAATTACCAAAAATTTGTCTGCATATTCACTACCTTTCCCAGAACAACTGATTAATATGAACAAAATATTGTAACGCAACAGAATAGCTTAGCACCTTGCAGCTACAACATTTGAAAAAATCCTTTGAAAACAGTTTGTTTTCTCTGTAGACATTTCAATGTGTAACTTTTAGTATTGACTTCAGTTTTCCTTTAACCAACTCTACCATTTCTATACAAGATTTAGGCAAACTTGTGATGTATTTAGCTAATAATGGCATGGTCGATTTTCTTGCTGCACTATATTACACCTCTCTTATCTCAGAGACTGTTGGAAGACACATAGGTGTTTAACCTTTGGGACTGGAAGGCAGATCATTAAGAGTTAATTATTAACGCAACGATTCAGTAGCAGTTCCCAGCTTTCTTTTCAGTAACTGAAAATCACAAGTTTTATGATTTTTTAATTAGATTGTAAATATTACAGAGCCATAAATGGTTTGATTTATGGCAGGCAAGTTTGAAAGTGTATACTTTATATGGCCTTCAGTTTGGAAGTTAAGTGGCTACGGAAACTTATGGTAAATTTTGCTTTCAATCGCACTCTTTGTTTTAAATATTTTTTTACTTTTTTGCCTTGGGAAACACTATTTTAGTAATTTTAATGAAAATGTAGCTATGCTACCCAACAAATGATTGCAAAGTTTTTCATAAACCTGTAAGCTTAGATCTTTTTAATGTCTCTGTAAAATATTATTTGTCCTCTTCTAATGAAAATCAAATGAGCATATTTTCATAGACATTAGATCACTGCACTACAGTAAAAATGACATTTGTTTGATAATTAGAAAGTGCATGGATACTAATGATTATAACTGATTAATTCAGAACACCGTAGCTAAATCAAATTTTGATTATCCATGCTGGAAAGCTTTGTCAGATTGAGAGATCGAGCAATATATGCTAAGCAGGCATTAAAGCGAATTGGTTATTTTGCAAATGTGGAGTTGCAGTTAAAGCGGAGTTCCGGGCACAGATCTAATTTTTTGATGAACATACCCCCGGGACAGTCAGGGCTAGCACATTCCACAATGGCTAGCCTCTGATCTGTCCCGGTTCGCACTTACCTGCAAGAAGAAATACTTACTTTGAAAATTTCTTCCACAGCGTTTCCATCTCTCTTGTGGGCAGCTGAAGCCGGCGCGGTCCTCTTCGGTGTCTTCTTCCGCGTCTTCTTCTCCCAGAATGCGCCGCACCGGCCCCTCTCGTCACTTCCGGTGTGGCGCCGCATTCCTAAACATCTTCTGGGCATGCCCAGAAGCTGTTTAGCAGGGCGTCGCCCGGAAGTGACGCGCGGGGCTGTCGCATTGATTCCTGGGAGCGATGACGTTCAGCTCCCAGGAATAATCGCGAGGCAGGAAGTGACGGGGTGAGCCTCGGCGCTGGAGGAGGAAGTACCCTGAGGTGAGTATTTACGATCTTCGATTACAAGGTGAGTGTACAAAAAAAAAAATAACTATCCAATTCCTTTTCAGGTTACGTGTAGCTAGCGGAGGGGCACAAAAAAAAAATACCGATTTTGTGCCCGGAACTCCGCTTTAATTAAACTGGTTCTCACCAAATGGATGTTACCTGCAGACCACCAGTTTGCAATGGCAACTGACTCACTCAGTGAACTGGTAGGATGTCTACAACTTCCTGTCCCTATTTGCTGACCTCTGATGTGGACATCCTACATTTATTTACTTTCAGAGGGCATATGGTAAGGCAAGAATCCATGTCATGTTATCTCCCGAAGAATACAGTGTTATACTTTCTTGTTAAGCCTGGTACACACTATTAGGTTTTTTTTTTCATTCAACCTTGCGGGTTGGCCCTTTTTTTATAACCGGCAAATATCTCCTGACAGTCCGCCCGTGTGTACCCGGCTTTAGGTTCTATTAGGGCAGTGAAATTACAGAGGGCTCTACATGATAGTATGAAAGTTATTTTTCCAAAATGGAAGTCTTCCTAGCAATGTGCAATTCTCAGGACAAGTCAAAGGTATTATAAGGAATGAAAATCAAACCAAACTGATAAGAGGCATGGAGGAGCTCAGCTATGGGGAATGATTAGAGGAACTGAATTGATTCTCTCTTGAGAAGAGAAGATTAAGCAGGTATATGATCAACATGTATAAATACATAAGTGACCCATATAGTGAACTTGGTGTTGACTTATTCACTTTAACCACTTTACCACCGGAGGATTTTGCTGTCTTCCGTCCAGGCCACTTTTTGCGATTCGGCGCTGTGCGACTTCAACTGACAATTGCGCGGTCGTGCGACACCATACCCAAACGAAATTTACGTCCTTTTTTCCCCACAAACAGAGCTTTCTTTTGGTGGTATTTGATCACCTGTGCGATTTTTACTTTTTGCGCTATAAACAAAAAAAGAGCGTTTATTTTGAAAAAATAACAATATTTTTAACATTTTTTTATATGAAATTCCCCCCAAAAAAGATGTAAAAAACTATTTTTTAAAAATTTTTTGGCCAATTTGTTTTCTGCTACCTATGTTTGGTAAAAAAAATCGCAATAAGCGCATTTTGATTGGTTTGCGCAAAAGTTATTGCGTTTACTAACAAAGGGAAAGATTTCTGTCATTTTTGGTGTTTTTTTTTTAACGCGTAATGGCGGCGATCTGCGATTTTTTTTGTGGGACTGCGACATTGCGGCGGACAGATCGGACCCTTGACTGACATTTTTGACACTTTTGGGGGTACCAGTGACATTACTGCAGTAATCAGTGCTATATATATGCACTGTTACTGTAAAAATGACACTGGCAGGGAAGGGGTTAATTTTATTGGAGAGGGAGGGGTTAATGTATGCCTGGTGCTTACTGACGTGTAGGGGGGGAGGTGACTGAGTGATTCATGGACAGATCGGATGTCCAGCTATGCTGAACAGTCCGATCTGTCACTCCCTGTCACTATGGAGATCCGTCCGCTTGTGTTTACACAGGCGGGCGGATCTCCACACTAGATCCCCGGCGATCGGGGCAGAGCAGCGGCGATCGCCGCTGCTCCTCCCCTGGCCCGACTCCCGCTGTGAATGAAAACAGCGGGAGCGAGCCTCCGGCGGCGAGCAAGCGCCGCCCAGAAGGGGGAGTGTCTGACGACGTTAATACTACGTCGTCAGACGATAACGAGCCACTCTGCCGCAGTAGTATTACTGTGAGCAGACGTAAAGTGGTTAAGGTTATCACAGAGGACAAGGGGACACTCTTTATGTCTGGATGAAAGAAGATTTATTCTCCAAATACAGAAAGGCTTCTTCACAGTAAGAGCTGTGAAAATGTGGAATGGACTTCCTCAAAAGCTGGTTCTGTCCAGCTCAGTAGATTGCTTTAAAAAAGGCCTGGATTCTTTCCTAAATGTACATAACAGAACTGGATACTAACATTTATAGGTAAAGTTGATCCAGGGATCATCCAATTGCCTCTAGGGGGATCAGGAAGGAATTGGATCAGGCTTTGCTGGGGTTTTTTTGCCTTCCTCTGGATCAACTATGGGTATGGGATTGTGTTTATAGGATTGTAAGTAAAATGTTTTGTTTTTCCCTTTTTATTGGTTGAACTAGATTGACTTTGTGTCTTTTTCAACCAGACCAACTAAGTAACTATGTAATATGTAGCTCTCTATTGTATAATAGCACTCTCTCTATGATAATGCTCAGCTCCCATAGCAGCCTCTCTGGTAACATGCAGTATTCCCACAACACTCACTGGTAATGTCCAAATCTCATGCAGTTTCCACTTCTAAAATGCAGTTCCAATAGCACCTATTCTGATGCATTGCTCTTATGCTGTTCTTTCTAGTAACAAATAGCTCTTATTATGCTCCTTTTGGTATAGGGAGAGGCTTTTGTAACATGGCAGCAAGCAAACATGAACATTTTCCATTTACAACTGCAGAAGTCAAAGTTTAAAAAAAAAATATTGTACCTCTTCGTCAACAATGGAATTAAATACCATGGATTGGGGTCTGTATGCATGGTAGAAAATTCTATTGTATTTCACACATAATAATGTATTTGTTTCTATATATACTGTAGGAAGAGGATTGCTTGGTTAGTATGTCTTTTAAAATTTCAGAGAGCAGAATACCCTGAAGCAACCATGACTGTGATTCAGTTCCTCAACCCTAATTCTCATATAACCTTTCTTTTTAGGCTTTCTTATTTGAATGGCTTTTTTTCTCAGAGAATAGGTGCAGGAACTCCCCCCTTCTAAGTCACCCCTGGTCTCCTCTCCCTACCCACCTCCGAGCACCATTCCTTGGTTCCACCCCCTACCCACCTCCCAGTACCCCCCTTTTTTAGAGAATACAGAACAAAGTATCATTCTGTGGTGCTAAGTAATTTGTATGGAATTTGTTAATTATAACAAGAAAAGCAGTAAAAGAGATCCCCTGCAGCCAGCAACAACAGACCCTGCAGAAAAAATAATTCCCTCACACAAAATTGCCCCCTGCAACATCAATCCACCCCAGCAACAATGGATCCACTCCAGCAACAATAGACCCCCAGCAGCAACAACAGATCTCCCAGCAGCCAGCAACAATAGACCTCATTCTCAACAGTTGATCCCTCTGAGCAACAACAAACCCCCCAGAAATATAAGACCCCTCCCAGCAACAATAAATCATGCACCAGCAACAATAGATCTCCCCAGCAACAATAGACCCCCCATGAAAAAATAGAATCCCACCTGCAACTATAGATCTTCCAGTGGCAATCATCAACAGATCCTCCAGCACTCGCCAGCACCCCTTGCCATTACATACATTCAGTACTGGAGGTGTCGGAATTGCGTTCCCCCACGTTGCCACTGAAAAAAAAGGTTCTGCTTGTTTCTAACTGAGGGCAATATTTTTCACACAGTATTCTTCATGTCTTGGTCTAATATAGTAAAATGACAAAGTTAACAGGTCCTGTTACAAGGCTATTTGATCGGTCCTGGTGAAAGTGGAGTGTGAGGAGGTGATAATCAGTGATTATCTGTTGTGTTGGAGTAGAACATCATTTTGTAGTACCCCAGAGTTCTTGCTGTGTGGAAACCTCTGGAGACTGGATGAGCACTTGTGAAATGAGTAGTATGTGAAATGGTCTACTGGAGATTGACCAGCTTTGACATGGAACAAGAGGGGTCATTTGCCCTGGATTATGATAGTGCACCTGTGTCCAGACTATGGACAATATTTAATTTTTTTCTTTTTCATATTCTTAACATAAAAATTACAGATTTTTTAAACAATTCATTACTGGCCTCAATGGCTGCATGTAGTGTGAGGTAATTTATCTGCAAAAATAACAACAAAGACTGAACTTGGGTTTCAGTTTGTTTCTAACAGCTTCAAAGTGCATGGTGTTTGTTTACTTTAAAAGGTTGTCAGGCTGCCTAATTTTGCTCTACATAGAAGGTGTGTATAAAGTGAAGGATAAGAAACTGTGATTTTAGTGTCTCTAGTGTCAAATTTGAAGGTGAATTTCTCCACAATGTTTCTTACTACAGAAGTGAATGACAATGTGTTTTTATGTGTTTTACCCTTATATGCTGTGGTGAGGCTTTTGACATTCATATACTTACATATTCTTAACAAGCAGAAAATTAGCTTTAAAAAAACCCTTTATGACCTCCTTTTTAGCTGCAAGCACTGTGTAAATATTCACCCTCAATGTTTACAAAAAGGCAATAAAATGCAGCTAATCTCTTCTTGCCTCTTGCTTTTTTGTGACAATATAAACTTGACATTCTTTTATGTTTCTAATGTAAACAAGTAGCTGGTGCTGTAAAATGTTCAGAAACTGGCTAAAAACCAAAATTTGAAGTCTCTGTCTCTATTGATGCATTAATCCACAGTGCCTATAGCTACACAGGTCTGAGAAAACTTGTATTACAATTGATTTATTGTTTTTAAATAATGTAGATACTTTAATGTATATATACTGGATGCATTTTAGCTTTAAGCATGGGTCAAGTTGCCCAGATTGCAAGGACAATAAATATTTTCCTTTTTGCTGTCCCATTATTGTTGTCAGAAATGGAGTTACCCTGCAGATAGTGTTGCAGTATATCAGGAAATTACTTGCATTGGAACTGTTTATAGTGTATTGTGTGCAGAACCAACTTCTAGAAGTACAGTTCTGTAGCACCCTACATGGTAAGTGCTAGGTAAAAGTATAGTGGGTCTTGGCTGCCTAACAGCAGGGCCATGATTTCAGCTGAACTGTCATGTCTCCCAGGTGTGTCTGCTGAGAGGGGAGTCTCCCCACTGGCTCCATGAGAGGATTCTCATTGGGCAGTGGAGGAAATCCAATCAGAGACACATTCAGGCCCGTATCTACCCCAGAAGGCAGATTCTGCTGCAGAGGATTCTGGGAGTGGGTATATGTTTGAGGGGAATGCATGAGACAGCATCTTTCGCGGGAAGCAGAGTCCCAGGAGGGGGAGTACGGCTGTCTCTACTCCTGTCAGAAGGATCGGGTGTTTCGGGTGGCTGCCTGGCAATCCAGAGGATGCTGAGTTGAGCTGCAGGAGGGATCCAGTGTGCCGAGGACCAGTGGAGGAAGAGGGGTTCAGTTCCAGGAAAGCCTGCCAAGGTCGTGAGTACTGTGAACTGCCCCTAGGGGTCTCCAAAGTGTAGAGGGGGCAACTCCAGAGAAGATTCTAGGGATCCAGGAGTCAGCTAGCTGTTAAAGGGGGTGCCTAATCAGAGGACCGTGAAGTGTCAGAGGGGGTACCTAGTCAGAGGACCCTAAAGTGTTAGAGGGGGCGCCAGCGGTTGGGCCCTGAAGAGCTAATGTGTACAGTGTGCAGTGTACGGAGTTAAGAGTTGCAGCGGCACAAGCAGTGACAAGGAGCTACTTCGGTCATTGAAGGGCTGAAGGGAGCTGTTCAGTGACTTTTGAGCTAAATCGAGTGTCAGGACTCAAGTATTCTACAGTCCTGGATCTTCTGAGTTAACAAACAAGTTAAAGTCGAGGTTCCAGCACTAGTTCAGCAAAGCAGTATCTACAAACGTCAGGAAGCGCTGGTCGGCATTCAGCTGGCGTTAAGATAGTGCCAACTGGCAGTTAACCTAGTTGAGCCAGAGGAGTATCCCAACCAACCAAAGATGCCGGAGTGGTCAATTCTCACACTTGGGTTCACAATTTAAATGTGCTGGCGGTGTCACCGGTAACAATGGCAGACTCTCATCAGGCTCAAGGCCTGGAAATATTGCTACAGTTCAATTTCAGAGCATTCACAAATTATGTCCTTATGAGGATAGCCCTGTTCTCCTGCAAGGGATATTGTAGGTCTACTATGGTGTAGTCTTTCAAGCAATCTGCTGTTGCCTTGCAAAAGACTGCACCATAAAAACCAATGTATATAGCTGTTGCATATTACCACCTATTTGCATGCTAAACACCAATCATACAGGTTGAAAGGATAGTAGGCCATGAAAGTGTGAGCCTTTACCAATGGGGATGTTGACTTTTTTACCTCTTTATACTGGGCACGTGATTCATGAATGGAGACCTAAAGCTCAAAGGCACCAAGCTCTTACCTGTCATTGGGTTCTACAATATCATTTTGTCTTGAAATAGGTTGGGGTGGCACATGAAAGGTAACTAGCCAACCTTCCATGATCAAATGGCATAGAGTACCCTTATCTTTTATTTTGGCACAAGCAAATGTAAACTAAAAGGTTAAGCACCAGGTTAAAAATAACATTTAAAAAATGTAATATATTTGTCCATCTAATTCAAACATAAAACTTGATTCTCTGGAGATTCGGCATAAGATGAATTAGAATGACTCTTTGGTATATTCCACATAAATTCTTCTGCTTAGGAATCTAGTGACTATGGTCAAAAATAAGACCAGGTACTGATATGTAATTTGCAAGCTGAATCCAGTTTTTTAAACTTGATCTTTGATAGACCCACCAAGTCCACTGGAATACTGGCCATCTTGGTGAGCTAGGTGGGTAATATTGGGGGAGAGCGCTTCATCAATTTTAAAAAAAAACAATTGTTAAAAACAGTTTTAAAAAATCAAAAGGTAATATTAAATTGCAGAAGATAAGAAAATGCACACATAGTGGATGGTATTGTGGCAGTGGATCCTTCACTCCTCTCTAAGAACCTTTTGCAACTTAAACTGTCAATCTCCCTAAAACCGATAAATCATGCTGTTTTTTACATTTTTTTTTTATCCCTCATGGAATCTAGTGAATCTAGCGGTGAGATCTCTAAATGTTCTAAGCCTTGATACCAGCTGTGCCATTGCAAAGAGGTCATTCATTTTTTGCTGGATTTTGATATAGTTTTATAATATGAAAATAACTGTGGCAAGAGCACCCAAATGCACAAGAAAGATGGAAACAAGCAGAGCTAGGAGTTATGCCACATTAGGCACCTAGAAGAAGAGGCCAGCCAGTGACTACCAGATGCCATCATCTGAAATATTAATTTTGAGTGAACTGACCATTTAAAGTGAACAAGGTACAGCTACAACTGCATGGAATTGTTACTAATAATAAAATGACCAATGTAGTCAGGAACAGAATTTCCCGTCGTTGGCACATAAGCAAGATTGAAATTATTACAAATAACACATTTGGCAGCCTAAAGGTTATACTATTAAAATAAAACCTTAATGGAATAAAATTGAATAGCTGTAAAATATCCAAGATTTGTGGTAGAAAATTTTAACAGCTGATGGATTGATTCCCGAAATATAGTAATTAGTGTAAAATTTGTAGCTTTTCTGATAAACCATATATCATCGTTCCTTTTCCCACTCTGTCAAGGTTAAAAGTATGTCATTTAATTGGCATCATAACAGTTGCATTTTTTTATTAAAATATTTTTAAGAATATGAAATCAAATTGAAATTAAGAATGTATTGTATAGAGAAATATAAATCATGATGATAAATATATTATAAAAATAATTACGATTAGATACAAAAAAAATGATCATTTAAAAACTACCTCCTGGAAAAGATTGAAACAGGAAAAGCACACTTACCCAAATGTACGGAAAAAATACATATTGCTTATATAATGGTCTTCATAATTAATTTCATTTTTTTTTTTTTATTAAAGTGTATGTGAAACTATAATAGAGTTTTCACTATATTTGCCTCGCTGTATACAGTTTTCTTAAGCAAGGTGTTATTTGTTAATTTGTTTCACACTTTTTTACGTGGGGATGATGCAATGAACAAAGCTTCCTATTGCAGGCTGACAACGTTGAACCACTGCCTCACAATTAGTGTGCATTGTCAGCCTGCCATGTGTACTCCTTCTATTGACCATGAGACTGTCAATCAGGTCTATCAGACATGTCATCCAAAGGAGGGAGCTCACATGGCAAGCTGACAATGCTGCTGCTAATTGAAAGGCAGTGGCTTAAAGTCTAAAGCTGGCCATACATGGAAATCAAAGTTTGAATGTGTCCTTGTAAACGCAGAAACCTTCTGTGTTTACAAGGACAGCTTTCTAATAGGTATCTCTTACAGTCACAGATTCCTGCTTGCCCTACACTCATGGCAGGGACAAGGGAGATAAGGATGCAGGTGCAGTGTGGGATGGGGTATCACGTGGTAAGCTGCACTGTGATCCCCATCTGTACCTGGGTGCACAGATGCCGACCAATGATCTTAAAGTTTAACAAAACAACGGCGCTACTGAGACACCCTAATGAAAGCTGAGGGAAGAGCGAGGGGGGAGGGGGGGGGGGGGTTGTCGTACAGGAAGAATAAATTAAATAATAAAATAAATTGTCTGTATGGTGGCTGTTCCCATAAATCTGGTCTTTAATACCTAATACACACAAGAAAGAGCAAGCAAAAGAGGGTACGTGAATCTAAGTGCAAACTGTATATACAAGTGACTGTAAAAATGAAAATATTGCACTGACTAAGTAAAACTTGGTAGTGTGCATGCCATTCTTAAACCTCCAGGGAGCTGGAAAGATCGGCAGGCAAGCAGCTTGTGTAGGCAGAGTTGTGCTTGGCATCGGCTGGATGTCAGACTGTCAACAGCACTGGGAGCTTGGGTGCAAGCTGTTAGACTGTGTGGCACCTTCTAGGTTCTCTCAGCTCACTTGGCTTTGATTGGGGAAGCTTGGTTCTCCTCGGGGATGATGTTACTAAGTTATAGGGGGTGTGGTTATACATTTCAATGCTCTGCTCCTTTGTCAAACCAATAGTGAACCAATAGTGAACAATGATCTTCCTGCAAGTAAGTGAGAGAAAGAGAGGTGGAGAGGGGAAAAGGACTGCGGAGGGAGAGAATAGTGCAGAGGTCAGAGCCAAGGAGGTGGAGGTGAGATGTGGACTGCCTGTGAAAGAGAGCTGAACCCTGCACACTATGCATGGCACACTTCTAAACTCTACACCCTGTCTGTAACACACACTTCAACCCTGCACTCTGTACTCAGAGCACCCCTGAACTCTGCACTCTGTACATAGCACACCCCTGAACTCTGCACTCTATACATAGCACACACTTGACCCTGCACTCTGCAAATAATGGGCTATTTATTAACCCTTTTATTAGTGCAATTTGCCCACACCCACCATTCAATGGGGTGCGGCGGTGGGCGTAGTTGAGTTCCTGCACCTATTCGCTGAGAAAAAGGCCCTGAATAAACTGATATAGTCTTACAGATACAACTGCAACCATAATGCTTATAAATTATATAGGGTCTGGGATTAAAAGTATATGTGGTGTGGGGTGCGCTAAACAACAAATAAATAATGAATATATAACATATATCTATGTGTGAACCAAATCAACAAAAGTAAATATATATAACATATATCAATCTGTGAAGCCAATTAATAATGCAAATCAATTGGTGCATAAACATAAAAGTTCATAAGTGTCCATAAATATTGTGCAGATGAGTAGAATGGTATTCTATCCAAATAATACGTGTATCCACCACCGAGTGAAATTCATCCTTACCAAACGGAAATAAATAAGGTGCAACTATATTTTCTTGTGCTGAAAAAATATCCAATCTCCTTGTGAACAAACACCACGTGTAAATCACCACACTCCTGTCTCAGTAGAAGTCCTATGGGAAGAAACCGGTCAGATTAGGAGGCGCACACGTCACACACAACTTGCGGTCCGTGCTGCAGCCGGCCGCAAGCCTTTGCAGGAATTCGTATGCCTATGTTTATGCTGAATATAAGACATCTAATTGTAAGTGCATTATCAACTGTTTTTTGAATAAATCTCAAGGGTAATACACTATTAGTCCTCTTTTTTCCTTTAATACACAGTGGTTTTGTGAGCTTGTAAAGAAGGATGAGGCTGTGTTTCTTGCTGGTACTCGTTGCCATCTAGTGGAGAAAGAAAGGTAGAGCGGTTCTACATCCCACTTCAGGATTTTAAAGAGGAAGCAAGGCGGTGGTTTCACTGAACAAGTGCATACCTATTACCATCTGGTAAGAGGCTAATTCTTGGTGATTTACACGTGGTGTTTGTTCACAAGGAGATTGGATATTTTTTCAGCACAAGAAAATATAGTTGCACCTTATTTATTTCCGTTTGGTAAGGATGAATTTCACTCGGTGGTGGATACACGTATTATTTGGATAGAATACCATTCTACTCATCTGCACAATATTTATGGACACTTATGAACTTTTATGTTTATGCACCAATTGATTTGCATTATTAATTGGCTTCACAGATTGATATATGTTATATATATTTACTTTTGTTGATTTGGTTCACACATAGATATATGTTATATATTCATTATTTATTTGTTGTTTAGCGCACCCCACACCACATATACATTTATCTATATTCAAAAGCACTGAATACCGGGAGCAGCTTCAACACACTATCAGCGCACCCATCCCCCCTTACAACTGGGATTAAAAGTACCATTTCAGTCTTTGCAAATGACACCAAGGTATGCGGTGGAAAAACCTCCTTACAGGATGTCTTCAACTTACAAACCAACCTCAATGGAATGTTTAGTTGGGCAACTATGTGGCAAATGAAGTTTATTGTTGATAAATGTAAAGTTATGCACTTGGGGGCTAAGAATATGCATTCATCATACATACTAGGGGGAATACAACTGGGGGAATTAAGAGAGGTGGAGAAGGATCTGGGGATTTTGGTAGATCCTATGCCTAATATTAACATACAATCTCAAACTGCGGTTTCCAAAGCAAGCAAAGTCCTTTCTTGTATTAAGAGAGGTATGGACTCCAGAGAGAGACAGAGAGAAAGAGTATCATGTACAAATCATTAGTAAGATCTCATCTGGAATATGCAGTTCAGCTTTGGGCACTAGTTCACAAAAAGGATATCGGGGAACTGGAGTAAGTGCAGAGAAGGGCAACTAAGCTGATAAGAGGCATTGAGGAGCTCAACTATGAGGAAAGATTAGAGGAACTGAATTTATTCCCTCTTGAGAAGAGGAGATTTAGGGGGGATATGATCAACATGTACAAATACAAAGGGGGTCCATATAGTGAACTTGGTGTTGAGTTATTCAATTTAAGGTCATCAAAGAGGACAAGGGGGCACTCTTTACATCTGGAGGAAAAGAGATTTCATGTCCAAATACGGAAAGGTTTCTTCACAATAAGAGCTGTGAAAATGTGGAATATATTCCCTCCAGAGGTGGTTCTGGCCAGCTCAGTAGATTGCTTTAAAAAAGACCTGGATTCTTTCCTAAATGCACATAATATAACTGGATACTAACATTTATAGGTAAAGTTGATCCAGGGAATATCCGATTGCCTTTTGGGGATCAGGAAGGAATTTTCTCCCCTGCCGGATCAAATTGGATCATGCTTTGCTGGGGTTTTTCCACATTCCTCTGGATCAACTGTGGGTATGGGATTGCGTATAAGCATAGAAGAACACAGAGGGATTGTGTAAATGGGATTGCATGGTTGTGTATGATTGTTTTTTTTTTTTTATTGGTTGAACTAGATGGACTTGTGTCTTTTTTCCACCTGACTAACTATGTAACTATGCTACTATGTAGGAACTAAATGTGAAAGTATGGACTTTGTAGGCACATAAATAGAAAATATCAGATTTTATTCATACAAAAAGTAACATACATTTAAAATCAGAGAAAAAGATTATAAATAGGTACAAAAACATAATATAAAAACCATAGACCCTGATAGCAAGTACGGTCATGTGGCCAAATCCCCTAAGGGGATAACAATATTTACCAAAACCCCTCAGGGGATATCAGCGTGGCCGTGACGCTATACTGTAGTGATAAAAGTGTTAGCTCAACATGTTTCGCCATGCTGCTTCTTCAGGAGCATAACTCACCACTAAGAGTATAGAGAGATTCAATCAGTATACTGAACCAGGATAACGCAAATATATAATATTACTTAACGATAACAAGACATAATCAGAAACATAAAAAGCTACCGAAAAAAAAACTGGACGGCAGATGAGTCAGAGGGGTCCAAAATTGTTTACCCCAATTATTCAATTTGCCACCCCTGGTAATGCACAATCCAACTAGAAAAGCTGCATTTTCTGGGGAAATTGTGTGAAGTGTTGTTGACTCCACCAGTCATATTGTAAAAACTATCAGGAATATGGCTTAGCCCTGGACATTTTTAGTGGCAGCAGGGATAGCTGAACGTTTTGATATAAGATTTGTGTAGATGGGCTTAAAAAATGAGGGAGTGGTGGCAGTTTAGAAATAATGTCCTGATTTTTCATCTCACACTCTAGCTTTTGTCAGCTCCCATTCTAGTTTTGAACATTCTGCCATTCATTCCCTATGGGACCAATTTCACCACAAAATTTTATTTAGATATTTCGTTAACCATACGGCAAAATGTTCCACGAAGTAATAGCAGACCAATCGGGAATAATCTGCACATTTTGGTATATTACTGTCTATGTAGTGTAAAAACTGTGGGAGGAGTTAGGGTGGTAAATTTGGCTATAATAATAAGAATATATATGTGAGATAACAGTAAGTGGTCTTGCCATGCAAGAACACTTAATTAATTTCAAACCTATGTTACTATGTACTTATGTAATGCTGATGCTGCAAGTGATGAAATTGAGTTTGACTCCCCTCGCACTAACACTGCGCTGAGCTCAGTCTCATGTGGAGAGGCTTGAGCAGCCTGTTAAACTTCCATCTAGGACCCTTAATGTATTTTGTAATACCAAGTTTATTTTGATGCTAATATTCCCTTAAATAACATTCCTATTTTGTTCTTTATGATATAATCTAACAAAAATCAATCGTATCAATGTAGTCTTGATGCAGTTGTGTCTATGTGCTCATGGTACACTTGTGAATAAGTGTTTATGGATTTAAGTCCTTATTTATTCATTAAATAAATAATCATTTAAACCACTTGACACAGTGACAATAATAACAAGCAGAATCCAGCCACTAAATTATGGAATACACTAAATAAAATCCCTGATGACTATATTAAACATAAAGGGAGGAAAAAAGTCTCAATCGCTGTCTGCTATTCCAACAATCATTTTCCCTGGCTTCTGTAACTCACTATAGATCTGACAGGTATATTTGTCTCAATGACACGGACGTACACATTGTGTCCTATTAGATCTGCAAACTGACAAGTATAGCCACACATTACGCAAGCAGACACATAAATAATGGTATCAGCCCCGAAGTATATGATCACGCAGTTGTGACATATGACAATACCTGTACACTAGTGATGTGAGTTTTCCACTCCCTATGTCTCTTTTCTGGTGAAGGAACATGCCAACACTCCATCTTGCTCATGTTCTGTTTCCTTGGTGTTGGCCCTAATAGCATCCATAAATAAATGTTAAATTATTCATGAACGTTATTTTGTAAATTCCGCTAGGCCACACCTCTCTGGGGGCATATTTATGAATGCACGTCAGTCGAAGATCAATATGTCTGCCAAGCTTCTAACCTCTGAGGCAGAATTCCCACATCTACTCCAAAATGCTGCAAACGACTCCAATTCCACTACAGAAGTCATCCATCATGCTGTCACTTTAATTCAGATGCTGCTACTTGTTTTAATAACATACATCTTACAGGGAGAATATTGCCAACACAAGAGCGTGGAGACACATTTTACAACCGCATCAAATGTTATTAACCCTTTGGTCTACAATAGTCTTACCAAATAGCGTGCTCCTTTATCAATAATGTTCAATACCTGAAGCCATTTCGCTTCCAAATCTTTTATCAATCCACATATTAAGATACATATACTGTATTTTAACTGAAACATTTTAAAAGGGTACAGAACAAAATTAATATGGCTAGGGTTATATAGCAAACAATGGAAAAATAAATTCTGTCTCCCTGCAGGATATATTATTGAAGACAGGCTTAAAAAAAAAATGAGCACATAAAAAAATTAAACTTAAAAAAAATAAAAAATCAGGATTGTATTAAAATAACCACATCTGCTTTCTTTGCATCTTGTCTTAATGAGAGCAAGGAAGCAAATCACATACCCTTTCCATACCTGGAAGCATTGGGTAATCAGTATTCTGCACTACTGGCAGCTGAATGGATTGGGCCTCAATAGGTTTCTGGGGAGGGGGCAGAATAGGTTTGATTTAAAGTGATTTTAAAGTCTACTTACCTGCTCTGTGAAGTGGTTTTGCACAGAGCAGCCCCAAACCTCCTCTCCTTGGTTTCTCTTCGGCTCTCCTTGCCCCTCCCTCCTGTTGAGTGCCCCTACAGTATTCAGACATGGAGCCAGGGCCTGGCCTCGCCCCGTCTCTCTCATTGGCTCACTGACTTTTGATTGACAGCATTTGGAGCCAATGGGGCCACGCTGCTTTGTCTCAGCCAATGGGGAGGGAGGGTCCCAGGCAGCCGAGACACTCCTGCAACATCATTGGATCGAGGCGGGCTCATGTAAGTATTAGGGGGCTAAGGGGGGGCTGCTGCGCACAGAAGGCTTTTTATTTTAATGCATACAGTAGAATGCATTAAGATAAGGAAAACCTTCTGACTTTACAATCACTTTAAATCAGTAATAAACCCAAAAGCATTTATTTTATTGCAGCTTACCAATGCTTAGATATGATGGTTGCATTCGTTTTTTTTGTAGGCTTTCTTTCTTCTATTTTCTTCTGGTGATTAAAGAAGTAACTCTGTTGTTTTTCAAAAGAAAAAGCAGGTATATCAGTTACTGGAATGAAACATGGTAGGGGTGCTACATTTGGGTTACCCGTCGACAAGCAGAACACCAGACATGATCAAGTGAGTGCAAGAAATGCTGGCAGGAGATCTGTGGCAGACTCTATCATTGATGGAGAAGGAATTGGGCATTAGCAAGGAGATGGTGCACATCATCGTGCACAAAGATTTGGGTAAGTGGAAGATCTGTTACCAGTTTGTGCCACACAAGCTGACAGAGGAGTACCTTACAGAGTACCTTACACTTACAGAAGTAAGTGTTGGCCAGTATAGGCCCCAAAAATTTGCCCACATGGGTTTACCTGACAGCTAAGAACGTTGTATTCTGTGGCTGAAGGTACATTAGGCATTCACAGCATACAGAAGTAAGTGTCGCCCATTACAGGTCCCAAAAATTAGCCCACATGCGTTTACCTGACAGCTAAGAACGTTGTATTCTGTGGTTGGAGGTACATTAGGCATTCACAGGATACAGAAGTAAGTATCAGCCAGTATAGGCCCCAAAAATTAGCCCACATGGGTTTACCTGTCAGCTAAAAAACATTGTATTCTGTGGCTGAAGGTACATTAGGCATTCACAGGATACAGAAGTAAGTGTCGGCCAGTATAGGCCCCAAAAATTTGCCCACATGGGTTTACCTGACAGCTAAGAATGTTGTATTCTGTGGCTGGAGGTACATTAGGCATTGACAGAAAAAATAATTGTCGGCCATGAAAGGCCCCAAAAATTAGGCATTCAATGGACATGAAATGCCCTTTATGCCGCTGTATTTACCGAAGACAAGGACCATGAATTGTTGTGGGTGGATGGCGGTCTGGCGGATATTTGTGGCCTGTCATGAGGAAATGTAATCAAACATGGTCTACTGGTCACATGTGTTGAATTCCTCAGAGATCCATGCCTCATTCATTTTTATAAATGTGATGTAGTCAACACTGTCATGAGCTAGGCGAGTGCGCTTATCGGTCACGATCCCCCCTGCTGCACTGAACGTCCTTTCGGACAGGACACTGGACGGGGGGCAACCCAACAGTTCCATTGCAAATTGTGCAAGCTTTGGCCAGAGGTCAAGCCTGCCCACCCAGTAGTCCAGGGGTTCATCACTCCTCAGAATGTCCACATCGGCCGTTAACCCGATGTAGTCGGACAACTGTCGGTCTAAGCGTTCCCTGATGCTGGATCCAGAGTACAGCTGTCGATGGGTTGGCTGAAAGAAGGATCTCATATCTGAAGTGACCAACACATCTTCAAACCACCCTCTTCTTGCAGGCGCTGTTGGATTGCTACCCGCAACTGTTTCTCTGTGAGTGGAAATTCCTTTGCCAGCGCACGCAAAAGCAGAATGCAGCATTTCTCGCAGTAAGGCCTGGAAGTGCTACATTCTGACCGCCCTCTGTGATGGTGGTAACATTTCCGCCATTTTTTGTTTGTACCAGGGGTCTAAATACATTGCCACCCAGCACTGGTCCTTGCCCTTAATGCTTTTTACACGGGGGTCTCCCTTAAAACACTGGAGCATAAAGGCCCCCCATTTGCACTCAACTGTACGCGGTGTAGTGGCCTGGCTCCAGCTCATGATCCAGGATAAGGTCATCCTCGTTCTCCTCCCCCCCATCCACGGACAACACCAGGGATCCCAGAAAGGTTTAAAGCATGCTCTTCTTGCTCCTCCTCATCTGCCCCGGCACATGACTCCTCTTCAGACTCCTGTTGTTGACTTGTCTAAGATGGAGTAGCACCCCCTCGGGGATTCATCCAACATTGCGACTTCCTCATCTTCCTGCTCCTCGACGGCTTGATCAATGACACAACGCAATGCACGCTCCAGAAAGAAGGCGTAAGGTACGATGTCACTAATGGCGCCCTGGCCGTGCCTGACCAGTTTGGTGATCTCATCAAATGGCCGCAGAAGTCTGCATGCGTCGTGCATGAGCAGCCACTGGCGAGGGTAAAAAAAACCAAGCTCCCCAGAACCTGTCCTGCCACAGAGTTCGTACAGGTAGTCGTTAACTGCACGTTTCTGCAGGAGCAGCCTATCAAGCATATACAACGTCGGGCAGTCAAAAATAAGACACCTGACGGGCAGGTTGCATCGCCCCTGAATGTCAGCAAGGTGAGCCATGGCTGTGTAAGATCTTCTGAAATGGCCTGAGATTTTCCTGCCCTGCTGCAAGATGTCCTGGACCCCAGGGTATTTGGCAACGAATCGCTGCACCACCAAGTTCAGGACATGTGCCATGCATGGCACGTGTGTAATTTTGCCCTGTTTCAGCGCGCTCAGCAGATTGGCACCGCTGTCGCACACCACTTCCACACCTCTTCCACTACCAACTGTCAAATTGATCGGTGTCAGCCACTGATCTGCCTGTGAACGCAAAGCTGAAAGGAGTGCAGGACCAGTGTGGCTCTTGGCTTCCAGGCACAACAGACGCAGCACAGCATGGCAACGTCTCACCTGGCATGTGGAATAGTTTCTGGGGATTTTGGGTGGCGCAGCGGAAGAGACGGTAGCAGCGGAAAAGGAGGAGTCAGCCGAGGAGGAGAGGGAGGATGGAGTAGGAGGAGGAGAAGAAGAGGCAGGCCTGCATGCAATCTGTGGAGGTAAAACCAAATCTACACGGGTGCCATGGGTTACATGCTTGACAGCTGTCAGAAAGTTCACCCAGTGGGCAGTAAAAGTTATTTACTGTACCTTCCCTGCCCATGTTTGCTAGACCATGTGTCTGTGGTCAGATGTATCTTGGCACCGACACTGTGGGCCAGAGATACATTCCCTTACTTCTGAACATGGCCATACAGCTGTGGAAGGCCCTTCTGCAAGAAATATTTCCTGCCTGGGACCTTCCATTGTGGTGCTCCAATGGCCACAAATTTCCAAAAGGCCTCCGAGTCCACCAGTTGATATGCCAGTAGTTGGCGGGCTATCAGTTCCGACAAGCCAGCAGTCAACCGTTGGGCAAGAGGGTTATCTGGTGTCATTATTTTTTTACGCTCCAACATTTGGGCCACGGAAGCCTGCATTTTTCCAGAATAACGTGAGGACGGCATGATGGAAGGTGGAGTGGAGGACAATTGTGAGGAGAGAGGAGAAGGAGAAGAGGCTGGACGGTGAGAGCCTGGAGTGTGGCTTTGTGGGTTCTGACGGCGTTGCTCCCACTGGGCTCAGTGATGGGCGTCCAGGTGCCTTCTTAAGGCGGTCGTCCCTAGGTGAGTGTTGGGCTTACCGCGACTTACTCGTTGACTGCAAAAGCTGCAGATGGCAACACTATTGTCAGCAGCGGACACATTAAAAAAAGCCCACACTGCGGAGCCATGTGCTGGCGTCCTGGGAGCGCCAGATGTGACTGTACATGGTTGATGGCTGATACATTGGCAGTCTGCTTTGTCCCTCCTGTGCAATGCAAGTTCTGCCAGCTTCTCCTCCCTATCTGCTGATCCGTCTCTCCCTCTGAACTCCCCTCCTCTTCCTCTCTTGTGGGCACCTATGTGATGTCCATAGACACGTCATCACCTTCCCCACCACTAACATTGGAGATCTCGGAGTAGGCAGCAACAGTGGGGACCAACCTCCTTGGGCTGATCTGGGTACTGTCGTCAGACTGCTGAGTGGCGGCTGTTGCTACTTCCTCTTCCTGATCCGATGCCAAGAATGGCTGAGCATCGCAAATGTCTTGTGATGGATCGGAAAATAATTCCAGTGACTCAAGCGGAGGGTATATGGTGGTGGTGTTGGTGGTGGTGTCTTTGGGGGTGCACACAGCAGAGAGTGAAGAGGGTGCAGATAGAGAGGATGAGGAGGGTGCAGAAGAGGAAGGCTGAGGGAGCCGCTCAACCAAGTCTGGTGTGTCCTTTGAGGTAATCAAACGCACCTTCTGAAACTTCACACTTTGGCTCCGGCCTACTGCTCCTGCCCTACCCCTACCACCCTTGTGTAAGGGCCTGCCTCTTCCTCTGCCTGTCATTTTTTAATTTACCCTGTGACAAAAGTCTCTAGAGAAGCGCAGTATATGTGGAACAAGGTATATAACACCCCGCTTCAATCTGTGGTATCGGGGGGGCCACTGGTTTATCACACCAGTTCTACAAAAAATTGGCCAGTAACGGTTGTCACTGTGTGTAGTACAGTTAACACAGCAAAAGAGGCCAAAATTTTGCAGGACTAAAATACACTGTTATAAAAGTATACTGTTAAATAACACCCACTTCAATCTGTGGTATTGGGGGGCCACTGGTCTATCACACCAGTTGTACAAAAAATTGGCCAATAAGTTTGGCACTGTGTGTAGCAGAGTTAACGCAGCAAAAGAGGCAATATTTTTGCAGGACACAAATACACTTCTAAAAGTATACTTAGATAACACCCCACTTCAATATGTGGTATTAGGGGGCCACTGGTCTATCACACCAGTTGTACAAAAAATTGGCCAGTCAGTTTGGCACTGTATGTAGGAGAGTTAACGCAGCAAAAGAGGCAATATTTTTGCAGGACACAAATACACTTCTAAAAGTATACTCAGATAACACCCCACTTCAATATGTGGTATTGGGGGGCCACTGGTCTATTACACCAGTTATAATACTTTTTTAAAAGTGCTTTTGTCACTGTTTGTAGTATTGCTGCAGAAACGGTCACCACACCAGTCACAATGCTGCACAGTGCACAATACAAATCCACTATAATATGCTTTCTATATGGCTGTGTCATGGGACAAAGTTCTTGCCAATGTAAACTAATATGGCCGCCACGAACAACGCCATATTTTCGCAAAATCGGCGGACTGCGAACTAGCAAAGCTCGCCGCGAACCGACCGCCGGCGAACCACAAGGCCATCCCTAGTTAGCATACACTTAGTTTTTCTGAGCTTGGAATGCCTATTTTCATAAACAGTTATACCAGATCATCCAGAGTGGGGCAAATATCTCAGCCAGCCAATTAATTTCTAATGAGTTCCTTCAGAAAGAAGCCAATAGTGCTGTGTACTCTAAACGGGTAAATCAAGGCAAAAAAAAAAAGAAAAAGCCTATGCAGTACATGCATATGCACATATTTTATCCCTTGCCCTGCAAGTACAAAAAAATACCAATTAATCTGCCAAAAATGTACTCAACTTATACAGTGCCTTGCAAAAGTATTCGGCCCCCTTGAACTTTGCGACCTTTTGCCACATTTCAGGCTTCAAACATAAAGATAAAAAATTTTTATTTTTTGTGAAAAATCAACAACAAGTGGGACACAATCATGAAGTGGAATGAAATTTATTGGATATTTCAAACTTTGTTAACAAATAAAAAACTAAAAAATTGGGCGTGCAAAATTATTCAGCCCCTTTACTTTCAGTGCAGCAAACTCTCTCCAGAAGTTCAGTGAGGATCTCTGAATGATCCAATGTTGACCTAAATGACTAATGATGATAAATAGAATCCACCTGTGTGTAATCAAGTCTCCGTATAAATGCACCTGCACTGTGATAGTCTCAGAGGTCCGTTTAAAGCGCAGAGAGCATCATGAAGAACAAGGAACACACCAGACAGGTCCGAGATACTGTTGTGGAGAAGTTAAAGTCGGATTTGGATACAAAAAGATTTCCCAAGCTTTAAACATCCCAAGGAGCACTGTGCAAGTGATAATATTGAAATAGAAGGAATATAAGACCACTGCAAATCTACGAAGACCTGGCCGTCCCTCTAAACTTTCAGCTCATACAAGGAGAAGACTGATCAGAGATGAAGCCAAGAGGCCCATGATCACTCTGGATGAACTGCAGAGATCTACAGCTGAGGTGGGAGACTCTGTCCATAGGACGACAATCAGTCATATACTGCACAAATCTGGCCTTTATGGAAGAGTGGCAAGAAGAAAGCCATTTCTTAAAGATATCCATAAAAAGTGTTGTTTAAAGTTTGCCACAAGCCACCTGGGAGACACACCAAACATGTGGAAGAAGGTGCTCTGGTCAGATGAAACCAAAACCTAACTTTTTGGCAACAATGCAAAATGTTATGTTTGGCGTAAAAGCAACACAGCTCATCACCCTGAACACACCATCCCCACTGTCAAACATGGTGGTGGCAGCATCATGGTTTGGGCCTGCTTTTCTTCAGCAGGGACAGGGAAGATAGTTAAAATTGATGGGAAGATGGATGGAGCCAAATACAGGACCATTCTGAAAGAAAACCTGTTGGAGTCTGAAAAAGACCTTAGACTGGGACGGAGATTTGTCTTCCAACAAGACAATGATCCAAAACATGAAGCAAAATCTGCAATGGAATGGTTCACAAATAAACATATCCAGGTGTTAGAATGGCCAAGTCAAAGTCCAGACCTGAATCCAATCAAGAATCTGTGGAAAGAACTGAAAACTGCTGTTCTCAAACGCTCTCCATCCAACCTCACTGAGCTCGATCTGTTTTGCAAGGAGGAATGGGCAAAAATTTCAGTCTCTCAATGTGCAAAACTGATAGAGACATACCCCAAGCGACTTACAGCTGTAATCGCAGCAAAAGGTGGCGCTACAAAGTATTAACTTAAGGGGGCTGAATAATTTTGCACGCCCAATTTTTCAGTTTTTTATTTGTTAAAAAAGTTTGAAATATCCAATAAATTTCGTTCTACTTCATGATTGTATCCCACTTGTTGTTGATTCTTCACAAAAAAATTACAGTTTTATATCTTTATGTTTGAAACCTGAAATGTGGCAAAAGGTCACAAAGTTCAAGGGGGCCGAATACTTTCGCAAGGCACTGTAAGTCCTGTTTATGGGTTGACAACACAGCTTTTTTTTTTGTTTTGTGAACTGAGTTTGGTCAGCCCTGTCCAGTATATTTCTCAACTTCTCCACCACTCCAGCCCTCTACAACATGAGAGCTAATCATTCTAAAGTCGAAGATACGAACAGGGATGGTTAAACAGCTTCTTTGACACAGGAAATGTTCCAGAGGATTTAGGAAAGCTCTGAATTTCTGACAAAATAAACAGCTTTTGCACTTACCAAACAGAACTAACAAATATGCTATACTGAACAGGCCGAAAGGGAAAAAATAAAAGAAATCACCAAATACATCCGGAAAGTATTCACAGCATTTTTACTTTTTTCACATTTTGTTATTGTGAAGGTATGCACCGTCACTGAGACTGAAAAAACTATGTGACAGATAAATTGATGGTTTGGACTGCTTCAGTTGGTCAGACTTGTAACAAACGCCTGTCATCAGCTCAAAAATCTGTCTTCCACGCATTGTAATTATGCTGATTTGCTCACCTATTGTTTACGGTGGGTTCTCAGTATTTACACTATGATATGTGTATTTGTATCTAGTTTTAAGCCCCGTACACACGTACCGATGGTCGGCTTACAAATGTTCCTCTTTTCTCCCCGGGATGTCGGTGTCTGCTGAAAAGTGCAAAGACAGCACAAGGACAGCACAAGAATTTTGTCCGCCGACTGCAGAAGTGATGTCATGTAATGGTTAACTTTCCCTGTGTTTTCTATTTTCTGAGCATGCCCAGTCTTGCAAATCTGCGGTCTGTCGGCCGAATTGTGTACTGACAGGCGAACAATCGTCCGTTCTGGTGTCGGCATACAAATATTTTCATGTTTGCACGAAAGACTTTTGTCCGCGGATTGTGCGCAGACATCTGTCGGAGGCACCATACTAACACGCGTACAATCGGCAGATCCTTCGTCCACCGACGTTTGTATGCCGACGATCGGTACGTGTGTACGGGCCTTTAGCTGTATCTCGTTATCTAAGTATTGTGTGATGTTTTGGGTAAATGTTCATGTAGTGACTAGGGTTGAGCGGACACCTAGATGTCCGTGTTCGACGGGTTCGGCCGAACTTTAAAAAAAAGTCCGGGTCCGTGTCCCGGACTTTTACCGAACTTTTCCCGGACACCGAACCCCATTGAAGTCAATGGGGACCCGAACTTTAAGGCACTAAAATGGCTCTAAAACACCAAAGGAAAGGACTAGAGTGCTGCAAATGGCAGCAAAACGTAATTAAGAGCATGGCAAGTGCTCTGCAAACAAATGTGGATAGGGAAATAACTTAAAACAACAAAAAAAAACAGAAAAATAAAACAATGTTCTTCTTCATCTCTGAAGGACGAGGCCCATATGGAGTAGGAGGGAGGTTGAGGTGGTGGTGGATGTGGCGGTGACATAGGCGTGCGCACAGGGTGTGCTGGGTGTGCCTGGGCACACCCTAATCACCTAGGGCACATAGCATTGCCAGTGAGGAGATGGGAAAGATCTCCCTGGGACCTGCTCTGCTCTATTTCTCCTTGCCTACAGGTACATGGCCCCGATACATTACTCTCCCTGCTGGCAAACACATGCATGTGTATTTCAACTTTGGGGTGCACACCTTAATGCAATAGGCTGCGCACACCTATGGGCGGTGTAGGTGGAAGCGGCGGTGGAGGAGGACCAGGGCCGGATTAACAGCATCATGGGCTTGGTGCTGAGGATTTTGAAGGGCCTTAAGGGCCGTGCCTTGCCATGCACCCAGAGGAGGAAGGGTGCAGCCATGCATGCCTAATTCAACATGGGATGCTGTCTCTGAAGCCCATAAACACATCCATGCATCGCCAACTGTCCCTCCTTGTCCGGCCTTCACGCTGTGTGGGGAGGTTCTGAGGGTGCTGCCTGGGGAAGCGAGCATAGAAGCCAGACTTCTGTGTTTACAAGTGACAGAAGAGCGGTAACAGTGAATATGGCCAACCCGGGGCCTATATAAAAGGTAGGGGCCTGGAGCTGCAGCTCCAATAGCCCCTACATTAATCTGGCCCTGAGGAGGAGGACGAGGTAGCCAACACTGCTTCTTTTCAAAAATTTTAAATGAGGGTACACCCCAAAAGAGTGAGAAAGAGCAAAAATGGAACAATGGGTGGGTAAGGTCGGTATCCATTGCTATTCTGCATAAGGTACGGAAAAGTCCCGTGGGATCCATGCCTGGTTCATTTTAATGAACGTGAGCTTGTCCACATTGTCTCTGGACAGGCGGCTGCGCTTGTCTGTTATAACGCCCCCAGCCGTGCTAAATACCCGTTCAGATAATACACTGGCTGCAGGGCACGCCAGCACCTCCAAGGCGTAAAGGGCAAGCTCAGGCCATGTGCCCAATTTGGAGACCCAGAAGTTGAAGGGGGCAGACCCGTCATTCACTACATGTAGGCGTGTGCACACATACTGCTCCACCATGTTGGTAAAATGCTGCCTCCTGCTAAGACGTTCCATCTGAGCTGCTGGTGCTGCTGTTTGTTGTGGCGTGCTGACAAAGCTTTTCCACATTTCGGCCATGCTAACCCTGCCTTCTGAGGTGCTGGCGGTGCCCTGGTTGCGTTGGCGACCTCCTCCTCCTCCTCCTCTGCCTTGTGCTTCCACTGTGGCCCCGCTGTCAGATGGGAATGCCAGCAGCATGGCGTCTACCAGCGTGCGCTTGTACTCGCGCATCTTGCGATCGCGCTCCAGTGAGTGAATTAAGGACGGTACGTTGTCCTTGTAACGGGGATCCAGCAGCGTGGCCACCCAGTAATCAGCACAAGTTAGAATGTGGGCAACTCGGCGGTCGTTGTGGAGACACTGCAGCATGTAATCGCTCATGTGTGCCAGGCTGCCCAGAGGCAACGAAAGGCTGTCCTCTGTGGGAGGTGTATCGTCCGTGTCCTCTGTATCCCCCCAGCCACGCACCAGTGATGGCCATGAGCTGGCCTGGGTGCCACCCTGCTGTGAACATGGTTCCATCTCCTCCTCCAGCTCCTCCTCCTCCTCATCCTCCTCATCCTCCAGAACTGTGCCCCTGCTGGACAATTGCGTCCCTGGCGTTTGCGTGTGCAGGAACCCACCCTCGGAGCCCCTTGCGAATGACTGCCCTGAAAGCCTTGGAAATGTTACCTCTTCATCCTCCTCCTCCTCCTCATCCTGTGCCACATCCTCTTCCATCATCGCCCGAATTGTTTTTTCAAGGAGGCATAGAAGTGGGATAGTTAAGCTGAGAACGGCGTCATTGCCACTGGCCATGTTGGTGGAGTACTCAAAACAGCGCAACAAGGCACACAGGTCTCGCATGGAGGCCCAGTTATTGGTGGTGAAGTGGTGCTGTTCCGCAGAGCGACTCACGCGTGCGTGCTGCAGCTGAAACTCCACTATGGCCTGCTGCTGCTCGCACAGTCTTTCCAGCATGTGCAAGGTGGAGTTCCACCTTGTGGGCACGTCACATATGAGGCGGTGAGCGGGAAGGCCGAAGTTACGCTGCAGCGCTGCCAGGCGAGCAGCAGCAGGGTGAGAACGCCGAAAGTGCGCACAAACGGCCCGCACTTTCTGCAGCAGCTCTGACATATCGGGGTAGTTTTTAAGGAACCTCTGCACCACCAAATTCAGCACATGCGCCAGGCAAGGGATGTGCGTCAAACCGGCTAGGCCCAGAGCTGCTATGAGATTTCGCCCATTATCGCACACCACCAGGCCGGGCTTGAGGCTCGCTGGCAGCAACCACTCATTTGTCTGCTGTTCCATGCTCCTCCACAACTCCTGCGCGGTGTGTGGTTTGTCCCCCAAACAGGCAAGTTGTAAAACTGCCTGCTGTCGTTTACCCCTGGCCGTGCTGAAGTTGGTGGTGAAGGTGTTACGCTGTCCGGATGAGGAGGCGGTAGAGGATGAGGAAGCGGAGTAGGAGGAGTTAGGAACAGGAGGCAAACTGAAGCGCCCTGCAATCCTCGGTGGTGGAAGGACATGCGCCAAATTGCTATCCGCCTCAGGCCCATCCGCCACTGCATTTACCCAGTGTGCCGTTAGGGAGATATAACGCCCCTGACCGTGCTTACTGGTCCACGTATCCGTAGTTAGGTGGACCTTGGCACAGATGGCGTTGCGCAGTGCACACCTGATATTTTCCCCCACTTGGTTGTGCAGGGAAGGGATGGCTTGCCTGGAAAAGTAGTGGCGGCTGGGCACGACGTACTGTGGGACAGCCACCGACATAAGGTTTTTAAAACTGTGCGTCTCCACCAGACGGAATGACAGCATTTCAAAGGCCAATAATTTTGAAATGCTGGCATTCAGGGCCAGGGATCGCGGGTGGGTAGGGGGGTACTTCCTCTTCCTCTCAAGTGTTTGGGAGATGGAAAGCTGAACGCTTCCACGGGACATTGTGGAGATGGTTGTTGGTGACCCAGGTGGTGGTGTTGCTGACAGATCGTCTGTTTGCGGGGTGGCAGGTGCCGGTATCACTACAGATGTGGCTGGAGCGGCCGAGACTGCAGCAGAAGAGGAAGCAGGATGAGCCAGAGACGTTTCTTGGTTTTGAAGGTGTGTACTCCACTGCAGCTCGTGCTTTG
Organism: Pelophylax lessonae; assembly: GCF_965119305.1. Lineage (NCBI taxonomy): Eukaryota > Metazoa > Chordata > Amphibia > Anura > Ranidae > Pelophylax > Pelophylax lessonae. The sequence continues at coordinate 584,882,221 of NC_138770.1, forward strand.
CACTTAGATGCCTGATCATGCAGGTTGTGCTCAGGTTGAGAAGGTTTATGCCTCGCTTCAAGCTCTGATTGCACAGGGTGCAAACCACTCGTGTCCTGTCATCAGCACATTTTCTAAAGAACTTCCACGCTAGAGAACTCCTTTGAGCTGACTTTGGTGCGCTCGTTCCCTTGCTGCGTTGGGCAGTAGCGGGCGTAGTGTCTAGGGCACGGCCGCTCCGCTTCTGCACCCTGCTCCCTCTTCTGCTGTGCTGGTGGCTCTGTGCGACCACCGCCTCTTCCTCCAAACTACTCAGGTCACCTGCATGACGTTCATTCCATGTGGGGTCGAGGACCTCATCGTCCTCCACATCATCTTCCACCCAGTCTTCACCCCTGCCCTCCTTGTCGGTCTCCACAATGCTGAACGCCGCAGCAGTTGGCACCTGCGTTTCGTCATCATCGGAGACGTGCTGCGATGATCCTTGCATGTACTCATCTTGAGAAATAAGTGGTTGGGCATCGCTGCACTCAATCTCTTCCACTTCTGGGGCAGGGCTAGGTGGATGGCCCTGGGAAACCCTGCTGACAGAGTCCTCAAAAAGAATAAGAGACTGCTGTATGGCTTGGGGCTCAGACTGCTGGCCTGATTTGCAAGGGGGTGAGGTGAAAGACGGTTGGACATTGGCTGCAGGTGCCAACTCTGACCTTTCTGCAGTAGACTGGGTGGGAGACAATGTGAAGGAACTGGAGGCACTGTCAGCAGCAAACCAATCTACTATCGCCTCAACTTGTTCTGGCCTCATCACTTCTAGGGGCGTTTGATGCCCTACCAAATACTGATGCAGGTTCTGTCGCCTACTCACACTTGAGGAAGGTGTTTCACTTGTGCGTGTAGCTGGCACAGATCGACCACGTCCTCTCCTTGCAACAGGAGCTCTACCAGCAGCACCACGACCCAGGCCACGGCCCTTATTTGACGGTCTCCTCATATTTCTGTAATTTAAGATCTTGCCCTAGAAAGGTTTTTATTGAATAGCGGAATAGGAAATATGATCCAAAAAAGTGTATGTATCTCGCACGTACAAAACCACACTAGGCCCCAATTACTATTGTTTCTACCCCTAAAAGGATGGATGAGGAGTAGGAGGAGTATGGAACAGACAGCACCCTCAAATCTTCAGAAGTATGAGATGAACCCCAAAAACTTGGAAAGGTGGATCTCACACGTACCGACACAGACTATCCCGCAATTCAATTGATCCTCAAAGGTTTTTATTGAATAGCGGAATAGGAAATATGATCAAAAAAAGTGTATGTATCTCGCACGTACACAACCACACTAGGCCCCAATTACTATTGTTTGTACCCCTAAAAGGATGGATGAGGAGTAGGAGGAGTATGGAACAGGCAGCACCCTCAAATCTTCAGAAGTATGAGATGAACCCCAAAAACTTGGAAAGGTGGATCTCACACGTACCGACACAGACTATCCCGCAATTCAATTGATCCTCAAAGGTTTTTATTGAATAGCGGAATAGGAAATATGATCAAAAAAAGTGTATGTATCTCGCACGTACACAACCACACTAGGCCCCAATTACTATTGTTTGTACCCCTAAAAGGATGGATGAGGAGTAGGAGGAGGAGTATGGAACAGGCAGCACCCTCAAATCTTCAGAAGTATGAGATGAACCCCAAAAACTTGGAAAGGTGGATCTCACACGTACCGACACAGACTATCCCGCAATTCAATTGATCCTCAAAGGTTTTTATTGAATAGCGGAATAGGAAATATGATCAAAAAAAGTGTATGTATCTCGCACGTACACAACCACACTAGGCCCCAATTACTATTGTTTGTACCCCTAAAAGGATGGATGAGGAGTAGGAGGAGGAGTATGGAACAGGCAGCACCCTCAAATCTTCAGAAGTATGAGATGAACCCCAAAAACTTGGAAAGGTGGATCTCACACGTACCGACACAGACTATCCCGCAATTCAATTGATCCTCAAAGGTTTTTATTGAATAGCGGAATAGGAAATATGATCAAAAAAAGTGTATGTATCTCGCACGTACACAACCACACTAGGCCCCAATTACTATTGTTTGTACCCCTAAAAGGATGGATGAGGAGTAGGAGGAGGAGTATGGAACAGGCAGCACCCTCAAATCTTCAGAAGTATGAGATGAACCCCAAAAACTTGGAAAGGTGGATCTCACACGTACCGACACAGACTATCCCGCAATTCAATTGATCCTCAAAGGTTTTTATTGAATAGCGGAATAGGAAATATGATCAAAAAAAGTGTATGTATCTCGCACGTACACAACCACACTAGGCCCCAATTACTATTGTTTGTACCCCTAAAAGGATGGTTGAGCAGTAGGAGCAGGAGTATGGAACAGGCAGCACCCTCAAATCTTCAGAAGTATGAGATGAACCCCAACAACTTGGAAAGGTGGATCTCACACGTACCGACACAGACTATCTCGCAATTGAATTGATCCCCAAAGGTTTTAATTGAATAGCGGAATAGAAAATATGATCAAAAAGAAAGTGTATGTATCTCGCACGTACACCACCACACTAGGCCCCAACTACTATTGTTTGTACCCCTAAAAGGATGGTTGAGCAGTAGGAGGAGGAGTATGGAACAGGCAGCACCCTCAAATCTTCAGTAGTATGAGATGAACCCCAAAAACTTGGAAAGGTGGATCTCTCTCACACGTACCAACACAGACTATCCCCCAATTTAACTGATCCCCAAAGGTTTTTGATTAAATAGCGGAATAGAAAATATGATCCAAAAAAAGTGTATGTATATCACACGTACACAACCACACTGGGCCCCAATTACTATTGTTTGTACCCCTAAAAGGCTAGATGAGGAGTAGGGGGAGTATGGAACAGGCAGCACCCTCAAACCTTCAGAAGTATGAGATGAACCCCAACAACTTGGAAAGGTGGATCTCTCTCACACGTACCAACACAGACTATCCCCCAATTTAACTGATCCCCAAAGGTTTTTGATTAAATAGCGGAATAGAAAATATGATCCAAAAAAAGTGTATGTATATCACACGTACACAACCACACTGGGCCCCAATTACTATTGTTTGTACCCCTAAAAGGCTAGATGAGGAGTAGGGGGAGTATGGAACAGGCAGCACCCTCAAACCTTCAGAAGTATGAGATGAACCCCAACAACTTGGAAAGGTGGATCTCTCTCACACGTACCAACACAGACTATCCCCCAATTTAACTGATCCCCAAAGGTTTTTGATTAAATAGCGGAATAGAAAATATGATCCAAAAAAAGTGTATGTATATCACACGTACACAACCACACTAGGCCCCAATTACTATTGTTTGTACCCCTAAAAGGCTAGGAGTAGGGGGAGTATGGAACAGGCAGCACCCTCAAACCTTCAGAAGTATGAGATGAACCCCAACAACTTGGAAAGGTGGATCTCTCTCACACGTACCAACACAGACTATCCCCCAATTTAACTGATCCCCAAAGGTTTTTGATTAAATAGCGGAATAGAAAATATGATCCAAAAAAAGTGTATGTATATCACACGTACACAACCACACTAGGCCCCAATTACTATTGTTTGTACCCCTAAAAGGCTAGGAGTAGGGGGAGTATGGAACAGGCAGCACCCTCAGACCTTCAGAAGTATGAGATGAACCCCAACAACTTGGAAAGGTGGATCTCTCTCACACGTACCAACACAGACTATCCCCCAATTTAACTGATCCCCAAAGGTTTTTGATTAAATAGCGGAATAGAAAATATGATCCAAAAAAAGTGTATGTATATCACACGTACACAACCACACTAGGCCCCAATTACTATTGTTTGTACCCCTAAAAGGCTAGGAGTAGGGGGAGTATGGAACAGGCAGCACCCTCAAACCTTCAGAAGTATGAGATGAACCCCAACAACTTGGAAAGGTGGATCTCTCTCACACGTACCAACACAGACTATCCCCCAATTTAACTGATCCCCAAAGGTTTTTGATTAAATAGCGGAATAGAAAATATGATCCAAAAAAAGTGTATGTATATCACACGTACACAACCACACTGGGCCCCAATTACTATTGTTTGTACCCCTAAAAGGCTAGATGAGGAGTAGGGGGAGTATGGAACAGGCAGCACCCTCAAACCTTCAGAAGTATGAGATGAACCCCAACAACTTGGAAAGGTGGATCTCTCTCACACGTACCAACACAGACTATCCCCCAATTTAACTGATCCCCAAAGGTTTTTGATTAAATAGCGGAATAGAAAATATGATCCAAAAAAAGTGTATGTATATCACACGTACACAACCACACTAGGCCCCAATTACTATTGTTTGTACCCCTAAAAGGCTAGGAGTAGGGGGAGTATGGAACAGGCAGCACCCTCAAACCTTCAGAAGTATGAGATGAACCCCAACAACTTGGAAAGGTGGATCTCTCTCACACGTACCAACACAGACTATCCCCCAATTTAACTGATCCCCAAAGGTTTTTGATTAAATAGCGGAATAGAAAATATGATCCAAAAAAAGTGTATGTATATCACACGTACACAACCACACTAGGCCCCAATTACTATTGTTTGTACCCCTAAAAGGCTAGGAGTAGGGGGAGTATGGAACAGGCAGCACCCTCAGACCTTCAGAAGTATGAGATGAACCCCAACAACTTGGAAAGGTGGATCTCTCTCACACGTACCAACACAGACTATCCCCCAATTTAACTGATCCCCAAAGGTTTTTGATTAAATAGCGGAATAGAAAATATGATCCAAAAAAAGTGTATGTATATCACACGTACACAACCACACTAGGCCCCAATTACTATTGTTTGTACCCCTAAAAGGCTAGGAGTAGGGGGAGTATGGAACAGGCAGCACCCTCAAACCTTCAGAAGTATGAGATGAACCCCAACAACTTGGAAAGGTGGATCTCTCTCACACGTACCAACACAGACTATCCCCCAATTTAACTGATCCCCAAAGGTTTTTGATTAAATAGCGGAATAGAAAATATGATCCAAAAAAAGTGTATGTATATCACACGTACACAACCACACTGGGCCCCAATTACTATTGTTTGTACCCCTAAAAGGCTAGGAGTAGGGGGAGTATGGAACAGGCAGCACCCTCAAACCTTCAGAAGTATGAGATGAACCCCAACAACTTGGAAAGGTGGATCTCTCTCACACGTACCAACACAGACTATCCCCCAATTTAACTGATCCCCAAAGGTTTTTGATTAAATAGCGGAATAGAAAATATGATCCAAAAAAAGTGTATGTATATCACACGTACACAACCACACTGGGCCCCAATTACTATTGTTTGTACCCCTAAAAGGCTAGATGAGGAGTAGGGGGAGTATGGAACAGGCAGCACCCTCAAACCTTCAGAAGTATGAGATGAACCCCAACAACTTGGAAAGGTGGATCTCTCTCACACGTACCAACACAGACTATCCCCCAATTTAACTGATCCCCAAAGGTTTTTGATTAAATAGCGGAATAGAAAATATGATCCAAAAAAAGTGTATGTATATCACACGTACACAACCACACTAGGCCCCAATTACTATTGTTTGTACCCCTAAAAGGCTAGATGAGGAGTAGGGGGAGTATGGAACAGGCAGCACCCTCAAACCTTCAGAAGTATGAGATGAACCCCAACAACTTGGAAAGGTGGATCTCTCTCACACGTACCAACACAGACTATCCCCCAATTTAACTGATCCCCAAAGGTTTTTGATTAAATAGCGGAATAGAAAATATGATCCAAAAAAAGTGTATGTATATCACACGTACACAACCACACTAGGCCCCAATTACTATTGTTTGTACCCCTAAAAGGCTAGATGAGGAGTAGGGGGGGTATGGAACAGGCAGCACCCTCAAACCTTCAGAAGTATGAGATGAACCCCAACAACTTGGAAAGGTGGATCTCTCTCACACGTACCAACACAGACTATCCCCCAATTTAACTGATCCCCAAAGGTTTTTGATTAAATAGCGGAATAGAAAATATGATCCAAAAAAAGTGTATGTATATCACACGTACACAACCACACTAGGCCCCAATTACTATTGTTTGTACCCCTAAAAGGCTAGGAGTAGGGGGAGTATGGAACAGGCAGCACCCTCAAACCTTCAGAAGTATGAGATGAACCCCAACAACTTGGAAAGGTGGATCTCTCTCACACGTACCAACACAGACTATCCCCCAATTTAACTGATCCCCAAAGGTTTTTGATTAAATAGCGGAATAGAAAATATGATCCAAAAAAAGTGTATGTATATCACACGTACACAACCACACTGGGCCCCAATTACTATTGTTTGTACCCCTAAAAGGCTAGGAGTAGGGGGAGTATGGAACAGGCAGCACCCTCAAACCTTCAGAAGTATGAGATGAACCCCAACAACTTGGAAAGGTAGATCTCTCTCACACGTACCAACACAGACTATCCCCCAATTTAACTGATCCCCAAAGGTTTTTGATTAAATAGCGGAATAGAAAATATGATCCAAAAAAAGTGTATGTATATCACACGTACACAACCACACTGGGCCCCAATTACTATTGTTTGTACCCCTAAAAGGCTAGATGAGGAGTAGGGGGAGTATGGAACAGGCAGCACCCTCAAACCTTCAGAAGTATGAGATGAACCCCAACAACTTGGAAAGGTGGATCTCTCTCACACGTACCAACACAGACTATCCCCCAATTTAACTGATCCCCAAAGGTTTTTGATTAAATAGCGGAATAGAAAATATGATCCAAAAAAAGTGTATGTATATCACACGTACACAACCACACTAGGCCCCAATTACTATTGTTTGTACCCCTAAAAGGCTAGATGAGGAGTAGGGGGAGTATGGAACAGGCAGCACCCTCAAACCTTCAGAAGTATGAGATGAACCCCAACAACTTGGAAAGGTGGATCTCTCTCACACGTACCAACACAGACTATCCCCCAATTTAACTGATCCCCAAAGGTTTTTGATTAAATAGCGGAATAGAAAATATGATCCAAAAAAAGTGTATGTATATCACACGTACACAACCACACTAGGCCCCAATTACTATTGTTTGTACCCCTAAAAGGCTAGATGAGGAGTAGGGGGGGTATGGAACAGGCAGCACCCTCAAACCTTCAGAAGTATGAGATGAACCCCAACAACTTGGAAAGGTGGATCTCTCTCACACGTACCAACACAGACTATCCCCCAATTTAACTGATCCCCAAAGGTTTTTGATTAAATAGCGGAATAGAAAATATGATCCAAAAAAAGTGTATGTATATCACACGTACACAACCACACTAGGCCCCAATTACTATTGTTTGTACCCCTAAAAGGCTAGGAGTAGGGGGAGTATGGAACAGGCAGCACCCTCAAACCTTCAGAAGTATGAGATGAACCCCAACAACTTGGAAAGGTGGATCTCTCTCACACGTACCAACACAGACTATCCCCCAATTTAACTGATCCCCAAAGGTTTTTGATTAAATAGCGGAATAGAAAATATGATCCAAAAAAAGTGTATGTATATCACACGTACACAACCACACTAGGCCCCAATTACTATTGTTTGTACCCCTAAAAGGCTAGATGAGGAGTAGGGGGGGTATGGAACAGGCAGCACCCTCAAATCTTCAGAAGTATGAGATGAACCCCAACAACTTGGAAAGGTGGATCTCTCTCACACGTACCAACACAGACTATCCCCCAATTTAACTGATCCCCAAAGGTTTTTGATTAAATAGCGGAATAGAAAATATGATCCAAAAAAAGTGTATGTATATCACACGTACACAACCACACTAGGCCCCAATTACTATTGTTTGTACCCCTAAAAGGCTAGATGAGGAGTAGGGGGGGTATGGAACAGGCAGCACCCTCAAACCTTCAGAAGTATGAGATGAACCCCAACAACTTGGAAAGGTGGATCTCTCTCACACGTACCAACACAGACTATCCCCCAATTTAACTGATCCCCAAAGGTTTTTGATTAAATAGCGGAATAGAAAATATGATCCAAAAAAAGTGTATGTATATCACACGTACACAACCACACTGGGCCCCAATTACTATTGTTTGTACCCCTAAAAGGCTAGATGAGGAGTAGGGGGAGTATGGAACAGGCAGCACCCTCAAACCTTCAGAAGTATGAGATGAACCCCAACAACTTGGAAAGGTGGATCTCTCTCACACGTACCAACACAGACTATCCCCCAATTTAACTGATCCCCAAAGGTTTTTGATTAAATAGCGGAATAGAAAATATGATCCAAAAAAAGTGTATGTATATCACACGTACACAACCACACTAGGCCCCAATTACTATTGTTTGTACCCCTAAAAGGCTAGGAGTAGGGGGAGTATGGAACAGGCAGCACCCTCAAACCTTCAGAAGTATGAGATGAACCCCAACAACTTGGAAAGGTGGATCTCTCTCACACGTACCAACACAGACTATCCCCCAATTTAACTGATCCCCAAAGGTTTTTGATTAAATAGCGGAATAGAAAATATGATCCAAAAAAAGTGTATGTATATCACACGTACACAACCACACTAGGCCCCAATTACTATTGTTTGTACCCCTAAAAGGCTAGGAGTAGGGGGAGTATGGAACAGGCAGCACCCTCAAACCTTCAGAAGTATGAGATGAACCCCAACAACTTGGAAAGGTGGATCTCTCTCACACGTACCAACACAGACTATCCCCCAATTTAACTGATCCCCAAAGGTTTTTGATTAAATAGCGGAATAGAAAATATGATCCAAAAAAAGTGTATGTATATCACACGTACACAACCACACTGGGCCCCAATTACTATTGTTTGTACCCCTAAAAGGCTAGATGAGGAGTAGGGGGAGTATGGAACAGGCAGCACCCTCAAACCTTCAGAAGTATGAGATGAACCCCAACAACTTGGAAAGGTGGATCTCTCTCACACGTACCAACACAGACTATCCCCCAATTTAACTGATCCCCAAAGGTTTTTGATTAAATAGCGGAATAGAAAATATGATCCAAAAAAAGTGTATGTATATCACACGTACACAACCACACTAGGCCCCAATTACTATTGTTTGTACCCCTAAAAGGCTAGATGAGGAGTAGGGGGGGTATGGAACAGGCAGCACCCTCAAACCTTCAGAAGTATGAGATGAACCCCAACAACTTGGAAAGGTGGATCTCTCTCACACGTACCAACACAGACTATCCCCCAATTTAACTGATCCCCAAAGGTTTTTGATTAAATAGCGGAATAGAAAATATGATCCAAAAAAAGTGTATGTATATCACACGTACACAACCACACTAGGCCCCAATTACTATTGTTTGTACCCCTAAAAGGCTAGATGAGGAGTAGGGGGGTATGGAACAGGCAGCACCCTCAAACCTTCAGAAGTATGAGATGAACCCCAACAACTTGGAAAGGTGGATCTCTCTCACACGTACCAACACAGACTATCCCCCAATTTAACTGATCCCCAAAGGTTTTTGATTAAATAGCGGAATAGAAAATATGATCCAAAAAAAGTGTATGTATATCACACGTACACAACCACACTAGGCCCCAATTACTATTGTTTGTACCCCTAAAAGGCTAGGAGTAGGGGGAGTATGGAACAGGCAGCACCCTCAAACCTTCAGAAGTATGAGATGAACCCCAACAACTTGGAAAGGTGGATCTCTCTCACACGTACCAACACAGACTATCCCCCAATTTAACTGATCCCCAAAGGTTTTTGATTAAATAGCGGAATAGAAAATATGATCCAAAAAAAGTGTATGTATATCACACGTACACAACCACACTAGGCCCCAATTACTATTGTTTGTACCCCTAAAAGGCTAGGAGTAGGGGGAGTATGGAACAGGCAGCACCCTCAAACCTTCAGAAGTATGAGATGAACCCCAACAACTTGGAAAGGTGGATCTCTCTCACACGTACCAACACAGACTATCCCCCAATTTAACTGATCCCCAAAGGTTTTTGATTAAATAGCGGAATAGAAAATATGATCCAAAAAAAGTGTATGTATATCACACGTACACAACCACACTAGGCCCCAATTACTATTGTTTGTACCCCTAAAAGGCTAGATGAGGAGTAGGGGGAGTATGGAACAGGCAGCACCCTCAAATCTTCAGAAGTATGAGATTGTGTTCACTGTACCCCACAAAGATTGAGTTCACTGCACCCCACAATGATTGTGTTCACTGCACCCCACAAAGATTGTATTCACTGCACCTCACAAAGATTGTGTTCACTGTACCCCCCAAAGATTGTGTTCACTGCACCCCACAAAGATTCTGTTCACTGTACCCCACAAAGATTGTGTTCACTGCACCCTAAAAGGATGTTGTTCACTGCACCCCACAAAGATTGTGTTCACTGCACCCTAAAAGGATGTTGTTCACTGCACCCCAAAAAGATTGTGTTCACTGTACCCCCCCAAAGATTGTGTTCACTGCACCCCACAAAGATTGTGTTCACTGCACCCCAAAAAGATTGTGTTCACTGTACCCCCCAAAGATTGTGTTCACTGCACCCCAAAAAGATTGTGTTCACTGTACCCCCAAAGATTGTGTTCACTGCACCCCACAAAGATTCTGTTCACTGTACCCCACAAAGATTGTGTTCACTGCACCCCCCAAAGATTGTGTTCACTGCACCCCACAAAGATTCTGTTCACTGCACCCCACAAAGGATTTTGTTCACTGCACCCCAAAAAGATTGTGTTCACTGCACCCCAAAAAGGATTTTGATCACTGCACCCCAAAAAGGATGTTGTTCACTGCACCCCAAAAATGATTTTGTTCACTCCACCCCAAAAAGATTGTGTTCACTGCACCCCACAAAGATTGTGTTCACTGCACCCCAAAAAGATTGTGTTCACTGTACCCCCCAAAGATTGTGTTCACTGCACCCCACAAAGATTCTGTTCACTGTACCCCACAAAGATTGTGTTCACTGCACCCCAAAAAGATTGTGTTCACTGCACCCCAAAAAGGATGTTGTTCACTGCACCCCAAAAAGGATGTTGTTCACTCCACCCCAAAAAGATTGTGTTCACTGCACCCCACAAAGATTGTGTTCACTGCACCCCAAAAATGATTTTGTTCACTGCACCCCAAAAAGGATTTTGTTCACTGCACCCCAAAAAGGATGTTGTTCACTCCACCCCAAAAAGATTGTGTTCACTGCACCCCAAAAAGATTGTGTTCACTGCACCCCACAAAGGATTTTGTTCACTGCACCCCAAAAAGATTGTGTTCACTGCACCCCAAAAAGGATGTTGTTCACTGCACCCCAAAAAGGATTTTGTTCACTGCACCCCAAAAAGATTGTGTTCACTGCACCCCACAAAGGATTTTGTTCACTGCACCCCACAAAGATTGTGTTCACTGCACACCAAAAAGGATTGTGTTCACTGCACCCCAAAAAGATTTTGTTCACTGCACCCCAAAAAGATTGTGTTCACTGCAGCCCAAAAAGATTGTGTTCACTGCAGCCCAAAAAGATTGTGTTCACTGCAGCCCAAAAAGATTGTGTTCACTGCAGCTCACACACAGAAAAATGGATGTGGATCACTGACACCTGCCTATCTCCAATCCCACACCACACAGCAATATCGATTGTAGTTTGTAGAACACAGTTTCCCTAAAATTCAGCAGACTCTGTCCCTAACAGGATTGAGAAGAGATCGTAGATCAGGATTGAGTGCAGATTCACCCCACCCCCCACACAGCAATATCGATTGTAGTTTGTAGAAGACACTGACCCTATAATTCAGCAGACTCTATCCCTAAAATGCCTACAACTCGCCCTGCCTAAACACTCCGACCTGTCCCTCAATTCTATCCGGACACAAATGGTTTTTTCCTGCCTATCTTTCCCTAATCAGCAGCCAGCACATTGATGTGTGCTCTGTCCCTTAGCTAAGCAGCAGAATGACGCTGCTGCGGCGGCTGCCTCGAACTTATAAAGACTTGGTCACATGCTTCAGACGGCCAATCACAGCTACTAAGACATTTGCAGGCATGGCTGGGATGGCTTAAGGCACACCAGTTAAACGATTGTTGATTGGCTGTTGAAAGCCCGCCATGAAAAGAGCGCCAAAGCATGCAAAACCCGGAAATAAAACGACCGAACACGGATTTTTACCCGAACATACAGTAAAGTGTCCGTGTCCGTGTTCGGGTAAAAAAAATCCAATTATTCGGTACGAACACGAATAATACAGTCCGTGTTCGCTCAACACTAGTAGTGACTGAAATAGTTCTCAAGTATATAAAAGTCTGTTTCTTGTTCAATAAAGGAGTTAGTTGTTTCCAGTATACAAACTAAGTGTCAGACTAGCTTTGTATGGCTGGGATTTGATTTCTATGTTCATGACTTGGAGGAAGCCGTATACTGATGGAAGACCACAAGTACAGTGTGGGTCATCGGATTCCATTACAGTTATGTTACAGCCTTATACCAAAATGGATTCAATTCATTATCTTCCTCAAACTTCTAAAAACAATTCCCCATAATGGCAACATGAAAGAAGTTTGTTTAACCTCTTTGCAAATTTATAAAAAAATAAAAAACAAAAAAATCACATGTACATAAGTGTTCACAGTCTTTGCCATGACACTCAAAACTGAGCTCAGGTGCATCCTGTTTCCACTGATCATCCTTGAGATGTTTCTTCAACTTGATTGGAGTCCACCTGTGGTGATATTTAGTTAATTGGACATGATTTGGAAAGGCGCATACCTGTCTATATAAGGTCCCACAGTTAACAGTGCATGTCAGAGCACAAATCAAGCCATGAAGTCCAAGTAATTGTATGTAGACCTCCAAGACAGGATTGTATCGAGACACGGATCTGGGGAGGGATACAGAAAATTTTCTACAGCATTGAAGATCCCAATGAGCACAGTGGCCTCCATTATCCATAAATGGAAAAAGTTTGGAACTACCAAGAATCTTTCTAGAGCGGGCTGTCCAGCCAAACCGAGCAATCGGAGGAGAAGGGCCTTAGTCAGGGAGGTGACCAAGAATCCGATGGTAACTTTGACAGAGCTCCAGGGTTTCTCTGTAGTGAGAGGAGAACCTTCCAGAAGAACAACTATCTCTGCAGCACTCGACCAATCAGGCCTGTATGGTAGAGTGGTCAGGTGGAAGCTACTCCCCATTAAAAGGCACATGACGACTCACCTGGAGTTTGCCAAAAGGCACCTGAAGGATTCTCAGACCATGAGAAGCAAAATTCTCTGGTCTGATGAAACAAAGATTGGACTCTTTGCCCTTAATGGCAAGCATTATGTCTGGAGGAAACCAAGCACCACTTATCACCTGACCAATACCATTCCTACAGTGAAACATGGTGGTGGCAGCATTATGCTGTAAAGATGTTTTTCAGCGGCAGGAACTGGGAGACTAGTTAGGATCGAGGGAAAGATGAATGCAGCAATGTACAGAGATATTCTTGATGAAAACCTGCTCCACACAGCTCTGGACCTCAGACTGGGGTGAAGGTTCATCTTCCAATAGGACAACGACCCTAAGCGAATTGCCACTTATCTCAGAAATCAGCAGAAACAAATGAAAAATTACATGCAACAAAAATAAAATAACAGCATTTTTACTTGCATGTGCTTAGATGATTGAAGTCTACACAACTTTACCTCTCAGACTAAACTAGATGAAAAATCACTTTGCAAAGAAAAAAATCATTTAACTTAGTGGTTATGGTGAAGTTTTGCTGACTTCAATTATTCAATGGTGCACCCATCCATGTGCAAGAAAAAATCCTGTTATTTTTTTTAAATGCGATTGGGTATTCTTTTCAACGTAGATTATCACTTTGCTTTTCCTTATTCACTAAAATTTGTAAAAATGTATTTGTTCAAAATTCACTTTAAAGGGGGCATAGTTTTTAGTACATCAACCACACAGAATCTCTTGAATAGGCAATTATAAAGATGTAAAAATTCATAGCAAGGTTTGGAACTGGTCCAGTTGGCATAATCTCCCCTTGAGTGCATGGACTTCAAGAACTTGCGTAATTTTTTGAGGCTTAATTCAGGTGTAAGTCAGGTGTAAGTCAGGTGTTACTGCACATTAGAAAGGGTTGCGTCAGTAGGATCTATTACCCTAGTAAACTATCATGGACAATAGGGAAACTTCTATGTCACATGCAAATAGCACTATCTGCCCTGAGATATGGAGACTAAGATTGGCTATTAGGGTTAGAGTAATAATAGGGTATTAGGATAATAGAGTAACAATAGGGTCATGTTAAGGGTTTAGTTTGAGGTAGTTTAAGTTGGTAAAGTCTATGTGAACCCTAAAATGCACAGCCTTTTCTCTGCAGACCTCAATGGAGAAACAAGCAATTTGGAAGCCTGTAAGAAATGGCTTATCCATTATAACCTGTGCAGAAAAGGATACTTATCTGTATTACCACATGGCTCACTAGTTTGGTAGGTGACAGGAGAGCTGCTAAGGGCTATGCCTCTTGGTCTAGGTCACTCACTAATATGAAATCTGTAGTAAGAGCTGTTATTGGCATGTAAGGAATAATGCATTTGTAGCTGTAGTTATCCTTCTCTTGTTAGGGGTTCAGCATAAGGAGATACAGATGCAATAGAATTTTAAGTTTCCTAGAATTTAAGAGAATGATAGAGGTGGATCTGGCATTAAAGCAGTGATGTAGAAAAATATTTCAGTATAACCATTTTATTATTACTGGAGTATGCAAAATAAGGTGTCTTGAGGAAAAGGAGACCTTAGATGTTAAGTTGCCTAGAGCTCTGTTTGTTCTTAATGCAGCTCCAGATACTGTACAACCAATGCTTCAATTTTTTTTAATTTATTTAACTTTAAAAACTGAATACATTCCAAATTCATTAAAAATATTAGTCTCACCAGGCAGGTAATAACATATGCTCTGTACATATACCAGGAGCTTTACATCCTAATGGCTGTGAGCCTTAATATCTTTTATGTTGCTATTCTACTGTAGTTGGTTGTTTATGTCGACGGCTGGGTGGCCGACAGGTGGTGCTGTGCTGCGGACTTGAGCAGCGTGGGAGCAGAGGCTGACAAGGCGCGGGAGCAGAGGCTGACGTGTGTGAGGAGCGCGCGTGTGTGTTTGTCTGAAGGCGCGAGCGAGTGAGTGTGTGTGAACACCCCCCCCTTCTAAAGAGAGCGGCGGCAAGCGGTGCGAACCCACCCCCCTGAGAAGAGCGGCGGCGAGCGGTGCGAGACCCCCCCTCCTGAGAAGAGCGGGGGCGAGCGGTGCGAGACCCCCCTCCCCAGAGGTAAGAGAGTGATGTGCGGACAGCGAGCGGTGAGGTAACCCACCCCCCCCTGCAAGGGTGGGCGGCAGACAGAGAGAGGGCAGGGGGGGCAGAGGAGACGCACAATACCTGACCTGGCCATTGGCAGGGAGAGGAGCTGAGGGGAGACTGATCGGCAAGTGACAGAGGAGGGAGGCAGGAGCCTAAACAAGTGTCAGGCTTAAAGGAACACACACACACAGGACTGGTGACTGAGGTTGAACACTGAGGCTCAGCGAGTACCTGGTGAGTATCCTTGCGACTGGGAGTGTCCTTGCGACTGGTGAGTATCTAGCGACTGGTGAGCATCTTGCGACTGGGAGTGTCTTTGCGACTGGTGAGTATCTAGCGACTGGTGAGCATCTTACCACTGGTGAGTGTCCCTGCAACTGGTGGGTGTAGTTGCGACTGGTGAGTGTCCCTGCGACTGGTGAGTGTCCTTGCGACTGGTGAAGTGTCCTTGCAACTGGTGAGTGTTCCTGCGACTGGTGGGTGTCCTTGCGACTGGTGAGTGTCCCTGCGACTGGTGAGTTCCTTGCGACTGGTGAGTGTCCCTGCGACTGGTGAAGTGTCCCTGCGACTGGTGAAGTGTCCTTGCGACTGGTGGGTATCTTTGCGACTGGTGAGTGTCTTTGCGACTGGTGAGTGTCTTTGCGACTGGTGAGTGTCCTTGCCACTGGTGAGTGTCCTTGCGGCTGGGAGTGTGGTGCGGCTGACCGGGCTGTGCAACTGAGTGTAGGGCAACTGAGAGTGTTGTGCGACTGACCGGCTGTGCGATTGGGAGTGTGGTGCAACTGAACCGGGCTGTGAGACTGTGAGTGAGTGCGACAGGAGTGTGGTGCGACTGACCGGGTGGTGCGACTGGGAGTGTCGTGAGACCGACCGGGCTGTGAGATTGTGAGTGTTGTGCAACTGAGTGTCAAGTGAGTGTAGCGGAGTACCAGAGGGTGAGAAGGTAGAGATAGGAAGCTAGGAAATAGCCACATAGGATAGACTTAAATCACTGAATCCCCATTAGATTAGATTAGAAGGTACAATGCCCGGCGGTTGTGGAGATGCGACTCGGTGTACATCTTGTGATATGTATGCGTTCCTCAGACATGTGATCGAGGGCGAATACAAATGCACAAAGTGTAAGCACGTTGCTTCCCTGGAAGCTCAGGTCCTGAATCTAGGGAGGCAGCTGGCAACACTGAGACGCATGTCAATACTGAAGGAGAGCCAGGATCGTACCAGTCAGGTGCAGGCAGGGGTCTGCACAGAAGTGGGCGGAATGACCGAGCTGCAGGCCGGAAGCAGAGCAGAGTAGACATGTGACAGTTAGGAAGGGTAGAGGGCAAAAAGGCAAGGAGGCTGATCCTGGGCTGGAGCACCCCAATAGATTCGCCCCGTTGCGTGATGTTGGGGAAACCAGTCAGGGACCAGCATTGCTGGAGCAGAGCGACGCCCCTAGCTGTCAGGGGAAGAACTCCTCCAGTGAGGCTGGGAGAAAGGGAAAGGAAAGACAGGTGCTGGTTGTAGGGGACTCAATTATTAGAAGGACAGACAGTGTAATCTGTGACAAAGACCGTGTGTGCCAAACAGTCTGTTGTTTGCCGGGCGCTCGGGTTCGGCACATCGCGGATCGGGTGGACAGATTATTGGGTGGGGCTGGGGAAGACCCAGCTGTCATGGTACACGTGGGTACCAATGACATAGGCAGAGGAAGATGGAGAGTCCTAAACGATTTCAGGGACTTAGGCGCTAAGTTGAGGAATAGGACCTCCAAGGTAGTATTTTCCGAAATACTACCTGTACCTCGAGCCACACCAGAGAGGCAGCGGGAGATTAGGGAAGTTAACGAGTGGCTGAGGAGCTGGTGTAGTAAGGAGGGTTTCGGGTTCCTGGAGAACTGGGCTGACTTCTCAGTCGGCCACCGGCTCTTTTGTAGGGACGGATTGCACCTAAATGGGGAGGGTGCAGCCGTACTGGGTGCAAGGATGGCCAAAAAGCTAGAGGGGCTTTTAAACTAGGTGATGGGGGGGGAGGGTACAGATGTAGAATTAGCCAGGGGAAAGCAAGTTGCAGAGGGCAGAAATGGGGGCACTAGCGGTAGGATGTACGGAGCTCCTATACCCAGGATGGGTATGGGGAAAAATCATGAGAGCAGCCTAAAAACATCAAATGAGGATATATGTAGCCGCTCAAAATTAAGAGGTTTGTATACCAATGCCAGAAGCCTGGCCAACAAGATGGGAGAGCTGGAGCTGCTGATGTTTGAGGAGGATTTAGATTTTGTGGGGATAACTGAGACTTGGTTTGACAGCTCTCATGACTGGATGGCGACCATTCAGGGGTATTCCCTTTATCGCAGAGATAGAGAAGGTAAAAAAGGGGGAGGGGTATGTCTGTATATTAAGAACAGTATACAGGTAAATATGAGGGATGATACTAATAATGGAGCTAAGGACGAGGCAGAATCCCTATGGGTAGAGCTTCAAAGGGAAGGCACAGTGGGGAAGGTAATATTGGGCGTATACTATAGGCCCCCCAACCTGAGGGAGGAGGGGGAGGCGGACCTCATTTTACAGATAGGATTGGCAGCTAGGATGGGAAATGTCATTATAATGGGGGACTTTAATTATCCAGATATAGACTGGGCAGATGGAACCGCGCATTCAGCCAAGGCTAGGCAGTTCCTAAATGTTTTGCAGGACAATTTCATGGGTCAGATGGTGAATGCACCGACAAAAAACAATGCGGTACTTGACCTACTGATTACCAACAATACAGACCTGCTCACGGATATAGAAATACGGGAGAACTTAGGAAACAGTGACCATAGGTCAATACGTTTCAGTATTAATTACAGTAATAGGAAATAGAGGGGTACTATAAGGACGCTGAATTTCAAAAGAGCCAATTTCCCAAAACTGCGCTCGCTGCTAGAAAATATCAAATGGGATAGAACCCTGGGAACAAAGAACACGGAGGAAAAATGGGAGTGCTTCAAGAGCATACTTAACAAGGGGATTGACCAGTGCATTCCAAAGGGAAATAAATTTAAAAGAGCAAAATTAAACCCTGGGTGGCTAAACTCCAACATAAAAATGCATATTAGTGCTAAAGGAAAGGCTTTCAAAAAATACAAGGCTGAGGGGTCATTGGCAGCATTTAAGCATTACAAAGAGCGTAATAAGAAATGTAAAGACGAAATCAGGGCGGCTAAAATAGAGCACGAGAGACATATAGCGGAAGAGAGTAAAAAGAACCCCAAGAAGTTCTTTAAGTATATAAACAGTAAGAAAGCGAGGTCAGAACACATTGGCCCCATAAAAGATGACAAAGGAAATATGGCCACTGAGGACAGGGAAAAGGCGGAAGTGTTAAATAATTTCTTCTCTTCAGTCTTCACAAAAGAATCGGGGGGCTACACGAACCCAGCTTGTAAGGCCAAACTAAACAACACACCTCAGGAAGTACCCCCATGGCTAACAGAAGATAGACTTAGAACTAAACTTGAGAAACTTAACATAAATAAATCACCGGGACCGGATGGCTTGCACCCGAGGGTTCTTAAAGAGCTCAGCCAGGTGATTGCCAGACCATTATTCTTGATCTTTAAGTAAGTTTACAGACGGGTATGGTGCCAGCAGATTGGAAAAAGGCCAACGTAGTACCAATATTTAAAAAGGGGCCGAGGTGTATCTCGGGTAACTATAGACCTGTCAGCCTAACATCTGTAGTCTGCAAGATTTTGGAGGGGATGTTAAGGGACCACATACAAGACTTTAGTAATGAAAACAATATAATTAGTAGTAATCAGCATGGATTTATGAAAAATCGTTCTTGCCAAACCAATCTATTAACCTTCTACGATGAAGTGAGCTGCCACCTAGATAAAGGTAAGCCTGTGGATGTGGTGTATCTGGACTTTGCAAAGGCCTTTGACACCGTTCCCCACAAACGCTTACTGTACAAACTAAGGAAGGTAGGTATGGACCATAAAGTGAGTACCTGGATAGAGAACTGGCTCCAGGGGAGAGTCCAGAGGGTGATGATTAATGGGGAATACTCGGATTGGGCGGGTGTGGAAAGTGGGGTCCCCCAGGGTTCGGTCCTGGGACCAATCCTGTTTAATTTATTCATAAATGATCTAGAGGAGGGGATATCTAGTACAATCTCAGTATTTGCAGATGATACTAAACTAAGCATGCCAATATCTTCTATGCAGGATGTGGAAACCTTACAAGCGGACCTGAACAAAATAACGGGGTGGGCAACTACATGGCAGATGAGGTTTAATGTTGATAAATGTAAAGTAATGTACTTGGGGGCCAGAAACCAGAAAGCAAGCTACTCACTAGGGGGGGAACCTCTGGGGGAGTCTAGGAGGGAAAAAGACTTGGGGGTACTGGTAGACAACAGGCTTGGCAGTGGCATGCAATGCCAAGCAGCTGCAAGCAAAGCCAACAGAATACTGGGATGTATAAAAAAGGGGATTCAATCCAGAAATAAAGAGATTATTCTCCCGCTCTACAAGACTCTGGTCCGGCCACATCTGGAGTATGCTGTCCAGTTCTGGGCACCGGTTCTCAGGAAGGATGTGCTGGAATTGGAAAGAGTCCAGAGAAGGGCAACAAAAATAATTAGGGGAATGGAGGACATCAGCTATGAGGAAAGACTACAAGCACTGAACCTATTCTCTCTAGAGAAGAGACGTTTGAGGGGGGATATGATATCAATGTACAAATACTGTACTGGCGACCCTAGCATAAGGAACAAACTATTCAGAGTAAGGAAATACAATAAGACACGTGGCCACTCACTAAAACTAGAGGAAAGGCGGTTTAACCTTAAAATGCGTAAGGGGTTCTTCACTGTAAGAGCAGTAAGGATGTGGAATTCTCTTCCACAAGCAGTCGTATCAGCAGGGAGCATTGATAGTTTCAAAAAACTATTAGATGGGCACCTTAAAGACCACAACATACAGGGGTATACAATGTACGGTTAAAAGCAAACACACACACATCATAGGTTGAACTGGATGGACTGATGTCTTTTTTCAACCTCACTAACTATGTAACTATGTTAGTATATACTATTGTATTCTTTGTGAATCTGTGTTATTCATTATTTTTTTTTACATTTAATGTGTTGTCTTTTTAGATTAGTTAAGTATAAATGCATCAAATTTTATTTAGAGAAAAGGGAATGTGCAGCACTTTGTGTTTTTCAGCTTATTGGATACTAATTGATAACACCCTCTATTGAACATCTACATGATCTCCTGATCACTTGATATCATTATAAGCAATTTTTACCAATTATTTATTGCTCATTGCAGTTTAGCCACATACAGTATACCATGCTATAGCCAATCTGAATAAATACTAGGCTAACTTCCACCAGGACAGTATTAAGCCCACGGTGCACTTAAATTGTTTACATTTCATAGGTAGTCAACTCTTTTATTACTAACAATATTATATGATTGAAATTGTGAAAACTAATAACAGAATGTGCTATTAAAAGTAGATTGCTATACATACAGCATTCCTACTTTCTATAATCATACAGTCTGTGGAGACAGTTGTATCTTTTTTATCTTTTAACAGAGAGCCTTGTGACTTTTCTGAATTCACTATATGTGGGCTCCTACGGTACACAGAACATGGAAATACATTTTTTTTAGTAAATATAAACTGCTAAATACCTTTTCTTTTCAGCAGTATATAACAGTCTTGTGATTTATAAGTGTGCAGCTGAGCACTGGTTAAAGCTTGTAGGAGGATTTTTCATTCTTCTCTGATTGTCCTGTGAGGCTGCATGACCCCTGACTCTGTCTAGACAGTGCTGATTTGCCCTGTGCTGATCCCATGTACCCTCCCCCCAAACACACAAACAAAAAAACTCTCTAGCAATACACACCAAACTGAGCATGTGCAGAGTGCCTCCAATGCTCTATTCTATCAGAAGATGGATTGGGAACAGTAAAAGAAGGGGAGGATCAGAGAAGACAGGATCACACAGCCTTTTTACACAATGCAGAGGATTAACCCCTTAGGTTCCACAGTGAGTATAACAAGCATGCTTTACTGCATATTAAGACAAACTTTACTGTTGTGGGTTTAGTAACACCTAAATTCTGCTGATCAATTTACCTTTAGCTTTCCAAAAACGTACTTACCAGTGAAAAATAAAGGATAGGTAACACTAAGGACAAAATATGAAATATAGTCCTTAGATGGGATGACTGTATTCGTTTGCTTTTTCAGGCTAAGAATCTTTTCTGAAAGTACGGAAAAATATCCATTGATCCTTCCAGTATTCTTGAAACTTCCTGTGCACTGAAGGTATGTGGCCCCTACCACACGGGGCGGGCTCCATTGGAGTCCACTTGCTCAGCGGGGAATCAGTCCGCTGATCCCCGCTGAGCAGGCAGATGGCTGGTCTGTGTCCCCTCTACTTATGCAGAGTGGACAAAGACACAGCCCGCTCTCCTCTATGGGCGGTTGGATGGAAACGGATCGCCTGTCCGTTTACACTTGACTGCCATCCAATCCACCCATCTGTTTATAGTGGATAGGATCAGATTGGATGTCAGCAGGCACATGTTAGTTTACACCCGCCACTCCATAGAGGAGACTGGAAGGTCCCGTTGGGTTCTTCTTAAAAATTGACCTGATCAGTCCACTAGTGTGAAAGAGGTCCATCTAAGACAATGTTATCAGCTTTTCCATCTATTTTCTGTAAACAACATCACTCTATGTAATGGAAGTGAGCAAAGGGAGAGATGTTTGTAGTCCAAATCAGGAGAGCAGCCTAGAGTGACCATACTGCTCCCCCATAGATATAGCACAATGGGTAAGCATTGTCACCATAAGACAGGAAGTCTGTTATTCTCAGGATCACCAGGAGATATTAAAATGTAAAAAATACAGCCAAAGTCTAATATCCAACAGACGTTTCTTTCCAGTTTGATACCAGGGAAGACAAATACACCTTAAATAACTGCTGTTATAAAAGTTACTATTACTTTTTTGCCGTTCAATCAATATAATGTCAGGCCATTATTTTGTAACAGAGAACTGAAGCAGGCTCAAAGTTCTCTCATTTTTTTATGGCTACAAAGTGGTTGATATAGCTAGCTACATTACATGTGTATACAGCAGCAACAGCTTGTATGACCTGAACATCAACAACTATATTGGATAACTTAATTAGCTGTTGAAGATGGTTAGTTTGAAGCCTGCTAGGAGAAGTGAATAGCTCATTGACTGAATAACAAAATTGCTGGAAACTGTTGACAGAATTATTTTTTTTCTTACAATGCGATTGTTTAAAAAAAAAAAAGATTTTGGAGTTGCACAACACAGTAGTACAAAATCGTTTGCGGGGCATTGTTCAAAGACTAAAGCAAGTGCTTATCCCTTTGGAAACTACAGTAGGTAATATTGACTTACACTTGATGTAGATGTCATTATTAGTCATGGGCTCACAATGATTTTCAGGTACTGAATATAGGAACATAGTCAACAATCACTTACATAGGTTTAAAAGTCTACATTTGGGTGCAATTGTTTCCAAAAGGCTTAGGCTGGGTTCACACTATTGCGAATTGGATGCGGGCTTCTATGCATACAATTCACATGTCAGGCGATCGTGACCGGCCTTCTATGAAGCCGGTTCACATATTCCCTGGAGCGGCTCCGATGCGAATTGCACAGAAGTCCTGTGAGTCTTCTGGTCCATTTCAGGTCAAATTCAGCCAAATATTCGGACTGAAATCGGACCTGAATCGGTGAACAGGGACACCTTGGACCCCTGCTGTGAGTGGCTAACCCAGCCTCCCTCTCCTGAAAACTGGTATTTTTTGCTTATTTGAAGCTGCTATCAAGTTGCCTCACATGCTAACTTCTCCACTTTGACCTGAGCTCTGAAAGTAAAAGTTGTGTCCTGAAAAGGCAGGCAGAGGATGAAGGACTAGTCACCAGTATTGTCTGTAGGCTCCCTGAAGGTAACCTTTTCCCTAACCAAATTGCCTTGTTTTGCGACACTATGTGGAGGCAGCCATCTTGGTACAGGTAGGGTTTTGGTTCCTAATGTCAGAGCTACATTCCTGATGACTAATGGGCCATACACACTATCAGATTATCTGAAGACTTTTGTCTGTAGACTTACCAAAACCATATAATATGAGGTCAAACCTAAACACTTTCAATTTGTATGCAATCCGGCAGGCCCTTGCACTACATAGAAAAGGTAAATCTGAAGGAAAAAGTCTTCAGATAATCTGATAGTGTGTATGGCCCTTTATGATCTGAAGACTGAACAAGAAGCAGCAGAAGTAGTGGAGGAAGCACCAATCCACAAAATAAGGGAATTAGAAGCAGGAAGATTTTGTAGTGCAGGTCCCTTGGCACACATTCTTATTCAAAAAGCAGCAACATAAAGAAGTTAGCAAATCTTGCTTTAAATTTTTGGAGACTAGCAGTCACAGGCAGCAGCACCTCTAACGCAGCAGATGTACTGTTATGAGGATGTAAGTACAGAAGTGCCTAGGCACACTATCATACCAGGAGGATGTTCACTGCTATTTTTTAGAAGAAATTCAAGACAAAAGGCACAATTTTCAGGCTACTTCCTAGGTACAAGAACATTTCTAGATGTTCCTTATAACATAACCAAACTTCATTTTGAGTTTAGGCCCACTTGGCATCTTTTAGAGACTTCAAAGATATGAAAGCCCCATAGATATTAACAGTTCTGCCCCACTGCTGCAGCCTGTATGAAATCAAGAAATTATGTAATTTTTCTTGATGTACAATAAAAAAATAAGGTATGTTTTTTTTCAAGCATTGTCTTTCTCAATGACAAGTTGTAAGGTAAAAACATTTTGGCAAGACTTACCATCCATGCGCTACACTTACCACCGCTTATGTTGTTGTCTGGGCCCTTTCTCCTTTTTTTTTGTAAATTGCTTCTTTTCAATAATGTTTTTATAGAGCTAAACAAATAATCTAGGTGGTTAGTTGCAAATGTTTATGGAATCCAGAGCAATATACTCAAAAAGGTGCTGGGAACATTTAGACTTGCATATGTAGTCAGATAAAACAAGCTCAATTGCTGAGGTGAGATGATTCCTGCGCAACAAGGCTTTCCTTAACCATTTCTGGATCGCCTGCCGTATTTATACTGGACCAAGGTGGCCCAGCTGCGCAAAATCACGTACACATATACGTGAATTTGTTCAGGAGATGTCGGGGGTGCGCGTGTGCCACTGGAGCTCCGCTTCCACCATGATTGGATACAGCCAGAGCCAATCAGCAGGTCTGGTGGCCACAATGGCCACCTGGACCCGCTTATCGTTCAGCGGAATGACAGAATGGCGGTCTGCCTATGTAAACAAGCTAAAACACAGATCTCTATTTTCCTCTAGTGCATCCACTCCCCCCACAGTTAGAAAGCACTCCCTAGGAGCACACTTAACCCATTGATCCCCCCTGGGGTTAACCCCTTCACTGCCAGTGTCATTTATACAGTAACACTGCATTTTGTTTTTAGCACTGATCACTGTATCGCTGTCACTGGTCCCCAGAAAGTGTCACTTAGTGTCAGATTTGTCTGCCGCAATGTTGCAGTCCCGCTAGAAATCGCTGATCACCGCCATTACTAGTAAAAGCAAAAAAAAAATAAAAAGTCCATAAATCAATTCCATAGTTTGCAGACACTATAACTTTTGCGCAAACCAATCAATATACACATATTAGGATTTTTTTTACCAAAAATATGTAGCAGAATACAAATTGGCCTAAATTGATGAAAAATTTTGATTTTTTAATTTTTTTTTGTTGGGTATGTTTTATAGCGGAAAGTAAAAAATATTGTTTTTTTTTTAAATTGTGGTACTTTTTTTGTTTAAAGTGCAAAAAAAAACAACGCAGAGGCGATCAAATATCACCAAAAGAAAGCTCTATATGTGGGAAAAAAGGACATCAAGTTTATTAGGGTACAGCATCGTGTGACCGCGCAATTGTCAGTTAAATCAACGCAGTGCTGTATTGCAAAAAATGGCCTGGTCATTAAGGGTGTAAAACCTTCCAGAGCTGAAGTGGTTAACCACTTCAAGACCAGGCCTATTTCAGACATTTATTGTTCACAAGTTAAAATCAGTATTTTTTGCTTGCAAATTATTAGAACCTCTAAACTTTTTTTTTAGCAGAGACACTAGAGAATAAAATGGTAGACGTTGCAATATTTATGTCACACTGTATTTATGGAGTGGTCTTTCAAACACAATTTTTTTGGTAAAAATATACTTCAATGAATTAAAAAACAAAAACAAAATGAAACAGTAAAATTAACCCAGTTTTTTTGTATAATGTGAAAGATGATGTTACGCCGAGTAAATAGATACCTAACATGTCATGCTCTAAAATTGCGCACACTCATGGAATGGCGTCAAACTATAGTACTTAAAAATCACCATAGGCTAGGCTTAAAAAAATGTTAACAGTTACCTGTTTAGAGTTACAGAGAAGGTCTTATGCTAGAATTATTGCTCTCGCTCTAACGATCTTGGTGATATCTCACATGTATGATTTGAACACAGTTTACATTTGCGAGCACGACTTACTTAAGTGTTTTCTTTGTGAGCATGGAGTAATGGGGCATTTGAAAAAATGTTTTTATTTATTTATTTTATTTTTTTATTTTTACACTGTCCCTTTAAAAAATAATTTTCTGATCACTTTTATTGCTGTCACAAGGAACATAAACTTCCCTTGTGACAGTAATAGGCAGTGACAGGTGCTCCTTCACAAACCCCTCCACTGCACTTCAAAGTATTCACAATGCTAAGATCATTTTTTTTAAATATTTTGGATTTTCTTAAAACTGGTGCCGTTGGCTGCCAAGTAACACAAAAGTGACTTTGTGACGTCGCTTCCGGGTTACTAGATCGGAGACCCGATCAAAGCTGATTCTGGCTTTGTGTGGGTCTCCAGCCAGGTGGCGGATAAGCCTGCTGGTCACTCAGGTGGAGCAGCGGAAAGGTGGCGGAAAGGGGGGGAACGTAGTTTCCTGCTGCTTGTAATAACAACTGAGCGGCTGCTTAGCTGCATCGGTTGCTATTACAAGAAAGCCGACCATTGGCCCTAAAAAACAGTACCAAGGCATTACTCCAGTACAACCACTTGAGTAAAATGACGTACAGGTACATGATTTTGGGGCAAGTGGTTAATGGACACCCAACAGTAGCTCAAACTATAGAAATATTGAAATAACTATGGGCAGCATAGTGGTGCAGTGGTTAGCACTTTCATCTCACAGCAAAAGGGTTGCTGGTTCGAATCCCAACGAAGACACCACCATGCCTGAACTTGCATGTTCTCCCCGTGCCTGCGTGGGTTTCCTCCAGGTACACCGGTTTCCTCACACACTCCAAAGACATGCTGGTAGGTTAATTGGCTCCTGTCTAAATTGTCCCTGGTAGGTGTATGTATGTATGTATGTCAGTTAGGGATCTTAGGTTGTAAGATCCTTGAGGGTAGGGACGGATGTGAATCTACAATGTATATGTAAAGTGCTGCGTAAATTGATGGCGCTATAAAAGTACCTGAAATAAAAAAATTAGTGATCGACCGATATTGTTTTTTTAATACTGATACCGATATTTTGGTCATTAGATATCAGCCAATATTTTCGGACATGTAAAAAAAATTTTTTTTTTATTTTATTTTTTTTCAAAAGGTACTCCTTGTGGAGGGATCTGGGGGGTCTAAAATACCCCAAACCCCTCCTCGGCATTGAAAAGCATTCAAAACGCCAATTTTGGCTGTCAGTTCTTTTTATTCCGTGCCGAGTACCCGGAAGTGATGTCATGACATCACTTCTGGGTTTTTTACATGGAGACCCAATCAGAGCTGAATGCGGCTTTGATCGGGACTTCTCTTCGGTGGCCCTGAAGGTAGGATGCCCGGGTCTCCTGGTGGGACAGGAGACCCAGGCGAGCCGCAAAATGCGGCGGGAGGGGGGGACGTCCCCTCCCGCTCCTTGTAATTACAGCCGAGTGACTTCTCTGTCATTACAAGTCAGCCAGCCGTCAGCTATGGATGCCGGTACCGGGGTAATGCCTCTAGCTGCAGGCATCACTCCGGTACATGCACTTTCCCTAAATATTGGCAATATTGGTAACCTCAGGGGCCTATTCCGATATATCGGGGAAAGTGCATATCGGCCCCCGATATATCGGTGTTGCCGATAATCGGTCGATTCCTAAAATAAATAAGAACAAAACCAGATAAAAAAGTCCAAGATAATTTTTTTTTTTTTTTTAAACATTAAACAGCCAATATGGGGACAAAATAACTACCTCTTCATCAGGGCTCAGCACAGGATAAAACTTGGATGGATTTAAAGAAAACAGTAACTTTACAGATCAGTATAAAAACAAGTATTAAACTCTGCACATGGAGTAACAAATAATCAGCAGTTGTTGAGCAGCAATGGTGTGGTATGATTGAAAAAAGGAAGCAATGTCAAAAATTATTGCAGAGAAAAATCACAGATGGAATCTTTGCAAGATATACAATCTGGCAGGTGACTTACCACACTAGTGCCCACCTAAAATGCAAATGTATTTTGGTTTAATTGACCTTTAATTGCATTAGACAACTGATAGCCTCCCATTGGTCACAACTTTATTTTGCACAAGTACCCATGTACTGGATTTAATAAATAAATTATGAGGTTATCACATCTTTTTTTTATACTTAGAGGCACATATTTAAACAAAATCAAAAGTTTAATTCCCTGCCATCCACGTTTATATTTCATACGGTGTAAGTCAGCAAACTTGAATATTAAATATAGATTTAAATATTCCAAACCTGTAATTTATTGTATAGAGGCCTGGCATAATAGCTTAATCTGTAAAAATGTTATCTGCTTATTCTGGTGTTCTGGTTTAATAAGATATTTATTGTTTTAGTAAGCATTTTTAAAATATAATCTGTACACAAACAGTCATTCTGAGTAATAGGCTTTCACATAGCAAATGTCAGATCTTTAAATCACATTAGACCTCTGAAGAAAAGAAAGAATGCTTCCTCCCAGTTTAAACATCAGACTTCCATTTATTATGTACGTGTTTATAAATCTCTTTGGAATACACTTTTCATCTGGGAATCCTAGAACAGCAATGCTGTTTGTCAGTATGACTTATATAGTTATATTCATCGGTCATAGTCGTGCATGCTAACATCACATTGTTTTAATCCAAGGTTATTTTGAAGTTTTACTTATTCAGAAGTGAGAAGTTTATGTTTGTCGGAGAACATAGAACTTTTGCATTAATAAAAATCTCAGCCAGCAACAAAGGTGTACAGACAGAACTCACAGTTATGCAATCAGTGGAAACAGAGATAAACCTAGTGGATAGCTATGATTGCAGAAAGGTGTGTCAAAGATTATGTTATAGAGAACATTTGTAATATCTAAAATTGTTTAAAAGACAAGAGTCACAGATGTTGTCCCGTTACTCTCCACATAGCAAAAAATTATTGAATTAAATCATAGTATAAAGTACATATAATTTTATTTGAGCTTATTTCATTTAAAAGTTCACCGTTGTAGGGTATGCTTGATTTTAACTTGTTTTTGTTGAGTTCTCTCTGGGACTGGACCATGCAGATTGAAACTTGAAGTCAAGTTTATTATATGTTTAAAGTTCTGTTGAAGAATATATGAATGTTAGTAATAAAACAAGATGTTTTTTAACTTTTACAAATGCTTTTGAGGTTTTTAGATGAGCAATTTATTAAAATGTCTTGCACAGAGGATTCATGCTATTCAACACTGATATGAAACTCCTGATCTAGTAACTTAATCCCCCCTCCCCTGACGTTTTTATAAGTTAGTTTTTGTTCAAGTAAGATAAAAATGCTTTTAGCTATATACTTCACACTTTTGGTTGCCCCAACACACATCTAGAAAGTTGTCCAGATGGAAATATTATAAGATAAAAGAAAGTTGCGGAATTTATTTTTATATCCCCCTTTTTTTTATTGAAATTCATAAAATATTGGTCTAATCCACCTACACGTTGTCATGTGAAGTGTCATCCCCACACAGGTACTCAATAGCATGGCTGTGAATGAGACACTGTTGGTCTTCTACATTGCCCCCAATGCACTCATTTATGCCATAGTTCTACCTAGGGATGAATTTTGTTCCATCTTCAAAGATAATGCATGTCCCTGATCGGTTTTAATACATGAGATAAGCACACAGCATGTGTTTTTTTTCTCAAACATAGTCAATATCCACAATGATAAGCAATTAGCAATTACAAATAAACAACAAGCCCAAACCAGGGTCAGTGATCTCACATTGCATAGAAGAACTAAGCATTTCCCTGAATATACAGCACTGTTGACTTAACAAGGGGCTTTTCAAAGAGGCGTTCTGCCTTGAAACATGTAGTCACACCCACCTATGTTTCCCTTCCATGTGTTTCTGGGTGCCTTCTGTCACCAAATCCCAGAGCCAGTACTGGTCTTTGCTTTTTCTACTCACTGGTTACAATGCTTGGACTGCCCAGAGCGCTATTTATTCCCTTATATGCTTTGTTCTTCTATGCATTTTGAGCGGATATTATAATTAAATCTGAGTTTCACCCTTTCTTACACCCACGACCCCACCTGTGCCTGTAAACTTTGGCTATTGTTTTTTTTTTTTTTTAGTTACCTTTTTTTATTTAAAATGCCCTCCACTTCTGGCCCTAGTTGCCACAGCAATGTATGTCATATCTTGACTCCCATTTACTCCTGGGATTGATGACACTGATATCCCAGGAGATAATGGGAGTCAAGATATGATGGGCATTCACCGCTTCTGCCATCACGTTATTTCTGCGATCAACACAGTGCACCGCTGTGTGCTGACTGCACAGGCGCAAGATCAGGAGGTGCATGCTGGGTAGCCAGCTTTACAAAATCCCAGAAACAAGTACGAGTGGGCTTCAGGTGCCCACAGTAGCAATGGCTGCTGTCTGCATACCAGGGACACTGTGAGTAAATGAAGATTTATAAGCCACATCAATAATCACACTGGTAACAATTTACACTTTCTACTAGCAAAAAACTATACTTGTACAAGCATAGAAAATCATAGGGGTGTTTTTTTTTTAATTGACAAGGAGACTGGAACTCCGCTTTAATAAGAAAGAGTTTATATCACTGACCCTGGTTTGCACCTGTTTTTTTTGTTTTTACTTACCTATCAGCTGGATCCCCCAAGATCTTTATTACGGAGCTGTAGCCAATGTTGTGATGTTCGCTTCTGAACTGATGATGTCGGGTTTGATGCCCTCCACTGCCTCCTTCTCCAGCATTAGACTTTTTATGGACTTGGTATATACATATTATTCTCACATTCACAGTGTGGACATTTCATTTTAGTTTGCTTGGTTGCATTGTTGTTCTACAAAATGTATTTTCTACAATGAAAAGCACCCAAACATTTAGAAAATTGAAGGTCACTAGTCAATCTAACGGTAAAAACAACTCCCAGAAAATAATAGTAGACTAAAATGTAATCCTCAAATATGTGAAACAGTTCCAAAAGTAATCCTACATGTACAGTGCATTGCAAAAGTATTCGGCCCCCTTGAACTTTGCGACCTTTTGCCACATTTCAGGCTTCAAACAAAAAAGATATAAAACTGTAATTTTTTGTGAAGAATCAACAAGTGGGACACAATCATGAAGTGCAACGAAATTTATTGGATATTTCAAACTTTGTTAACAAAAAAAATGAAAAATTGGGCGTACAAAATTATTCAGCCCCCTTAGGTTAATACTTTGTAGCGCCACCTTTTGCTGCGATTACAGCTGTAAGTCGCTTGGGGTATGTCTCTATCAGTTTTGCACATCGAGAGACTGAAATTTTTGCCCATTCCTCCTTGCAAAACAGCTCGAGCTCAGTGAGGTTGGATGGAGAGCATTTGTAAACAGCAGTTTTCAGTTCTTTCCACAGATTCTCGATTGGATTCAGGTCTGAACTTTGACTTGGCCATTCTAACACCTGGATATGTTTATTTGTGAACCATTCCAATGTAGATTTTGCTTTATGTTTTGGATCATTGTCTTGTTGGAAGACAAATCTCAGTCCCAGTCTCGGGTCTTTTGCAGACTCCATCAGGTTTTCTTCCAGAATGGTCCTGTATTTGGCTCCATCCATCTTCCCATCAATTTTAACCATCTTCCCTGTCCCTGCTGAAGAAAAGCAGGCCCAAACCATGATGCTGCCACCACCGTGTTTGACAGTGGGGATGGTGTGTTCAGGGTGATGAGCTGTGTTGCTTTTACGCCAAACATAACGTTTTGCATTGTTGCCAAAACGTTCGATTTTGGTTTCATCTGACCAGAGCACCTTCTTCCACATGTTTGGTGTGTCTCCCAGGTGGCTTGTGGCAA
Organism: Pelophylax lessonae; assembly: GCF_965119305.1. NCBI lineage: Eukaryota > Metazoa > Chordata > Amphibia > Anura > Ranidae > Pelophylax > Pelophylax lessonae. The sequence goes on from NC_138770.1 coordinate 584,914,045, forward strand.
ACTTTAAACAACACTTTTTATGGATATCTTTAAGAAATGGCTTTTTTCTTGCCACTCTTCCATAAAGGCCAGATTTGTGCAGTATACGACTGATTGTTGTCCTATGGACAGAGTCTCCCACCTCAGCTGTAGATCTCTGCAGTTCATCCAGAGTGATCATGGGCCTTTTGGCTGCATCTTCTCCTTGTATGAGCTGAAAGTTTAGAGGGACGTCCAGGTCTTCGTAGATTTGCAGTGGTCTGATACTCCTTCCATTTCAATATTATCGCTTGCACAGTGCCCCTTGGGATGTTTAAAGCTTGGGAAATCTTTTTGTATCCAAATCCGGCTTTAAACTTCTCCACAATAGTATCTCGGACCTGCCTGGTGTGTTCCTTATTCTTCATGATGCTCTCTGCGCTTTAAACGGACCTCTGAGACTATGACAGTGCAGGTGCATTTATACGGAGACTTGATTACACACAGGTGGATTCTATTTATCATCATTAGTCATTTAGGTCAACATTGTATCATTCAGAGATCCTCACTGAACATCTGGAGAGAGTTTGCTGCACTGAAAGTAAAGGTGCTGAAAAATATTTGCACGCCCAATTTTTCAGTTTTTTATTTGTTAACAAAGTTTGAAATATCCAATAAATTTCGTTCCACTTCATGATTGTGTCCCACTTGTTGATTCTTCACAAAAAATTACAGTTTTATATCTTTATGTTTGAAGCCTGAAATGTGGCAAAAGGTCACAAAGTTCAAGGGGGCCGAATACTTTCACAAGGCACTGTATATATACTATATGTCTGAGCAGGTTTGTCACTCTCTGATTGACAGAAGAACGGTAGGTCTGATCAATTGAGATGTTGTATTTCCCCTGTCAACTTTCCCTACCCAATATCTCACTTCAAAAAATGTATTCCTCTGCTATAGACTGGAACCTCCTAGCCAAATCACTGGTAAATAAAGAAATTAGCTCCTGGTTTTCACGTAATGCTTTGCTGCAATTTCTACATCCTTTGTCACGCAATAATCCTGCCAAAATGGCACCAAGTTTGGTGTGCCATGAAGAAATAATACCACAAGCATGTTGTGTGTTTTGCCATGAATCTGGAATCACATGCAAAATCACACAATTCTGATATGCTTAGGTGTGAATGGGGCCTTAAACTGTACCTACAAAGGATTAAAGCATATCATAGTATATAAATGCACTTTAATGGTAACAAAGTGCCATTCCTAGATTAACGATGCCTCTCTTTTCAATATTTCCTTCACTATATTACTGGACTTCCTCTCAAATTGAATTTCCAAATTGAAATGACCCAAAAACTTAAGGCCCTCTCCAGGCACAAGCATGCAAGCTTTGACAAGTGTAAATATGCATGTTTGTACCATGATCTTTTATTTAGTGGGTGTAGTCAAAAATTATTTTCTGTTTTCTGTAATTAACAGGACCAGCAAAAAGATTTACTGGTGGATTCAGTGGTGGATACATGTCAGCAACTCACCTGCATCTCCCCCAATAGTGGTTATCTGATTGTACTGTGGGCGGTGAGAGATCAGCTCCCTGCACACACACCTGCTTCCTTCTTTGCCTAAAACTTTACTTCCTCTCCTTCAGTATCCTGGGAATGCAATCCATTGAGTGTCAGTAAATAGAGAACAGTAGTGTAGGATAACATTGGGCTCAGGAGCTCCTACAAAGAGCAAAAATTCCATTCTTACCTATCAGAAAGGTAAGTATAAAACATATTTCTTTCTAAAGTATCTTAGCTTTATTTTTTTTAGCATGGCATCAGGGTCTCTTCATTACTGATATGAATTTATAACATTTTTACCAGTCTTTGGTAGTTTTTGGTCAGTGAGGTGGGCAGTTCAGTTGTATATTGAGGAGCTGGGATTCTACAGGGTTCCAGGGACTGTAAAACACTATATAAGTATCGCGATTTTTTTTATAATCAACTGCAGCACCTGCAGCACCTGTAGCTCCTGCAGCAGCAAAAAAATACTGAGCACCTGATCGGTATTCAGTATTTTAATTGTACTATATTTCAAACAAAGAGGTTTTCTCTCTAGAGGCCTTTTCAGTTGTCAGACAGTGTGGTAAGTAACATTGCCCAATGACTGCCAAGATTAAATCAATTACAGTCAATTATAAAGTGGCAGACCACATATATTGTTTTTAAAGAAAGTCCTATGAGAGATCTCTGTCTATAAAATTAAACTAGGATTGGAAAGTGTTGTCTCTGTGTTATAATACTAAGAATCACATCTTGTATACATTATTAATATGTATGATGGCTCAAATGCTAAGAGATTGTTATTTATAAATATATATTTATAAAATCTGAAAATAGAAACATTTATAAATATAAACCTTCCTAATTTTATTAAGCAGATAAAAGTGGATTCAACATACTGACTTGGAGTACGCTAAAGGAAGAAAGGAAAGACCAGTTCATAAAACTGAAAAATTATCAGGCTCAGTTCACATACTGGCGTATTGAATCGCGGCGATTCTGCCCGTGAACCCAAATCATTGCAGATCGCGGGATGCCCATGCGATTACCGTGACTTGCAATGGCGTCTCAAAGGCGGCGCAATTTTTCTGCGATTGTCGCGGTAAAATCACGCAAACAGAATTGCGGGACACCTGTCGCCCTAAAGAAGTTCTTATACTTTTTTTTGGGCAACAGATGTCCCACGATTTTGTTTGCGCAATTTTACTACGAATCGATACGCCAGTAAGTGAACGGAGCCTCAGGCACTAAGGGTTCAACTAATGGAAGATGCTATACTTTCTAGGTATAAAAAAACAAGCCACTGCAAATAACAATCTCTTAGCATTTTCTTAAAGTAACAGGAAGACTGTGGCTGTAGCTGTAAATACATTTTTTTAAAAGCATGCAGACCAGAAATTCCCACTTTCTGTAACTTTACTTTTCCAGGTTAGTGAATCTGAGGAAATGAAGTCAGAAAATCATTAAAGGCAAATTGGTAAGGGGATTAGCAGCTTTATTGTCAATCATTATACTTCTGTAGGCATAGGTTCCCTTTAACCCTATCTCAATACTCTTCCTTTAGTGATAGTGTCCTCTGTCATACATGCCATGCAATTTTGCTTTTATCTATATTATGATCTTACTATAGCAATGGTGACAGAAACAGAAAATGCTGGACCCAATATTTTTTGCTCCAATACTATTGTTTTTTTTAATACAAAATCATTGTACAATATGGATGGGGTCCTTACAGACAGGGAAATGCTACAAAGCCAACATGCTGAGCAATCTGAATACAACATTTCTCACTATAGTGATCTCTGTGGTCAGCTCTTGTTTTTTTGTATAGGTTACATTGGCATATTGTTTCTTGATTGGGCTAAATCATTTATACCAAACATCATTCTCTTTCCATGTATAGGCAGCTTAGATCCGTGACCTAAGGAAGGAAGTTCAGACTCAAGCTGAGCTAGGCCTCCTGAAATGATTACATAGGTTTGAGGGATGTCAACACATGTGATTTCATTTGGAATTCACAGAAAAATACCTATTCCAGGTCCTAATGCCTCGTACACACGCAACGATTATCGGCCGACCGATTGTCCAACTTTTGTCCAGAGTGGTGTTTTGTTGGTTGCAATGTGCCTAGACTGCACACGAATTTTCTCGGCCAACAAAAATCTACTTCAGAAGTGATGTCATGTGCTGGTTTACTTTCCGTGTGTTTTTTCTTCTGTGAGCATGCCCAGTCTTGCTCATCAGATTTTTGTCTGCCGAAATCTGTACTGACTGACGGAAAATCGGCCGTTGTGTTGACGGCCAACAAAAATTTTATAGCCTGCACACCAGATTTTTTTTGGCCGAAAAGTCGGAGTCGGTTGTCGGAAGCATCATACTAACAAGCCGAAAATCGGCTAATCGGATGTTAGCCGAAAATTCCCGGCCAATAATCGATGCGTGTGTACAAGGCATAAGGCCTCTTGCACACTGCAGCTTAAAAAAACTCAGTACAGCTTTTTTTTTTACTGAGCTAAAATGCAGCCCATTCATTGTAATGTACCTATGCGCACAAGCGTGTAATTGCGCACAAATGCACGCATACTGTTGTTCTTAACATCAAATATTATTATTTGGCATATTCAGAGGGTTTGGCCTCAGGGAATATGTAATCCAAGATCAAAGTTCAAAGTATAACTTCCTGTCTTTCCTGTGTAACTTCCTGTCCAGCCACCATTTCCCCAGAGCACATGCACTGTAGCTTTAACCTACACCCTGGCCCATGCCAAAGATGTCCCGCAGTCGGACCTCATAGCTGCAGTGCAGGAACACCCAGTTCTGTGGGATAATGCACATGCCCAAATGCCCACTATGCCCACTATTCGGACAGATATCGCAAAAAGAAGGCACTGTCTGTCTGACACAGAACTGGGAAATCTTAAGCTGGAAACATAAGCATCGACAAAGTAAGTTCTAAGCCCTATTGACATGTGAATTTTTTTCTATAGTGTAGCACACATAGGAACATAGTGCAGGAAACCCACACTGTATACACATTTCCCATACTGTTATGACTAGGGTTGAGCGAACACGGACTGTATTATTCGTGTTCGTACCGAATAATTGGATTTTTGTTACCCGAACACGGACCCAAAAACTTTACTGTATATTCGGGTAAAAATCCGTGTTCGGTCATTTTATTTCCGGGTTTTGTATGCATTGGTGCTCTTTTCATGGCGGGCTTTCAACAGCCAATCAACAAGCGTTTAACTGGTGTGCCTTAAGCCATCCCAGCCATGCCTACAAATGTATTAGTAGCTGTGATTGGCCATCTGAAGCATGTGACCAAGTCTTTATAAGTTCGAGCCAGCGCCGCTGCGTCATTCTGCTGTGTAGTTCAGGGACAGAGCACACATCATACGTGCTGGCTGCTGATTAGGGACAGACAGGCAAAAATCATTTGTGTCCGGATAGAATTGAGGGACAGGTCGGAGTGTGTTAGGCAGGGCGAGTTGTAGGGCATTTTAGGGCAAGGCTGCTGATTTTTAGGGTCAGTGTTCTACAAACGATATTGATGTGTGGGGGGGGTTTACAGTGACCGATCTTATCAATCCTTTTAGGGAGAGGCTGGAGATAGGCAGGTGTCAGTGGTCCACATTGATTTTGCTGTGTGTGGGGTGCAGTGAACACAATCATTTTTGCCCACTGAGGATGAGGGAGAAAAGTCTTTTTCTATCAGTCACTGTGTGCAGCGTTTTTCCTTCAGTGCTGTGCTGTGCTGACTGTGATCATACACTGCTGTGTTCAGTGTTCACATGTGCTATTATTGAGAGATTTCAAAAGTTATACACTTTTTTCTATTCCACTATTCAATATACACACTTGGGTTAAAAAAATTAAATTGTGGCATAGTCTGTACTAATCTAGTTAAAAATTACAAACTTAAAAGGGGAATTTTTTTTCCCTCCATAGCCTGCAGCAGAGCTGAATGATATAAGACACTGCTGTTCAATCACACCAATTTTATATCATATTTTCTATTCCGCTATTCAATAAAAACCTTTGGGTATAAACAATTAAATTGCGGGATAGTCTGTGTTGGTACGTGTGAGATAAACCTTTCCAATTTTTGGGGTTCATCTCATACTTCTGAAGATTTGAGGGTGCTGCCTGTTCCGTACTCCTCCTACTCCTCATCCTGCCTTTGGGGGTACAAAAAATAGTAATTGGGGCCTAGTCTGGTTCTGTACGTGTGAGATACATACACTTTTTTTGATAATATTTTCTATTCCGCTATTCAATAAAAACCTTAGGGTATAAACAATTAAATTGCGGGATAGTCTGTGTTGGTACGTGTGAGATACACCTTTCCAATTTTTGGGGTTCATCTCATACTTCTTAAGATTTGAAGGTGCTGCCTGTTCCATACTCCTCCTACTCCTCATCCTGCCTTTGGGGGTACAAAAAATAGTATTGGGGCCTAGTCTGGTTCTGTACGTGTGAGATACATACACTTTTTTTGATAATATTTTCTATTCCGCTATTCAATAAAAACCTTTGGGTATAAACAATTAAATTGCGGGATAGTCTGTGTTGGTACGTGTGAGATACACCTTTCCAATTTTTGGGGTGCATCTCATACTTCTGAGGATTTGAGGGTGCTGCCTGTTCCGAACTCCTCCTACTCCTCATCCTGCCTTTGGGGGTACAAAAAATAGTAATTGGGGCCTAGTCTGGTTCTGTACGTGTGAGATACATACACTTTTTTTGATAATATTTTCTATTCCGCTATTCAATAAAAACCTTTGGGTATAAACAATTAAATTGCGGGATAGTCTGTGTTGGTACGTGTAAGATAAACCTTTCCAATTTTTGGGGTTCATCTCATACTTCTGAAGATTTGAGGGTGCTGCCTGTTCCGTACTCCTCCTACTCCTCATTCTGCCTTTGGGGGTACAAAAAATAGTAATTGGGGCCTAGTCTGGTTCTGTACGTGTGAGATACATACACTTTTTTTGATAATATTTTCTATTCCGCTATTCAATAAAAACCTTTGGGTATAAACAATTAAATTGCGGGATAGTCTGTGTTGGTACGTGTGAGATAAACCTTTCCAATTTTTGGGGTTCATCTCATGCTTCTGAAGATTTGAGGGTGCTGCCTGTTCCGTACTCCTCCTACTCCTCATCCTGCCTTTAGGGGGTACAAAAAATAGTTATTGGGGCCTAGTCTGGTTCTGTACGTGTGAGATACATACACTTTTTTTGATAATATTTTCTATTCCGCTATTCAATAAAAACCTTTGGGTATAAACAATTAAATTGCGGGATAGTCTGTGTCGGTACGTGTGAGATACACCTTTCCAATTTTTGGGGCGCATCTCATACTGCCGAGGATTTGAGGGTGCTTTAGTCTGCCTCCTGCCTGTTCCGAACTCCTCCTACTCCTCATCCTGCCTTTAGGGTACAAAAAATTGTAATCGGGGCCTAGTTTGTGTTTGTACGTGTGAGATACACCGTTTTGTAAAATTTGTCCTATTCCGCTATTCAATATACACCCTGTTTGAGTGTAAAAAATTAAATTGCGGGATAGTCTGTATCGGTACATGTGAGATACACCTTTTTAAATTTGTTTGGTGCATCTCCTTCTACCGCCGAGGATTGCAGGGCGCTTCAGTTTGCCTCCTGTTCCCAACTCCTCCTACTCCTCTTCCTCATCCTGCCTTTAGGGTACAAAAAACTGTAATCGGGGCCTAGTCTGGTTCTGTACGTGTGAGATACATACACTTTTTTTGATAATATTTTCTATCCCGCTATTCAATAAAAACCTTTGGGTATAAACAATTAAATTGCGGGATAGTCTGTGTTGGTACGTGTGAGATAAACCTTTCCAATTTTTGGGGTTCATCTCATACTTCTTAAGATTTGAAGGTGCTGCCTGTTCCATACTCCTCCTACTCCTCATCCTGCCTTTGGGGGTACAAAAAAAATAGTATTGGGGCCTAGTCTGGTTCTGTACGTGTGAGATACATACACTTTTTTTGATAATATTTTCTATTCCGCTATTCAATAAAAACCTTTGGGTATAAACAATTAAATTGCGGGATAGTCTGTGTTGGGACGTGTGAGATACACCTTTCCAATTTTTGGGGTGCATCTCATACTTCTGAGGATTTGAGGGTGCTGCCTGTTCCGAACTCCTCCTACTCCTCATCCTGCCTTTGGGGGTACAAAAAATAGTAATTGGGGCCTAGTCTGGTTCTGTACGTGTGAGATACATACACTTTTTTTGATAATATTTTCTATTCCGCTATTCAATAAAAACCTTTGGGTATAAACAATTAAATTGCGGGATAGTCTGTGTTGGTACGTGTAAGATAAACCTTTCCAATTTTTGGGGTTCATCTCATACTTCTGAAGATTTGAGGGTGCTGCCTGTTCCGTACTCCTCCTACTCCTCATTCTGCCTTTGGGGGTACAAAAAATAGTAATTGGGGCCTAGTCTGGTTCTGTACGTGTGAGATACATACACTTTTTTTGATAATATTTTCTATTCCGCTATTCAATAAAAACCTTTGGGTATAAACAATTAAATTGTGGGATAGTCTGTGTTGGTACGTGTGAGATAAACCTTTCCAATTTTTGGGGTTCATCTCATGCTTCTGAAGATTTGAGGGTGCTGCCTGTTCCGTACTCCTCCTACTCCTCATCCTGCCTTTAGGGGGTACAAAAAATAGTTATTGGGGCCTAGTCTGGTTCTGTACGTGTGAGATACATACACTTTTTTTGATAATATTTTCTATTCCGCTATTCAATAAAAACCTTTGGGTATAAACAATTAAATTGCGGGATAGTCTGTGTTGGTACGTGTGAGATAAACCTTTCCAATTTTTGGGGTTCATCTCATGATTCTGAAGATTTGAGGGTGCTGCCTGTTCCGTACTCCTCCTACTCCTCATCCTGCCTTTAGGGGGTACAAAAAATAGTTATTGGGGCCTAGTCTGGTTCTGTACGTGTGAGATACATACACTTTTTTTGATAATATTTTCTATTCCGCTATTCAATAAAAACCTTTGGGTATAAACAATTAAATTGCGGGATAGTCTGTGTCGGTACGTGTGAGATACACCTTTCCAATTTTTGGGGCGCATCTCATACTGCCGAGGATTTGAGGGTGCTTTAGTCTGCCTCCTGCCTGTTCCGAACTCCTCCTACTCCTCATCCTGCCTTTAGGGTACAAAAAATTGTAATCGGGGCCTAGTTTGTGTTTGTACGTGTGAGATACACCGTTTTGTAAAATTTGTCCTATTCCGCTATTCAATATACACCCTGTTTGAGTGTAAAAAATTAAATTGCGGGATAGTCTGTATCGGTACATGTGAGATACACCTTTTTAAATTTGTTTGGTGCATCTCCTTCTACCGCCGAGGATTGCAGAGCGCTTCAGTTTGCCTCCTGTTCCCAACTCCTCCTACTCCTCTTCCTCATCCTGCCTTTAGGGTACAAAAAACTGTAATCGGGGCCTAGTCTGGTTCTGTACGTGTGAGATACATACACTTTTTTTGATAATATTTTCTATCCCGCTATTCAATAAAAACCTTTGGGTATAAACAATTAAATTGCGGGATAGTCTGTGTTGGTACGTGTGAGATAAACCTTTCCAATTTTTGGGGTTCATCTCATGCTTCTGAAGATTTGAGGGTGCTGCCTGTTCCGTACTCCTCCTACTCCTCATCCTGCCTTTAGGGGGTACAAAAAATAGTTATTGGGGCCTAGTCTGGTTCTGTACATGTGAGATACATACACTTTTTTTGATAATATTTTCTATTCCGCTATTCAATAAAAACCTTTGGGTATAAACAATTAAATTGCGGGATAGTCTGTGTTGGTACGTGTGAGATAAACCTTTCCAATTTTTGGGGTTCATCTCATGCTTCTGAAGATTTGAGGGTGCTGCCTGTTCCGTACTCCTCCTACTCCTCATCCTGCCTTTAGGGGGTACAAAAAATAGTTATTGGGGCCTAGTCTGGTTCTGTACGTGTGAGATACACACACTTTTTTTGATAATATTTTCTATTCCGCTATTCAATAAAAACCTTTGGGTATAAACAATTAAATTGCGGGATAGTCTGTGTCGGTACGTGTGAGATACACCTTTCCAATTTTTGGGGCGCATCTCATACTGCCGAGGATTTGAGGGTGCTTTAGTCTGCCTCCTGCCTGTTCCGAACTCCTCCTACTCCTCATCCTGCCTTTAGGGTACAAAAAATTGTAATCGGGGCCTAGTTTGTGTTTGTACGTGTGAGATACACCGTTTTGTAAAATTTGTCCTATTCCGCTATTCAATATACACCCTGTTTGAGTGTAAAAAATTAAATTGCGGGATAGTCTGTATCGGTACATGTGAGATACACCTTTTTAAATTTGTTTGGTGCATCTCCTTCTACCGCCGAGGATTGCAGGGCGCTTCAGTTTGCCTCCTGTTCCCAACTCCTCCTACTCCTCTTCCTCATCCTGCCTTTAGGGTACAAAAAACTGTAATCGGGGCCTAGTCTGTGTTTGTACGTGTGAGATACACCGTATTATAAAATTTTTCCTATTCTACTATTCAATATACACCCTTTTGGAGTGTAAAAAATTAAATTACGGCATAGTCTGTATCGGTACGTGTGAGATACACCTTTTAAATTTGTTTGGCGCATCTCCTTCCACCGCCAAGGATTGCAGGGCGCTTCAGTTTGCCTCCTGTTCCCAACTCCTCCTACTCCTCTTCCTCATCCCCCCTTAGGGTACAAAAAATTTTAATCGGGGCCTAGTCTGTGTTTGTACGTGTGAGATACACCGTTTTTTATCCTTTTTCCTATTCCGCTATTCAATATACACCCTTTTGGGGTAAAAAACATTAAATTGCGGCATAGTTTGCATATTTGACTGTGAGATACACCCGTGCGATACTGTTGTTATTTTGTCCCGCTATTCAATAAACACCTTTCTAGGGCAAGATCTTAAATTACAGAAATATGAGGAGACCGTCAAATAGGGGCCGTGGCCTGGGTCGTGGTGCTGCTGGTAGAGCTCCTGTTGCAAGGAGAGGACGTGGTCGATCTGTGCCAGCTACACGCACAAGTGAAACACCTTCCTCAAGTGTTAGTAGGCGACAGAACCTGCATCAGTATTTGGTAGGGCATCATAGAAGTGATGATGCCAGAACACGTAGAGGCGATAGTAGATTGGTTTGCTGCTGACAGTGCCTCCAGTTCCTTCACATTGTCTCCCACCCAGTCTACTGCAGAAAGGTCAGAGTTGGCACCTGCAGCCGATGTCCAACCGTCTTTCACCTCACCCCCTTGCAAATCAGGCAAGCAGTCTGAGCCCCAAGCCATACAGCAGTCTCTTCTTCTTTTTGATGACTCTGTCAGCGGGGTTTCCCAGGGCCATCCACCTAGCCCTGCCCCAGAAGTGGAAGAGATTGAGTGCAGCGATGCCCAACCACTTATTTCTCAAGATGAGTACATGCAAGGACCATTGCAGCACGTCTCCGATGATGACGAAACGCAGGTGACAACTGCTGCGGTGTTCAGAATTGTGGAGACCGACAAGGAGGGCAGGGGTGAAGACTGGGTGGAAGATGATGTGGAGGACGATGAGGTCCTCGACCCCACATGGAATGAAGGTCATGCAGGTGACCTGAGTAGTTTGGAGGAAGAGGCGGTGGTCGCACAGAGCCACCAGCACAGCAGAAGAGGGAGCAGGGTGCAGAAGCGGAGCGGCCGTGCCCTAGACACTACGCCTGCTACTGCCCAATGCAGCAAGGGAACGAGTGCAGCAAAGCCAGCTCAAACGAGTTCTCTAGCGTGGAAGTTCTTTAGAAAATGTGCTGATGACAGGACACGAGTGGTTTGCACCCTGTGCAATCAGAGCCTGAAGCGAGGCATAAACCTTCTCAACCTGAGCACAACCTGCATGATCAGGCATCTAAGTGCAAAGCATGAGCTGCAGTGGAGTAGACAACTTCAAAACCAAGAAACGTCTCTGGCTCATCCTGCTTCCTCTTCTGCTGCAGTCTCGGCCGCTCCAACCATATCTGTAGTGATACCGGCACCTGCCACCCCGCAAACAGACAATCTGTCAGCAACACCACCACCTGGGTCACCAACCATCTCCACAATGTCCCGTGGAAGTGTTCAGCTTTCCATCTCCCAAACACTTGAGAGGAAGAGGAAGTACCCCCCTACCCACCCGCGATCCCTGGCCCTGAATGCCAGCATTTCAAAATTCTTGGCCTTTGAAATGCTGTCATTCCGTCTGGTGGAGACGCACAGTTTTAAAAACCTTATGTCGGTGGCTGTCCCACAGTACGTCGTGCCCAGCCGCCACTACTTTTCCAGGCAAGCCATCCCTTCCCTGCACAACCAAGTGGGGGAAAAAATCAGGTGTGCACTGCGCAACGCCATCTCTGGCAAGGTCCACCTAACTACCGATACGTGGACCAGTAAGCACGGTCAGGGGCGTTATATCTCCCTAACGGCACACTGGGTAAATGCAGTGGCAGATGGGCCTGAGGCGGATAGCAATTTGGCCCATGTCCTTCCACCACCGAGGATTGCAGGGCGCTTCAGTTTGCCTCCTGTTCCTACCTCCTCCTACTCCGCTTCCTCATCCTCTACCGCCTCCTCATCCGGACAGCGTAACACCTTCACCACCAACTTCAGCACGGCCAGGGGTAAACGACAGCAGGCAGTTTTAAAACTTGCCTGTTTGGGGGAAAAAAGACACACCGCGCAGGAGTTGTGGAGGAGCATGGAACAGCAGACAAATGAGTGGTTGCTGCCAGCGAGCCTCAAGCCCGGCCTGGTGGTGTGCGATAACGGGCGAAATCTCATAGCAGCTCTGGGCCTAGCCGGCCCTGGTCCTCCTCCACCGCCGCTTCCACCTACACCGCCCATAGGTGTGCGCAGCCTATCACATTAGGGTGTGCACCCCAAAGTTTAAATACACATGCATGTGTTTGCCTACATGTACATGGCTCCGATACATTACTCTCCCTGCTGGCAAAGTGAAGTAGAGCAGAGTAGGTCCGAGGGAGATCTTTCCCATCTCCTCACTGGCAAACAGAGCGATAATGCTATGTGCCCTAGGTGATTAGGGTGTGCCCAGGTACACCCGGCACACCCTGTGCGCACGCCTATGACACCACCACATCCACCACCACCTCAACCTCCCTCCTACTCCATATGGGCCTCGTCCTTCAGAGATGAAGAACATTGTTTTATTTTTCTGTTTTTTTTTGTTTTAAGTTATTTCCCTATCCACATTTGTTTGCAGAGCACTTGCCATGCTCTTAACTACGTTTTGCTGCCATTTGCAGCACTCTAGCCCTTTCCATTGGAGTTTTAGAGCCATTTTAGTGCCTGAAAGTTCGGGTCCCCATTGACTTCAATGGGGTTCGGTGTCCGGGAAAAGTTCGGCAAAAATCCGGGACACGGACCCGGACTTTTTTTTCAAGTTCGGCCAAACCCGCCGAACACGGACATCCAGGTGTCCGCTCAACTCTAGTTATGACACATCACTGAGTTGCACATGAATGCCAATTGCTTGTGGATTTGGAAGTAAACCTGCCATATGTAACCAACATTCATGTAGATGTTATGTTCTATGAAGTATTTTCAGAGTCTAAAGGCATAGGTCAAGTGTTTCGGAAAACTCAGACTGTCACCTTATGTACATTATTTAGATTGCAGTTTTTATTTCATTATTTTTACTTTTAATGGATGATTTGGCCATTCAGTGGAAATGGCTACGAGACCGCTATAGGTGGGATATTAATGATGAGCAAGCAGTTTGCAGCGGTGCTGCAGCACGTCATGATCGACACAAGCGGCATCCTTATGCAAGTGAGCTTGCCTTTTTGAAACGGGTTATGGAGTCAAGACCATATTCACAAGAGTGAATATGGTGAATATGTGAATAAGAGTGAATATGGTGAATAAGAGTGAATATTATATTCACAAGAGTGACTAAAATAATTTCATCAGAAATTGCTCAGACTTTGTGTACATTCAGACATTTTTCACTGTCCAGAACAGAATGACAAACCTTGTGCTATTGAACAAGGGAAGGTTTTATTTTATTTTTACAAAGTGTGAATGCAGTGTTTGTTTCCAGCAGAGTCCCCATAGTGCCCTCCTTGTAGAGATGAGCTCAAGCATATTCCTAGTTTTAAATGCTATGTGTACTGATGAAATGGGGTAAATGCACTTAGGGCATTTTTTTCATATTTATTCAGAACTACAAGCAACTGGAGTAGAGAGGATGAGTATGATGATTATGATGAGGGTTCTGAAAGTGAGGCAGGGCCTTCTGTGGACAATGCAGAACCAATTCACCTTCCACAGTCTGGGTGTAACGCTCCTGCGTTTCTTATATGGTGTGGATTTTCAGCTGCAGAAATAGTTCCACGTCAGTAGTCATGTAAGAGATATGCTGAGATACCATTCCCAACCTCAATGACTCATCATGTGTGGAAGGTCTTATTTCAGCCAGTAAATACACACAATTAGCAAACTGGTTCCTAGAGTGACTTTATGTATGTGGTAACACAATGATGAAGGTTGAGGGATAGGTTGAGTGGAGGTGGTAGGTGATAGACACTTGAAGGTGAGACAGTAGCAGATGGATGCAGGAAGGTTTAGCAATGTTGTATGATAGCAGATGATAGAATAGCAGGTGGACATACAAAAGAGATCAACCCAGTGCAGAAAAGTAGCAGTAGTCTCAAGAGCTAGCAATCTAGTTATGCAGATGTGATAAACAGTCTTTACTATGCAGAGCTAGATAGTGTAAGCTTAGTATAAGTTTATAGAGAATTCCCCTGCGGGGTACTTAGCACTATTAGCGATACAGCCGAAGGGTGGTTCAGGAGAGGCGGATGATCCAGTAGCGGGATACAGGGATCAGCGCAGCGAGGTTCCGTCAGCGAAGTAAGCTTGCAAGCATGGAAGCTTCAAGCAAGGTTAGCATCCAGGTAACGGTGTTTGAACGAACACATGTGAGTGAGAACCGGCGCTTTAAATAGCCATCTAGTCCGGCGCTGGGTGATGACAGCTCCAGTCTTAAAGGTGTATGCGCACCTTTCCAAAAGTAAATGGTGGGGCGCATACTCTTGTGGAAAGTGTAATTTAGGGTACCAAAGGTACCGGAACATTACAATACCCCCCCCTTAAGGCCTGCTCCTGAAGGCCTCTGGAGCTGGTTTGTCTGGGTATCTCGCATGAAAATTGCGGATTAATCTAGGTGCATGTATGTCAGAGGTGTTTAGCCAGGTGTCGTCTTGGGGCCCATAGTTCTTCCATCTAACCAAGTACTGAAGTCTTCTTCTGTAGATACGAGAATCCAGAATCTCTTTTATCTCGTATTCTTCTCCACCTTCAACTTGTACAGGAGGGGGAGGTGGAATATTAGGCCTTATTCCTTGGTCCGGAACATGGGGTTTTAGTAGCGACACATGGAAAATGGGATGGATTTTTAGGTTCATTGGCAATGTAAGCTGCACTGCAGCTTTTCCAATAAGTTTCTTGATTGGGAAAGGTCCCAAGAACAGAGGTCCAAGCTTTTTGCTAGGGATCTTCAGTCTCAAGTTTTTTGTTGAGAGCCAAACGAGGTCCCCGATAGTATACTGTGGAGAAGGTCTTCTACGAAGATCATAGTACTTCTTTTGTTGACTGTGAGCGTGTGCAATGGTAGTATTTAGTAAACCCAGAGAATCCTTTATTTGGGTAAGATAGTCTGAGGCTACTGGGTTATTTGAAGGAAGGATGCGTGGAGGGAGAATAGAGGGATGGAACCCATAGTTCAAGTAGAACGGACTCTGCTTGGTTGTACTGTGAGTTGCGTTGTTGTAGGCAAATTCTGCCAGGGGGAGAAGATCCAACCAATCATCCTGTTGGTAAGAAGTGTAACAACGTAAATACTGCTCGATGCATTGGTTGACTCTTTCAGTCTGTCCGTTGGTCTGCGGATGGTAAGGAGAAGTGAGCTTCCGCTCAATCCGTAGTATGTGACATAGTTCTTGCCAGAATTTAGAAATAAATTGGGATCCACGGTCAGACAGAAGAGTTTTTGGGATACCATGTAATCTGAAGACATGTTTCATCAGGAGTTCTGCCGTTTGTTTGGACGAAGGTAGTCTGTGAATAGCAATGAAATGTGCCATCTTTGTCAGATGGTCCACTGACACCAAGATGGTATTAAATCCTTTGGAAGGAGGCAATTCTACGATGAAGTCCAATGACAAAACCTCCCATGGAGTTTGGGGTATTGGTAGACTGCATAGTAGACCGGATGGTCTCGTAGTGTCAATTTTGGACCTGGCACAGACATTGCATGAAGAGACGAATTTTTGTATAGATGTTTTCATGTCAGGCCACCAGAATTGTCGAGAAATCAAATTGAAAGTCTTTGTCATACCCATATGTCCTGCCATAGGCACATCATGCGATAATTCCAAGATCTTGGTGCGTAGGGTAGGTGGTATGTAAAGTTTGTCGTTGTAGTAGAGGAAGCCTTCTGCATCAGTATTTAGTTGTGGTGGGGGTGAATCCAAACTTATACCATGCAGAACCTCTTCCTTTAAGGAACGGACAACTCCAATAATGCGTTTGTGAGGTATTATAGGAACGGAAGGGATTTCAAAGTAGTTTTCTTCAGTTAGTCGTGATAGTGCATCCGCCTTTTTGTTCTTATCTGCAGGTGCGTAGGTCACTAGGAAGTTAAACCTTAGAAAGAATAGTGACCATCGTACCTGTCGATGCGAGAGAGTTTTGCTAGTCTGAAGATATTGAAGGTTTTTATGGTCCGTGTATATAGTTATTGGTAGTTGGGTGCCTTCGAGTAAATGTCGCCAATTCTCCAGAGCCAATTTTATAGCAAGCAGTTCCTTTTCACCCACGGGGTAATTTATCTCGGGACTGCTCAGGGATTTAGAAAAAAAAGCGACTGGATGAAGTGGTGAAGTGTGGGTAGGTCGTTGGGAGAGTATTGCTCCTACTGCCATGTTTGACGCATCTACCTCCAGAATGTATTGGAGGGATGGGTCTGGATGGCATAATATGGGAGCGGAAGTAAACCTTGTCTTTAACAAGTGGAAAGCCTTATTTGCTTCTTCTGACCATTTAAATGGTATTTTTATGCTAGTGAGCTGTGTGAGGGGTCTCACAATAGCAGAAAAGTTTTTTATGAACTTCCTGTAGAAATTTGAAAATCCCAGGAATCGCTGTAGCGCCTTGCGTGTAGTTGGTGTAGGCCAATCCTGAATGCAGGATATTTTACTCATGTCCATCTCGATTCCTGTTTTGGATATGATGTAGCCTAGAAAGAGTACCTCATCTTTATGGAACAAGCATTTCTTCAGCTTCACATAAAGATTATGTGCAAGCAATCTCGATAATACAAGTCTTACATGTCTTATGTGTTCAGACAGGGTCCGTGAATATATAAGTATATCGTCCAGATATACCACAACACAGACATCTAGTAAGTCTTTAAAAATATCGTTTATAAATCGTTGGAAAACTGCAGGGGCATTGCATAGGCCGAATGGCATCACAAGATATTCGAACAATCCGTATCTAGTTCTGAATGCAGTCTTCCACTCGTGTCCATCACGGATTCGAATGAGATTGTATGCTCCTTTCAGGTCTAATTTTGAAAAATAGGTAGCTCCACGCACCTGCTCAATGAGCTCAGGGATAAGCGGTAGAGGATAGCGATCTTTTATTGTGATAGCATTCAATTTCCTGTAGTCGATGATAGGTCTGAGACTTGAATCTTTATTGCGAACAAAAAAGAGTCCTGCTGCTGTGGAAGAAGTGGAAGGTCTAATAAAACCTTTTTCCAAGTTCTCATCCAAATAGGTTTTGAGATGGGCAAGTTCATCCTGTGAAAGAGGATAAACATGACCGAACGGCAATTTGCTATTTGGGAGTAGATCAATGCTACAATCATAGTCTCGATGAGGATGTAATGCTTGAGCATTTTTCTCAAGAAAAACCTCAGAAAGATCCTGATAACATAGTGGTGCAATCTCATCTGTCACCACAGACAGAATCTTCCCGGAAAACGGGAGGTTACACGTTTCCTCGCAATAACAAGAAGGGAAGGTCAAGGACCGTTTCTTCCAATCTATGGTTGGTTGGTGTGTGTGCAACCAGGGAAGTCCCAACACAATGGGAAAGTGGGGTGATGGTATTAAATCGAAGGTAGAAGTCTCCCTATGAGACTCGTTAATAGTGACTAGAAGTGCTTGTGTCTGATCGGTGATCGGACCAGAGGATAACGGAACACCGGTAATAAGACTTACTGAGACAGGTTTGAGTTTAGAAATAATAGGAATTTTATTTAAAGCAGCAAAACATATATCCATATAATTTCCACAAGATCCTGTGTCAATCATGGCCTTAGTAGTAATCCTGTTCTGGTCCCACTGTAATGTCAAAAAAACAGAAATGTAGGGGTTAGTGAATGAAGTTGTCAATCCTCCTAGGGAGACATGTGAACACTCACCCTTCTTTTTGTTGACTAGGGGACAGACGTTTATCTTGTGATCCGGGGATGCACAGTACAAGCAGAGATTTTCATTTCGTCTTTTGGCTTTTTCCATAGTTGATAGCGGTGGGCGTATGTTTCCTATCTCCATAGGAACGGGGTCAACGGCCAGACTCCGAGAGGAAACGGATAATGGCATTCCCAACTTTTCAGCCTTTCTTTCTCGTAGTCTTCTATCTATGGTAATACTGAGTTGTATTAGTGCATCCAGGGTTTTTGGCAGATCCGCTCGGGCGAGCTCGTCCTTAACAGTTTCTGATAGGCCAAGCCTAAATTGGGTTTTCAGAGATGCATCATTCCATTCTGAATCAAGGGTCCATCTCTTGAACTCTGCGACAAAGTCTTCTACAGGCCTCCTTCCTTGTTTCAAGGATCTTAACTGAAGATCAGCAGTACTCTGCCTATTGGGGTCATCATATAGGCTAGTGAGCTCTGCCAGGAACAAGGCATAGGAGTTGAGAAGCGGGTCGTTTTTCTCAAAAAGAGAATCTGCCCAGGCTCGAGGATCGTTTGATAGGTAAGAAATAATAGTACAAACCTTAATGTGATCCGTAAGGTAGGTACGAGGTTTTAGCAAAAAAAGTAACTCACATGCGTTTTTAAATTCGAGAAAATTTTTTGCGATCGCCTGTAAATACCAAAGGGGGATTTATCTTGGGTTCAGGGGACTGAGCAGAGGTAAGTTGTGTCAGTCTAATTACCTGCTGCGACAGAGCCTGATTGTCTTCTTTTAATTCAGCAAGTGCGTGTATTAACGCAGATACTTGCTGTTTTAATTGTGTCACCTGAGTGGTTATTTCTGCTGAATCCATTTTTGGGTTCGTTCAATCTGTAACGCTCCTGCGTTTCTTATATGGTGTGGATTTTCAGCTGCAGAAATAGTTCCACGTCAGTAGTCATGTAAGAGATATGCTGAGATACCATTCCCAACCTCAATGACTCATCATGTGTGGAAGGTCTTATTTCAGCCAGTAAATACACACAATTAGCAAACTGGTTCCTAGAGTGACTTTATGTATGTAGTAACACAATGATGAAGGTTGAGGGATAGGTTGAGTGGAGGTGGTAGGTGATAGACACTTGAAGGTGAGACAGTAGCAGATGGATGCAGGAAGGTTTAGCAATGTTGTATGATAGCAGATGATAGAATAGCAGGTGGACATACAAAAGAGATCAACCCAGTGCAGAAAAGTAGCAGTAGTCTCAAGAGCTAGCAATCTAGTTATGCAGATGTGATAAACAGTCTTTACTATGCAGAGCTAGATAGTGTAAGCTTAGTATAAGTTTATAGAGAATTCCCCTGCGGGGTACTTAGCACTATTAGCGATACAGCCGAAGGGTGGTTCAGGAGAGGCGGATGATCCAGTAGCGGGATACAGGGATCAGCGCAGCGAGGTTCTGTCAGCGAAGTAAGCTTGCAAGCATGGAAGCTTCAAGCAAGGTTAGCATCCAGGTAAGGGTGTCTGAACGAACACATGTGAGTGAGAACCGGCGCTTTAAATAGCCATCTAGTCCGGCGCTGGGTGATGACAGCTCCAGTCTTAAAGGTGTATGCGCACCTTTCCAAAAGTAAATGGTGGGGCGCATACTCTTGTGGAAAGTGTAATTTAGGGTACCAAAGGTACCGGAACATTACAATGGGGAGATGTCACAGTCTCCTAGGCAGAGTGTGCAGGTATTTTGTTTTTTTCTCGTGCTCACACCACTATTATCTTTTTCTCTTTGTCTCTTTCACACTCCCGTTCACTCTCTCCCCACTTTTCTGTTTCTCTCCATCTCTCCCTCTCTGTCTCCCCTCTATCCCCATCTATCTTGCTCTCTCTCCCCCATCTCTCTCGCTCTCCCTGTTACCCCCCCCATCTCTCACTCTCCCACTCTGTCCCCCCCCCATTATATCTTTCCCTATCTACTCTTATTTTTTTTTTTTATCCCGATGGGATACTGCAGCAGAAGAGCAAAGACCCATATCTCAAAGAGAAGATGAGGAGCACGGCAGGAACGTCGTTGCCAACAGCATCCTCTGTGGAATCTGAAATACTTGAATTTATTAGGGAAATGAAAACCAAGCAGCCAAGTGCTAGTTTTGATGCTTTTCAAAATAGAAATAATAGATGGTTAGCATTCTGTCACAGTATCCTGCCCATGATTGAAGATCTCCCTGACCAGCTGGTATTGCAGGTCACCAATGATATTTACTCATATTTGTTGGCCTGCAGAACAACTGATAGGAGACATGTTCCACCTCCATGTATCATTGATCACAGACCCACCCTGCCCTAGCTCAGCCTATCCTTCACCTACTTTCCATGGCTGCTCAGCCTACCCCCAGCGTACCCAGCAATCTACCTACAACACTGCATCATATCCTACTACTGCCCTCCGCTATCCAGTGCCAACCTCCCAAGTATCCATAGACCCTGCTCATGTTCTGATGCATCTGGTTGCTCCCAGTATCCTTTATACCAAAATTTGTAGTTTTCAATTTGAATATTATTCGGTTTTGGCGTATTCTATCAGTCACTGCGTGCCGTACTTAGCAGTAACTATCTTCTGCTCTACAGTCACTAGCTCAGGCCCTGACCTAGATTTCTGCATTTCTGCATTTCTGCAAAGTTGTATGCCATAATGGCATTTTGTTTTTGCTGTTCTTTTGTTTATAATGCCGTACATCATGTGGCAGCTAAGTTAAAAAAAAAAAAAAAAAAAAAAAAAATTAAACTTCTGTCTTCCATTTCTGTCTATTGAATATTTTTTATTTTCATATGTCCAATTCTTGCTATAATGTGGTCTTCAAACTTTGTAAACAAAAGGAAAATGTATTGTTCTTTAGACTTTTGGGGGGGCTGGACTGTTGCCGGTATTGGTAGAAAATGTACCAGCATCAGTGGGAGTAAAGAATGTCCCATCATTGATTTAACCAGGGGAATAGTTCCCCATTTTTGGTTTTAGCAGGGGGTATAGTGCCCTACAGTGGTGTCAGAAGAATGAATAGTGCCTGGATGTCATTGGGAGGAATGGTGCCTCAATATTGCTGTCAGTTGTAGGAAAAGTGTCCCAAGGACTGGATACAGGAAAGCAAAGGGCTTTAATCTTGCACCCAGGCCGCAGTTTGGAGATCACTTTTTTAGAACATTAAAGAGATTATAAACCTCTGAAAAAAAAAATAATATAAAAAACAAAAAACAAAACCTGAAAGACAAAGACATCGCATACTAGCTCATTATGAAATACTTACCTTAGAACGAAGTGCCCCGCAGCACCGCCAGCTCACCTGTGACATGGCCAACATGTTTAGCCCTCTTCCTTCTGGGTTTGTGTCCTATGGCCATCTGAATAGCTGGAGCTGCTTGTGCGCGGGAGCCGCCATTTATTGCATAGGGCTCTGAAGGAACGGCACGGGTGGCCGTTCCTTCACAGCGCATTCGCCAATGATGTCACTGCCTGCATGCAAAGTAAATATCTCCTAGGTGGTGCATGTTTAGGATATATTTACAGTACCTTATCATAGGCTTACCTATAGGTACAAGTTACAGAGGAAACTTTACTTCCTCTTTAACCAACATTTCACACATCCGAAACCTCTTGATCTAGAAAGTGCTTGTTCATGCCACACACTTATTATTCACAAGCTCACCTATGTTTGTTCACATGTTCATGGGTTCCACAACTGCATACAAAAAAAAAACTTCACAGATGACAACAACTCTACAGGAAAACCCCCCAATTTTTTTTTTTTTGTTCTATTTGTGAATTTTTCAATTCAGGTTTAGAAAGTGCCACAACAATGTAACAGTCAAATGTGATCATTCTGCCAAGCAAGCTGTCCTTCTTCTGACTCAAAGAAATCTGCAAAGGCCTGTCCTATATGCAAAGCATGTGTTGGAGGCCGCAAGCCCACAAACTGCACACCTTCTTGCTGTGTGGAAAGAGGTGCTGTGTCTGGTGATATTTTTTCTTTTTTAATCACATAATTGTGAAGTACACAGCACACGCCACTTTTAGGAGCAAACTCTGAAAGCACACTCAACCATCCTATGGGCACGGCTAAGCCGATATTTGCATATTTTTTTGCGCATGACCTAATCCATGTCCACCATAAGGAGCATTATGTTTTCTGAAAGTCCAAATAACTCATCAGCAACAATACAGAAAGGAAGACTTGGTCCTGTGGTTCCAGGTAGTGGCCTTCTAGGGGGAATACGCAAGTGTCCTTCATGTAGTCTTTGTCCCATTGCGGATTTGCTAAATATTCTGACATCACCAGCACTCCCTTGGACCAAAAGTCAATAGAAATAAAGCGCAGGTTGGCGTCAACTAGACCCAAAAGTACAACTGAAAAGTATTTTTTAATATTTTAATATTTGGATCCTGAGTTTTCAGGCATTCTCACACAAATGTAATTGCCATCCAGGGCACAGTTTGGTAATTGGGTTTTTAGCCAAAATTCTTTAGCCACATTTTGCCAAAGCTCCTCTGTGGGTTGTGGCATTGGGGGCGCAGGGGCTCTGCCCCCCTATGCATGCGTCTGGCCCCCTAATCTGCATACAGGGGGGCTGGACGCATGGAGCTCAATGGGGCTTTTTTTTTGCATCACTTGATTAGAGCCAGAGGCTCTAATAGGCTGCAGCAAAGGGTGGACCCGGGGCGCAGGGCAGTGGACCCGGGGCGCAGAGCAGTGCGCCCCGAGCCCACCCATTGTGTGACAATAGCGGATGAAAATTCACTATTGTCACACGGATCCTCTTCCTGGCCAATCAGGGAGTGGGTCCGATACGCGCTTCCTGATTGGCCGCAAGGCAAACCCCATGCCATTGGCCGAGGAGGAGGCGGGAGTGGGAGGACTCGAGGAGACGCGCCGGGGGACTGAGAAGATGCCACCGCCGGGACACTGAGGAGAAGCCACTGCCGGGACTGAGGAGGAGCCGCCGCCACGGTTGCTCCAGGGCTCCAGGTAAGTGCACTGGTCTCGGGGGGGGGGGGCACACTGCATTGAAGGAGGCACGCACGCTGGTCTCTGCATTGAAGGGGGCATGTACGCTGGTCACTGCATTGAAGGGGGCATGTACGCTGGTCACTGCATTGAAGGGGGCATGTACGATGGTCACTGCATTGAAGGGGGCGTGCACGCTGGTTTCTGCATTGAAGGGGGCATGTACGCTAGTCTCTGCATTGAAGGGGGCATGTACGCTGGTCTCTGCATTGAAGGGGCACGTACGCTGGTCACTGCATTGAAGGGGGCGTGCACGCTGGTTTCTGCATTGAAGGGGGCATGTACGCTGGTCTCTGCATTGAAGGGGGCATGTACGCTGGTCACTGCATTGAAGGGGGCATGTACGCTGGTCACTGCATTGAAGGGGGAATGTACGCTGGTCACTGCATTGAAGGGGGCATGTACGCTGGTCACTGCATTGAAGGGGGCATGTACGCTGGTCACTGTTTTGAAGGGGGCACACTGGTCACTGTGCATTGAAAGGGGGCACGCTGGTCACTGTGCATTGAAAGGGGGCACGCTGGT
This sequence comes from Pelophylax lessonae, assembly GCF_965119305.1. Classification (NCBI taxonomy): domain Eukaryota; kingdom Metazoa; phylum Chordata; class Amphibia; order Anura; family Ranidae; genus Pelophylax; species Pelophylax lessonae. The sequence continues at coordinate 584,937,648 of NC_138770.1, forward strand.
CTCTCTGCAGTGAAAGGGGGCACGCTGGTCTCTCTGCATTGAAAGGGGGCACGCTGGTCTCTCTGCATTGAAAGGGGGCACGCTGGTCTCTCTGCATTGAAAGGGGGCACACTATACCTTAATTACTGAAGGCCCCTTTCACACTTTTGCAACCTCAAAGTCACGCAATTTTTTACAGCGTTTTTTGCCGCAAAGCAATGCCTATTACATTTTTCTGTTTGCGCCCCCCCCCCCCCAAAAAAAAAAATTTGAGCACCAGCCGCCACTGATCACAACATCATGCAGCTTCTCCCACATCACATCACATGCTTCCCAGACTATCTTGGCCACTGTTGTCACACCGAGTAGGAAATAATGATACAATGAAGAGAAACTTTGTCCAGTCGCCAGGAACCTGTGGATTCATGAATATGTTTTTATTGGTTTTATGTCTATTTTTTAAAATATAGATGTGTGTGTGTTAGTGATCGACCAATATCGTTTTTTTAATGCCGATACCGATACCGATATTTTGGTCATCGGATATCGGTATCGGCCGATATTTTCAGACATGTAAAAATTTTCTTTTTTCTAAAGGTACTCCTTGTGGAGGGATCTGGGGGTCTAAAAGACCCCAAACCCCTCCTCGGCACTGAAAAGCATTCAAAACGCCAAGTTTGGCTGTTTTGAATGCTGTCAGTTTTTTTAATTCGGCACCGAGTACATGACATCACTTCCGGGTTTTTTACATGGAGACCGGCGCATGCGCACTTGCGGCAGGGATACCGGCCTTCATGGGGACACATCTTAATGCTACACCGGGTCTTCTCTTCGTGGTGCCAGTGGAGGTAGGATTCCCGGGTCTCCCAGTGGGACAGAAGACCCGGGTGAGCCGTGGAAGGTGGCGGGAGGGGAAGGACGTCCCTTCCCGCTCCTTGTAATGACAGCCGAGCGGCTTCTCGGTCGGCCATGGACACCGGTACTGGGGTGATGCCTCTAGCTGCAGGCATCACCCCAGGACATGCACTTTCCCTAAATATCGGCAATATCGGTAACCTCAGGGGCCGATTCCAATATATGGGGGAAAGTGCATATCGCCCCCCGATATATCGGTGTTGCCGATAATTGGCCAATCTCTAATGTGTGTGTGTGTGTGTATACACTGATCCAAAAAATGAAAGGAAAACTTTTTAATCAGAGTATAGCATTAAGTCAATTAAACTCCTGGGATATTGATCGGGTCAGTTAGGTAGCAGAGGGAGTTGTTAATCAGTTTCATCTGCTTTGGTGTTAATGAAATTAAAAACAGGCGCACTAAATGGGCAACAATGATACAACCTCCAAAACGGGAGAGGTTTTACAGGTGGAGGCCACTGACATTTTTTCCCTGCTCATCGTTTCAGACAGTTTTTCCACTAGTTTTGCATTTGGCTAGAGCCGGTGTCACTACTGGTAGCATGAGGCAATACCTGGACCCTATAGAGGTTGAGAAGGCAGTCTAACTCCTCCAGGATGACACATCACTGCGTGCTATTGCCAGAAGGTTTGCTGTGTTTTGCAGCACAGCCTCAAGAGCATGGAGGAGCTTGCTGCCCTGCCTACCAACTGCTCCAATACTTTAAGTCACTGACTTGACACAAGATCAGGAATTCTGACTTTAAGTATACGTATCTAAATTTCAGGACACAAATTTCATATACTGCATTGCAGCTTTTAAGTCCTTAGATAAGATCTCTACATTAGCTTTCATTTTACAGACTAAGTACATTTTTTGCAATTACAGAAAATACCCACTGATCCTGTCACAAGTTCAGTGTCTATGTAACTTTGCGTGCTCTGAACTTATAAATATATCAAAAAAAATGTATCAGTCTTAGTTATCTTCTGTGAATTACACAACCGCTCCTTACTATGTAATGAAGATGGAGGGTAATTTGTAGTCCAAATCAGAGGAAATGACTGGGAAAGTGAGTTATTGGCAAGATAACCAGGTTAAAAAAAAGGGAAAAAAAGAAAGGAAAAAGAAAACAAATGCAGTCATCACATCTAAGGACAGATAAGCTGCAATATATTACATGTCAAGAAAAAGTGAGCATTGGCTGCTGGCGAAGGGAGAAGTTAAATGAACTGAACATGTTGCCTGGCCTACACTCACATAGCAAAGGTTCACTTTAAAGAGACAAGGTCACCTTGCTCAGTCGGGCAAAGTAACAGTGTATTTGCAAATATCCTCCTTCGACCCACCAATATTCACCTTACCAGCATTTTCCTTCCAAGCAGCCAGTAACAATACCAGTGCTTTCAGGTATGGGAAAGCATGTGACCTCCTCCCCTGAGACAGAGCTGGAGTCTGGAGGCCAATTTTTAGGCCCAAGTACTGTCACATGACACAGGAAGTGATTTTACTGCTTCCTTTAGCATCTGGAACCAGTGGACACTGGGAATTTTAATGTTGGCTGCAATGGAGGAAGAAGAAGCAGAGGACAGCTGGTATGTTAATATCAGTAGTTCTGGGGGGGGGGGGGGGGGATCTCTTTGAGGATACATGGTAACATTGGCCAGAATGGGCAAGATAACAGTGTCTCTTTAAGACCACCCAGGAAAACCTGGCTTGTCAAACAATAATTCCTGTTCCATCACTTGAGGTGTTAACTTATTGGTCAATTTAGCTGACTAATTCTTAAAATGTCAGTCTTTACATTTTTAATACATATAGAAATTGTGGTTTACAAAGTATTAAAGAACTACCTAATCTTTTGGAACCAAGCTTGATGATTCAGCCTATCTTCTAAATCACTGTGATTACAGCTATTTCAATAATACTAAGATATCAAAAAAACTGTATTTAGCTGCTTGCAGAGTAAAAGAATGTTAATGTAGAATAGAAAAAAGCATTTTTTTCTGGTTGAAATGTCATCACTTCTCCTTCATGTGAACCAGATGTGTGTCAAACTTAGAGCAGTGATGTATGTATTCAGCATATTGTATAATGAGACCCCATGAAATATTAAAAACAAACATTTAAAATGCACCATGCTTGAAAATAATTGCATTTATCTTGCTTCTCTGGAGTAGAATCATTAAGCGTATTTGCATATCTTAAGCACCGTCTGCATGTTTTGCTACTTTGCTTAATGTTGTGTCATATTCATGCGTGCTTTCCAACGATAGCTTTGGTATGAGAACTGCCGATGTATAAAAGTATATTTTACCTATGTTTAAAATTTAGGAATAACAGATTACAAATTGCAAAAATATTACATTTGCACCCAATCATGCAACTTACATTTTAAGGGTTCATTCACACCATATGCTTTGGGTTTCATTGCCCAACACATTCCCAATGTTTGGACAGAAAAAAAGCAATGAATTTAAGTTAGGGAATTTAAAGCGGAGTTCCGGCCTCAAAATCGAATAAATGGATTTTGGGCCATCCGCTTGCTAAGGGCCACCCCTGAAAAAGAAATGGATGCTCCCAATTTTTTTTTTTGGTCACTTACCTTGATATTCTAGATTGTAAGCTCTAACGAGCAGGGCCCTCTAAATCCTCCTGTATTGAATTATATTGTAACTGTATTGTCTTCCCTCATATTGTAAAGCGCTGCGCAAACTGTCGGCGCTATATAAATCCTGTATAATAATATTGGAGAAAATATACTCACCTTCCTTCCACTTCCTCCCTCGGGGGCCGCGGCCCGCGCCGTCACTTCCGGCTTCCGGCTGAACGTCATCGCTCCCAGGAGTCAATTCCCCTGCACCGGCCCCGCTCGCCACTTCCGGTGCAAGCGCGGCATTCCCTGCTAAACAGCTTCTGGGCATGCCCAGAAGCTGTGCAGGGATGCCGCGTCTGCACCAGAAGTGACGAGCGGGGCCAGTGCAGTGCATTGTGGCACTCCGACGTCACCGAAGAGGCCGCAGAAGAGGACGCGCTGGCTTCAGCTGCCCACACCTGAGATGGCAACGCTGGAGAAGAACTTTTCAAGGTAAGTATTTCTTCTTACAGGTAAGTGCGAACCGGGACAGTTCAGAGGCTATCCATTGTGGAATGTACTAGCCCTGACTGTCCTGGGGGTATTTTTATCTAAATTTGACCCCCGATGCCGGAACTCTGTTTTAAGTTAGGATTCTTCACACCATTGCACTGCATTTTGCTACACTTCGTTGCACTCAAAAAAGTACAGCATGCTCTATTTTTATAGGGCAATGTGTGCACAATGCGAGTCAATGCACTGAAATGCATTAATGGGAAACAGGAATTTTATTCAAATTTTAAAAATACAATGCATGTAAAAACAGCACAACATATAAAAAAAAAAACCCCAGCACAGTGCAAAGGCACACGACAACACAATCGCATTAACACTAGCATTGTGGTGTGAATGACCCCCGAAGAAATATAACTTATTGAAAAATGATGCGATTACATTGTTAATTATGCTAAAAATACATGTCATCCAAGTTCAACCTCTCATATGCAGATTTTTTTTTCCAAAGGTAGGCAATGCAGAATCCACTCCTACTACTAGAGACACACAGGTTATTTACTGTTAAAGTGTAACTCCACTTTTGTTGATAAAGAAACATGATCTCTGTACATTATAAGGATTATAACAACCTTTGTTGCAGATTCCTACCTATTGTTATTCTGAAGAAATCCCTGTTTGATTCTCTGTGCCTCTGTGTTGAGTGAGTCTAATGGGAGTGGTTTCATATTTATGAATCAGCTGTACAGCTGCAGAGAACGAATGAGGAAATCTGCTGGGCCTGCATCCCTTTAGATGTGTTCCTATTGGGAATATCTCACCAAACATGACATTTTTGTTGCAGGGGATGCCAGAAATCTGACCTGTATCTTAGTATAGACTTCTGAGAAAATTAGTGACACAACCACACAAGCAGGAAATTATGTTTCTGGGGTGTGGTCAGTACACACTCTGTGTACAGAACAGCTCCAGGTAGCCATATTGCATTGCATTTTCAGAACATTTTCAGATTGAAAAGAAAAGATAATTTTTAATAACATTCAATTACAATATGACTTGCGTCGCAATTGTATACGCTATATTATTTTTTATTTGCTATTTTCCCCCCATGAAAGTGGAGTTACCCTTTAAGTAATATTTGATTGCGTGTTTAGCATATAATGTAGGTATAGTATTTAGAGTGAGAGAAGCACAGTAATGATAAAAATGAAAATAAATGAACACTAATTTAACATTAGAATTGATGAAGTCAGTAAAAAAAAAGTGGAATGCCACCCAGACATTTTTCTATTTTGGGTTAGGGCGGGGTAAAGGCTATACCTTATGTTTTTCTGTTAGGTCCGCAGAACACATTTAACCGCTTCTGGATCAGAAGGTTTTAGCCCCTTAATGACCAGGCCATTTTTTGCGATACGGCACTGCGTTACTTTAACTGACAATTGCACGGTCGTGCGACGCTGTACCCAAATAACATTGATGTTCTTTTGCCTACAAATAGAGTTTTCTTTTGGGTGTATTTGACCACCTCTGCGATTTTTATTTTTTCCGCAATAAACAAAAAAGGGGCGACCATTCTGAAAAAAAAAAACAATATTTTTTTATTTTCTGCTATATGCAATTTTCGATAAAAAAAAATATCAAACTTTTTCATCATTTTACGCCAATGTGTATTCTGCTACATATTTTTGGTAAAAGAAAATCCCAATAGGTGTATTTTAATTGATTTTCGCAAAAGTTATCGGGTCTACAAACTAGGGGAAAGATTTATGTCATTTTTTTTTTTTTACTAATATTGGTGGCAATCAGCGATTTTTAGCGGGGCTGCAACATTGCGGCGGACAAATAGGAAACTTTTGACACTTGTTTGGAACCAGTGACACTAACACAGTGATCAGTGCTAAAAAAATATGCACTGTCACTGTAGGAATGACACTGGCTGAGAAGGGGATCATGTCAGGGGCAATCAAAGGGATAACTGTGTGCCTAGCTGGTGTTTTTCTACTGTGGGGGAGGTGCTTGGACTAGGGAAAGGCATGAATTTGGTGCCCCTGTTTTGCAGAGACACAAGAACCATATTGAGAGAACAGCGATCTGCCTTGTTTACATATGCAGACCACCATTCTTCCTCTGTACCGAAGCATCAGCGGGTGCCAGCGGACATCGAGTCCGTCGTACCTGCCGATCAGCTCAGGCTGTGTATAATCACAGTGAGATATGGCTGGCAGGGGCGTGTGCAGGCATCCCAGACCCAAAAGTGCAGGATCACTGTGACAGAACCCACTGTCACTGTGTGTTTTGGAGGGGACTGTGCGCAAGCCTCCTACCGACAGACTATGGGCCAGAAGATACTGGAGTTGGGCGCCGCAGCCTTTTGACCATGTACCATCCCACCACTGCCACCAATGTAACGGATCTTTGTACCCCAGGTGGGCACATCCGCCGGATCTGTGTCTCCTGTCCTCCAAAAGCACCCACAGCCTGCGGAGAAGCCATACCCAGCCCGTAACCCCTCAATCACGAGACAATCCACACAGGTGTTGAGGGTTAAACATGCAGAGCTTAAACTGTTTATTACATTCCAAGACACAGTTTTACATACAGTTAGGGAAACTCCCCTTAGCCTTTCCACAGAAGGGGGGGAAGGGAACATAGACCAACCAATGAGAACTGAACATTTGTACATTTGAAACAAGCAGTCTTAATACACACCCCCTGCGGAGAGATGTCTCCAACTCAGACCATTGTCTGCCATGAATCCACACACTTAGACACAGAAACAGGAGGGGGGGGGGATGGGTTGTAACATTACATTACATTAACTCAATGCCATGAGTCAGTTGTTCAGAGGATGAATAAAGGGAAAATAAAATGCAATGTCCCAAACTCATAAGAAAATGACACAAAGGGGTTTACAATCCAGGGACAGGGTGATCCGTCACCCATAGTGACGACTAGTACCGTCACAATCACGTACTAGGTAAGTATTCTTGCTCAGCAGAGCTGCCTTGCCGCCGTATATGTATGTTACACTGTTGGCAATCGATTAAAGGGATTCTATAATTTCATCATTGTAACAATAATACAAACAATAGCTATTTTTGACAATCCAATATAAGCCTACTTGAAAATTTCCTTTCACATTGTACATTCTGTCTGTCTGCTGGACATTCCTTTCCACAACTTTCTGGATTCCCTGCAAACCCTTTCCTTATGACACCAAGCTACTGATGCTGGAATTATAAAGTGAAAACTGCCTTGCTGCAGGTTAAGATGGTTTTCACTTTATAGCAGTGCCCTGATCCCTATCCTGCTGTGTGATAATAATGATCAACAAAATACAAGAAACTTTGAATAACATTTACTCAAATAATAATAACAGAACAGTAATTATATAAATAAATATATATTATATATGTAATCTGGACCCCTTTACATTACACAGCCCCCCTGCTCAACACACAGCCCCCACCCCTACCCAGCCCCACTGCATATTACACAGCCCACACACCCCCTGCATATCACCCCGCCCACAGCTCTGCCCTTTCCTACCTTGCCCATGCAGAGTGGTAGACAGAGCAGAGCGGAGCAGGGAGCTGAATGAGAACACGGAAGACACACACAGCAGCACTAGTAAGACAGCGAGAGCTTTCGGAGTTATTTTTTAATATTAACAAGTTAGTGATTGGTTGCTTGGACCACCTAGCAATCAATCATCCAGAAAGTTAACTCAGAAAACCCCTGCTGTCTTATCAGCGCTGCTGTGTGCCTCTCCCGTGTTCTCTTTCAGGTTCCTGCTCTGCTCTGCCCTTACTTAAGATGTCTGCAGGCCAGGTGCACACTAATTCATCATGCGCACTGACCTTTAGCGGCGGTGGGCCATGTGTGGCCCAGGGGCTGTAGGTTGCCGACCCCTGCTATAGGTCAATGATTTGCCGGAGTATATATTCCATAGCAATAACTGTGCACAGCTATGATGTATGTCAACTTGGTATGCAGCTGTGTCTCCATGTCTCTACTATACTGTATATTGTATACTGTATACTGTATATTGTACCTTGTGCATAGAAGCTATCCTGTTGTCAACAGACATTGGATAGTCCCATACAGGGCCAGCACACTCATTTCTCTTGGAAAATATGTTGTTTATTACTGATGTACATGTCTACATATCCCTTTGTACTCTTACCTATTAACATCCCTTCCATCCCTCCCATTGTACTTGGGGTACCACCATCAGCATTCCTACTATCTGCCAGTAACTAGTCGGGACCACTTCCCATGAAACCTGAAAGCCCTTCCAGTCCCACCTGTTAGGTAGACCAATAAAGTGTACCTGTCCCTTCTTTATTTACTCACACCAGACCAATTAGGCTAGATGCATACACATAAACACGGGAAAACATGCAAACTCCAGACAGAAAGTTCCCCTGATAGGGACTAACTCATCATCCCCAATGAAGCAAAGCTTAACACTGCCCATTAATCCACCTTGTAGTTCATATGTAAAAGAATAGGCTACCACTACAGACAATGCTAGGTATGTCATACCACCACAGTACTTAGTAATTGTACACATCTGTCTGCTTGATTTTGTTTAAAATAAACTGCTGATTTCATGAAGATATACAAAAACAAACAGGACTGTTTTAAATATAAAAATATGTTATGCTATATTCTTTAAGCATTGCCATACAAAAGAAGCATGCCTTTGGAGATCCTCTACTAGATAAAAATCAGAGATCTTTTTCTTCACCATAATTAAGTTTATCACAAAAAATATACAGCACTTGATTGGGGGTTACAAGACAACTGATATGGACCTCTGAATAAAGCAGTAATATTTTTTTTTCTTTATTCTAACATGATTAAAGTTTTTTTCAAGTTGAAGAAAAAACTGAAACTAACTACATAAGAAATAAGTATGACTCTTAAAGGACAGGTTTGCCTTTTATATATATATATACAGTATATACAAACCCAATTGCAAAAAAGTTGGGACACTATACAAATTGTGAGTAAAAATGGAATGGACTAATTCACAAATCTCATAAACTTATATTTTATTCACAATATAATATAGATAACATATATTCACATATATTGTCATGCCAAATATTGGCTCATTTTGGATTTCATGAGAGCTACACATTCCAAAAAAGTTGGGACAGGTAGCAATAAGAGGCCGGAAAAGTGAAATGTACATATAAGGAACAGCTGGAGCACCAATTTGCAACTTATTAGGTCAATTGGCAACATGATTGGGTATAAAAAGAGCCTGTCAGAGGGGCAGTGTCCCTCAGAAGTCAAGATGGGCAGAGAATCACCAATTCCCCCAATGCTGTGGCGGAAAATAGTGGAGCAATACCAGAAAGGAGTTTCTCAGAGAAAAATTTTAAAGAGTTTGGAGTTATCATCATCTACAGTGCATAATATCATCCAAAGATTCTGAGAATCTGGAACAATCTCTGTGCGTAATGGTCAAGGCCGGAAAACCATACTGGATGCCCGTGATCTTCGGGCCCTTAGACGGCACTGCATCACATACAGGAATGCTACTGTAATGGAAACCACAACATGGGCTCAGGAATACTTCCAGAAAACATTGTCAGTGAACACAATCCACCGTGCCATTTGCCATTGCCAGCTAAAACTCTATAGGCCAAAAAAGAAACCAAATCTAAACATGATCCAGAAGCGCAGGCGTTTTCTCTGGGCAAAGGCTCATTTAAAATGGACTGTGGCAAAGTGGAAAACTGTTCTGTGGTCAGACAAATCAAAATTTGAAGTTCTTTTTGGAAAACTGGGACACCATGTCATCAGGACTAAAGAGGACAAGGACAACCCAAGTTGTTATCAGCGCTCAGTTCACAAGCCTGCATCTCTGATGGTATGGGGTTGAGTGCGTGTGGCATGGGCAGCTTACACATCTGGAAAGGCACCATCAATGCTGAAAGGTATATCCAAGTTCTAGAACAACATATGCTCCCATCCAGATATTGTCTCTTGCAGGCAAGACCTTGCATTTTCCAACATGACAATGCCAGATCACATACTGCATTAATTACAACATCATGCCTGCAGTCCAGATCTTTCACCCATAGAAAAATTTGGCGCATCATAAAGAGGAAGATGCAACAAAAAAGACCTAAGACAGTTGAACAACTAAAAACCTGTATTAGACAAGAATGGGACAACATTCCTATTCCAAAACTTGATTAACTTGTCTCCTTACTCCCCAGACGTTTGCAGACTGTTATAAAATGAAAAAGGGATGCCACACAGTGAATTGATTGCCTTGTCCCAACTTTTTTGAGATGTATTGATGCCATAAAATTTAAAATCAATTTATTTTCCCCTTAAAATGATAAATTTTCTCAGATTAAACATTTGTAATGTCATCTATGTTGTATTCTGAATAAAATGTTGAAATTTGAAACTTCCACATCATTGCATTCTGTTTTTATTCACAATTTGTACAGTGTCCCAACTTTTTTGGAATTGGGTTTGTATATATATATATATATATGTATATTCCAGATTCCCTATTTACCAATATTGCATAAATGCACCTCTTTTGCAAAAAAAAACTAAAAGCTTTCTATTTGTCCTACACAGACCATACCTCACCATCCAGTTTGTTGTATGGGAAAACTCTTCATTACTTCCTGGACCGCCCTTGGGTTGGGAACACCAGTAAGACACAAGAGGGAGTTCACCAGCTGACCTCAAAGAAACAGGAAGTAGTTTACCAGCTAACATCACTAACACATACCCTGAACCTACCCTCCCTTTTCCAGGAGATTGCTCCCACCCACCTCTGCAGGTGCATGCATTTCAATGCAATTAGGAATCACCATTCTCACTAAATACTTAGACATTCATTTTTTTTTTCATTTATCTAGCATAGATAGTTCATTTGGCAGAGTGTGCAGGAGCTGAGCAATCAGATAACAGCCTATATGGAAAGAGCAATAGTATTGAAAACAGGAGAAGTGTGTCCTGGAAGTCGGTAAAGCTCACCATACACTTTACAATCTTGTTTGGATCTGCCATCAACTATTTAGCGCAAGGGCCTGCCTCATTGGATACAGAGTGATTGGATAGATAGGATAGATACATTTTATGGCAACATTTATACACTTAAAATGATCTAGTCGCCCTTTCAGCCATTAATTGTCAAATGCAGAAGCAAACACACATTTTGCCACATGAAAAAATGAGCGAAAAACGCAGTACAACGCACAGTAAAAGAATGATCATACTGCAACATGCCAAAATGTCACATGAGCTACTTTTCCATGTGTAGGGCAGCCCATTGCAGTCAATGGACAGCCATATGAGCGTTACAGGAAAAATGAGCCAAAAAACCTACTACCACTACGCTAAGTGTGAATAGGGCCTGAAAGTGAAATTGGTGTTTTTATACAAGAATGGCTCCATTCACATCTGCGCATTTCTGAATGCACAGAAAACTGCAAATAAAATATGCACTTTGCAACGTGCTTTACAGATGCACTGCAAATGCACATCGCACTTGCATTGCCTTTAAATGTTAATGACACCCCAAGCATGGGTAGCAGGCATGCATTTCCCATATGACAAATGCTCTGCAAATGCTCCAAATAACTTATTTGAGACAATTGTTGTGCATAGGGCAGCCCATTGAAGTGAATAGGCTGCCCTACGCGCGATGAGCAAAATGCTCCAAAAAGCCAATAAAAATGCATGTTCCCCAACTGTTTATTCATAAATCCTTCAGTTTATAGTCCATATAAAAAGATCATAGCAATGTGATAGGTTGTGTAACCATAAAATGTCCTTCCATAAATGGCAGCCTCCACAAGGGGATTAGAAGCAAAATACAACAGGAGCTACAGAGTATAAAAGAGAAGAGAGACTCCTCTAAGTGTAGCAATATAGTTACATTTAGTCCTGGTTCACACTGAGGCAACTTCTCAGGCGACTTAGCCACCTGACAATTCACGCTCCATTTAGTGCAATGGAACCTTTCTAATAGGAGCTACTCAAGTCGCCCTGACTTAGAAACAGGTTCCTGCACTACTTGGGGGCAACTTTGGATCAGCTTGCATTGACTCTATTAGAGAAGTCATTTGCAAGCCACGCTGAAGTCGCGCTGCACGGGGTGGCTTTAGAGTCGAGCGACTTTGAAGCCACCCCAGTGTGAACTGAGCCTTAATGAAGGTTCAACATTTAGCAACTCACATGGTGGATGATTAAAAGAAGCACATCTAAGTATGCAGGCATCCGGGGTAAAGCTGTCCACATAGACCATCCTACTCACTGCCATCAGTCGTGATTGGGAAGAGTACCCTGCAGTAGAGCGATCTGAAAGGGAGGCTTAAAGCGCTTGTGGAGCGCATCGTGGAAGGAATGACGTCTTTGGCGGGCATTTTCCCTGCCTGCATACTTAGATGTGCCTGTTTTAATCATCAACCATGTGAGTTGCTAAATGTTGTACCTTCAATAAATGTAACCATATTGCTACACTTAGAGGCGTCTCTTTTCTCTTTTATACTCAGTAGTGACGTGACGCTACTTGTATATGAAGACATCACTTGTTTATCAAGTCAAAGTTTATAAAAAAAAATTTGCTTGTCTTGCAAAACTCTCTCAGACCAAATTACTCCCAATCCAAGGTTTTACTGTATATCTAGAACATACAGGTGCACATAATATTGAGAAAAAAAAAATCTGCTAGGCAAATTATTATAATTTCTATACCAAGTTCATATGGGGTTGTTTGCACAATTTAATAATACTCTATCTTCTTCAGCCTGAACAAACTGGTCCCTGTGGAAAAAAAATGGCACTCATAAATCAATAGCCCAGATGTAATCTTCGGTGTCTAGAATGCAGGGAGATTTTGGAGCATAATGGCACTGGTTGTCTATTGTCATTCAGACATGAGCTGCATCAGAAAAAAGGCTTGTGGGAACCTGATAAGAGTTGGTCAAAAGTGGGCTATAAATCAAACGTAGGCAGCATTCTGCTGATTTCACACACATGCTCACTGGAAAAAGTGATAGATCGGCAATTTACTGCTTATCACATCTGCTCGAAGTTTCATAATACCCAAAGCTGACCTTCACTGAGTAAACACTGGCTGGCTACCTGTTTCAAATGAAAATGTGTATGTGTGGTGTCTGTGTTCTCTGTAGACAAGAGGATTGCTATGGAAATATCCATTTATGCAGCCTAATGTAATGTGGCCAGAGTCTAAACAAATTATTTCCTGGATGCATGCCAAAGATTAACGTTTAAAATAGAATTGCATTGTTGTCTGTGTGTAATTCATAAATACTATGCAAAAAAAGGGCATCGCTGAAAAATAAAAGGGGATTTTATTATGTACCTGTAAGTAGTGAGTCACATTTTCCATGGTGGTACTAAAGAAGGTAAATGTACAAGTACAGTACAGGCTTCTTACAATGTTTCTTGACCTGGCTGCAGCCCTAAAGAAAAGTTTTTTTTTCAGATAGATTGCTTAACCACCTCTGGACCAGAAGGTTTTACCCCCCTTAATGACCAGGCCATTTTTTGCGATACGACACTGCGTTACTGTACCTGACAATTACACGGTTGCGCGACGCTGTACTCAAATAAAATGGATATCCCTTTTCCCCACAAATACAGCTTTCTTTTGGTGGTATTTAATCACCTGTGCGATTTTTATTTTTTGCGCTATAAACAAAAAAAAAGAGTGACAATTCTGAAAAAAAAAAATAAAAACAATATTTTTTAATTTCTGCTATAAAACACTCCCAATAAAAAAAATTTAAATTCCAATTTTTTCATCATTTTAAGACAATTTGTATTCTGCTACATGTTTTTGGTAAAAAAAATCCCAATAAGTGTATATTGATTGGTTTGCGCAAAAGTTATCGCGTCTACAAACTAGGGGAAATATTTATGTCATTTTAATTTTTTTATTTTTATTTACTAGTAATGGCGGCGATAAGCGGTTTTTAGCGGGACCGCGACATTGCGGAGGACAGATCGAACACCTAACTGACATTTTTGACACTTTTGGGGGGACCAGTGACATTACTACAGTAATCAGTGCTAAAAATATGCACTGTTACTGTAATAATGACACTGGCAGGGAAGGGGTTTACACCAGGGGCGATCAAAGGGATATATATGTCCCTAGGGGGTGCTTTCTAACTGTGGGGGGAGGGCTTGCTGCATGAACACAGAGACCTGTGTTCCTAAATAAGAGGAACACAGGATCCCTAAATAAGAGGAACACAGGATCCCTGTGTTCATTACTGACAGAACAGCGGTCTGCCTTGTTTATAATGATAAAATTGAATAAATAAAATGGTCTCATACTGTCGAATGTAAATACCTCCATCCCTAATCAAATGCGCCTGGGCTGCATATTATTCATATATTCAGTTACTCAGATTTTTACATAGATATATATTCTTACTTTCTGGGCATCACCCAGTGATACAATTATCTCAATATATTCATAATTTATTATTAAATTTTTACTTCTATACATTATTGAGAGAGATATATATTGATGTATTTTCAGCCCATGCCTCATCACCAAGCAGAAACTCTACCGTACTACTCTTGTTTCCTCACCTGGCTCCCCACTGCGTTCACTGTCTTTACCAGTCCTGTCAGCTCCCGGTTAGATCATGGCAACCACCGCCTCATGGGAGCATCAATCCATTCATCTTTCTTTGGGCTACATGTGAGTGTGATTCTCCTATTATGGTTCGCACATACAGATGTTGCAATATCACACTCACTGATACAATCATGTATACTAACATGCTGTTTACTGCTTTACTCCTAGATACATTTTATCTCATATATACTCCTGATGAGTGAGCTTACTAAGACTCACGAAACGCGTCGAGTTCCTAAAGTATATGAGTTCAACATATGTTATTTATTTGTACTATTGATGTCACATGTTCCATGCCCATTTTGTTGTATTTTAATATTGTTGTTACATTTTTGCCACACTTTGTACGACTGTATCAATAAAATTTGCCATTCATTGCCATCTTACAACTTGAGTTACTTAGTGTAAATACCTCACTCAAAGTCCCACACAAGGGCACCCCCTCCTTTTTTTCGTGTTTATAATGATAGACTGCCGTTCTGTCTCCACAGGGAGCAATCGCAGGTGCCAAGGGGACATCGCGGCCAACAGACCCGTTAATTGGCTCCCACTAGTTTTCCTGTGAATCGACATACAGGTACGTCGTTTTGCGGGACAGAGCCGATCTGCCACTGTAACTACGGCAGCTGGTTGGCAAGTGGTTAAAGTGAAATTAAAGTCAAGCTCTTTCTTTTTTAAATAACAAACATGTTATACTTACCTGCTCTGTCCTGGCTCCACCCTCCTGCCGAGTGCCCCCACAGCAAACAGCTTGCTGTGGGGGCACCCATGCAGGCGTGCCTCCGAGCTGTGGCTCTGCGCGTCCATTCAGAAATGGAGCCACGGCTCAGCCCTGCCCCATCTCTCTTCCCACTGGCTCACTGGCCAATGAGGAGGGAGAGTCTCCAGAGAGCTGAGACACTTGTGCACATCGCTGGATTGCAATGGGGCTCAGGTAAGTTTTATGGGGGGGGGGGCTGGTGCACACAGAAGGCTTTTTACCTTAATGCATAGAATCCATTAGCCACTTCCGGACCACCCGCCGCAGATATCCTGTGGCAGGCAGCCCCTCCTGCGTGAACTGGCGTAGGGCTACGTCGGTTGCGCGCCTTCAGCTAGGGAGCAAACGTGCGCCACCTCCGAAGCGATCCCACTCGGCAGCGGGGACTCCGATGCATGGGGCAGGCAGCTCTGATTGCCGCCTGCCAGAAGATCCACCAGTTTACATGTCCATAGGCATTGGATCCCTGGGGCTAAACCAATAGTCCTTTAGTGCATATAGTGCAGTCATTGTGCCCCACTAAGGAGCATTTAGTAGGAGCATTGTTTGTAAAGGGACTGTAATGGCAGTGATCTCTAGCAGTCTCGTGTAACATATTCTCAGTTTTGTTCAGCATATATCTAGATTTCAATTACACTTGTTCCATATGATCAGTCTCTGAGCATATCCAGCAGTCTTTGACAACCCTTTGTAGCACTACATCTATTGAATATTACCTATGGCCCCATAAGGATGGAAAGAGCTGCAGCTGAGGCTCCCTATATCTAGTATGTTGATTAGATAATATTCTTTTGATCCAGCTATTTTGGTCTGAATCAGCCTCTAATAGTCTTACATAGCCATTTTTGGGAAAAAATGATAGATTCCTTGTCTGATTTTTCATCTTTTACCTCTGCTACCTCTGTCACCTCCACATGGAAGAGACTGTCCCATAGACATTAGAAAAAAAAACAACTGGATCCTGTATATCATATTAGGATGTATCAAATGCCTTTTTTTTTTTTTAATTAGGATAGAGTGAGGGGAGGGTTAAAACTCCTGTCAAGCTCATCTTGCTCTCTCTGTCACCTTTTCTACTTGTCCTTATAATGTTTATCATTGGTGCAGAAACTGAAAGGAGATCTAAAATTTTACAATGGTCAGCTGCATAGAAGATGAGGGGAAATCTTCCAGGGGGTACATCTGTTAGGATGACAGCTTTGCAGAGATTTCAATTTCTATTGTGCTACTAGGACAGGTCATGAAGAAAATTCTCCCCAATGGGACAAACACAGTAAGAAAACTAATATGGGAGTCTATCCTTCTCTACTGCTGCTAAAAGAAGTTTTACTCTGATAAACCTTGTGTTTTGTGAACACTTAAAGTGGCGTTCCAGGCCTTTCTTTTCCTGCCCCCGCATTCAAGATTTATTTGTATCCCCTTTTTGGACAATGTGTATGCCTTCTATGTATGCTTGATCCTCTGCTTCCGGTCTACATCATGTCCGCCCACCCATTGGCTCCTGGGATTGATGTCACTCATATCCCAGGTGTCAATGGGCGAGCAGACATGACGCCGCTTTTAGCATTGTGCCCCATTTTGTACTATATGAGCATTGGCAATATCGGGAGGAGCATCCCAGGTAGCCAGCAGCGCCATATCCCGGAAGGAAGAACAAGTGGGCTTCAGATACCTACACTAAAGGTGGGAACGCACTCAACTGGGATTACAAAGTGAGTTTATTTTAAAAGATCATGATTAATAATAGCTATGTTTATAATTAAAAAAAAAAACCAAGCTGGAACTTCGCTTTAATCCTTAGCCTCTGTGTCTGCAGGCAGGCAATGCCACGCTTCTTCCATGTAAACTCCTCTGCAATGCACTTATGCTTATGCATGATCTAGATGAATATATGAAATACATTCACAACATAAACGACGGCAAGAAGTTGCAGTTCCACTCAAAGGGCTTCTGAAAACTCTGCTCAATTTGGCAATGGGAACATTCAGTAAAATTTGAATAAAATAGATACAGGAGATAGGAGATACAGGTGGGTAAACTGTCCGAGAAAATTGCACTTTATGCAGAAGACATGGTCCTTTTCCTACGTGACTCGGAGTCTTCCTTGTCAACAGTGCTGGATATTCTGAATTCTTTTTCAAAATTTTCAGGACAAAAGGTCAACTGGAGCAAATCTCAAATTCTCCCTCTGAAAACACCATCCCCGGGTTGGAGAATCCCGGATACTTGCCCACTTGAACAAGTGGAAAAGTTAAAATATCTTGGTTTGCACATCTCCAATTCAGTCTTCGACTTTCTAACGCTAAACATTACTCCACTGCTGCAATGGCTTTGACACCAGATACAATCTTGGCAAAAACTACCCCTGACACTTATAGGCAGGATTAATCTACTCAAAATGAATTTTTTGCCCCTCTTTTTGTATGTATTTAGAACTTCTCCTGTGTGGATTACGAAATATATCTTTCAAAATATTGATCGTCTTATCACTAAATTTCTTTGGCAGGGACGCCACCCTAGGATTAGGCTACAAACCTTACAGCAGCCCTGGAGGCAAGGGGGGGTTGGCGGTTCTTGATTTTCATCGGTACTTCCTGGCGGGTCAGCAAGTCTTTGTCCACCAGCGGCTGAATAGCCCAGACGATGATGCGGCTATTGCCCTGGAGGCGGCCATTGTTGGCTCCTATGAGGCATTATCACATCTGGAGGGCAACGGTGAGAGCATGGGTGATGGCTGGTAAGGCTGAGGAGAAAGAGGGGAGGAACAATCTTTCCCCGAACACCATTACGGAGGAACCCTCGTTTGTCACACTTCGTTGTCCACCCTAATCTAGTTGTTTGTTTTGAGATGGAATGTGTATTGTGTTAAAGTTTACCTGTCTAGATGACCAGCTAATTAGTGCAGGTTAATTCTGTTTCTGCATACAATTTCTTCTGCATATGATAATGTAATCAATCAACCCCTGACCTGTGTGTAGTAATTTGATGAGGAGGGGGATGTGTTCATGTGTGTTTAAATTGAGTGTGTCTGTTCAATAAACAGTCTGTTTTTACCCCTTCATGAAGTCTCGACTCATGTTTGGGGGGAATATACTACAAGGGATTGCTATGCTCTTCATACTCCCTTGGATAATCACTAAGCTCTTGTAAGAGCTTGTTCCTGCTTCACTCTCTGGGGAAAGAGAGGTTCACCCACTGGAACCTGGAGCCTTGTCATAGGTCCAGGATGGGTAGGGGACGACGAGACCCCAACCAAGCTGCAGCAGTTCCTGGAGACTGAGGTGGTTATGGTGCCTGGTGGACTGCTTGGAGCCCTCGGGAAGCACTAGGAGCATCCGTCAATGGATCCATTACAGGGGGCTTCTCCAGTTTGACGTTTTAAAGACTAAGATCAATTTCCCCAATTCCCATTTGTTTTGCTATCTCCAGCTCCGACATGCATTTCATGCTCAATTTGGCACAGCTGGCCTCCAAGTCCGGGCGGGTGGGTTGGAGTCCTTGCTTAGAGAGAATCCCCTGGTAAAAACATTGTCCACTATTTACAAATATTTATTCACTGATGTTTCAGAGCACCTCGCACGCTGCCGGGCAGCGTGGGAGGCTGTGTTCCCACAATTGGATGGGGATGACTGGGATGACTTATGGGACATAAATTTTTCCAGATTGATATCTTCCAGAGATCATCTTATCCAATACAAATTTTTGCACCCTATATACCTTACCTCGGATAGGCTGGCAAGGCTGTTTCCTGGACAGTCCCCTGACTGCTGGTGGTGCACTCCTGTTAATGCAGACTTTGATCATATATTTTGGGGGTGTGTGGAGATTCAGGCATTTTGGAGGGGAGTCACGGATTGCATAGCTGAGGTTACAGCTATTGCTGTACAGCCAGTGGTGGAGGTGTCTCTTAGGTTTGGTGGATGGATTGACTCACAAAAGCGCTACCCGTACTCTTTTGACACTTTTACTTTATTACGCCAGGAAATTAATAGTACTCTCCTGGAAAAAACCCAGACCGCCTACAGTGCAGGCTTGGAAAGCAGGTATAAACAAGGCAATCTCTCTGTATAAAGCAATATACATGAACAGGGGAATACCTGCCAAGTTCAACAAGGTATGGGATTGTTGGGTTAGTAGCACGTCCACGGTATCTGACTGATTCTGAAGGAATTTACAGGATAGGGGCAAGTGGAACCATATTAAAATATCAGGCTGGGGAGAATGGGTCTGCACATACATCTTCCCTGACAGATGAGGTGTGTAGTCGTAGAGGCTGGTGATGTAATATCATGTGCTGCAAATGGATGGTGAGATGGGGTCTCTCCTATTTTTGCTACATTGGGTATGGTCATTTACAGGGTTAACTGTTTAGATTATGCCATTTATATGGGACCTAAGGGCTATGCGATAAGCCACAAGCTGACTGTGAGCCCCGGTTCACACTTGTGCGTGTGCGGGGTTCGCATGTAATGTCGGAGCGCACTGCTCCGACATTACGCCCCGGTTCACACTTGTGCGTGTGCGGGGTTCGCATGTAATGTCGGAGCGCACTGCTCCGACATTACATGCGATCGGCTGTGCGGTGCGAGTTTAGCCATACAAACTGTATGGCTAAATTCGCATCGCACCCGCAGCAAACACGCACAGGAGGCATTTTTGCAGCCGCATCAGGATCGGATCGCACAGCAGTTCACACTTGTGCGATCCGCTCCTGTGCGAACTGCACGATCGCACTGTGATATGCGATCAAACTGGGGGTGTCGTTAAGATTACATTGACACCCCCAGCTTATCGCATATGGCAGTGTGAACTGCCGGGGGTGCGTGTGCGATGCGGGAACAGGCTGCGAATTCGCAGCCTTCCCGCATCGCATATATGTGAACCGAGCCTACATGCGATCGGCTGTGCGGTGCGAGTTTAGCCATACAAACTGTATGTCTAAATTCGCATCGCACCCGCAGCAAACACGCACAGGAGGCATTTTTGCAGCCGCATCAGGATCGGATCGCACAGCAGTTCACACTTGTGCGATCCGCTCCTGTGCGAACTGCACGATCGCACTGCGATATGCGATCAAACTGGGGGTGTCGTTAAGATTACATTGACACCCCCAGCTTATCGCATATGGCAGTGTGAACTGCCGGGGGTGAGTGTGCGATGCGGGAACAGGCCGCGAATTCGCAGCCTTCCCGCATCGCATATATGTGAACCGAGCCTTAGTGTGTTGATTTTTGTTATTGTTATTGTATTGTTCTGCCCAGTTTAGAGGGCTGTTGTAAGTTTTTGTTTTTCTGTGTATGAAAACTAATAAAAAAAAATTTCAAAAAAAATTTGAATAAAATAAACTGAAAGGACTTTCTGAGTTTGGTTGAAAAGTTTCTTGGAATGTATTAAAATATCATTGGGGTTCACCTGTGTCTCTTTGGATTCAGTAAAACTCTAACATTTTGCGGCATAAAGTGCATGTGCAGTAGAAATCCCATTCTTTTCTACTTTTTCCATTTCATTCCATTGCTATGTGTCTGGCTGACATCTATTTGCTTTGGTTTAGGTCGGTTTAAGCTACAGAAACGCAGTCCGGATATGTTTTGTTTTTGATGCATTCTAGTGTGTTCTTAATGCATTTCCAATGTGTTCCAGTATGTTTTTTGCCTTTTGTTTTTTGTTTTTTAATAAAGTTTCCTGGATTTTTTTTTTCTTTTTTGCTGTAATGGGTTCTGTTGTGTTTTTGATGCATTTAGCCATGTTCCAGTGTAGTTTCTTTCAGAACAAATGAGGCATGTTCTACTTTTTTGACTGTACTGGAATGCACTGCAATCATATGATCTTTGCCATTGAAATCCATGTAACCTACTGTCCATGCATTTTTAATGCAGAAAAAAAAAAACACATTGGACTTCATGTGGTGTGAACCAGCCCTTACTGTGAAAGAAAAAAAAGGAAACTATATGGACTATTTTACACCTACATGTGTGAATGCATGATTTTACACAATAATATTACCACCCTCTACCTTGTCATCTTTGCTGTCATCATTATTTAAATACTAAGCAAGGGTGATGATAAATAGACTAAAAAAAGAAAATTGTATCTAAACTTTAAACCAATAATGTAATGTAGTGCAGCTAACTAGTTCTGGTGTGGTAAATGCATCTGTTTTTTTGCTTTTTTATTTTTCAAGTTTCTTTGTGCGCTATTTTCACTTAGTAACCCTACCATGAAACAACTTCCTTTCCCTAGATGGCTGCGTCACTCCTCCATGTAAATATAGAGGGAGGTTGTCATCCTAAATTGTATTCCTGATATGGACTACAAACATGTCTGTATCAATTCATCTACATTACATGGGGGGCAGGGTAAGTACTAGTTTATAGAAGATAAGTAGGATACAATATTCTCTTCTATGCAGCTCACAGGACAATTTATTTCTGACAAGATAAACAAGTTTATTCTGTATTTACTAAAAAGTGTTCTTATCTTAACAAAAAAAAAAAAAAAAAAAATTGAATGCGGCCACCACATATAAAGACTAAAGGCTGCATTGTACTTCTGTTCAGTTATTTTTAAACAGGCTTACAATACTGAGATTCCCCACCTAGTTTCCCTTCAAGAAACAAGGTCTCCACCCATTCTCAGTGACTAGAGGTAAATGGACCAATAGACATTCAATGCCTTTTACAATGTATAGAATTATTTAGTGGCATACAGCAGTGGTCCTCAACCCTGGCCTACAGGGCCCACTCACAGGCCAGATTTGCAAGATAACTGAAATACATCACAGGTGATCTCATTTTCTGCTCAGTGATTGCAGTACTCTAGTCTGCATCTCCCCAAGGTAATACTTAAAATCTGGCCTGTTAGTGGGCCCTGAGGACCGGAGTTGAGGACCCCTGGCATACAGTACATCTTTTGGGGGCATTCCAATCAATGATAATGTATGTGCCATTGTTTGAATTACAGTAATGTCATATTGACGTGGAACACCCATTAGTCATATAATGCACCATATTTGTATTAAATGTAAATGTTAATGTAGCCACGTTCTGGACTACAGTAAAATGAAGATCGAGATATTGCTTTATTATAACCTTTTTTCATTCTGTGATACTGAAGACATGCTGCACCATCCTTATTTAGTAGCGGGAGAACCAGGAGAACCCTTAAACTTTCATCTAGGACCCTGGGAACTTTGGAAGGTGTAGTCCGAAGCGATAGTCATGTAATGGAGTGACTAGGCTTCTTAACTACATATTCCAGCATGCTTTGGGTGTGGGGAAGGAGCCAAAGAGAACTTAAGTGGAATTGTCTGGGAAAAGTCACTCTCTTGGCACCGCCAGAGTCTGGGGGACGGGTACACGGGACGGTACTTTCCAAGTGGGCTCAGATCCAATCTAAATTAATAGCAAGTGTGCAAGACTATCAACAACCCTGTTGGCTTCAGTGAGGCCTTTTCCACCACCAGAGCAGAACATTGAGTTCAGGAGTCAGTGAGAGGGCTGTAAGCCCATGTTTTTGTTGATATATCCAAGATCCACTAAAAGCAGGATATCTATGCATTGCCTTTAAAACTGCCCCAAAGTGTCTATACGGCAAGGGATACTAAACTGTAACTGCTACTGACTGCAGTCAGTAGGAATTCTCTGCCCACTCACCACCTTTTGACTCTTAACGGAGACTTGTACTAAGTGCACCAACATTAAAGGTACCCCAATACAAGATACAGATTAAATAGAGATACATATTGGAGACTGGCCCTCCCGTTACTATTATTACTCCCCATTCCTTTATTTCACTTAGCATCTAATCTTTTCATGGTTTACCACCATCCAGTCAGTTTAGACCTGGCATAGCCACCACTAGTGCACATTGGTAGCATTGACTTATCTTTTAGTAATTCCAACTTGCCAACTGCTTATCACTGTGCTTTGGGGCGTTGTTACTGTTTAAGCTGACCTGGAAGTTAAACGCGAATATTGTTCTAAACTCTGCTTGTGATTTTCCATCTATCAGTTAATGTTAATGCTATGTTCAATCCATGTGGTGTTTAGCGCTTCATTTACTGATCTTATTCACAATACAGAAAGCTGTCTTTTAGCATTTGACCTGGTGCGTGTCTTTCTTGTAGAGTTTTTTTGCTGGGTGTCATATACTGCCTGGCGAGCTTGTGATGCTAAACGGGCCTCCACCCAACCAAGTCAGTTTGAGAAATTGAAATATCTGAAGAGTTCAGGGCAAAGAACAAGAGGACCCAATCTTTTCAGCGGCTCCTACCAGGGTAGCGCTACATTCATTAGGGCATTGATCTTCAGTCTTCTTGAATAGGTGGGGGGACCAATTATTTTAAATGGCAGTGTGGTTAGGGAAGGGACCCACTTAGATGTTCTCCAAAAAAGACCTCTTTACTGGTTCGGAGAGTGGATTGATTCACCCAACAGAGCAAGTAGGAAATCTGTGGTGAATATCTGATTGATGCAGACAAGTCAAACTCTCTAATAATTTAGACAAACTGACCTGATTACTAAAAGCTGTCATGACTTTGAATTGTATTGAAGAACAGCTATGCTCAAAATGGTACCTTCTAACCCCAGCATAGGTAGGAAATGGACTGAATAGTGAGCCTGTTTTTGTCCCCCGCTCCATATAATGCTATGAAAAATAAACTACAGTGCAAAGTTTAAGGTCTACTTGATATATATTGAATATTGCTTCTCTCAGTATATATTGTAGACTTAGCTGAATATTAGGCCTACATTTTTTATTTTGTTATATCAGAATAACAGTGTATTGCAAATAACATCATTGCATTTTTTTATGTTGTATCATTTTTCAAATGTACCAGTTTCCTGTTAAGTGTCTTAAATATAAGAGAAACTAGTGTATATATTTATTTTTATGTATATAAATAAACCAATGCACAAGCTTCACGTGTCTGTAAAATAGGACATTTTCACTTCTTATTGGAGGACGTCAATGTTAAATTGGGTACTGTTCCATTAAATCAGTGACATCTGGTATGCCTGTGTAAATGAATTACCACTAGTAGACAGAAAACCATCTGTACTTCATTTTCTTCATTGCATCAGCAGGCATAAGTTTTGAACACCGAGTTTCATTAGCCATATCTATATTTTATATTTCGGCAATATATGTAAATGCAGATCCTAATTCCCACTCGAATGGTTAGCACATATTTCACCTTTGCATTACTCTTCCTCGAGATGCAAAAGAAATAATCTAGAACAATCTGAACTGAGATATCAGGTAATAAATTATGACTATAGGAAGGTCTTAAACAACATAATGGAGGGATATAAGCTTCTGATGCATAGAGAGGTTTGCAGTGTATTTCAAGTTTCAGAACATAAGGATAAAATATCACAATTCTTCTTCCTCTACAGACTAGGAATGGTACAGAAAGTCTCATTATAGCATTTGTAAAAACAGTGTCTGAAGGCAATAGTGCATAAATGAATTATTTAAGCTTTGCAGTAAATTGCCCTGATCTTCACTACAGACTCTTAATGCACTCTAAGAGAGCCCTGGGAAGCAAATCATAGCAGACAAGGGGCATAATGTAAACCAAGTTTTATTAGGCACGAATAACTAAACTATACATTTTATTAAGTGTCAATGACATATTGTTGTTTGCAAGGTTGATTCAGTGAGTAACCATCATCATAAAAAAAATCCTCTTTCAAGGTTTTCTTTTTCTGAACTTTAAAATCTGAAAACGCAAATGCAATCTTTTCACATCAATTGGAGGAATATAGAATCTAGATAAAGCTGTCAGCATACAGTATACTGGGGTTAAAGAAAAGAAGGAACTTATTATTAATGATCTACTGTATTTTCTGCTTTATGTGCAGCAGTATTGTTATACACTGCTAACATATATTGTATATGACATTCTTATCCTTGCAAAATTGACTGGTGGTGTTTAGGACATAACTAGGACTGCCATCCACCTGGTTTTGCAACTGAGTTTGGTTTTCATACCCATTTTTGGTGAAATGGTTGTGCAACTATAACTAGTTTCTTATTTCTTATTCCTCCTCCTCTATTTTTATTCAGTACCGAACAGCCAACAATATATGTTTTCTCTCCCAGGTTTCAGGATTACCCTTGTTCCCATGTGATTCTTCCCATCAGTAATCAAGTTCTCACAAAGGTCTAAAGCTTGTACCTCCAACATCTCCAGCATTTTATATACTGTTGATGTGTGTGTGTAAAGGGGAAGATAACAATTATAATTGGTGGTGGGTTTTTACATTCTTTAAAGCAAACCAGACTCCCTGTCAAGCCCACTGCCGCAGGTTTCCCCAGGCCCATAAAAGATCTCTAACAAAAACATGGGACATCATACTGGCGCAAGGAACATGCGATAGGCTACATCCCATGGATGATTGGGTGTAATTGGGGTAATGAAAATTGCAATAAGGGTTATATAAACTGCTGCTCTGTGTTCAAGCAAGAAGGGGCCTGTGGGTTACTGGAGAGGAAACACAAGCACCATCTGAGTGTAGCACATCAAGTAATTTATTAACAAGCGGTATACAGGTACTCACAATTAGATATGAGATAAAGCATATATGGCACTGTGAAGCATGTCCCTGATTGCGAAGAAATTGCACAAATTAGAAAGATTATATGGAACAAAGTGCTGGACTTAAACAAAAATTAATCGATAAACAATTTCCTTAATCCCTTTTGGATAAGGCATACACCACATATCTAGCGGTCCCGAAGCAGACAAAAATAGGAATACAGGAGAGATCAGAAAGTGTACCCCGGTTTGTGAAACAGTTCCATGCTAAATTCAAATAGATGGAACAAGTGCTGACAAAACATTGGCCAATACTCATGGAAGATCCACACGTCAACGATGTATTACCTCCTAAACCCAAAATAGCCTACAGGAAAGCCAGAAACATTAAAAGCCTAGTGGCTCCCAGTAGACTGAAAAGTACACCAGGACCCATTAGAATAAAGCCTTATTCCACTGACAGGCATGTATCAATGCCACAAAGCATTGTGCTTAACGTGTAAACATGTTACTCATGGCCAAAAAATGTTTGTGGTCAAACACCGTACCTATCTAATTAACATTTTTTTTAACTGTTCCACAGAGTTTGTAATATACTGCCCCTGTGGCCTACATTATGTGGGTAGGACCATCCGCACCTTGAGGAAGAGGTTCTGGGAACACCGGCGCTTTGTAGGGCAGTGATGACAAGCACAGCGTTTTCTGACATTTCTTAAAATACCACCAGAAATCCTTCTTGTGTCTCAAGGTGTGGGTCATTGAATCCATCCTAAACACATTCCCAACGGCAGAGTGTTTTAAACGTCTCTGCCAGAGGGAAACCTATTGGATTTATTCCCTGAATACTCTAGTGCCTGGGACGGCTGAATGAGGAAATTGAAACTAACACATTAATTAATTCAATCACATTTTTTAACATTTCTACACTTTTATCTTTATTTTTATTTATATATTTATTTATTTATTTTTATCTTTATTTTTGTTTTTATTTTTACCACTTTTCCCATCATTAATATTACTTTTTTTATGTAACCTTATCTGGAAAGTCTTATCAATACTTATGATTCATTTTTTAAAAAATCCTCTATATATGCTTTTTAATAATTTTATACATGTTTTCATATTTCTTTACACACATATCTGAATACACGTTCAACAAAAGTTTGTTAATATGCATTCTGAATTTTTTTTTAATATTTTCAATATCTCCATCGATTTATACAATACAATCAATAGTTGTTAGTCTCTTATAGCACTGGAAATGGCCACTGTGAGTCTGGACCTTTAGGACCCAGTGGAGGCCACTCCAGTCCTATTTAAGCCCGCAACTGACATGGCACAGATAGACACAAATGCGTCGCCTTGGCAACCCCTCTGCACCCGGAAGTACATGTCACAGAAAGCCGCATGGACTCACCGCTGACCACTGGAAGTGCTGACAGCCATCAGTTACATCCTTGCCAGCCGCAGCCGATGCCATCCTGATCTATCCCTTCCAACAAGGGGACATGCTACACAGAGCCATATATGCTTTATCTCATATCTAATTGTGAGTACTTGTATACCTCTTGTTAATAAACTACTTGATGTGGTACACTTAGATGGCGCTTGTGTTTCCTCTCCCATAAAATATCTCTGCCAACACAAGGCATGATCAAGGGCAGTAAGGCTGCTGGGGATGGGGCAGAGCCTCTCTTTGCCAACCAACTGCGGGCAAAGGGGCAGACAGGACAATTCACCTAGGTGGGTCAAGAAGTATAAATCTGTTCCTACCCTTAGCAGTTTCTACCTCACCTTGAGGACTTTGTGTCTAGAGCAGTGTTTCTCAAACTCTTTTCAGTCAATGCCCCCCTAAAATTATGGACAGTCTCAAGGCATCCCATTCTAAAATTTAAAAAAATATTCTAATAGTTTTACATAATGCAGTAACATTCACACACATAGGACACCCAGCTTTAGAGGTGATTTATTCTTTAAACATTCCTCAGCAAGATGTTCAATGCTGAGAATATGTAAATAAACATCACCCCTTTGAGATCACTTTGTGCTGCTGGTAGGTATCACTGAAAGCTCAGATCCTCATCAATGACTGGGAACTAACCTGCAATATCCCTGCAACAGAAATACAGAAATGACATACTCCCTCAGGGTTAACTACTTCTAAAGGGATACAGACACTGCAGCGTTTCTCATCAGAACACTGAAAGGGCATAAGTTGATTATAATGAACCAGACCCTTCCATTCATAATCCGTATCCAAAGGACATGGTCAAACAAACAGCTAGAAAGCTGAGCAGAAACAGGTAGGAATCTGCAACAAAGTTTGTTAAAATTCTTGCAATGTACATTGATCACCCAGAGGGGAATGTTTTTTTTTTCTCTGAAAAATTTGAGTTATTCTTTAAACTAAGCTTGAAAGTGTATTTATAGCTAAAGATTTATTTTAGGTTAACAATTGGTAAAACTCCTGTCAGTTTTTTTTAGCTTTCTGTTTCTCAATTGGGAGATTTCTTTTCACTTCCTGCTGAAACTAAGGGATAGTTTTTTCCTGTTCGAGATTTCCTTTTATCATTTCCTATTCTGATAGCCACTATTTTGTATCTAATTTGTATCTCCTTTTGTGGTGACAATGGTTAACAGGATAAATAGATAATGTGAATCCACTCAATAGGAAAAATCCACAAAAGATGATGCTATTCATAAGGCCTTTGCAATCCCCAGTTTCAACCCACAGGTACTTATTCCTCTGAAGCTTGTTTCTCCCACTTGCAATTCAGCATAGCTCAATGATTAAGTCCCAGTAGTAGGTGAAGCGGGTTAGAGGGGGATCCTAGATGGGGTGTCTGTGCTTGTGCTGAACAATAAAGTTAAAGTATTATTAAAAACTCAGAGGGGTTGATTTATTAAAACTGGAGAGTGCAAAATCTGGTGAAGCTCTGCATAGAAACCAATCAGCTTCAAAGACTAATTGAACAAGCTGAAGTTAGAAGTGGATTGGCTACTATGCACAACTTCACCAGATTTTGAACTATCCAATTTAATAAATCTACCCTACTGTTTTTAGCTTAAAATTTTCAATGCTTCTGGCTCCCGATCTGTCACTGATGCTTCCCTGCACTTGTGATCTTCAGAGGAAAGAGTTAACAGTGGAAAGTGCTGTTTACAGCCAGTCTGTTAAGTGTGACCTTTGCAATCCAGGAATGTTCAGCCACTGGCGTCAGTAGTTTTTAATTTTGGTATTTTAATTGTATTATTTTTTATCATTTTATTTTATTTTTTTTTACAATGTCACTGACTATGACTCTGTCCATTCAGAAAAGGAAGGAGCTGGTAAATTACATATTTTCTGACCCCTTCCTGGTTCTCTATTGTGAAACATCCCCTGCAGCAGCTTGCAGGAGAGGGAAGGGAGCACAGTGGGGGGGGGGGGGGGTAGCACAGTAGGGGAGGACAATGGGAGCACACAGGGGCCCAGAAACAGCAGAACACAAGTGAACTGGATAGGAGGAGTGGCGGTGGCAGCATACAGAGGAACCAATCTCCTCCATTTTCCTCCTGCAGCTACAGGAGGAAAAAGGAGGACAGTAATTTCTCTAAATGCTGTCCCCGCCGCCCCTCCTGTCCAGGTGTACAGGGGAGCCGCACAGGCCCCCTGAAGCATGGGGCCCGGTTGCAATTGCAACCCCTGCAGTAGTTACGCCCCTGGTCATGGTATAATATTAAACTGGAACATAGGCAAGCATTAAAAGTTAAAGACCTATATATTCAGTAAGTGATCAAATCAGCTGCTGAAAGTGCCTAAAAAATGGAGGGTTTAATATCAGTTTATTGTACTCTTTGGAAGTGCTGTGTGGTTCCAGATCCTTGCTGAATTATGAGTATGAGTTTTAACCCTTCCCTAAACTATATAACATCCCCTCCCAAAAAACGTTTTGTTATAGGTACACTTTAAAGTTTAAATGCATAAATCCTGAAAATTAGATTATTACACTGGTGAAATAAATACATTTTACAAAGCTGCATATAGATTTCTAGAAATATAATGTTTAATCCTCACATAAAAAACAACCAGCATTGTCATGATTAGCAGAGCAAGGTATTGTATCTTCTAATAGACAACAGAGGAGAAACAGACCCTGTTAAGATAAACCAATTATACAAAATAGGCTTAACAGGCAGACAGATCTTTCTAAAAATATCCATGTGAA
Source organism: Pelophylax lessonae (assembly GCF_965119305.1). Lineage (NCBI taxonomy): Eukaryota > Metazoa > Chordata > Amphibia > Anura > Ranidae > Pelophylax > Pelophylax lessonae. Next base: position 584,967,784 of record NC_138770.1, read on the forward strand.
AAACAGGTGGACGCTTCTCTACTTTATCTGGCTTTGGAAACAATGTACTAATGTTTTCTTGAGAATCATTCTGAAAAAAAAAAAAGAAACTGAGAATGTACTGTAGATGGATAAATCACTATTCAGGTACAGTAAACATTTCTAAGGAAGGAGTGTAGATCACTTCAGCCAATTCTAAGGCCCCTTGCACACGGGGGTCATAATTTACTGATGTTTACTCAGGAACTTGGGACACCCATGTGCAAGGGGCCAAAAAACTGTGTGGAAAGACCTGAGTAATGTTGAGTATAGGCGAGTAAAGGTGCGGAAACATATAGACGAGTATAAACCAGTAAAATTCTTCATAGCCAGTGTTATAACACACTCATTTATACTTGTGTAAACATGTTTATCCAATTCAGCTCTTTGGATGTACCACATACTACGCACGTCCAAAGAGTGAACCTGTATTCATGTGCGGGTTTTGATCGGCCGGCTCCGATCACTTTCCCAGATGCGGTAGTGCGGTTCCCCCCCCCCCCTCCTGCTGGTGGCCCCCCTCCTCCTATGGTTTTGGGGGTCTCCCGCTGTTACCGGAGCCCAGGAACACAGCCTCTGGCTAGGGAGGAGAGATTGCTGTGAGACCGAAGCAAGTCCATGCCTCAAACTTATATGCAAGCAATGAAATGTTACTTCCGGTTTCAGGGGCACAATTTTCTGGCCAGTACAGCTGGTGCACACATCTACAGTAACCAAGCCAATCAGTGCTTGGTTAGATGGTGGGAAGGGCAGGGGAAACGTTGGAGTGTATTGGCCCCCTATTGTCTCCATAAAGAGTACTTGTTATCTGCCCAATGCTATCACATAGGGGTTTATTAACCCCTAGTGATAGCTATCAAATAAAAAAATAAATAAAAAGATAAAAGAAAAAAGTTAAAAAGAAAATAAAATGATAATAAAATATATTAAAATGTAAAAGAGAAATGCCAAAAACCTTGTTGCCCAGCACACTTTGCAAACGCAAGCCCAGGGTGTGCATGCATGAGAGAGAACAATAATTCTAGCAAAAGAGCTTCTAGTTAACTTAACTTTAATTGAGGAGCTGTAAAGGCTTTTAAAGTGTTACCTATGGAGATTTTTGGGCACCATAGTTCTTGGCGATATTACAGGCGCATGCAATTTTAAGACATGAAATGTTTGGTATCTATTTATTCAATGCAACTTCATCTTTTATATTTTAACCAAAAATGGGTGTTATATAGTGTGTTTTTGCACTAAAATTCATTTTATGATATTTTTTCCTGAAGATTTGCATTTATTAAACAGTTGCACAATTATCATGTAACACAGACATTTGCAGCTTTCACCTTTTATCTGCTTTCAGAAAATATATAATGTCCTGGGGGTTTAAGTAATTTTATTGCCAAAAATTGAGATTTTTACACATATGCAACAAATAAAAAAAATTGCTCTGCATCCGAACTGGTTAAAGACGAGTAAACATGCGTATGCAAGTAAATTACTGCGCTCAAATGAAATGTTTGTCTTTGTTTTCCTGCTACATACTCAGCATTGTATTACTGATCTTTACTTAGCTGTGTGCAATGTCCCATAGACAACAATGCATCTCATTTTAGATCTGCAAAAAACTCAAAAGGCTTAACACTGTTTACTACATTTCAACTTAAATTCTGCCTTTGAGGGTGTTCATGTTGCAATAACCTTATCTTCATTAGGCATATTAGTCTGAACATCTACATACTTTTTTTTATAAATATTGTTGCCATGGAGTCCTTTGTGATTTAGTCAACTCACAAGTGCAGGTTATTATTGTAGAATGGCATCCAAAGTCCAAAGTCTCCAAGCAGCACAGGAAACGCCACACTTACCATGGTGCTGCCAACACAATTAGACCTTCCATACAGAGAATTCAGCAGACAGTACAGCAGCAGACTATATCATAAGAGGGTGCTAAACAGCAATGACTGATGGAGCCATCATACCCAAAGCTTGGGAAATGCAATATCACCAGCACACCATCTGATAAAATACAGACAGGACATATATTCATCAACCAAAAAGAGGGATGTTTTGAGGCCGCTAAGAACTCCATTTTAGGGCAGTAGTGACTACCTACTGAGGAAAAGGTCCTGAGTTGCCTCGAAACATTGCATGTGTGAAAAAATAATATCCCGTCTGTAGTTTGTAAGATGGTTTTGCATTTTCTGTGCTGCCAACAAGGACAGACATATTGCTGCTCCTTGCTCACAACTCTTAAAATGTAAGTTCACCTTTTTATAAAAAAATGAAAAGGTTAACTAACACCTTAAATACACTCCCCACAACCCCCTCCCCCCCCCCCATCCCCACTGCACTTACCTCCATAGGTCAGTGGTCAGTGGGATTTGAAATTGCCCTTCTTTCTGTAGGGCTTCCGGGATGAATAATAGTGATTCTAGTTGTTCAAAGTATTCACATGCCAATGCTGACTAACCAAAATCACTCTGTTCCATCGCGTAAGCCCTACAAAAAAATGGGGAAGGACAGATGGATTTCATATACCCAGACTGCTACGTTGGCTTTTCTGAGAAGGTCAACTAACGTTTTAAACATGCAACTTATCAAGAAGAAAAATAAAATCCATGACTCAGTCCCTGTATATGAATGGGAGCCTTTGGGACAAGTCTCTGATCACTGCAATACCCAATCACAATGATCACTTGAGTGGGAAGTCCATCCTACTTCCTGGAATTAAGAACAACTTAAAGGGCCACTGGGAGACATCAGGAAGGATATAAAGTGGAACTCCAGTCATTTTTTTTACTTTTGTTTAGGGTGTGGAAGGGTTGGTATTTTTGGAAAGTTTTTATACTGTCCCTTGTGCTAATTGGAGAGATTTACCCTCATATCCCATCACTGTTTTACTGTCAACTTTTAGTGTATTTCAAATGCACTCAAAACACTGACAGATATCCAAACCAGTTCATATCTGGGAGATCATTCCAGTGTTCCCAATCTGTCTGCCCCTCCATGCTTCCGAGTCCAAAGTCACTGGATGTTCCTGGATAACGCGTTTCACATAGGCGTGCAGGGGGTGTGCCAGGTGTGCCTGGGCACACTCAAATCCCTACTGCCTGGGCTTCCCCCTGTGTTGCACCCCTTGCAGTGCTACTGGCTTTCCTCCTCTCCTCTTCCCTCGGCTGTAGCGGGGGATGTTTTAGGATGAAGAGCAGGGGAAGGGGCTAGTCAATTTGTCATTTACCATCTCCTTCCTTTTTTAAATGAACACAGTGAACACACTTACTCTTTGTGTTCATTCTTAGCTGAAGCATAGTACACTGTTTTACTAAGTGTTTACCATGCTTCAGTTTGTGAATGAACAGGAAGCCGCTCAACACAGAGCACTTCCCATTAATTTACTGTCCAGTGCAGCGGAGGCTGCAGGGAAAGGCATGTGTGTTTGAGCTTTTGGGTGCACACCCTAATGCAATAGACTGTGCACACCTATGGTGTTTCAAACACACAGGTTCTTTATGTCATCATATTTCCCATCCTCCCTCCACACACCAGAAACCAGACATCACCTTTACAAGGCAGCTGAAGACTTCTAGTGTGTGTCTGAACCACATCCAAAAAAGCAAGTATGACAGCGGCTCTGATCTGTTTAAGGCTGGGTTCACATCTAATACTGATGCGGCACACAGCAGGGGTCCGGTATGTGCCTGAATTCGGGCCTGAAACTGAGTCAAAGACGTACAGGACCCCTGTGCAATGCACTCTGCAGTCCTCCCGGAGATGTGGGAACAGACTCCATTGAGAGCCGATCACAATCTTGTGTCATGCGAGTTGGATGCGGAGAAATCCACATCCAATATGCATAAGTGTGAACCCAGCCTAAAACAAGCAAAAATAGAAAGATGCACATAGGCAGAGCAATATACAGAACATCACAAAAAAGGTCTCCTGCACAGTTTCAAGCTGGGCAGCTTGATGGGGTTGCTCCAGGTGAGGCTGTTTCTGGTACATTGCTATACAATATGTGTGCCTGTAAAATTCAATGACAGGATGCCGCTGTATGCTGGTAAGCACAGATCCGAGTGTATAAATATGTACATGCACATCCAGTGAATAAAGTGATAAATGATCAGTCTCATGAGATTTAGTAGTGTGGATGAGCTATTAACAAAATACCTACTGTATGTAGCCCTACGCAAACCTTGTGTAACTTTACTGGGACTAGGAACAAAGGAGGATTTTACCAAAACCTCAAATCTCCTTATGTATTAAAATATGAGATACACATTTTAATAATATTTAGGGCTCTTTCTGTAGATATGCCAATTAAGCTTAAAACTAACATCCTCTAAACATTACATCATGGGCCGGGATTGAATAATGTAACAATCTAATCAACATGCACTTGATTCTTATCACTACAAGTATCAGAGAAGGTGAAACGTGACACAACAGAAAAGGGCTTTCATGGAAAACAATATTTCTGTCTCAAACAATATTAATAGTTTCAAGCTGAGTTTCAAACTCCAAACAGCCACATAGAAATGTTACATTGGAGAGACATAAACAGCACATTATTATAAATGTTGCACTTTTAAACTATACATCGAGCTATTTAGAAATGCAAATGCGTGCTGCACTAAAAATCCATCTCCCTTATTTCACCCATGGTAAAAATTCTCAGTAAACAGATGATGTAAAGAACACATCCTTTTTTTTATGTTTTATTGCAAAAGTTTAAGAGTGCAAAGATGTAGAAATTATCTAAATCATTTCATTGTTTTTCTTTCTATTTGAAAACTGAAACTTTATTCAAGAAAATGAATGGCGGGAGGAAGTTAAGGTCTAAGCTGTACGATAAACCTCTATTAACTAGCTAAACAATTATTGTCTACACACAGGAGGCTTGCATTATCATTGGATTCTTGATGTCCTTTGTGTATTTCCTCTAGATCTGTGCAGTAATCCTTCTCTGTGCAAGAACTTTCTGTAATAAAAATGTGGGCTACTGCTACTCTCTGTCCTTGTGCAAGGTGAATGTTGGACCGGCTCAGAACTTCCCACAGCTCAATTCTCTGCACAGGCTATGTGAAGCACCATGATAATGCAACAACTACTCTAACAAGGTTATAGCTTGGTTTTCAAATACATTTCCTGCACATAAAGTGGATTTTCGTCCTTTGTGCCTATCAAAAATATATTTAGGTGAAAGTTTTTGTGCCCAGAGTTAGGGTTACAAATACCCTAAATGTAACATTATAACTGAGGAATATATTATCAAATAATTCTAAATCATAAATAAGCAATAACATGTGCTTCAGTAATCAAATAAAGCTTAATATTTCTTGAGTGGTAATGTTAGTTGCTAACCTTGTTCAATATGCTTTATTTTTTTAATGTTTTATTTTTTTAATTTTTAATTTTTTTTATATTTTTTTTAATATTAATACATAGGGGTCTAATTCTAATAAAAAATCACATTACAAATGTCAAGTGTAAGAAATAGTACTCATAATGTTTGTAATATGCATGTATTCGATTCCTTGTTGCCTTTTTCCAGGCAAATGTAACATTACCTAACATTTGGCTGTGATAGAAAAATAGCTGTAAGAACATTCAGCCATGAGAATTAACATTCACCAATAGAAATAATAGCGTGATACAATAGGCTAAGAACCAGCAGGGGAAATAATATGAGAGTGATTTTCGCACTGTGTACAGCCAATGAACAATCATGTGTGAACGGTGAACAAATGTGTGTTTGGCCAAATGAATGTGCAGCTGCTGTGTGAAGAAAAACATTTAGTAGGGGTATTATTATTACTGCTAAATGGGACAGCTTCCTCCTGGTTGTTAGGATGCCAGCGGGTGCCAGCTCCCTAACAACCAGCAACTCATCACCACTTGGCACATTCAGCTGTCCTTAAACAGAAGGGATGAAAAAATAATGAAAATGGTAAAAGGCCCCCCCCCCCCCCAAATTCCATACCAAACTTGAAGAGTCTAGTATGGGTTTTAAGGGGGGACCTCATGCAAAGAGCAAGAAAAAAAGTATGACCCCCCCCCCCCTAAATCCATACTAAACCCTTATCTGTAAATGCAGCCTAAGTGGCCAGGAAAGGGGGAATGAATGTGTAGCCTATCTTACTGAACCATACCAGGCCACATGACCCCAACGTAAGGGTGTACCTTGCTGGGGGGGCAAAGCATCTTGTCCCCTGCCAGAGAAAAAAGGGCTTCTTTCTTACAATCTCACATTCCAGTGGCTTCGGGGGGTGGGGGGCTTATCAGAATATAGACGCCCCCTTTAAAAATACTGCATCCCCAGATACTGCCCCCTAAATTTCTAAATTATTAAAGGAAATATCCAGTAGTATTAATTTCAGGGGTATCCAAAGATTTGAAGCCAATGGTCAAAATCCCAGGAGCAGATCAATCAAAATGCCTGTTTATCTCCATGCATAATTCTACTGTAAATACTGTAAATGCTAGAATAAGTCAGTCAGTAGCTTGGCTAATTCTAGAAGTAAAAAAATAGAAAGTTAGTCATTATATATAAACCTGATCTTCAAAGACCTCTATGATTCCCTGTGATCATCTATATGGAACAGCATGGTCAGTAGTCCCACACAATTGTTAAGCCATTACAAATCATAGACCCACACAAAATAATTAGTTCCTGTGCCAGGGAATGCAAAGTTGACTTTATTTTTATAAAGAACAAATAGTTATTTAATAACAAGCAGCACATTCTGCACGCTTCAAATATAATGTATGATACAGAAGAGATATTAATTTTCATTTAAACAGTGAGTAGTGTAACTGCTAGCAAGGTTTGTTTAAATCCCATGCAAGGCATAAAAGAAGGAGACTCAGCCATTTGGTCCATTTCCAGGGCAATCGATCATGCTTAGACATTCGCAAAACTTTCTAGGTATTTCAAACAGTTTAGTCCCTGTGGTGCCGATAACTGAATTAAGCCAGAAATTGTTAATGCAAGACAATGCAGAGGCGATATGTATTAATCCTTTGATAAAACTGCTGAATATATTTTATATAAAATGAAGGCTCCAGCTAATCTTTCAGTTCTGTCATCAGTACCTTAGCATTTTTACACAACGCTAAAACGAAATTTATGCTATCAAATTGGTATGTTGTATAAATATTATTTTGACTCAACAGTTGGCCTGCCTTCATATTTGCCTCTCTGTCATAATTAACCAGTTCTGGACCAGAAGGATTTGCCCCCTTAATGACCTGGTCATTTTTTTGCGATTCGGCACTGCATTACTTTAACAGACAATTGTGCGGTCGTGCGATGCTGTACCTAAATAAAATTGATGTCCTTTTTCCCACTTATTGGGCTATCTTTTGGTGGTATTTGGTCAACTGTGCGATTTTTTTTTTTTTTGCACTATAAACAAAAAAAGAGCGACAATTCTTAAAAAAATATATATATTTTTCACTTTCTGCTATAAAACATTCAAAAAAAAAAATATTTAAAAACAGATTTTTTTCACCCTTGTAGGCTAATTTGTATCCTGCCATATATTTGTGGTAACAAAAATTGCAATAAGCATATTTTGATTGGTTTGCGCAAAAGTTATCACATCTACAAACTAGGGGAAAGATTCATGTCATTTTTATTTATTTATTTGTTTATTTTTATTTTTACTGTGAGCCTAGGGGAGTATTTACTACTAATTGTGGGGGAAGGGACTTGTGAAATGATCATAGAGACCTTTGATCCTATATAGAAGGATCATAGGCACTCTGTGATAATTTCAGAGAGAACAACGGTCTGCTGTGTTTACAATATCTGATCGGTATTCTCTCTCAGCGGGGAACGATCGTTGGTGCCTGGCGTCAATCGGTGCCACCGGTCCCATGGATCGGCATCCCCGCTGCCTGGTGGGAGCAGGAGCACACTGCCAGCGGTGCATGCTCACCCCCAGGAGCGCTCCTGCGGATCGCTGTACAGGTACGGCCGTTTGTGCAGCCGAGCCAGCCTGCTGCAATATATATGCGGCATGTGGTCGGCAAGTGGTTAAAAATATGAATTTGTGGAAAGCTCACAAGTCTCAGTAATCAGCACGGGTTTACAAATGGGCGTTCTTGTCAAACCAATCTCCTAACATTCTACGAGGAGGTGAGCTGTGAGCTAGATAGGGGGAGACCAGTGGATGTGGTGTACTTGGATTTCGCTAAGGCGTTTGATACAGTTCCCCACAAGCGCTTAATTTATAAAATAAGGTCTGCAGGTATCGATAGCAGGCTTTGCTCTTGGATACGGAACTGGCTAAAAAGGCGTGTCCAAAGGATAGTAATAAACAGCGCATACTCAGACTGGTCTGAGGTGGTAAGCGGGGTCCCCCAAGGCTCAGTCTTGGGACCAACCTTGTTCAATTTATTCATAAACAACATTGAGGTCGGGATCAGTAGTTCGATATCAGTTTTTGCAGATGACACAAAATTGGGCAGGGCAATAACTTCACAACATGAAGCAGATATCCTACAGAATGACCTGGACAAAATAACAGAGTGGGCAACGACATGGCAAATGAGGTTTAACGTGGAGAAGTGTAAGGTTTTGCACTTGGGGACTAAAAACATAAAAACACAATACACGTTAGGAGGGGAGCCCTTGGGGGAATCAAAAATGGAGAAGGATCTGGGAGTCTTGGTTGATGATAGATTAGGAAACAGCATGCAATGTCAAGCGGCAGCTTCCAAAGCCAACAGAATATTAGCATGCATAAAGAAAGGGATGCATTCCAGAGATAAGACTATAATCCTTCCACTTTATAAAACTCTGGTCCGACCGCATCTGGAGTATTCCGTCCAGTTCTGGTCGCCAGTCCTCAGGAGGGATGTGTTGGAGCTGGAGAGAGTCCAGAGAAGGGCAACTAAACTAATTAGGGGATTGGAGGACCTTGACTATGAAGAGCGTCTACAATCGCTCGATTTATTCTCCCTGGAGAAGAGACGTCTGAGGGGGGACATGATAGCAATTTATAAATATCTTAATGGGGATCCCAGTTTAGAAAAAAAGCTGTTCATTCGAAGGGATTGCATGAGGACTCGAGGGCATACAATGCGATTAGAGGAGAAGCGTTTTAACCTCAGGCAACGCGGGGGGTTCTTTACTGTTAGGGCAACAAGATTGTGGAATTCTCTACCACAAGAAGTGGTTTCTGCGGGTAGTATGGTGGCTTTCAAAAGACTCTTAGACTTACATCTCAAGGATCAGAACATTCAGGGGTATGGGAGATGATTACAGCCACACATACCTACACAGGTTGAACTAGATGGACTATTGTCTTTATTCAACCTCACCTACTATGTAACTATGTAACTATGTAACTATCCTACAGTAGTAAAGTTTTAGAGCTGACCACTGACTCTAGTGGTATGACTTACGCTAGGTTCACACCTTAGCATTTTTGCGGTCTACGTTTGCGTGAGCACGGCGGCCCATTCTTTTCAATGGGCTGCCGTGCCTGAGTTTTCTGCAGAAAAAGATGCAAGCATCTTTTCAAAACACGGACCGCAAGGAAATTGTGTGGTCATTTTGACCATGCGATCTCCCTGCAGTTCCTGCACACACGCACTGTGATTTTACATGCTTGGGGGTGTCATTCAGAATAAATGGCAGCCCTGCGCATTTTCTGAGAACAGCATGTTTTCACTGGGGATGGTTGCGGGTGCGGAAATTGCTGCAATTCCCACACCCGCAGCCATACGCATAGGTGTGAACCTAGCCTTAAGTTACAGAAAAACCTAATTTAAACTTTTCCTAAAAATGTTCCCCCTCCCCTCATCCTACCTATCCTGCTTAATCTGTATTAAAGTGGTAGAAAAGCTTTTAAAAAAAAAAAAAGTTTTACCCTGCAAGGTAATATTATAATGTGATGTATGTATCGCATACATCACAATATTTACTTTTAAACAAAGCCCTCCAGCGGCAAGCTATCACTGCTGACAGGGTTTCCATCTTCACCTTGTCTTCCTTCCAGGTTCGCGGGCTCCGGCTATCTGATTGACCGAGCCACGATGACGTCACTTCCGTGCATGCGCGTGGGATAAAACGTTCTTTCAGACCGCATGCGCCGGTGACAGCACCGGCTGCTGCTGGCTGAAATATCTCCAAAATGGTGCCAGTTTAGGAGATATTATTTTACCTACAGGTAAGCTTTATTATAATTTCCAGGAGTTTTAATGTCACCCATAGGCTTTATGATCTGGTCATTGTTGGCAATCCCTCCTCTTCCCTGCATCAGCTTCTCACTGACACAGGGAAGCTGGTACTGTGGATCACATGACCAGACCAGAGTGGATTAAAAATAGGTAAGTACACACGTTTTTTATATACAGGTTAGGCAGGATAGGTAAGAGGGTAGCAGAAAGGAAGATGGAACATTATTAATAATAGTTGGACTTATTTAGGCTTAGGCTTAGGCTTTATTTCCACTTTAAAGCTTGAATCAAGACAGAATTAAAAACAAAGAAAAAATGACTTCATATATCGCTTCAATTTAGGCACGTGTCTCTATATTTTATTCATTTCAACATCCTGAAAGTACAGAAAAATAATTGGACTTTCCAGAATTATAGTGTGCTCCTACCTTCCTGTTTGAGCTGACAACACAGCGGGGTAGGCTTACCAAAGGCAAATAGACATTTTCACTTTGCAAAGGCAGTTGTGCTTTGCCAGGTTGTGTGTGTTCCTGCTGTGAGCCTCTATATGGTTTGCCACATCCCAAAAAGCATATAACAGCAAAAAATTCCCCTAGGGGTGGGACTTTGTAGGCACAAGTTTAGAAAAGACAGATCATAAATATACAAAATAATTTTTATTAAGTACAAAAAAAATAGAGTAAAGTACAACAATAGTTCGAAAAAGAAGTTTGGTTCCTCAGGCCAAAAAAGAGAAAGTGGGATTTTATAGGCAAGGTTAATTATTATTCATTTTATTAAGAAAGGATTACATATAAAAGTAAAAAAACAACAAAAGAATAACATTGGTTGCATAGGTAATGGGTATTACACAATAGACAATTTATGAACCATTTTACTTATTAAATGGTGATTCCTGGTTGTAGAACTAGGGTTCCGACGCGTTTCGGCATATATTGCCTTTGTCAAGGAAAAAACATCACCATTTTCTATAAAGTGAAAAAGTGAAAAATACAAAAAATTAGTGACTTGTTGTGAGAAATATATCAAAACAAACAAATAAACATCGTCTTTTCTTTTTGTGTACCTAGACTTCAGGAACATCTGTGCCCATGGGGAAGTGGGGGGAAGAGAGGTTCAGGTCCTGTGCCCCCCAGGCTTGTTACTGGATCCTTGGGCCTATTGGTCTGAAGAAGGGGGAAGGTTGGTTTTATGCAGGCATGTGTTGTTTAGTGCCATGTTTAAGCTAATAAAATTGGATTTCCAAAATTACCTCAAGTATACGAATAATGCCTCTTAGGGATGAATAGGGTCCTGGGGTATGTAGCAAACCCCAAGCTTCTATGTGTAATCACAAATACTCCTGGTTTCCCTAGGAGAGTGGATAAAATTTCAGTATATAAGGTTGGCGTGTACAGAAAAGAGGCCTGGAAGTACGGTAGGTATGAAGCAACACTTACGTTTAGAGAAAGGGATAAAAGACACTGGTGTCCTCCGATTGGTCCCAAAGGTGTAAGCATATAATCCTATGTGAAAAATAATAATTTGCAATAAGGGAAGGGAAAAAGGGGATTTCCGAAATAATGATGTAATAAATAGTCGGTATGATGAGTGTGTTGGCTTACTGGAAGTTTTAAAGGAGAGGTCCTTGGATTTGACAGATTCCGAGATCAGTAGGAGGAACTGACCCTCTTACCGAGGATGCAGGGTCACTGAATCTCTGTCTGGCAGAAAGAATACATCATTTTAATATAATATAGGTAGTATTTGGGATTGGCCAGCAGGTGGCGCTGTGCCACAATTTGGCAACTTACAATAGTTGTTCATGCGTTAAAAACAAACAATGCAAGCAGTAATGTGTGTGTGATGGAAAAACCTCAACCAACAGGACCAGGCTATCCGACGCGTTTCGAGGTTTTTATGACCTCTTCGTCAGGGATGATACCGGCATCCTATATGGTTGGTTTCCAAAAGTACAAACATAAAGCTTGCTGGTTATTAAAAACAGGAAAGAGACTACGACCCAGACACTGCCGTGTGTTGACAAGGTAAGATTTTTTTCCCCTTTGCACATATCATAAGCAAGATATGGATAGGACTGATGGCAACAATGCCTCTTGGTTCAGAGCAATTGGAGTCCAATTAATTGCTTAGCGGGATGGACCGAGCAGTGATATGCCCAAGCTTCAGATGTTATGGGGATCAAATGCTGCATGGACTCCTTCTCCCAGCGGTGGATCGCATGCCTAGGCAGGATTAACAGGGGACTTTTTTTAATAGGATGCTACACTAAAGTTGTTTAGTACTTTTTGTATCTCTTGTAAAGATGTCAGAGGATTTGTGAGAATAAGCATCACATTATTGGCAAAAAGACTAATTTTGTGCTCAACTTCTGCCACCCTAAGACCGGATGATCTTTTTATTCAATCTCTTCCAACAGGAGAAGTTCCCCATGACTGGTGGACAGCTAATATTTTACCTATGCAGAAGAAGGTTAGCAAGGTAGAAGCTGGCAACTAGAGGCCAGTAATTTTAATATCTGCTGTAGTCAAATAATGAAATCACTCCAAAAACAAGGTTTTTGCAGGCGTCCAAAAACGCCTCCAACAACACACCTGGGCGTTTTTTTTTGGCGCAGGCGTTTTTTGGGCATTTTTTTGGGGTCTTTGGAGTCAGGCAAAACATCTGAACTTCTGTATAGGGGGTATATATACACACACACTTTTATGTATTATACACATACACACATATAGGTGTGAAAGGAGCGGAGCCATATGCCTGTTAATAATTTCATTAGCGCAAGCATAGTGTTCTGCTATTTTCACACCTATATGTGTGTAGGTGTATATATACATACATATGTGTGTATATATACCCCTTTACACAAGTTCAGATGTCATGCCTGACTCCAAACTTGTCCTCAAAAAAGCCCTATAGACGCCTGCAACAAAAAGCAGGCTGACAGGGGAGAAGCCATATCGCTGCTCTGAAAGTCACATAAGAGAAAACGATCTTTTCTCTATAGCGGTCACCCTGAAATGGAAGGGTTTGGTCACCCTGCCATAGCAGTCAGTGTCAGTTCACCCTACACTACACTATTGTCACCCTGGCACTTAACACTTTCCCTACAGAAACTTGATTTTTGAAGCTAACTAAAGTGGAAAATAGCACCCTAACTACACTAGATATCCCTTTCCTCACACTAATAATTGCTAAATGACACTTTTGAAGCAGAGGTAACCGAACTGCTTCCACTCTCTTCCACGTCCCTGTATTACAATGCTAGGAATTTGGCGGGGGCTATCTTATATACCGGGGGGCGTATTCACTAATGATTGGCCTCTGGACCCCCTAGTCACTCAAATCACATTCCTAGCATTCTCCTGCCCCCTCAATTGGCTTTTACTGATGGTTCTGGTCCAATCACGGGCTTTTAAAGCCCATTTCCTGGCCCATTGCATTTTGGTCGGTTCTGATTGCCGAATTCCGAATTTTTTCAGCAAAAAGTTCTAAATTCGGCCGAACCTCGAACAGTCAATGTTCGGGTCGAACCGATGGTCGACTCGAACCGTTCGATCATCCCTATGCACGAGTGCCCCCACAGCATGCAATTTGCTATGGGGGAACTTGGCAATGGGGAAGGGGCCCAAAACATCAGCGGGGGACCTGAGAAGAGGAGTACAGGGGCTGCTCTGTGCAAAACCACTGCACAGAGCAGATAAGTATGACATGTTTCTTATTTTTCATAATGAAAACATTTCCTTTACAATCACTTTAGGGTTTCAGTGCCACATAGGTAGGTGTTGTAAAGGAAGATAGAAACTCGCTATCTTTCCAGCAGGATTAACAGGGGACTTTCTGCACTTGCAGCTATTTTAAAGAGACAAAACATGGGAAACTGCATATATTACAGAAATACATTGACTGAGTTTTTTATTATTATTATTATTTTGTCCAGATAAACATTTTAATCAGCTTTAGGTAGGAGTTAATAAGAATGGTTTATGCAGTTTTAAGGATATTTAAACCAAAGTACAAACATGGAATATATATACAGCTTGCTGTCCTTTCGTTTTCTCTCTTTTTTTAAAAAAGTAAAGTGGAGCTTTATCATCTTTCCATCTATTAAATCCTTTGCCCTTGTTGTTTTACTTTGGATAGTAAAACATTTAAAATACAGCCCACTTCCTCTTTCTTTTCTGGTAATAATCCTAGGCTAATGACATCCTGCACAGCTCTCTCTCTAACTCTTGTGGGAGTTTGCCAACAAGGGAGGAGGGGGTGAGTCATAGGACAGCCAATAAGAGCTACAGAGCTGGAGGGGGCTGGATGAGGGCGGAGACAACAGGAAATTGAAGAGATCTATTCATCCAGAGTTGAGGAATGTTCAGGCAAGCAGTGATGTGAGTGTGTCTGTATATATATATATATATATATATATATATATATATATACAGTATCTCACAAAAGTGAGTACACCCCTCACATTTTTGTAAATATTTTATTATATCTTTTCATGTGACAACACTGAAGAAATTACACTTTACTACAATGTAGAGTAGTGAGTCTACAGCTTGTATAACAGTGTAAATTTGCTGTCCCCTCAAAATATCTCACACACAGCCATTAATGTCTAAACCGCTGGCAACAAAAGTGAGTACACCCCTAAATGTAAATGTCCAAATTGGGCCCAGTTAGCCATTTTCCCTCATCGGTGTCATGTGACTCATTAGTGTTACAAGGTCTCAGGTGTGAATGTGAAGCAGGTGTGTTAAATTTGGTGCTCTCATTCTCTCATACTGGTCACTGGAGGTCCAACATGGCACCTCATGGCAAAGAACTCTCTGAGGATCTGAAAAAAGAATTGTTGTTCTACATAAAGATGGCCTAAGCTATAAGAAGATTGTCAAGACCCTGAAACTGAGCTGCAGCACGGTGGCCAAAACCATACAGTGGTTTAACAGGGCAGGTTCCACTCAGAACAGGTCTCGCCATGGTTCACCAAAGAAGTTGAATGTACATGCTCAGCATCATATCCAGAGGTTGTCTTTGGGAAATAGATGTATAAATGCTGCCAGCATTGCTGCGGAGGTTGAAGGAGTGGGGACTCAGCCTGTCAGTGCTCAGACCATACGCCGCACACTGCATCAAATTGATCTGCATAGCTGTCATCCCAGAAGGAAGCCTCTCCTAAAGATAATGCACAAGAAAGCCCGCAAACAGTTTGTTGAAGACAAGCAGACTAGGGACATGGATTACTGGACCCATCTCCTGTGGTTTGATATGACAAAGATAAACTTATTGGGTTCAGATGGTGTCAAGCGTGTGTCGGCAACGAGGTGAGTAGTACAAAGGCAAGTGTGTCTTGCCTACAGTCAAGCATGGTGGTGAGAGTGTCATGGTTTGGGGCTGCATGAGTGCTGGGGAGCTACAGTAAACTGAGGGAACCATGAATGCCAACATGTACTGTGACATACTGAAGCAGAGCATGATCCCCTCCCTTTGGAGACTGAGCGTCAGGGTAGTATTCCAACATGATAACAACCCCAAACACACATCCAAGATGACCACTGCCTTGCTAAAGAAGCTGAGGGTAAAGGTGATAAACTGTCCAAGCATAGCTCTAGACTAAACCCTATTCAGCATATGTGGGGCATCCTCAAATGGAAGGTGGAAGAGAGCAAGGTCTCTAACATCCACCACCTCCGTGATATCATCATGGAGTAGTGGAAGAGGACTTCAGTGGCAACCTGTGAAGCTATGGTGAACTCCATGCCCAAGAGGGTTAAGGCAGTGCTGGAAAATAATGGTGGCCACACAAAATATTGACACTTTGGGCTCAATTTGGACATTTTCCCTTAGGAGTGTGCTCACTGTTGTTGCCAGCGGATAAGACATTAATGGCTGTGCGTTGAGTTATTTTGAGGGGACAGCAAATTGACACTGTTATACAAGCTGTACACTCACTACTTTACATTGTAGCAAAGTGTCATTTCTTCATTGTTGTCACATGAAAAAATATAATAAAATATTTACAAAAATGTGAGGAGTGTACTCACTTTTGTGAGATACTATATACAGTATATATATATATATATATATATATCTATATATATATATATATATATATATGTGTGTATGTGTGCTTCTGTGTGTCTGTGTAAATCCAGGAAGTGAACAGTCAGTAGCTTCAGCTGCCCACAGCTAAAATGGCTGCAGCCAGACTTAGTGGAGGGAGATTTCTGCAGCACATTTGGCAAGTACAGAATCACAGTATATATAAAATATTATGCAAATTGGTTGGAGGGAAGCTTCAGAATGGCAAAGACGTTTTTATTACAAATTATGTAAGTAGACTGCAGTTCCTTTTTAAGTTTTTATTGAAAGTTTCAAGTAAGTACAATCAGTACACATATGAATACACAGATGCTTAAAAAGTTTCTCTTTTTTTTCAGGTTAAGAACACTTTCAGCAAATACAGACATACTTGTTGATCTTGCCACAAATGCTATGCCCTAGTCACTGTCTGTGAACTGCACTGATGAATATCTTCTTTTCAATTTCCTCTGTTACCTACCAATTGCCCCCCCTTGTAATGGAGATGAAGAGATATGGACATATTTGTAGTCCATGTTAGGAGAGGAGCCTAGGGTGACAGCCATGGCTCCCTTCATATACTCAGTGGAAGAGTAAAGTAGCCACCCTGGGACAGGAGGTGTATTTTTATGTAGGATCACCAGGTGAAAAAAAGAAGCTTGAATAAAAGTGAAAATAAATGCAGCCACTAAACCTAGAACCAGTCAGCTGCTATGTACTAACTTTACGATTATACGCCATCAAACCTTTAGTCGTGTCTACATTCCTTACCTGCCTTATTTTTATTTATATATGTTTTTAAACATAACTTTTGCTACTGCATACTCAGGATTGCGTAACTATTAATTGCTGTTGAGCACATACTTCCTAGCGAGGCCAGGGAAATGACAAGACTGCATGATTTAAGTTGCTGTGATTTACTAATGGGCTGTTTTTGTGTGATGCCAAAACAACAAATTTCTCATCATCAGCTCTGTCACTGGATGACTTGGAGGTTACCAAATGACTTATTGACCTCTGTGTAGCAATGCTGAGGTCACAGCCGTCCCAGTCAGATTAATGATTGGGTGCTGCAGGCTACAAGTCATCAATATTGGGAGATTATCTTTCACTTTGTATAGTAAAAAAAAAAAAAAATCTAAAGTCAAGGTAAAGTCAAGTGTAACATTCAAAATGTGTGTATTCAGTTTGTTGTGAGTAGACAGGGTGTACAATTGACCATGGCAATCCCAAAAGGTTGCTCACTGGCAGTGAACCCATAAAATGTATTGTATCTCACTGAACTAACAATATCTAAGGTAAATCAAATTGCAAGTGTTTGAATTGTAAACAAGATGCACAAATCGAGCCATTATTGCCAAGTTTCATCATCATGGCAATACAAAGTGAAAAGTGCTGTCATAGCAACCAGTCTTGTTGCTGCTTCTTAAAATTGAACTCCAGGTAGATATAAAAGATACAAAGTACAGTGAGGGGAAGAAAGTATTTGATTCCCTGCTGATTTTGTACATTTGCCTACTGAAAAAGAAATGATCAGTCTATAATTTTAATGGTAGGTTTATTTTAACAGTGAGCGATAGACAAAAAAATCCAGAAAAACGCATTTCAATAAAGTTATAAATTGGTTTTCATTTTAACGAGTGAAAAAGGTTTTTGATCCCCTATCAATAAGCAAGATTTCTGACTCCCAGGTGTCTTCTTTACAGATAAGGAGCTGAGATTAGGAGCACTCCCTTAAAGGGAGTGCTCCTAATCTCAGCTTGTTTCCTGATTAAAGGACACCTGTCCACAGTAGCAATCAATCTGATTCCTATCTCTCCACCATGGCCAAGACCAAAGAGTTGTCCAAGGATGTCAGGGACAAGATTGTAGACCTACACAAGGCTGGAATGGGCTACAAGACCATCGCCAAGCAGCTTGGTGAGAGGGTGACAACAGTTGGTGTGATTATTCTCAAATTGAAGAAACACAAAATGACTGTCGATCTAGGGCTCCATGCAAGATCTCACAAGAGAACCAGTAAGAGAAAGTAATCAGCCCAGAAATACACAGAAGAATATTATTAAGTATCACAAGGCAGCTGAGACCATAGTCACTAATAAAACAATTGGTAACACACTACGCCGTGATAAACTGAAATCCTGCAGCACCCGCAAGGTCCCCCTGCTTAAGAAAGCACATGTACAGACCTGTCTGAAGTTTTCTCATGAACATCTGAATGATTCAGAGTAGAACTGGGTGAAAGTGTTGTGGGCAGATGAGACCAAACTCAAGCTCTTTGGCATCAACTTAACTTGCAGAGGAGGAGGAATTCTGCCTATGACCCCAAGGACTCCATCCCCACTGTCAAACATGGAGGTGGGAACATTATGCTTTGGGGGGTATTTTTCGGTTAAGAGGACAGAACAACTTCACCTCAACAAAGGGATGATAGACGGGGACATGTACCATCAAATCTTGGGTGAGAACCTCCTTCTCCAAGCCAGGGCATGGAAAATGGGTCATGGATGGGTATTCTAGCATGCAAAGGACCCAAAACACACAGCCAAGACAACAAAGGAATGGCTCAAGAAGAAGCACATTAAGGTCCTGGTGTGACTTAGACCATAATTCCATAGAAAATATGTGGAGGGAGCTGAAGGTTTGAATTACCAATTCTCAGCCTTGAAACCCTAATGATCTGCAAAGAGGAGTTGACCAAATCCCTCCTAAGATGTGTGCAAACCTGGCAATCTACCAGAAACATCTGACCTCTGTGATTGCCAACAAGGGTTTTGCCACCAAGTACCAAGTCATGTTTTGCGAAGGGGTCAAATAATTATTTCACTCATTAAAATGCAAATCCATAACTTTTTTTAAATGCATTTTTCTGGATACTTTTGTTGTTATTCTGTCTCTCACTGTTAAAGTAAACCTACCATTAAAATATAGACGGATCATTTATTTGTCAGAGCAGGGGATCAAATACAAAATCATCAGGGGTTCAAAAACTTTTTTCCCTCACTGTATACAGCTCTGTAATAACTGATACATTTATAAAAAAAATTTGAATGCAAGTATAGTAAGAACCTTTAAACGTGCACCTTAAATCCATACCATGTGCATTAAATGATTAACATATTCTTAAAAAGCAGTAGAAGAGTTTAAAACAAGTCACCCCTGATCCATTTAGCTGCCTATACTGTGAAGTAAAGATCACAAATTTACTCTAAAGTCAAGTTTCAGTCACTTTCCAAAAGCTTAGAAACACCTAGTATTTGTTTAATTTAAAAGGGTTGCAGGTGTCAAGATTCTGCTTTCCAATGAAAGGGAATTTTGAAGGTGAATTTCTCCACAATGCCTATAGCTACAGAGGTGAATGATTGTTTGGTTTAAAGGGCTTTCACTAGGTTAATATTAAGGGTGCATCGTCTGGGCACTTTAGGATGGAATGGTATCAGCCTCTTGCAATTGCTGTACTGTAGAACTTAGGAAGGCTGAGAGGGAAGTAGCACAAGGTGCAAATCGGGTGTTTTGCAGTGCAAAGAGCATGTCTATTGTAGAAGACATCAGAGTGCAGAGAGATGAGCTTGTAAGTGCCACTTTTTCTTTCACTGTCCAGTCACAGGTTGAGGGTGGACAGGAGACCTGCCAATAAATGTGAAGTTGAAGTAGAAAAAGATCAAGTCCCAAGCCCATAAAGGCAGAAATGCGCTTTGTGTCACAGCTGCATAGTAACTAATCAGCTTCTAGGTTTTATTGTCAAAGCTTAATTGAACAAGCTAAAGTTAGAAGCTATTTGGTTTACTATGCACAGCTGCACCAGATTATGTGTGCACCAGTTTTAGTAAATCTCCCCCAGTACGTATTTAATCTATGTATTTAGATTTTTACATGGACTTCAGCTATAAATACTTCAGATTGTAATACATACATATTATATATACATAATGCATTCTACGATTCTAAGATGTAATGATTAAGACAACAGGTGCAAGAAGCAATGTTAGGTTTCTTTAGAGGTTTGGTGTTTTTACTCACTCTCTTAGAGTGAGAGTGGGGAGTGTGATGATCCAGTGTAAAGCCTCTGCTTCTTCTATTCAAGAATTGTGTAATACAATAGTTGATATCTGATAAGGATATTTTGAGGAACAATTTTTGAGTAGGTAACCCAGCTACATCCTTATAGGTGGGGCCCTTAGGACAAACCCAGAACATCCTGGAGGTATGGTATCTCCCAGGTGGCCTAAGAACACCTTACAAGCACCCCCAAATAGTTAGGAGTCCACGGCCAGGCAACAAGAATGCCTTGGAAATCCCGGGTATAGATGGAAATCCATTGCCAGAAAAAGATAAATATGAAGTTAATTAAAGAATGAATGAATAATAATTGAACATTTAGTTTGTAGTATTGATGAAATTATTGTTGCGGCCATCTGTAAAAATATAGCTTGGTATATAGTGATCTCACAGTTAGCATTAGCAAATTAGCATCTACATTACTGTTAAACTTTAAATAATTAACACAGCTAAGCTCCCACAGGTATTAGTTTGACCAGGGCAGACTGCGCAATTGCTATAATGCTAATAAGATATGCAGCTATTATTTATGCAATTTTAAACAGCTTTCAGTTGCAGGAACAACCAAATGTAGTAAGACAATCTACCACACTCTAAACCATTTATATTGTTGTTACAGATTGGTAAGTAGCATTCATCTGCTATATTATTTTTGTAACTTAAAGAGGTTGTAAACCCTCAAAACTTTTTTTTTTCTGCAACCTGAAAGAGAAACCCATAATGAGCTAGTATGCATCGCATACTAGCTCATTATGAAATACTTACCTAAGAAGGAACCCCCGCCGTGCCACCCGCTCACCTGTATGACGGGCGACATGTCCAGTCGCCCCTCTTCCGGGATTGCCGCATCCGGCCATCTGATTGGCCGGAGCCGCGGTGACGTCACTCCCGCGCACACGCGCGGGAGCCGATGGTCACGGCACGGGGCTCTGAAGAAAGCTAGCTGCATGTAAGGTAAATATCTCCTAAACGGTACATGTTTAGGAGATATTTACAGTACCTATAGGTAAGCCTTAATATAGGCTTACCTATAGGTAAAAGTGTCAGAGGAGGGTTTACTTCCTCTCTAAGACCAGCTGAAAGTGGATAGAAAGTGTTTGAAATTGCCTAAAAGTTCAGCATAAGTCTTAAAATAGGAATAAACTCCCTTGAGTGATTTTTACCTATAGATAAGCCTATAGTAAGGCTTACCTATAGGTACGGTAAATACCTCCTAAATCTGCACTGTTTAAGAGATTCTTACTTGCTAAGCCATCGGTGACGTCACCGGCGCAAGCGCTCTGAAGGAGCGACATACCCGTGCCGTTAGTTCAGAGTCCTGTGCCGTGAACAGCGGATCCCACACACAAGCGCGGGAGTGATCTTGTCCAATTAAAGGACCGGAGCCTGCAAACCAGGAAGGAAGACCGGGTGAAGATGGAAGCCCTGTCAGCGGTGACAAGGTGCCGCTGGAAGGCTTTGTTTAAAGGTAAGTTTCGCATACTAGCACATTATAACTTTGCCTTGCAGGTTTAAAGAAAAAAAAAAGGCAGCGGTTTACTACCGCTTTAATCACTTGCCCTCCTGAAGACTTACCCCCCTTCATGACCAGGCCATTTTTTTGCTTATTGACCCTGTGTTACACGCAATGCTGTACTCAAACTAAATTTATATAATTTTTTCCCCACAAATAGAGCTTTCATTTTAAAAAATTTAAAAATCTAATTTCATAAATTTAGGCCAATATGCATTCTGCTACATGTGTTTGGTAAAAAAAATCCCAATAAATTTTGATTGGTTTACACAAATGTTATAGTGTCTACAATCTATGGTATATATACTGGAATTATTATTTATGTATTTTTTTCATACTAGTATTGGCGGCGATCAGCGACTTATAGCAGGACTGCAATATTGAGGTCAAAAGTCTGCCACTAACAGACACCTTGTGAAAACTAGTAAAAATAATACAGTAATCAGCGTTAAAAATATACACTGTCACTCTACAAATGACACAGGCTGGGAAGGTGATAAAGATCTAGGGAGATCAAAATGTATGCCTAACCAGTTTTTATGTGTGTGCTGTGAGGTGCTTTTACTAAGGTATGTGACAGTTTTTATTCCCTGCGTTGCAGGGAAACAAAAACAGAGCCATATTACCACTGACAGGACAGAGCTCTGTATTGCTTACAAATGCAAAGCTCTGTTCAGTCTTCTCACTGATCAGAGGGAGCTGGAGAACATCCATTGGCTGCCACCCGCTGATTGGCTTGTACTGTGTCTAATCACAGCACAGCCAGCACGCTGGCAGCTCGCACCCGCACCCCCTGCATGCAGAATCATTTATATACAGGAGGTGGGTGCTAAGTGGTTAAAGTAGAATTTCAGCTAAAGCCCATCTAGTCTTAAAAAGTTTCCTCCCCTCTTCCTAACACCCAACCTAACTAACCTGTGTTAAAAAGTGTATAGACGTACCTATTTTTAGCCCACTCTGGTCCAGTGACGTCATTTGCCCCCCCCCCCCCCTGTGTCAGCTAGCGGTGGCTGGAGGGCAGAGGATGGACTGCCAACAATGGCTGCACTATGGGAGCAAGTTGACATCACCTCTTCTGACTTTCCCAGCCTTTTTTCATTTTCCTGAAGGTGCCCCTGGCTGACACAGGGGATCACATTACTGGACCAGAGCAGACTGGAAGTTTTTTACTTTTTTTCACAGGTTAGCTAGGTGTTAGGAGGGAGTGGAAGCATTTTTATGGCTAGTTAGGCTTTCACTGCAATTTTACTTTAATTTCGCAGTGGGATATGTAGTGTATATATTAATGCTCACAATAACGTTTTATTCACTCAGCAATATAATTTGGCAAATTATACTAAATACAAATATAGCCTGTACATTATATTGCATGCATCTCTACCAGATAGAAACAAATGCTCTTAGCATTCTGCAGTATTATTGCTTTAGGAGGAACATGTCTTGTGAGTGGGAATACAATAAAGTGTGTGAAAAGCCCGGAAAAGGACCTGTCAAATGTGCTTACCCCCTGCGACATGTAAACAGACACTTTCAGGTATTACTTGAAAGCAAAATGGTGATGCATTGAACAAATACAGTAGGCTTACTATAAATCTGTTAAAGTAACATCACAATATAGAGTTTTATTGTAAACTACAATAAATATCTGGGGGCATTTCTGGCGTTCCAGGGAGCACCCAACAGGGCCACATGTCTTTATATTGTATCTACAGTCAGGTCCATAAATATTGGGACATCGACACAATGCTAATCTTTTTGGCTCTATACACCACCACAATGGATTTGAAATGAAACAAACAAGATGTGCTTTAACTGCAGACTTTCAGATTTAATTTAGGGTATGTACATCCAAATCAGATGAACGGTGTATAAATTACAACAGTTTGTATATGTACCTCCCACTTTTTAAGGAACCAAAAGTAATGGGACAGATTAACAATCATAAAGCAAACTTTCACTTTTTAATACTTGGTTGCAAATCCTTTGCAGTCAATTACAGCCTGAAGTCTGGAATGCATAGACATTACCAGACGTTGGGTTTCATCCCTGGTGATGCTCTGCCAGGCCTCTACTGCAACTGTCTTCAGTTCCTGCTTGTTCTTGGGGCATTTCCCCTTCAGTTTTGTCTTCAGTAAGTGAAATGCATGCTCAATCCGATTCAGGTCAGGTGGTTGACTTGGCCATTGCATAACATTCCACTTCTTTCCCTTAAAAAACTCTTTGGTTGCTTACACAGTATGCTTCGGGTCATTGTCCATCTGCACTGTGAAGCGCTGTCCAATAAGTTCTGAAGCATTTGGCTGAATAGGAGCAGATAATTTTGCCCGAAACACTTCAGAATTCATCCTGCTGCTTTTGTCAGCAGTCACATCATCAATAAATACAAGAGAACAAGTTCCATTGGCAGCCATACATGCCCACACCATGACACTACCACCACCATGCTTCACTGATGAGGTGGTATGCTTTGGATAATGAGCAGTTCCTTTCCTTCTCCATACTGTTGTTTGGCAAACTCTAATCTGGCCTTCCTGTTTTTGAGGCTCACCAATGGTTTACATCTTGTGGTGAACCATCTGTATTCACTCTGGTGAAGTCTTCTCTTGATTTTTGACTTTGACACACATACGCCTACCTTCTGGAGAGTGTTCTTGATCTGGCCAACTGTTGTGAAGGGTGTTTTCTTCACCAGGGAAAGAATTCTTCGGTCATCCACCACAGTTGTTTTCCGTGGTCTTCCGTGTCTTTCGGTGTTGCTGAGCTCACCGGTGCGTTCTTTCTTTTTAAGGATGTTCCAAACAGGTGATTTGGCCACACCTAATGTTTTTGCTATCTCTCTGATGGGTTTGTTTGGTTTTTTCAGCCTAATGATGGCTTGCTTCACTGATAGTTACAGCTCTTAGGATCTCATATTGAGAGTTGACAGCAACAGATTCCAAATGCAAATAGCACACTTGAAATGAACTCTGGATCTTTTATCTGCTCCTTGTAAATGGGATAATGAGGGAATAACACACACCTGGCCATGGAACAGCTGAGCAGTCAATTGTCCCATTACTTTTGGTCCCTTAAAAAGTGGGAGGCACATATACAAACTGTTGTAATTCCTAAACCTTTCACCTGATTTGGATGTAAATACCCTCAAATTAAAGCTGAAATCTGCAGTTAAAGCACATCTTGTTTGTTTCATTTCAAATCCATTCTGGTGGTGTATAGAGCCAAAAGGATTAGAATTGTGTCGATGTCCCAAAATGTATGGACCTGACTGTATATACAGGAATACAGGATTTATGTAGTCCCCAGTTGAAAAAGTAGACTAGTATAGTGAGGCAGAGCGGAGCTTCCTCCCAAGTAAAACACTTACATTCACCATATATTCTTCCAGATCTCAAGGCCACTGGGAGGGAGAGAAAAAAGCACCTCTCCAAACCTGGGAGAGCTCTGTATTGTGTCTCGAATCAGCCCAATAATTTGGGGCACATATAAACATGAACAAAGAAATGCTCCAATTCTCTTGAAGGCTTCAAGAAAAATATTTCATTATATTTATATCAAGGTAAGGAGAGAGCTAAAGCAAAGCCTTGAAATTAAAGGATCATATGATTGTCTAAAGATTTTTCAAATATGTAACATTCCTTGACTAACATTCAAACCAAAATCCTATCTTTTTTGTCTAGACCACACTTGTTTTGTGATAAGTATCTAGAAAATGTTCAGCTTCTGTGGTTTTAAGAATCAACAATACTACTGGTATATTTCCGTGATTATTTTCAATGTTGGTAACATATGTATTTATCTATAAATAGCCCGTATATAAACTTTGTCATTCACATAATTGTTTTACACTTCTCAAGCTTGTCAATTAATCACTGTACCACACACTTAGTGCTGTAACATAAATAGAGAAGGCTGCATACCACAGATGTGAAATCAACTTTGAAAATCAAAATAATGGTGTCTTCTGAAACATACCCTCTGGGTTTCCATACACTGCATTGTTACTGGAAGAAATATATTGTATTCCACATTTTAAATCACATGCTGTCCACATTATTTTTGCATGGATGAGTGCTAAGCCAATTGTAATTTATTTCCTATATCCAGCTTTCATTTTGTACTATACACGTTTGCTTTTGTTTTATTCCAGTATCATTAAGACAGCTATTACAAGTCTACTTTGCACATATACCTAACTAGGAATAAGCTTCTGGTTTAGTTCAACCCGAGCTCAAGTCATTAACAGTTTGGGAAAACAGAAAACGAATGCAATCTTTCACCACCATAGAAAATAGTTATACTTCCTTGCCTTTGAATTGTGGTCAGGTGGCTTATAAGTGACAATAATGGGGGTTTCTAATGTAACAACCCTCTCTCTATAAAAGTTAGAGTTCCCAGTAGCCTTTTGTTAGTGTGCATGGAGATTTGCAGTAGCTAGGGATAGTTGACAAATTCTCCAAATTACATAGAGAGACAGCTGCTTCTATAAAAAATATTTATCTATACATACTGTATATACATATCTTACTGCCATTGTAACACAATAATCAAAAAATTAAAGGAACACTTTTTAATCAGAATATAGCATCAAGTCAATTAAACTCCTGGGATGTTGATCTGGTCAGTTAAGTAGTGGGTTGTTAATCAGTTTCAGCTGGTTTGGTGTTAATGAAATTAACAACAGGGACACTAGATGGGCAACAATGAGATGACCCCCAAAACAGGAATGGTTTTACAGGTGGAGACCACTGAATTTGTTTCCCTACTCATGTTTTCCAACTGTTTTTCACTAGTTTTGCATTTGGGTAGGGTCAGTGTCACTACTGGTAGCATGAGGCGATACCGTGACCCTATAGCGGTTGCACAGGCATTCCATCTCCTTCAGTAAGGCTCATCAATACGTGCTATTGCCAGAAGGTTTGCTGTGTCTCCCACCACAGTCTCAAGAGTATGTAAGAGATTCCAGGAGACCGACAGTTACTCCAGGAGAGCTGGACAGGGCAAAAGAAGGTCCTTAACCCATCAGCAGGACCGGTATTTGCACCTTTGTGCAAAGAGGAACAGGATGAGCACTGCCAGAGCCCTACAAAATGACCTTCAGCAGGCCACTGGTGTGAATGTCTCTGACCAATCAGAAACAGACTTCATGAGGGTGGCCTGAGGGCCCAACATCCTCTAGTGGGCCCTGTGCTCACTGTCCAGCACCGTGGAGCTTGATTGGCATTTGCCATTGAACACCAGAATTGGCAGGTCCACCACTGGCTGCCCTGTTCTTTTACAGCAGAGAGCAGGTTCACCCTGGGCACATGTGAAAGACACGTCTGGAGAAGTAGTGGAAAACGTTATGCTGCCTGTAACATTGTTCAGCATGACCGGTTTGGTGGTGGGTCAGTAATGGTCTGGGGAGACATAATAATGGAGGGATGCACAGACTTCTACAGGCTAGACAATGGCACTCTGACTGCCAATAGGTATTGGGATGAAATCTTTGAACCCATTGTCAGATCCTACGCTGGTGAATTGGTTCCTGGGTTCCTCCTGGTGCACAGCAATGCCCGGCCCCATGTAGCGAGAGTGTGCAGCCAGTTCCTGGAGGATGAAGGAATTGATACCATTGAATGGCCCCCACGCTTGCCTTAACTAAATCCAAAAGAACACCCTGGGACATTATGTTTTGATCCATCTGACACTACCAGGTTGCACCTCAGTCTGTTCATGAGCTTAGTGATGCCCTGGTCCAGATCTGGGAGGAAATATCCAAGGAAAGCATCAGTCAATTTGAAAGGAGCATGCCCCAACGTTGGGGCCATACAATCCATGTGGGGGCCATACAAACTACTGAGTACCATATTGAGTTGCTGCAATGAAATTTCAGCAAAATGGCCTGCTGCATCATTTTTCCACTTTGATTTTCGGAATGTCTTTGAATTCAACCTTTTGCAGGCTGATAATTTTCATTTCCATCAAACGATGTGGCATCCTTTTGTTTCTAACACATTACCCAATCCATATCCGTATATATATCCAGCATGATATTTTTCCCTATTGAGATCTGATATGTTTTCAAAGTGTTCCTTTAATTTTTTTGAGCAGTGTGTGTGTAGATATATATATATATATATATATATATGCAAACAACTGGTACTGGTGTATTAATAATCCAACAGTGATATACATATAAATATATGAAAGATGAAAGTATAATGTGGCTGGTGGTTTTCAAGCCCATTCATTTTATCATTTTGGTAATAGGCCATTGTTGTCTTTGCACTGGTGGTTAATTACACGGTTGGAGGTGAATATCACGTGAAGAGCATATTTTTGAATTACATTAGATTTATTTACTGCACTTACCTATTTTCCGCCGGGTAAGGAGGAAATTCACCAGGTGGAGGGATACCACTGTTGTCCATTGATTTTGTTGGATTTTTCTCGCACCTTAACCACTTTACCACCGGAGGATTTTGCTGTCTACGTCTGGGCCACTTTTTGCGATTAGGCACTGTGCGACTTTAACTGACAATTGCGCAGTCATGCAACGCTGTACCCAAACAAAATTTACGTCCTTTTTTTCACACAAACAGAGCTTTCTTTTGGTGGTATTTTATCGCCTGTGCAATTGTCACTTTTTGCGCTATAAACAAAAAAATAGCGACAATTTTGAAAAAATAACAATATTTTTCACATTTTTTTATATGAAATCCCCCCCCCCCCAAAAAATGTAAAAATCAAAATTTGTTATCATTTTAGGCCAATTTATTTTCTGCTACATATTTTTGTTAAAAAAATTGCAATAAGCATATTTTGATTGGTTTGCGCAAAAGTTATTGCGTTTACTAACTAAGGGAAAGATTTTTGTCATTTTTGGTGGGTTTTTTTTTAATGGCGGCGATCTGCGATTTTTTTGCGGGACTGTGACATTGCAGCAGGCAGATCGGACCCTTGACTGACATTTTTGACACTTTTGGGGGTACCAGTGACATTTCTACAGTAATCAGTGCTATACATATGCACTGTTACTGTAAAAATGACACTGGCAGGGAAGGGGTTCATTTTTATTGGTGATCAAGGGGTTAATGTATGCCTGGTGCTTACTGACGTGTGTGGGTGGAGGTGACTGAGTGACACAGGGACAGATCGCAGGTTCAGCTATGCTGAACCCTGCAATCTGACCCTGTCTGTCACTTAGGAGATCCGCCCGCTTGTGTTTACACAAGCAGGCGGATCTCCACACTCGATTCCCGACGATCGGGGAAGAGCGGCGGTGATCACCGCCACTCCTCCCCTGGCCCGACTCCCGCTGTGACTGAATACAGCGGGAGCGAACCTCCGGCGCCACGCGCGCGCCGCCGAGAGAGGGAATGTCTGGTGACGTAGGTCTACTTAGCCAGACATTATCGAGCCACTTTGCCGCAGTAGCAGCTCAGTGAGCAGCGGTAAAGTGGTTAAGTTTGCATTATTTTGACCACAGATTGAAGGCAATTTTTCACCTTGGACTGTTGGAATATTTTATTTGTGCACCATCCACATTATACTTTCATCTTTCATATATTTATATGTACAGTAAAACCTTGGATTGCGAGCATAATTCGTTCCGGAAACATGCTTGTAATCCAAAGCACTCTTATATCAAAGCAAATTTTCCCATAAGAAATAATGGAAACTCAGATGATCCGTTCCACAACCATTTATTCATAAGTCTTTCAGTTTATAGTCCATATAAAAAGATTATAGCAATGTGATAGGTTGTGTCATCATAAAATGTCCATCCACAAATGGCAGCCTCCACAAGGGGATTAGAAGCAAAATCCAGCAGGAGCTACAGAGTATAAAAGAGAAGAGAGGAGCCTCTAAGTGTAGCAGTATGGGGACATTTAATGAAGGTACAACATTTAGCCACTCGCATGGTTGATGATTAAAGAGGCACATCTAAGTATGCAGGCATCCAGGGTAAAGCTCTCCACATAGACCATCTGCTGAACCACTGGCTCTCACCGATGTCAGTCTGCAATTGTGATTGGGAAGACTACTCTGCAGTAGAGTGATCTGAAAGCAAGACTTTGAATCGCTCGTGGAGCGCAGCGTGGAAGGGATGATGAAGATGGCTGTGCAGAGGATGGTCTATGTGGAAAGCTTTACCCCGGATGCCTGCATACTTAGATGTGCCTGTTTTAATCATCAACCATGTGAGCTGCTAAATATTGAACCTTCATTCAATGTAACCATATTGCTACACTTAGAGGCGCCTCTCTTCTCTTTTATACCCAGTTGT
Organism: Pelophylax lessonae; assembly: GCF_965119305.1. NCBI lineage: Eukaryota > Metazoa > Chordata > Amphibia > Anura > Ranidae > Pelophylax > Pelophylax lessonae. The sequence goes on from NC_138770.1 coordinate 584,997,891, forward strand.
GACATGACGCTACTTGTATATCAAGACATCGCTTGTATATCAAGTCAAAATTTAAAAAAAAAATTTGCTTGTCTTGCAAAGCGCTCTCAAACCAAGTTACTCTCAAACCAAGGTTTTACTGTTTATCACTGTTGGATTATTAATACACCAGCACCAGTTGTTTGCATAATTTTATATGTATACATCATTTTGAATTAGTGCACCTTTTAATTCATTCATTTCATTATTTCATATTTCTGGTAGCAGCTTTTCACTAATCAGCGCACCCCCTTCCTATTCATATATATATATATATATATATATATATATATATATATATATATATATATATACAGTATCTCACAAAAGTGAGTACACCCCTCACATTTTTGTAAATATTTTATTATATCTTTTCATGTGACAACACTGAAGAAATGACACATTGCTACAATGTAAAGTTGTGACTGTACCAATTAGCCATGTTCCTTCCCTAGTGTCCTGTGACTGGTAAGGCTCCATGCACACAGGGCGTCATAAAAACGTGCTCCAAAGCTGTTTACATAACGCCGGGAAACAGCAGCTGTAAAAACGTGCTTTCAGTAGCTTTTCCTACTAGCGTTATTGCACGTTTGGCCACAGTAGCTGTTAGCAGCGTTTTTTTCTGCCTCCATTCAAAATCAATGGTTCCCTATGGGAGCCTATTGATTTGAATGGAAGTCACACCGCAGGTCGGATCAGGGTGATCCGACTTGCGATGCGACCTGCACTGTGAGAATCTTGAGGGGGAACTCCACGCCAAAATGGGGAAAAAAACGGCGTGGGGTTCCCCCCCAGGTTCCAAACCAGGCCCTTCGGATCTGGTATGGAATTTGAGGGTAGCCCCGCGCCGAAAAAATGGCGTGGGGTCCCCCCCAAAATCCATACCAGACCCTTATCCGAGCATGCAGTCCGGCATGCCAGGAAAGGGGAGGGGACGAGCGAGCGGCCCCACCCCCCCTGGATCATACCAGGCCACACGCCCTCAACATGGGGGGGTGTGGGTGCTTTGGGGCAGGGGGGGGCTCTGCACCCCGCACCTCAAAGCACCTTGCCCCCATGTTGATGAGGACAAGGGCCTCATCCCCACAACCCTGGCCGGTGGTTGTGGGGGTCTGCGGGCAGGGGGCTCATCGGAATCTGGAGGCCCCCTTTAACAAGGGGGCCCCCGATCCCGGACCCCCTCCCTATGTGAATGGGTATGGGGTACACTGTACCCCTACTCATTCACCCCATAAAATGCAGTGTATGGAAATGACGACAGGAGACGTTTTGGAAAATTTATTAAAAATCTTCATCCGGCTCTTGTCCTCTCCGGGGGTCTTCTCCTCTCCGAGGGTCTTCTGCTCTTTTGCTGTCCGCCCTTCTTGTCTTCTCCTCTCCGGGGTCTTCTGCTGTCTTCTCCTCTCCGGGGGTCTTCTGCTGTCTTCTCTCCGAGGGTCTTCTGCTCTTTTGCTGTCCGCCCTTCTTGTCTTCTCCTCTCCGGGGGTCTTCTGCTGTCTTCTCCTCTCCGAGGGTCTTCTGCTGTCCGCCCTTCTGCTGTCCAATCTTCTTGTCTTCTCCGCTCCGGTCTTCTGCTCTTTTGCTGTCGGCTGTCCTTCTTCCTCCGGTCCTCCTCCGACGACGTCTTCAGCGATTATGCCGGCCTCTGGTCTCCGCAGCTTATTATATAGCCATTAGGGGCGTGGCCGCCAGATGACGTCATCGGGAGACCACGCCCCCTTGTGTCACATGTGACGTCACCTGTGACACAAGGGGGGCGTGGTCTCCCGATGACGTCATCTGGCGGCCACGCCCCTAATGGCTATATAATAAGCTGCGGAGACCAGAGGCCGGCATAATCGCTGAAGACGTCGTCGGAGGAGGACCGGAGGAAGAAGGACAGCCGACAGCAAAAGAGCAGAAGACCGGAGCGGAGAAGACAAGAAGATTGGACAGCAGAAGGGCGGACAGCAGAAGACCCTCGGAGAGGAGAAGACAGCAGAAGACCCCCGGAGAGGAGAAGACAAGAAGGGCGGACAGCAAAAGAGCAGAAGACCCTCGGAGAGAAGACAGCAGAAGACCCCCGGAGAGGAGAAGACAGCAGAAGACCCCGGAGAGGAGAAGACAAGAAGGGCGGACAGCAAAAGAGCAGAAGACCCTTGGAGAGGAGAAGACCCCCGGAGAGGACAAGAGCCGGATGAAGATTTTTAATAAATTTTCCAAAACGTCTCCTGTCGTCATTTCCATACACTGCATTTTATGGGGTGAATGAGTAGGGGTACAGTGTACCCCATACCCATTCACATAGGGAGGGGGTCCGGGATCGGGGGCCCCCTTGTTAAAGGGGGCCTCCAGATTCCGATGAGCCCCCTGCCCGCAGACCCCCACAACCACCGGCCAGGGTTGTGGGGATGAGGCCCTTGTCCTCATCAACATGGGGGCAAGGTGCTTTGAGGTGCGGGGTGCAGAGCCCCCCCCTGCCCCAAAGCACCCACACCCCCCCCCATGTTGAGGGCGTGTGGCCTGGTATGATCCAGGGGGGGTGGGGCCGCTCGCTCGTCCCCTCCCCTTTCCTGGCATGCCGGACTGCATGCTCGGATAAGGGTCTGGTATGGATTTTGGGGGGGACCCCACGCCGTTTTTTCGGCGCGGGGCTACCCTCAAATTCCATACCAGATCCGAAGGGCCTGGTTTGGAACCTGGGGGGGAACCCCACGCCGTTTTTTTCCCCATTTTGGCGTGGAGTTCCCCCTCAAGATTCTCACAGTGCAGGTCGCACCGCAAGTCGGATCACCCTGATCCGACCTGCGGTGTGACTTCCATTCAAATCAATAGGCTCCCATAGGGAACCATTGATTTTGAATGGAAGAAAAAAAACGTATAACGTGGCTTAACGCACGTTAAGCAACGTTATGGAGCCTTATGGAGCCTTTAGCAGCGTCAGACGTTTTTTGCAGCTTGACGCTGGAGCTCCTGAACCCACAGTTTCTGGGGTTTTTTTGGAGCTGTAAAACGCCTATGCCACTTGGAGCTCCTAAAAGCTCTATGTGTGCATGAGGCCATAGAATAACATGGATGGGCGTTCTGCAGCTGCAATAAAAAACGTCTGACGCTGCTAACAGCAGCTGTAAAAACGTCCAGTGTGCATGAGGCCTTAGTGTTACAAGGTCTCAGGTGTGACAGGGGAGCAGGTGTGTTAAATTTGGTGTTATCGCTCTCACTTTCTCATACTGGTCACTGGAAGTTCAACATGGCACCTCATGGCAATGAACTCTCTGAGGATCTGAAAAAAATAATTGTTGCTCTACATAAAGATGGCCTAGGCTATAAGAAGATTGCCAACACCCTAAAAATGAGCTGCAGCATGGTGGCCAAGACCATGCAAAGGTTTAACAGGACAGGTTCCACTCAGAACAGGCCTTGCCATGGTCGGCCAAAGAAGTTGAGTGCACGTGCTCAGCATCATATCCAGAGGTTGTCTTTGGGAAATAGATGTATGAGTGCTGCCAGAATTGCTGCAGAGGTTGAAGGGGTGGGGGGGGTGGGGGGGGTCAGCCTGTTAGTGCTCAGACCATACGCCACACACTGCATCAAATTGGTCTACATGGCTGTCATCCCAGAAGGAAGCCTATTCTAAACAGTTTGCTGAAGACAAGCAGACTAAGGACATGGAATACTGGAACCATGTCCTGTGGTCTGATAAGACCAATAAAAACTTATTTGGTTCAGATGGTGTCAAGGGTGTGTGTCGCGGCAACCAGGTGAGGAGTACAAGGACAAGTGTGTTTTGCCTACAGTCAAGCATGGTGGTGGGAGTGTCATGGTCTGGGGCTGCATTATGGCTGCTGGCACTGGGAAGATACAGTTCATTGAGTGAACTATGAATGCCAACATGTACTGTGACATACTGAAGCCGAGCATGATCCCCTCCCTTCGGTGACTGGGCCACAGGGCAGTATTCCAACATGATAACGACCCCAAACACACCTCCATAATGACCACTGCCCTGCTAAAGACGCTGAGGGTAAAGGTGATGGACTTGCCAAGCATGTCTCCAGAGCTAAACCCTATTAAGCATCTGTGGAGCATTCTGAAATGGGAGGTGGAGGAGCGCAAGGTCTCTAACATCCATCAGCTCCGTGATGTCGTCATGGAGGAGTGAAAGAGGACTCCAGTGGCAACCTGTGAAGCTCTGGTGAACTCCATGCCCAAGAGGGTTAAGGTAGTGCTGTTAAATAATGGTGACCACACAAAATAATGACACTTTGGGCCTAAATTGGACATTTTAACTTAGGGGTGTACTCCCTTTTGTTGCCAGCAGTTTAGACATTATTGGCTGTGTGTTGAGTTATTTTGAGGGGACAGCAAATTTACACTAAATTATACAAATTTACACTAATATACAAGCTGTACACTCACTACTTTACATTGTAGCAAAGTGTCATTTCTTCAGTGTTGTCACATTAAAAGGTATAATAACATATTTACAGAAAATCTGAGGGGTGTACTTACTTTTATCTATCAAACAATTGCATCTGCAGGTCAAGTGGCAACTGTTTTCTGGGACAAACGTGGCATTAGTAATGTGGATTTTCTACCCTGTGGTGCCACTATCAACAGTAAATATTACTGTTGTGTTCTGAGTGATGTGCACATGCGTCTGTGGAAAAAAACAACCTTGTTTCTCCAGGACAACACACAAGCTCATACTGCTCACCATACTATGTGCCCATTATAGCAACTCGGTTGGGAGGTATTACCATTTACCACCTGTTTGGACCCTAAAAGGGTTTCTCAGAGGTCAGCATCTCAGAACTGATGACGAAGTGAAGCAAGCTGTCCTAGGATAGGTCAGGTCTACTAACAAATCTTTCTATGTCAAAGCTTTCCAGGCATTTGGTAAATGCTTGGAAAAGTGTATAAATGAAGCAGGGAATTATATTGAAAAATAAATGCAGTTTCCACTCCTTGAAATCCGTTCGTTTTTTATATAAACTCAAAAGTCCTGGTTTGACTTTAACCCTATAACTATATAGGTTTAGGGTGTAGTGTTTCAGGCATTGAGGTTTAACTACTTTTGTACCACTGTACATTTATCAATGGTGAATCGGTGGCCTTTTAGTTATCCAGTGTCATTTATGAATCTATCCACTTGATGATAGTTGTGTACCCAATTGTCATTAGACAGCCTTTTTCCTCTGTGTATGACCTGTACAATAATGTATTTATGCACCATTCTCACACTCTTTGTTCACCCACTCAGTATTGACATGTTTTTTCACTTCCAAAAAATTGTGGCAAAAAATGAGATCACCTTGCGGTGTCTGCTTTCCAAAAAGGGTAATTTTGGAGGGTTTTTGTACTATTCTGCCATTTTCATTTTAATAACTATTTTTTGAAGAGTAAATTTTCCTACAGCTTTTAGATCCTTTGTGGCTTCTACTTCCACCATTAAATTCAGGGATATTACAGAAGCAATTGTATTGGTACATACAGTATTACCCATGGCAATGCCAAGCTACCCATGCCCTTTGTTTGACAAGCCTTGAAAATCGCCAGAATTGATTTGCAGGTTGGCCTGCAAATTGAACCCAGGCTGATTTTCTTATCCCTATACCTTACTTATTTACATTTTTTTTCTATATAGCGTTGCGTAAATGGAAGGCGCTATGTAAGTACCTGTAATAATAAAAAAATATCCACAACTAGTGAATGTCCTCTGACTTCAGGGAGAAGAATGTAGTCAGCAATATTTGATGAGCCAGTACAGAGACCACTGGTGATATGCAAAATACAGTAAAGCCCCAATACACAGGGGCAGAATGCTCAATAAAAAACGGCCGACATTCGGCCCTTGTGTACTGCAGTCGGTCCTTCTGTTGAAGGGGCATGACCAAAAAGGTCTGCCGACATGCTCATGGTCAGTGCTCTCAGCCAATGGCTGAGAGTGCTGACTGGAGTGTTCTGGCGAGGGGAGGCCATCCCCCTATCAGAACACAATATAACAGCAGGGGAGATCACTGTACAAACATTGGATTGTTAGTACAGCGGCTCCGACCTATCAGTGTGTACTAGGCTTAAGTCTTTGCAACCAATTGTACCTTTTCCATTAAGATGCCTACAATTAATTGAAATCAGTTCGAATCCTGGGGTTTATTGTGTATTGCCCTTTGTTACCAACCTGCCTTTTTAAATAGACTTGATAGTATACAGAATTGCTATGTTTTCATACAAGTGGTGTTTCTTCATTTGAATTGGCTTTCAGTATTAGGACTCAACATTACAAATGATTCCCAGCTTACATAAGGAATGCAGTCTTTATTCCTTTACCTGTATCAGAATTTGATTCTAGCTCCATAGATGCAGGAAACTGAATTAAAAAAAAAAAAAAAAGTAGGAGAAACTGTTTATTTTTTTTCTTTTTATGTGAAAAAATCTGGAATCCAAATGTTTTACCTGTATACATTTTATTTAACACAATCCCACCTACGTTGAAAACTATTATACCAGTGTTTAAACAATTTACTCTTTATTTATCTTCATTGATCAAACAGTGTGTCCTCTTTGTATTTTTTTTTTATGTTTGGTAACAATTAGAAGCCTGAAGGAGCCACACCAGGTCAATATGAAGAGTATTTCAGTACTTTAAAGTGCATATCAGCCAGCTTGTTTGTTTGATGCCAACCGAGTTTATAATGACATTGTCCTAAAGAAAAAAAAAACACTTTTTATGACAGCTTCTGCCATCATAAGGGACTGATTTTTGCTTCGTGTTGTCAAAGAGGTAAAGATTTTTGCACCATTTTTTTTTTTTTTTAGTCAGTCAGCAGTTTACATTTGTCCCAGAAAACAGATGCCATCACTTTGAAGGCTGATTCTTGTTTTTGAAAGTTTTTCAATTGAGGAGAACCATTGTTTGTAAACCCCTTTGGTAATTCTTTTGTCTCTGGATCATACAAATGGATCCATGTTTTATCCATTATCAAAAGTTGAGGTAAAAACATGTATGTATAGTCTAAACTGTTAATGAACTGCTTGTGAATCTACAACATGCTCCATACTTTTTGGTACCCATATGACTAAGAGCTTCCTAATGTCCAGCACATGGATGGATAATAAACCTTACAACTTCCTGAGATATCCTCTGGGTCTCTGCTGTCTTTTTGACTGAAGTTATGCAATGTGGTATAATCATATAGTTAACAGCTTCCGTGTTTTCCAGACATAATTGGGGGAATTTTTCTAAAACTAGAGCAGACAGAATCTAGAGTAGCTAGAATCTAGATCAGCTGTACTTAGTAACCAATCAGCTTCTAACTTCAGCGTATTCAGTTACAGTTTGAAAATTAAAGATAAAAGCTAAATAAAATAATGTAAAATGTGCTGCGCAAATCAATATAACTTTTGTAGACAGTTCATTTTAGTTTAGTGACAAAATGTGAAGTCCCTAATATGTAATGGTGAATTTGCAATGAACGTATTATGTGATATTATCTGTGTGAGAAAAAAATATTAAAAGATTTATATATATATTGTGGGAAAACATATATGAGAACCGTGCAACAACATAACGCAATTCAATATACCTAATTATTGTCCAATCCCATAAGTGGTATATCCAATTTGTAAATATCCCAAAAAAACGTATATATGTCAACCGTGCAAAAAATAACCAAAATTTAATACAATTAATTAGTGTCTAATGCCATAAGCAATATGTCCAAAACAATTGTGTGCAAAAAGAAGGGTACTCCTATACGAACGTTTGTCCCAATCACCAGTGCCTAGGGATCTCCTGGTGGTGAACAGGTTCGATGCCACCTTAATATGATGTGCTCCCCTCCTTCAAGTGGGTACCTCACCTTATTGCCTCACAATTAAGCTTGGTCCATGATGTTCTTGTGTTTGATCCAAGAGCTTGAACTGCTGGATTGCCTCTGCTTTGATGGTGTCGCTGTGCTCTTATCCCTTAGGGATGGCTCACATAGATGGAGAGAAAGGTATCCATGGTGCCACTGCCGTTTGATAAAATTATACTGTATTAAAATAAACATATTGCACTTCCATTTTTTAGGTGCTTGAAGCGCAGCAAACTGTAGTAGGCATTTCAAATTAATAGCCTGGATATATCGGCGAGGATCTCCAACTGGGTATCTCTATCTGCTCAATGAGCTACATTGTTGCTCACAGCCGCACACAGACTCCAGCGTATGCACCCTCCCCTACGCGTGTCAACACAGGGCTCTCTTGAGCATACATGAGTATTTCACTTTTGCATTGAAGGGAGATGCCCGACCGCAAGGGAGAACTTTTCTTTTACCCCAGGTTCAGTTTTAAAGCTGAGCTCCAAGTTCCTTCAGAACACAATTAAAAGTAAGCAGCTACAAATACTGTAGCTTCTGACTTTTAATATTAGGAAACATACCTGTCCACGACTCCAACGTTATCTTCAACCAAGCTAATTTTTCAATGGGCTCTCGAGTGCTGCCCCCACTATCTAGGCTAAGGGAAACTGGCAGTGAAGCCTTGCAGCTTCACACTTGGTTCCCTACTGTGCATGTGCAAAGAGCGCTAAGCTTTGTGAATGGACGGTGGCGGGGGAAGGAGGAGGGGAGTAACTTTCGGCTGAGTTCGCCGCGGTGAAGTCACCAGGAAGTGAGAGCGGGTACCTGTGAAATCCAGGTACCTGCTACCCCTTCCCCCTCAAAAGGTGCCAAATGTGAGGGAGGAGGCAAACAATTGGAGCTCCCCCTTTTTGATATAAATTGTTTTGCATGTGTACGTTTTTGGAAGAATAGGCTCATCTGTGCTCTGCACTGTTTTGTTACATTGGTTTGACATGTTCGGTTTTGAAAAAAAGAAGTTATATATAATTAGAGACCGGGCAGGCTTTTGGGGTAGAACTAACATGGAAATAATTAAACTGTTTTTGGATTTAGAATGTTTTTGAGACACTTTTTGGTTCTGATTTATTGAGTAGATGATATGCAAATTTAGCAAATCAGATATTGTAGTACTTTGACACAAAACAACAAACACAATGATCCATACATCTATAAACCCATCTTCCAAAATTTTACTATATAATAGGTATAGTAAAGAAAAGGACATTTCAAAAACATTCTATAGATTGGTGGGGCCAGGTTATGTCATGTCACCCACAGTTCAGATTTGATATCTGCACAAAACATATTTCAATAGTTTCTAGATTATTGTTAATGCCAAACATTTTCTACATTTCTCATACTTTATGTTTAACCCATAGCATTTACGAAATCGTATAATTAAATTAATGGTTCGGCTGCTTCAAAGTATGGCTGTGTTCATTTTAAAGCTTTAAATCTTATTTCCAGGCAAGTATCCTCTCCCACCCAATTACATTGTTTTAATACTAACAAACAACTTTTTCTACTGACCTGAGTCTCCTGTCAGGTGACCGTTTATGCCTCCTCTTCTGTAAGCTAATAAAGACTGGCCTAAGTCACACCTCCCTTTAAGATGTAAACACGCTAAAATTGGAGTCTTCAGAACCTAGTGAGAAAAGCACCGATGCACATCCTATAGGAAGTGTCTATACCAGGAAGAGCCTTGAAGCTCAAAGAAGGACCCTCCTATTCATTAGTGCAGAAATAAGAAGACACAGGAAGGAAGCGATAAGAAATTCCTAGAAATGGGATATGATAAAAACGAAAACACCTTTTTTTTCAGTAGAGTGGGGTGGAGTGGGGGAGTGGGTTGGAGTGGGGTTATACCTTCTGACAATGTTTTTATTCTTGTCATGTGCCTTCTTGTCCTGGAGAAAGCTGCATCCCCTGTGTCTTGCATTGGTGCTTCAGGGACAAGAAGTGAAGGAAAATCTCTTCCAACTGGAAACAAAAAATAAAAAGCTCACAGAGGTGTTAAATCTCCCCAAATCTTTTCAAAGCTGAAGAAAGAAATTGTTGGTATTAAAGTTTGTTTTCTTTTCTTTAAAATATATTACAATTTTGTTTTGTAGATGCTTTAAATACAAATGAGCATTTAAAACTCTTCTTAATAAGATATGCATCTAACAATCGACTTCTGCATACCACAACTGGTATGAATTTCTGAATAATTGTATATAGACATTCCATAGACGTCTCATGACATTAGAACATAAAAATAGGCATTGTTGAATGTTTTCTTTTTCGTCTTGTTCACATGAAGTGATGCAAGATGTATTCTGATTAGTGTATACTTTAATGGATCATATACAAGGAGTCCACCTTTCACATTGTAGCCATTAATTTTGCCACAGTATTATGGAAAAAGCAGGTATGGTCTCTCTGTGCTGATTGAAAAGTGATGGATTGTTTTCAGGAGAAAAAAAACACATTGTTTTCTTTAGCACAGCAGGATATTATGTTTGCAAGATTCAGCAGTGAAATATTATGCATATCTACTACTGGCTTTCTGCCAGAAATTCAGAAAGCCAAGCAGAATGTGGATCTTACAGCTCAAGTCTACTTTTTCTTTTTAATAAAAAGACTAGCAATGACAAAAATAAAAGAAACAGCTACAATACTCACCTCCTCTCCTGTGCTGTCTTTTTTTTTTCAATTCATTGTCAGCCCTTATCCCAGTTGAATGACTGCCAGCATCTTATAGCTCACTTCCTGGAGTACCAGATGAAATGGACCAAGCGGGGGGAAAGATCACCATGGCATTCTGCTCTCACTGTACAATGAATCAGAGAATGGTGCTGATGTCATCACATCTGTGACATGCTTTGTGCCACTGAGGACCACTGAGCTCAGAGAAGAGGCAAAGAGGAACAGGTCCCAGAATAATATCACGTGACAGGTCTGAAGTTTTCTGGAAAGAAAGTATACAAAAAAAAATTGAAAGGCAAAAGGAGGGTTAGTTGTGCTTAGCTGAACATTAAGCAGACATAAATTAACTCAAATAATGCAGCTATGTGTTTATTATAAAATAGTTAAATGTTACTGCTGTAAGCTGAATTTGTTTTGACTTGGGCTTCACTAGTTTTCTGCACAGCAAGAATAAGGCTATAAGAGGGAGGGCCATCACTAGTAACCATCAAAATCAAATTCAATGTACATTTGTTGACAGCAAATTAGCTTAAAGAAAGAAGAGAAAGGAGATACAATAAGACACGTGGCCACTCACTAAAACTTGAGGAAAGGTGGTTTAACCTTAAAGTGCGTAAGGGGTTCTTCACTGTAAGAGCGGTAAGGATGTGGAATTCTCTTCCACAAGCAGTCGTATCAGCGGGGAGCATTGATAGTTTCAAAAAACTATTGGATGGACACCTTAAAGACCACAACATACAGGGGTATACAATGTACGGTTAAAAGCAAACACACACACACACACATCATAGGTTGAACTGGATGGACTTGTGTCTTTTTTCAGCCTCACTAACTATGTAACTATGTAACATGAGGCAAAGTCCATGAGCGCAGAAGGGGACCAAGGTCATTAATACTCATGTGGGATGGGTGCAGCATGCTACCATGGGCAGTGAACACACAGAGTCAAAGTTCAACAAAAACTAGTATATTGTAGAAGCTCAGAAATACATGCAGACAGGCCTGGCAGGGAGGCAACCCACTTGAAACCTTTTACAGAGTGTAACAGAGGAGTGACAGATGTCTGGAGGCCCGATGGAGCCGACAGCAACTATCATGAGGAGCCGAATGTGGCTTGGCTAGTTCGTACCCAAAAGGGGAGGCTTCCTGGAAGGCTGGCATAGTCCCTACACTTCCCCTACTTCCCTGGAACCTTTCCCTGATGTTAAGCACTGTCCCTGCCACACGGTATTCTGTGCCTACACCAGCCAAGCCCAGGAGCCAGGGTCTTAAATAGACCTAATCCAAAATGGCACCAAAGTCACATAGTGCACCAGCATTCAATCGGATAGCTTCCTCCCTGTGATCGAAGGAACCCTAGAGGAACTAAGTTCCACTCGCCTTCCTCCCCCATCTGCAATTCCGCTGCAGTCGAGCACCACCTGCAGTGGAGAAAATAAACTGTACCTGCCTAGATTCAGCTTGACCTGGAAATGCACTAGTTCCCGATCTCTGTCTCTTCCACTGCATCCTGACAGGAATCCTGTGGAACCCTTTTGCTATTGTGTCCCCCCTAGCAAAGCAGCATTCACCCCCAGGATCTCAAGACAAGTTTTACAATGGTAAAATTCAGCTAGGTTTGCCAAAGGTCTCTCCAAGAAATTGGCATGGTTTTCACGTTTGGAAAAAAAATCACCACAGAAATGCCTGAAGACAATTGCTTCCCTAGACACAAAGTCAGAAGCAACCCCACTGCCCCTGCAATCACTAGACTCCCCTGTGGACACACAACCTGAGAAGGCATGCAACCAAATAACACATAACGAGCCCACTCTTCTAAAAATTCTAAATACCGTTTGTAATTGCAAGGCTTCATTAGCCTCACAGATAGCCTCACATTTCCTTTTTGAAATATAGTGAACAAACATTAAGGGTAAGGACAACAGCAGCAAAGTAACATATGATCAACTTGGAAGACACAGTATGCCCATTAGCCACCACAGCTAGAAAATCTGCACATGATATGATGACTTTTAAATTAGATGATTTGGAGAACAGACTAAGGCGCAACAATCTGCGTTTTTCAAGGTTCCTGAAAAGACCATAGAGAGAGCTCACCAATCAGGTGCAGGCAGGGGCCTGCACAGAGGTGGGCGGAGTATCGGAGGTGCAGGCATCAGAGCAGAGCAGAGGGGTGACAGTTAGGAGGGGTAGAAGGGGACAAGTCAAGGAGGCTGATCCTGGGCTGGAGCACCCCAATAGATACGCCCCGTTGTGTGATGTTGGGGAAACCAGTCAGGGACCAGCATTGCTGGAGCAGAGCGACGCCCCTAGCTGCCAGGGGACGAACTCCTCCAGTGAGGCCGGGAGAAAGGGAAAGGAAAGACAGGTGCTGGTGGTAGGGGACTCAATTATTAGAAGGACAGATAGTGTAATCTGTGACAAAGACCGTGTGCGCCGAACAGTCTGTTGTTTGCCGGGCGCTCGGGTTCGGCACATCGCGGATCGGGTGAACAGATTATTGGGTGGGGCTGGGGAAGACCCAGCTGTCATGGTACACGTGGGTACCAATGACATAGGCAGAGGAAGACGGAGAGTCCTAAACGATTTCAGGGACTTAGGCGCTAAGTTGAGGACTAGGACCTCCAAGGTAGTATTTTCCGAAATACTACCTGTACCTCGAGCCACACCAGAGAGGCAGCGGGAGATTAGGGAAGTTAACGAGTGGCTGAGGAGCTGGTGTAGTAAGGAGGGTTTCGGGTTCCTGGAGAACTGGGCCGACTTCTCAGTCGGTCACCGGCTCTTTGGTAGGGACGGATTGCACCTAAATGGGGTGGGTGCAGCCGTACTGGGTGAGAGGATGGCCAAAAAGTTAGAGGGGCTTTTAAACTAGGGAATGGGGGGGAGGGTACAGATGTAGAATTAGCCAGTGGAAAGCAAGTTTCAGAGGGCAGAAATGGGGGCATTAGCGGTAGGGTGTTCGGAGCCCCTATACCCAGGGAGGGTACGGGGAAAAATCAAGAGAGCAGCCTAAAAACATCAAAATTACGAGGCTTATATACCAATGCCAGAAGCCTGGCCAACAAGATGGGAGAGCTGGAGCTGCTGATGTTTGAGGAGGACTTAGATTTTGTGGGGATAACTGAGACTTGGTTTGACAGCTCTCATGACTGGATGGCGACCATTCAGGGGTATTCCCTTTATCGCAGAGATGAGATAGAGAGGGTAAAAAAGGGGGAGGGGTATGTTTGTATATTAAGAACAGTATACAGGTAAATATGAGGGATGATATTAATAATGGAGCTATGGACGAGGCAGAATCCCTATGGGTAGAGCTTCAAAGGAAAGGCACGGTGGGGAAGGTAATATTGGGCGTATGCTATAGGCCCCCAAACCAGAGGGAGGAGGGTGAGGTGGACCTCATGTTACAGATAGGATTGGCAGCAAGGATGGGAAATGTCATTATAATGGGGGACTTTAATTATCCTGATATAGACTGGGCAGAAGGAACCGCGCATTCAGCCAAGGCTCGGCAGTTCCTAAATGTTTTGCAGGACAATTTCATGGGTCAGATGGTGAATGCACCGACAAGAAACAATGCGGTACTTGACCTACTGATTACCAACAATACAGACCTGCTCACGGATATAGAAATACGGGACAACTTAGGGAACAGTGACCATAGGTCAATTGGTTTCAGTATTAATTACAGTAATAGGAAACACAAGGGTAATATAAGGACACTGAATTTCAAAAGAGCCAATTTCCCTAAACTGCGCTCGCTGCTAGAAAATATCAAATGGGATAGAACCCTGGGAACAAAGAACATGGAGGAAAAATGGGAGTGCTTCAAGAGCATACTTAACAAGGGGGTGGGCCAGTGCATTCCACAGGGAAATAAATTTAAAAGAGCAAAACTAAACCCTGGGTGGCTAAACTCCAACATAAAAATGTATATTAGAGCTAAAGAAAAGGCCTTCAAAAAATACAAGACTGAGGGGTCATTGGCAGCATTTAAGCATTACAAAGAGTGTAATAAGAAATGTAAAGATGAAATCAGGGCGGCTAAAATAGAACACGAGAGACATATAGCGGAGGAGAGTAAAAAGAACCCCAAGAAATTCTTTAAGTATATAAACAGTAAGAAAGCGAGGCCAGAACACATTGGCCCCATAAAAGATGATAAAGGAAAAATGGCCACTGAGGACAGAGAAAAGGCGGAAGTGTTAAATAATTTCTTTTCTTCAGTCTTCACAAAGGAATCGGGGGGCTACATGAACCCCGCTTGTAAGGCCGAACTAAATAATACACCTCAGGAAGTGCCGCCATGGCTAACAGAGGATAGACTTAGAGCTAAACTAGAGAAACTTAACATAAATAAATCCCCGGGACCGGATGGCTTGCACCCAAGGGTTCTAAATGAGCTCAGTCAGGTGATTGCCAGACCATTATTCTTGATCTTTAAGGATAGTTTACAGACAGGTATGGTGCCAGCTGATTGGAAAAAAGCCAACGTGGTACCAATATTTAAAAAGGGGCCGAGATATATCCCGGGTAACTATAGGCCGGTCAGCCTAACATCTGTAGTCTGCAAAATTTTGGAGGGGATGATAAGGGACCACATACAAGACTTTAGTAATGAAAACGGTATTATAAGTAGTAATCAGCATGGATTCATGAAAAATCGTTCATGCCAAACCAATCTATTAACCTTCTACGATGAAGTGAGCTGCCACTTAGATAAAGGTAAGCCTGTGGATGTGGTGTATCTGGACTTTGCAAAGGCCTTTGACACCGTTCCCCACAAACGCTTACTGTACAAACTAAGGAAGGTAGGTATGGACCATAAGGTGAGTACCTGGATAGAGAACTGGCTCCAGGGGAGAGTACAGAGGGTGGTGATTAATGGGGAGTACTCGGATTGGGCGGGTGTGGAAAGTGGGGTCCCCCAGGGTTCTGTCCTGGGACCAATCCTGTTTAATTTATTCATAAATGATCTAGAGGAGGGGATATCTAGTACAATCTCAGTATTTGCAGATGATACTAAATTAGGCATGCCAATATCTTCTATGCAGGATGTGGAAATCTTGCAAGCAGACCTGAACAAAATAACGGGGTGGGCATCTACATGGCAGATGAGATTTAATGTAGAAAAATGTAAAGTAATGCACTTGGGGGCCAGAAACCAGAAAGCAAGCTACTCACTAGGGGGGGAACCTCTGGGTGAGTCTAGGATGGAAAGGGACCTGGGGGTACTGGTAGACAACAGGCTTGGAAGTGGCATGCAATGCCAAGCCGCTGCAAGCAAAGCCAACAGAATACTGGGTTGTATAAAAAAGGGGATTCACTCCAGAAATAAAGAGATTATTCTTCCACTCTACAAGACTCTGGTCCGGCCACATCTGGAGTATGCTGTCCAGTTCTGGGCACCGGTCCTCAGGAAGGATGTGCTGGAACTGGAGAAAGTCCAGAGAAGGGCAACAAAAATAATTAGGGGAATGGAGGACATCGGCTATGAGGAAAGACTACAAGCACTGAACCTATTCTCTCTGGAGAAGAGACGCTTGAGGGGGGATATGATATCAATGTACAAATACTGTACTGGCGACCCGAGCATAAGGAACAAACTATTTAGAGTAAGGGAATACAATAAGACACGTGGCCACTCACTAAAACTAGAGGAAAGGCGGTTTAACCTTAAAGTGCGTAAGGGGTTCTTCACTGTAAGAGCGGTAAGGATGTGGAATTCTCTTCCGCAAGCAGTCGTATCAGCGGGGAGCATTGATAGTTTCAAAAAACTATTGGATGGACACCTTAAAGACCACAACATACAGGGGTATACAATGTACGGTTAAAAGCAAACACACACACATAGGTTGAACTGGATGGACTTGTGTCTTTTTTCAGCCTCACTAACTATGTAACTATGTAACTATGTATACCTCAATCCCCACCTCCAGATGCACCTCACAGACATCTGATTATAAAAATCCTTAACTTTCAGAATTATGTTGCCATCCTAAAAGAACATCTATCATTTAAATGTTTTTCACAGTTCTGTCCTTTATGGGAAAAAGTATGTGTAGTACTTTGTCCCATGTTTTTAATTGCTTTCTAACACTAGTTATGAGTTTCAACCTTTCTTCCCACCCCTGCCACTGACAATCTGACAACAGCTATAAAGGAGAAGTCCCACAACTACAGCTTGTGTTGCCTGTGAGCTTTTATAGAGACAAGCAACGGCAAGATGAATACAGAGGGAGGGAAGAAGTGTCAGCCTCTGCATTGCCATTGTTTGTCTGTAGAAAGTGCTCACAGCCAAGACAAGCTGCAGCTCTGAATAAGCTGTCTTCTTCATAGCTGTTGTTGGATTGGCTACCACAAGATATAAGTG
Organism: Pelophylax lessonae; assembly: GCF_965119305.1. Lineage (NCBI taxonomy): Eukaryota > Metazoa > Chordata > Amphibia > Anura > Ranidae > Pelophylax > Pelophylax lessonae. The sequence goes on from NC_138770.1 coordinate 585,014,835, forward strand.
ACAGGTAAAACTAGGGCTAGAAAGCACTTATAAATATAAGACAATTCGTCCCATAGGGCACAGAACTGAACAAATAATAATGAAATATATTCTTTAAAGGAGACCTTCCCTTCAGTGGCTATAGAGTGGCCATATAGCTGGACTTCTCTACAGATACCCAGAAACAAATCGCCTCCTATACTGAGATCACAAATTGTATTTGATACAAAGGTATTTAATATGCCATGTTGTACTCTGTCAAACTTCATGTGATCTCTGAGGGCAAAATATCTTTCCTTCCATTTCCCAAGAAGCTATTGTTTGGCCCCACTCCTCTTGGAAGATGCTCAGGAACGTTTAGATGAGTACCATGTTATTGTCTATGTTTTATCTTGTTGTGCCTTTTTCTATTATACCATTTGACTGACTACTACAGAAGTTTCCCTTCCTAGAGTAACCCTCTAAATTGTTTTATTCAGACTTTCTAAGTTACATTATTGGATGTCTCTCACCTTACTGGGAATAGAGAGAAACATATTATCACAACAGATACCCTTTTCTTAATTTACAGGGTTTTTACAGAACTGAAGGTGCACTACACCTAAGTAACCAAACTCCCAAAATACTATCCTGGAATTGGCTGGTAGTCACTGAGAAAAGCAAGGAACAAAGTACAATATTTTGTTTTGCATGGCACTGTGTCTTCATCTCTCTGGGTGGCTATTATGTCCCTCAACCCCTCCTCTCTTTGAAACACTGATATTTATTGATAGATGAGCAGGGGGGTATCCAAAGGTTTGTGCTTGCTGTTGTTCAAAGCTTTAGGAACTGTTTTATCCCTTGCATGGTCTTTACTTTGACATGGGATATACTGTATGCAAATGTCCTGTAACTATTTTACTATATTCTTGATATGTATAATAATGCAGAGATTATCTCCTAGAATACCAAAGGCTCAAACTCAATATTCAAGTGATTCCTTGTGTTCAATGCCCTTAAGAAGCACATATTGTATCTTATATGCTTACAGTAAACTCACTTGGTGGGTTCTAAAATTCTTAGCACTGGATAGCCAAACCTTTAATACCACCCACACCTCATATTCTAGAGGAGTCTCAAAACTGACCTCGAAGGCAATTATGTTATATTTAAAATACAGATAGCAGGAAGAAAGTTAACTCTAGTAAATATGCATGTTTCCTTCCCCTTTCAACGGACCCTACTAAAAAAAATAACTTTATAGAAGCATGATATAGCACAGAAACCTCACGTACTTAAAAAGGATTTCACTAATGCTCCAGATGCTGATATCACCTAAGAGTTTTAAGGTGGGCGCAAACTGCATTTGTAGACTGGATACAAGATGGGGGAGGTGGATGTTTCCAGATGACCAACAATTTTCTTTCCATTTGGATTCACATGATGCAATGTCCATAATAAAGCTATCCTTCACATCCCTCACAAAACTTCTTCTAGTCCCCAATATAGCACATTTGTCTAGCGGCATCCTCCCTGGTCCATGATATACAGTACAGGTTCTTTACCTATAAAGTGCTGTTACATAGCACCTAAATCCACATTGATTGAAAAACTCCACAGTGGTAGGAGCATGTACCAATGTAATCACTAAATACTGTAGTGGTAAATCTAATACATCCTCCTAAGACACTGTCTGGAAGGCCTTCAAAGCAACCCCTGTGACAAATGCAGGTCAGATTCTTCCCCTTCTCACTAGCTCGTGAGAAAGGTTGACCTCACCACGCTGTTACTGTTTATGCAACAATGACACTCTCAGCCTCAGCCTCACCCTGCACAAAGATTTTCCAGCTTGCAGGGCCACAATAAAAAGTGCCAACAGACTGAGAGCGATTGTCACTGGGTATGTTAACTAAGCAATGACCCCTTTAAAATTCCACCTCTGACCTTTATCGAAAGAGTCGGAAACTTCCACAAGATTAGCAATATAATTATGATTTTAAAATAATATAACACACACTGTCACTGCAGACAAGTATATTTAGAGATGTATACTGTATTAGCCTTCTTCAAGAGACAGGGATTCTTTGAGTTTGTATTAGGCATTAGAGACAGTTTTAACACTTTTCAAAATATGGTTTACCAAAGAAAAGGTAAAAAAAATGGTGCAAATAAAATATTTACAAAAAAAGGGAGTCCTGGTTTTAGCAGACTTCAGTCAATGAGTAAGGTATCTGTTAAAACTCTAGTCACTCAGTGGGCAAATCACACAGCCTTATTAGGGTTTTCAGACTGAAGTGTGGATTCGGCTAGTAGGCATGAGAGGGTCTGCCTCTGTCCTGATCTGATAAGTAGGTTCTGGCATCAGATAACAGTGTGTGTATTGTACCAGACGCTTCTTGAGTGGGTTGAAGAAAAGGGGACCACTGCTACTATTCACCAGCTTGTGTTAAAAACTATCATGGCTGAATTCTAAACAACATGGTGTCCTTTCTCTTTTCCACAGCTTTGCGAGGGGCCCAGTACGCATTACCATTACAACTATATGTGGAATATATTCCCCTGTTATATGTGTCTATAACAGGGGAACTTCAGAAAAATACAAAAAAATGCAGTGCCACTATGGAGAAGGTTATGCTCCAAGCTGATACCATGTACACTGCTGTCCCCACACCAACCATACAGATTTGCTTGAAAAATTAAGGGAGCATCAACCCTGTTTGTCAATTTCACAAAGAACAAAAAATACACTGCATTCACAACATTTTTACATTCAGAAATAAAGCTTGTATATTGCTGGCTTACTTGGCCAGAACAGAATATACCTCAACATCTTTACTACAAATTACAAACCAATTGGACCAAGTTTAAGAGAGACTCCATAAGATTCTGGCTTCTTTCACATCTTTTTACTCCTCACTGTACTCTGTAACTGTTCATTATTCTGCTGACCAACTATCTACTTATCCAAACAAAACTGATCTGCCAAAACCCACACCTCAGATGAATAAAGAATTAGACTCCCCCTATTGCTACAACCAAGATTAAATTTGCAATCTCACATTTCCTTACCCGTAAAACACCAGAACTGGAAAGGATTCCCAGATAATTTGCAAAGTAAGTTTGAACAATGGTTCAGCCCATATTTACAAGATACCTTTATTGCAATACTGGAAACAGAAATATTAACCCTCTCAATGCAAGAGGCACGTATAGTTCTTAAAGGGTAAACAGTGTGCTGTCTTAGATCGTGTATCAAAACATATAAGCTCTAACGAGCAAGGCCCTCGGATTTCTACTGTATTAAAGTGTATTGATTTTGAACTATCTATCCTCATGTTGTAAAGCGCTGCGTAAACTGTCTGCGCTATATAAATCCTGTATAATAATAATAATTACTGGGTATTCAAAAATAAACCATGATAAATCCAATGTTCGGGCATATGGTTAACTAAGATAATTCCAACAATACATATACACCGCTTGACTCTGTAGGCATACAATCAAGTGTACAAATTCTTAGCTAACATTATGAATTAATATAGGGTGACAAGTGCTTAAAATCAAGTATAGATGAATCCAATAATATAACAAAAATGAGTATCGTGCCCACTAAAAGTGTTAATCCATCTCCTTTGTAGAATAGTGTCTTCATACAGTATCACTTAAAAATGTTAGTGCATCACCACCGTACCATAAGTATATTGGATGGCTGCTTACCAGACCCTTAGATCCCCAAGGGATCTTATGCGCATATAAGATATCCTGGTAGAAATAACTCTGCTGGTGGGTGTGGCCCACTCACTGGGACTTGGAGCAAACACAGACTTCCGGTTCCCAGATGGTTGGAGTTAAAAATGGTAGAGAAAACTCATCGTGCATTATCATTAAACCAATGTGTTTAATAAAAAAGTTCCACTTACAGAGTATCGCTTACGTATAAGCAAACAATGTTGTGTCAGCCTGGCCACCTGAAGTACGGTCCATGCACCTTAACGTCACACCGCTAGCTCTTGTCCTACGCGTTTCCCCTCAGAAGGCATCAACTGGGATTGGAGGCTCCAGAGAAAATATGTAGAAGAAGTGCATGCAGGCAAAACCACCTAATGCTACATTGTTGACATTTACCGCATCCCCCTACCCCCAAACATAAAATAAAAATTAGGCATCCATTGGTTAGGTATATTATCCCTGATTAAAACTGTCTTGCTGCTGGCTAATTTAACACTTTCTTTTTTTAATTTGGAAACTCCTAATGCCATTACTGATAGATAAAAAAATAGTCAGTATAACTTAAAAAAACACAGCATTTTATAAATATTTATAAAGCATTAATTGTAACTTATACATATATTAGCTGTCTAAATACACTTAGGCCTTCCATAATGAGCCATACAAAAATATTAAATATTTTTGTTCTTTCCCTTTACCCTACGAGAAAGGTGATTCTGCCACAAACATTGCATTGTTTAAGCAAAGTCAGTCAGTGTGCATTCTCATCAAACTCTCATGTTTATCAGGTAAGGGAATAATGTCTGCTTTGGCAATTAAAAACTATTCTTGAGCTGTGATCTGCTCGGCCTGCATGTGATTGCCAAAACAAAATATACTGGACAGAAGACCTTCTGCTTTGGAAACTACATATATCATCTTTAGATCTCCATTCCATTTAGTTTCAGTGGAAAATCTTTGTTACCAAGACAGAGCCATCATTATTCCACAGTTATCATTCCAGATCATTCCATAGGTATACACATCTTTGGCAGCAGAAAAGGGCTTTCCTGCTTTTGTTCAGGTGATATAATCACTTGAAAGCAAGAATTTTACAGCCTTGCCATCCTTGCTCACCTAGTTCATGAACAGGACAAGCATGGTCTTATAACAGAAAAAAAATAAAACATCATAGATGAAAATTATTTTAAAAACATGCTAATTTGTAAATAGTATAAAACATAAATAATAGTTTTGAAGGATAGGAAAATGGCTGGGTTTGGACCAGAATTTGGCTCTCTGAGCTCAAAGCTCAGGTTTTGCCCTTTCTATTTAGTTTAAAGCGGTAGTATACTCCGCTTTTTAACTTTTACCTACAGGTAAGCCTATAATAAGGCTTACCTGTAGGTAAAATTAATATCTCTTAAACATGCACACCAGCGGCGGAAGACCTTCAGAGTTCCTTGCCGGCTCCCTGCCAGAAAGTGAACTCCCGTGCGCATGCACGAGAGTGACGTCCTCACGGCTCTGGCCACTCACAGCGCCGGAGCCGCCGAACCCGAACGCCGAATAGATGCCGAGGGAAGATGTCAGCTGCTTCAGCTGTGTCTGGGCAACCATGTCGGGGCTTCATTCTAAGGTAAATATTTCATAATGAGCTAATATGCGATGCATACTAGCTTATTATGCCTTTGTCCTGCAGGGTTTGTTATTTTTTTTTGTTTTTTTGAGGATACATCCGCTTTAAATAATTATTGATCCCTAGCTCCTTTTAATAATCTGTGTCACTGGTCAGCAGAAAAGCAGACAAGCAACAAATTTTGGTTCTGTTAGCATGTGGTCTATCCTTCCTTTCTACAGCATGTATTCTTATAGTACTGTAAATAATAGACATTGCTAAAGCTCATCTGCTTTTTTATATACCACCTACAGGACAAATCCCTACTTAGTCTGTTAATCAAGCTCACTATTTAGCTGTGCTCAGATCAACACATGTTGCCTAGCATTATGTAAATATCCTTTCCAAGTCCATGCTATTTCATGCATTCCTGTTCCTCCTATTATGACTTCAGTGTGTTTATAACAAGGCATGTAAATGACCCACACATTGTTTCTGATATCACCTGTTGACTGTATACCACGCTCTGGTTCTATTTCTGTTACCATCTACACAGGTGTATCTGAATGAAGATCTGATGTGTGTGCTTAGAACATAAACCTTTTTTCTATTTGAGGGTCACACCTTCTCTGAAGTGTGGAAACTACAGAGTGTCTACGATCAGTTTATTTATGCACCATCTATCTCCATTCCTGGTCAGCTGCCATCTCCACAGGTGTATCTGATACACCCACAGAAAAGTTCACCACTCCTTGTTGGGTGCTCTGGTGAAGAGGGTCCACTATAATTTTTTCTGTAAAAATAAAAATTGATACAGTTAAAAAATTATATCTGTACATACAAAAAACTGTTCAAATAAACATTAAAACACCCTACTACTTGAGTATACAGAACCTCTGCCTAGTTTCAAAGTGGGTAAGAGTGAATAAAGACAATATTCCATCCAGTTCAACCTGTGTAGGTGTACGTGTGTCAATGTCAATAATAATTTCCCACATCACTGTATGTTGCATCCACTAAGATTCATGTCCAAGAGTCTTTTAAAAATATTAATACTCTCCACTGACACCAACTGTGTAAGAGAGTTCCACATCCTTATCGCCCTGATAGTGAAAAACCCCTATGCAGCTTAATGTTAAACCGATTCTTCTCCAATCTCATTGTGTGGCCATGTGTCCTCTTACACTACCTGAGCCTAAAAGTTTTCTTCCCACACTGGGATCACCAATGAGGTATTTGTATACCACTATCATATCCCCTCTCAAGCGTCTCTTCTACAGGGAGTATTGAATTAGTGCTTGTAGTTGTTCCCTTATAATTGAGGTCCTCCAGTTCGCTTATTCATTTAGTTGCCCTTCTCTGGACTCTCTCCAGCTCCAGCACATCCTTCCTGAAGACTAGTGACCAAAACTGGATGGAATACACTAGATGTGGCCGAACCAGAGTTTTATAAGGTGGCAGGATGATCTTTTTATCTCTGGAGTAAATTCCCTTTTTTATGCAAGCTAAAAGTCTGTTGCCTGCTATTGCTCAGTCTGCTTTCAACCAGGACCCCAGATCCTTCTCCACCCTTGATTGCCCCAGATTTTCTCCTCCTAGTGAGTAATTTGCATTTATATATTTTCAGCTCCCAAGTGCATAACTTTACATTTTTGCAGACTTTTTATGTTAAGGTTTAGCCACAAGTTTCTTACATTTTTGGCCCACTTTTGGATCATGACAATAGATCTCCAAGATTTTTTCATTTGTTTTAGGTGAAACATCCTCCTGATTTTTTTTTTTTCCCAATGGCAAATTTGTACAAAGCTGAGGGCTTTAACTTTATTTTTTCAAGAGTAAACTTTCCTATAGCTGATAGATCTGTTATGACTCCTGTTTTCAGTGTTTAGACCTATTTAGGCCTATTGCCATTGAATAAAAAAATTTAATGTGCCAGCCAGACAACCCAAAAAAAAAATGTATTTTCAAGTTGTAATGAATCAAATTGGGGTTCTGCAGCAGTTGTTAAGCCAAGCAATAATGTAAAAGTAAAAAATTAATTACACATGCAAAATTTATGATACCAGAATAGTGTTTCTGATGCAATCTATGAGAATTATACTGAACTGGAATACCACATACAGCTTAAAGGTATCTCTGAAGCATGTAATTAAAAGGATTGGCATTTTTCCCATGTCACCCAAAGTTCCATTAAAAGGTGGACCATTTCCTTGCTGTACAGTTTTTTATTTAAATATGTTTTGCAATGTTACATATCCCCAGTCGAAGTGCCTAGGTTCTCAGGCTCTTTGTTTGCTTATTCCTTTATATAATCAAAAAAATTCTGCCCTCATCCCACCCAAAAGTTTCATACAAAAAAAGTGAAATAAAAAATAAAACAATTGTGATAAACCACGAGAGTTGCAACTTGGTAATTCTAAAAGTGATCAAACCTCAAAAAATTTAGAAAAAATAATACATAAAAATTAATTGTTGCATGTGCAAACAACTGAATTCATGAAGAAACTCTTTTGTAACAGTTCATGAAAGTTAGTCCCAAATAAACAACCCAATTTTGTGGTGAAAGTCCCAGTGATCTACTGGTGTTCAGATCGAGAGACACAGTGAAAGTGCTCATAAGGGGGCCATCCCCACGCCTCTTGTCAAAAGTATACGATCTCAGATTATATATATTATAGTATATATATTGCACTTACGCATTTGAAGTTTAAAAACAGTCTTACTGGGAGTGGAGCCTCCGTTAACAGTGAGAAGTTAAAATATGAATTATTACTAGCACTGCTAAATATGACATCTTACTGCTCAGGGCTCCTAGTCAATAGAGTGCGAGCACCCCAGCACCCCACAGCATCTTAACGACCAGTGACTCATTCCCACCTGGCACATTCAGCTTTCAGCCTGGGGACAGATACATATAAACAAAGGGGTGGGGATAGTCTTAAAAACATTTAATTGGGGTCCCCCCAAAAGTCATATCAGGTCTTTCAGGCCTGGAATAGATTTTAGGAAGTATTCCAAAAAATAAAACAAAATAAAACAGAGAGTTCCCCCAAAAATCCATACCAGACCCTTATCTGAACATGCAGTCTGGCTGGCCCGGATTGGGGTGAATGATTGTGCCCCACTTCTAAACCATAGCAGGCCACATGCTTTTAACATGGGGGAAGGGGTGCCCTGCCAGGGGGATCCCCTAGCAAATCACATTGTCCCCATGTTGATGAGGACAAATGCCTCTTCCCTGCAACTCTGGCCTAGTGGTTTTAGGGGTTTGGAGGCAGGGTGGCTTTTTGGAATCTGCAAGCCTCTTTAGGAATAAGGAACACCTTGATATTGCCCTCCCACTTGAAGGAGTACTTGTTCACAAAAAATGTCACCTGCCACATATAGTCATGGTAATATTTGGTCAATGATGTCACAATAGAGGCCATGATCCTTTGTTACCTTTATTGGTGGTGACCAGAAGATTGGTGCAAATGAAGTAACAGGATTGGCCATGTTGGTGTTTTCTTCTTTTGGGAGGTCGGTTGACATCATTGTTTATGTCTGACATGGATCACATTTTTTTTTTTTTAAATAAAAGATTTTGTGAGTGCATTTCTTTACTAATTGTGAATGAGTAGGGGTTCTTTGTACTCAGCCACATGGGAGAGTGGTGTTTAGGGGCCCAATTAGTTTTAAAGGGGGCTTTCAAATTCTGATAAGCCCCCCCCCCCCACAGACCCCAACAACCACCAGGCCAGGGTTAAGAGGAAGAGGCTCTAGTCCTCATCAACATGAGCACAAGTTGCTTTCCTAAGGGGGGGGGGGGGGCTCCTAGCATTATATGGTAATATTTACAGTCTGGAGGAAAGAAGGGAAAGGGGAGACATGATTGAAACCTTTAAATACATCAAGGGGGTGAATAGGGTTCAGGAGGGCAGTATTTTCATAATGATGCCAAGACCAAGAACACATGGACATGACCTCAAACTGGCTGCTGTGAATAACATCAGGTATTTGTTCTACCTTCGGTACTTCTTTTTCTCGCTATATCAGGTTACTTTATATGTCCACTGGTGACTCTCCTTCCTCTTTCCTATGTAACACATGGCACTCTTTAAATTGATTTTGTTCACCCCCTCACATCCCTCTGCATAATAAGATATCCTATGATACTATTGTTTGGACGCTAGCTATGACTCTGTGATAGTTATCTCCACAGGTCAAATGCCACTTTATGTCTATACCCTCAACCCTCTCCTAGCCTATATTATTTTCCCCCTATAAAACTTCCCTCTAGTTATGGTTGCCCCTTCCATGTATGCTTATATATGCTGAATACATGGGCTCATTATTAGCGCCTAATTAAAAAACGTCTCACATGGACTTACTATCAGTGCTTAACCATTTCACCTATTCACTTTTCAACCTCTTCATGCAGACCCATATTTTCTTGCTATATAGCTATATATGTATATTACCTGTATACTTTTCACTATACATACTGTGACAGGAAGTCAGCTAAATCTGGGAATGTAGTCACAGGAAGGAGATACATTTCCACCTGATTTAGAAAGTCCATTAATTAATTTAGGGTGTTGGCTACAGAGCTAGCCAGCAGGAAGTTGAAAGGCCTTCACCTGTTCAGAATGAGGGAGTTAAGGCTCTATAATTTGTTCAGAGAAAGTCCTATTGTTTGCTGCCTCCAGAAGCTGCATCCTGAAGCCATGTGGGCTGGGAGCAGGAGGACAGTCAGCGTGTGCCTCCCGACAGGATGTGTGGGCCTGGGAGAAGACCCCCCGGAGTGATGTGTGCCCGGGACGGTAACCAAGGGTGAATACGTCTCAAAGGTGAGAAGACGAACTGTTGATGTGAAAGAAACAAAAGGACTGTGTTGCCCTGTGAAGCTATTATAAAAGGACTATTGAGTGTCCGCTGTAGGACAAGGAAGTCTGCCCGACGGTAGGTTGGAGACAGACACTTAGGCAGGTTCCAGTTGTGAGAAGGTAGCCGCCCACAGAGGCAAGGATTTATTTTCTGTTTTATTTTATTTTGGATGTTTGGCTGCATACAGCCTGGTGAAGAAAACACCATTTAATAAACTACACTGTTTGTTTGCAAGCACTTGTCGGCTACCTCTCTGGGAAAACGCACCCCCCAAGGGGTCATCCACACCCGCCACCGAGCTAATCCCTTACATATGGTGGAGGTATGCAGTGGGCATAAGCAGAGATCCCTGCAAGGAAGTGCAAATGTTTGATGAACTTTATCTGGTGCATGAGATTGCACAATCTATGTGTGCAGGAGAGAAGATCCTGACAGAAAAAAAAAAGTGTTTTAAAGAGACAGCGGTCTCAAAATTATTTGATGAACTTTGTTGTGTCTGGTGCAAGTGACTGCACAAACTGTGTGCGCAGGAAAAGAGATCCTGCAAGAGAGAGAAAAACTACATGTGTTGAAGAGACAGTGGTCTGAAAATTGTTTGCTGGACTGTGAAAAATTTGTTTGTGGAGTTATTGAAGATGGGGCGGTCCAAACGCCTGAAAAATGCAAAGATAGATGAAATGAGAGACCGGATTCTATGGATGGAGGGGATGTTGCCGTCTGAACCAGCCCCATCCATGCCTAAAGAGAGTCTACTAAAGAGGAAGGTTGTTGTCCCTAGCAACACTGATGAAACTGCTATGGAGACGCAGTGTGCTCAGATGAAAAGTAAACTCAAAATGGAGGAGATGTTGAAACATCTGATTATATCAAATGCAGCTCAACAGCAAGCAAATGCAGCTCAACAGCAGGCAAATGCGGATTTTCAGCAGAGCTTTGCAGCTCAACAAAAGGCTCATCAAGAGAGCATGGCAGGCTGGAAACAGAGACGCCAGCAGCCAATGGAGGCCATCGGTTTGGAGGAAACCGAGTATGTGTGCAGGGCTGAGTTGGATGCCTTGCAACGGAAAATGGAAGAAAAGGAACAAGCCTTGGAATTGCTTAAAATGGAGCATAGAAACTTGCAGGAAACGAATGAACTACTCAAGTCTCATGTGTCACAGTGGGAAGAATCCACTGCTCTTCTTTTGGTCGAGTTGCAAAAACACAGAGAGACTATAATGGAGAAAGATACCATCCTCATGGAAAAGGAAAGTGAAATTCAGACTTTGCAGAAGCAAAGTATGGCTGATATGTTGGAGTTGCGTAATCAGCTGGAAAAAAGTCTTCAGTCTTTGGGAGCTACAAAAATAGACCTGCAGGAGTCGCAGGAACAGAATGTTGCTCTGAAAGCGACATTGTCTCTCAGCGACAAAGAGAAAAGTGAAAGAGAGGCTAAATTACTGAGTACTGTGTATGAGCTCACTACTTTGAGCAATGTGGTAGATGAATGGCGTGCGGACTGTGAAAGTTGGAAAGGGGAAGCCCAACGTGTCCAGCAGCAGTTAAAGGAGAAAGAAGCCTGTGTGGCAGAATTACATTCTTATTCCCAGATGCTAGCCAATGAGGTGAAGGCTCTTATGCAGGGAAAAGGAGATTGTGAACATAAGAGGGAAAAAGTAGAGGCACAGCTTCTGGAATCGCAAGTCAAGGTGTCAGAAGGTGACCGATTGTGTGCTAAGCTGTCAGAGAAGGCAAACCGACTGCAGGTTGAGTTGGACAATGTTACAAATCAGCTTTCTCAAGCAGACAGCAAATCTAGAGAAATTGCGGAAGATTTTTCTATCTTGGAATCGCAGCTGCAAGACACGCAGGAGCTCTTACAGGAAGAGAGGTGTCAAAGGCTGAGTTTTAGCACAAAGCTCAAACAAATGGAAGATGAGAAAAATGGCTTCCTGGAACAATTAAAAGAGGAGGCGGAAGCAAAGAAAAACCTATCAGAGCAAGTCGCAACATTGCAAGCTCAGATAGCGGATATGAAAAAACGCATGGAAGAAAGCGTTGGTTCATTACAGTGTGTTGAAGATGTGAAAAAGAAGTTTGATCAGATGCTTGGTGAAGAGAAGACTGTGTCTGCAAAATATGCAGAAGAACGCGCACGTGCAGAAACGGAGGTGCGTGATAACGAGAGCAAAGCCCTGTTCTTGGCTCGCTCTTTGGAGGAAGCTCTAGAGTGTAAGGCTGAACTAGAAAGTGTTAAACAGCTGCGTACAGAAATGGAAGAATTGGTCAGCTCCAAGGATGATGTTGTGAAAAGCGTTCAGGAGCTAGAAAAGTCTAAGCGAGCCTTAGAACAGCAACTAGAAGAGATGAAGATTCCGTTGCAGGAACTGGAAGAGGAATTCCAGGCAACAGAGGATCTGTCCCAAAGAGGGGATAGTGTGCCTGATGCAGTTTTTAAAAGGATCAGTGTTTTGGGGTCTGTCCTGAGTGAGCCTCAGAAATGTGACGACATGTGGCTTGAATCACCCCTTTGGAATAAACCGTTCCTTCAAAAACTTCAAGCATTGGAAAATGTATCATTAGAGCTTCAGCAAACAAAGGAGCTGAGTAAGAAATGTGGTGATTTCTCAGTTCAGGCTGAAAACCTAGTGGAGAAAACTAAGGCTGTTGGTGAAAACGTGAAGCAAATGAATAAGTGCCTTTCAGGGAGTGTTTCCAAAATGGAACTGGTGAAAGACGGGTGGCAGAAGTTTGATCGTGATCTTGAGATGCATTCCATGTGGAATTCAGATAGAGAAAAAGAACTAGGTGACCTTGAGCGGTCAAATAGTTCAGCAGAAAGTGCATTGAAGAAACCTGTAAAAGAAGGTGTTGCAGTTCCATGCTTCTTCACTGATGCAGAGAGGAGGTCCACCTAGATCGCTGGGTTCAACTGTGTTGTTGCCTTTGACCCCTATGTTGGTGGAAGGAAAGTTGATGATGTTCTGGTTGGCTTCTTCTGTGAAGAGTTTGGCAAGAAATATAAACTGAATATCAAATCAAATAGTAGGCCTTTACTGCGACTCGCTCAGGAGGGCGAAAAGTTTAAGAAGTTGATGAGTGCAAATGCTTCAGATCTGCCTATGAATATGAAATGTTTGGTGAATGATATTGATATCTCTGGGAAAAGGAACAGGGGTCACTTTGAAGAAATGTGTGACAGCCTGTTGTCTCAATTGGAAAATCCTCTGCACAGCATCTTAGAGCAAGCAAAGCTCAAGAAGGAAGATCATTCCCTTTTACAACAAAAAGTCAATGATTGTGTACAGATGTATGGAGAGGCAACTCAAGTCACAGAGGGATGTCAAGAGTCCCTACTTGGAACAAAGCTTAGTGAAGCAAAGGTTCTCAAAGTTTTGTGGAAAACATTTATGGATTGCAGAGAGAGGCGTCTTAAGAATGTTGAAGACATTAAGACTAGCCCAATTGAGTTGCCTATGGATCACGGTCCTCCATGGTGGATTGGACAGACGGTTATGAGGGACAAGCTGTCTGACATTTATGAGAAAGCTGTCAATGAAGATGACAGAAACGAGAAGGAGCAAAATGATGCCAAAAATGCAGTTGAAGAATGTGTATATGAGATGAGAGACAAACTGTGTGGCATTTATGAGAAATCCGTCAATGAAGATGACAAAACAGTTTCATCCGGAAGCTTGAGGATAATAGGAGGCTTATCAGTGAGTCAGCAGTGCCTGACACATGCGTGCCTGGAAATATGTGTCCCAACCCTAGGGTTGAAACAAGAGGGGGGGGTATGTGACAGGAAGTCAGCTAAATCTGGGAATGTAGTCACAGGAAGGAGATACATTTCCACCTGATTTAGAAAGTCCATTAATTAATTTAGGGTGTTGGCTACAGAGCTAGCCAGCAGGAAGTTGAAAGGCCTTCACCTGTTCAGAATGAGGGAGTTAAGGCTCTATAATTTGTTCAGAGAAAGTCCTATTGTTTGCTGCCTCCAGAAGCTGCATCCTGAAGCCATGTGGGCTGGGAGCAGGAGGACAGTCAGCGTGTGCCTCCCGACAGGATGTGTGGGCCTGGGAGAAGACCCCCCGGAGTGATGTGTGCCCGGGACGGTAACCAAGGGTGAATACGTCTCAAAGGTGAGAAGACGAACTGTTGATGTGAAAGAAACAAAAGGACTGTGTTGCCCTGTGAAGCTATTATAAAAGGACTATTGAGTGTCCGCTGTAGGACAAGGAAGTCTGCCCGACGGTAGGTTGGAGACAGACACTTAGGCAGGTTCCAGTTGTGAGAAGGTAGCCGCCCACAGAGGCAAGGATTTATTTTCTGTTTTATTTTATTTTGGATGTTTGGCTGCATACAGCCTGGTGAAGAAAACACCATTTAATAAACCACACTGTTTGTTTGCAAGCACTTGTCGGCTACCTCTCTGGGAAAACGCACCCCCCAAGGGGTCATCCACACCCGCCACCGAGCTAATCCCTTACAATACAAACAGATATAGATTTCTGTTTCATCTTTCCTGATCTTATTCTGATTATTTCAAACCTTTAACCCTTTCATTTCTTCCTTACCTAGATTCTAGGATATCCTGACTATTTTTTGGTCACTATTTCTGGAGTATCCATCCAGCTCCTAGGACTACCATCGTCCTGCCCGTTTCCTTGTTCCAATTTTCATTTTTAGATTTATTTTGGGTAAGATATCTATATATAGATATTTACTATTATTAATATATATATATATATTTTTTATCTTAACAATATCCTAATCATCTAATGTATATTCATGGATTGATACACCCATGTATTCTTATCATATATTTTTCTCCCTATTTTCTTATATTACCAACTCAGATCTCTCATATATTGAGATACCCAATTATATATTTTGGCTGGTCTTGTCGGCGATTAGTTCCCGTGCTCACCTGGGGGCTGCTACCTACCTTATGGTCTGTGATCCATCTGCCTGCTATTCAGGTGTGTCCTATATGGTCAGGTCTCTCTCTTTGATTTCTTGATGTTTTACAAATTTACAAATGTACAAGTATCTATGTATAATGTCAAAATTTGTTATATTTTGTTTTTTGATATATATGTTCTCTTTTTTTTCTTTTAGTAGCTGTATTGATGTTCATATAACCCCTCAACTGCCCCTGAGGAAGCGACTTCTGCCGTGAAACATGTCGGGCTATAGTTTTGGGCATGATCGTTCTTCACGTCTATTCTAACCAGTACATTTCATTTCTGGTTGGTTTAGGGTCTGTAGAATTTTTCTATTAGCCCTTGTGTAAGATACGATATTGATTGATCTATACATATTTCGCTACGATTTGGCTTGTCTCTATATGTTTTTATTGATCACTATAATACTGTCCTTTATTGTTTGGAAATACAGTATACATTTTAACTTATGTTATTTCAATAAAATATTCTTTTTATATTTAATGACTATTAAATTGGTCCAATGACGGTACCACTCTAGAAAGTCCCCTCTTTTCTTTGCGCCCCCCTTTATCTCCATTTATGCATATTGGGACGTCAATAAATCAAGAACATGGGGACATGACCTCATACTAACTAGAGGAAAGTGCAAAACTAATTTTAGAAAGTATTAATTTACTGAAAGGGTAGTTTATGCTTTGAATAAACTATGAGCAGAGATAGGGAGACAGTCAATAGTAAATGGCTTCAAACATGCTTGGGACAAACACAGATCTATATAAAAGTTAACAAAAATCTTGAAAAAAAAAAAAAAAAAAAAAAACGGGCAGACACGATGGACTAGTCTGCATTTTCTGCCATCACTTTTCCAACTTACCTTGTTGAGGACATGTAGCGTGGCATTGTGCAGTGTATATCTACACACACACATGCATATATATATATATATATATATATATATATACACAGTATATATATATATATATATATATATATATATATATATATATATATAAAAATATATATATATATACAGTATCTCACAAAAGTGAGTACACCCCTCACATTTTTGTAAATATTTTATTTTATTATATCTTTTCGTGACCATGACATACTCCTCAACTCGTTGCCGCCACACATGCTTGACACCATCTGAACCAAATAAGTTTATCTCGGACAGGACATGGTTCCAGTAATCCATGTCCTTAGTCTGCTTGTCTTCAGCAAACTGTTTGCGGGCTTTGCTGTGCATCATCTTTAGAAGAGGCTTCCTTCTAGGTTGACAGCCATGCAGACCGATTTGATGCAGTGTGCGGCGTATGGTCTGAGCACTGACAGACTGACCCCGCACCCCTTCAACCTCTGCAGAAATGCTGGCAGCACTCATACATCTATTTCCCAAAGGCAACCTCTGGATATGACGCTGAGCACGTGCACTCTTGGTCGACAACTTCTTGGTCGTCAATGGCGAGGCCTGTTCTGAGTGGAACTTGTCCTGTTAAACTGCTGTATGGTCTTGGCCACCGAGCTGCAGCACAGTTTCAGGGTCTTGGCAATCTTCTTATAGCCTAGACCATCTTTATGTAGAGCAGCAATTCTTTTTTTCAGATCCACAGAGAGTTCTTTGCCATGAGGTGCCATTTTGAAATTCCAGTGACCAATATGAGAGAATGAGAGCGATAACACCAAATTTACCACACCTGCTCCCCATCCACACCTGAGACCTTGTAACACTAATGAGACACATGACACCGGGGAGGGAAAATTACCAATTGGGCCCAATTTGGACATTTTCACTTAGGGATGTACTCACTTTTATTGCCAGCGGTTTAGACATTAATGGCTGTGTGTTGAGTTATTTTGAGGGGACAGCAAATTTACACTGTTATACAAGCTGTACACTCACTACTTTATATTGTAGCAAAGTGTCATTTCTTCAGTGTTGTCATATGAAAAGATACAATAAAATATTTACAAAAATGTGAGGGGTGTACTCACTTTTGTGAGATACTGTATACATATAAACAAACAAAATAGATATAAAAAACAGTCTATAAAAATATCTAAATTACACATAGGTCGCAATCAGTCACTTTAAAAATGTTACAGTGCTAAAAAAATGAACATCTTAAAGCAAATCTATTCAGTGTTTTCATTCAGCTCCTTGTCCCACGAGGCATTTTGCTTTTCATTAAAAACTGCCATAACCTTTTAAACCCAAAAATGATGGATTGCTGTTTCTCTCTCTGGCAGAATACAGCTATGGCAGGAATCTCACCACGTTTAGGTCTCTCGCTTGTTCCAACTGCTTCCTGCTACACATATACAATATACATTAAAACCAGAATCAACTGCATGCAAATGTTTAGATGTGCACTAGGAACTGCTAAAATAAAAATACAGGCGCTGAACACACACCATCCACAAAATGTCATGCATTACTTATTAAGAAAAATGAACAGGCTACTCAGCATTTCTTGGACATGGCAAACAGCATGTAAGTGCTGGAAAGGAGATTTTTATAATTGGATTTCAAAGTAATTTAGCAAAGCAGATAAGGCCTAATGGGCAAATATTACAGGTTCCTACTGGAACAGAGAGCCGTGTTATACAAGATGGAAATCAGAACAAATAAGTTTGGTATAAAACCAGGCAGCATTCACTAGAGATCGACAGAGGGAGAGTGGGTGCCAAGATATATAAACTCCTACCCTGAAGTAACAATAAAATGATTGCCAGGCTGTAAAGCAGATACACGCTGTAATTGTTCAGCTTCATGAACATGTGCGTATGCATTGGTGCCATTGCTTCATTTCTACAGTAGTGACATTGCCGTAGATGAAAAAAAAAAAATTTGGAAAGAAAATGATCTGATTTCAGCTGTCAATTTACTAGTGCAGGTGAGAATATGACAAGCAGATGCTGATTTGTGACACATTTCCCAGATTTTTTATAAAGCAGCTTTATCCAAGTGAGATAAATGTGAAATGTTATATATAAATATTTTTTATTTACCATTTGCAGCCAGCAGTTGGAGCCAGTGGCGAATTATATGGGCAGAATTAGCAGCTTCCCAGGACTCCAGATTCCAGGGGGATCCATGGAGATGCTAAAAATGTTCTTCCCTTCAGTGTACTTCAAACTTAAAAGTTTCTGTTGAGCGATAATTTGAGATTGATTGTTATGGGTTACTGCACCTTCACAATATTATTTCCTATTGCATAGGATTGTTGATGAGACAGGTGTAAATGATTTTGCAACTGAGCAGGTAATAGACCCTTGTGGGCTTTTATATACTATATAAAATATAACACTTCAGAAAATTAAGATGTTTATCTTTTTTACTTACTTACCCCCGAGACCACTTACCTTACATTCACATCTATGCATTTTTTTATGTGTTTTTTAGAAACGCACTACAGTCCATTTATTATGGTTTCCTATGGATGTAGTTCACACCTGTGCGTTTTGTGGCACTGCATTTTTTGGAAAGGGACTTTTTTTTCCCACAGCAGATTGCGTTTTGCTTGTAATAGACTTCAATGAAGCTGCACCATAAATGCAAGTGTTGCATTTTTGATGCGTTATTTGATGCATTTTGCTTTTTTATTTTCTATTTAATACACTGTGTATAGCTGGGTGCTAAGGAGCGAGGGTTCCCCCGCTGACAGCTCAATGTAAAAAAATATTTGCCACTAAAATCCATACCAGACCCTTATCAGAGCATGCAGCCTGGCAGGTCAGGAAATAGAGGGGATGAGCAAGCGCCACCTCCCCCTCCCCGAACTATACCAGGTCGCATGCCCTCAACATAAGGGGGGTGCCTTGGGGCAGGGGGGATGGGGACAAGGACTTTTTTTCCCACAACCATGGGTGGTGGTTGTAGGGTCTGCAAGCAGGGGGCTTATCAGAATCTGGAAGCCCCCAGATCCTGCCCACCCATGTAAATGACTATGGGGTACATTGTACACATACTCATTTTGACACCCAAAAAAGTGTCAAAAAGAAATAAAAACACACACACAGTTTTTGACAATTCCTTTATTAAAAAAAAAACAAAAAAACTCTCAAGATGTAGATCCTTCGCCAATCACGCCGCACCGCCAGACATAAAAAAAGTAAAAAAAAAATCTCCACCCACGATGAAGGCTAACTGCTGTCTGCCAGCTCCTCCATCTGACAGTTCTTAAATATGTAAGAGGTGGGACTACCCAGCGATGTCACCTAGTGGCACTGCCCCCCCCCCCCGTGACATCATGCTGGGCCACTGACGTCACGGAGGGGGGGGGGGGTGATGCATGAAAACTGCATGCAAAAATGCGGGTTTAAAATGCAAAATGCACTGCAAAAAAAAACCCTCAAAACCGCATCAACTGCAACCACATAGATGTGAACCTAGCCTTATTCTGTATCCCCTATTACACAGGCAGCAAAATCTGTATGTTTCAATTAATATAACTAAGATTACCTTAAGAATGACCTAAAAAAGATGTTAAAAATTATCAGATTTTTTTTTATTTCAGCAAATCCTGTCCTGTTTTTGCTAAACCTGTCTAGGAGCTTATTCCCCTCCTCCACTGTGCACTATGCCATCATGTGTATGTTTGTGGGTGCTGAGGGGTGGTGCACTGCACTGTATTAGGAAGCCCCTTTCAAATTTTATAAGCTATGATGCACCTTAACACAAAAGGTTACACACATCATGCATTGCAGTGTGCTGTGGTGCTTTGCAGTGCAAATGTGTTCTGGCCATGAGTTGGGAGGCCAATCAAAATGAATGGCACCCTAAGATACATGAGTGTGTGTTACTGCGCGTTATATAATGTACATGTCTACCATGCGTTAGGGCAACGTGGGTGTTGTGCATGAAATCTAAATGATCATTTAAAAAAAAAATGGCATCATTTTAAGTTACTTTAGTTATTAGCATATACATTTTTCCTCTATATTTACCATGTACTGTTATATGTTTCAAACCCAATATGTATATATACCGTATATATATATATATATATATATATATATATATATATATATATATATATATATATATATATATATATACATATATATATATATATATATATATATATATATATATATATACATATATATATATATATATATATATACATATATATATATATATATATATATATATATATATATATATATATATATATATATATATATATATATATTGTATTCAAGAAACAACACAAAAATGATGTTGTTTGTGTATTTTTTATGTGAAAATATTTCAATAAATAACATGTTTAGACGGGATGTCATTATATTATTATTCTTTTTTTTCCACTTTGTTTCAACCATTCTTGCAAGTGCTTGGCTACCCCCTACTGGGCATAGAGGTCACACACTTAAGAGAAAGTGATTAGCCCTTTAAGTCAACACCTTTTATGTATTTTCTTTTTTAAAGTCCCAGCACAAAATATGTTGATTTATATGCTTAGCTACTGTAAAATGCTTAATAATTTATATCTATATATCTATATATATATATATATAGATATATAGATCTATATATATATATATATATATATATAGATATATATATCTATATATATATATATATATATATATATATATATATATATATATATATATATATATATCCACCCAGAAGTATTTAATCCTGTCTACAGTAAGGTACATTAAAAACTAAAATGCCTCATCCACATTTTGAATACAAGAGGTATAGTTACAATAACATGCAACTTTCTGTAATTATAGATGTGGGTGTGAAAGTCACAGACTATCCAAACTGTTAGGATTCAGATTTACTTTACTTTACATTTTTCAGCTTGGCCACAGCAGTAATAATGATCCACACTGACACATAATAAATGAAACGTAACAATGTTTAACATAAGAATCCCGTAAGAGATAGCAAACAAAACAGAGGAAAAAAAAAATAATACAGACCATGATATGAAGTCATAGCTCACAAGCCAGATGTTTTTTGCATTGAAAAGGCAAAGTAAAAATGCTTTTAGGTAAAGAGCTTAAGAATACATTTTTGGAAGAATCTAACAAAGAGGAGGCAAAGGTGTATAAGAGAAGGGACTTGCTGTTTTTAGAGCATTTAAGTTGTTATAAAGGTCAACTACACATTTAAATATTCTGGCTCTGGGGGGCAAGTCCTGCAGTTCATGTAAGCTGCTGTAAATCCATGAGCTGCTGCCCTCGTTTCTGAGCAAAATCCTGCACATCAACTCTGGTACCAGTTTGGAGCCCCACAAACTTTACCTCAGTACCCACACCTTTTCCCGGTAACCCCAGGTACCTCTTTTGGACCATATGAAAATGTCCAAGAAGATGAAAGTTGCTGGAGAGCAGGTAATATTAGAGCCTTAAGATGGTTGCGGGAAGCAGCTCAGGGACCAGTGTGGCAGCGTGCCTGGAGCAGTTTTCCGAGCATGTTAAGAATGAAGTTGTGGAACGTTGCTTAGGGCTGGGCATGGGCTGGCAGCTACAGATGCCTGCTAAATGGAATACACACAGGAGTCATTGAATGTATTTGCCTGCTCTGTAAGTACTAATGATATCCTTATATCTGACTCTAGGCTATCTCCTACCTTGCCCTCTGTCCTTGAACCCACACTGAAAGACATTTTTTTCTGCTGTACAGCTCCATAATACTTCTCTGGTTAGTTTAACTACATAGTTACATAGTCCATAGCATAGGAGCTGACATTTCATTTCTCACACACGACCTACAAAAAGTAGAGCGTCAGTGACATTAAATATATAATGCCTACAATTAAAAATGATGCTGAGGTAGACCTCCACCAGGCTACTTCTACTGTTGCTACAACAGATGATCTTGAAAACTGAGGCTGTAATGCAACTGCTTTAGTTGTAAAATGGCCACTTGATATTATTGGTACTGTTGGTGCTGTTGAAGAGGTACACGTGGTCCCTGCCCACACTCTGCTTCCTAGAAATCCCCTTGCCCAATCCTGGCACATATCTTGAATTAATAAGAAAAGACCTCAAAGATATTTTTGCTTTTTTTCACAGAAGATTCACAAACAGCTTGCCAAATATAAAGATGCCAAAAAGCAACTCCAAAAGCTATACCTGCAATACTCTATGCTCTATCCTACACAACCACGTGTAGTTGTTAATGGAGAATTCCATTTTTTTTACTCCCCTCTGGTGGCTTCTGAATTGATGGGGAGATTCCGTAAATGACAGCAGATTTCCTGACTAAAACCCCTGTTACCTGACAGGGTTCTTGGTCTGGGCAACCTTTGGCAGCTGTTGACTCTCCACTGCTTGGAAGGCCTGTTTCCTGATCAATATGCATTGTTCTCAGATGATACAGTATTTCATTTGTTGATATACTGAGAATGCGCTACTAAAGTTCACCTGACAAGGGCGCAGCAGCTTATGTTTACTGTTTTAGAGATTTTCTTCACGTGGAACTCTTATTTGTCAGCTGACAGGGGTTACTTATTACCAGCAGTATTCTATTTCTGGGGTGCATTATATCATATACATTCCCAATTTCCTGTGAGTGATGAAAGGAGTGTATGCCACTCTTTTTTGGCTATTTGTGAAGCCTGCTGATCTTGAATACATTTTGTTGTTCTGCTCACATGCTCTGATGGGAGAGGATACATCCTCATGTTTCTCTTGCATGGAGACTGCTTTGCTATTTATGTTTAGCGGTTCTTGTTGGATCTGTGATTGTTAAACTTTCTTTTTTCCACTTGATTGCTGGTTGTGATTTTACTCTCACCTGGGACTTCTATGCTGATTCTATCTGGTTCACCGCCTAGCTATCTGATGCCACAGGAAAACTAACCTGTGTTTTTCTGTACCATCAGCCTCATTTACACAATGGTACATCTTAACTGCTTAGACTTCAAAAATTTTAAACAGACTGCCTTATCAGTGTGCTATTTATTCTAACTAACACAGTGCTATGTTCTTATGGAGGAAGGTCCTGCTTGACAAACAAGGCCTTTTTATTTATTGTACTAGTTTTGCTGTTGAATGTGCTACTATATATTTCTCACCCCTTTTCTAGCAAGGTCATTAAGCTTTGGCACAATTCTTAGTGGACAAACTGTCCTTGCCCATCTTGCCTATCGGACAACCTAAATAATTTTTTTCATCCTACACTAAATAAATATACTGTTACTGGCCTCCTAAGGCCAAGGGAACCTCTTTTGCTGTATAAATTGTGTGAAGAACTGGGCTTGATGGACCTTTTTTTTTAATCCAAGAAAAAGTTTAATTGAGAAAAGCATAAAATACAACAGTACACTTAACATTTTGTACAGAAACAAAAACATTGCCAGTAAGGGCAATTTCTACATAGTGTGTGCCATTGAAATCATTACCAATACAATCCCATTTCGCCATAGGCGACATCACCCAGCATCTATGATCAGGTCCACCGTGGCTAGCCCAGGGACTTTTGGCCATGGAGTCCATAGCTTTTCATAGCAATGTTGATATATAACTTTTTCCATCTGTAATGCATTACCAGCATTAGTGATATATTCCCTAACTGTAGGAGAGTCCTCTGACTTCCAATGTACCATTATTAACTTACAAGCTAAGAATAGGACTCTAACTATAGCCTCTCTAGTGTGGTTCTCCCATTCAAATCCATCCAATATACTTAGCAAGTAGAGTTTTGGGTCAAGTAGAGATACCTGGAATACCTTGTTCAAGGTATCCACTAATCCACGCCACTGTGGGAGTAATTTTAGGCATCTCCACAGCAAATGTATCAAGTCGCCATGATCTCATTTACATCTGGAGCATGCAGGTGTTGGTGTCAAACCCATGGCATGCAACCTTTGAGGGGTATAATATACCCTCAAAATAATACATAGCCGAGTTAGTCTCTGTGTCACAGTTAATGAGCAGGACGCCACTGACTAAAGAGCTTCCTCCCACTGATCTCCAGTGAGTTGGCCCACACCCCCTTCACATTTTTCCAATACCCATAAGGAGTGTTTAGTTAGGAATGACTGGAGCAACATAGTGTAGCATTGCGATATGAATCCTTTGGAGGATTCAGCAGCCTAATTAGGTTAAACAAGGGAGTTGGGGATGTGTCCACGCAGAGGATCTACCCTGAGCCACAACAGCATGTCTGAGCTGTAGGTAATAAAAGTACACAAAGGATGGTAGGTAGAATTTCTCCCGCAGAGCATAAAATGATAGCAGTACCCCATTATGGAAAATGTGCCTGAGAAACAGTACACCATATTCTTTCTACTTTGTTCCATGTTATAATCTGGTCAATTTAAGATACAGTATCTCACAAAAGTGAGTACACCCCTCACATTTTTGTAAACCAAGTGGGTGACAAAATCAGGTGTGCACTGCGCAGCGCCATCTGTGGCAAAGTCCACCTAACTACGGATACGTGGACCAGTAAGCACGGTCAGGGACGTTATATCTCCCTAACAGCACATTGGGTAAATGCAGTGGCGGCTGGGCCTGAGGCGGATAGCAGTTTGGCGCATGTCCTTCCACCACTGAGGATTGCAGGGCGCTTCAGTTTGCCTCCTGTTCCTAACTCCTCCTACTCCGCTTCCTCATCCTCTACCGCCTCCTTATCCAGTTCACCACCAACTTCAGCACAGCCAGGGGTAAACGACAGCAGGCAGTTTTAAAACTTGCCTGTTTGGGGGAAAAACCCCACACCGCGCAGGAGTTGTGGAGTGGCATTGAACAGCAGACCGATGAGTGGTTGCTGCCAGGGAGCCTCAAGCCCGGCCTGGTGGTGTGCGATAACAGGCGAAATCTCGTAGCAGCTCTGGGCCTTAGCCGGTTTGACACACATCCCTTGCCTGGCGCATGTGCTGAATTTGGTGGTGCAGAGGTTCTTTAGAAATTACCCCGATATGTCAGAGCTGCTGCAGAAAGT
Organism: Pelophylax lessonae; assembly: GCF_965119305.1. Classification (NCBI taxonomy): domain Eukaryota; kingdom Metazoa; phylum Chordata; class Amphibia; order Anura; family Ranidae; genus Pelophylax; species Pelophylax lessonae. Next base: position 585,039,826 of record NC_138770.1, read on the forward strand.
GCGGGCCGTCTGTGCGCACTTTTGGCATTCTCACCCTGCTGCTGCTCGCCTGTCAGTGCTGCAGCGTAACTTTGGCCTTCCCGCTCACAGCCTCATATGTGACGTGCCCACAAGGTGGGACTCCACCTTGCACATGCTGGCCAGACTGTGCGAGCAGCAGCAGGCCATAGTGGAGTTTTAGCTGCAGCACGCACACGTGAGTCGCTATGCGAAACAGCACCACTTCACCACCAATAACTGGGCCTCCATGGGAGACCTGTGTGCCTTGTTGCGCTATTTCGAGTACTCCACCAACATGGCCAGTGCCGATGACACCGTTCTCAGCTTAACTATCCCAATTCTATGCCTTCTTGAAAAAACGCTTCGGGCGATGATGGAAGAGGATGAGGCACAGGATGTGGAGGAGGAGGAGGAAGAGGTATAATTTCCAAGGCTTTCAGGGCAGTCATTCACAAGTGGCTCCGAGAAAGGGTTCCTGCACCCACAAATGCCAGGTACACAATTGTCCAGCAGGGGCACAGTTCTGGAGGATGACAAGGATGAGATGGAACCATGTTCACAGCAGGGTGGCACCCAGGCCAGCTCATGGCCATCACTGGTGCGTGACTGGGGGGATACAGAGGACACAGAGGATACACCTCCCACAGAGGACAGCTTTTCATTTCCTCTGGGCAGCCTGGCACACATGAGAGATTACATGCTGCAGTGTCTCCGCAACGACCGCCGTGTTTCCCACATTGTAACTTGTGCTGATTACTGGGTGGCCACGCTGCTGGATCCCTGTTACAAGGACAATGTACCGCCCTTAATTCCCTCACTGGAGCGTGATGGGAAGATGCGTGAGTACAAGCGCATGCTGGTAAAGGCGCTGCTGGTGGCATTCCCACCTAAAAGCAGGGGCACAGTTGAAGCACAAGGCCAAGACAGAGGAGGAGTAAGAGGTTGCCAACGCAGCCAGGGCACAGCCAGCACCTCAGAAGGCAGGGTTAGCATGGCCGAAATGTGGAAAAGATTTGTCAGCAACATATATATATGTATACCCCTAACCCAGAATCTGCATAGAGGGTCATCCTGACATGGCAGAGTGGGGTCACCCTGGCATGGCAGAGTCAGGTCACCCTAAACTACACTACGGTCACCCTGACATGGCAGAGTTCGGTCACCCTGGCATGGCAGAGTCAGGTCACCCTAAACTACACTACGGTCACCCTGACATGGCAGAGTCAGGTCACCCTAAACTACACTACGGTCACCCTGACATGGCAGAGTCAGGTCACCCTAAACTACACTACAGTCATCCTGACACTTAAAAGTATCCCTACAAAAACTAGATTATTGAACCTAACTATAGTGGTATATAGTACCCTAACTACACTGCATATCCCTTTCCTCACACTAAAAGAACTGCTCCATACAGCAGAAGATAATTGCAAAATGACACTGGAGCTTTACAAGCAGCAGGAGAAACAGAAATGCTTCCACAGCCTCTGTATTACAGTGCTAGAGGTTTGGCGGGGCTATGTTATATACTGTGGGGCGTATTCACTCCTGATTGGCCTCTGGACCCTGTAGTCACTCCAATCACATTCCTAGCAGACTCCTGCCCCCTCAATTGGCTTTTACTGACGTTTCTGGGCCAATCACAGGCTTTTAAAGCCCAATTTCTGTCCCATTGCATTTTGGGCGGTTCTGGTGACCGAATTCCAAACTTTTACCGCAAAAAGTTCGTAATTCCGCCGAATTTCGAACACCCAATGTTGTTCAACCGATGGTCGACTCGAACCGTTCGATCATCCCTAATTGTCACAGCCACAACAAAAGTCAGTGAAATACATTCATGACAACTTTGACAGAGGTTTTATCCACCCCTTTTCTTCTCCAGTAGGGGCTGGGTTCTTCTTTGTTGAAAAAAATTTGGTGGACTATGTCCATGTATAGACTATCGAGGTCTAAGCCAGATCACTGTAAAGAACATTTATCTTTTGCCCCTTATCCTAGAACTGTATGACATTCTTAAAGGAGCCATAGCCTTCACTAAGCTGGACCTGCGAGGGGCCTATAACCTGATCATAAGAGAGGGTGGCGGGTGGAAGATTCCACACCATTCAACACCAGCAACGAACATGAATATCTAGTTATGCCTTTTGGGCTCTGCAATGCCCCAGATGTCTCCCAGCATTTCATGGATGAGATTTTTCATGACTTCAGAAACAAGTTTGTAATAATCTATCTGGATGACATCCTAGTCTTTTCCAAGACTCACCTGGAACAGATTTCCCCATGTAAAACAAGTACTACAGCGACTGGCACAAAAGCCACTCTGAGCCACTCCCTTTTATATCACAACCAATTAGGGAGAAGGAAAGGACCCCCCAAATCAGATATCCACTTATATAGATGAATAGTGGCTATATTGAAAAAGGGAAAACGGAAAAGGAAGCTCATTGGATGGTCCAATATGCCCAGCCCGGGACATCTAGAGGACAAATGACAGAATTCAACTTAATACTAAAAACATGTGAAAGGGAGCATGCAATGGCTTAATATGTGAGCGCTGCTTCCATCAGACACATTGGATCCCCAAAGCATTTGCAGTGTCTATGGTGTTGTGACCATGTACAATGGCTGGCTGCTCTGCTATAACTGTAAGTCAGTGATACCGGGCATTATCTCTGATACCCACCACAGCAGTACACTGACCACAAATGAAAGGAGTTTCCTTTTCCAAATGGCCAAAAATGTAAGTGTCATATTTTTTACTAAACCCCAATGGAATGCCCTGGACTGACCACTGTTATAAGGGGATGCTTTTCCACTCATGTAAAGGGGCATCCAGTTAATCACCAATGCAAAGGGACACTTCAACTTTCACTGTCTTTATTTTCTGGCAAATATTAATTATTTTTCCCATTTTTATATTATTACTGAAAAAGAGGGGGGGTGTTAAATTGTATCTATTCTGAATTACATTTATGCTAGGTACCCAACATGAATTATTCCTTTATTTATTATTATATCTACAACTGATCATGGTTATGTATCATAAGCTGTAGATAAAATAAGAACTTTTTAGGAAAGACTTCAAAAAGACTTGAAACTTTTTTTAAAGGGTTCCCCTGTGATAAAAAGTTCTAAGTGGAGGAAAATCCATGTTCTAGGGTAGAGTATGGCCTTTCCCACAATGGCAACCAGCATCATTTAATTGATCTGGTAAGGGGTTCCAGGGGCTCCTTCCACTGCAAAGTGATGAATGAAAAGGCTAAACAGGTGGTATTTAAAATCTCATAAATTCCACTTCCAGACTCACTGCAGATTTGATAGATTATTTCACTGATCCCTATTAGAGATGAAAGTGGACCTTTAGTCAGAAAATGAAGTCCTGATAGAGCACTTTGTGCTGGCCCCTTTTGCAGGCACTGCTATGTAAAATATAAAAAATAAGCGCCTACAATGTTTTAATTTAGTAATACACTGTCTCACCCTGCTCTACACATGCTCAGTAGCTCTCAATTCTCAGCGCTCTGCCTAAAATCAGAGCCACTAGAGGCCGATCAGCTGACAGCTTTAAGATATACTGTTGCTAAAGGCTGTATAGCTGCTAGCAATAATCACTGTCTTCTCCAGGCAGGAACGGCTTCCCCCACCTTCCCATGCATCCCCCGGTAGCAGACCATTGCTCAGGCAGGAGGGATTCCCTTGTCAGCACTGTCTGTGTTGATGGAGGAATCATGCAAAATTTGCACCATCTATGGCCTGCCTTAAACTTACAAGGATAGTGTCTTATCTTATCTCCCTGATTCTCTCTCCTTTCTACTAAGGATGATCGAACTTTTGAAAAGTTCGGTTCGGCCAGAACATCCGAACTTCCCGAAAGTTCGGCCCGGATTTCAGAACCCCATTGAAATCAATGGGACCCGAACTTCGGTAATCAAAAAACACCATTTTGAAGCCCCAAAACCCAATAAATGCCCCTAAAAAGTGCCTAGGGTTCTGGGTCATGCCCCATTAACTATTAATCACACAAAAAAAGTTCTTAAAAATTGTAATTTTTGATAAAAAAGCCAATTATTGAAAAATTTAAAAAAAAAAGAGATTTTTTGATTTTTACTTTGGATTTAGTGTCTGGTGGGTCTAAAAGGTGTGCATGTGAAGTTTCAGCTCTGTAGCATGTCCAGAACCATGAAAAAAAAAAGATAATTTTTCAGTAGAACAGGGATGTGGTTCGGGAGCCTCCTTTAACTTTAAAACCTATATGATCTTTTTTTCTGGTTCTGGACATGCTACAGAGCTGAAACTTTACAGGTACACCTTTTAGACCCCCCAGACACAAAATCACACAAAAAAGTTCTTAAAAATTGTCATTTTTGATAAAAAAGCCAATTATTGAAAAATTAAAAAAAAAAATAAAAAAAAAAAAGATTTTTTGATTTTTACTTTGGATTTAGTATCTGGGGGGTCTAAAAAGTGTACATGTGAAGTTTCAGATCTGTAGCATGTCCAGAACCCCCCAAAAATTAGCATTTTCTTATAATTTTTATTAGAACAGGAATACGGCTTCTCTACGGCGCTTTTGCGTGCATTTATCGGGCATTTTTGGAGGCAGGCGTGACTTTTTTTGGATTTAGTGTCTGGGGGGTCTAAAAAGTGTACCTGTGAAGTTTCAGCTCTGTAGCATGTCCAGAACCAGAAAAAAAGATCATTTTTCAGTAGAGCAGGGATGGTGGGACCCCTCTTTTACACTTATATGATCTTTTTTTGTGGTTCTGGACATGCTACAGAGCTGAAATTTCACAGGTACACCTTTAAGACCCCCCAGATACGAAATCACACAAAAAAAGTTCTTAAAAATTGTAATTTTTGATAAAAAAGCCAATTATTGAAAAATTAAAAAAAAAAATAAAAAAAATATAAAAAAAGAGATTTTTTGATTTTTACTTTGGATTTCAGATCTGGGGGGTCTAAAAAAGTGTACATGTGAAGTTTCAGCTCTGTAGCATGTCCAGAACCATAAAAAATAGATCGTTTGTATTAGAAAACTTTAAGCACAGGAATATGGCTTCTCTGCTGTAACACCTTGCCGGTTTAATAGAAGGCATTTTTTTGGGTTCTTTGCAGTCAGGAAAAACATCTGAACTTGTGTATAGTGGTACTGTGCACAAGTTCTGATGTTTTGCCTGCCTCCAAAACCCCCCAAAAAATGCCAGCAAAAACACACCTGGGCATTTTTTTTTTGACGCTAGCGTTCTTTTTGGCATTTTTTGGGGTTCTTTTGAGGCAGGCAAAACATTTGAACTTGTGTATAGTGGTATATATACACACATACATATATTTATATACACACCTAGACATATATAGGTGTGATAGTAGCAGAAATATATGCTTGCGCTAATGAAATCATTTACAGTAATATATTTCTGCTACTATCACACTTATATATGTCTAGGTGTGTATATAAATATATGTATGTGTGTATACCACTATACACAAGTTCAGATGTTTTGCCTGCCTCAAAAGAACCCCAAAAATGCCAAAAAAACGCTAGCGTCCAAAAAAAAATGCCCAGGTGTGTTTTTGCTGGCATTTTTTGGGGGGTTTTGGAGGTAGGCAAAACATCAGAACTTGTGCACAGTACCACTATACACAAGTTCAGATGTTTTGCCTGCCTCAAAAGAACCCCAAAAAATGCCAAAAAAAACGCTAGCGTCAAAAAAAAAAATGCCCAGGTGTGTTTTTGCTGGCATTTTTTGGGGGGTTTTGGAGGCAGGCAAAACATCAGAACTTGTGCACAGTACCACTATACACAAGTTCAGATGTTTTTCCTGACTGCAAAGAACCCAAAAAAATGCCTTCTATTAAACCGGCAAGGTGTTACAGCAGAGAAGCTATATTCCTGTGCTTAAAGTTTTCTAATACAAACGATCTTTTTTTTATGGTTCTGGACATGCTACAGAGCTGAAACTTCACATGTACACTTTTTTAGACCCCCCCAGATCTGAAATCCAAAGTAAAAATCAAAAAATCTCTTTTTTTTTTTTTTATTTATTTTTTAATTTTTCAATAATTGGCTTTTTTTATCAAAAATGACAATTTTTAAGAACTTTTTTTGTGTGATTTTGTGTCTGGGGGGTCTAAAATGTGTACCTGTGAAGTTTCAGCTCTGTAGCATGTCCAAAACCCCCAAAAAAAGATCATATAAGTGTAAAAGAGGGGTCCCACCATCCCTGCTCTACTGAAAAATGATCTTTTTTCTGGTTCTGGACATGCTACAGAGCTGAAACTTCACAGGTACACTTTTTAGACCCCCCAGACACTAAATCAAAAAAAAGTCATGCCTGCCACCAAAAATGCCCGATAAATGCAAGAAAAAGCGCCGTAGAGAAGCCGTATTCCTGTTCTAATAAAAATTATAAGAAAATGCTAATTTTTGGGGGGTTCTGGACATGCTACAGAGCTGAAACTTCACATGTACACTTTTTAGACCCCCCCAGATACTAAATCCAAAGATCAAAAAATCAAAATATCTCTTTTTTTTTTATTTTTCTATAATTGGCTTTTTTATCAAAAATTACAATTTTTAAGAACTTTTTTTGTGTGATTTTGTGTCTGGGGGGTCTAAAAGGTGTACCTGTGAAGTTTCAGCTCTGTAGCATGTCCAGAACCAGAAAAAAAAAGGATTGTTTGTATTAGAAAACTTTGAGCACAGGAATATGGCTTCGCTGCTGTAACATCTTGCCGGTTTCAAAGCAGGCATTTTTTGGGGTTCTTTGAAGTCAGAAAAAACATCTGAACTTGTGTATAGTGGTACTGTGCACAAGTTCAGATGTTTTGCCTGCCTCCAAAACCCCTCAAAAAATGCCAGCAGAAACACACCTGGGCATTTTTTTTTTTGACGCTAGCGTTTTTTTTGGCATTTTTTGGGGTTCTTTTGAGGCAGGCAAAACATCTGAACATGTGTATAGGGGGTATATATAGGCATATATGTCTGAATATATACCCCTAGACATATATAGGTGTGATAGTAGCAGAAATATATTACTGTAAATGATTTCATTAGCGCAAGCATTTATTTCTGCTACTATCACACCTATATATGTCTAGGGGTATATATTCAGACATATATGTCTATATATACCCCCTATACACATGTTCAGATGTCATGTCTGACATCAAACATGTCCTCAAAAAAGCACTGGCAGTGGCAGCCCCTGCAGCATAAAAAATGCTTGCTGGTGAGAAGCCATAATCCTGTCCCGAAGCAACTCAGAGAAATGATCATTTCTCTATAGCGGTCACCCTGCTATGGAAGGGTTTTGTCACCCTGCCATAGCAGTCACTGCCAGTTAACCCTACACTACACTACGGTCCCCTGACACTTAACACTTTCCCTACAGAAACTAAATTTTTGAAGCTAACTTAAGTGTAAAGGAGCACTCTAACTACACTAGATATCCCTTTCCTCACACTAAAAATAGCTAAATGACACTTTTAAAGTAAAATTAACAGAACTGCTTCCACTCTCTTCCATGTCCAGTATAACAATGCTGGGAATATGGCGGGGGCGATCTTATATACTGGGGGGCGTATTCACTAATGATTGGTCTAGGGACCCCCTAGTCACTCCAATCACATTCCTAGCATTCTCCTGCCCCCTCAATTGGCTTTTGCTAATGGTTCTGGTCCAATCACGGGCTTTTAAAGCCCATTTCCTGAAGCATTGCATTTTGGGCGGTTCTGGTTGCCGAATTCTGAACTTTTTGGGCAAAAAGTTCTAAATTCGGCCGAACCTCGAACACCCAATGTTCGGGCCGAACCGATGGTGGACCCGAACCGTTCGATCATCCCTACTTTCTACCTCATCAGTAGAGATGGGCTGAACACCCCCAGGTTCAGTTTGCGCCAGAACTTTTGAACATCCCAAATTTTCAGAGCCGAAAAATGAACCCCATTAAAGTCTATAGGATCTGAATTTGAAGTGCCCACTTTGAAGGCTTATATGCAAGGTATTGAGCATACACAGGGTATGGAGGTCCGGGTACTGCCCTGGGGGACATGTATCACTGCAAAATAGTTTTGTAAAAAAGATAATTTTTAAAAAGGCAGTGATTTAACAATGCTTAAAGTGAAACAATAAAAATAAAAAATGATTTTAAATATAGTGCCTGGGGGTCCCCTTAGTCTGTCTGTAAAGTGGTGCATATGTACCGTGTATTAAAACCTGCTGCAGCAAAAATTTGATTTATCAAAGAAAAAAATGACAAGCTTTCTTTATTTTGTAAAAAACTTGGGGAGCCAGTCTGTATGTTGAGGCCACAATTTAGTGCATGCGGAAAACAAGATTAGAGATTTTTTGGATAAATTCTGGTGTTTATTTTGCAGACTTTGGATAGAAGTAACAAGTGCAGAAAAATTAGGATGCGGGTGTTGTTGATGCCTTCACACCATAACCTCATAGAGGTACTGTTGATGAAAGCAAGAATTGGCCTTGCTTTAAAAAAATTAAGTTGTATGCCCCGGTCCAACAGTGGTGGAAAAATTCAGTATTGGTGGTGCTTTCGCACCATAACCCTATAGAGGTACTCTTGATAAAAGCAAGAATTGGCCTTGCTGTAAAATATTGAACTCATTTGCACCTGTCAAACAGGTGCAGAAAAATTGGTCCTTGGGTGTTAATTGTGCCCATGAAACCTATACCAAAACATTTCTTCAAGATAGAAGCAATACCCACAAAGCTAAAAACACTTAATCGGCACCAGGGACTTGATAGCTGCTAGAAAGAAGGTTATAACCGCGCTAAAGGCAACAAATAGTGAGCTGCGACTTCAAGTGTGACCACACCCTTAAAAATTATATATTGTATAAGTCGCGCTAAATTGAAAAATAAACAAATGAATGTCCAACTGTTTACAGTCCCAAATAACATAAAGTGACTGGTGATGTATGAAATCTTGTGCTGCTTCCAAAAGATCCCGTAGGAATTGTGCTTACCAGAACGGCAATTTTAAATTGCAGAATTCATGTGATGAGATGAGTTCACGAGCCCAGGTGATCCAATGGAATTCTAGCGCAAGGAACTCCCAATATTGTGGTCATGTATCATGTGAAGGAAAAATAATAATCCATAGCGTGATACCGTAAAGAATTGTCAATAATATAACTGTGTAGGACTACAAATACTGTGAATCCTTCACCAATTGTGCAGCCGCTTACCAAATGACTAGTGAAAAGGCATGTAATCAAATCAAAAGAAAGGACCGCCACCAGACGTAGAGCCTCTTACCAGATAGATCTTTATAGATGTGTTCTATCCAAGTATAGAAAAGGTGAACCACCACCAGACATAAGGCCTCTTACCAGATGGAAATGAAAAGCCAGCAGAACATTGAATCCACATGCACCAATATCAGCAAGCCACCCAAGAGCGCATAAAGCCTCTTACCAGACCACAAGAAAAATGCTCGATAACACTTGGTATATTTTCCCAATGGAGAGGTAACTTCAAGGTCCCAATGACAATCCGGGCAAATCACTGATAAGTACCACGATGTACCGCTTAATGTGCCTAGGCGGCCTCTCAGACCCCCTATGCCACAAGCTGAGCCACTGTGTTTCTCAGGGTTGCAACGCCAGACCAGCCGATAAAGGAAAGAGAAGGCGCCAATAGTGTAAAAAACTTCCAACAGATTTATTTACATAGGTAGTGTACTTACAAACATAGAAGAAAATTAGCGAAGGATGTAGAGCCGCCGGCCGGACGGCAAGGCGCATCCGTTCCCTCGATAAGCTTCCGGAGATGACGTCAGCACGCCGTGACCTAACGGCGTTTCGTCCGAGGAGACGTTATCAAAGGTACGGACGGCGTGCTGACGCCATCTCTTATAGTCCGATCAACCGGATATCCGGATAGAGGTAAACAACTCCACCATAGAGTCGGTGACCAAAGGACCGGAAGTCCGGGAATGGTTGAAATTACTCAACATAATCCAAAAGACATAATCATATCTTGTAATACAATTACATTATTATTCTGTGCGTCAGTCTCCACTATATCATCGCACAAAAAAGGAGAAAGTTAAATTAAATGCATTTCAGCGATTTTAGCCCATCCAGAACCCAGCGCCATCTAGTGTTCCTATAAAGGAAACACAACAAATCGAGCTATTATAAGAATCCTCCGGGTGCTAGAAAGGCCACTTCGCCAGAAATGCATACAAATTAAATTATACTTAAAAGGAAACTTTTAATTCAAAGAAAATCAAAATTCGAAATAAAACCCACATATTCCATAATTAATAGGTAAATGTGGACATCATACAATCTATATACTCTCTGCTCCTATTCTGAGTATACTAAAAGATAAACTCTCCAAACTGTTAAAACAATATTAAACCTAGATCCAAAACGAACTGGATCCATGTTGGTGATCTATTTATGAATTATAATAAAAGCTAAATAAAAATAGATAAAAAAGGGCATCTGTAAATTGTAGAGAGTATGGACAGATATCATTCAAATAAAATAGGTAAACGCTTTGTCCGCGGAAGCACCCCAAAGGGATCCACCTGTATATGATCCACATGAAGTGCATCCATCGGCAATCTTATCTAAAATCATTAAAGGTAGATAAACCTATGAATTATCAAGGAATGCATTAAGTTCAACATCTACATTAAGGCCATAAGGTACATAACATTTCACACGATGTATCCAGGACATCTCAAGTTTCGAGATGCCCCTTACGAGAGGTTCTCCTCTCCAATGTGGTACAAATCTGTCTATACCTAAAAAGAGTGTATGTCTCGGATCTTTATTATGAACAGCGGCATAATGTTTAGAAACGGAATGGTTAGCAAAACCCTTCCTAATGTTTGCCACGTGTTCATTCAATCTCACATTAAGGGGGCGCTTGGTTCGGCCTATATATTGATGCCCGCAAGGACATTGGAGGAGGTAGACAACCCCAGTAGTTGTACAAGAGATGAATGGTGCAATAATATGTTTACGTCCTGTGCTCCTAGAAACAAATTCCTGCACTCTTCTCTTTTTGTTAGAACTTAGAGTGCAAATTTGGCATCTGTTGCACCTATAGTAGCCAGTAAGTTGCTGTAAGAAGCTTGGTTTAGGTGTAGGGGGTTCAAGAACGTTAGGGGAAACTTTATCTCTCAACGAAGGGACCCCTTTAAAAACCACCCTTGGTCTTTCGGGTAGATTATTCCGAAGTACTGGATCATTATTTAGAATGTGCCAATGGCGTGTGATTAGATTTTTTATACTCATATGTTGACTGGAAAATGTGGTCACAAAAGGTAAAGCAAAGGAGTCAGCTTGCTGTTGTTTTTTGGACTTATTCAAAAGCAGTTGTCTGTCCATTGTTCTTACTTCAGACAAAGTGTGTTGGAGGAATCCCTCATTGTACCCTTTATCCAGAAATCTGGTAGTTAAGGTTCGTGCCTGTGTTTCGAATTCCCGAATATCAGAACAATTCCGTCTAATGCGGAGATATTGTCCTTTCGGGATGGCTCGCAACCAAGGGGCATGGTGACAACTGTCGACAGGAATATAGGAATTCCTGTCTGTTGGTTTAAAATGGGTAGAGGTGACAAATTGCCCATCCTTAATGGATATGTTCAAATCCAAGAAACTGATGCTCAATTGGCTACATTCATAGTTCAGATGTATTCCCCTATTATTGGAATTGAGATCTTCCAAGAACAGGGTTAAATCGTCGTATGTGCCGTCCCATAGGAGGAGGACGTCATCAATATACCTAGCCCACAAAAGAATCTGTGGGCGACGGTAAGCATAGATGACGTCCTCCTCCCACTGGGCCATGAACAGGTTGGCCAGGGACGGAGCATATTTTGCCCCCATAGCAACGCCAGTGATCTGACGGAAAAACTGGCCGTTGTACCAGAAATAATTATGCTGGGTTGCAAAATTAAGCAACTCCATAATGAATGAAATCTGGATTTCTGGCAAATGGGAGTCTCTGGTCAGAAACATGTTAACGGCACTCAGTCCAATCTCATGCGGTATTACCGTATAGAGAGACGAGACATCCGCTGTGACCAACCAAAGATGTTCAGTAGGTCTAAGGTCAGACAAAAGATTTATGACATGTCTAGTGTCTTTAATGAAGGACGGTGTAGCTTGGACCAATGGTTGCAAATACGAGTCTATGTATTTCCCCACCCGGGACGTCACAGAGTCAATACCGCTGACTATGGGACGACCCGGGGGGGAAATCAGACTCTTATGCAATTTTGGCAGATAGTAGATCACTGGCGTGCGGGGGCATTTAGGGATCAAAAAGGCTTTTTCTTTATTGGTGAGAATATTTGAGTTATAGCCTCTTTCGACAATTGTTTGTAAATTCTTTTTATATGAGATTTTTGGATCTCTGGGTAATAATGCATATGTTTTTTTATCACCTAGGATCCGTTGCATTTCAACTTCATAATCAGTCCTATCTAATACGGCTATCCCACCCCCCTTATCTGCTGGTCTTATTACCAGATCTTTACGGGCACATAAAGAATCCAGACCTTTCTGTAGATCATTAGACAGAGAAGATTTGTGAATTTGTATGTTATCCAAATCTCTTAGCATGACGTCCCTAAATACCCTTAATGAAGGGGCTAAACCACCTGGTGGATTAAAAAGGGACGCGTTAGCAAATCCTGAGTGTTGAAACTCGGTGCTAACCACTCGGTTCTCTTTAATGGGGTTACTCAAAACATAACGTTTTATATTAACTTTACGAACGAATTTGTGAATGTCCATGTACGTCTGGAATTTATCCAGACGTTTGGGTGGAGCAAATTTTAAGCCTTTGTCTAAAATCAATTTTTCAGCATCCGATAATTCTACTTTACTTAAATTAAAAATTCCAGCGCCTGCTAACTTTTTGCTTTTTTTGAATTGGCACCTCCTACCTCCTCTTGTTCCTCTTGTAGTTCTGCCGGGCGTTTTACCCCTTGTAGGGCCCTGGGAAAACCCCAACCTGGATATCCAGAGCCTGAGTTGTTCGGTCTCTGGGAATCTGTGTTGGCGTCCCCTACATCTCTTGAAGAGTGGGAACTAGGGTTATTATATGAACCCACTGTGTTGGTTTTGAGGGGGGGTTGTGTGATGTTAGTAGCCTCATTATCCTTAAATGGATAAAATCTGTTCTGAACTGGAACATTATATTGGCGACCATCTGCCCTGTTCATTGAGCGGTCTCTATCTGGCCATTGGCGATCATTACCTCTACCTCGCATAGGTTCCAAGGGAGGGTCATACCACTGGGGGCCAGACCTAGGTGGACTATAGTCAAACCGGCCCTGAACCTGTCTCTGGGGGCCATAGTCTGCACCTTGGTTTCTTTGTGGATGACGGGAATCAAAATATTGGTCCGGTCCACGTCTCCATTGGGGTGTATTATTATAGGGGGGCTGGGTATAGCCACCAGAATGGTAGCTAGGGCCACCATAATACTCACGGTTCTGGTATTGCCAATTAGTGTTAGGACCTGGAGGATTGTAATTTCCATTAGGTCTACCCTGATGAGGCTGGGGTTGATTATCCCTATTTTGCCCTCTATACGGAGATTTAAAAGATGGACGTCTGCCCTTAGCACGAGGTCCTTTCTTCTGTTTTTGTGCAGTAGGAGGGGCAGAGGACATACCCACTACTTGAGTGGCTGACATATCCATAGCCTCCTCCTCAGCATTAGGATTATTAGTCAGTTTTTTCTGCCATTCAAAGACAGTACATGACTGATAATCCTGTAGATCCCTGTTATATTTTTTCCGTTTTTTTATTTTCTGGTCCTTTTCTTCCTTTTCTAAGTTTTTTAATACTTCCGCTGAGGCGTTTTTATACTCCTCACTATCTTTATAGGGGGTTAATTTTTCCTTAACAAGTTTGATCTCGCTATCCAATCTGGAAAGTTTTGCCTTTTTCCTGCCTGTTAAATAACAAAGAAAATTAACTCCAGCCTCATTAAAATACTTATACCAATCCTCCAGATCAACTTCATCCAATTGAGGACACACCTCCCATCTAAGGCTCCTAGGTACCATAGATTTTTTGGTGTAAGTATCTAAATAGGCAATGTCCCACTGGGTGTGTAATTCAGACACCAGCAGGTTCTTCAATCTCATGAACCAACCACTCATGTCCGTCTCACCGGTGGGGATGGATTCAAAAACTCCATCTGTATTTACAGATCTGGAATCTCTATACTCGAAAATATCCATATTACAGATAGACCTAAGCTGCGGTTAGAGGTCAAACAGTACAAATAGAAAGAAGGTTATAACCGCGCTAAAGGCAACAAATAGTGAGCTGCGACTTCAAGTGTGACCACACCCTTAAAAATTATATATTGTATAAGTCGCGCTAAATTGAAAAATAAACAAATGAATGTCCAACTGTTTACAGTCCCAAATAACATAAAGTGACTGGTGATGTATGAAATCTTGTGCTGCTTCCAAAAGATCCCGTAGGAATTGTGCTTACCAGAACGGCAATTTTAAATTGCAGAATTCATGTGATGAGATGAGTTCACGAGCCCAGGTGATCCAATGGAATTCTAGCGCAAGGAACTCCCAATATTGTGGTCATGTATCATGTGAAGGAAAAATAATAATCCATAGCGTGATACCGTAAAGAATTGTCAATAATATAACTGTGTAGGACTACAAATACTGTGAATCCTTCACCAATTGTGCAGCCGCTTACCAAATGACTAGTGAAAAGGCATGTAATCAAATCAAAAGAAAGGACCGCCACCAGACGTAGAGCCTCTTACCAGATAGATCTTTATAGATGTGTTCTATCCAAGTATAGAAAAGGTGAACCACCACCAGACATAAGGCCTCTTACCAGATGGAAATGAAAAGCCAGCAGAACATTGAATCCACATGCACCAATATCAGCAAGCCACCCAAGAGCGCATAAAGCCTCTTACCAGACCACAAGAAAAATGCTCGATAACACTTGGTATATTTTCCCAATGGAGAGGTAACTTCAAGGGTTGTCTACCTCCTCCAATGTCCTTGCGGGCATCAATATATAGGCCGAACCAAGCGCCCCCTTAATGTGAGATTGAATGAACACGTGGCAAACATTAGGAAGGGTTTTGCTAACCATTCCGTTTCTAAACATTATGCCGCTGTTCATAATAAAGATCCGAGACATACACTCTTTTTAGGTATAGACAGATTTGTACCACATTGGAGAGGAGAACCTCTCGTAAGGGGCATCTCGAAACTTGAGATGTCCTGGATACATCGTGTGAAATGTTATGTACCTTATGGCCTTAATGTAGATGTTGAACTTAATGCATTCCTTGATAATTCATAGGTTTATCTACCTTTAATGATTTTAGATAAGATTGCCGATGGATGCACTTCATGTGGATCATATACAGGTGGATCCCTTTGGGGTGCTTCCGCGGACAAAGCGTTTACCTATTTTATTTGAATGATATCTGTCCATACTCTCTACAATTTACAGATGCCCTTTTTTATCTATTTTTATTTAGCTTTTATTATAATTCATAAATAGATCACCAACATGGATCCAGTTCGTTTTGGATCTAGGTTTAATATTGTTTTAACAGTTTGGAGAGTTTATCTTTTAGTATACTCAGAATAGGAGCAGAGAGTATATAGATTGTATGATGTCCACATTTACCTATTAATTATGGAATATGTGGGTTTTATTTCGAATTTTGATTTTCTTTGAATTAAAAGTTTCCTTTTAAGTATAATTTAATTTGTATGCATTTCTGGCGAAGTGGCCTTTCTAGCACCCGGAGGATTCTTATAATAGCTCGATTTGTTGTGTTTCCTTTATAGGAACACTAGATGGCGCTGGGTTCTGGATGGGCTAAAATCGCTGAAATGCATTTAATTTAACTTTCTCCTTTTTTGTGCGATGATATAGTGGAGACTGACGCACAGAATAATAATGTAATTGTATTACAAGATATGATTATGTCTTTTGGATTATGTTGAGTAATTTCAACCATTCCCGGACTTCCGGTCCTTTGGTCACCGACTCTATGGTGGAGTTGTTTACCTCTATCCGGATATCCGGTTGATCGGACTATAAGAGATGGCGTCAGCACGCCGTCCGTACCTTTGATAACGTCTCCTCGGACGAAACGCCGTTAGGTCACGGCGTGCTGACGTCATCTCCGGAAGCTTATCGAGGGAACGGATGCGCCTTGCCGTCCGGCCGGCGGCTCTACATCCTTCGCTAATTTTCTTCTATGTTTGTAAGTACACTACCTATGTAAATAAATCTGTTGGAAGTTTTTTACACTATTGGCGCCTTCTCTTTCCTTTATCGGCTGGTCTGGCGTTGCAACCCTGAGAAACACAGTGGCTCAGCTTGTGGCATAGGGGGTCTGAGAGGCCGCCTAGGCACATTAAGCGGTACATCGTGGTACTTATCAGTGATTTGCCCGGATTGTCATTGGGACCTTGAAGTTACCTCTCCATTGGGAAAATATACCAAGTGTTATCGAGCATTTTTCTTGTGGTCTGGTAAGAGGCTTTATGCGCTCTTGGGTGGCTTGCTGATATTGGTGCATGTGGATTCAATGTTCTGCTGGCTTTTCATTTCCATCTGGTAAGAGGCCTTATGTCTGGTGGTGGTTCACCTTTTCTATACTTGGATAGAACACATCTATAAAGATCTATCTGGTAAGAGGCTCTACGTCTGGTGGCGGTCCTTTCTTTTGATTTGATTACATGCCTTTTCACTAGTCATTTGGTAAGCGGCTGCACAATTGGTGAAGGATTCACAGTATTTGTAGTCCTACACAGTTATATTATTGACAATTCTTTACGGTATCACGCTATGGATTATTATTTTTCCTTCACATGATACATGACCACAATATTGGGAGTTCCTTGCGCTAGAATTCCATTGGATCACCTGGGCTCGTGAACTCATCTCATCACATGAATTCTGCAATTTAAAATTGCCGTTCTGGTAAGCACAATTCCTACGGGATCTTTTGGAAGCAGCACAAGATTTCATACATCACCAGTCACTTTATGTTATTTGGGACTGTAAACAGTTGGACATTCATTTGTTTATTTTTCAATTTAGCGCGACTTATACAATATATACTTGATAGCTGCTGCTAATCCAGGACTTGTTTATTTTGTTAAATGTCAGCCAGTCAACAGAGTCTGTGGACAGACACGCTTTTTTTCTGTCACAAAATCTCCGTCAGTACTGAATGCCAATTCAGAAAGCAAGGTGGATGAAGGGCAGCCCAGTAGCTCAATTGCATACTGGGCAACTTCTGTCCAGTGGTCTATACTCCAATGGTGACAGTACAGTGCATCTTTTATCAGCAGCCATTGGCATGGGGAAAAAGCCAAGCCATCCTGAGCCTGTCGTTGTGCCATACTCACATAGGTACTCATTGACAGCCTTCTGCTGCATGTGCAGCAGATGCAGCATTGCCAAAGATGAGTTCCACCTGATGAGAATGTCACAAATAAGGCAGTTTATGAGCAGGTGGAAATCCTGCTGAATTTTGGCCAACCGAATACTGGCTGTGTATGACCGCCTGAAATAGCTACAGACTCTTCTGACCTCCTTCAGAAGATCTTGCAACCCTGGGAACCTGTTTAGGACACACTGCACCACCAAACTGAGGACATGTGCCAGGCATAGCACACGTGTCAACTTTCTCTGTCAAAGAGCAGACAGGAGGTTGCCAATATTGCAAATCACCATTCCTGGCTCAAGTTGCTGTAGCGTAAACCACCTCTGGGCTTGCCTCTGCAGAGCTGAAAGAATATCTGCTCTGGTGTGGCTCCTGTCCCCTGACAGACCAGCTTAAGCACTGCATGAGGACATGGAGGAGAAGAAGGGGGAGGAGGAGGGGATGGAGCTGACAAATATTGCATCATCACCACCAGCTGTATGAAGACTTGACAGCAAAACAAGCTCCAGCACTGAGCCCTGTCCTGCATCCTTCCTAGTTGAAAGCAGAGTTACCCAGTGTCCTGTGAATGAAATATAGCATCATTGACCATGCTTGCTGGACCACGAGTCAGCAGTAATAAGGACCTTGCAGCTGACTGCCTTACCCAACAATGCCACAACATTGCCTTCCACATGATGGTACAGAGCTGGAATGCCCTAACATGCAAAGAGATAGCGACTGGAAACCTGCCATTGTGGTACAGCACATTCTGCAAATTTAGAGAAGGGGGAAGAATCCACCAGATGTAAAGGCAGGAGTTGTAAAGCCAGCAGCTTGGACAAGATGGAATTTAGATGCTGGGCATGTGGGTGGGAGTGACTGTAGCAGCTGGAGCAGAGAAATTTGTCTCCTATACTCTACAGCTGGTGGTGTGTTGCTGGCAGATGTGCTGCTAGGACCTGTGACACCCATCGCTATTATCCCTGTCAGTGGAGGCTGCTGAAGAATAATGAGATATAGTGAGGGTAGACCTGAAAGTTGAGGAGTGAGGAGCAGAATAATTGCGTCCCTTATGTGTGGCTTTCAGTTGCTCTTGCCAATGGGCTGAGTGGTGGAAGGTTAAATTCCTTGTCAATCATGTGGTAGAATAATCCGCTCTGGCAGCTGTACACTAGGCTCAGCTTGGGTGATAGAGGATGAGGAGGATGGTTTAGTAAGCCAGTCCACCACCTCCTTTGCATGCTGTGGCTGGATAGCGCGGGCAATATCACTAAACAGAGAAATTGGTGCCCTGCCTGAGGATAGACTATGTTCACCTTTGAATGTGGACACATACGCTGCTGGCCCCCCTCACAGTGGCATGGGAACATCTGCCTCTCCTTGTAGTCCTCCCAGACATGATCGAGGGGCCTGTTACCGAAATGTAATAGAGATGGGGAAATGTGTAATTTGATGCATTTTAACCACCTCCCGCCCGCCGTATAGACAAATGACAGAGGAAAGGTGGCTCTATCATTTTGGGACAACGTCATTTTATGTCGTCCCACTGTCGCCGCCGTGATTGGTGACGCATCCCTGATCTCAGTAAAGAGATGATGACGAGGCTCCTTTCCCATGTGATCAGCTGTGTCATATTAGACAGCGTGAGAGGACAGGAGAGAAGAGGAGAGCTGATCAGCGGCTTCTCACAGAGAGACCTGCAAAGATAATCAGGACTTTGATTATCAGTGCCCTAATTATCAGTGCAACCCCAAAAGTGCCCAGCAGTGATGCCTTTCAGTGCCCAGCAGTGTTTCCAATCAGTGCCCAGCATTGATGCCAGTCAGCAATGCCTTTCAGTGCCCCCAATCACTGCGCATCAGTGCTGCCTATATGTGCCGCCGATCAGAGCCTATTGGTGCCACCTATCAGTTTTACCTATCAGTGCTCATCAGTGCTGCATATCAGTGCCTCCTTATAAGTGCCACCTCATCAGTGCCCTTCAGTGCCCTCTCATCAGTGCCCATCATAGCTGCCTCATCAGTGGAGTCTATCAGTGTAAAACTGCACTGATGCACTACAATATACTGCAATAAAGCTCCACTGATGCACTACAATAAAATGCAGTAATACTGTACTGATGCACTACAATAGACTGCAGTAAAACTTTGCAGACGCACTACAATATACTGCAGTAAAACCGCACTGACGCACTTCAATATACTGCAGTAAAACTGCACTGACACACTACAATATAATGCAGTAAAACTGCACTGACGCACTACAATATACTGCAGTAAAACTGCACTAAAACACTTCAATATACTGAAGTAAAACTGGCCTGAAACACTACATTGACATACTTCAATATACTGCAGAAAAACTGCATGGACGCACTACACTTACACTACAGTAAAACTGCACTGACACACTACACTGATGCTGCACTATCACTACAATCACACTACACTGACACTCTACACTCACAATAGAATCACAATAGCACACTATAGCACACTAACTCGCTAGTAGCAGTGAACAGAGCCCTATTATATTCATCTCAACTTCAATATCACACTGCAAATGGCTTCTCTGGGAAGGAACCTTTTATAGTGTGGGGTGGGTCTATGAGTCATGATGACTTTCTCCAATCATAGCTCTGATAGTGTTTTTTGCCCTGATTGGGTAAAGCCTTCATTGCTTCAGCCAATCAGGTCTTAGAATGCACTGTGCAGTGAAGTATTGAGGGGCATTTGGCAGGCCCAACAAATGGTTGAACGCCCCGCCAAGTCAGATGATCATCGAACGGGCAAATAGCTAAAGTTTGGGCCAAACTTATGCTCAGCCCCAACTTATCAGCAGTCTGTGAACTTCAGCACTATAAAGCCTCTGTCAGCCTTCCTCTCTAACTGAGCCAAGACATAAAAATCAAGGCTGGAAATACACACATTTTATTCACAGAAAGTGACATAGTTTCTGAGGCCACAGAGAGGGGGAGAGTTTCCAATGAGGATGTGACTGCTCTGGGCTTCAACAAAATGGTGATCTTAGGCAAGAAGAAACAGGAGCAATGTTGTAGGAAATTTAGAGCACAAACTAATTTTGGTAGCATATTTAATAATGTGGAATGTATGTTCTTTTGTTAAAAAACATTAATTGTTATCAAAATGTTATGTGTAAAGTTCCGCTTTAAGTCTATTTTTATCCAACCATAAGAAACACTTTTTTGTCTTCCGAAGTAATATTAACCATTTCAGTATTAGCCAGTAGTACCCCTTTATTACTAGGCAATTTTTCAGATTTCAGTGCTGTGATACTGTGGCTGACAATTATTTCATCATGTAACATTGTACCCATATGGATTTCATACCTTAAAACAGATAAAGCTTTCTTTTGGTGGTCTTTGACCAATTGCTGCCCCACCACAGTACATTTCCTGCAGCGGGGCAGCAGATGCAGGCTCAGACACATATATACGTGATTGTACCTCTTCCAGGTTAGGAGCACAAAGAGCATTACTCCTGTGACCGCTGTGTCCACCAGTACCATCCAATAACCGGATATCATGTGATTGCTATGATTGGTCATAGCGATCACCTGATAACAATGTAAACAACCTGTCATAATTGGCTTTTCATTCATGAACAGTTTGCTTAATGTTTTGTCACAGATCATAACCACAAGCAAGCTGTTCATGAATTGGAAACCCATTCATTACAGCTAAAACTATTGCTTATACAGTGATCATCACTGTATAAGCCATAACAGTGTAAAAAAAAAATCCTGAGCACCCCTCCCCCAGAGTAGTACAATGTCACTATGGTGACAATAGGCTACTCTGATGACAGGATGTAAAAAAATAAAAAAATTAAAAAAAAAAGGAAAAAGTTTAAATATTGAATTCATTATTATTATTATTTTTTATATACTATCAACAGTCAGTATCCCTGATCACCGCCACACCAGTCATATGATGATGTTATATGACACAGGTAACAGTATGTAAAAAAATGTGGGAAAAAAACAAATTATATTTAATTTCATAATTTTTGAAAAAACTGTGACAAAAAATGACAACTTCAAAAAACTCATCATGCCTCCTAATAAATGCCTTGGACTGTCTACTTGCCAAAAAGGGGTAATTTGGGGGTATTTGTACAGTCCTGGCATTTAAGGGCCTCAAGAAATTAGATCGGTTGTCAGTACATCAGGATAAATCAATTTTAAAATATATTCAAGCCATTGTATAGTTTGTAGGCGCTATAACTTTCACACAAACCAATTGATATACACTTTAAAGGAATTTTTTTTTTTTACCAAAGACATGTAGCAGAATAAATTTGGCCTAAATTTATGAAGAAGTTTGATTTTATTTGATATGTTTTATAACAGAAAGTAGAAAATATTGAGTTATTTTTTGTCTTTTTTTTATTTATATAATACATTTTTTTTTTTAAATCCAGTGATGATTAAATACCACCAAAAGAAAGCTCTATTTGTGTGAAAAAAATATATATATGTAAATTGAATTAGCATACAGTGTTGCATGACCGCACAATTGCCAGTTGAAGTAGCACAGTGCTGAATAGCAAAAAATGCCCTGGTCGTGAAGGGGTAAAATTTTCCGGAGGTCAGGTGGATAATAATTACTGATTTTGCTGTGTCACATACAATGCAGATGAAAGGGTTATTGTTCAGATGTACAGGATAAGGAATGCAAAGGGGCTAACATAGGGTCACTGCAGAGGTAGGATGAAGGTGACATATGCAAGGAAGGAGGGGTAAGTGAAAGGATTAAGCGGAACTAAACTGATTGAGTTAAAGTGTTACTAAACCCATAACAGTAAAATCAGTAAAGCATGTTTGTTATACTCACCATGGAACCTAAGAGGTTAATCCTCTGCATTTTGTAAAAAGGCTATTCGATCCTGTCTTTTCTGATGCTCCCCTTCTTCTGCTTTCCCCAATCCATCTCCTGATAGTACAGAGCATTTGAAGTCACTCTGCACATGCTCAGTTTGATGTGTATTGCTAGAGAGTTTTTTTATTTTATTTGAAGGGTGCATGTGATCAGCAAGGGGCCAATCAGCACTGTCCAGACAGAGGGTCAGGGTCATGCAGCCTCATAGGACAATCAGGGGAGAATGAAAACTCCTATAAGTTTTAAACAGACACTGATAGAAATCACATGACTGCTATATACTGCGGATGAGAAAAGGAATTTAGCAGTTTATATTTACTAAAATAATTTATTTTCCATGTTCTGTGTACTGTTGGAGAACAGATACAGTGAAGGCAGAGTCCTGGGTTTAGTAACACTTTAACAAAACAGTTACATTTGTGGGAATAGGTAAGGGTGGTGATGCGCTGTCCTATAGCCTCAAACATATGTAAAATAAAAGTGACTATGACATAAAAATATAACCAACTGCATGCAAAAAGAAGAATACATAAGTGAATATGATATTTAAACATAGAGAAACACACTTCTTGAGTGAATTAACGTGAAGCATAGGGATAATCGAACTTTTCAAAAGTTTGGTTCGACCAGAACACCCGAACTTCCCGAAAGTTCGGCCCGGATTTCAGAACCCTATTGAAATCAATGGGACCCGAAGTTCGGTAAGCAAAAAACACAATTTTGAAGCCCTAAAACCCAATAAATGCCCCTAAAAAGTGCCTAGGGTTCTGGGTCATGCCCCAGGGACTATTAATCACACAAAAAAAAAATTGTCATTTTTGATAGAGAGCCAATTATTGAAAAAATTATTGAAACAAAATGAGATTTCTTTGGATTTAGTGTCTGGGGGGTCTAAAAAGTGTACCTGTGAAGTTTCAGCTCTGTAGCATGTCCAGAACCAGAAAAAAAAAGTTTGTTTGTATTAGAATTGCAATAGAACAGGGATATGGCTCCACTATTTTCACACCTTGCCGGTTTTGTAGCAGGCGTTTTTTTGGGCATTTTTTGGGGGTCTTTGGAGGCAGGCATAACATAAGAACTTCTGTGTAGGGGTATATATACACACACACACATGTATGTATATATACACATACACATATATAGGTGTGAAAGTAGCAGAAACCTATGCTTGCGCTAATTAAATAATTAACACCTATATGGCTTTTCTGCTATAACACATATATGTGTGTATGTGTATAAATACATATAAGTGTGTGTGTATATATACCCCTATACAGAATTTCAGATGTTTTGCCTGCCTACAAAGACCCACAAAAAATGCCCAAAAAAACCGCCTGCTGCAAAAACACACCTGGGTGTTTTTGTAGCTGGCGTTTTTTTGGGCATTTTTTGGGCGTCTTTGGAGGCAGGTATAACATCTGTACTTCTGTGTAGGGGTATATATACACACACACATGTATGTATATATACACATACACATTTAAAGGTGTGAAAGTAGCAGAAACCTATGCTTGCGCTAATGAAATAATTAACACCCATATGGCTTCTCTGCTATAACACCTATATGTGTGTATGTGTATAAATACATAAGTGTGTGTGTATATATACCCCTATACAGAATTTCAGATGTTTTGCCTGCCTCCAAAGACCCCCAAAAAATGCCCAAAAAAACACCCGCGCCAAAAAAAAAAACGCCCAGGTGTGTTGTTGCAGGTGTTTTTTTGGGCATTTTTGGGGGGTCTTTGGAGGCAGGCATAACATCTGAACTTCTGTATAGGGGTATATATACACACACACTTATATGTATTTATACACATACACATATATAGGTGTGATAGCAGAGAAGCCATATGGGTGTTAATTATTTCATTAGCGCAAGCATAGGTTTCTGCTACTTTCACACCTATATATGTGTATGTGTATATATACATACATGTGTGTGTGTGTATATATACCCCTACACAGAAGTTCTGATGTTATGCCTGCCTCCAAAGACGCCCAAAAAATGCCCAAAAAAACGCCAGCTACAAAAACGCCCAGGTGTGTTTTTGCAGCAGGCGGGGTTTTTTTGGGCATTTTTTGGGGGTCTTTGGAGGCAGGCAAAACATCTGAACTTCTGTATAGGGGTATATATACACACACACTTATATGTATTTATACACATATATAGGTGTGATAGCAGAGAAGCCATATGGGTGTTAATTATTTCTTTAGCGCAACCATAGGTTTCTGCTACTTTCACACCTATATATGTGTATGTGTATATATAC
The DNA here is from genome assembly GCF_965119305.1 of Pelophylax lessonae. Lineage (NCBI taxonomy): Eukaryota > Metazoa > Chordata > Amphibia > Anura > Ranidae > Pelophylax > Pelophylax lessonae. The sequence goes on from NC_138770.1 coordinate 585,064,436, forward strand.
ATACATGTGTGTGTGTATATATACCCCTACACAGAAGTTCAGATGTCATGCCTGACTCCAAACATGTCCTCAAAAAAGCCCTATAAACGCCTGCAGCAAAAAGCAGGGTGACAGGGGCGAAGCCACTATCCGGTTCTATAAGTGTTCTAAGAGAAACAATCTTTTCTCAATAGCGGTCACCCTGACATGGAAGGGTTTTGTCACCCTGCCATAGCAGTCAGAGTCAGTTAACCCTACACTACACTACGGTCCCCTTACACTTAACACTTTCCCTACAGAAACTAGATTATTAAATCTAACTATAGTGGAAAATAGTACCCTAACTACACTAGATAACCCTTTCCTCACACTAATAATTGCTAAATGACACTTTGAAGCAGAAGTAACAGAACTGCTTCCACTCTCTTTCGCAGCCCTGTATTAAAATGGTAGAGATTTGGCGGGGCTATCTTATATACTGGGGGGCGTATTCACTAATGATTGGCCTCTGGACCCCCTAGTCACTCCAATCACATTCCTAGCATTCTCCTGCCCCCTCAATTGGCTTTTACTGATGGTTCTGGTCCAATCACGGGCTTTTAAAGCCCAGTTCCTGTCCCATTGCATTTTGGTCGGTTCTGGTTGCCGAATTCCGAACTTTTTCAGCAAAAAGTTCAGAATTCGGCCGAACCTCGAACAGTCAATGTTCGAGTCGAACCGATGGTCGACCCGAACCGTTCGATCATCCCTAGTGAAGCAATATGATAGAGATATTTAAACTCTCCAAAAATACAGTGCATCTATGTACGTCAGCTCAAGTACAAAGTCCTTCAGTGCAGAAGAAATAAATAGTTTGATCGACGATCTTGATTGTGTATCACCCAACACTGTGACAAATAATAGTGACTGATGTTACCGCGATGTAGTGTTATAACACCTCTGTGTGTGCTATACGCTTACCTTACGGCTGTAAGGAAACAGCATGGATAGCACTCTGTAGACAGGTAATATGCATGTGATTGAACAGATGCCTATATGAGGTCTCCCAGCACGACCTCCAATGGAAATGCTCTGGGGCTGGTAATATCTGGTGCAATCAGTGGAAGTCCTCTAGATGGTCCGGGTATCAGATCAATGTTTATAATATGAAAAGAGAGGAAGGCTCCACGTAGCGTAATATTGTAGGTTACTTTTTATTTAAGCAAAGATTAAGAAAACCCACATAAGTGTATCAGGTGCAGTACATCAAATATATGAGCCATGAGCTCATTCTCAGGCAGCACCTCCGGTTTCACCTATCAAGCGCGGTCCTGACGTGCAGCATTGTGCACACGTGACTTCATCAGTTCCTTATGCTCTCAACTGAACTTTCAAGCCATTCAATGTCTGGTGTCACAACTGATCACATGTATAGCACTTCAGATCAAACAGAGTTTTGGAGGCAGCTTCCTTGGCTTTAAATGATAGAAGGGTTTAGTTCCCCTTTTGAAATTCGTTTTCTATAGTGGCTGCTGCTGCAGCCACTGATCTGGAACTAGTGAATGAGTGAGCTATTCATTTTTTAGGTGTTCCTCCTTTGTAAAAAGGAGAAGAGGGGTCACAGATGCAAAAATTACACCATTTACATAATTTCATTACTGTGATAACCAATCACAGCAATCACGTAGTACAAAGATGCTCAGATAGGTTCCGGTACAGTGTCTTAAGAGGACAGGTCAATTCACAGATATTAAAGGGGTTGTAAAGTCAGAAGGTTTTTTTTTTTTATCCTAATGCATTCTATGCATTAAGATAAAAAACCTTCTGTGTGCAGCAGCCCCCCTCAGTCCCCCCTGATGCTTACCTGAGCCTCATATCGGTCTCAGCCGACTCACCTCCTCATTGGCTAAGACACAGCAGCAGCGCCATTGGCTCCTGCTGCTGTCAATAAAAGTCAGCTAGCTAATCAGGAGAGAGAGGGGGTGGGGCCAGACCACAGCTCTGTGTCTGAATGGATACACTGAGATGTGATTCAACTGGGCACTCAAAGAGAGGGAGGGGCCAGGATTGCTGAAGAAGCACTTGAGAAGAAGAGGATCTGGGCTGCACTGTGCAAAACTAACTGCACAGAGGAGATAAGTATAACATGTTTGGTATTTTTCTTGATATAAAAGTGAGACTTTACAATCACTTTAACAGACACACTTGTAACCCAAGAACTTTTTCTGGATTTACATTTATAAACAGCAGTCCAGAATACAACACTACAGTAAGGTGGTGACATTTGCCAGGCTGCCACTCAAGTAAAATTGGTCATTTATACTTGGTGACCATGTTTATGATCTATTATACATTTTCAAGTCTTAATGATAAATGTGATCAGCCCCCCAGTTGCTGAACACTGACAGTAGAAAATAATCGCTTGTCAAAGCAATTACTTTGAAACATTGTTTTAGGCTAGATTTACATCTGGCAATTTTGGATCAAAATCACACTGCAATAGTGGCACCACGTGTGTTTGCGTGTCATTCAGTTTTAATGGCACCTCAAACATGGTGCAGTTTTGCTGTGACTGTAATGTGATAAATCACACGGCAATCACAGAAAACCACATCGTACAAAGCTTTTCGCCCAAATGAAGCTTCTGCTCCTCTTTTGGGTACAACTTGGGTACAACAAGTCTGCCAAATTTTACATGCAATTATCGCTAGCGGCTTGTATAGCAATAACCACTGTCTTCTCCTGGCAGGGACAGCTTCTCCCTCCGGGAGGATACAATGGCTTGATGGGAGGATCTCCCCTGTCAATACCGACCCATAGTTGCATAAAAGAAATTCACTCTCTGTATGGCCAGCTTTAGGCAGGAAGTGTGTTACTGGCCAGATCACCAGGAAAAAATAAAGTCTAAAAAGGAAATATATGCCGCAACCACATTTATGGATTGGTAAGCTTGAAGTGGACCTTCACCCTCTTCCACAAATTCCTTCCATTTCAGCCCTCCTCCCTTCCTGTAAGAGTATGGCGTTGTTTGTTTTCTTGTTTTTTGTTTACCTTTTGTTTACCCATTCAAGAAAAGGAGGAGGGGATGGGTCTATCAGCATGTCATCGAGAGGCTTGCCTGCAGAACCTGGAAGAGCTGACAGGCCTCTTGATGACATTAGAGAGAACATGGCGGTGTGAGACAGAGCTGTGGCCTGGCATAGAAGGATCTCAGCAGGACAACGCTGGATCCACTGGATGGGTAAGTATCTGAAATGTGCAGATGACACCTTAAGGTGAGCGGGGACATAAAAAATATTGGGGGGGGGGTCGTCTGGAGGTCCGCTTTAAGTATGTTACATTTTTGGTTTTTCGTGTATAAATACTTAAAGAGTTCATTCACACCAGCTGCAGTGTGGCTACTCCACTAAAGTCCCACCGCATGACAAGAAAAAATGCCTTGTTTCCTATATGCCAGGTTCACACACTGCACTGCGGAAGTTTTTTTCAGTACAGCACAGTGCGAAGCAATCCAGCATCTTGCACCACGCGGTGTCCAACTGAACTTAAGGAAATATCTGTGTCAAAAAAGTGAAGAGTGTGATGCAGTGAGATAGGTGCTTTGGGACTGCAGCGATCCCACCGGACTGCTTTTTTTAAGGTTCCTCTTCCACACATTTCTTGGAACTCTACTCTAAACTATCTTCACTGATCTAAAATATATATATATATATATTTTTCTGCTATGATATTAACCCTGAAATACATTTCATGTGAATTTTATGTAAAAGACTTTTACATAAAGTAAACCATTTTTATGTTTTAGTTGCCCTTTAAGTAGATGCTTCAAAGTTAATTGCTGATAGTTATAGTGTTTGTTAAGCTAGCGTACATACAGCTATCCATAATCACATACACTTTTTAGAAAACAAGTAAATCCAATACTGTTTTAAGTAGTTTTCAATCGAAGAAATTTGTGAGATGTGCCCTGTAATCTTGATTAAGAGAGTTTAATTACATTTCCACTCCAGATTCCATAAAATGTACTTTATGATGTACAGATTGCTGATTTCCTGCAGAACATACAATTTGTATATTCTGTTGAGAAAGCAAAACTGCAAAATGTCCTTCGATTTGTGTTTGAACGGCAATCTATCTATTAACCTTGTCAAAGGCTAGAACAGCTGTAAAATGATGGAGAAGGACATGCATCCTCATTTTTATAACAGTCTTTGTTGGACTTTTACAAGATTAGGTGCTATGCCAGTTTAATGTGTGCTTGGGAATAGTCCTGAGATTCTGTTTTTTTCTGTATAATTTTAAGAAAAATGAACAATGAATATGAATTAGAATAAAAAAATACTTCATACATAAATCATCTTCATTCAAGAAATCAACCTGTGTACTTTAAAATTCCATTTGGGAGGTTTTTTCAAAAGTCCTGCAGTAGTGGAACTGTGCATAATTTATCCACAGGTGAAACATGATATCTATCTATCTATCTATCTATCTGTCTGTCTGTCTGTCTGTCTGTCTGTCTGTCTATCTATCTATCTATCTATCTATCTATCTATCTATCTATCTATCTATCTATCATTGGCCAAAAATTCAACCTATGTGCTTTAAAATTCAATTTGGGGGATTTTTGTAAAAGTCTTAAGCTGGCCACACATTGCCATTTTCTTTCCTTTAACCACAGGTTGGAGGAAAGAGAATCACTTGATTCTCCTATAAAAGCACATTCATTGTTGATGGGGGAAACTCTCCCACTGTGCTATTGTATTCTGACAGCAGGAGGATACATACAATGACTACTGCTGCCCGCTATAGCTGGGATTGAGATTATCCTAGATTTTGTAACCTCATTGTTTGTCCTTTGAGGATTCATAGAGATAAAAAAAATCTTACAAACATTGAATTCACCCTAAAGCCAGCCATACATGGTTTGAATCTCAGCCAGTCCAGCAGGAATCAATCAACAACCAGCCTGCCGGATTTTCTTGCAATTATCGCTAGTGGCTGCTATAGCCACCAACAATAATCACTGTGGTCTCCCAGCAGGGATGGTCTAATACCCACCCACCCTGTCTATGACAAACTGGGGCAGTTAGCATTTTTGTGGATTGCATCACTTAGTTTTAATGAATATTTTGATAGCATAGTGCACATAAATGCCGATATAAAAAAAAAATTACTTTACTGCAATAATGCTATCTAACAACAAGTATTGGCCAACGTTGGAAACTCGACACTGCTTTCAATAGGAGGAATACACTAAAGTACATCTAGAAGAAAATGCTTGAGTGATTCTTTTCTGCTTTTGCTGTGCTTTTTTTCCAAAATACCCTTGACGTCCAATTTGGAAGGTTTTAACATTCCTTAAGGGACCAAGGTCAGCATATGGTTCAAAGTGTCCTACTTTCACCATATCTTACACCAAATTCCAATTACACAAAGTAAAGGGATTGAAAGGCTGTTTTACCTTGCAAGTGTCAAAATAATTCAACATCAAATTCATAAACCAGAGGATAGGGAATATTTTTGTCACAGGGGAAAGGAGAATCATGACAATAGCAAGTTGTTTTTATATGCCAGGGCAAAAGATTAAAGAGCTGGGAATTATGTACGTAAGAGCATAATCTATGTTTTTTCATGCATGGATTTCCCAGTGTGTAGGCTTCCTCAAACTGTACCTGTTTGGCGTCAAGGTGTGAAATCAGAAGGCAGCGGGTATTTTTGTCTGCCAGCATAATATCTCTTGATGTAACAAGAAGAATAACAGCGAAACAAACATAACAGAGAAGACATCAGGGGAGGTGTGATAAAAGAATCAGATCTGCTACATATCTGTCACATTAACCTAACAATTATTTCAAAAGAAAATCAATTCCGTTGATTTATATGTGCATTTTTTTCCAGAAATGGCTATGGAAAAACATCAGCTCAATTTAAGAAACCATGCTATTCATTTAGTGTACATACGTATTTATAGTGTATATATATATATATATATATATATATATATATATATATATATATATAAATATTCTATATAGGTAAGCAGTCAGTTTAGTCAGTTACATTGGTGGTCAGTAGTTACTTTGGCAGGCAGTGCGAGGTCAATAGATGATTGGTATTTGCTATTTACTTATCCACTTAAAGACCAGGCTTTTTCTGGCAATTTTTGTTTACATGTAACAACCAGGTATTTTCCTAGAAAGTTACCTAGAACCCCCAAACATTATATAGGCCCTATAGAATAAATTGGTGGGTTTTGCAATTTTTTTATGTCAAACAGTATTTGTACAGCAAACAGAATTTTCAAAAGCAATTTTTGGGAATAAATATATACTTTTTTATTTTGATGAAAAAAAAAACACAATAAATATTGCAATTGCTTGTAAAATATAAAAGATGATGTTACGCTGAGTAAATAGATACCAAACATGTCACGCTTTACAATCGTGCACGCCCATGCAACGGCAACAAACAACATAAATTTTACTATCCATAGGTGACACATTAACCACTTGCCGACCAGCTGCGCAGATAAATGGTGGCAGGTTGGTAGGTTCCCATGAAACTATGTGCGTCGATTCGCGGGAGCAATCATGGGGGCGCGTGCGTGCCACTGGAGGCATACGCACCCATCCGCCAGCGGGGAAGCTGATCTGAGAGGCTGACAGGCACAATTGCCATCTAGCAAAATGCATTGTGGTCTGCTTACCTTCTGAACTTCCAGTATATCCAGCGACATCACTTCCGGCTCTCTTGTGGAACGCATATATCGCAAAGGTAAATTGTTTTAATATAGTTACCCAGTGGTTGCATTTCAAAATGTAAGTGATTGCAATAGCAGAGGCAAAACAACTTCCTATTGCTACCTTCCACAACTTTTACCCCTAGCAACAGCCCAATCCAGATAACCCCACCGTTTAAAAATTGCTCCAAATGTTTACCTCCACCTTACAGTTTCAGCTCGAAGAGCATTTTATCTTGGCACAAATAGATTTACCTACATATATAGATTTTAGAATTCATGTACAATCATATAGTGCTGGGCTATAAAGGTGTCACACATACCATAATCGTGTATATAAAATTTTCCTATTTTCATAAATCCAGTCACACCATAAAAGACAGTCATTCCACTCTACTGAACAATAGTAAAATAAAATAAACACCCATATAATGCTATTAACAAAAGGAAGGACAATCAGCGCAATCAATAACTAAAAACCTAAAAAAGCTTGCAAGCTGAACACTGACCCAGGTACATTACTAAAGCCTAGACAGACAAAATTCATAAAATATATAGTGCAGCATAAATCCTAAAATCATTTATTGATGAGAAAGGTCCATTCGTTAAAAGTGATAAACCCCAAAAATCCCTCTCAGAAAGTCTATCAATGGTAGCTAAGGTCCACAAAGGGTGCTGGAAAGAAATCCACTGGAGATGACACTCCCTTCACCAGAAAGCACTCAGATGCGCTCACCTCATTTAAAGACCCCTGTATTACCAGTGGGTCAGACAGGATTAGATCGAATCAGAGGACAGGAAGGATCTCTTGAGTCATCCACTTGACACCAACCCTATACTGGGCCTTGAGTACATGAGATGAAAACTTCCGTAACCCTGATGGGTTAACCGCACACCAGACAGTCAAAAACAAGAGGGAAGAGATCTAAGTGCATATCATTTAAAATCTACAATGTATTGATCAGTAGTACACTTACAGACAGTTCCTCAAGTTCCAGCGTATGAACAATGGACAGTGCAGAGTAAAGCAGAAGCATCAAGCCGATGCCAGAACCTCTATCTAGCTATTACAGTATCCCACAAAAGTGATTACACCCCTCTCATATTTGTAAATATTTTATTGTATCTTTTCATGTGAGAACACTGAAGTAATTACACTTTGCTACAATGTAAATTAGTGAGTGTACAGCTTGTATAACAGTGTCAATTTGCTGTCCCCTCAAAATAACTCAACACACAGCCATTAATGTCTAAACTGCTGGCAAAAAAGTGAGTACACCCCTAAGTGAAAATTTCTAAATTGGGCCCAAACTGTCAATATTTTGTGTGGCCACCATTATTTTCCAGCACTACTTTTACCCTCTTGGGCATGTAGTTCACCAGTGCTTCACAGGTTGCCACTGGGGTCCTCTTCCACTCCTCCATGAGGACATAATGGATCTAGTGGATGTTAGAGACCTTGCACTCCTCCACCTTCTGTTTGAGGATGCCCCACAGATGCTCAATAGGGTTTAGGCTCAGAGACATGCTTGGCCAGTCCATCACCTTTACCCTCAGCTTCTTTAGCAAAGCAGTAGTCTTCTTGGAGGTGTGTTTTGGGTAGTTATCATGTTGGAATATTGCCTTGAGTCCAGTCTCCGAAGGGAGGGGCTCATGCTCGGCTTCAGTATGTCACAGTACATGTTGGCATTTATGGTTCCCTCAATGAACTGTAGCTCCCCAGTGCCGGAAGCACTCATACAGCCCCAGACCATGACACTCCCACCACCATGCTTGACTGTAGGCAGGACACACTTGTCTTTGAACTTGTAATCCTCACATGGTTGCCGCCACACACGCTTGACACCATCTGAACCAAATAAGTTTATCTTGGTCTCATCAGACCACAGGACATGGTTCCAGTAATCCATGTATCCTCAGTCTGCTTGTCTTCACCAAACTGTTTGTGGGCTTTCTTGTGCATCATCTTTAGAAGAGCCTTCCTTCTGGGACGACAGCCATGCAGACCAATTTAATGTAGTGTGCAGCATATGGTCTGAGCACTGACAGGCTGACCCCCCGCCCCTTCAACCTCTTTAGCAATGCTGGCAGCACTCATACGTCTATTTCCCAAAGACAACCTCTGGATATGACGCTGAGCACATGCACTCAACCTCTTTGGTCGACCATGGCGAGGCCTGTTCTGAGGGGAACCTGTCCTGTTAAACCACTGTATGGTCTTGGCCACCATGCTGCAGCTCAGTTTCAGGGTGTTGGCAAACTTCTTATAGCCTAGGCCTTCTTTATGTAGAGCAACAATTCTTTTTTTCATATCCTCAGAGAGTTCTTTGCCATGAGGTGCCATGTTGAATTTCCAGTGACCAGTATGAGAGAGTGAGAACAATAACACCAAATTTAACACACCTGCTCCCCATTCTCATCTAAGACCTTCTAACACTAATGAGTCATATGACACTGGGGAGGGAAAATGGCTAATTGGGCCCAATTTTGACATGTTCACTTAGGGGTGTACTCACTTTTGTTGCCAGTGGCTTAGACATTAATGGCTGTGTATTGAGGTATTGATGTATTTTGAGGGGTCAGTAAATTTACACTGTTATGCAAGCTGTACACTCACTACTTTACATTAACATAATAAAATATTTACAAAAATGTGAGGAGTGTACTCATTTTTGTGAGATACTGTATATTCTGAGGAGAGCAAAACCTCTTCCTTCCAGAATATGCTGATGGTAAAGATAACTTACATAACCAGTAAGCCTGCTATAGGATGACTGCTGACAGCAGAAATATCTCTCTAATATCCTAACAGCTGTAATATGTTCTGCTACACTTAAAACACACAAAAATGAACACACAAAATTAAAAGCAAAGCTACCGGGTTCAAGATTGCGCTTGCTTTCACCAGGTTAGAAAACATCTTTTGAAGCCACCAAGACGATTTAACAAATTATTTTGCAGAGGTTGACAGCCTTGTTTTTTGTACTGGCATTGATGGTTTATTCACAGCTTAAGGTTGTTGGGATGACATACTAGAATGGCTTCTATTTATTAGTTTGTCAGTGTTAAGTCCCAAGGCTGTCTTGTTGCATAATGGTAATGTACGCCCTTCAATATCTGTTGATTATGCTTCACACATGAAAGATTTATATAAAAACATGGAGCTGTTGTTGAAGTGCATCCAGTACACCAAGTACAACTGGAACATCTGTGGAAATCTAAAAGAAGTGGCTCTGCTGCTTAGAATGCAGCTTGGGTTTACCCAGTACTGTTGTTACATTTGCAAATTAGACAGAGGTGCAAATGAATCACATTAGATTTTTTAAAAAAAATTGCCTCAAAAATAATTTGTTTCCAGAACTGGAAAATGTGGCACATGAATCACAGTGAAAGCAATGAACAAGAAAGGTGAAGGTTTTTGTTATTTGAGACAAATATTTCCAAGATTATCTGATGCCAAGATTAAGGAAGCATTTTTGTTGGTCCACAGATCAGATACATCATCAATGACAAGCAGTTCGAAGATCTGTTAGTGGGGCCAGAGAAAATCACCTGGAAAGCATTCAAGGATGTTGAGAATTTTCTTGGCAACTACAGAGCATCAAACTACATTCAGCTGGTTGACAAACTTCTTAAAGACCATGAAGTGTAACATGTCATTGAAGATTAATTTTCTGCATTTACACTTGGACTTCTTTCCTGAAAATCTAGGTGCAGTTTGGAACAAACATGGTAAAAGGTTTCATCAGGACATTGCCACATAGAAAAACAGTATCAGGGCAACTGGTATCCATTAATACCAGTTGACTTTTGCAAGACACTGAAGAGAGATGCACCAAATAAAAATCAGCAGCAAAACACTTTTAGCTCTGTTGAACTAATACATGTCAGAAACAGTATCCATTATATAAATGCTAGTCATTAACCACTTTAAGACTGTAGGATTTGGCTGCTTAATGACCAGGCCCTATTTTGCAATTCAGCACTGCGTGATTTTAACGGACAATTGTGCGGTCGTGCGACGCTGTACTCAAACAAAATTGATGTCCTTTTTTTCCCACAAATAGAGCTTTCTTTTGGTGGTATTTGATCACCAGTGCGATTTTTATTTTTTGCGCTATAAACAAAAAAAGAGCGACAATTTTGAAAAAAATAACAATATTTTTCACATTCTTTTATATGAAATTCTCAAAAAATAAAAAAAATGTAAAAGTCAAAATTTTTTACCATTTTAGGCCAATTTGTTTTCTGCTACATATTTTTGGTAAAAAAAAATTGCAATAAGCGTATTTTGATTGGTTTGCGCAAAAGTTATTGCGTTTTGTAACTACGGGAAAGATTTATGTCATTTTTATTGTTTTTTATTTTACTAGTAATGTCGGCGATCTGCGATTTTTTGCGGGACTGCGACATTGCGGCGGACAGATCGGACCCCTTACTGACATTTTTGACACTTTTGGGGGTACCAGTGACATTACTACAGTAATCAGTGCTAAAAATATGCACTGTTACTGTAAAAATGACACTGGCAGGAAAGGGGTTTACATTACTGGTGATCAAGGGGTTAAGTGTGACCCTAGGGGCGTGATTCTAACTGTAGAGGGGCCTGGCTTGTGAGATCATCACAGAGACCTGCGATCCTATATAGCAGGATCACATAGCCTCTGTGATAATCTAAGGGAGAATGAAAGACGGCTGTGTTTACATCAGCCATCCGTCCTTTTCTCTCAGGTTACGGGAGATCGCGAGTGGCCGGAAGCCATCGGAGCCGCTGGTCACATGCACTGGCTCCCCAGCTGACGAGAAGGCACTCAGCAGTGCATGCATGTAATACAGTTCCGTATTGCTCGAGAAGGGATGGGACATCCCCTGGGGGGGGGATCCTGCATTTCGGACATTACATCCCTTCTCAAGCAATACGGAACTGTAGTATGCACTGCTGAGTGCCTTCTAATGTAAGTGCAGCTCTTTAAATACATTTCTTGTAATACCAAGCGGAGAGCACTAGATTTTGTTCTGTTTACCTTCATATGTACATCTGACCGTATGAGAGTGGAGACAGGAACCTGAAAGCACTTTCCCATGGGAACCACCATTTGTATCTACATACCCTAGTGTGGGAACAGCTGTATAAGACCCGGGGTGATTCTTGAGTCTAAGAGTGAGGTGAGAGGCCACTCTAGCTGGTGGTGGGGGTGTCATATCACAAGTTGCTGTATGGGAACTATATAATGGACTGTTTTGGTCACTTTTTATTGCACATTATATAATCTGCACTATTCAAGGATTTTTTGTTAGCACTATATGGAAGGAATGGTGATTTATGTACTGTGATTTTTATGATTTATATTTATACACATTATTTTATCTGGCGCAACACTGTTTGAGTATATTTAGTTTTGGATTGTGAGGAGTGAACACAGTTTGGTGTGTGCAGCCGGATAGTAATTATTATTGAAGGATCACTAATTTTATTTTCACTAAGCATTTTCACTATATATTGAATTATTTATTTATTTATCATATTTTTGCGCTGATAATTTTTTCACTATTTTTTGTACTCCTGTTAACTCCTGGGATTTGTGCAGAAGCTATCCCAGGAGTCTTCAGGTAGCTTTTTTCTTTTGTTCTCCTGAGAGTTCTGTGTTTTAAAGGGCAGAGCAGGGCGGAGGAGGAAGGTAGAGAGCCACGTCCAGAGACTATGGATCAGTCTTTTAGAGGGCAGAGGAGGAAGAGGGAGAAACATGTCTGGTCCTTGAGAGGGCAGAAGAATGACTCTCTGCCCAAAAGCCCTGACAGTGTGAGCACCGCAGAGATTGGGGAGCAGGAATAGTCACTGGAGGGAGGGGGGGGCAGTGTTCAGTGCATGGTGAGTGCAAGCACATTGCCGTCTGCATGACAGAAGTCCACAGGTCAGGTCAGTTCACTGGCAGCATAATATTGCTACATCTATCATTGTATGATCATAACTGCAGGTGTCATTGAGGGTGTGTCTGTCTGCCTGTCTGTCTGTGTGTTATGCATACCCCAGGAAACAGCCACTGGTTTCACCTGCCCTAACATAAAATGGCCGCTCACACAGCACAGGTAAGCAGTGTGCTAATAATCATTACATGAAAAATACAGCCTGTATTTAAAAATAAACTCCCTAAATGTCTTCACCAATATCTGTGGCTGCTGCATGGTTTTTGTTTTTTTTTTGTCTTTCACTGAAGTTCTTCTTTAATTTCCTATTTCTTAAGATGCGTATGTGATGCAGTCATCCTTAATATATTTCCTTTTTCAGGAAACTTTTGAAAAAAATTCTTGTTCAGTATAATATCTACATTCTATCAAGGTGAGAGAGAAAATATTTTTATCGATTAAAGATCTTTAATATTTATTAAAATTTAACAATAGATGATAATTGGGTGCAACTGATGATTACCTTTTCACAACTCCTTCCTTTCCCCCTTTACAACCCCATTCAGACCTCAGATTAGTAAGGTAGCTCAAAGCACACTGAAGGAGTCCATATACAGACTTTCCTTGTGGCTCTGTGTCATGGTTTTATTTTTGTCACATGACCAGAAATAGGAAGTGGAAACAGAATAGGTCTACCCAATAATCTTTGCAGGTACCACACCGGTTAGAGGTTTGATAGCAGCATTAGGTGTTCTTGAATCCAGTGATAGGACATAAGGTGGGTTAAATCCCAAGACAGTCCCATGGAATTTAGAACGGTAGAGAAGTATGCTTTCTGTGGTGCCTTTGCCACTGGAACAAAAAGTGAGGGAAATCTCTCCAATAGTGATGGACGAACATCGGCCGGGGCGGTTCGCGAATGTCAACCGCAAATTTTCTCAAAAGACCACAAACTTTTTTTCATAAATCAGCCAGAACTGACAGCAGCTGAATATGCAAATACATATACAGTAGGGTCCACTCACACATCTGTAAAATGGGTCCGCATCCATTCCACAATTTGACGGAACGTTTACAGACGCATTGATTTTCAATTCCAGTCTGAAAAATTAGGCATTCACAGGATAAAGAAGTAAGTGTCGGCCATTACAGGCCCCAAAAATTAGCCCACATGTGTTTACCTGACAGCTGAGAACGTTGTATTCTGTGGCTGAAGGTACATTAGACATTCACAGGATTCAGAAGTAAGTGTCGGCCAGTATTGACCCCAAAAATTAGCCCACATGGGTTTACCTGACAGCTAAGAACGTTGTATTCTGTGGCTGAAGGTACATTAGGCCTTCACAGGATACAGAAGTAAGTGTCGGGCAGTATTGGCCCCAAAAATTAGCCCACATGGGTTTACCTGACAGCTAAGAATGTTGTATTCTGTGGCTGAAGGTACATTAGGCATTCACAGGATAAATAAGTAAGTGTCGGCCATAAAAGGCCCCTAAAATTAGACCACATGGGTTTACCTGACAGCTAAGAACGTAGTATTCTGTGGCTGAAGGTTCATTAGGCATTCACAGGATACAGAAGTAAGTGTCGGCCAGTATAGGCCCCAAAAATTAGACCACATGGGTTTACCTGACAGCAAAGAATGTTGTAATCTGTGGCTGGAGGTACATTAGTCATTCACATAAAAAATAATTGTCAGCCCTGAAAGGCCGCAAAAATTGCCTGTTATGCCGCTGTATTTAGCGAAGACAAGGACCAGGAATTTTTGTGGGTGGATGGCGGTCTGGCGGATATTTGTAGCCTGGCATGAGGAATTTCAATGAAACATGGTCTACTGGTCATAGGTGTTGAATTCCTCAGAGATCCATGCCTCATTCATTTTTATAAATGGGAGGTAGTCTAAACTGTCATGAGCTAGGCGAGTGCGCTTATTGGTCACGATCCCCCCTGCTGCGCTGAACGTTCTTTCGGACAGGACACTGGATGGGTGGCAAGCCAACATTTCCATTGCAAATTGTGCAAGCTCTGGCCAGAGGTCAAGCCTGCCCACTCAGTAGTCCAGGGGTTCATTACTCCTCAGAGCGTCCACATCGGCCGTTAAGCCGATGTAGTCGGACACCTGTCGGTCTAGGCGTTCCCTGATGCTGGATCCGGAGTACAGCTGTTGATGGGTCGGCTGAAAGAAGGATCTCATATCTGAAGTGACCAACACATCTTCAAAACGCCCTCTTCTTGCAGGTGCTGTTGGATTGCTAACTGTCTCTCTGTGACTGGAAATTCCTCTGCCAGCGCACGCAAAAGCAGAATGCAGCATTTCCCGCAGCAAGGCCTGGAAGTGCTGCATTCTGACCGCCCTCTTTGATTGTGGTAACATTTCCTCCATTTTTTGTTTGTACCGGGGGTCTAAGTACGTTGCCGCCCAGTACTAGTCCTTGGCCTTTATGCTTTTTATACGGGGGTCCCCCTTAAAACCCCTTAAAACACTGGAGCATGAAGGCCCCCATTTGCACTAAACTGGAAGTGGTGTAGTGGCCTGCTTCCAGCTCATCATCCAGGATAATGTCGTCCTCGTTCTCCTCCCCCCATCCACGGATAACACCAGGGATCCCAGAAAGGTTTAAAGCATGATCTTCCTGCTCCTCCTCGTCCCCCCGCCACCATCCTCCTCTGACTCCTCTTCAGACTCCTGCTGTTGACTTGTCTCAGATGGAGTAGCACCCACTGGGAATGCATCCAACATTGCGACTTCCTCATCTTCCTGCTCCTCAACGGCTTGATCAATGACACGACACAATGCACGCTCCAGAAAGAAGGCGTAAGGTACGATGTCACTGATGGCGCCCTGGCCGTGACTGACCAGTTTGGTGATCTTATTGAATGGCCGCAGAAGTCTGCATGCGTCGCGCATGAGCAGCCACTGGCAAGGTTAAAAAAACCCAAGCTCCCCAGAACCTGTCATGCCGCAGA
Organism: Pelophylax lessonae; assembly: GCF_965119305.1. Lineage (NCBI taxonomy): Eukaryota > Metazoa > Chordata > Amphibia > Anura > Ranidae > Pelophylax > Pelophylax lessonae. Next base: position 585,080,004 of record NC_138770.1, read on the forward strand.
GTTCGTACAGGTAGTCGTTAACTGCACAATTCTACTGGAGCAGCCTATCAAGCATATGCAATGTTGAATTCCATTGCGTCAGGCAGTAACAAATAAGACACCTGACGGCAGGTTGTGTCGCCGCTGAATGTCAGCAAGGCGAGCCATGGCTGTGTAAGATCTTCTGAAATGGCCCGAGATTTTCCTGGCCTGCTGCAAGACGTCTTGGACCCCAGGGTTTTTGGCATTGAATCGCTGCACGACCAAGTTCAGGACGTGTGCCATGCATGGCACGTGTGTTATTTTGCCCTGTTTCAGAGTGCTCAGCAGATTGTCGCACACCACTTTACCAACTGTCAAATTCAGCGGTGTCAGCCACTGATCTGCCTGTGAACGCAAAGCTGAAAGGAGTGCAGGACCAGTGTGGCTCTTGGCTTCCAGGCACAACAGACGCAGCACAGCATGGCAACGTCTCACCTGGCATGTTGAATAGGTTCTGGGGATCTTGGGCGGCGCAGCGGAAGAGACTGTGGCAGCGGAAAAGGAGGAGTCAGCCGAGGAGGAGAGGGAGGATGGAGGAGGAGAAGAGGAGGCAGGCCTGCATGCAATCCGTGGCGGTACAACCAAATCTACATGGGTGCCATGGGTTACATGCTTGATTGCCGTCAGAAGGTTCACCCAGTGGGCAGTAAAAGTGATATACCTTCCCTGCCCGTGTTTGCTAGACCATGTGTCTGTGGTCAGATGTATCTTGGCACCAACACTGTGTGCCAGAGATATATTCACTTGCTGCTGAACATGGCCATACAGCTCTTCTGTGAGAAATATTTCCTGCCTGGACCTTCCATTGTGGTGTTCCAATGGGCACAAATTTACGAAAGGCCTCTGAGTCCACCAGTTTATATGGCAGTAGTTGGCCGGCTATCAGTTCTGAAAAGCCAGCAGTCAAACGTTGGGCAAGAGGGTTATCCGGCGTCATCATTTTTTTCCACTCCAACATTTGGGCCACAGAAGCCTGTCTTTTTCCAGAACAATGTGACGACGGCACGATGGAAGGTGGAGTGGAGCACAATTGTGAGGAGAGAGGAGAAGGAGAAGAGGCTGGACGGTGAGAGCCTGGAGTGTGGCTTTGTGGGTTCTGACGGTGTTGCTCCCACTGGGCTCGGTGATGGGAGTTCAGGTGCCTTCCTAAGGCAGTCGTCCCTAGGTGAGTGTTGGGTTTACCGTGACTTATGCGTTGACTGCAAAGGCTGCAGATTGCAACACTGTTGTCAGCAGCGGACACATTAAAAAAAGCCCAGACTGCGGAGCCATGAGCCGGCATCCTGGGAGCGCCAGATGTGACTGTACATGGTTGATGGCTCACTCCTGATACATTTGCAGTCTGCTTTGTACCTCTTGTGCAATGCAAGTTCTGCCTGCCTCTCCTCCCTATCTGCCGGTCCGTCTCTCCCTCTGAACTCCCCTCCTCTTCCTCTCTTGTTGCCACCCACGTGACGTCCATAGACACGTTATCATCCACGTCACCTTCCCCACCACTAAACTTCGAGATCTCGGAGTAGGCAGCAACAGCGGGGACCAACCTCCTTGGGCTGATCTGGGTACTGTCGTCAAACTGCTGATTAGCGGCTGTTGCTACCTTCTCTTCCTGATCCGATGCCAATAATGGCTGCACATCGCAAATGTCTTGTGATGGATCGGAAAATAATTCCAGAGACTCAAGCGGAGGGTATGTGGTGGTGTGTTTGTGGTGGTGTCTTTGGGGGTGCACACAGCAGAGAGTGAAGAGGGTGCAGATAGAGAGGATGAGGAGGGTGCAGAAGAGGAAGGCTGAGTGAGCCACTCAACCAAGTCTGGTGCATCCTTTGACGTAATCGAACGCACCTTATGAAACGTCACAATTTGGCTCTGGCCTACTGTTCCTGCCCTACCCCTATCACCCCTGCGTAAGTGTCTCCTCTTCCTCTGCCTGTCATGTTTTAAAATTACCCTGAGACAAAAGTCTCTAGAGAATCGCACTATATCCGGAAAAAGGTATATAACACCTGCTTCAATTTTAATCTGTGGTATTGGGGGGGGGGGCACAGGTTTATCACACCAGTTCTACAAATAATTGGCCAGTAACTGTTGTCACTGAGTGTAGAACAGTTAACACAGCAAAATAGGCCACATTTTTGCAGGACTAAAATACAATCTTAGAAAAGTATACTGTTAAATAACACCCCACTTCAATATGTGGTATTGGGGGGGCCACTGGTCTATTACACCAGTTGTTCAAAAAATTGGCCAGTGAGTTTGGCACTGTGTGTAGCAGAGTTAACACAGCAAAAGAGGCAATATTGTTGCAGGACACAAATACACTTAGGAAATTATACTCAGATAACACCCCACTTTAATATGTGGTATTGGGGGGCCACTGGTCTATCACACCAGTTGTTAAAAAAATTGGCAGCTGAGTTTGGCACTGTGTGTAGCAGAGTTAACACAGCAAAAGAGGCAATATTGTTGCAGGACACAAATACACTTGTAAAAGTATACTCAGATAACACCCCACTTCAATATGTGGTATTGGGGGGGCCACTGGTCTATCACACTAGTTATAATACATTAAAAGTGCTTTTGTCACTGTTTGTAGTATTGCTGCAGCAACGCTCAGTCACCACACCAGTCACAATGCTGCACAGTGCACAATACAAATCCACTATAATATGCTTTCTATATTACAAAGTATATTATACCATGGATTACACCCCTATATAGTGCACTGCACACCTATACCAAATAAATAGTGGCCCTTGAAATGACTTTTGTGGACATTAACAGAGTGATTTGTGTCACTGCTGATCTCTGTCCCTGGAGCACACTGGATACCTGTCCCTAAACTGAAAAACTGTACACCTATACCAAATAAATTGCAGCCCTTTAAATGACTTTTGTGGACATTAACAGAGTGATTTGTGTCACTGCCGATCTCTATCTGTCCCTGGAGCACAGACTGGATACCTGTCCCTAAACTGAAAATAGACTGTAATAGACCTATACCAAATACTATACTAGCCCTGAAAAGGACTTTTGTGGATCTTAACAGAGCTATTTGTGTCTGGCAATCTCTCCCTGATGAACACAGCAGACCTCTCCCTACGCTGACAAAAAGCAGAATGTGAAATGGCCGACAGCTCAGGTCTATTTATAGGGTAGGGGGCATGTCCATGTGCTGAAATGTTTCAATTGGCTGTCCCGTTCTACCTGACGGCTGAGTCATGGGTCAAAGTTCTCCCCAATGTAAACGAATATGGCCGCTGCAAACAACGCCATGTGTTCACAAAATTGGCGGGTAGCGAACAAGTAAAATTTGCCGCTAAACCGCCGCTGGGCGAACCTACTGAGACATGGGACAATTGCAGGTAGACGCGTTTCACGACATGGAAAGTCGCTTACTCATTACCACATGGGGGTAATGAGTAAGCGACTTTCCATGTCGTGAAACGCGTCTACCTGCAATTGTCCCATGTCTCACAGTTTGATCGTTGTTATTGTTTGACGAGGAATAAATCACTCTGTTTTTGATTTGAATTCCCGGAGTGAGGTCACTTCTTTCCTATTTGATCAACTCTGCTATAAGCCCTAGTGTCGGGAGGACACTTTTAAAATGTGAGTGTATTTGACATTAAATAAAAGTGTTTTGTTTATATGGTATCTCACTATGTAAGCCTATCCTTTCTCCCATACATCCCTATCTGAATCTACATGACTGTTTGCCTGAGGAATACTGAGTGAAGTGGGAAATCAGATCCATATATCCATATGCAGCGCTACTGCTGGTTTATAGCTTGACCAGTCATTCCATCCAGTGAGTTACTTTAGAGAGGGACTGGTGGAAGCAGCACAAAGGGCGCCTCACTGCGCACGCTACTTCTGAAGAGTTGGCACAATTTGCACTATACCTTTGAAGAGTCACACAGCTCGCACATTTTGCACAATTGCTGTTGTTGCACTTTATTGAACTTTGTTTTGGGACTTTTGTGGATCACTAATGATTTGATTCTACTTATTTTATCCACTTTTTATGAAATATTTATTTTTTTTTTTATTATTTATTTTGGACATTTGATCTTGTTATGAATTGTGATCATTTATTTTTCCAGCGATATTGCATAAATTAACACTTCATATTCTGTGCGTTATTTTGCACAGATCATTTTATCAGTTCATGGTAAACACATGTTTTGTATAATTTTTTTTTAACTATTGCATGGTTGATCATTGATCACATGCATATAGTTTTTTCTTTTTGTGTAACCACTTGCCTTTTAGCACTGTGCACTTTATTGAATTTTTATTTTTTATGTATTTTGCACATGTATAATTAGTTATGCACTTGTCACTTTATTTATATTGTGACAGGAAGTCAGGTAAATCTGTGGATGTTGTCACAGACAGGAGATACATGTCTGCTTGGTTTAGACAATTCACCAATTACTATAGGGTGTCGGCTGAAAAGGTAGCCAGGACGGCTTAAGGAAGTTGAAAGGCCTTCAGCTGTTCAGAATGAGGAAGTTAAGGCCTCTATAATTTGTCCAGAGGAAGTCTATTGATTGCTGCCTCCTGTGTGAGTAGAGGAGGACAGTCAGATGTGTGCCTCCCGACGCTGTGTGAGCATGGGAGAAGGAATGCCTCCTGAAGCGATGTGCGCTGAGGAGCGTAAAAAGTGTGAAGACTACTCAAGATGAGGTCTTGGATTGTTTCTATGTGAAAAGAAACCAATGGACATTTCCTGTGTGAAGGGAAAATGAATTAAGACTGAAGACTACTCAAGGTGAGGTCTGGGATTGTTTCTATGTGAAAAGAAATAAATGAACTATTTCTATGTGAAGAGAAAAGGGACATTTGCTGGGTGAAGAGAAAAACCAATGGAATGTGATCTATGTGAAGAGAAAAGGGACATGTTCAATGTGAAGAGAAAAGGGACATGTTCAATGGACATTTGTTGTGTGAAGAGAAAAAACATGGACTATTGAGTGTCTGCTGTAGGATCAGCAAAGTCTGCCCAACAGTAGGTTGGGGACAGACTTCCTTAGGTAGGTTCCTGTGTGTGAGAAGGTAGCCGCCCACAGTGGCAAGGATTTATTTTGTGTTTTATTTTATTTTGGATGTTTTTGACACTTGCACTTGTGTGAAGAAAATTGCATGAATAAACCAAACTGTTGTTTGCAACCACTTCTCGGCTATCTCCCTGTGTAACGAACCCCCCCAAAGGGGTCATCCACACCCGTCACCGAGCAAATCCCCTCAGAATATGTACAGTTGCGCCAATTTTTTTATCTTGGTTTAGTGGGACTGCGACATTGCGACGGACAGATCGGACACCTAACTGACACTTTTGGTGGGACCAGTGACATTACTATATTAATCAGTGCTAAAAATATGCACTGTAACTGAAATAATGACACTGGCAGGGAAGGGGTTAACACCAGGGCGATCAAAGGTTTAAATGTGTCCCTAGGGGGTGCTTTCTAACTGTGTGGGGGGTGGGCTTGCTGCATGAATGCAGAGACCTGTGTTCCTGAATAGTAGGAACACAGGATCCCTGTGTTCATCACCATCAGAACAGCGGTCTGCTGTGTTTACATCTGCAGACCGCTCTTCTGTCTCCATGGGGAGTGATTGCTGGTGCCCAGCAGACATCACGGCCGCTGGACCCTCTGATTGGCTCCCCCTGTGGCCAATCGGCACACACGCGCCCCCACTAGTGTCCCTCGAAACAACGTATATGTACGTCGTTTTGCGGGACAGAGATGACCTACCACAGTGTAAGTATGGAGGCTGGTCGGCATGTGGTTAAAGACCAAACTTTAGGATTTTAGTTTTTCGACAGAATGGTGAAGGGTAAGAACCCTTTTCAGATTTTTTACTGCTATCTGTGTCCCCACTATGAAGATTAACCCTCATTGTCTTGGTGACCATTGTCATGTACTGCTAAGAACCAGTGAAGTTTCTATTTTTACAAATTTTGCTATGCCTGGGGGCATGTCTTATGTATTCTACAGCATAACACATGTGTCCCCAGGCTTAGCAAAATGTGGAAATGTGGAACTTAGGTAATATTGACACATGAAGGTAATTCAAAGCTCTATGAACATTGGCACTTTAGCCTCCACTTTCCTGCTGTTAGAAGGTCATGGAACACTTTGTTGAGGTATGATATCCTAATAAACATCTATGAGTTTGTATTAGCACACTATATATACAGAACATAGCATTACAGTGACCTTTTTTGTATTCAAACCTTTAAAAGTCTGCCAAAGAGGAGAAATCACAACATGCACATCTTCTATACCACTCTCAGATTTAATGTCATTGTGTTACTGGGTCTGATTTTTCCTAGTTTCCTAGCTAAACCTTTCCACTTGTCACTATTCAATTCCACTGTGGTTGCCAGTAAAGTACTCTCATGGCTCAGTTATGGTTTATGTGAGTTCAGAGGCCAATGGGCAGGAGATGAGCAGGATTGGCACACACTGCCAGCACAGATTTTCTAAGAGGAAACAGTAGCAGTTGGCACATGTTTTCTTTAATGTTTTAATAAATGGAGGGAGGGTACCTTATGGGGATTATATTGTTGCTCCTTCTAGCTGAAAACAACTAGATTGGGGGTGATTTCCATCTCATATCTTCTAGCTGGGGAATTTGGAAAAAAGGTCCTGTTCACTACATTGTTTCCAATTAATTCTATATTAAGGGGCATTTGTAGACCCAAAAAACACGTTGACTACTTTTTGGATTGTCCCCCAGATTTGTATTGGAATATAGTAGAATCTTGAGCTTAGCATATTTTTGTTACATCTCCTATCTTTTGGTATCGTTACTTATTCCTGCACTTGCATGACAAATCCACAAACTGTACATGAGCATACAAAATAAAAATATATATATTCACACTATAGTGAATATCTGAATAAAAATGTGAAATATCTGTAGCAATTTCTGGTTCTGAGTCCTAAAGACGTCACTTCCTGTGGCCATGGAACGCATGCTGGTTACAGCATTCCCGGAAGTTCCACATGCATTTTAAAACGCTTGTTTTTATCTTCGTATATTTCGTACTGCGCAATAAGTTATCAGTCTTACAGTACTTTACTATTGGCCCCTTTTTTCATTCTAAACATGGGGAGCATCTGGAATGTTTGGAAGCCACATTGGGGAGATTTCTACTGGATCCTTGTGACCTGCCATTCCCTATATATATATATATATATATATATATATAGACTAAAAAGCTGGAAGTCCATTACCTCTGGTAAGTAGGGACACAGGAGGGGTGTGTGTCACATCACAGAGTGAATTATTATTTGGAGCACATCAGCACTTATAAGAAGACTGGAGCACAAGACCCCTTTTATGGAGATATTGTTTGGATATTGATTACTATTGGACATTTTTGGATTTTTAATTGGTTTCATATATGTTGTATGTGGTTGCAAGCGCTATATTGTTTTGTTTACATGAGCATAGCTTGTCAAAAGGGTTGCATTTGTCATTATGAGGCTTAATAGGCTGGAGACATTTACAGGAATAATATAACATTTTAAAGAGTGTCAAGTCTTTAAAGCACCAAAGTATTACCAGGGATAGTAACAAAGAACTTACTGGTGGAGTACACAGCCAATGGGTTTATGTACATCATCACTTTAGAGCATCTAAATAACAAGAAAACACCAATTGAAATACTTTATTTTCCTTTTCTGAGACAAAAGACTGACATAACAGGCATCATGTCAAACATATGTCCAAGCCATGTAGTCCATTGAATGATGGTTAAGCCTAGAGTAGTGTGGGCACCCTGTTGCTACTAATCGGTGAACTGAGGGAAGAGGAGATCTCTCTAAGTTGGAAGGGAGTTCAAACCCAACTATATATTTTAATGCAGCCTTTATTTTCTGTTTAAGCCTAAAAATACAGATACATAATACTGTAATTTTAATATATTTGATTTGAATAGATCAAAAATACTTACTATCACACGTCTTAAATTCTTCTGCTGTAATTGTTTTTGTATCTAATCAGGGAATACTGTAATTAAAAATAATTGCAGCTGTGTACGCATTGACCTTTTATGTAGAATCTTATACATACCTCATGAGAAACCTTGTTAGAATTCAATGCAGACGAAATTAAATTTAGAGCCCTAGCCAGTTTGTTTGCCATATCATGTAAAGAATTGATTTTCTTATTTTCATCTGACAGGCATTTTACAAAGAATGAGTTTAATTCTGCCATTTTATTAAACTCCCTGCTTAAGCGGCAGAAAAATAACTCTGCTTGCAGGGTAATAGTAAAGTATCTGTCTGATTGAATGACATATGTCAGCCTATGATGAATGACCCACAACCCCCTCTTCTGTCACTCAGGTAAAGGCCATTAATCTTCTTCGAGAGTCTAACAGGTCAGACCGCCATGACAGCAAAGTGTCTCCCCATGCCAATCGCAAGCATATAACAATAGGAAATACTTATTGTGAGAACAACATTGAATTATCATAATTTATGATGACTTTCCTTCCCCCCAGCATTGCTTCATTCAGAAATCAAGGAAGGGATAAATATGATTAGACAGATGGAGTGTAGGCCCAGACTGCCAGCTACCGAACCCCCTGCAGTGCTTGATGAGGAATGGAGCATCCCTACAAACCAATCACAGGGCTGGCAGTTCAATTACAGTATAATAAAGGGACATTCATCATTCAATTAGGCACCTGTCAGGATTTTACAAAAGGGAAAACTTCGAACCTGAGACTCCAGGGGGAAAGACATTACAATGAAGAAGCAGAGAAATAAATGAAAAAAGGACAAAGTCATTTACAGATGTTGGTAGGCATAACAGTTTCATGGAAGAATGTGGACCAGAAGCAACATTGCGATCCTATAAAATGTCACTATTCTTAGATACTTTAAGGTTAAAGCTTATACAGTCCACCAATGACTAATTAGCTATATATATATATATATATATATATATATATATATATATATATATATATATATTACACAGTTATAGATACATATACTTGCACTTTAGTATATTATAGAAGGACATACAGTACGTAATATTAGGTTAATGCTATCTTAGCGTAAAATTATCACATGCTCATCATACTAAAAACAAATACAGATAGAAAGGATAGATAGATAGATAGATAGATAGATAGATAGATAGATAGATAGATAGATAGATAGATAGATAGATAGATAGATAGATAGATAGATAGATTTAGATTCTTGGGATCCTTCAGTCTTGGAAATATGAGAATTTCGAGTCCTATTTGTAGGGAGTCCATTATTATTATTTTTTTTTTTTTTAAAGTAGACTGCGATGTGATGAATTTAGCTACACAGTCACCTCCCTGGCACTTGGAAATGTTATCATGCAGGGATAGAATGACACCAAATATGCAAATGTTCAATGGCCCACTAGAGCCCATTCATGAGAGATGTGGGTCAAGTGACTGCTGGGACCCTCTTCTGCTGTCACATAGACCTAGACACTTTGAGGGGGCATTTTTCATGATGCCAAACATTCCCCCTTATTTTATAAAAGGGGGAGGAGGGTTAATGTTCTCACATAGAAGTGGCTGGCCACATGAGCGATCAGATAAAAATGATTAGACTCCACTATATGAGCTATACAAGCCTGGCATTTTCCTCTACACATCATCTGAAGGAAGGGCATCAGGTCAGTGAAAGAGGAAGCTAAGGGGAAAAGATAGAGATGGAAATAGTACTGGGATCCTACAAAAGGGGAACAATGTGTAATTATCTATGCTTGGCAGGCACTGCTCTTAGTACATAATATTAGGTCAGTGATCTATGGTTAAACTTGGAGCACAGCTCAAAGCAAAGAGAAAACCACCTCCTCTGATTCTCCAAGGTGGGGTGCCAGCATCCTTGTTCACTCATACCCAGTGATAAAGGAATTATATGCAAAGACAGCCACAATCCCAGCCCGGCCAAAGAATGGGTATCAGTGTGAAACGGCCTCAGACATCTCTCCTTTGGAGGACACACCCCTGAAACGTTTCACTCCGCCCACCGGGGCTTGGTCATATTGGTGGGTAACGCAACTGGGGCATGGTCTGTGAAGGAGAGCTGTTTAATGTGTTGAGTGTTTCACACCAATACTCATACTTCGTTCAGGCTGGAAGTAAAGCTCTCTTTGTATATAATACATCTATTATTAGGTCAGTGGTATCATACAGTAAAATTACCCAATGCTCATGATCATAAATAGATACATATAGACAGAATAGTTATACAGATAATAGATAGATAAATAGATAGATAGATAGATAGATAGATAGATAGATAGATAGATAGATAGATAGATAGATAGATAGATAGATAGATAGATAGTCATGGGATAGATGGAACTATCTGTGTTTGATAGGCACTGCTCTTAGTATATAGCCTGGTATATGTACTGCTATATATATATACTGTATATATATATATGTGTGTGTGTGTATATATATATATATATATATATATATATATATATATATATATATATATGTGTGTGTGTGTATAGATGGTGGTTACACTGACAAAGAATGTTTACTACTTCATCACCTTTGCACTATTATTAGATCACTTTTTGTTCGGTGTATTGATTTAAAGTGTAACTCCACTTTTGTTGAGAAAAAACATTTCCCTCTGGGTGATCTCTGTACATTGCAGGGATTTTTACAAACTTTGTTGCAGGATCGTATCTTTTGTTATTCTGAAGAATTCATTGTTTGTTCCTTTGTGCCTCTGTGCTGAGTGGGTCATATGGGAGTGGTTTACTAATTATCTATCAGCTGTGGCAGCTGAAGAGCTCTAATGAGGAAATTTGCTGGGCCCGCATCCCTTTAGACATGTTCCTATTGGGAGTATCCCACCAAAACTGAAATTTTTGTCGCATGGGATACCAGAAATCTGACTTGTATCTTAGGCAGACTTCTGGGAAAATTGGTGAGCCAATCACACAAGCAGGAAATGATGTTTCTGGGGTGTGGTCAGTACACATTCTGTGTAAAGAACAGCTCCAGCCATATTGCATTGCATTTTCAGAAAATTACAACAGCTGCAGATTAAAAAGGAAAGGTAATTTTCAATAACATTCAATTACAATATGATTTGTGTCGCAATTGTATACGCTATATTGTTTTTCTTTATTTGCTATTTTTTTTCCCCACAAAAGTGGAGTTACCCTTTTAATCATAATATTAGCGTAGCGTAATTCTGTATAGGATTACTTTTTATATGTACTGCTGTATACCTTGCTAGTAATGCTTGTGCATTTAGACATAATAATATATAAACATTATTGAGGTTTAGGAGCTTACTTTATGGCTACAATTCCACTTAAATAATTATAACTCTCTAAATACTACAAACAATAACTAACTCAAGGCTATATACCTTAAAATTAAATATATTTAGGACTAAAACATCTCAAAATTGGGACTAATGATAATAGTAACACAAAATGTTTTTTTTATTAAAAAACACTTTGAAATAAATAATTCATAGGTTGTGGTTTTCATTAAAATTGCCATCCATGTTCATTAAACACCCTTCCAGGCTTGTCTTAAGAAGGTGCCCCCTGTGTTTTGATTAGGAACCATGTGGTTTTCCTAGATGTCAAAACTTGGAAGTCTTTAGTTGTCTTAACAGTCTTCTAAGCTGGAAAATCTTCCGAGCTTTATACTCTGAAAATGAGCCGTATTCCCTCTCTACTCATCACTGGCCCCTAACCATGACAGCCAGCCCTAGTAAATAATATATCAAGATAAATGATAATTGCTCTGTTTAAAATGTTTCTTAATGAGCATCATCAATTAAAAATTAATATTGCAACGACTGTATCCATAGCATTTATGTAGCAAACAAAGCAGCAGGTATCAGATTGTAGATATGAGAAACATTTTTTTAACCTATATAAGCAAAACAAAACAAACAAAAAGCCATTTCTCTTATCTTTTCAAATACTCTCTTTTTGATTATTTTATGCAACCCTGTTGGTCTTAAATAATTTATAGCAGCTAAAGCTACACTAGATCCTAACCTTTTGACAAACAAATTATTTGAACGTTATATCTCCATAACTTGAATTGTGTTTTACACTGCCAGCAAAATTGTTGCTTCCTCCATCTACGGTATATTGGTGCTGCTTTGTTTTTTATTTTTTGCAACAAGCATGATGAGGTCCCTCTTCAGTATTAAAGCAATATTAAACTCAGAAGCAATCATTTATTATATTACCAATTCTTAGATGTGATGGCTATTTGTTTTCTTTTTTAGGCTTTCTTTCCTTTATTTTTAACTGGTGATCCAGCCTGTAAGTCTGTTGTTTCTCAAAAGAACAAGCTCTCGTTCAGATGTACAGTCAGGTCCATAAATATTGGGACATCGACACAATTCGAATCTTTTTGGCTCTATACACCACCACAATGGATTTGAAATTAAACAAACAAGATGTACTTTAACTGCAGATTTTCAGCTTAAATTTGAGGGTATTTACATCCAAATCATGTGAAAGGTGTAGGAATTACAACAGTTTGTATATGTGCCTCCCACTTTTTAAGGGGCCAAAAGTAATGGGACAATTGGCTGCTCCATGGCCAAGTGTGTGTTATTCCCTCATCATCCCATTTACAAGGAGCAGATAAAAGGTCCAGAGTTCATTTCAAGTGTGCTATTTGCATTTGGAATCTGTTGCTGTCAACTCTCAATATGAGATCCAAAGAGCTGTCACTATCAGTGAAGCAAGCCATCATTAGGCTGAAAAAAACAAAACAAACCCATCAGAGAGAGATAGCAAAAACATTAGGTGTAACCAAATCAACTGTTTGGATTATCCTTAAAAATAAAGAATGCACCGGTGAGCTCAGCAACACCAAAAGACCCGGAAGACCGCAGAAAACAACTGTTGGATGACCGAAGAATTATTTCCCTGTTGAAGAAAACACCCTTCACAACAGTTGGCCAGATCAAGAACACTCTCCAGGAGGTAGGTGTATGTGTGTCAAAGTCAACAATCAAGAGAAAACTTCACCAGAGTGAATACAGAGGGTTCACCACAAGATGTAAACCATTGGTGAGCCTCAAAAACAGGAAGCCAAATTAGAGTTTGCCAAACAACATCTAAAAAAGCCTTCACAGTTCTGGAACAACATCCTATGGACAGATGAGACCAAGATCAACTTGTACCAGAGTGATGGGAAGAGAAGAGTATGGAGAAGGAAAGAAACTGCTCATGATCCAAAGCATACCACCTCATCAGTGAAGCATGGTGGTGGTAGTGTCATGGCATGGGCATGTATGGCTGCAAATGGAACTGGTTCTCTTGTACAGTATTTATTGATGATATGACTGCTGACAAAAGCAGCAGGATGAATTCTGAAGTGTTTCGGGCAATATTATCTGCTCATATTCAGCCAAATGCTTCAGAACTCATTGGATGGCACTTCACAGTGCAGATGGACAATGACCCAAAGCATACTGCGAAAGCAATCAAAGAGTTTTTTAAGGGAAAGAAGTGGAATGTTATGCAATGGCCAAGTCAATCACCTGACCTGAATCCGATTGATCCTGCATTTCACTTGCTGAAGATAAAACTGAAGGGAAAATGCCCCAAGAACAAGCAGGAATTGAAGACAGTTGCAGTGGAGGCCTGGCAGAGCATCACCAGGGATGAAACCCAGCGTCTGGTGATGTCTATGCGTTCCAGACTTCAGGCTGTAATTGACTGCAAAGGATTTGCAACCAAGTATTAAAAAGTGAAAGTTTGATTTATGATTGTTAATCTGTCCCATTACTTTTGGTCCCTTAAAAAGTGGGAGGCACATATACAAACTGTTGTAATTCTTACACCGTTCACCTGGTTTGGATGTTAATACCCTCAAATTAAAGCTGAAAGTCTGCAGTTAAAGCACAATTTGTTTGTTTCATTTCAAATCCATTGTGGTGGTGTATAGAGCCAAAAAGATTAGAAATTGTCTAGATGTCCCAATATTTATGGACCTGACTGTATAAGTTTACAGGGATGAGACAAACCATTTAGCCCTAAAAGGGGTGTTTACAATGGTCAACTTTTATGTATTCATGTAAAACCTTTATCCTAAAAGGAAGAAAAACTTTTTACTGTAACTAATTATAAAATGAGAGCTTCAATTTGTTAGTATACAGTATGTACAACTGAGAGTACATTTAACTTTGCCCCCTGTGCTCATTCATCCAGAGTGGGGACATTCTAATAGAGGAGGTGGTCAGATCCCCAGGTGAAAACAGAGGGAAAAAAGTGAGAAAAAAGAAAACGGATGCATCCAGCACATCTAATGATTGGTAAGCTGATATATATAACATTTTTGGTTTTGGGTTTATGACCACTTTAAAGGTACCTGTGTGCACAAATTTGGGGTTCACTCTGATTATGATATTAATGTGGATGATGTCATTTGAACTTTCTTTATTCATGAGGAAATGAGGTTGATTTAATAAAAGCAAATACACTTTTAACCTTGTAAGGGAAGTTGACCTTTGCAAGGATATTTTCCCCAGAGCTTAGCGAATATGGTGAAGCTTCACATTGCACAGACTACCCAATCATGTACAAGGGGAAAAAAAACAGCATTTTTGTTTGTACATGATTGGACGATGGAAGTCAGCAAAGCATTGCCTTTTTCACTAAGCCTTGGGGATAATTTTCATGCAGAGTGCAACTGCACAAGTGAATAGTCTGCTTGCCTTCAGTAAATCCATCCCATTGTATTACTTTGAATAAAGTCCTTATTTTCATTTTCGAAGACATACAGGAAAAGTACAAAGGTTACAACAGAATACAGGTTGGGCATACACTTTGTGCACTGAACGAGGTAAGATAAGATTTAAATGCATGCCTCACATGGGTTCAAGCAAATAGGTTAATTATATTATTTCACATGAGACAACACCCAGTATTTAAAAAATAAACATTAGTGGTAGCGATCTCCAACCTGTACAATCTCAGATTGTCAATGTAAGTATTTATTGTATAGTCTAAAAATGCAGCAGAAGTATATAAATGGGGGTCGTTAAGATTCCGACACGCCATGCGAAGTTGGCTCATCCACCCAAAAAAGGTTTCTCAAACTCCCTTAGGGTTGGAAGTGCCGCTGACCTCCCACAATTATGGTTTAGGAAATGTCAAATCTACATAAGTTGCCATAGCTGGGGAGGAGGGTCAAAAACCTTTTGGATGTGCGCGAGAGAACCCCATTGTATTATTGATAACATTTAAAACAGGAAACCACTCTTGGTTTAAAGATAGATTTACATTTATACAGTGTAGTGTGTTTATACGTTTTTTGGCATGGGTCATGATGTGTTGATATACGTTGCCATTCCTATTAATGCCGTCATATTATTTGATGAAATAATGAACTTTTGGTCAATGCATGTCAATGCGCTGCATTTGTGTGAACTTGTACCATTAAAAAGAACGAAAAACCTCTGAAATGCATTGATGTGCTTTAAAACGCATAAGTATGGACAAGCCCATTATGTGCTATATGGAGATTATGGAATTACTTTGGTGATTTCTAAATGAGAAAACTATAGCCTTCTCCAGCAACTGTATTCCATTCCTGTAATGACTAGTCTTTGATCTTTAAATAGAACTAATAGTGCAGGCTATATTTTCAAAATCCTTATTTGATGCTGTGTTTGAATACAAACTTTGGAATGCAAATGTGTATATTGATAAATGGAATGTAATCATTTATAGACCAGAAAGGAAGTCATGACAGCAGTAGTGAAACCTACAGAGTCCTCAAGACATTATCTTCAGTTTGTGTAATGAATAGCCTATGTATACAGCCAAGAGTTTCTAGATGGTTGTTCTAAACACACAAGTGATTTGGAATGTGAATTTTTTCAAATGTATAAAAGTGAATTGGATGTCAACTTTCACAAGAGAAGAAGGTAAATGTGTTATGTGCAATTACTGTGACTTTAAAAACTGGATTAAAAACTTCTCTTCACCTTGTGTTGTTCCAAAGCTGTCTCCAGCACAAACCAGATCACCTTCTGTTATAGCGTCATCCTCCTTGGCTCCTCAAATTGGACTCCTGTCAGGGACATGATGGCCATGGTGCAAGTGAAACTCAGAGGTTCACACAGATGCGCAGGCGTGGGCCTTCAGGTGGTCATCTTACGGTGCACACATAGGCGCATGTGCAGGGGTGCACACATTTGCCACTGCTACTGGCACCAAGTGGCATATTAAAGTGCAGCAGGTGCACTAGTTGGTTGCTGTCTGATTTGCAGCTCTTCCTGTATTCCTATGCCTGTTCCTGTTCTTGATACCTGTGATTGACCAGGCTCGTCTTGACCTTGCTTAAAAGCTTCCTGCCCTGACCTTGGCCTGTCTTTGGATTACGCTTGCCTTTTGCCCACCTGCTTGCTCCAGTGTTGCTGACCTCTGCGTGTACCCTGACCATTATTCTTGCCTGCTGTCCATGCCTGTACCTGACCATCTGTCCCTGACCTGGCTTGTTTGACTATGCATCCTGTTATCTGTCTGCTCGGCTCCATACCTGGTTCTTGCTGGTCATCTGCCTGCCACGTGTTACCAGTCTACCCTGCACCTGTGACCGGTCACCTGCTTGCCGTGCAACTGCCAGCCTGCTGTCTTCCAAGTCCTGGGTCTGCAGCTTCTGCTGCCATCCCGTGTGTTGGCAATCTGATCCATTTATTGCAAAGCACCTGCTCTTTATCTGTGCAGTCTGCTGGACAATCTAAAGGCACTCGTACCTCACCATGCTCTCGTGGCCACTGTCTCACTACCAGTGGTCTCTGAGCTGGAGCTGTAAGAGAGGCCTTCCTCTGACAGGTCTGGCTCTAACATAAGGTACGTGAAAACTCCATTACTCCATTCCCAGACCTGTGTGAGATGTGTCCACAGTGGCAAAATGTATTGTGGCACATAGTACTTGTTGCCTACCCTTACTTATCCAAAGTGGAGATGTCTAGCAAGGTTACTCCAAGGGTTGGTCTGCCTTGTAAAGGGCCATTTCCTGAGATTAGAGATTTCCCTATACAAGTCACAATGCAGGCATGGTCAGTGGTGAGAAGGATTTTGACAAGCACATATAAACATTTGGGCTGACTGAAGTTGTCCTAATCAGTTAAGTGGCTGGGGCAGGTTGTTTTGTTTGGGTCAGGAGGATAGGCAGGGTTGACAAATGTATTTTATTTAAAAATACATTTTCCCTTTACATAGGTGTTAAATTTAAAAAATAGTATATATACTGAATATTACTTCACCTTGGAGGGTACAGCCTGCTGCCCTCCAACTGACATAAGAAAAAGACAGGGTCTACATGCATTGGGGGTATTCTAACACTAAAAGACATTGCTTTAACACACGTGCTAGAGCTCTGATGATATATAAACTTATAACAAGGACCAGAAAGATGAAATCCTTTGCTTTTTTTCCAGCTTCGTATACTGGATTTGCTTAAAAATAGTTAAACTTTGGGGGTTAGAGCATGCCGTACTCCAGTGGATTTGGAAAAGAAGGCAGAAAATAAAAGTACCAAACTTTAGCAATGACAGTTCCAAAATGCACAAAATAAGAAAAAAAAAGGGGGGGGTGTGTCACTAATTCCAATCAAAGGCCAGGAAATATCAATAAATTATATAGCGCCTTCAATTTACACAACGCTTTACATGTATATTCACATCAGTAATAGATTAAACAAAAAAATACCAACATAGCGCTAGAGTCCAATGACTCTGTAAGAGCAAAGTAAAACCCCAACAAAATGAGTTGATCCTAAACGATCAGAATTGCGCTTAACCAAGTCTTAAAACATTCACCAAGGAAGGGGTTAACTCAGTGTGGTGTATGATGTGACTTGCTGCTCCGTCCATCAGTAGGATAACTAATAACTGCAAAAACATAAATAGAAAAGACAGGGCACACCGGTTCCTAGTGCAACATCATTTATTGTTTAAAAATTAAAAGAAAACAATGTAACACTAAACACTCACATTGTGTTCAGAGAACAAGCCCATCTATGTGAAACTGTAGTGGCTCTTACATGTGTAGGGCCCCAGGCTGGATCCAGGGTAAGCCACCCGCACACAACGAGGATCTTCCAATCATCGGGAGACTCGATCTAGATACACATCCAAGTGATCCTTGAGCAGTGCCAGCTGGTATCTGACACTAAGGTTGCTATGTCAACACATTTTAGAGGGTGTGGCCTCTTTCTTCAGGTCTGCCCAATGTTCTCAAGGGGGCCCTTAAGTAGTGTCATTCATATGGGTATTAACCCATTCCAGACAATAGGCTTCTTCAAGGAACATATTGCTACTAATTAATTAGCAAGGCAACTTAGTATGCAATTGTGGCATGCATTCAAGTATCATTAACATTAACCCCTTCTATGTTATGTGCTACAAACAGTTTACCACTGTGTGGCATCCCCTCTTCTTTATATAACAGTCTGCAAACGTCTGGGGACTGAGGAGACAAGTTGCTCAAGTTTAGGAATAGGAATGTTGTCCCATTTATGTCTAATACAGGCTTCTAGTTGCTAGGTCTTCTTTGTCGTGTCTTCCTCTTTATGATGCGCCAAATGTTTTCTATGGGTGAAAGATCTGGACTGCAGGCTGGCTATTTCAGTACCTGGATCCTTCTTCTACCCAGCCATGATGTAATTGATGCAGTATATCAGTGGTCCTCAACCATGGCCTACAGGGCCCACTAACAGGCCAGGTTTGCAAGATAACTGAAATACATCCCAGGTGATATCATTTGCTGCTCAGTGATTGCAGTACTCTAGTCTGCATCTCCCCAAGGTAATACTTAAAATCTGGCCTGTTAGTGGGCCCTGAGGACCACTGCAGTATATGGTCTGGCATTGTCATGTTGGAAAATGCAAGGTCTTCCCTGAAAGAGAGGACGTCTGGATGGGAGCATATTTTGTTCTAGAACTTGGATATAACTTTCAGCATTGATGGGGCCTTTCCAGATGTGTAAGCTGCCCATGCCACATGCACTCATGCAACCCCATACCATCAGAGATGCAGGCTTCTGAACTGAGAGCTGATAACAACTTGGGTTGTCCTTGTCCTCTTTAGTCCTAATGACTTGGTGTCCCAGTTTTCCAAAAAGAACTTCAAATTTTGATTCGTCTGACCACAGAATAGTTTTCCACTTTGCCACAGTCCATTTTAAATGAGCCTTGGCCCAGAGAAAATGCCTGCGCTTCTGGATCATGTTTAGATATGGCTTCTTTTTTGGCCTACAGAGTTTTAGCCGGCAACAACGAATGGCACGGTGGATTGTGTTCACCGACAATGTTTTCTAGAAGTATTCCTGAGCCCATGTTGTGATTTCCATTACAGTAGCATTCCTGTATGTGATGCAGTGCCGTCTAAGGGCCCGAAGATCACGGGCATCCAGTATGGTTTTCTGGCCTTGACCCATATGCACAGAGATTGTTCCAGATTCTCTGAATCTTTGGATGATATTATGCACTGTAGATGATGATAACTTCAAACTATTTGCATTTTATCTCTGAGAAAATCCTTTCCGATATTGCACCATTATTTTCCGCCGCAGCATTGGGGGAATTGGTGATCCTCTGCCCATCTTGACTTCTGAGAGACACTGCCACACTGAGAGGCTCTTTTTATACCCAATCATGTTGCCAATTGACCTAATAAGTTGCAAATTGGTGCTCCAGCTGTTCCTTATATGTATATTTAACTTTTCCGGCCCCTTATTGCTACCTGTCCCAACTTTTTTGGAATGTGTAGCTCTCATGAAATCCAAAATGAGCCAATATTTGGCATGACATTTCAAAATGTCTCAGTTTCAACATTTGATATGTTATCTATATTATATTGTGAATAAAATATAAGTTTATGAGATTTGTAAATTAGTTCATTCCTTTATAACTCAGTACAGTGTCCCAATTTTTTTGGAATCAGGTTTGTATTTAGAAGCATCTATTAAAAATCCCTCTAACAGAGGGAGGTGCATATTATGTATGAAGGAAAACAAAAGCCTAAAACTTTCCAACAGCATGCTTCTTTCATAAAAAATCTATACAATAATATAATGGATATATGTAAATTCATTAATATAATTCCTATGATGTGGTGAAAAACACATAAAAACATCTGAACTCACAGTAGGATCGCAATAGACTGGAAGGCTAACGACCCAATGTGTTTTCCATTTATGACAGCGAGTTGGGTCTTTACAACCACTACAGTATCATTGAATAACAATATGTTATATGTTATAATTACAATATGAGTAAATCTTATATGATTGCTATAGTTTCTGATACTCCCTCCCTGGGTATACTACCCAACTTAAACCATGCATACGCATAGAAAATAATTCAATATAGTCACACAATATATGTCTCTAAGCATGGGGACACTGGTTGGCAACATGTGCACATGTGAGAGGTTTACAAGAGCACATGTAAGGAGATGCAGCCCCCCTACACATGTGCCCCCCATGTAAGGCCACTATGGTGTAGCATACCAAATGTCACCCTACCGGAAAGTAAAAAGAATAAAGAAAAAGAAAGAAAAGGAAAATAGCAAAACTGGTACACAAAGAAATTTAAATGATGGTACTTATTTCTAAGTCTTCATTTAGCCCCCCCCCCCCCCCCCAGGGCTCATAAAATTGAGTAAAGATACAGAAATTTTCTCTGTGACATAATCTATTTCACCCTCTGGCAACTGCATAGAGATAACTTCAATTCCAAATAATTATAAGCCACTAGAGCTTTCATTATGATACTCACTAAAGTCATGTGGTACACTATGTTTCAGACTGCCTGTCTCTATGAGCCTCGTATGTTCATTAAACCTCTTACGCATAGTATGGATGGTGCGACCCACACAATAGAGGCCACATTGACACCTCAATCTGTAGACAACATATTGGGTGCCACATGTAATTAACTGTTTAATTTTGTAGATTTTCCCATTTTTATCCTTAAACTCTTTTTGACCATGTGTTATAAAAGCACAAGCTTTACAATTGGAATTTTTGCATTTATACAGTATGTGCCCTGAAAATTAAACATAGAGGGAATACCACCATGTTTGGGCTGTTTATCTTTAATATTACTTGGTGCTATACAACTTTTGATGTTCCTGGCCCTCCTAAAAACAGTGTTGGGCCTTGATGGTAAGATGTTATGGAGAGCTGTATCTTGTAATAAAATGGGCCAGTGTTTTTAATTTGCCAATGTTGGTCATTATAGTTCATAATGAATTTTGTAGAATGATCCATAGGACTCTTTTTAGATTTTTGGGGGATCGTACTACAATTGTACTTATAAAGGTATTTATTTGAGGCATATTGGATAAGTTCTTCCTTATATCCTTTCTCCATACATTTGTGTGTAAAACTGCACATTGCTTCTGGAATGACTATGATAAAATTGACTATAAGGGAATTTTTTTTTTTTTTTTTACAAATTTTATCTTTATTTATTTAAGTTTAATTACACATACAATCTATACATTACAATCCATCTTAAAATTCCCCCACATCATGCAAAAGAAAACATAGTAATTCTTCAAGGAACAACTTATGTATGATTATAACTGATCCCAAATCACCCTTTCTTACTCTTTTCCTATCAACTTCTAAACAAATAACCCCTATAAGCCCAAAAAAAAAATTATAATAATAATTATTTGTTAAATAAAATCCTGCCTGGAGGCCATACGAATATCATCATTCTATTAGTAGTTTTTCCGCCTGTCCCTTTTCCATCAATAGTTTTTATTCTATGATTAAAGATTGGCACTCTTCCGAGTTAACATAGTCGTTCCAATATTTCCATTTCTCCCTGTATTTATCTTGCTGTTGATGAACGGATAATACTTGATTCTCTAATTTATTTATTACTTCCATCCTCTTTATCCACAAATTAACTTTAGGTGGATCTACTTCTCTCCACTTAAGGGAAATACATATTTTCGCCGCATTTATCAGGTGTGGAATAATAGATTGTTTGTAATTTTGAATTGGTGTGCTGGAGGCATGTAGCAGAAAAAGGGCCGGTTCTTTAGGAATTTGGCACTTAGCAATTTTCTGAATTGTATTCCAAATTTGTTTCCAAAATACCTCTAACTTAGAACACGACCAAAAAATATGGAGCATTGTCCCCCTCTCTGTCCCACACCTCCAGCAACGATCAGTATTAGTTGCAGAAACTTTATTCATTCTTGCTGGGGTATAATACCATCTGGTCAATATTTTATAGTTCAATTCCTGTACTTTTGTGCAGATTGATGTTGAAAATATTGATTTAATTATTCGGTTTTCCCATTCCAAAGATAGGGTAATACCCATTAGGGATGATCGAACTTTTCAAAAGTTCGGTTCGGCCAGAACATCCGAACTTCCCGAAAGTTCGGCCCGGATTTCAGAACCCCATTGAAATCAATGGGACCCGAACTTCGGTAATCAAAAAACACCATTTTGAAGCCCTAAAACCCAATAAATGCCCCTAAAAAGTTCCTAGGGTTCTGGGTCATACCCCAGGGACTATTAATCACACAAAAAAAAGTTCTTAAAAATTGTCATTTTTGATAGAGAGCCAATTATTGAAAAAAAAAAAAAAATCTTTGGATTTAGTATCTGGGGGGTGTAAAAAGTGTACCTGTGAAGTTTCAGCTCTGTAGCATGTCCAGAACCATAAAAAAAAGATCGTTTGTATTAGGTCCCTTATAGAACAGGATAGTGGCTTCTCTCTTTTCACACCTTGCCGATTTAGTAGCAAGCGTTTTTTTGGGGATTTTTTGGGGTCTTTTGAGGCAGGCAAAACATCTGAACTTGTGTATACGGGTATATATACACACATACTTATATGTATATATACACCTAGACATATATAGGTGTGATAGTAGCAGAAATATATGCTTGCGCTAATGAAATAATTAACACTAATATGGTTACGCTCCTATAACACCTATATATGTGTAAGTGTAAAATACATATAAGTATGTGTGTATATATACCACTATACACAAGTTCAGATGTTTTGCCTGCCTCCAAAAACCCCACAAAAATGCCTGCAACAACACACCTGGGCGTTTTTGTTTTTTTTTTGGCGCTAGCGTTTTTTTGGGCATTTTTTGGGGGTTCTTTGGAGGCAGGCAAAACATCTGAACTTGTGTATAGGGGTATATATATACACACACACTTATATGTATTTTACACATACACATTTATAGGTGTGATAGGAGCGTAACTATATTGGTGTTAATTATTTCATTAGCGCAAGTAGTGTTTTCTGCTCCTTTCACACCTATATATGTGCAGGTGTATATATACATACATGGGTGTGTATATATACCCCCTATACACATGTTCAGATGTCATGCCTGACTCCAAACATGTGCTCAAAAAATCCCTATAAACGCCTGCAGCCAAAAAGCAAGCTGACCGGTGAGAAGCCATATTACTGCACCGAATGTGACTTAAGAGAAACCATCTTTTCTCTATAGCGGTCACCCTGATATGGAAGGGTTTTGTCACCCTGCCATAGCAGTCAGTGTCAGTTAACCCTACACTACACTACAGTCCCCTTACACTTAACTCTTTCCCTACAGAAACTAAATTTTTTGCATCTAACTAAAGTGTAAAAGAGCACCCTAACTACACTAGATATCCCTTTCTTCACACTAATAAATGCTAAATGACACTTTTAAAGTAAAATTAACAGAACTGCTTCCACTCTCTTCCATGTCCCTGTATTACAATGCTAGGAATTTGGCGGGGGCTATCTTATATACTGGGGGGCGTATTCACTAATGATTGGCCTAGGGACCCCCTAGTCACTCCAATCACATTCCTAGCATTCTCCTGCCCCCTCAATTGGCTTTTGCTAATGGTTCCGGTCCAATCATGGGCTTTTAAAGCCCATTTCCTGTCCCATTGCATTTTGGTCGGTTCTGGTTGCCGAATTCCGAACTTTTTCAGCAAAAAGTTCTAAATTCCGCTGAACCTCGAACAGTCAATGTTCGGGTCGAACCGATGGTCGACCCGAACCATTCGATCATCCCTAATACCCATTTCTCTTTCCCATTCCTTTAGGAAGGGCAATTGGCCTCGTTCTACCGTTGTCTTTAGCAAGAAATATAATTTAGATATTGTATGATCTACTGTTCCCTCTTGTGTACATAATTTTTCATAGGATGTTAATTCTTGATCTCCTCTATTAGGGAGCTGTAAGGTTCCTAAAAAGTGGCGCAATTGAAATGCCCTCCATAAGTCTAACCGATAAGGACCTGAGGTGTCTGTTAGTTCACCCAATGTCACCCATCTTGTTTCTACTACAAAGTCAGATACCTGAAAAATTCCTGTCTTTAACAAGTGTTTAAATTTTTTATCTTGATATCCTGTAGAAAAATGGAGATTTCCTAATATTGGATATAGCAGCGAATTTTTTTGTCTTAGTCCAGTCTGTTCAAGTACTTTCACGCATATTTTAATTGTATTTCCTATAATGGGATGTTTTTTATTAGATGTTGGCACTATTTCGTAGCACCAAGGGGCTCTTTTGAGAGGGATCTCACACTGTGCCTGTTCTAGACTCGGCCAGAGCTTATATTCCTCATGGCGACACCAGTCAATCAATCTTCCCAGTTGTACAGCTTGATAAAATTTTTGCATGTCTGGGACCGCTAATCGTCCGTTTATTTTGAGGTTGGTAAGATATTTTTTACCAAGCCTCGGACGTCTAGACTCCCAGATAAAGTTCATTATCAAAGTATCAATCTGCTTAAAGTATCGGGATGGAATAAAGATAGGAAGTGCTTGAAAAATATATAAGAATTTTGGTAATATACTCATTTTAACTATATTGCATCTTCCAAACCATCAATGTGCTCCTCCTTTCCACTTCTGAAACAATAGGTGTATTGATTTAATTAAAGGGTTAAAGTTATATGCAAATAGTTTAGATATTTTAGGTGTAATCAGCGTTCCCAAATACTTTAGGGCTAATTTTGTCCAATTCAATTTAAAGTTCAGTTTTAATTGTTGTAAAAATTGTGATGTCATCTCTACTCCCATTGTTTCAGATTTAGTAACATTTATTTTCATATTCGATTGAGTCCCATATACCTCTAATTCATATAACAAATTTGGCAATGATACAATTGGGTTCGAAATTGAAAATAATACGTCGTCTGCGTATGCAGATAATTTATATTGGTTCTTCCCTACTTTGATCCCTGATATATCTGGGTTATTCGTACTCTGCATAAAAAAGGTTTGAGGGATAATACGAACAGGAGAGGTGACAGGGGGCATCCCTGTCTTGTTCCATTTGTAATTGGAAACTCCTCTGATAGTATTCCATTTACCCTTACCCTTGCTGTGGGGGTCGAGTAACTCTGTGCTATCCAGTTTAGCATTTTCTCTCCCATCCCCACGTGTCGAAGCACTGCGAACATATAATCCCACCTAACCCTATAAAATGCCTTTTCGGTGTCAGTATTAAGAAATATACTTGGGGTCTGGTTTTGATGTACTACAGTATATGTAATAGGTTCAATAACTTGGTCGTGTTGTCCTGTGCTTCACGGGTTGGGACAAATCCCACCTGGTCCAGATGGATCAATTTCGTCAAGTATCTCTGAAGTCTTGTTGCTAATATCTTTGTAAAGATTTTAAAGTCAATATTTAATAATGAGATTGGTCTATAACGTTTGCATGATGTGGGATCTTTTCCTTATTTAAGAATAATTGATATATGTGCTTTTATAGTTTCTTTGGGAATTTTATTCCCCATTCCCCATGCATTAAACATATCTACCATAAAATCTTTCAAGTACGGAATTAGTTTTTTATAATATTGAATGGTAAATCCATCCGGACCCGGAGCCTTCCCTACCTTAGTATTTTTTATGGCTTCCATTATTTCTATTGGTGTTATTACTTGTTCTAGGATATTACTTTCTTCTTCTGTTAGTTGAGGCATTGGGAGGTATTTAAATATTCTTCCATTTGAGATTGTAATACTCTAGGGGTTTGTAGATTATACAGAGATTCATAATATTTTTTTAAATTCCTGTACTATCTGTTTTGGATAAGTAATTTTTTGGCCCATATTTGTTATTATATGTGGTATATATGTTGTCAAAACTTGATCTCTGAGGGATTTAGCTAATAATTTTCCACATTTATTCCCTTCTTCATAAAAAATTCTTTTAGATTTCTGAATTATTGCTTTGGCGTTGAAAAATAGAAGTTCATTGATATTGTTCCTTATTTTCATAAGTTTTGATCATCCTTCAGTTGTTGGAGCGTGTTTGTGTCTTGCTTCTAATTTATGTAAGGATTGAAATAAACAGTCTAGTTGTTTTGTCCATTGCTTTTTAATCCTTGCGCCGTGTTTAATAAGGATGCCCCGTATAACTGCTTTATGTGTTTCCCATATAATACCAGGGTCTGAATCTGCAGTTGTATTAGTCTGGAAAAAAATTCAATTTCTGTTTTAACCTCATAGTCTCATGGTCCTGTAAGAGACTTTTGTTTAGTCTCCAGTTCATCTCTCCCCTTTGTCTCTCATTAGGTAACTCATAGGTTAAAATAATTGGGGCATGATCTGACCAAGTTATTGAACCTATCACATTATCTTTTATTGCATGTAGTTGACCGTGGGGGATTAAAAAGTAATCTATATGGGAGTATTGTTGATGTAAAGTAGAATAAAACGAGTAGTCTCCTTCTCCTGGGTGCATCAGCCGCCAAATATCTATCAGTTGTCCTTTGTGTAGCGATTTTGTGAACTGTTTTCGTACTCTTGGGGGTATTGAAGATATCCCTTGTGATGTATCTTCTGATGGAATCAGAGGAATATTCATGTCACCACCCACTATTAATTGCCCTTCTCTAAATTCATTAAGTTTCTCCATACTTCTCTCCATAAAATTTCCCTGTTGTACATTGGGGGCGTATAGGTTAGCTAATGTTACTTCCGTCTCTCTAATATTCCCTTTTATAAACAGGTAACGCCCATTTGGGTCCTTCAAAATCTGTAAACACTTCCATGGTAAATTCCTTGACAGGAGAATGGATACACCCTTCGACTTTGATTCTGAGTTGGTTGAATGGTATACTATCGGGAAAAACGCATTTCCAAGTCTAGGTAAATTATCTTCTCGGAAGTGCGTCTCTTGTATCATAGCAATATCTATTTTAAGTCTCTTTAGGGCATTCAGCAAAACCCTCCTTTTTTCTGGGATATTTAGCCCTTTTGCATTTATTGATAAAATTCGGATGGCCTCCATCACATAACAAACCAAAAAAAAAAAAAGAAAAAAACCCTTTTGACCTTTCTGCTAATGAGAGGTCTCCTAATTAGCTTTGCTAATTTGCTCACCCAATTAGTATTGGAATGTGAGCATATACCTATGTGGGGCTGTGGTTAAGTTCAGGTGGAGAACTGGATCTCCCCCTCTCCCCTCCCACCCCTCCAGCATCGTACTTGTCCGTAGTCAATCGGCATATATATCTATTTACGTCAATATTAGTCATATTTCTTTATTGTCAGAACCCTATTATCCTCAGTCTACATACAATATCTAAACGGTTCCTCCCCAACATTCCTTCTCCTATATCATATAACTTAGTGGAGAGCTCGAGGAATCTCATACTCAGGATCACTACCCGGTCAGATAAAGATCCTGTAAATCCATCCTGCGTTTCTACCTCAAAGTTGATTTATTTAACACGCCAGGAGGTTCATCATATATACCCATATTAGGGCCTAAAAAATAAAGAAAAGGGGGCGAGTAGGGAGAAAAAACAATATAATACCACTCTCCTCTCCTCCTCTCTCCCCCCTCCCCCCTGTTGCCTTAAACGTATGGTCATTTGTTGAAAATTAAACCAGTGATCACCTACCTTGCCTACTTCCTTGTCTCATTACTAGATATTCCCTTATTTCCCCATCTAAGTAAACACTACAAGTCAGGTCACAGACCCTTCATGGGAGATCAGCCCCCCTTTATATATCTAGAACACCAAAATACAGACATTATAATAACATTTAGGCATCTATGAAAACTTCAATATTCAAAGTACCCTAGAGTCTTCTTGAAAGTTCCTAGCCTTTTCCATTTTTATAAAATACTATGTTCACCTCCTAGAATCTTCCTATAGGGATAGGTAATAGTGGGGTCTACTATACTAGGGGTCCCATTCCTAAGTCCCATGCTACTCCTATTATCATTTACCAAAGGTTTTCCTCATCTTTAGGTGATCTAAAGTTCCTGGCTGCCGATACAGCAGCCTCCCATGCCCAATATAATGTAGCCTCTGGGTCTTTAGGGAGGAAGGAGAGGGGGGAGAGAAGAAAAAAAGAATTCCTCTAACTCCAGTTTTCAAGTCGCTAAAAAAAAAAAATAATAATAATAATGAAGAACATATATAAATGGGGGGTATATTCTCAAAATAGAGGAGTGGGGAAGGAATGGGACGGGGGGGAGTGACCCCTCCCTCCACCCTCCCTCGATCCCTCCTTAATCATCTCAGTTTTATCTCCTCTTCCACATAAAAAGATGTTCATATTCCCATCATCTCTCAGTCTCCCTGGCCACCTTTTCCTTAAGGGCCCATCAATTAGGCCATAGTGTACGTCTTTTATCTCTGTGTAATAGTGTTATTGGTTTTATTAGTGTTCCGTTGATCTGTAAAAAAAAAAAAAAAAAAAAACCCTAAATTTTCACTGTGTTCCTAAAAAAAAAAGGAAAAAATGGGAAAAAACCCAGTGTATATTCCTTATCATATGCATCACATATGCGAACGTATATATATATATATATATATATATATATATATATATGTCCCATACATGTAAATTAATTAATCATTATATAACATTGTGTGTGCGCCAAAAAAAAAAAAACAGTGTCAACAAAATTTATAAATCCTCATTTATAAGTGAGTGAGGTTATATTCTATTTTCAAGAGAGGGAGAAAAACAAAAAACATCTCCTCCTCACACTCCTCTCAATTCCATCTGCAAAAGAAAAACCCTCACTCATCACACTACACAAAAACAAAGGAAAAAAAAAACCCTTCATCCTCAACCTTTGTGCGCTATAGAGGTGGCTGGGGAGAACTGAGAAGTCCTCTTCAGTAATTCAATAATTTAGTAACTCAGCTCAATCTTATACACATAAAAAATTATATATGTCACCCCTCCCTTTCCTCCCCCCTCCCTCCCCCACCCGACCCCTTTTGACCAAAAAGAAAGAAAGAAAGAAAAATAGCTAACCCAAAAATGGGGAAAGCTAAAAAAAAAAAGGCAGTCCTGTACTTCATCCACCCGAAGAAAAAATAACCCCCCCCCTCCCTCTCCTTCAAGATGTTATGTTTGTAGAGACAAATTCTTCCCCCTCTCCTCACTATCAAAATATATTAATTGAATATGGGGCTCTTCACATTTTTCCATTCCTGTTCACAGTTTTTTCCTGTGTTCTCCAGTTTGGTCGTCCTGTTGTCTTAGGGGGGGTTATCAACCAATTATCCACCTGTATCGGTTCTGTCCCCAAAAATTCAAACAGTCCAGGTAGGTCTACAGGGGCTTGAAGTAAAAAGGATTGTCTTTCCTTATAAAAAAAACACAGCTAGTGGATATCTCCATCGGTATTTAAATCCATGCTGTTTCGCTCTCTCTAGTATCGGACGTAATAATGCTCTCCGGAAAAAAGTGGCTTTTGATAGGTCTGGCAAAATTTTAACTTTAGCCCCTGCGACTTCGATTATGCCTATGTCCCATGCTTTATGTAGGATTTCTTCCTTTTGCATGTAATAGTGCAATTTACATATGATATCACGGGGTCTGCTGGGGTCTGCATATTTAAATCCTGTTACTTTATGGACTCTATCTATATCCAGGGAAGCCAGTGGGTCTGAAGTAGAGGATAGTACTTTATGGAAAATGTCTCTCACCTTTTCTTGCAGATTCTCACCTTCAGACTCTGGTACACCTCTTAACTTCAAATTTCCTCTGCGACTCCTGTCTTCCAGGTCTTCAAGGTGTAATTGCAGACCGATAGTGGTATCAAAGAGTGTTTCTGTAGATTCCTTTATCTCTGTGACCTGGCTCTTTACCATCGTAAGATCTGCTTCCCCAGTTGCTATCCTGTTAGAGAGCTGGGTCATGTTCGCACGCAGTTCCTGGAAGTACCGTAAATGTGCTTCCTCTATTCGCATGATCATCGCCTCTATCTCTATTTTAGTAGGCAATGCTTTCAGTAGATTTTTAATTTTGGGGTTTTCCATTCCTGTTTGCCTTTCAGCAACCCATCCGGTCTCTCCAGTCCCCCGTTCCATCGGTTCCGCTGTTCCCGTTTCTGTCGGCTTCTCAGTAAGCTGTGCACTCTGTTTAGTCTGTGCACCTCCACGTGCCGCCGCCGCCATCTTTACCGCGGGAGCCCCGGTCTGCAGTTGCGGGAAAAACTGTTGAATATCTCCCGATTTCCTTGGAGCTTGGTGCCGATCACTGGTTGAGCGGGTAACTGGACGTGTCCTGGCCCAATTGCTTGCTTGCATGCTGGTGCGGTCTTTTCAGCTTGCTGGACTAGGTCAGGAGGGTAACATTCGGGAGCTCCTCAGACTCGCGTCCTCACATCTCCACCTCTCTCAGACCACGCCCCTCATGCTATAAGGGACATTTTGTTTCCAACTGCATAGATGGCAACTCCTATAATGTAAATAGGAGTTTCCAGCAGTTTCCTTAAAATGAGTTTTGGAAATTATGTTGTCCTCATTATCCCAGGATAACAGTAAATCTAAGAATACTAAATTATTGGGACCTGTTATAAATGTGAACCACACATTGTATGGGTTGTGGTTGCAAAAGTCTACGAACTCAGAGATCACATCTGCAGGACCATTCCAGATGATAATAATATAACCAATGAATCTTCTGTCGTATACCAGATGTTTTCTGAAGAGATTTTACCTCCAGATGTGCTTCTCCACCAAAAAATCCATAAAAAATTTGCATAACAAGGTAAAAAATGAGCTCCCATTGCTGTACCTGATTTTTGTAAAAAATTAGCTCCTTGGAATTGAAAATAATTATGTGTCAAAGCAAACTCTGTGCAATTACTAATAAACTGGGCTTGAAGAGGGTTTAAACAATCAGTATTTGAAAGAAAATAGTTCAATGCTTTAATACCTGCTGTATGGGGATTGATGTATATAGAGAACACACATCCAAATGCTCAGAGGCCATTTGTAAGGTTCCAATAGCTCCAGTACATGGGATATGAGTCTCTCACATATGCAGGAAGAGATGTTACAATGAGCTGCAAGAAGTAGTTGACATACTGAGACATGTAACATGTAAGACTATCCATCCTGGCTTATAATTGGGCTTCCTGTGGGAGAAGTGACATTTTTATGCACTTTTGGAATGTGATAACAATACAGTGTTAGATAATGCTCTCTAATCCAAAAACGTTTCCTGCTTTATTTATCACATTTTTCTTATATGCCTCATCTACCATACTATGTAATAGTTGTTAAAGATGGGTAATGGGTCTCTAATGAGTTTCTGGTACGTATCTTTACCAGAAAGTAGTCTGTTAGCTTCGTATGTAGTCATCTCTATTTAGGATGACCATTTCCCCACCTTTGTCAGCACTGCAAATTACAATCTTGTCATTCCTACCCAACTGGTCTAGGGCCTGTCTTTCAGATTGGCTCAGATTAGAGAAATGTTTATAATTGTAAATTCTGATTTAGATTTACGAGTGTCTGAGTGTCCCAATGCTTAGAGACATATATTGTGTGACTATTTTGAATTATTTCCTATGCTTATGCACATGCACATGGTTTAAGTTGGGTAGTATACCATATGATCTGGATGTGCAGGGTGTATCAGAAACTTTAGAAATCATAAAAGTGTAACAGGGTTTTGAGGGCGCCCCCTAGTGTCTTTGGGGTCCCTAACCCTAGTTAACTCACTATGCCTGACAGGCGGATCCTGAGCCTCCGCTATATGGGAGCTGGGGTACATGTCTGCGGCAGTGCCTCCACCCAGTGGGGAATCCAGGGTAGGGATGTGGGGTCCCACTGGGAACATACTTGGTGCAATGAGACTGACACAGCCTAACTGGAACTAACTTTATATAGTAAGTAGCAAATGAACCAACATACATAGGAAAATACAATAGAGTAACACAGATAACAATGCAATGTGTATTTTCCTCACCCACCCACTAGCACACCTGCGTCCCACCCCCTTATCTTCACCCTAATGGCTGTTGGTGCACATAGGAGAGTTGGGGCCCTTATAAGTCCTGTTCCACAGAGTCATTGAAGCAGCCTGAGCTGTGCAATGTCCACTCTGGACCTCAGAGTCTTTACTGTGAGTGAGGAGACAGGTGCCCTGTGGTGATACAGGGAGAGGCTTGGCTTACCCTCACAATGCAATTTACCAGATCAGTCCGCTGCAGTCTCCTCTCACTGGATTCAACAGACGTCTGGACTCAGTGTGTGTCTTTGCCAGGGGTCCCTCTCTCAGCTGGTGTGGTCTTGGGTGAAGTAAGTTCTCTCAACAGGGTTCTATCTCTGTGCTGCAGTCTTTCACAGCTAGTCACATGTCCTTTCTCTGGCTGAGCATGTGGTAACTTCTAGAAGTCTTCCATGACCTCCTTCCTCAGAGCTGTGTAGGAAGTCCTCCCAGGACATTAATAGGTGATAAAGCCTGAGCAGAAGGATAAGAAGGCATCCAGAGCTGGTGTCTATCTCCCTCAGTCTTTCCTCACACACCACTTCCTGGTCACACTGTGATGATGCAACAATCCTGTGACTGAAAGGGCCAAGTCCTGTGATCCATGCTCAATGTTTTATTAACAGCATACTGAGTCCATCTGCCATCTACTGGGCATTTCAGATAATGCAGCCTGTGTAAAATCCACAGGGCTACATAAGATTTACTCATATCGTAATTATTAACATATTGTTATTCAATGATACTATAGTGGTTGTAAAAACACATTGGGCCGGTAGCCTTCCAGTCTATTGCGATCCTCAGATGTTTTTATGTGTTTTTCACCACATCATAGGAATTATATTAATGCATTTACATATATCCGTTATACTATTGTATAGATTTTTTATGAAAGAAGCATGCTGTTGGAAAGTTTTAGGTTTTTGTTTTCCTTCATACATAATATGCACCTCCCTCTGTTAGAGTGATATTTAATAGATGCTTTTAAATAGATGCCTTAAAAAATGATTAATTTATTTAAATGTTTTAAATGTATGTCCTGTTACAATACAGTCAGTTTCGAAGATAGGTTTGATAGCAAGGTAACCATTTGTAGCACATTACATTGAAGGGGTTAATGTTAATGATACTTGAATGCATGCCACGATTGCACACTGAGTTGCCTTTCTTATTAATTAGTAGCCATATGTTCCTTGGAGAAGCCTATTGTCTGACATGGAATGGGTTAATAACATATGAATGACACTACTTAAGGGCCCCCTTGAGAACATTGGGCAGACCTGATGAAGGAGGCCACGCCCTCTAAAACACATTGTCATAGCAACCTTAGCATCAGATATTAGCTGGTACTGCTCAAGGATCACTTTGATGTGTATCTGGATCGAGTCTCCCGGTGATTGGAGGATCCTTGTGTGCAGGCGGCTTACACTGAGAACTTTGGCTGTCAACTTAAAGCGGAGTTCCAGCCATTTACTCACCTGTCCAACGGTCCAGCGATGCGGCCGCCGGAAGCCTCGATCCTCTCCCTCGGCGCCGGCATCACTGCTGTGGGCACCCGGCTGTTACAGTTTGCGGCTTCACAGCCGGGTACCCACTGCGCATGCGCGAGTCGCGCTGCGCGCCGTGATTGACCGGCAATCTTCTGGCACCTCTGACGTGTCCCAGAAGATTGCAGGGAGGGAGGGGGAGAGGAGAACTTCCGCTCAGGGCGCAGCGGCGCTCCGAGCGGAAGTGGGAGCGGGTACCTGTCAAAACTAGGTACCCGCTCCCCCCCCCCCCCCAAAAAATGACATGCCAAATGTGGCATGTCGGGGGGTCAGGACTCCCTAAAGCGGAAGTTCCACTTTTGGGTGGAACTCCGCTTTAACCTGGATCAAGTCTGGAGCCCCACACATGGGAGAGCCACTACAGTTTCACATAGACGCGCTTGTTCTCTGAACACAATGTGAGTGTTTAGTGTTACTTTGTTTTCTTTTAATTTTAAACAATAAATGGTGTTGCACTAGGAGCCAGTGCACTCTGTCTTTTCTATTTATGTTTTTACACTCACACCAGTCCCTGTCCTCAAGGAGCTTACAATCTAAGGTACCTAACTCCCACTCATATTAGGGCCAAATTAGACAGGAGCAATTAACCTACTAGCATGTCTTTGGAGTGTTGGAGGAAACCCACGCAGGCACAGAGAGAACATGCAAACTCCAGGCAGGTAGTGTCATGTTTGGGATTCAAACCAGCACCCCTAGTGCTGCTAGGTGAAAGTGCTAATCACCTAACCACTGTGCTGCCCAATTTATTATTTTTTATATATGCTAAAACAAGCAGCAATTGAAAACATAAGAATAGGGAACTTCAGGATAAAATACTTGCTGTGTCTATGCATGTATTGTAGGTATGATACACAAGTGAGGATTAGTGGAATTTGCATTCTATGCATTAGGATAAAAAGCCTTCTGTGTGTAGCAGTCCCCCCCCCCCCCTAGCCCCTTAAAGAGGTTGTAAACCTCCGAATTTTTTTTTTTTAAACAAAAAAACACCTGAAAGACAAACACATAATGAGCTAGTATGCATCGCATACTAGCTCATTATGAAATACTTACCTTAAAACAAAGCCCCGAAGTGCCGACCGCTCACCTCTCTCATAGGCGACATGTTCTGTCGCCCTTCTTCCGGGTTTGCGGCATCCGGCCATCTGATTG
Source organism: Pelophylax lessonae (assembly GCF_965119305.1). NCBI lineage: Eukaryota > Metazoa > Chordata > Amphibia > Anura > Ranidae > Pelophylax > Pelophylax lessonae. The sequence continues at coordinate 585,115,011 of NC_138770.1, forward strand.
GCTGGAGCCGCGATTACGTCACTCCCACGCATACGCGCGGGAGCCGACGGTCACGGCATGGGGCTCTGAAGGAACGGCACCAGATGTCACTGACTGCATTTAAGGTAAATATCTCCTAAACAGTACATGTTTAGGAGGTATTTACAGTACCTATAGGTAAGCCTTATCATAGGCTTACCTATAGGTACAACTTCCTGAGGAGGGTTTACTTCCTCTTTAATGCTTACCTGAGTCCCATATCTATCCAGCGATGTTCATGGATGCCTCAGTCATCCCGAGACTCTTCCTCCTGATTGGCTGAGACACAGCAGTGGCGCCATTGGCTCCTGCTGCTGTCAATCAAACTCAGTCAGCCGATGTGGAGAGAAAGGAGATGGGCCCGGGCCGCAGTTCCATATCTGAATGGACACAGGGAGCTGTGACTCGGCTCGGGTGCCGCCATAGCAAGCTGACATTAAAAACTGGTCAGCTTTTTGTAAAGTACAAAATGCAGCACACAGAAACTGGGACCTTTTTTTTTTAGGTGTTTAGATATTGTTGTGAGCCCTAAATCTGCATAAAATTGTCAACTACTTTGCCAAGAAAGAAACACACTCTAGAGCTGCTTTGATAAAATTAATACCACATTGTTTTTTATTATATATCCCCTCGAGATATCAATCACTGTATTTTTTTTATTACATATATCATTTAGCACAGCTTTACCTTTCTTTATTTGTTACTTTGGTGTTTCCCACTGTTCCCGCTGCTTTGATTTAATTAAATTTCTCACATATTGAATTTTTGTGGTTTAGCGCGGTTATTTTTATTACAGTTAGGCTTTAACGCTGAGAGGCCGCATATATGTGACTCTAAGTAAACACTTTTCTGTACTGGGAGCGCATGCCCTGTGCGCTTCCAGCACAGTTACTGGGTACCGGAAAGCTTTCAATGCATACTTACGATCGGGAGTTTTCTGATCATATGGCCACTGTGACAGCCAATCTCAGCGTTCACATGACCTGAATGCCCGCCTCTGCCCCCCCCCCCCGGCATTTAGAAGCTCCTAATGGGCTGGGAGGCGGCGGGAAGGGGTTAAATCCTTTATGAAAATAAATTACAATTAATTAATATTAAAATAATAATAATACTTTTCCATAATGTCCAAAAATTATATTCCATGATGTCCAAAAATAATGTCCCACAATGTTCAAAAATAATGTTACACAGTGTTAAAAATAATGTTCCATGATGTCCATAATATAATGTCCCACGATGTTCAAAAATAATAACCCACAATGTCTAAAATATAATGTCCCATGACCATCCTCTCTTCAGCCAGCTCTGCAACTGTCTGAGCCAGGTGGAAAATTATCATCCAAACAGTGACTTCATCCTAACAGACAGCTGCTGCATTCGTGGCCATGAATATTCCTCCATCCACACTCTTGGGCTTTCTCTAGTTTAGCCTACCTACAAGAAAAATTAATATGTGTATCTATCTATCTATCTATCTATCTATCTATCTATCTATCTATCTATCTATCTATCTATCTATCTATCTATCTATCTATCTATCTATCTATCTATCTATCTATCTATCTATCTATCTATCTATCTATCTATCTATCATTTCAGACATATAATGGATTAATTTGTTGCCCTGAAGGAGCTTACAGCATAATGTCTCTATCACAGTCAACACAAATCCACATACACTACAGCCAGTTCTGGTAGCTAGCAGCCAGATAACCTAAAACCCACTTTAGACTGTGGGTGAAGACCTGAATACAAAAAAGGAAGCCTATGCATACATAAAGACTACAAACTCTATGCAGATAGTGCCTGGTTTTACAGAATGCCCTTGTTTGCAGAGTCACTGAGAATTCTGTCATAATGGACTTTGCTTTGAAGAGCTGAAGCTTTTATAGCTGCAAAGGGTGGGCCAACTCAATATTGAACCCTATGGACTAAGACAGGGGTGCCATTAAAGTTCATGTGCCTGTAAAGGCAGGTGTCCCAATACTTTTGGTAATATAGTATATGTGTGTGTATATATCTATCTATATATATATCTATCTATATATATATATATATATATATATATATATATATATATAGTATATAATGGCGTAATAATGATAACAGAGGTGCATCAATTTGTGTCTTCTAACTTTAAAGAAATCACATACCTTTTTTTTGCTGTCTTTGTCCATTGAGTCCATTGGAGGATTTCCCTTTACCTCCTGTTCTGGTGACAGCTGTAAAATTTTACATTTTTCATCTCTTACTGTACAAGTGGCTGTCTAGGAAAAGTAGAGAGGGCAACTTTCCACAGTGAGAACACTTCCCTACTCTATCCAAAACTAAAATGGGCCTTAGATATAAGCCTAACGAGATCTGCACCACTTTGTTATTAAGACCATTGTTGAAATTCTACATTAGTTTCCAAATAGGCGCAATTAATATTCATCAGTAGATACTAATATATATATATATATATATATATATATATATATATATATATATATATATATATATATATATATATATATATATATTATACACACACTGTACAGTAGGCAATATATCAGTTGTATAAAAACATGATCATCTTTCTTTAAAGTGATTTTGGAAAAAGTCATCCAAAAAATAAAACAAACATGTAAATTCAGGTAATAATATCTACCAGCTGATTTTGTTTTTCTCATTATGAAACAGTGCAGTTATGAAAGGTTTTGCATTTTATTGTAATGATCTGGCAAAGGCTAACTCATCAAAGAATATAAAAATTATAGTATTGGATGCAATGTTTGCAACCAATTTTGGCAAGTGATACATTCCCACCGTTTAATATGTGCATCCTTTCATTCATATGAACAGGGTGAGGACTTGATATTAAAGTGGAAAAATAAACCACACACTAGCAATTAAGAATTGATGTTTGAGGTTTATTGATGTTTACTGTGTACTTGTGTGTGCAAAGCTTCATTTACAATACAGTATTGCGCATCTGTTTTTTTTTTTTCCTTTTTTAACTCTAATATAATTCAGTTTTTTTTAATTGTTTGGAAAGCTTTGATGCTCGTTGCTCTCAATACACATCAGAGTATCACAGTTATAAGTGCACAGTCCCTATCCCCTTCATGTTTTTTAAACTACTCTTGGACAATATTGAAGAGGGAACTCATGGGATACAGCTGATTAGATTCTGGCAGAAAGGACCAAACATCTGCTTCAAACCAAAGACATCTGCATATTTCACATTTATTTTTCATAATTTGCAGAAGCAACCTGCCAAAATTTAGCAAGGGAGAATAAACTAGCAGATAATTAGCTAAAGTTAGCTTGCTTTAGAAGTATTAGATTGAAGAAAGCAGCTCACCTGGGAGAACATGAAGGAATATGTGCAACTTTGGTTTGCTTTTGTAAATTGAATTTTAGGCATGGAATACCAGGCCAAAAAAACTCATTCTAATACACCCTGGCAGATAATGTGGTTGCCAGTAGTAGAAAAACAATTTAAGCACAAATGATTCTGTTTGTAAGTATGGCAAGCAAATCAAAGATCCATCAAATGTAAGCTCTGTGTTTTGATCCTCTGCAACTTTATACACCTCTGTTTTTTTATTTTTTTATATAATTTGATTATCCTTTTAAAGTGCACCTGTGCCTAGATTTTGGAAATTAAAAATAAAAAAATTGTATTCTTACAAATAGTAAAATAACTTTAGAACAAGAGATCCCTGGCCTCTCTAGCTGTTTTTAATGTGAAATGATTCTGTTTGAAAGTATGGCAAGCAAATCAAAGATCCATCAAATGCAGGCTCTGTGATTTGATCTTCTGCAACTTTATACACCTTTGTTTTTTTATTTGTTATATCATTTGATTATCCTTTTTAAAGTACACCTGTGCCTAGATTTTGGAAATTTAAAAAAAAAATGGTATTCTTACATATAGTAAAATAACTTTAGAACAAGAGAGATCCCTGACCTCTCTAGCTGTTTTTAATTTTTCATTGTCAAATTCTTCAGCTGTCAAAATATTCATTCTCAAATATTCTCAAAGATCACAATAAAGACTAGAACAGGGATCTTCAAACTATGGCTCTCCAGCTGTTGCGGAACTACACATCCCATAAGGCATTGTAAAACTCTGACATTCACAGACATGACAAGGCATGATGAGAATTGTAGTTCTTAAAAAACTGGAGGGCCATAGTTTGAAGACCCCTGCTCTACAGTCAGGTTTCAGTTAGTTTATAAGGCCCCATACACTGAGGGCATTTGATTGCTGCCACGTGGATCCTACCATAAATCGTGTCTGTACCCTGTAAGCATGTAACATTTGTGTTAACATTTACATGCACACAGCACAAATGTACTTGATTAACTGCTGCTGCATCTCAGGGTCTACATGTTTATTAACATAACACCAAAGAGACTTCCAGCGCTAACCTGTGATGTCTCTCACTCCCAGAAATAAAATTACCGTATGGTGCTGCTGCTAAATAACGCTGAAACAGCATAAGTCAATACATGAAAGAAGCGACAACAGCGCTATCCAACGGTACATACTCTACAATATAACCCAGTCTGTCTTTGTAAAAAACCTTGGAAAGTTTATTTGAAAAGCATAGTGATGAATAAAACATATAAAAAATAATTCCAAACCAGACCTGCTGGCGTTGCTGAGAGGTCACAAGATGACAGAGCCACTGGGTGTACCAAACTATGTAGATGTTGACATCAAAGGACCAGGCAGGAGGGAGATGGAATCTGATATACCAAGAACATACCAGACCAGCCGGTCAGGGTAGCGTGGCTTCCTCCCACCCGATATGCAGCTGCTCACACGGAGCAGTGTAGCCCAGAACGCAGAACCGCCGACCGGAAGTGACGACAGCGGAAACCGCTGACCAGAAGTGACGCCAGCAAGCGTAGGGGCCAAGCTGGAAAGCATCAAGGTTGCCGTGACGACATGTTTCACACTTTAATGCTTTGTCAAAGTCCTGAAGTCCTACCCTTACCGGCTGGTCCGGTATGTTCTTGGTATAACAGATTCCATCTCCCTCCTGCCTGGTCCTTTGATGTCAACATCTACATAGTTTGGTACACCCAGTGGCTCTGTCATGTTGTGACCTCTCAGCAACGCCAGCAGATCTGGTTTGGAATTATTTTTTATATGTTTTATTCATCACTATGCTTTTCAAATAAACTTTCCAAGCCAGACTGGGTTATATTGTAGACTATGTACCATTGGATAGCGCTGTTGTCCCTTCCTTCATGTTTATTAACATGTTCAGTCAGCCGCCCCCACACTGCTGATTACATACTATTGATAGACCCTTGCTGTCTGGTGCCCTTAGTTGTTAGAACAACCGTTGGTTGCTAGGATGCCAGCAACCTAATTTTCTTGGTTGCTAGAGAAATTAGATATACCTGTGCTCAAATCCCAATAGCTTATACATAGATATATATAACCCATTAGGTGGTAAAAGGGTGTGACCACATGTTAGCACTAAAAATTCTGGATAAACCCTCTGCACACTACTATAAACCCTTACACATTTTTTGCAAACTTTGCATAAAACCAGAATTTTAGCTTACAATAATTGCAATGCATGTTTAAGTGTTTAAGATGGCAAACTGTATCAAAGTAATCCCTCCCTGGAAAGTCACCCCTCTACTCTGCAAACTGCAAATGCTCCAGTTGATATAGTTCCATTATGGGGCAGATAAACACAAGTTGAAGGAGAGCTACAAGGTTCAGGTTGGGGTTCAAACTGTGGGAGAGCTACAGGTGTGGGTGTGGTTACTGGCCTGTACTATGCATTAGAAATGCCAGTAGCTGATATATATTGTTGCAAAGCGTCCCAGTGAGAGCTGGGAAAAGTCCTGTTTGGGGTTTACACATCCCCCAGACACTTCTCATACACCTTTAGGGATCTCTGATCCATGATCCAGTTCGGATCTTGGTCCTCTCCCCCAGGCCAATTTAAACTCACCTGAGACAGACAGCCAGTGCTCTCTCAGCCTGGGAAATCAGACAGCGTTTGTCTAGGAGCGCAGAAGGTTGGTAAAACTGTCAGAGTGTGTCTGTGGAAGCTGGCAAGCTGTAGGCTTGCTCAGCCTGTTAGTGAGGGCCTGCAATGTGTATAGTAAGCTCCGGGACACGGCTAGGCTTTTGTTTTGTTATTATTTCTCCTGCTTATTTTTCCTTAAAAACACTGTATAGCACCTGTATATAGACTTGTATATAGCACCAATAAACACCGCACTGTTTGTCACTACCACACTGGATTTGGTATCTGTGCCTGAAAGACTGTTTATCCCAGGGAGCTTTGTACCTGCTACCTGTTCCCCAGCTTACATATGGTGGAGGCCTGCGGGCAGTGGTAGTAAGTTACTACTTAAAGGGCCAGTACCTGCAGTGACTGAACATGGAGGAAATTCTCAAACAGTTGGTGTTCTACAATGCTGCACAGCAGCAAGCAAACGCTGCACAACAGCAAGCGAACTCTTTGCTTCAACAACAGATTGGTGCTGTACAAGAACAAACCCAGTTGATATTTGAAAAACTGGCAAGTGCTGTAGAAGCAGACAGAAAGGAGCTGGCTGAGGTGGTGCAGACACTTGCACAGAAGTCTGCGGCTAAAATCGAAGGTGTTGGAGACCGCATCCATGTGGGTCGCTTCCTTTCTAGGATGACTGCTGACAATGCCCCAGAGGCCTTTCTGGTTACGTTTGAAAGAACCGCTGAAAGGGAAGGCTGGCCAAAAACCTAGTGGGCAGGATTGATCGCTCCCTTACTTACTGGGGAATCGCAGAAGGCCTATTATGATTTGGAGTCCGTGGATGCAGGAGAGTATAAGAAAGGTCAAGCAGGAAATCCTGGAGCGTCTCAGTGTCACCTTGGCCGTTCGAGCCCAGCGAGTCCACAGCTGGTCCTTCCGAGATGAGAGGCCCCCAAGATCACAGATGTTTGACCTAATCCACCTGGTGTGAAAATGGGTACAGCCCGAGTCCTTGTCTGGGCCACAAATAGTGGAGCGTGTGGTCATGGACCGGTTCCTGAGGTCATTACTAAATCCTCTGCAGAAGTGGGTGAGTCAAGGAGACCCCAAATCGGTGGACAACCTGGTGGAGCTCGTTGAGAGGTACTATGCTGCAGAGAGCCTGGACAATACCCCTACAGCCGCACGGACTTTCCACCCAAAGCTATGGTCTCCCCCAGGCTACCGGTAAGACTGTTCCAGGGGAAGTGGGTGGTCAGCATGGCAAGGAGACAGTGGTGAGGATTTTTGGTGCCAGAGCTGAAGTTTGGCGTCCCAAACAAGGGAAACCATTGCCTGTCAGCAAAACAAACTGGGGCAACATCAGGTGTTTCCATTGCCAGGAACTGGGACATGTTGCAGCAAACTGTCCATTAAAAGATGAACCCATGCAGTGTGACATGTCTCTTAGAAGGCAATCTTTGTTTGCTGCTGTTTCATGTGCTTCAGCGCCAAGTGTAGGAAAACACATATGCCAAATGACTGTTAATAATAAGCCTATTACGACTCAGGTCTGGTGACTTTGGTTAAAGCAGAAATGGTTAAAGGTGTGAATTTAAATGTTAAAAAAGTTGCTGTGATCTGTGTACATGGTGATACTCAGGAGTATCCCATAGCTACTGTTAGCTTTAAAACTGATTTAGGTACGGTGACCCATTCGGTCGGACTTGTGCCCCACTTAGTGCACGAGGCCATTATTGGTAGAGACTTCCCTAAGTTTTGGGAACTGTGGGATTGTCCTGACTCGGTCACAGAAACTGACTCAGTGGCGTAGCCAGAACCCCTGGCCAGCACCGATAATGTGGGTTCAATTAATTTCTCTCAAGGTTCCCCGGGTTTTCCTTTCTCGGTTATGGCAGGAGAACTGGAGGAGCCTGAGGAAGTCCCCACAGCCAGTGAAGGTGGACAACCTTCTACTGACCCCGAGGCTACATTGGAGTTTGCTAATCTTAATGTACACAAGGAAAACTTTGGTACCGAGCAGAGAAAAGACCCTACCCTTGCCGCCAGGGCCTGGGAGAATGTAGTAATGTTGAATGATGTACCTGTCGAACCAGGGGACATGCCCTGTTTTCCTTTTTTCAGCAGCAATGAGGATTTATTGTATCGTGTAATTAAAAAGAACGATTAAATTGTTGAACAGTTGGTGGCCCCTAAGCCTTACAGACGAGTGGTGCTGGAATTGGCTCATGGACACTTACTAGGAGGTCATTTAGGGGTTGAAAAAAAACCACTGAAAGGGTGTTACACAGGTTTTACTGGCCTGGGATACAGAAAGATATTGACAACTATTGTCAATCCTGTCCTGTGTGTCAGATGTCAGCCCCACTACCCTACTTCCAAAGTCCTTTAGTGCCCTTACCCATTATTGAAGTGCCCTTTGAGAGGATCGCTATGGACCTCGTAGGTCCACTCCTCAAGTCTCGCGGGGGTCATCAACACATTCTTGTAATCATGGATTATGCTACCTGTTACCCCAAAGCAGTTCCCATGGTGTTCAGTCGCGTTGGGATCCCTAAGGAGGACCTTACGGACCAGGGCACCGCATTTATGTCACAAATAGCTAGAGAGTTGTGCAAGTTATTTAAGGTGACCCAATTGCGAACCTCTGTATACCACACTCAAACTGATGGCTTGGTGGAACGCTTCAGTAAAACATTAAAGAGTATTTTAAAAAAGGTTGTGGACAAGGATGGAAAAAACTGGGACTTCTTGATTCCATACTTGATGTTCGCCATCAGGTAAGTACCCCAGTCCTCTACGGGACACTCTCCGTTTGAATTGCTTTATGGGAGACACCTTCGGGGACTCTTAGACATAGCCAAGGAAACCTGGGAGGGGGAGCAGACACCCCACAAAAGTGTCATTGAGCACATCGCTCAAATGCAGGACAGGATTGCAGTGATCATGCCTATGGTAAAGGAACACTTACTGCAGGCCCAGGCAGCCCAACAGAGAATATACAACAGGGGAGCCTGACTCTGTCTTCTCATCTGGTGACAGGGTCCTGGTGTTAGTTGAGAGCAAGTTTCTGGCTAAGTGGCAGGGTCCCTTTGAAGTATTGGAAAGAGTTGGGGAGGTCAATTAATAAGTGCATCAACCAGGAAAAAGGAAGCCAGAGCAGATTTGCCATATAAATCTGTTAAAGCCCTGGAAGGATAGGCTGGCCTTGACTGCGAGGTACATCCCTGTAACATCTAGGGGTACTGAGTTTCCTCTGGTCCCAGAGGTCACGATTCCAGACACCCTGTCTTATTCCCAAAAACAAGAAGCTAGAGAGTTTCTGATAATGAATAGAGAGACATTTTCAGAGTTACCTGGTACGACTTCAGCAGTTCAGCATGATATTGTTACTGAACCTGGGGTCCATGTCAAGCTCAAACCGTACCGAATTCCCAAAGCTAGGAGAAAGGACATTAGTGATGAAGTAAAAAGGATGCTGGAGCTAGATGTCATTGAGAATCCAATAGTGACTGGTCTAGCCCCATCGTCTTAGTCCCAAAACTGGATCGTACTTGGAGGTTTTGTAACGACTTCAGAATACTTAATGCAGTGACAAAGTTTGACATGTACCCAATGCCCAGGGTGGACGAACTTAAAGACAGACTTGGCAAAGCCTGCTACCTAACTACTTTGGACTTGACCATAGGATATTGTCAAATACCCCTGACTGGTAGCGCCAAAGAAAAGACTGCGTTTGTGACCCCAGAGGGTTTGTTTCAATACAAAAAAAATGCCATTTGGGTTGCAAAATGCCCCTGCGACATTTCAGCGAGCCATGGACAGGACCCTAAGACCTCACTGACAGTATGCAGCTGCCCATCTGGACGATATAGTGGTACATAGCACCAACTGGGAGTCTCACTTGCTCCGTGTACAGGCTGTTCTGGATTCCCTCTTCAAGGAAGGTTTTACATCGAACCCAAAAAAATGTGCCATTGGTTTAGAGGAAGCCAGGTATTTGGGCTACACTATTGGTCGTGGAGTCATTAAACCTCAGTTAAACAAAGAAGAAGCCATCCAAGAATGCCACGTCCTGCAAACAAGAAGCAGGTCAGAGCCTTTCTTGGGGTTGCAGGGGAATAAAGGAGGTTTATCCCAAATTTTGCAACTCTAGCTGCCCCACTGACTGACCTTACAAAAGAGAAAGAATCAGTAATGGTGAAATGGTCCCCAATAGCAGAGGAGTCTTTCCAAGTCTTAAAGAAGGTTCTTTGTACACAGCCAGTGTTGTACTCCCCTGATTTTTCAAAGGATTTCTTGGGTCAGACGGATGCGTCTGATGTAGGTATTGGGGCAGTATTGTCACAGGTACACAATGGGGAAGAACACCCTGTGGTGTACCTGATTAGAAAGCTTAATGAACACGAGAGAAAGTATGCAGTCATTGAAAGGGAATGTTAAAGGAATGTTTAGCCATAAAGTGGTCCTTGGACATGCTAAGGTACTATCTGTTAGGGCTCCAGTTTGATTTGATAACTGACCATTCTCCTCTGAAATGGATGGCCCAAAAGAAGGAGACTAATAGACGGGTGAACCGGTGGTTTTTGGCTCTACAAGATTACTCCTTCACTGTAAAACACAGGCCAGGTGTTGAGATGGGGAATGTAGATGCCCTGTCCTGTGTCCACTCCTGTTGGGCCACAGGTGTTCCAACCCTGGGGTTGAAACAGGGGGGGGGGGGAATATGTAGCAGAGCATCCAAGAGAGAGCCAGGAAAAGTCCTGCTCAGGGTTCATACATCCCCCAGACCCCTCTCATATGCCTTTAGGGATCTCTGATCCATGATCCAGTTCGGATCTTGGTCCTCTTCCCCAGGCCAATTTAAACTCACCTGAGACAGACAGCCAGTGCTCTCTCAGCCTGGGAAACCAGACAACGTTTGTCTAGGAGAGCAGAAGGTTGGTAAAACTGTCAGAGTGTGTCTGTGGAAGCTGACAAGCTGTAGGCTTGCTCAGCCTGTTAGTGAGGGCCTGCAATGTGTATAGTAAGCTCCAGGACACGGCTAGGCTTTTGTTTTTATATTATTTCTCCTGCTTATTTTTCCTTAAAAACACTGTACAGAACCTGTATATAGACTTGTATATAGCACCAATAAACACCGCACTGTTTGTCACTACCACACTGGATTTGGTATCTGTGCCTGAAAGACTGCTTATCCCAGGGAGCTTTGTACCTGCTACCTGTTCGCCAGCTTACATAATATATATATGTATGTGTATATATATATATATATATATATATATATATATATATATAAGCATCAGATGCTAAAGGGCTGTGAGTACATGTTAACATAAAAAATTCTGGATGAACCCTCTGCACAGTTGGCTAGCTTAAACATGTATTACACTGTATGTGAACTAAAAAATCCTGTTTTTATGCAAAGTTTTCTTAAAAAAAAAAAAATAGTAGTGTGCAGTAAAAAAGTTACTTTTTTTAAACTATGGAAGGATTTCATATCTCTTTAGTTACTAAAGACACATATTATAATGGGTTTCAAAGAGGAAATGTTGAGTGGTAGTATCGAGTATGGTAAGAATAATGTTTTGAAAATTCAGTTTAATTAAAAACATAGAATATATTTTTGCTGAGGATCTCCAAAAATGTTTATTTTTCATGTATGCTGTATTTTCTAGTCAAAGACTACAGCAGTGTTCGTATGCAAGGCACCTACTGCTAAAACCGATAACACAGTCTGTTCCCAATGTTTCAGTCAGTTCTTTAACCTTTAGTGGGCACTAGAAAGCTAAGCATTTTTGTGAGACCCCATAGATAGCTTATTTTCTAAGGGCTGCTCACTGCCTGCTAATCATTGTAAGTAAATATAAATATATAATTCATGATTCATATATAATATTAAACAATAAAGGTATTTCAATATTTAAATATTTCTAAATATAGTATGATAAAGGGAAGTGGCTAAACATAGTATGATAGATTTAATATCTGTATTTTAGAATTGGCCATTGGCTGAGACAGCTCCCGCTGCTGTCAATAGAAGTCAGTGAGCCAATGAGGAGAGAGAGGGGGCAGAGCGGGGTTTGGTGGAGCCGGGGTTCCGTGACTGACTAGACAAAGAGAGCTGCAGCTCGGCTCAGGTGCCCCCATACCAAGCTGCTTGCTGTTGGGGCACTTAACAGGAGGGAGGGGCCAGGAGCACCGAAGAGGGACAAGAGAAGAGGAGGATCTGGGCTGCTCTGTGCAAAACCATTGCACAGAGCAGGCAAGTATAACATGTTTGTTATTTTTAACAAAAAAATAAAAAATGGAAACTTTAGTGTGTTATAGTTTGGTGCATTTTTTTTTTTTTTTTTTGCAATTCAAGTTAAATAAATGGGATCACAGTTAGGCTGAATTACTAAAGAAGTTATAAATCTTCACACAATATGTTTTGTGAATATTTACTTCAATTACTCAATCATATGCAGATGAAAACAGGGACCCAAATTCAATTTTTAAGATGTTTAATCTTTGTCTTCAGGAGTATAGCTATAACCATGGTCACCCAAGTCGTGACTATCGGCCCTGTAATTTCAAATTATACTCTGTCAGTCTGCATCTTTGTATTTATTTTTATTGAGATGCCGCAGCTTTTGACTGCTAAAACTTTTCGGGGGTTAAAATTTGTAAGTGGTATTTACCAAATTAAGGTCGGTACACGCTTCCGAAATTAGCAAACCAAATGTCTGAACTGCCTTGCAAACCATTTGCAAGGCAGTTCTATTAATGTGTTCAATATTACTGCCGGTGTAGGAGCTCCCATAGTACCCATGTTGACTGGCATTATGGTTGCTTTAGCAGTAATATATTTTAAGAGTATTTTCTATTAAAGCCGAACTTAGGGTAAACAGGTAAATTCAAACAAGAAATCAATATATGACAGCCATTTTACCTGCCAATTAATTTGTAAATTTGCCCAGTCTGTACCCTTTTCCACATTTTCAATGTATTACCCATGAAGAAGCTGCTGGATTTTTATGTGCTCTCCAGCTTTCCTACTGGTGATTTGCCTTGTAGTTGCACCCAGGCACTTACCAACCCACTGCAGCAACAGACACATTTCTACTCAATTTTTTTTTGCAAAACGAATTGGCTCAGGGAGATAGGTTTAGGTGTACAAGGTAACCCAAAACAGAAGAAAAGCAATTCTTCCACTTAGCAGTATCTTGTAGTCTCTTAAAGCTCTGTCACAGGCTAATGCAGATTTGGTAAGTCAGACAGACAGCTACTCTAAGTATCTCTTGCCACTCTCATAGGATAGTGGACTTTTTATCCCATATAGACAAGTTGCTAAGCAGGACTCTTCTTCAGCTTATGCTTCCTCCCCCAAGCAAGGGGCCTGTGAGACAGTGGACCTCTCAGTAACTAAACCCTCCCTCAGCAGAAGGCATGGAAGGCAATAAATTGCTCTGGAGCTTGAATCCTGCCCAGTGCTGGACCCTTGCAAAAAACATTGTCTGCAGGTAAAACCTAAGAGGAAAAAGAACCCATCTAGAAGGTCTCCCCAAATATTTATTTCCTTCCTGAGCCTACATCACTGGCTTAAACCCTGCAGTCATTGGCCAGGTTAAAATAAATATTCATAACTCAATTTATTGTATTTGCTTGCTTTACCTACTAGGGAGTACTCAACAGTAGCAGGCAGAATCAAACAATGTCCCCAGGGGGACAGGAGACACCGGTAACATAAACAAAGCTCCTCAGATTGGTTACAGCCTAGCTGCAAACACTGAATCTGGACTGGAGACACTTCAGCTTAAAGTGGTTGTAAAGTCAGAAGTTTTCTTTTTTCCTAATTCATTCTATGCATTAAGATAAACAGCCTTCTGTGTGCAGCAGCCCCCCTCAGCCCCTCTAATACTTACCTGAGCCACCTCTCTATCCAGCGATGTCAAAGGACTCAGCCGTCCGGGACTCTATCTCCTGATTGGCTGAGACACAGAAGTGGCACCATTGGCTCCCGCTGCTGTGATTCAAACTCAGTTAGCCAATCAGGGGAGAGGGGGGAGGGGTCGAACAGAAGCTACATGTCTGAATGAATACACGGAGCATCAGCCTGGCTTGCTGTGGGGGCACCCAATAGGAGGGGGGGGACCAGGAGCTTCAGCCAGGAACCTGAGAAGAGGAGGAACTGGGCTGCTCTTTGCAAAACCACCTCACAGAGCAGGTACTGTATGTAAGTATGACATGTTTGTTATTTTAATATAAAAAAGAGACTTTACAATCACTTTAAGGTGGATGTAAACCCTTACTCATACCCAGTGAAGCGACTAGCCTCAGGTGATACACAGAGATGAAACAAATCCTTCTGAGTAAGTTGTACCTGTTTTTTTTGCAGCTATCTTTTTTGTACATCCATTCAAAGTGTAAAGAGGCAGGGGGTGGGGATCTGATATTAAGCATGCTCAGAGAGGAGAGTTGCGTGTCATTTAAAAGCTGAGTGGAGGGAATGGGCACACACCCCTCCACACACAGGGGAGGACTGGGCCAGGGGGCAGGGGGGCAATTGCCCCCAGGCTGCTCTGATGCCCGTAAAAAGGCTGCACCACTTCTGCCACAGACATGCCTAAAAGATTCCTTGTCAATAGAAGTAAAAAGTCCCCACTGCTGGCCTACTGAGTGCAGGATGAAGACCAGGACAGAGTGCAGCCCTCCCCTCACAGCATGGATGGTGTAAACTGTGTCTGAGCAGAGGCCAGTTCAATGCCCCACTGGAGACTCTCCTCCTCCAGCCAGCCCCAACCAAGCTGTCCCAGGTCCTCCCAACTGCCCCCTGCTGGCCAGGTCAGGAACCCAGATTCAGCTGGTGAGTAGAGAGTACCTGGATCAGAGTTTCAGCCTGGAATGAGGGTCAGGAGCAGGTCGGGAAGAGGGAGCACCTTGGGCCTCTGGTTTGTACTTGCCCCGTAGGCAGAAAGTTTCTAGTCAGCCCCTGTCCACACAGCGCACAGGGAAACATGCAAAGCTGAGGCTAGCAATTGCAGGCTGTGTGCTGGAGCTCCCCTCCTCTGTCTCCCTCCATCTCTTTATGTTGGGAATGCTTTTCAAGAGGTTTACTGCACTTTTAGGTTCTTGGCTTGCCATGGAAAGCATGCTAAATTCATTCTAAAAAAATACCCTGAGAAATATTGTGTCTGGGTCCACCCACTTTGCAAAATAACAAAGTATTTAAAAAAAAAAAGTTTAAAACTGGGTCAGGTTATTTTTTAATAAACATTTGTTTTTTTCAAAGAAAATGTTTTTTTGATATTGTGTTCTTCTTTTCTTCCTTCTACCACACAGAAAATCTATATAGAAAAAGACATTTTTAAGTGCCTAATTTTGCACAAATATAGGAACTTTTGTCACTCTAAGATGTCATAGATAGCTAAAACAAACATATTTTTACTGTGAAATAATGTTGGCATTGAGTTTTGACAATGTGAATGTTCAGATAAAGTCTGTTTATTCCCTGGAAACAAAAGTCCTTGTACTTTTCTTTTCTTTCCATCGCTCTTCATGCCCCTGACGATTTATCAATCAAAAAACGTGTAGGTCTCGAGAGGACAGCAAAAAGCAAGGTAACTCAAAATGCACTCATGTTTCTCTTGGTCTGAATTCATCCCTAACTACTTGATTGGAATATGGGTCATAAAACTCTATGCACAGGGCAACGTTTTATAGAAGACCAGCACTTGTAGATCTTTTAGTAACTTGACTGTAAATATTTTCCTTCTTATTAAAAAAGCACATTATATTGTTGGACAAAAATGTATTTTGATCTAAATAAACAGAGACGACTGAATTTATTTATGATTTGATGGAAATATGCAGATTGGGCAAATCTAATTTTTTCCAATTTCCCTTTATTATGAGCCTCAAATTGACTGATTTGTTTACAATGAAAAAAAAAAAAATTATGAAACATACATAATTCTCAGGTACGCTCCTTATTACAACTCCTTATGTCCCAAAACCCCTGTTTCCCTATTTTAGAAGTAAGAGTCTTACTTCTGCAGCTGTATTTTTAACAATATTGTAGAAAATAAAAATATAATAGTCAGAGTGAGTCTACCTTGTACTGATCACAGTAGGATCTGCGAACTGGGGTTTTAAGTAAAAGGACTCCATGATCACACCACTAGAGTCATTAAAGCAGAGCTCCACCCAAAAGGGGAAGTTCCACTTTAAGGACTTGTCCACGCTCCTCTTGAAGAAGTGGCACTCTTGAGGAGCAGATATCTGATTTTGAAAGGTGTCCACTCCCACATCCGCTCTGACCGCCTAGGCGCTCGGAGTGGAGGTTCTCCGCCCTCCCTCCCCCCTTCAGTCTTCTGGGACACATGACAGGTCCCAAAAGACTGCATCCACCATTCACGATCCTCACACATGCGCAGTGGGCACCCATATGTAAAGCCGTAAGCTGTCACGGGCAGGTGCCCATAGTGAAGATGCCGGCACCGAGGAAAGAAGACAGCGGGTGAAACCAACTAGGGGTGAGCACACAGCTGGATCGTGGGACAGGTGAGTGTTTTTTTTTTTTTAAGTCAGCAGCTACAGCTTTTGTAGCTGCTGACTTTTATTTTTTTTAGAGAGAACAGGAACTTGAAGACTTGAACTTGAAGGCATTTAACTTGAAGACATATGTTGACAAACTTGTCTCATGCTGTCAAAGACATAAGATCCTTAGTAGAACTTTCAGATTTTTGAGCAGCCAGTTGAACCTCCCAACCAAAATTCTGACTGACTGGGCTAGAATTATTCAGACAGCCCTCTATTTTTCTCCAGTTTTGGTGATAGATGGGTTTGCACATTAATTGGAGCCAAGGATTTTCCATTCTTATCCTTGTGATAATGATGAACAGGTATGAGCTAATATACTAAATGAGTGCATTAGTGTTTAATTAATCGAAAATTACTTCAAAACCCCACTTGCACTTTATATGGCCAAACATTTGCTAGTGGATCCCACCCCCCCCCTTCCTCGTTGAGAGCGTGTGGCCTGGCCTTGTTCAGGATGGGGACGCACACTCTTCCTGGTGTCAATTATGGGGGGTCCCATCCTTTTTTTTTGTACTTTTTGCATGGGCTTCCCGATTAAAATCTATACAAGGCCCGAACGGTTTCAAACTTTTTTTTCTTTTTTGTATGGAGCCCCCCTTTAAATCTATGTCAGACCCTCATTAAAGATAGAGTTCTAGTAAGGATAAAGAAAATCCCTGGCCACTTGTTTGCAAACAGAAGGGAACAAAGCTCCCATTTATCAGTTTTTTCCTCTGCAAGTGTCAATTTTATTGCAGTAGGTTGTAGACATTGTGCAAATGTATCACTTCACAGTCAGATTAAGAAACTCCCCCAGGTATGATTTTTAAAGACATTTTGCATTGTAATGTTGTCCTTTAACCTCTCTGGTGGTCTGATTATGTACAGATTTCTGTGCTAAAAGCGTTACATTATTTTGCTTAGAAATTTGTTGTTTTACATTTTAAAACTCACCTTCCCCTGTGATCCCCCGCCGTCCTACCCTGCAGTCCTCCCCTGCCGTCCTTCTGCTGTCCTCCCGCTGTGTGCTCGGCAGATGCCGGCACCTGCTTTCCGGTTCCCTTCCCTGTGAGCGTTGCAACGCAGGGGGGGGGGGGGGGTGTAACCGACGACAAATTCAAAAGTGTAAATACACAAATGACATGATACAAAGTTGTGAAACCTAACGGATTTCACTGTATCATGCCATTTCACCACAGGATTTCACCTGGTGACTTTTCCATGGCATCCAAAAAGCATTCTTTTTGCGCAAAGCGCTTTTAGATGAACTGGAAAACAGCGAGAGCGAAACAGAGTTACTTGAAGAACTGAGCGATATCGATTTGTGGGAAAATGCGTCATCAGGTACAGAAAGTGACTACAGCGACAATTCTGATGTCTCTTTCTGGCACATAGCTCCGTTGGAAATTCTAAAGAATTATTTGATATACTTCCCAAATTCTACAAGCTATGTGCCCAAAAGAGACATCAGAATCGCTGCTGTCGTCACTTTCCGAACCTGATGACGAATGTTCCCACGAATCGCTATTGCTCAGTTCTTCAAGTAACTGTTTCGCTGTCGCTGTTTTCCAGTTCATCTAAAAGCGCTTTTGCACAAAAAAAAAAACGCTTTTTGGACACCATGGTCGTTCTCTATTTGCAGGCACAAAGCACTTGAAAAGCACAGGCAGGGCACTGAAAAAGTCACCAGGTGCAATCCTGTGTTGAAATGGCATGATACAGTGTAATCCGTTAGGATCACAGCTTTGTATCATGTCATTTAGTGTATTTATCAGGAATACCGCCAGGGAGGTTAATCATTATTAAAATTGCTGCTCGCCAGCCAAAAAATGTTTTTAAAACATTTTTTTTGCTTTGGTACATGTTTCACAGGTCCCACCCCTTGTGTAATTTGTTTGACAATCCTTTGCAAATTATCCAAGAAAATAGCCATTACTGTATTTTCTTTTTAAACTTTGGCTCTCATTGACTTCAGTGGGGTTCGTATTCAACACACAGACCGGGTGCAAACTGAACCCAGGTATGTTCCGCTCATCCCTAAGGGAGAGATTTACTAAAGCTGGAGTGTGCAAAAGCTGGTGAAGTTCTGCTCAGAAACCAATCAGCTTAAATGTTTTGTTCTCAAAGTGTCATTGAACAAGCTTAGGTTAGAAGCTGATAGGCAGTCATTCACAGCTGCATCATATTCTCTGTGCACCAGACCAAATTTAAAACTACTTATGCAAACACCTGTTGACTGAGAAGAGTGATTACAAATATTGCCCTGTCCAATAATTAGACTTAAAGTGGATCTTAGGGCAGAAGTTTATTTTTTTAATCTTAATGCATTCTATGCATTAAGATAAAAAAAACCTTCTGTGTGCAGAAGCCCCCTCAGCCCCCCTAATACTTACCTGAGCCCATCTCTATCCAGCGATAGAAAGACTTGACTGCCCAGGACTCCACTCCTCATTGGCTAAGACAGCAGCAGATTGCCATTGGCTCCCGCTGCTATCAATCAAGTCAGTAATCCAATGAGGAGAAATAAGGGGTGGGGGCTAGCCACGGCTCCATGTCTGAATGGACACACAGAGCTGCAGCTCGGCTCGGGTGCTCCCATAGTAAGCTGCTTGCTGTGGGGGGCACTTGTCAGGAGGGAGGAGCCATAATCACCAGTGGGAGACCGTAGAAGAGGAGGATTCAGGCTGCTCTGTGCAAAACCATTACACAGAGCAGGTGTGTATAACATGTTTGTTATTTTTAAGCAAAAAAATATATAAAAATACGAAACTTTACAATCATTTTAAGCAGCCCATAGGCGACTCGACTTTCCTTCCTTCCACCACGACTTCCACCACAATTAGTGTTGATGGAGGAATGCCTCCCACAGTGCTTTTGTGTTCTGCCAGCTTTCGCAGCTGGCAAAACACAATGATTACTTCTAGTGGCTATAGCTGCTGGCAGAAATCGTACGTAAAAAAGCCAACAGGCTGGTTGTACCCAGTAAGATTGATGGATCAACTTGGGTACAATCAGCCTGACCATACATGGATTGAATTTTGGCTTTTCCCTACTGTATCTGCTGAATTTTGATCCATGTATGGATGGCTTTAGCTGAAAAGTAGAAACATATGAATTTAAAATAGTCTTAACAAAAATGTTCTGGCAGTAGTTCTCTACTACTAGAACTACCTGCACCTAATTAGATTAGGGTAGTAAATTGAGTGGATTAGGAAACTGGCAGTTATCAAAATCAAATCTAAGCTGGTATACAGAGGTATGCCATTACTCAGAGTGGGGCAGAGTGGTTGTGTTGGGAAGCTGTCATAAATGTGTCAGCTTCATGCACATGGCTCTATTCATAGCCCCAATTAGCTGTGGGCCAGGAGATTCCCTTGCTGAAAGAAAAGGGGCACTGCCAATCAAAAGTTAAGTGGACCTCATGGGGAACTAGTTTCAAAGCTCCTTATCAGGCTTATCCCACCCCACTACAAAACTCAATGGCCATGCGCCTGCACACTAGAACTTCAAAGCAGACACTGACAGAATCATGTACCGGTCTGTGGCAGGTACATAAATCAGACACAAGCACAGACAATTCTGGTGCTACATCCCAACAGAATTGTAAAAGGTGCTTTCAACATCATTTAGGCTACGTTTCCACTATTGCAACCTCAAAGTCTTGCTTTTTAGAGTATGACTTTGGAGTGTAACTTTGATGCAACTTTGAGTGCAGCTTTGATCCAACTTTATACTCTCTGGATCAAAGTTGCATCAAAAGTCGCATTAAAGTAGTGCAGGCACCTTTTCAAAGTCGCTGATTTTGAAAGTTGCATAGATTTGAATTATAAATGCCATTAAAATCATTGGGCTGTGACATGTCATCGATGATTCCAAAGTCACGTGACAAGTCACACTAGTGAAAACATAGCCTTAAGGTTTCCCCTGACTATTTCACTTTTCTAGAGGAAAATAAATAACTGACGTTTTCATACTGTCCGACTCTACACTCTACATCTTTACGCCAAACATTTATTCCAAATAAAATATGTGTCAGCTTTATTTTAGGCAAACGTATATTACTTTCTGCTATTGTTTTACTCAAATACAAATCCGCCTATAAAAGTATTAAACGTTGTTTTTCATAAACTAAACAAACCTAAGTCTACATTTAACCCTAGAAATGTTACTGATTCTTAATACATTGGGGGAGATTTAACAATACTAGTGCATACATAATCTTGTGCAGCTGTGCATATTAACCAATCAGCTTCTAGATTTATTGTCAAAGCTTTAATGATCAAGCTGAAGTTAGAAGCTGGTTGGTTCCTATGCAAAGCTGCACCAGATTCTGTGTGAACCAGTTTTAGTAAATCTCCTCTACTGTGTAGCAGTGACCATTATCAGAAATGGGTTTTTTTTCTCCCTTCGGTGCATCAGAAGACTACACAGTTTGATGCTCAGAAAGACAGTCCCTAATCTTGACTCTGAATGACAGATGAAGGATGACGGAAAGTCTTTCTACATGACTCCTGTGGTTACTTTGAGTCCCACTGTAAGTAATAACAGCTACGATCTTTAAAGTGTTCACAATGACAGCAGTGAAATGATGGTATCCATTAGATACAGAACATTGTTTTTTTTCAAATGACATGGTACTTTAGGAAGTGAGCATTATGCCCTTACAGTAAGTTAATAGTAAAAAAGGAAAAAGAGGCTAAAAATGGATTCTGTCCAAGGAGAACTGGACAGACTACGCAATATATACTCAACAGAGAATCCCCATTAAATCTCAGCAGATTCATCTACTGAAGGGATTATGTAAGTTTACATTGTGAATTTTACCTTAAATACAAGTTCACAAGAAACATCAAAACTTAAAGTTAATATACAAATTGGCAAAAAAAAAAGCTGAGTTCCAGGTTTTTTGTTTTTTTGCATAGTTTTTTGCATTGTTACATTGTAATTATGCATATTTCATACTCGTGGGAGCACTGTGGAAGCAGATAATTACTATAGCAGTTTCTTACACTACTACAGAGATTACTTCTGTCTTCCAGGTCCTGTGCTCTACTATATAGTAAACACCGTTGCTCGCTCAGCGCAGGCGCCATTCACACAATATTTTTCTCAATGAATGCAAGGCAATATCTGTATAGACAAGGTGGAGAGGCGGGCGGCGATATCAGGCACTCCACCTCATGTTACCATTATGCATGTGTTACCAAATGTTACCATTGTGCATCGTATATACATATATACATTACAATGTGTTGCCATTTATTCTTTTCCAAGTTTTTTTTTTTTTATTTTACAGCTTATTTACAATAAGACACATAACTAAACTGAACAAAATAATGGGGTGGGCAACTACATGGCAGAAGAGGTTTAATGTTGAAAAATGTAAAGTAATGCACTTGGGCGCCAGAAACACTAAAGCAAGCTACTCACGGGGGGGACCTCTGGGTGAATTCACTCCAGAAATAAAGATATTATTCTACCACTATTCTAGACTCTGGTCCGGCCACATCTGGAGTATGCTGTCCAGTTCTGGGCACCGGTCCTCAGGAAGGATGTGCCGGAACTGGAGAGAGTCCAGAGAAGAGCAACAAATATAATTAGGGGAATGGAGGGCATCGACTATGAGGAAAGACTACAAGCACTGAACTTATTCTCCCTTGAGAAGAGACGATTGAGGGGGGATATGATATCAATGTACAAATACTGTACTGGCGACCCTAGCATAAGGAACAAACTTTTCAGAGAAAGGGAATACAATAAGACATGTGGCCACTCACTAAAACTAGAGGAAAAACGGTTTAACTTTAAACTACATAAGGGGTTCTTTACTGTCAGAGCCGTAAGGATGTGGAATTCTCTTCCACAGGCAGTGGTGTCAGCGGGGAGCGTCGATAGATTCAAAAGACTATTAGGTGGGCACCTTAAAGACCACAACATACAGGGGTATACAATGTACGGTTAGCAGCAAACACACACAGAGGTAGCTCACAGACAGATTATTAGCCTAGGCAAATTTATATAGTGGTAGGAATACTCCCCACAACCTGTTAACAGTGATATGCATGTTTTTTACTCTTGTAAACATGTTTTTTGAACTCTTGATCTCCTCAAGACGCACCATCTCTCTGGCTAGCTTAATGGCCTTGACCCAGAGAAGGTGAAAGCAAGAGGGAGAGAGACGCAGCATTGGGGGCGTACTGAATTCTGTCTGTTTTAAGCCATAGCTGCGCATGTGCTGTTGAGAAGTTTTTTGACAGAGGCTCTATGTGAGTGTTGTCTGCTACTCCAGCACAAAGAGTATCGGGGAGATTAAAACAACACTAGGAACCGCTCGCATAACCGCTTCTTTGCATTCAAAGGATGGGAAAATCCCTAGGCAAGGGGAAACTCCCAGATCCGCCTAAGCCTCCTGGAAAGGTTCTTAGAGAAAAAAAACTGTTGTGTAAACTTGGTAAAATGCCAAAATCAGCCAAAATTCAGAAAATCTAACATGTAAAGAGTATGTTGCATGGACATCCCCGTGGGATTAATATTATGTAAATCCTTGGGTAAATAATCTGTCAAGATATACTGAATTGATGCATAATTCAAGCCCCTTTCCGAGAGATGGTGCAAATGATGAGTTTTATATGATTATGGTGAAGGGTCTGTGCCTGAGAGACAGGGAAGCTTTCCCATGGTTTGACCCTGATCCAGAATGGGATAAATAGTATATGATGGTGGGAGGATTAAACTGGTTAAAATATGCACCGAAATGTAGGACCATCCCAGGCATATAAAAAATAGTATCAGTTCAGGCAGGTAGTTCTGCAGGAGCCGCTGCCCCTAAGGTGTGAGGTGAACAAAGAGGGGGAGCCCAAGGAGGTATAGTAGCATCCTCTACTGAGGAGGGAGGAGTGGCAGCTAACACAGAAGCAATATTTTTTAGTCAGGTTCCTTTAACCTCCTCTAGTACATTGAGAAGTGGTACCTTAATTAGGCCCAGTGCCTCCACTCCCATCGCTCGGCCCAGTACCTCTTCCCCCATTGCATGCGGCTTCCCATATGCAGATTTAATAGCACCTTATATCATAGTTGGAAATGATATTATGGGTAAACTCATCGACATGCAATACTGCATGGAAGTTATCAAGAATTCCCCAGATCCTAGAAAAAATCCTTCAGCTACCATTAACTATTTAAAGAGAGCTACAAAGGGTAGGCAGTGTTCTGGAGTTGGGATAATGTGAATAAGTTTGAATTAATACCACCAGGCGGTGAAATTTGATAATGCCCGATATGGAAATAGAGACGGATACAGAGGTAGGGGATGATACAGAGGAAATAGAAGAGGAGGTTCAGGAGAGAGAAATGAGAGATGCTCCAACTGTGGGAAATTGGGACACTGGAAGAACCAATTCCCACTGTCCAAGGGTGGTACTTCAGGATATAATCCTGGAATCTACCCCCAACAAAGACAGCAACTCCAGGATAATAATAAGCAGCATACCATTAAATACCCATTACAATGGCAGGGAAAACAACAATAGGGTTGCCCAGAAGGTAGTCCCCACCATGCTCCCTCAGATATCCTTTTAATATTCTGATCAGCCAATAAAACCTTTTAATGGTAGATGGCGAATTTCTCCATTTTATAATAGACACATGTGCGACTCAATCCACCATACCATTAGAAGTATATAAAGGGTCATCCCCAATTTCTAAATCAAAAGGAGTTATTATACTCATCTCATAAAATACTCCCCCTCCAAGTCTCGGAGACCCTCATAGATGACCAAGGGAGGTATATATTTCTCAAAGATACACTTAAAGACAAACCTATCACCCTGGCTAATATTTACAGCCCAAACGTAGCCCAAGTTCCATTCTTTAGCATGACAACATGGCTATTGTCTACCTTCCAAAAAGGGATCTTGCTTCTTGGAGGCGATTTTAATGTTCCCCTTGACCCTCTCCTTGACACTTCATCAGGCACATCACACCTTCCCTACAGAGCGCTACACCACATTTGATTATGCTTACAAGACCTCCTACTCCACGACACATGGCGCACACTTCACCAGAAAGATAAAGACTTTACCTTTTTCTCCACCCCCCACAATAAATACTTACACCTCGATTATTTATTTCTATCACATCAAGATCTCCCCTACCTATCAACAGTAGGGATGATTGAACTTTTCAAAAGTTCGGTTCGACCAGAACACCCAAACTTCCCAAAAGTTCGGCCCGGATTTCAGAACCCCATTGAAATCAATGGGACCCGAACTTCGGTAATCAAAAAACACCATTTTGAAGCCCTAAAACCCAATAAATGCCCCTAAAAAGTGCCTAGGGTTCTGGGTTATGCCCCAGGGACTATTAATCACATAAAAAAAAGTTCTTAAAAATTTTCATTTTTGATAGAGAGCCAATTATTGAAAAAATGATTGAAAAAAAAAAATGAGATTTCTTTGGATTTAGTGTCTGGGGGGTCTAAAAAGTGTACCAGTGAAGTTTCAGCTCTGTAGCATGTCAAGAACCAGAAAAAAAGTTTGTTTGTATTAGAATTAATATAGAACAGGGATATGGCTCCACTATATTCACACCTTGCCGGTTTTGTAGCAAGCGTTTTTTTGGGCATTTTTTGGGGGACTTTGGAGGCAGGCATAACATCAGAACTTCTGTGTAGGGGTATATATATACATACACCCATGTACAGTGGGTACGGAAAGTATTCAGACCCCCTTAAATTTTTCACTCTTTGTTATATTGCAGCCATTTGCTAAAATCATTTAGGTTCATTCTTCTTCCTCATGAATGTACACATAGCACCCCATACTGACAGAAAAACACAGAATTGTTGACATTGTTGCAGATTTATTAAAAAAGAAAAACTGAAATATCACATGGTCCTAAGTATTCAGACCCTTTGCTGTGACACTCATATATTTAACTCAGGTGCTTTCCATTTCTTCTGATCATCCTTGAGATGGTTCTACACCTTTATTTGAGTCCAGCTGTGTTTGATTATACTGATTGGACTTGATTAGGAAAGCCACACACCTGTCTATATAAGACCTTCCAGATCACAATGCATGTCAGAGCAAATGAGAATCATGAGGTCAAAGGAACTGCCTGAAGAGCTCAGAGACAGAATTGTGGCAAGGCACAGATCTGGCCAAGGTTACAAAAAGATTTCTGCTGCACTTAAGGTTCCTAAGAGCACAGTGGCCTCCATAATCCTCAAATGGAAGACGTTTGGGATGACCAGAACCCTTCCTAGAGCTGGCCATCCATCCAAACTGAGCTATCGGGGGAGAAGAGCCTTGGTGAGAGAGGTAAAGAAGAACCCAAAGATCACTGTGGCTGAGCTCCAGAGATGCAGTCAGGAGATGGGAGAAAGTTGTAGAAAGTCAACCATCACTGCAGCCCTCCACCAGTTGGGGCTTTATGGCAGAGTGGCCCGACAGAAGCCTCTCCTCAGTGTAAGACACATGAAAGCCCGCATGGAGTTTGCTAAAAAACACCTGAAGGACTCCAAGATGGTGAGAAATAAGATTCTCTGGTCTGATGAGACCAAAATAGAACTTTTTGGCCTTAATTCTAAGCGGTATGTGTGGAGAAAACCAGGCACTGCTCATCACCTGTCCAATACAGTCCCAACAGTGAAGCATGGTGGTGGCAGCATCATGCTGTGGGGGTGTTTTTCAGCTGCAGG
This sequence comes from Pelophylax lessonae, assembly GCF_965119305.1. Lineage (NCBI taxonomy): Eukaryota > Metazoa > Chordata > Amphibia > Anura > Ranidae > Pelophylax > Pelophylax lessonae. Next base: position 585,141,270 of record NC_138770.1, read on the forward strand.
GACAGGACGACTGGTTGCAATCGAGGGAAAGATGAATGCGGCCAAGTACAGGGATATCCTGGACAAAAACCTTCTCCAGAGTGCTCTGGACCTCAGACTGGGCCGAAGGTTTATCTTCCAACAAGACAATGACCCTAAGCACACAGCTAAAATAACGAAGGAGTGGCTTCACAACAACTCCGTGACTGTTCTTGAATGGCCCAGCCAGAGCCCTGACTTAAACCCAATTGAGCATCTCTGGAGAGACCTAAAAATGGCTGTCCACCAACGTTTACCATCCAACCTGACAGAACTGGAGAGGATCTGCAAGGAGGAATGGCAGAGGTTCCCCAAATCCAGGTGTGAAAGACTTGTTGCATCTTTCCCAAAAAGACTCCTGGCTGTATTAGATCAAAAGGGGGCTTCTACTAAATACTGAGCAAAGGGTCTGAATACTTAGGACCATGTGATATTTCAGTTTTTCTTTTTTAATAAATCTGCAACAATGTCAACAATTCTGTGTTTTTCTGTCAGTATGGGGTGCTATGTGTACATTCATGAGGAAGAAGAATGAACCTAAATGATTTTAGCAAATGGCTGCAATATAACAAAGAGTGAAAAATTTAAGGGGGTCTGAATACCTTCCGTACCCACTGTATGAATTTGAAGGGGAATGAGAGGACCTCTAACTAGTTGCTTGCAACCATTTTCTAGCTTGACTTGTGTCACGCCATTTTAAATGCAGCTCTGACTTAAAATGAGTTATTTCATTTAAGATGGCTTATAAGGCTTTAGTTACAAGAACAAAGAAACTTGTAAATCACCCCATGTTTTTCAGTGTCCTGACACTTTAGATAAAGATACATTCTCACACATTAACTTCCTCAATTGTTATTTAGGGCCATAGGGTCTAGACAAGGCATATTTTGCAATTTCTAACGAACATTCTGTATTAACCCATTGTTTGACTTTTGAGAGACTTGACTATTCCTGAGAGCACTCACTCCCCCCCCCTCCCAACTGTATTTCCTGTTCAATTCTGTGTATAATAGTTACCCCGCTCATTGAATAAACCTAAGAATGCTTTTGACTGAACACTGGTTGCATGTGTCTTTTTGAACAGGATAAAGCATTCTCCAGAGCTCTGCTTTTCTTTTACATAGAACAGACCATAAGTCAGGGAATTATTATATATACACTTAAGGTATCTAGGTTGGGCATAAAGGAAATCACCAACAATATTGGAGGCTCGTCCGGGATCGGAGAGAGAGAGAGGTCATCACGGGTTCAAAGATCACCGGTACTGGGTAAGGAGATATTTTATTTTATCTGTTTGCCTGTCCGGTGGGATTTGGCCTTTTCTGGCCCTGGTTCCGATTTTGAACCATACATCAAACGCTCAGGGAGCGTGTTGGATAATAGAGCGGCTCTGGGAAGACGCTCTGGATTTATATATATATAACTATATATATATATATATATATATATATATATATAGAGGCTTCAGGGAAGCCAGAATAATATTTTTCAGGGAAAGATATTATATGTTAGGTTGTTGAACCTGAATACATTCTGGGAACGTATCGAGACAGTGTCTCTGGGAGACACAGGATTTGTCATTTATAAGGAAAGACAATATCTGGGGCTTCTGGGAAGCCCAGGGGATTTTTTCTCGAGAAGAATCCCGTTCCTCTGGGAGGGACAAATAAAACGTCTCTGGGAGGCGTTGAAGCTGTCTTCAACAAAGACAGTTTTTTTCTTTGGGTTTCAGGGAAGCCCAGGGGGTTTTAGGAAAACCCTGTTCCTTTAGTGAATAATAAATAGATGTCAGTCTGTTCTGTGTAAGGAAAAAACTACCCCTTTTCTTGCTTATATCTTTCTATCGCATAGAACTGTAAGATTTAGAATATAAGATAATCTGTTTGTGTAACATTGGAGGTTCATTTGGTAAGTTAAATGAACTAGTTTGTCACTTATGTGTAAAGATTTAAGTTAATTTACTTTATGTGTAATAAGAGGAAATTATTTGTCACGATTACTAGTTTGAAATATATGGAAACTGTATCTATAATTATATTTGACCTGTAAAAAAAAATAGCGCCTGCTGACTGTTAATATAACACACTGTTCCTGATAGCGACTGTCACATTATTACTGTAAAAATTGACTGACCGATCGTAGGTTATCAGACAAATCAAGATAAATGTTTATTATGTGTATTGTTTGTTTGTCTATAATGGTAGGAAAACCTTCTTGATAGCCATTATACCTGGGAGTATCACTAAAGACTCTGAAAGGGGTTTTTTTTTGGGTTGTTCCAAGAGGGGTCATTCAGAGTCTAAAAACTATAAGGTTTAATATACATATACCAAGTGGCTTTTCATTAGGGTTTTTAACCATAAAGAGGATCTAAGGACCCAGATACATTTAAATGATTTTGTGAATGTGTAAATCTTAGAGACATGTTTTGTTTATGGTTTTGTGAAATTATACTGAAGGTTTAGGTCTGATGCTGGCCATACATGATACAATTTTCTTACTATTTTCAGTACAGTTTTTCTTGAAATTTACCTTCAGCTATGTAGTACAAATGTCTGCCTAATTGGATACAAATGAATATGTTTAATTTTGACCTCTTATTATGTGGTTTGTGGTGGATCTAACAGAAAATTGTACGATAAAGAGTTGTCCGGACATGTGTGGTCAGCCTTAGAGATATTAGGATACAAGTAACTCTTTTAGTAAATGTTTAGTTGTAATATAAAGTACATGGAAAAAGTGGGGAGAATTGGTTTATTTATGCCCCGTATTAGTACAATTAAAAAAAAAAAAAAAAAAAAAAAAAAAGCTACGTAGAGCTATTAGAAGTGAAAGTGAAAGTCTTTAAATACGTAGATATTGACCACAGCGATTGCCTATAGACAGAAGATGGGTGAGACTGTTTGGGAGTTTTGGGCAGTTAAGTGTCACTGAGTAGCAAAGCACAGTCTTATAATTCAAACATTTGTCTTTAATTTAAAGTCACAGTACATGTTAATTGTAAAACAGCAAGTTTCTGATTGGGCTACTAAAACTTTGTAAGGTTTTCAAAAAGCCATAACAGAGAGCGATGCAACTGGCCTGTCAGGGCGCATTTCCAAGGGCGTTTCAGAAGAAGCAAATAAAAGAGTAGGACATTTTCAACATAGGCCCCCCTATAATAATAATATTACCTTACAAATACCCCTGACCACACCTGCACCCCACGGTTTCATTCTCCAAGGCAGGTGTAGTTTTCTTCGTAATGTCAGATGAGCAGAAAATGTTTATGTGTCAGATACATTTGCAAAAAGTGCATTTCCTTACGCGAGGGGAAAAGAGGGGGGGTCACTTCTTCAAATGCAGCTAGCTCCTAATTTAGAACAGTTGTAGGACAAACAGTCTCAGCATTCCCACACATATACAATTATTTTTATAAAATTTTCTTGAAGTTTTGCCATTTATACATTTGTGCCCATCTTGTATGAGCGTAGTAATAATGAAAAAAACACTATTTTACTAGAAAAAAATATAAATTGCCGTTGTCGGCAGGATATTTTGAAGTTATTTTTTATAGAATTATAGATAATGAAAAATTACATTTTGCAAATGGTCTCCTATGTGAAGGGGAGCCTTCCTGCAAAATTTTGAAAATTGGCACTAAGCCAAAACGTTTTTTAGTTCTTTATCTGATCATAGCATGCAAGTGGTATCTGATATGCCATCTCTACTGACAGCCATACCATCCGATGCTACCCACTTTACAGTGATTGGTTTAAGTAGTGTGGTTTTTTAAGCGTCCTATTGGACGAGGAGACACAGCCATCTTTGTTTCTTGTTTTTCAGTTCAGGTAACTTACCTGGTGTAAAAATGCCTTAGGGATATATGGACAATTTGGTTGTCCGCTCTATAGTTCTCCAGACCATGCAAGAGGGGATGGACACCTGCTCATGGGTCAGTCCCGCTACAATATGTGGATGACATATGTAGTCACTCTGTGGAGGCCAGTCAGAGCGAGTGAGTTTATTGAAGAAATGTACATGTATGTGGACACAAAGTGTCACAGGAATTATGACAGTAGTGTCAGGAAAGTGTTGTTTACCTTGGTTTTGTTCTCACAGAGGGTGATAGTAGAGTCAGTCACATAAGAGCTGCTGCTCTAGTGGGTCTTGCCAGCCCACAGTGGGTCTTGCCCGCCCACAGGATCATTGATTGTTATGGATCCGGACTGCTCCTATCTATAATAACATTTTGAGACAAACCACAGGTCCAGAAATGTCACAAGTAATGTTAAATGCGTTTATATATCTGAAAAATGCTATGGTTGTAGCGCCTGCACTGGGCCTCCCAAATCATGGAAAAATGTTTTGTGTTTATGCAAGGGACAATTGTAAGACCATAACAGGTGTACTTGCCCAGGAGTATGGTGGTAAACTTTGCCCTATAGTTTTTGTCCAAAGATGGTGGCAGTCCAGGTCTAAAGGCATGCCTGAAGTGACTCTGAACATAGCACATAGCATCTTGTGAGATGGTAATAGGGATGACTACATCATTTGCTTTAGGTAGGCCCCAGTTTTAAATTGGCTACTGGTATTAAAGGGTGTGTTATACCACAATATGATATATAGGCAGCCATAGAGGGAGCAGAGGATGTTTTTGTAGTTCATTTCCTGCTCCAGGCCAAAAGATCACACATTATTAGAGCTACAAACACATACTACAGAACAGGTTTTAAGGCCTTGGGTGATGTTTTAGAAAAAGTTGAGAGTTGCCTTTTTCCAAAAGAGGGGAGCTCTTGTGTGTATCCCCGCAGCTAGCGCCCCACTGTTTATTGCCTAGTATTATGGAATAGGACACAGGGGGTGGGAAAGAACATATGAGGTATTGCTGACAGTTTAGTGCAAGCATATGTTGCTAGATGCATCACCTGTATTAGGAACAAACAATCCAAATATATAAGGCCAAACATGAGCATCTCCAATACCCATCAAACCCATTCACACATCTACAAATAGATTTCACATATAGGCCCAAAGCAGGGAAGAAATAAGAGTTATTTTTAGTCAAATAGTGGACGTGTTCAGCAGATAAGTGGAAGCATTTAGGACCACAAAAAGGGAGATGCCCACACGGTGGCGTGCATTCTCAATCAGGAGATTATTCCTGGATGGGGGTGCCTGCTTTGAATTAGTTCTAATAATGCTCCAGCTTTCATATCAAAAATATGCCAGGAACTAGTTACAGATCTTGAAAATAGATTATTATCCGTAGAGTTCAGGTATAATGGAAAGAATGAATAGCACAAATAAAGACAAATTGAGAAAAGAGTAATTGAAACTTCGAATCAAGTGGAATGGAACGAAAAGTTGCTCGCACCTTTCTTTTCTTTTTACAGGAAAATACCCATCCCTTCAGAGAAGGAGACCTAGTGGTGATGAAGCTGCTGCCCAAAGGAAAGAAACAAAAGGATTTCGCCTACGGCCCAGAGACCACCGTGGTAGCAGTTACCAGGACCGCTGTCTTGACCGAACACAGCCCTACTTGGATCCATGCCACTAGAGTGAAGTTGGTGCGGACAGGACCTGAGCCGGAAGATCCAGAAGCAAGAAAGAAGGTACTAACGGGGGCAGATTGCCCTGACCTTGAAAAGGAGAGCCAAAGAAAGGAGGTACTAACGGGGGCAAACTGCCCTGACCTTGAACAGGAGAGTCAAGAAAAGGGGGTACTGACAGGGGCAGACCGCCCAGACCCTGTAGAAAATGACATTTCCAGTTGCACCGGACTCAGGCAAACTATGGCTGCTGATAATCCTGATTCCATTTTCAGTGTTTTCCCTTGTATGGACTGTTACTAACTGCATCTATCACCCGGAAGATTTGGGTGTCATGAGAAGTATATGCGGACCATACCCTGCACATGAGACACATAACAGAACAAAGAGAGAATTGAGTATTGAGAATGGTGTAGATGAGAATCCACCCACTTTTCATTGTGAAATGCTATTAACAAAATTTAAATATGCTTATGCAAAGAAGTCAGGTTTTGAGAAATGTTGGATATGTAGCAAACTCTATCCAGAAACAGCCCGCATCCCTCTTATGGCCGTCCCTTTGAATATTACCCAGTTCCTTAATGAGACCTCTGCTACTTTAACCAATGTGCCAAGTAATAATAATATCATCTTCCCAGTAGATGGTAGAAGCCATTTCCCAGACTGGTGTTTCAGCCTAGGAAATAACACACGTGTTAACCCTTCCATTTGCCAAAAGTCAATTCTTAATATTACTTCCTGCCAAGTCCCATTAGGAAAATCCCTGTTTGACATATCAAGTCCTAGTTTAAATAAGACCATAATGAGTAACTACCAGAATTTCTCTAAAGACATACAACAAATACTGGACCACCTTGTGAACGCAGTACAGAATAGACGCCTACAAGAATATATTTCCCAAAGACCCTTTTCACTGGTAAAGAGTATATATGTATGTTGTGGGAAGGAATGTTACCCCTGGGTCCCCCTCCATGTCTCAGGGTGGTGTTATTTAGCTTCAGTGGTCCCAATTATGGGAGTTGTGGATAATGACAACAATGGGCACATGCTTGAAGCAAGTGCACATCCAAGATACCCCTTAAGACATAGAATCAAACAAGATCTGTTCAGCAAGGGAGACCTGGCATGGGCGTGGCTTCATTCCTGGACTGGATGGTCAATCGATATGATGAAAAAATTAAATAATTATTCTGGAATCATTGATGAGATCATGGAAAAGAATTCAGATGATATTAAATTGCTAAATCTTGAACAAAGGGCCATTAGGAAGAAGTTAGAATTACATGATCTAGCTATAGAGAGTATGAGTGCTGCACTGACTGGCCTCTGTGAGCATACTGAGGACTATGAGTGTTGCACTTGGATATACAATACCACTTTGGAAGTGCCAAATTACTATGACATAATTGCCCAACACAGAAAGGAGGTCAATAAATTGCAAGAAGAGGCCCTTAACATTGCTAAAAGCTGGGATCCCTTTGTAGGCTTGGGGGGTTTTGGTTTTGGAGGAGTGTTTTCCTGGTTAAAAGACATTGCTATGATGATTGTGATGATTTTACTTTTTCTATTATTTTTATATGCATGTTTTAAGCTTATTGTGTGCCTAATCGCTAAGACCACAAAGAACCCAGACTCAGCTAGCAGAGGGGGATCTTATGTAAGTTTGTATTTTAACAGAGATGCTGAAAATGTTGACACATTTCTAACAGCTAGACAAGGTGTGCTGATCCAACAAACCCAAACCCTCTTTTGATTATCAGGAATATGTAAAGTTTTATAAAGCCAAGAAAGCTAAGTCTACCATTTAGGTGGGCAGGATTAGGTCCTTATTTGATTATACTAAGGAAGCCAAGGACATTGTCGCCTAACCTGCTGTCCCTTTCCAGAGAGAACCTTGTGTCCTCTGATGACACTGTATAAATGATAGGAAGGAAAATCATGCATATGAAATTATGATTTTCTAGAGGGGATTGAAGGGGAATGACAGGACCTCTAACTAGTTGCTTGCAACCATTTTCTAGCTTGACCTGTGTCACACCATTTTAAATGCAGCTCTGACTTAAAATTAGTTATTTCATTTAAGATGGCTTATAAGGCTTTAGCTACAAGAACAAAGAAACTTGTAAATCACCCCATGTTTTTCAGTGTCCTGACACTTTAGATAAAGATACATTCTCACACATTAACTTCCTCAATTGTTATTTAGGGCCATAGGGTCTAGACAAGGCATATTTTGTAATTTCTAACGAACATGTGCTCCTCTACAATAACACTCTATATACGCTATGCCCACTTACAAACCTCAACCCTTCTGGGCCTAATCCTAAGAGGGCCACACCTCCAAACAAAATGAGAAAACCCTTATAATTGGGTTAACCTGACAACCTACAGATGAGGGAAGTGGGAGACGGCCATCCCCCTCCCTTCCCCAAACCCCCCTTCTTTTTTTTCACTCTCTCTCTCTTTCTCGCTTTCCCTTTCCTCATCCCACTCTCCCACATTCCCCTCCCCCCAACCCACTGAGCTATCCACCCTTTTCCCATTCCCTTCAACTGTACACTTAAGTCTATAAAGGTAAACAAGTTGAACATAAACCCCATGATCTGGCTAAGATATTCCCTCTATAAAATTGGTACACCATAAATAACACGCCAACGGTAATCCTAAAAAACACTATTGAAAACTCCCTAATATATACTCACCCTTTGGATACCATGGAATATCTCAAACGCAGATATCAGTCCATATCTACACCCATATGCTATGCTGTACCACCGGATACCTGGTCCAGCAGACCACAACGAGACCGGTTCATGTTTCAAAAGACAAACACAGTGTTACCTGTTGGTAATCTTTCACTGAACATTATAATGTTAAATGTAACCTAGCAATAAATGTTCAACTTCTCTGTATACTGTTATCCTTCTTTAAATTAATAATAATAAACAAAACGTTTTTTGTTTTTTGAAAAAAGAAGAAGTTTCTTTCCAAAAGGGGTGTCCAGATAGGGTGGTCAATACCGTTAGAATAAGCTTAACATCTATTGTTTGAATTTAAATTTAAGTGTACTTACACTACATTGGTTACTACTATGTTATGATTGTTCCACTGAGCATGACATTTTATGTGTATGATAATCATTGTATTTGCTTATATTTTCTTATTCAATGGAAAAATTCAATAAAAAACTTTTGGAAAAAAGAGAATTATACGAAGGGTACGTGTCAGAGTGTGAACCTTCTGTGGCAATAAATGGGGTATTGACTAGTACCTGGGAGACACCACCCCTTGAGGTAAACAACCCTAATGGTAAAGGTAACATTTTACAACATTCATTTAGAATTTTCCCAGACTGCCCTGTAAATTTACTTGGAAAGGACTTATTAAGCAAATTAGAGAGAAGAACAGAGGTAGACCCTAATGGTAGCATTCACATGGAATCACCATATTGCTTCCTAGCAGCTGGTGAACTTGATGATATAAATCCACAAGTATGGGCAAAGGACAAGTTTGACATAGGGTTCATTCCATGCACACCTTATAAGGCTTCACTGAAGCCCTACACTAATCCTGTGTACCAGAAACAATACCCTTTGTCACAAGAGAAAATATAGGGAATTAGGTCAATAATTGATGGGGGTGGTTTTTAGAGATATACATATAAAATTAGTGTAGCCATCATCCCTGGATATATTCGAAAAAAAGGAAGTTTGGTTCCTCAAGCCAAAGAAAAGAAAGGTGGGATTTTGTAGGCAAAGGTGAACTATGTCAATTTTATTAAAAGATATACACATACATATAGTAAGGTGGAGAAAAAACAAAAACAAAAAAACTGAGTAATTCATGTAACAGGTTTACAGATTATTATGAACCATTTTACTTATTAAACATTGGAGTGGTGATTCCCGGTTGTAGAACTGGGGTTCCGACGCGTTTCGGCACTATTAGCCTTTATCAAGGAACAAATACCACCATTTTCTATAAAGTGAAAGGTGAAGAAAATGCAAAAAATTAGTGACTTATTGTGATGGGTCATATCAACAAAAGCAAAATAACAGTATGACATCATTTTTTGTTTGTGTACCTAGATTCCAGGATTTAGTTGTGCCCATGAAGCAGCGGGAGGGTTCTCCAGTCCCAAAAGCCCACCAGGCTTGTGACTGGATCCTGGGCCTATTGGGTCTGCAAGGAGTGAATTTATTTAGTACAAGTAAGTAATGCCTAGTCTTGTTGAGGCTAGAAAAAAAGGGGGGGAGGGAGGGGGGGGGGTTTCCCTCAGGTTATATAATAATCTCTTGAGGTTGGATGAAAGCCTGAGGTGTGTAGAAACCGCACTTCTATGTGGTGCCTCAAAACACCTGGTTTCCCTAGGAGGATGGACACAATTTTTTACATAGGGAGTGAGGTGTATATAATAGAAAAAAACTTGGTGTGCAGACAAAAGACTCACGTTTGAGACTGTGAAAGACATTTGTTGTTCTCCAAAAAAGTCACTGGGAAAGGCACCTGTAGCCCTATGTTGGGAAAGAGGTTTTTTGTTTTCCTTCTAATTTATTCATAAAATAAACATTCCTCTCAGAACTAATGCTGAGGAGAAAAGAGAAAAATAATAATTGCTTACTTTGGGTTTTTAGAGATCCCCAGAAAAAATCCTTAATTCAAGGGGTCAAGGAGAGAAACTCTTCTTTCTAAGGGTGCAGGGTCCATAGGTAAGTATCTGCTGAGTAAGGAAATATAACAATTTATAAAAAAAAGCTGGTGTGGATGTAGATACAAGTTTGGCCAGCAGATGGTGCTGAGCCAAAACTTACTTTGGTGCAGGCAGGTTCCCTAGGATGAAGGAGGTTGAGGTGTTGGCATGCAGACCAGCGGCTCCTGGATCTTCACTCCTCGCTGGGTGGAGCGTGAGTGAGATCCTGTGGATCCCCGGCGTCCTTTTATGCCGGTCGCGCATGCGCGGTACCGCACTGCGCGACGCCGATGTGGAGCGTCATGTACTCCAGCCGCACATAGTGTGTGCTTTTCAACAGGCTGCGCGCGCAGCCTGTCAGTATTGTGACGCGGCTGGGCATGATCGGAAGCCGCCGACACGGAGAGTGGAGCCAGTCTTGTCCCAGCGTGCTGCTGGGTGGCTGTGAGAGCCTGAGATCTAACGCTGGTTCCTGGTAAAGCCCGAGGGGGGCTTACCGTGCCGGGTACAAGGTCTGGGTGGCAATTTAGGCACATGGTCTTCCCCCCGCAGTAGAGGGTCAAAAGATCACTGGAATGCTGGACACAATTACAGTAATGCAATATATTCACTGTGAGAAAAAACTTGTTTGTAATAAAATCTTAAATCAAGGTCAACAGAAACAAAGTAAATTAAAGTGTATAGGAGAATACCTCCTACATGGTAATAGAGCAATCTGGCACTATAGAGCAAGGGGGGAATTTCTGGTTCGGAGCGATCTGGGGGTGAATTTTGACCCAAAGGTGGAAAAAAGGAGTCTGATACCCCGTAATCTATAAAGAGCGGGGAAAATAAAAATAAAAAAAAAAAAAAAAAAAAAAAAAAAAAAGTGGAAAAAGTAATGATAACAATAAAAAACACGATGGAAAACGATGAAAAATTATAATGAGGTTGTATAAAGAGGGGGTTGAGAGTTTGTTGTTCTAGTCCGTTTTGCCTGATGAGAATCCCTCCAAAAATGCACGGTAACTCTCATTTTCATTTAGTCCGGGAAATGAAGTAGCGTGCAGGTGTTGGATCCACCGCATTTCTCGCTGTAATAGAATTTTGTTCCAGTCTCCCCCCCTGGGGGGGATATGGACTCTGTCTAGTGCAAAAAAGGTGATTTTTGGCATTTTGTTGCCATGCATTTGGGTCATATGTCTCCCTAGGGGGAGATGAAAATTGCCCATAGACATGGTTTGAACATGTTGATTGACACGACGGCCAAATTCTTGCCGTGTTTTGCCTATATAAAAGGCTCCACATTGGCAATTCATCATATACACCACCCCTCTTGTTTGGCAGTTTGCAAAGTGCCTGGGCTCAAACATTTCCCCATTGGGGAGGATTTTTGAGACACTTCTGGGAATTACTTGACACTGCATGCAGCTTCCGCAAGGGTAGGTTCCTTTTTGTTTGCAGGGGTCTTTATGATGACAGTCTTTAAACTCACTGTGTACCATCCTCCTAGGGAAACCAGGTGTTTTGAGGCACCACATAGAAGTGCGGTTTCTACACACCTCAGGCTTTCATCCAACCTCAAGAGATTATTATATAACCTGAGGGAAACCCCCCCCCCTCCCTCCCCCCCTTTTTTTCTAGCCTCAACAAGACTAGGCATTACTTACTTGTACTAAATAAATTCACTCCTTGCAGACCCAATAGGCCCAGGATCCAGTCACAAGCCTGGTGGGCTTTTGGGACTGGAGAACCCTCCCGCTGCTTCATGGGCACAACTAAATCCTGGAATCTAGGTACACAAACAAAAAATGATGTCATACTGTTATTTTGCTTTTGTTGATATGACCCATCACAATAAGTCACTAATTTTTTGCATTTTCTTCACCTTTCACTTTATAGAAAATGGTGGTATTTGTTCCTTGATAAAGGCTAATAGTGCCGAAACGCGTCGGAACCCCAGTTCTACAACCGGGAATCACCACTCCAATGTTTAATAAGTAAAATGGTTCATAATAATCTGTAAACCTGTTACATGAATTACTCAGTTTTTTTGTTTTTGTTTTTTCTCCACCTTACTATATGTATGTGTATATCTTTTAATAAAATTGACATAGTTCACCTTTGCCTACAAAATCCCACCTTTCTTTTCTTTGGCTTGAGGAACCAAACTTCCTTTTTTTCGAGGTCAATAATTGATTCCTTTTTAGAACAAGGTATATAAAGGCCTGTGATATCTCCCTACAATACACCAATAAATCCAGTGAAGAAACCTAATGGCTCTGATAGATTTACCCAAGACCTTAGGACTATTAATATTTTGATAGTCCCAGTTGCATCGATTGTCCCAGATGTACCGTCATTGATTACCACTATTCCCTATACCACTAGTATTACACTGTGTTGGACTTGTCAAATGCTTTTTTTTCATCCCAGTGGACGAAGAGTCACAATTACTACTGAGTTTCACATTTGACAGAAGCCAGTTTACCTAGTGAAGAATGTCTCAAGGCTACATAGACTCACCTGCGGTGTACTCTATGGCCCTTTGTGCATCCCCACAGGTTTGGTCACCACCCCATGGTTCTGTGTTGCTCCAGTATGTGGATGATATTCTTTTGTGCAGCCCAAGCAGAGAGGCATGTAGGCATGTTAGAATACCTGGGTAATGAAGGACACAATGTGGCAAAACACAAAATGCAATATTGTCAGGAATCTGTTCAGTATCTGGGTTTCACGTTAACAAAAGGCACACGCAAAATGAGTCAGTCTAGGATCCAAGCCATTCTGGGTCTGCCCCGTCCAGCTACTAAGAAAGACATGCTATTCTTTTTTGGTATGATAAACTACTGCAGGCAATGCATACCTGACTGTTCTTACTATGATCACATACTCAGAGCAGCAACTAAGGTTGAGGCACCCGACTGAATTGAGTGGACCCAAGAATTGACAGATGCCTTTTAAAACCTTGAAGTCCTCTTTAGTATTCTCTTCTGCACTGGGCTTACCTTGTTATACGTCACCTTTTAATGTGTATGAACACGGGGGGGGCGCTATAAGACCTGTAGCCTATTTTTCCAGAGTTGTTCCTCTACCGGTACAAGGCATGCCGGTGTGTCTACGTGCACTTGCTGTTAGCGCGATGGGGGTGGAAACGTCTATGTCAGTAACACTGGGACATGAAACAGTTTTACATACAACTCATCATGTACTACATGTATTTAAAAATTTGACTACTCAGCACATGACGGACCAACGAGCATCTTGTTATGAAGTTTGGTTTGACTTCGACCAGTAACTTATCTATTAAACAGGGCTCAAAATTTCAAGTCATGAGCTACTAGCCAGGCCTTAAGAGTTACTTGCCACTTGTTGTCCCACCCAAACCCTACCCTGCTCTGCCCCTAAACACGCCCTTGTAAAACATTTCATAAAATTACACTGTTAAATGTTTTATTCAGAATTAAGTTACAAAAAATATTAACAACAACAACAACAACTTTAGAGTTCCCACAGTGTGCCCCCTTAATTGCAGAGTGACCACAGCGTGCCCCCTTTGAATGCAGAGTGCCCACAGTATGCCCCCTTCAATGTAGAGTGACCACAGCGTGCCCACTTTCAATGCAGAATGCCCACAGCGTGCCCCCTTTCAATGCAGTGTGCCCACAGTGTGCCCCCTTTCAATGCAGAGTGACAACAGCGTGCACCCTTACAATGCAGAGTGCCCACAGCGTGGCCCCTTTCAATGCAGAGTGCCCACAGCATGCCCCCTTTCAATGCAGACTGCCTAAAGCGTGCCCCCTTTCAATGCAGAGTGCCCACAGCGTGCCCCCTTTCAATGCAGAGTGCCCACAGCGTGCCCCGTTTCAATGTAGAGTGCCCACATCATGCCCCTTTCAATGCAGAGTGCCCACAGCGTGCCCCCTTCAATGCAGAGTGACCACAGCGTGCCCCCTTTCAATGCAGAGTGCCCACAGCATGCCCCCTTTCAATGCAGAGTGCCCACAGCGTGCCCCCTTAAATGCAGAGTGACCACAGCGTGCCCCCTTCAATGCAGAGTGACCACAGCGTGCCCCCTTTCAATGCAGAGTGCCCACATAAATTTTGCAACATATTGTTAATTTAATAGTGATTAATTGGAAGTTTAATACCATCCTCAGAGTTTGGGGGTGGTGGAAAGGGTGAACCGTACAAATAAAGAAAAATTGCGAAAAGCTACAGGAGGCACTTATGTTAGGTGGTAGGCATACTTGCCAGCAGTACTGGCAGATATAAGGATGACTCCTATCACAACTACTAAAATGTCTCCTTTTGAAATTTTGCTGGGAAGACACTTTCCCACATATTGGCCAAGATGTCCAATTGTATTAATGCCAGGTGATTTGGAGCTGATTCAGGAAGAATATGTTGTGAATCTTATGTGGCTTTTGAATGGCATCTACGGTGATGTGTCTCTTTCTTTTCCTATTCCTTCACAGGAACCGACACATCAGTTTAAACCAGGAGACCGGGTAGTGGTTAAAGCACTCCACAAGCACAAGGTTACAGATCCACCATATGGGGAGCCAACTGTAGTGACTGCTGTAACAAGAACCACAATCCTAACGGCCAATTCTGAAGCCTGGATTCATGCTTCAAGGGTGAAAAAGGTCCCAGAGGATCCTAGGATATAAGGCACAGTCAAAGAGGGTGACGTAGGTGTAGAAATCCCTGAAGTAGATGAACAAGAGAGGGAAGCAGGTGCCTCAATTCTCAGAAACAGATGAATCAGAAGACACAGGGCAAGAGGTTGATTCTCAGTCCCCAGACATCTTGGAGGTTCTTCCTATTGATAGGCTTTCTCTCACTGACAGTTTTCTTGCCGGTATGGGTGATTAGTACCTGTTACTAACATCCACAGGACTTACCTTTCTGTCCAAGAACTGTGCAACACAACAGGACTCACTATTGACCAGCAAGAGACTTAACATCAGTGAATACCACATCTCTTACTGATAAGATGTTGTTGTTGCAATTCAAATATAGCTATGTACAAGAGTCAGGGTATGATAAATGTTGGGTTTGCAGTAAATTATACCCCAGTACAATGAGGATTCCTTTACTGGCTGCACCAGTGAATATCACTTCTTTTTTTAATGGCACCCTGCAGTAAGTATACAAGACATATCAGGAGTCCAGGGAAATGAATCAATTTTCTTTCCTATAATCACTTAAATTTTACCACCAAGCTGGTGTTTTAGACTAGGAAATTAGTCAAATAGGAGAGAGGAAATGTGTCAGAAGTCACACTTCAACATATCTTTAACCTCCCTGGCGGTATGATTCTGTCAGGAATTCTGTACCAAAAGCGGTACAATTCTTTTCATGGAAATTTGGCGTTATGTATTATAGGCCTACAATTCTTTGTAATTACTGACTTAAACCTGACCAAAACAAGACTCTAGTAGACATCCCAGATGTGATAAATTTGAAACACAAACGCGTGAATTATGATCAAATCAATAATATAATTTTATTATATAATATATATAATAAAATTATATTATTGATTTGATTATAATTCATGCGTTTTATATATATATATATATATATATATGTGTGTGTGTGTGTATATATATATATATATATATATATATATATATCGCATGAATTATAATCGAATCAATAATATAATTTTATATATATATACATATATATATATATATATATATATATATATATATATATATATATATATATATATATATATATGTGTGTGTATATAGGTATATATATATATATATATATATATATATATATATATATATATATATATATATATACACATATATATATATATATATACAGTGGGTACGGAAAGTATTCATACCCCCTTAAAATTTTCACTCTTTTTTATATTGCAGCCATTTGCTAAAATCATTTAGGTTCATTCTTCTTCCTCATGAATGTACACATAGCACCCCATACTGACAGAGAAACACAGAATTGTTGACATTGTTGCAGATTTATTAAAAAAGAAAAACTGAAATATCACATGGTCCTAAGTATTCAGACCCTTTGATCAGTATTTAGTAGAAGCCCCCTTTTGATCTAATACAGCCAGGAGTCTTTTTGGGAAAGATGCAACAAGTCTTTCACACCTGGATTTGGGGATCCTCTGCCATTCCTCCTTGCAGATCCTCTCCAGTTCTGTCAGGTTGGATGGTAAACGTTGGTGGACAGCCATTTTTAGGTCTCTCCAGAGATGCTCAATTGGGTTTAAGTCAGGGCTCTGGCTGGGCCATTCAAGAACAGTCACGGAGTTGTTGTGAAGCCACTCCTTCATTATTTTAGCTGTATGCTTAGGATCATTGTCTTGTTGGAAGGTAAACCTTCGGCCCAGTCTGAGGTCCAGAGCACTCTGGAGAAGGTTTTTGTCCAGGATATCCCTGTACTTGGCCGCATTCATCTTTCCCTCGATTTCAACCAGTCGTCCTGTCCCTGCAGCTGAAAAACACCCCCACAGCATGATGCTGCCACCACCATGCTTCACTGTTGGGACTGTATTGGACAGGTGATTAGCAGTGCCTAGTTTTTTCCACACATACCGCTTAGAATTAAGGCCAAAAAGTTCTATTTTGGTCTCATCAGACCAGAGAATCTTATTTCTCACCATCTTGGAGTCCTTCAGGTGTTTTTTAGCAAACTCCATGCGGGCTTTCATGTGTCTTACCGATCTTTGGGTTCTTCTTTACCTCTCTCACCAAGGCTCTTCTCCCCCGATAGCTCAGTTTGGCCGGAAGGCCAGCTCTAGGAAGGGTTCTGGTCGTCCCAAACGTCTTCCATTTGAGGATTATGGAGGCCACTGTGCTCTTAGGAACCTTAAGTGCAGCAGAAATCTTTTTGTAACCTTGGCCAGATCTGTGCCTTGCCACAATTCTGTCTCTGAGCTCTTCAGGCAGTTCCTTTGACCTCATGATTCTCATTTGGTCTGACATGCATTGTGAACTGGAAGGTCTTATATAGACAGGTGTGTGGCTTTCCTAATCAAGTCCAATCAGTATAATCAAACACAGCTGGACTCAAATGAAGGTGTAGAACCATCTCAAGGATGATCAGAAGAAATGGAAAGCACCTGAGTTAAATATATGAGTGTCACAGCAAAGGGTCTGAATACTTAGGACCATGTGATATTTCAGTTTTTCTTTTTTAATAAATCTGCAACAATGTCAACAATTCTGTGTTTTTCTGTCAGTATGGGGTGCTATGTGTACATTCATGAGGAAGAAGAATGAACTTAAATGATTTTAGCAAATGGCTGCAATATAACAAAGAGTGAAAAATGTAAGGGGGTCTGAATACTTTCCGTACCCACTGTATATATATGCATATATATAATATAAATATATATAATATAAAATGTGTTATGTGTTTTGTGCAACGTTTTTTTTTTTTTTTTTTTTGAATTTCCCTCCCTAGTTCCGCTCCCATGCAGCATTGCTGCTGCAGGGAACGGAACCAGGAAGTCCTCCTACCGACAGACGAGCGGCGGAGATCTCGGCTGGCGGTCACAGCAATGAGAGCTCATCGCTGGATCGCCAGGATAAGGTAAGAGACGCTCCGCTGCGCTGTCTGCATAGCTCTGCCATTCACCCCGAGAGTGACTCGGGGATACCGATAATAGCAGAAAATTCCTACCCCGAGTCACGCTCGGGGATACCGCTAGCGGGGTTAAGCACTATTTCATATTTACCTGAAAAAAATATGTTTAATACTTTAAGGAGAGGTTTGACCAAAACATTTTTGGCCATACTTTTCATGTAGGTCACAGGAGTGCACTTATTTTTGCTGTCGGCTGACAGTGGGCTACTGTTGCTATATAAAACCCAAAACTCAACTATATTTTCCAGTTCTAACTATAATAAATATAAAGTATATGTATATATTTACAGTAAAAAACACAATACATTCCTCATGAGTGCATGGCAAATCTTCCAAATTTCATACGTTTAGCTATTCCTTTTACTTTGCTAGAACAAAAGCAAAGGCTTTTCAATGATAAGAAGAAATACTAATTGTTGGACTCAATTGAAATTAAAACACCTAGACTGCATTTTCAGAAGTATATATTACTGTTAAGAACAAATGTATTTGCAAGAAAATTTAAACTGTGACTGTTGTTAAAGATAATCTGGTGTTCACAATCTTTTTTTAAAGCTACGTTCACACGTCTGCATGTGGTGCATTGTAAGTGTGAGGTGTTAAGGTGTTATTTATGGGTTTCAGGTGAATATTACTTGTGTTTAATAATACCATTCAATATTGAAGCCACGTATCCTAGTAGATGAAGGTGGGGGTGGGGCACATTCTGGCTGCCCTTCCTTTTTTTTTTGGCAACCCAGGCTGCATTGCTGGAAAAGGGTCTGGTATAAATTTTAAGGGTAACTCCATATTTTTTTTTTTTTTAGAGATGGTACATATTTAAAAAAGGAAAAAAAACAAGGTCTTTATCAAGGCATGCAGCCTGGGTGGTTAGGAATGCAAGTGTGCGGAGATTGTGTGCCCCCCCCACTTCTAAACAATACCAGGCCATAATATGCTTTCAACATTCTGGGGGGTGATTTGAGAACATGGATGGCAAAGTTTTCCCCCCTTTCAAGGTATCCTGTCTCTATGTATAAGGAACAAGGGCTTTATCCTCACATTCAGTACCCAAGAGGATGTGAGGGTTTGTAGGGAAGGACTTATCAGAATCTGGAAGCCCCCTTTATAATAAGGGGACCCATCAGACATCTGCCCCCCATACACAAGGAAAATAAATATTGAGTACATTAATACCTCTAATAATTATTCCCCCCATAAATGTAAATAAACACACAGACATGTAATAAATTTATTTAAAAAAAAAAAGTTTAAATTGTGTCCTACAATGTAAAACAAACATCAATCATATCATCCAGTGAAGTAGATCCTCTTCAATCATAAGACCTGCTGCCATTATGATCTGCTCATAGAAAAGGATGCTGGACAATTAAATGGCAAATTTACACCAACAAATATACACTACTGAAAAAAATTAAAGGAACACTTTTTAACCACTTGCCGGCTGCCGCACGACTATTTACGTCGGCAGTCAGCCCCTCACAGGCAAAGCGATGTAGGGCTACGTCGCTAGCCTGTAAGGGTTTTGGGAGCGAGCACACGCCGCCGGATGCGCGCTCCCGCTCGGTCACGGACCCCCCCGCGCGTGTGCCTGGGGGACCCGATGTCCGCCGGGCACTCGCGATCGTCCGTGACAGCGGGAGAAAGGCAGGCAGCTAGTGTAAACAAAGCCGCCTGTCAGTCTCCCCTGTGTAAGAATGGTGATCAAACGGTTCTACCATGTAGAACCGTTGATCACTGTTCTTACACATCAAGCCACAGCCAATCACAGTTAGAAACACGCCCCTAGGACACACTTAACCCCTCCCTCTCCAATACAGTTAACTCCTTCACTGCCAGTGTAATTTTTACAGTAACAGTGCATATGTATAGCACTGATTACTGTAGTAATGTCACTGGTAACCCCAAAAGTGTCAAAAATGTCAGTCAAGGGTCCGATCTGTCTGCCCCAATGTCGCAGTCCCGCAAAAAAAAAATCGCAGATCGCCGCCATTACGCGTTAAAAAAAAAACAACAAAAATGACAAAAATCTTTCCCTTTGTTAGTAAACGCAATAACTTTTGCGCAAACCAATCAAAATACGCTCTTTGCGTTTTTTTTTTATTAAACATATGGTAAAAAAAAAATTGCCCTAAAATGTTAAAAAAAAATTTAACATTTTTTTCATATTAAAAAATTTGAAAAATTTTGTTATTTTTGCAAAATTTACGTTCTTTTTTTGTTTATAGCGCATGATCAAAAAATCGCACAGGTGATCAAATAGGTGTTCAAATACCACCAAAAGAAAGCTCTGTTTGTGGGGGAAAAAAGGACACCAAATTTGTGTAGGTACAGCGTCGCACGACCGCGCAATTGTCCGTTAAAGGCACGCAGTGCCGAATCGCAAAATAGGCCCTGGTCAGGTAGGGGGTAAAATCTTCCGGGGGCTTAAGTGGTTAAATATAGCATAAAGTCATTTAAACTCCTGGGATATTGATCTGGTCAGTTAGGAAGCAGAGGGGGCTGTTAGATGGGCATCAAAGAGACGACCTTCAAAAGAGGAATGGTTTTACAGGTGTAGGCCCCTGACTTTTTTTCCCCTACTCACCTTTTCTGACTGTTTTTCATTTGGCTAGGGTCAGTGTCACTACTGGTAGCATGAGGTGATACTTGGACCCTATAGAGGGTGCTCATAGAAAAGGAAAGTCCAACTCCTCCAGGATGGCACAGCAATACGTGCCATTGCCAGGGGGTTTGCTGTGTCTCCCAGCACAGTCTCAAAATGACATCCAGCAGGCCAATGGTGTGAATGTCTCTGACCAAACAATCAGAAACAGACTTCATCAGACCTGTGTTCACTGCCCAGCACTGTGGAGCTTGATTGGCATTTTGCATTGAACACCAGAACTGGCAGGTCCGCCACTGGCGCCCTGTGCTTTTCACAGATGAGAGCAGGTTCACCCTGACCATATGTACAGATGTGAAAGGGTCTGAAGAAGCTGTGGAGAACATTACGTTGCCTGTATAATTGTTCAGCATGACCGGTTTGGTGGTGGGTCAGTGATGGTTTAGAGAGGCATATCCATGGAGGGACACACAAATCTCTTCATGCTAGACAATGGCATCCTGACTGCCATTAGGTATTGGGATGAAATCCTTGGACCCATTGTCAGACCCTACGCTGGTGCAGTGTGTCCTGGGTTTCTCCTAGTGCATGACAATGGCCGGCCTCCTGTGGTGAGAGTATGCAGCCAGTTCCTGGAGGATGAAGGAATTGATACCATTGAATGTCCCCCACATTCGCCTGACCTAAATCTAATAGAACACCTATTTGATATTATGTTACGATCCATTTGATGCCGTCAGTCTGTTCAGGAGCTCAGTGATGCCCTGTTCCAGATCTGGGAGGCAATACCCCAAGACACCGTCTGTCATCTCATTAGGAACATGCCCCAACGTTGTCAGGCATGCATACCAGCATGTAGGGGCCATACAAACTACTGAGTTCCATTTTGAGTCGCTGCAATGAAATTTCAGCAAAATAGACTATCCTGCTGCATCATTTTTTCCCTTCCATTTTCGGGGTGTCTGAATTCAGCCCCCTTCAGGTCAAGCCGTCCGAACACGTACTATGCAACGTCCGACCACGTCCAACTTCCGGTTTCCGGTTATACGGGTGAAGTGCACGGCCATAGTTTGGCGGCCCGTAGGATTGTGAAAGGCGTGTTTTTTACTACAACACTGTAAGTGTATTTCTACTATGCGTAACCAATAAAGTCTTGATATACTGCACAATGATAGCTATCTCTCTTTTGTAACCCATGAGCATTTCCTGGAAGTTGTGAGCTGCAGAGTGCTTTAAAAGTTCTGTTTGCTGGCTGGCATCCCTCGAGGTTATCACCTTCAAGGATCACCCTTAAGGCACATATTTATTTGGCATCTGGTGAGTAGGGGACCGAGAGGGGAGCACCTACTCACGATAAATGAGCACCGGCACTTTGTATGAGCACGCAGCACTTTTGTGATTCGCACAAAGACTGTCACTATACCACAGTACAATCGATTGAAGATTATATGAACTTTTTTCATGAATTTATTGAGAAGACATTTATTTATTTATATATTTATTTATTGAGCACCACCACTTTAATATTTAATAATCAATATTTAGTATTTTTTGCACATAATTGTATTTATACGTATAATGATGATTGGAATATTTTTTTGTATATGATACAGTTTGGCACTAGCACTTTGGCACATAATTATTTATTAGGAATAATGATAAAAACATTTTTTGGGTATGTGAATACACCAGGCACCATTTTATTATTATAAGGCACCCCCTTTTTTATCAGCAGCAGCTTATTATATTTATATATTTATTAATTTTATCATTTAAAATCCTAAGTGCTAGCCTCATATATCTAGTGTATATTTATGGATATAGATATATTCTGTACAACAGTTTCAGACATCTTAGCTCTCTATCAGGTTCATAGAGCAGGGACACCCAAAACTATTGTTCAGTGCACCTACCTAAGTACATTTGACCCTTTGTTTGTACTGCAGCAGATACTAAATCTATTGCATACTATTTCTTCATAATGGTGTTTGCAGTCCGATTAAGCCATTGCACCCACTTCCTCAACACAGCTAACCCTATTCTGAAATAAATAAATGAATTCATATATCTATATATCAATATCTATATATGCATCTATCTAGATAGATAGATAGATAGATAGATAGATAGATAGATAGATAGATAGATAGATAGATAGATAGATAGATAGATAGATAGATAGATAGATAGATAGATAGATAGATAGATAGATAGATAGATAGATAGATAGATAGATAGATAGATAGATAGATATGTATATATAGTATATTTGCATTCCTAAAACTTTTTTTCAGGAAAGAAACTTGCAAAGCAAGTGAGCAAAAGAAAAATGACAAATGGAAGCGTTTTCTATTATCACAGTCATATTACAGATATACTTCTTACAGTCAGTGTTAATGCTATTTAGCTGTGTATATTAACAAGAACTTATGAAGTGTCTATCCAGCTACGACAGTGTAAACCACACTTAAATATTTCTTAACAAAAGCCAGGTCTAATCTTGTCATGTCTGGATATTTTTCCCCTTAGGTAATGTGTCAGCATTTGATGACTTAATCCAAGTTATTAAATTGTCTATTGTGACTAATATAGAAAAACTCGGAGATACGCCATGGCTTTCATTTTACATATTTTCTGCAATGATCTCAGCACTCTTTTCATTTTATCAAAAGGTGAGCATTTTCCTCCAAAGGGGATAATTCAGAATCCGAATAGCCTGTATTTGAAAATCTGAGAGCTCATATGCAACTTGGATTATATCACTGGGGAAACGAAAATGAAAGCAAATAAATTAATGGCTAGAAAGCCCAGCAATAATGTTATTGTCTATGAGAAAGTGTTGGGTTTGATTCACTAAAGGAATTGTGTTCGTTTTCCCTTACACTTGATTGAGCAATTAAAACGAGCACAGCTTCATCCTATTTACTAGCCTCACAGGTGATTCACTTTCCTAGGTAAAATCTTTCAAATATTATTAGGGATAAACTACAGCCATATATATATATATATATATATATA
The DNA here is from genome assembly GCF_965119305.1 of Pelophylax lessonae. Classification (NCBI taxonomy): domain Eukaryota; kingdom Metazoa; phylum Chordata; class Amphibia; order Anura; family Ranidae; genus Pelophylax; species Pelophylax lessonae. Next base: position 585,164,752 of record NC_138770.1, read on the forward strand.
TATATATATATATATATATATAAACACCAATTAATGCAGTTATGTACTGATTAAAAAATAATGAAATGTATTTTGATGTGCATCCACATATTCTTAAAATTGCAAGCAATCTTGAGCATTCATAAAAACAACAAGATACTAACGTGTTTCAGCTGAAGCCTTACTCATCACCTAAAATGCATTGGCATCTTGTTGCTCTTATGGATGTTCAAGTATTATTCAGTATTATATGCAAACTCCAGCTTTTGCATAATTTGTTATGATTATAAAGTGTACAGGAGGCTATTGAGACTGACATCTCTGGTGATTATTGTAGCATGTTGGTACCTAAACCTGACTTAGTAGCAACTTCTTGTAACCTCTTGACCTGTTTTTGGGGGGGGGGGGGAGTTACAACCTCTTTAAATATGTATGCATGTGCTGAATTTTTAATACATCAATATAGTGTACAGGGGGTTTTATGTGAGTTTTAGCTTGGTACATGTGTATTTCATTGCTTAGATGGAAGGTCACTTTTTTATTTCAGTTTATTTTAGGTTTTAGAAAATTGGCATATGCATTCTGAGGTACAACTTATAGGAACAAAAGGCTTAAAAACAACATTATTTAGATATTCAACTCACAAAGTAAACAAAGACTGCGCTGTACACATCAGTGCACAATCAGCTAGACAGGTTCAAGGATTGTGATTGAGCATCTGAGCAATCGTGTGCATGCACATGTGGGTCCACGATCCAATCCTATCAAACCTATCAATCCCTGTCACAAGCATTTACTGTAAGTACTCATACGGTGTTTCCCACTCTACTAACCACTGGGAACTGTCACAGAAAATACTCTCAAGATGGTATCTTACTCCATTTCGTTTATCTAAATTCTACCCGTCCCATTGTCCATCATGCTGGCGAACATGTGGTCAAGTGGGCAATTTCTACCATATCCTCTGGTCCTGCAAAAGTTTAGTGAGTTTCTGGAACCAAGTTTTTAGTCTCATATCCTCTGTGACAGGTGTATTAACTAAACCCACACCCACCTTAGCTCTTCTTAACTTAGAAATAGACGTATTCCCTGTGAATACACGCTGGGTGGTAGCCCATATTCTATTGGCTTCTAGGTCAACCATAACTAGACGCTGGAAATGCAGGTCCCTAATCTATCTGAGGTAGTAGCTTCCATTAAACTAACCTTTGAGTACGAATAACTGTTAGCACTCCGTTCCAAGACACAACACAAATTTGAACAACGTTGGGAACTATGGTCCCTTTGGACCAAACGATAATTACTACTGAATATTACTGATTTTTCTACTCTTCACATTGTTACATTTTTTGTTATGATACAACATCCTCTGATGTATATGTGTATCTTATATGTTAAATGATTTACATCTGTATATTTTTTTACCAAAACTAATAAAAATGTATTTTGAAAAATATTAATCCCTGTTCTTGTTTATTTTATTTAATTGATCAGAACCTGATCCTAATGATAAAAATAGAACCACACAAGACCTAAAATATACAGGTTAATACTTAGAGCTTTTCTTTAAATGCAGGTGACAAGGTAACCACATTTGAATAAAACTTTCCAAATCCTTTTAAAATAGTTACTATAAGCCATGTGTATCTTTCAGACTCTAGTTATTGCAGGAAGATAGTTCCTACAGCAGCTGTTCCTCTTCTCAGTCTTCATCTATAATATCTTGAGAAACATGGCAGCTGGAGACACAAGCCAGTACTTCTTTGTACTCTAAATACAAGTTACAACAATGTCTAGCATTATTGGAGCACCGGCTTTGTATCTACTACAGGTAACCAGATACCTACACACGAATAACCAGGACTCGAAACTTTGCTAAACTCAACCCATTATTTATCTTCCAGCGTTATATTTCCCTGCTTATCTATAAAGGTAATTTTATACAGGAATTATAAACCCTGATCATGCACTAGATATGTAGTTAAAAAGCAGGATGCCCACTGGCTGCCAATTTGCATGTCAATACCAGAATCCATGTCTGCAGCTTAACAAATGTCATGTAACAATGGGGTGACTGAGGCAAGTATAATGAGCGATGGAGGACAGTCAAGCACACAAAAGTTGCTATAATACAAAGAACAATGATGTTTCCTCCAGGGACTTTCTATATGGATTGACTGGATAATCAGAAAAAATAACGTTGATAATAATAATTAAAATGCTAGTGCAATGCAGGAAATACTACAGATGTGCTAATGTAAAAAAAAAAAAAAACAATAAAACTGCCTATTTACCTTACTCTAAGTTATAGCGGTACTAAAACCCAAAACCAAAAAATGCAATATATTGCAGCTTACCAAACATTAGAGGTGGTGGCTGCATTGGTTTTATTTTCTAGGCTTTTTTCCTTCTGTTTTTACCTGGTGATCTGGTCAGTAACACACCTCCTGTATTAACCATTTCAGCTCCGGAAGGTTTTACCCCCCTTAACCACTTGCCGACCGCTGCAAGTACATATACTGCGGCGGTCAGCCCCGTGCAGGCAAAGTGACGTATGGGTACGTCACTCTCCTGCGAGCCAATAGGGGGCGAGCGCGCACCGCCAGAGGCACGCTCCCGCCCCCGCTCGTTCACGGGCATCCCGAGCGTGTGACCGGCGGCTCCGATGTCCGCCGGTCACTCGCGATCTCCTGGTGCAGAGTAAACAAAGCCGCCTGTCATTCTCCCTGATGTAACAGCAGAGATCATACGATCCTGCTATGTAGGATCGTATGTCTCTGTGGTTACATCAAAAGCCACGCCCCTTTACAGTTAGAAGCATGCCCTTAGGGAAACACTTAACCCCTTGCTCTCTAATAAAGTTAACCCCTTCCCTGCCAGTGTAATTTTTATAGTAACAGTGCATATGTATAGCACTGATTACTGTAGTAATGTCACTGGTACCCCCAAAAGTGTCAAAAATGTCATTCAAGGGTCCGATCTGTCCACCGCAAAGTCGCCGTCCCGCAAAAAAAATCTCAGATCGCCGCCATTACTAGTTAAAAAAAAAACAATAAAAATGACATAAATCTTTCCCGTATTTAGTAAACGCAATAACTTTTGCACAAACCAATCAAAATATGTTTATTGCGATTTTTTTCACCACAAATATGTAGCGGAAAACAAATTGGCCTAAAATGTTAAAAAATTTAGATTTTTACATTTCTTGGGGGAATTTCATATAAAAAAATTAGAAAAATATTGTTTATATATTTATATATATTGTCGCTATTTTTGTTTATAGTGCAAAAAGTAAAAATCGCACAGGTGATCAAATACCACCGAAAGAAAGCTCTATTTGTGGGAAAAAAAGGCCGTCAATTTCATTTGGGTACAGCATCGTACAACCGTGAAATTGTCCGTTAAAGTCACGCAGTGCCGAATCGCAAAATAGGCCCTGGTCTTTGAGCAGCCAAATCCTCCGGGGGTTAAGTGGTTAATGACCAGGTCATTTTTTGCAAAATGGCACTGCGTTGTTTTAACTGACAATGGTGCAGTTGTGCAAGGCTGTACCCAAATACAATTGATGTACTTTTTTCCCACAAATAGAGCTGTCTTTTGGTGGTATTTGATCACCTCTGCGGTTTTTAGATTTTGCGCTATACTCAAAAAAAGAGCGACAATTTTGAAAAAAAAAACACAATATTTTTTACTTTCTGTTATAAAACATTCCCAATAAAACAATGTAAAAAAAATCCCAAAAAGCGTATATTAATTGGTTTGTGCAAAAGTTATCGCATTTACAAACTGCGGGATAGATTTATGGACTTGTCATTCTAGCCCAAGATCGTGGGAGGCCGGCGGCGATCGAGTTCACTCCTCCAGTGGTCTGTCTCCCGCTGTGTCTAATTATCGCACGCACTCTGCTGAAACCATGTGCACATAATCACGTAGATCTATGTGATTACGCACAGCTGAGCCGCCCTGCCACACTAAATCTGCGTGGGGCGGTCGGCAAGTGGTTAAAGTGTCCCCACTCTGGATAAACTAGCAACACCTTCGGACAGCAGTGTTGTCAGTCTTGGGGGAGGGGAGTGTTAGATGCACTAGCAGATTTTAATACACCAATTAATTTAAGCCAAACTCCAGGTAACACTTTTAGGCAATTACAGCACCAGTTTTATTCCTTTTGGGATAAAGATTTTACTTAAATAAAATCTGATCATTGTACACACCCCTGTCAGTGTTAAATGGTTTGTCTCAACCCTCTAATTACCACATCTGCAACAACTACAACTACTTCTGTTGAAAAATTTCAGCCAGTTTCTGATGAAGATTCGAACCAATAATGGGCAGCCTGAATGTCCCAAGTTATCGATCGATTAACTTGGGTACAACCAACCTGCCAGATTCGCTTGCGATTATTGCAAGCAGCTGCTATAGCTGCTAGCGATAATCACTGTCTTCTCCCGGTGGGGACAGCTTACCCCCCCCCCCCCCGCCAGGAGAAGACAATTGCTCACCAAGAGGGACTCCCCTGTCAACACTGTCTCTGTTGATGAGGGAATTGAGCGAATTTCTTTCCTGCAACCTGTGGTTGCAGGAAAGAAATTTGCTCCATCTATGGCCGGCCTTACTGGCTGGATCATTAGGGGGAAATAAAAGAAAGAAAGCCTAAAACAAGAAAACGAATGCCGCTATCACATCTAAGAATTGATAAGTTGTTGTATAATAAATATTTCCTCTGGGTATAATACTGCTTTAATGTAACAGATTCCAGGTATATTGCATAGTCCCCTACGTGTTTCTGGGAAGCTCTACTTCTACAGCTTACATGATTTTCTTTGCTATGGGATTTTCACCAAATTCCTTTCTGGCCAATTACCTTTCTGTATTCCTCTGTATAGAGGTCAATTTGATGGCCAGTATAATTTATCCGGCTTCCTCTGAGGCCACTGAGGTCTCTCTGTCACTCTGCTCTTTCTTCCTATCAGTATGATCCTTGTCAGCACCCAAACTGATTAGTTCCTTGCACTCCATGTCAAATTCAGGTACTTACATTGCTTGAATTTAAAAAATACATTTAATAGTGCATCAATGATTACAGAATTGCGGCATTTTTTATATCTGCCCAGATTTTCGCTTTAGTTAAATGATTAAAAAAAAAAACTAGATAGTACAATTATGGAGGAAAATGTAAACATGCCAAAATGTAAAACGTTTATTTTTTAAGAACACATTTTGAAACATTTATGTTTGTAAGAGAAATAGTAACAGAATCTTAGAACTCCACTTTCATGGGGGAAAAAAAAAATAACGAAAAATAAAAAATAATATAGCATATACAATTACGACACAAGTCATATTATAATTGAATGTTATTTAAAATGACCTTTCCTTTTCAATTTGTAATTTTATGAAAATGCAATGCAATATGGCTACTTGGAGTTGTTCTGTACACAGAATGTATACTGACCACATCCCAGAAACATAATTTCCTGCTTGTGTGATTGGCTCACCGATTTTCCCAGAAATCTGCCTAAGATACAAGTCAGATTTCTGGCATCCCCTGCAACAAAAATGTCATTTTTTGGTGAGCATGCCCAGCAGATTTCCTCATTAGTACCCTGCAGCTGCCCAGCTGATTGATAATTATGAAATTGCTCCCATTAGACCCACTCAGCACAAAGGCACAGAGGAACAAACAGAGATTTCTTCAAAAGGTAGGAATCTTCAACAAAGTTTGTTAAAATGCTTGCAATGTACGGAAATCACCCAGAGGGAAATGTTTTTTCTCAACAAAAGTGGAGTTACGCTTTAAGCATCTTATACAGTACATATAGGTAAGGAAGGATACCAAGTTTATAGAACATCATTGGGGATACTGTATATGCATTCTATTTCCATACAATATTTATTGGTTGTAAAGAAGTTGAAGGGGTGGAGCCCAGAGCAGCGCCAGTGGGGGCACCAGAAGAGGAGAAAATTAAAAAAAAAAAAGAACCTTTACAATAACTTTAATTTTTAAACATGTAAAGGCTTCATATATAAAATGCAGGCTTGTTTGTTACAGCCATTTATCTGTTGACTAATAAATTCCTCCTATTAATCAGCACAAACTTTAATAGTTTCCAAAGAGTAGGAAGATACAATTTAATTCTGTCAATTAATAGCGGATCATTTCCTTTTCATCCTTAATGGTCTTTTTTTCCTTGAAAATGGGTTCATCTTAATTACACCTAACATTCTGATTTAATTGTATTTCAGCAACTAATTAGAATCAATGTCCCTTGTTAAAATAAAATTATATGACTACTGTCTGCTTTGCACATTCATGTTTTCTTTGAAGAAACTCAACAAATAAAAGGCACACCACACAAACTAAATGTACATATTTATGTAGACTTAGTTTTAACTTTAACTTATTAGTCTAAAAACTTTAATATTTGCCTTGGAGGTTGTAAAGCAAGGGTGTTAATATACTCGTATTAGATGGGACTCATACTTGCCAAAAGTGTTGGCAATGGCCACTGTGATTTACACATTGGGAAAGCTCTCCTTATACAAAGATTGTTTTCACCACTTTGGCTACTTCTGTCAATGGGATGGATTTACTAATGAAATAGAAATTGTTCACTTAGACTGGTGAGTGTTAGTAAATAAGGTGAACATACTATTACTTTAACTACCCAATTATATGCAAGGCACAATAAAAAACAAGATTGATTAACTGACTGATTAATTAAAGTGAACACAGCATCACATTCACTTTGCAGTCTCTGATTCTTATTTAACCACTTGCCGATCAGCCGCCGCAGTTATAATGACGGCAGGTTCCCGAGAATCGATGCACATGTATGGCGGTCCGCAGGAGTGATCCTGGAGGCGCCCGGGGCCGCTGATAAGGGGGGACCACCAATCCTCCTGTAGGGGGCCCAGGCACACAGGGGGGCCCCAACAGCATGAAGAATTGGTGCCGTCGGGTGAAGGGGCAATTACAGAAGGAAGCCCTGTGCAGCTCTCTTCAGGCAGCAGCTGAAACCCAGTTTCTCCCCTCCCCTGCCAGCTTTCAGCTGCTGAAGGGAGAGACACAGGGCATGGCTGCTTCTCCGACACTGGTTGACCCCCTTTCCTGCCTGCTTCTGATACCCCCCTCTCCTCGTGTGCCCCCCTTTCACTGTGCTGCCCCCCCTCCCTCCCAGCACTGCAAGCTTCCCTGTTCTGTAAAAAAAGAAATTGTAAAATTAAATAAATAATAATAAATAAACATTGTAATAAATATTTAAAATAAATTGTAAAATAAAATAATTGTAAACACTTAACATTTAAAAAAAATGCATTTATTTATTTATTTTTATGTAAAAAACAACTAAAAGGGCTAATTCACACAGGTTCTTTGTTATGTTTGTGTGTAATAATGATTTTAGTGTATTTTTAGTGGAAATATTGTCTTGATATATTTGGAGGGGGGGGGGGCTGCCAAGTAGGCTGTATAGGGCCCGTGATTTCTAACAGCAGCCCTGTGCACACCACTCGCCAGTGGGGAAGCTGATCCATGGGGCTGGCGGCCGCGATTGCTGCCGGGCACCCACGATAGCTCCCTGTGGAGAGAGAACGGCGGTCTGCTGTTGTAAACACAGCAGACTGTTGTTCTCTCAGGAATCAATACAGAGCGCTTGTGTTCCTCCTATATAGGATCACATGTTTCTGTATTGATTTCACAAGCCCATCCACCTCACAGTTATAAAACACCCCCGAGGCTCAAACTTAACCCTTTGATCGCCCCCAGGTTAACCCCCTTCCCTGCCAGTGTCATTAGTACAGTAACAGTGCATATTTTTAGCACTGATTATTGTAGTAATGTCACTGGTCCCCCCAAAAGTGTCAAAAATGCCAGTTAGGGGTCCGATCTGTTCCGCTGAAATGTCACAGTCCCACTACAAATCACTGATCGCCGCCATTACTAGTAAAAAACAAATAGATAAATAAAAATTACATAAATCTTTCCTCTAGTTTGTAGATGCAATAACTTTTGCGAAAAACCAATCAATATACGCTCATTGAGATTTTTTTTTACCAAAAATATGTAGCAGAATACAAATTGGCCTAAAATGCTGAAAAGATTTTATTTTTATTTATTTTTTTATTTTTTTGGTAATGGTATATAGAAGAAAAAAGTATTTTTTTTTTCAGAATTGTCGCTCTTTTTTTGTTTATAGTGCAAAAAAATAAAAATCGCACAGGTGATCAGATACCACCAAAAGAAAGCTCTATTTGTGGGGAAAAAAGGACATCAATTTTATTGGGGTACAGTATCATGTGTCCGCGCAATTGTCCATTAAAGTAACGCAGTCCAGCATTGCAAAAAAATGGCCTGGTCTTGAAGATGGAAAATCTTCTGCCCCAGAAGTGGTTAAATCATCCCCAGTGCAAGTTCATTGCAGTTTACGGTTACCCCATTTCAAGCTGAGCTTCAGTTCCTGTTCTTCATGGCTCCACACTCCTTCTGCACCACCATTATGGCGCATATACAGATATGCCAAAGGGCTCTGCTTGGCAACGGGGTACTAACAGATGGCACATCTGTGCATGCACAGGTTATTTCATACGCATGGAAAGTATTGGAACTTCTGTGCTACCTGTCTTTGTACATGGTGGGAAAGTCCCATGCATACACAGATGTACAGGGAATTCAGCACATTTGAAGATGTTCTCCAAGGCTGTCAGGACCTTAAGCCCTGTGGAATATCAATGTATGTGAAGAATCTGGGGGGTGGGGCCCAGATGTCATACTTGCCTAGGTGAGAATTGGGGAGGTGTTACTTTGAAAAATATACAGATACAGATCGGGGGGGCAAGAGAAGAATATTTTAGTCTGAAGGTTCAATTTAAAGAGTATATGACCCCTAACATTAAGCTTCTTTTATTCAGTCACTTGTGGTCTGTTAAATATACAATTAAATATATAACCCCCCCCCCCCCTTCATGGGATAGGGGATCTGATATGAATATGAATATGTATATTCATATGTTTTTGCTGATTTATTTGGTTGGTGTTTTTTTTATATTGAATCCAAACTGAAAAGGGACCGCTCCAGGTGAGGTAATATCAGGTGCTGGTCGGAGCCGTAATCCAGAGACTGCTAGTTCAAAAGGAAAATGACCGCACTCCGAAATAAATCAAACAGGAGTGTATTTATTCCACATCAAAAATAGGCATCAAACTACAAACTGTGAGACCCAGGACAAAGGTAGACGCGTTTCACGACTAGGAATGTCGCTTACTCATTGGTAATGAGTAAGCGACATTCCTAGTCGTGAAACGCGTCTACCTTTGTCCTGGGTCTCACAGTTTGTAGTTTGATGCCTATTTTTGATGTGGAATAAATACACTCCTGTTTGATTTATTTCGGAGTGCGGTCATTTTCCTTTTGAACTAGTGGTGTTTTTTTTATGTTTATAACTACCAGGCCTTCAGTCAGATGTTGAGAGATTAAAGCACTGATGAAGTGGCTCTGACTGTGCAACGTGTAGGCGATTTCTACGATCTGACTGTCACATGCATGTGTTTTTTACATACATTTACTTTTTATATCAATAGTTAATTTATGAACAGAGATTTAACTATCGAGGGTCATTGTTCAACGCCCTTATCTTGTTCCTTTTTTCTTCTGCAATTATGTTTTTTTTATTGATGACCTCCTAATATATAGCTGGTTTTGCTCCCGTTGCTTCCCCTTTCTTTAGAGAAACTGGCGAAGTGTGTCCCAGATCGGGAACTGGAGTGCAGACTTGTCGGCGGAATTGTTCTACAATTTCTGATGGGTTAAAGATTTTGCGGTTATCAGTACTTGTCATAAAGATAATCTTTGACGCTACAGCCTTACGTTTATGTTGTTTGGCTAGGAAGGCACCAAGTCTGTTATTTAGTGCATAAAAGGAAAGGCGGGGTCTATTATAATCATAGGAGCGCTGAAAAAGTGTGCTAAGCTGAGACCAAAGGTCTTTTAATTTAGCAGTACTGGTAGGGTCAATTTGTTTCTTATTTAGGGATTCTAAAAGAATTTAAAGAGGTTAGTTGGTTAAATCAATGCATCCATTGGCGTTTCTCATGGGCTGTAATTTTGATAAGTATGCCTCTAATAAAGGCTTTGTGGGTGTTCCAAACTGTTGTGGGGTCGGAAACTGAACCAGAATTGGTCGTGAAAAAACTGTTAAAGGCAGATTCAATTTGTTTTTGGTAATCAGGCTTGGTAAGAAGAGAAGGGTTTAGTCTCCATGGGAGGGAGATCCGCTGCTGGCCGAGATAGAGAGGTGTAGGGTTAAAAATATTTTTTTTTTTACTCCTGATGATGCGTGTGTGCGCAAAACAGCTTTAGAGGTTTACTACTATACCACGCGTGAGGTCCTGCCGCTGTTTTTGACTTCCATGTAAGTACAAGCCTACTACTTATATATAATGTTTTGTGCTTGAGGTCCTTGCTGACATTTCCCTGGCTGGATTGGTTGCTTTTTATGTAAGTGCTTTTTGCATTTGTGGTTTTATGTTTGGTGTTATAAGCTAGTTCACTAATGAATAGTACACCATGAGATTTTCTCTTTTTTGTCATTGGTGACTTATTGCTTCGTATGGGGCACATTTATTTGTTTTTACAATGAAAATAAAAAACTTTCTGATCATGATCCATATACTCTAATGCATTCCGAAAGAAGATCCTATAATTCAGATAAGAGTGGAAAGTGGGAGTTGATGTTGACTACATACCTCTGAGGTCCTGGATCTTATCACATGCAATTTTTGCTCTTCTGATTCTAGACAGCAACTCCATCTGGTGAGTGCATTTTTTTGGCATTGGTGGAAGTTGCTGCACATTTACACTGGTAAGTTGTACAGTTGCAGAGCACTTAAAGCACAAGTTCTAATAGACACTTTTCTAGTTTGTACTTGTAGCAAATTTGCGTGGAAAGTCTTTAGCAAGTGCAAAGTTGCAGTGGTGAGTCTACAGCAAGAGCTAAGCAAGTCACAATGACCCCTATGGTGGGATGACTATTGCACAACATAACTGAAACAGAACTTGCAGAATGTTTGCAAAGAATGTTGATCTGGAGTCATGCAACGTGGACTTGCTGCAATTGTGCAACAAACTTGTGAAACCTGGCAAGTCTAGCAATAGCTCAGCAAATCTTTTTCAAACTCACAGCACAATTGCTTGCTATCTGGGTATGTACCATACAGACCACTTCTGTTTCTTTTTCCAAACAATTTAGGTGTGGTTTATTTACTTAATTGTGTCAGTGGTTAATGATGGTATATAACTCCCCTGCCACTGAGATACCCCCATTCCCATTATTAAGCCCCAGGAGCGGCGCAAAATGCACTGGTGACGTGGCTTGCATGGAGCTGCTTTTACTTACTAATCACATGGCCGGGATAGGTGTGCAGCGGTTGGAGCATTCCTTTACCAATAAAAGTATCTACTTAGGGTCTGACATTTCTGTCTTGCCTGCCTCTTTGCTCTGATTGTTTACCCCCCAGAACCCCCAAGCAAGTCATTCCTGACAATTCTCACTGTACACAGCAGCTTCAGCAAGTCACTAACATGATTAATAGATGCCTTCTTTCTGCACCTGCATTACATAGTTACATAATAGGTAAGGTTGAATAAAGACAATAGTCCATCTAGTTCAACCTGTGTTGGTGTGTGTGTCAGTGTCGATAATCATTTCCCATATCCCTGTATGTTGTGTTATTTAGGATGCACATCCAAGAGTCTTTTAAAAATATCAATACTCCCCCGCTGACACCACCAATTGTGGAAGAGAGTTCCACATTTTTACCGCCCTGACAGTGAAAAACACCCTGCGAAGCTTAAGGTTAAAGCACTTCTCCTTCAATCTCATTGTGTGGCCCCATCTTCCTGAGACTAAATAGCTTTTTTTCCCATGCTGGGATCACTATTGAGGTAATTGTAAATCGCTATCATGTCCCTTCCCAAGCATCTCTTCTCCAGCGAGAATAAATGTAGTGTTTGTAGTTGCTCCTTGTAATTGAGGTCCTCCAATCTCCTAATTAGTTTCATTGCCCTTCTTTGTACTCTCTCCAGCTCAAGCACATCCCTTCTGAGGATTGGTGACCAGAACTGGACAGAATACTCCAGATGTGGCGGGACCAGAATTATATAAAGTGTCAGGATTATAGTTCTGTGCATTCCGCACATGACCTCCCAAAAAATGATAGCACCGCTCTTACTGTGCCTCAGCAGATTAGTTGTAAATTTTTCAGCCTAGCTTACTTTTCTTTGATGACTTACTGAAGAAGATATATGCCTGCCATGTGTCTCTTCTTTCCTGTATGACTGGCTCATGCAGGCAGCCAGGTCAGCAATGCAGTCTCCTACACCTGCAAGGGCTGTATTTAACTCAAGCTACAGAGGGTGCTGATCAACCAAGTGGTTTGATGCTTTTCACATTCTCCTGGCCCACATGAGGGTTCTCTCGTCCTGCGGCAGGCCAGCCCACCTCTGTGTAGGATTACAAAAGACGCTCCTTTGTATCATTGCATAGCCTTGTATTTTCACACATGACCATGTACAACAGGTCCTTAAAAGATGATGATAAATTGTGATGTCAGTGGCTCCTTTCTATTTACATATTTACCAGACTCCAAATGAACATGTGAAGGCATATACTGAACTCATTTGCATATAAATAAGGCAATTATATTTTACAAGGGATGACATATTTTATTGTCAGTTTATCATCAATTTAGGCAATGACATATTTGGCCCAACAGCATAGATCAGATGATTTAAAATAAAGCCTAAATAGTGTCCCGGTGTTGAAAGATATGATTTAGGTAGTCTTATGTAGTCATTAGTCATACAGGAAGGTGTATGATATACTAAGCCAATTTGTCTTTTTTTCATGTATTTTAAGTTGTAGGATTATGATATGGTATACAGCATATAATAAACAATTATAATATTTTTACACATATATTATTCAAAGGTTATCTTCACAAATTGTGGTATACACACCTGATCCACACAATCACAGGGGATCTGAGAAGTGCATTAATGCTCAGCATCCCACTATAAAAACAGCCATTGCTGTAAAAAGTGTCACTCGAGAGCCTATAGGGGTGGATTTACTAAAGGCAAATATAATTTGCACTTTGGAAGTGCAAATGCACTCTGCAAGTGCAGTTGCTCGAGAGCTTAGTAAATGAGGGGAAGCTTTGCTGACTTCCATCATTCAATCATGCACATGCAAAATTTTTTTTTTTTTTTAACATTTTCTCGCATGTCATTGGGTATTCCTTGCAAAGTGAAGCTTTGCCTCATTTACTAAGATTTGGAGCAACTGCACTTGCAGCATGCAACTGCACTTCCAAAGTGCACAGTCTATTTGTCTTTGGTAAGTCCACCCCGTAGTATGAAAAAGGAAAGGTATGGTGGTGCTGCCTAAAGGTAAAGTGTCATATGTACAAAGAAAAAAAGCCTATGTGCAAAATTATTATAACATTATACTATAAAGTGTCCAATGTGCTCAGATGTGACCGTGCAAAAAAAATTGAATAAATAAAAATAAAGTGCAAGGTGCAAATCGGTACAATAAAGCCTAATTATAGTACCTAATACAGGTCCTTCTCAAAAAAATAGCATATTGTGATAAAGTTCATTATTTTTTGTAATGTACTGATAAACATTAGACTTTCATATATTTTAGATTCATTACACACAACTGAAGTAGTGCAAGCCTTTTATTGTTTTAATATTTGATGATTTTGGCATGCAGCTCATGAAAAACCAAAATTCCTATCTCAAAAAATTAGCATATCATGAAAAGGTTCTCTAAACGAGCTATTAACCTAATCATCTGAATCAACTAATTAACTCTAAACACCTGCAAAAGATTCCTGAGGCTTTTAAAAATTCCCAGCCTGGTTCATTACTCAAAACCGCAATCATGGGTAAGACTGCCGACCTGACTGCTGTCCAGAAGGCCATCATTGACACCCTCAAGCCAGAGGGTAAGACACAGAAAGACATTTCTGAACGAATAGGCTGTTCCCAAGGTGCTGTATCAAGGCACCTCAGTGGGATGTCTGTGGGAAGGAAAAAGTGTGGCAGAAAACGCTGCACAATGAGAAGAGGTGACCGGACCCTGAGGAAGATTGTGGAGAAGGACCGATTCCAGACCTTGGGGGACCTGCGGAAGCAGTGGACTGAGTCTGGAGTAGAAACATCTAGAGCCACCGTGTACAGACGTGTGCAGGAAATGGGCTACAGGTGCCGCATTCCCCAGGTCAAGCCACTTTTGAACCAGAAACAGCGGCAGAAGCGCTTGACCTGGGCTACAGAGAAGCAGCACTGGACTGTTGCTCAGTGGTCCAAAGTACTTTTTTCGGATGAAAGCAAATTTTGCATGTCATTCGGAAATCAAGGTGCCAGAGTCTGGAGGAAGACTGGGGAGAGGGAAATGCCAAAATGCCTGAAGTCCAGTGTCAAGTACCCACAGTCAGTGATGGTCTGGGGTGCCATGTCAGCTGCTGGTGTTGGTCCACTGTGTTTTATCAAGGGCAGGGTCAATGCAGCTAGCTATCAGGAGATTTTGGAGCACTTCATGCTTCCATCTGCTGAAAAGCTTTATGGAGATGAAGATTTCATTCTCAAAGTGCCAAAACCACTGGTAAATGGTTTACTGACCATGGTATTACTGTGCTCAATTGGCCTGCCAACTCTCCTGACCTGAACCCCATAGAGAATCTGTGGGATGTTGTGAAGAGAAAGTTGAGAGACGCAAGACCCAACACTCTGGGTGAGCTCAAGGCCACTATCGAAGCATCCTGGGCCTCCATAACACCTCAGCAGTGCCACAGGCTGATTGCCTCCATGCCACACAGCATTGAAGCAGTCATTTCTGCAAAAGGATTCCCGACCAAGTATTGAGTGCATAACTGAACATAATTATTTGAAGGTTGACTTTTTTTGTATTAAAAACACTTTTTTTTTTATTGGTCGGATGAAATATGCAAATTTTTTGAGATAGGAATTTTGGTTTTTCATGAGCTGTATGCCAAAATCATCAAATATTAAAACAATAAAAGGCTTGCACTACTTCAGTTGTGTGTAATGAATCTAAAATATATGAAAGTCTAATGTTTATCAGTACATTACAAAAAATAATGAACTTTATCACAATATGCTAATTTTTTGAGAAGGACCTGTAAATGCAATTATTAAAATGCTAAAAATCATTATAACAGATCTTAAATTGATATCATCATCAGAGAATATATAAAAATAAAAATTGATAAAAAATTATTGTATCATCCAATAGTCCCAATAAGTGTGCAAAGTGCAAAAACTTGTGCAAAAAATTAGTCTGTAATTCTGATGGTGTGGAAATCACTGTGCAATCAGGTACAATCGTGTTCCCCCAATTGGACCACACTAATCAAATGGAGGTACCCCTACAGGGGTCACAGGTATATAGCCAGCAAAGTAGAGTTGGACTCCCCCAACCACTCTGGTACCAACCAGCACATATAGACTCTCAGCCCATGTTTATGACAAGGTAGTTCCTATCCAACGTTAATCTAAGTGATGGATACCTCTCCTCTGCATTCAGCAGCAGCTCCAATATTTCAGCCTATCAGCATCTGGAGTTAGGATTGAGATGTAACAATTGTGTCATATAGTCCTCCAAACTCCATCTATCTGCATATTTGCTGCCAGATTAGGGCTAAACTAGCAGATGACACATTCTAATAAAGGACTAGTAGACAGGAAGTTACAGGGGTGCACCAGAAATTCCCACCCCATAGTATGTTTCATAAAGCAGAACTGCAACTATGCTTCACACTTAGGGGGTGATTTATAATAGAGATTGGATAAAGCTATTCGGCTATATACTGTGGTTTTGCGCTGTGGCCAATATTTTACAGCCCATGCATAAATTGTGGGCCCTGGTGAGAAGTCTGTGTTGTCCCACAGAGATGCTCTGCCTAACATAGCAGATGAAGATCTGTGATTGGAAGAGAGTCAGTCATGTGATTTTGACAGGTCACATGACTGGGCTCTTTTTGCAGCTTTTTTTTTTTTTTTCTGCCCTCATTAGTTTTTTTTACTCTTTTTGACTTCCTAAACTAATAGAGTGCAATGCATGCACATTTATAAAGCACACCGCTGTGAGCTAAGGGAAAGCTTTACCCCCTTAATAAAAAAAAAAAAAATATATATATATATATATATATATATATATATATATATATATATAAGTATAAAAAATAACCGCGCTAAGCACAGAAAAATAAATGTGTAATAAAGCTGCAGCTGTAGTGGGAAACACAAAAAAAAAATGCAAAGGGAGACCCGCGCTAAATTGATGTGTTGATGATAAATCAAACTTATATGAAGCAATACCAGTGAATTGTGATCAAAATCATCCAAAAACGTGTAAACATAAAATGATCAGTGATAAATGTTCCATGAGGCAAGCAAAAATATGTATTAAATAAATAGGATAAATAAAATAAAATAAATAAATAAATGTCCAACTGTGTTTTCATCCACGGCTAGTGCTGTATGCTATAAGCACATTAAACGCTTACCAGATCCCAGATGTATACAGGCATCCAGCAAAAGATAGGAGCACCAATGGGGTCCTGCAGTTGACGTGGTACCTCTCTCTGGGTGGTCTATACATTCAGCAAGGAGCCGCGATAAACACCAATAACCACACTGAATGGTCCAAAGCCCAGTCACGTCCAAAGCCCAAAACTCCCGAATTCTCAGCTCGTTCAACAGAACGCAGCCGCCCGACTTCCGGGTATCACGTGGTGACGTCAGCACGCCTTCCCGACGCGTTTCATCATAGATGAGGTCTTCCTATGACGAAACGTGTCGGAAAGGCGTGCTGACGTCACCACGTGATACCCGGAAGTCGGGCGGCGGCGTTCTGTTGAAAGAGCTGAGAATAGCGCTATTGATTTCAACCTAAATGTGAGTTTTTTACCTTGTTTACAATAAAGTGTCCTCTACATACTACACTATTGTGGCCCCCTTTTCTTGCATATCCCGGGAGTATTGGGCTTTGGACGTGACTGGGCTTTGGACCATTCAGTGTGGTAAAATATTAATACAGCATATACAAGTGTGACTTAAGTCATACTGTAATTGAATGGTATTAAAAAATTACCTTTTCTTCTCAATTTGCAGCAATCAGGCTTTTTCGGGCACTTTTTAAATCAGTATTTTTTGCTAGAAAATTACTTATAACTCCCAAACATTCGATTACAATATTATATTTGCACAGCAGTTTTGCAAACACATTTTTTTTTAACCACTTTACGACCGCCCGCCGCAGTTATACTGTGGCTGGCAACCGCTCCTGCGCAAACCGCCATAGGTATACGTCGGTCACGTGCAGGGAGCTAGGGGGCGAGCGCACACGGTCGATGGAGCGCTCCCGCCCCTGCTCATCATCGAGAAAGCTGATGCAGCGGGCAGGCGGCTCCAATTGTCGCCTGACACCCGCGATCGGTTCCCGCTGAGAGAGAAGAACGTTCTTCTCCCTGCAATGATCATAGAGCCCCTGTGATCTTTCTATATAGGAACACAGGTCTCTATGGTCATTTCACAAGCCACACCCCCCCACAGTTAGAATCACTCCCCTAGGCTCACATTTAACCCCTTGATCACCCACAATGTTAACCCCTTCCCTGTCAGTGTCATCATTACAGTAACAGTGCATATTTTTAGCACTGATTACTGTAGTAATGTCACTGGTCCCCCCAAAAGTGTCAAAAATGTCAGTCAGGGGTCCGATCTGTCCGCGGCAATGTCGCAGTCCTGCAAAAAATCGCAGATCGCCGCCATTACTAGTAAAAAAAAAGCAATAAAAATGACATAAATCTTTCCCGTAGTTAGTAGATGCGATAACTTTTGCGCAAACCAATCAAAATACGGTTATTGCGATTTTTTTTACCAAAAATATGTAGCAGAAAACAAATTGGCCTAAAATTTAAAAAAATTTAGATTTTTAAATTTTGTTTTTTGGGAATGTTATATAGCAGAATGTGAAAAATATTGTTTTTTTTTTTCAGAATTGTTGCTTTTTTTTTATAGCGCAAAAAATAGAAATCGCACAGGTGATCAAATACCATCAAAAGAAAGCTCTATTTGTGGCAAAAAAAGGACGTCAATTTAGTTTGGGTACAGCCTTGCACGACCGTGCAATTGTCCGTTAAAATAACGCAGGATATGGCCTGGTCATTAAGGGGGCAAATCCTTCCGGTCCAGAAGTGGTTAAATACACATTAATGAATTAAAAAAAAAAAAACAATATTAACTGTATTTTTTGCATTATGTGAAGGATGTTGCGCCGAGTAAATACACACCTAACATGTCACACTTTAAAATTCGAGAGGCAACAAATGACAGTACTTAAAAATCTCCATAGGCAACGCTTTAAACTCTTTTACAGGTTACCTGTTTAGAGTTACAGAGGAGGTCTAGCACTAGAATTCTTTCTCTCGCTCTAACGTTCACGGTGATATCTCACATGTACGGTGCGAATACCGTTTACATATGAATAACTTTTATTCCTTGTACAAGGAATGTATACATCCCTTGAAATAGAAATAAGGATGACAGGTCTTCTTTATGAAGAGATCTGGGGTCAAAAAGACCCCAAATCTCTTCTTTACCTTTAAAAGCAAAAGATGAAAAAGAAAAAATGTTTGATCTTTTGCTTTAGAAAATAAATTATTTCCAGCCTGGACCGGAAGTGACATCATGACATCTTCCGGTCCTCCAAGGCCATACAGGTGATCAAAGAGTATGTACTCTTTGATCGCCTATGAGAGCAGCCTGTCGCAACGTTGGATCATTTCTCGGGCGATCCGGCAGAAATGGTAAGCCCAAAAAATGCCAGCGAGTGGCATGGGGCGGGGACGTCCTCTCCCGCCACTTCGGAATGGTTTCATGAGAAAGCTGCTTGCCACCTGCAAAAAACAATATCTTCAACCATAATCCCAGTACACCACTTGCAAACCACAATATATGTACAGATTGCGGTCAACAAGTGGTTAAGAAGTGCAGCTCAGGTGGCGTAATTTATGTAAATGTTTTCTTTAACCGCTTGCCGACCAGCCGCCGTAGTTTTACTGCAGCAGGTCGGCTCTGTCCCGCAAAACGACGTCAAGATAAGAAGAAATGGCCGCACATCCACTGGAGTTCCAAATGCCTTTATTGCGATTTCCAAAGTGGCACGACGTAATGATTAAGCACAGTTGTACTGTGTGAAACACGTCTACCTGGACTGGTTGGTGTTTTGTCGTGCCACTTTGGAAATCACAATAAAGAAATTTGGAACTCCAGTGATGTGCGGCGATTTTTTCCTATCTTGACATTTTTCACGGAGGCGAGCTGGGGCTAGCACTCATGTGGAGGTTCCATCAGATTCACTCATCTCACCTGGAGCAAACACACTGATATATTGTAATTCGATTGGATTACATTACTAAATAAAATAAATTGACCTTAGTTTGCCCGCCAGTGCCCCTATATATATATATATATATGTATATATATATATATATATATATACAGTATATATATATATATATATATATATATATATATATATATATATATATATATATATATATATATATATATATACATATACACACACACATATAGATAGATAGATAGATAGATAGATAGATAGATAGATAGATAGATAGATAGATATAACTTATTTATAGTTATTTATTATATTATAATTTATGATTTTGTGTTTCAAACTTTATCACATTTGGAATGTCTACTAGAGTCTTGTTTGGTCAGGTTTAAGAAAGCAATTACTAAAGGCCCGTACACACGATAAGAAAATCTTAAGGGAAAATTCGTCCGACGACTGATCTGCTGATTTTCAGATTGTTAGTATGGTGCTTTCGACAGCCAACTCCGACTTTTCGGCTGACAAAATCCTGATGTGCAGGCTATAAAATTTTTGTCGTCCGTAATACAACGTCCGATTTTCGTCTCATTAGTACAGATTTTGACGGAAAAAAAATCTTAAGAGCAAGACTAGGCATGCTCAGAGACGAAAGAACACATACAAAACAATCCAACACATGACATCACTTCTAAAGTAGAATTCTGTCGTACGGGAAAATTTGTATGAAAATAACCTCTTCACTTTCCACATCAGACTAGCATGCCATAAAAAACGGACGACAGATCGTTCGATAATCTTATCGTGTGTACGGGGCTTTAGAATTGTAGGCCTACAATACATATCACCAAATTTCCATGCAAAAAAAATTGTACCGCTTTTGGTACAAAATTCCTGACATAATCATACCGCCAGAGAGGTTAAATAATATATATATTTTTTTTACAACCAAAAATAAATAGCATTTTCCAGGTGTAAATGTGTTCACTGGTTGTTTAATGTTCATGAAAAGTGCTCCTGCAGAATGAATTATTTTTGAATATATATTTAATATAACCTTACGAACAGCAGCAATTCATTTTCTTTTCTGTGCTTTCAGAACTTTCTGCATAATTGCTTCCGAACAAGTGATCTTACATCTATATTTATTTAAAACTGATGTGACTAATTGATTTAGGTTTTCTTTTTCTTTTATAATTAGGAGTTTTACACATAGTTATAATTATCGCAAACACATTTACAGAATGAAATAATCTAGTATAATAGTCTTACGAACGACTTTGATCTTTCTTACATTCCTGTAATTACTCCGGCTCACGACAAGTGAGTTTGGAAACTGAAAGAATTACTTTGCCCCAGCGTTCTACCGCACTGATGGAATGTCCTTGCCCATTGATGCTTTTTTTTTTTTTTTTACGCACATAAGACAACAATTCATTCCAGAACAACGTTATTTATTTATCAAACATGAAGCCCATCTCTCAGGTGGAAAAAAAAAATCCTTGAGGTCTGCTGAAAAGTTTGATCTTCAAACGTCGTGAATGTTGATTTTAATGACTGGGTGAAAGCTGAGGAAATTTTGGCTGAAATTTGGATAAAGATGACAGCAAAGGGTCTCAGGTTGCACAAGGCAGACAGAAGGATTAAACCAACAAAGCCAAGTCAATGCTCTAGAGTTTCAAAAGGATAATATTCATAGTAGCGATTCACACTCTGACTTTTACCGGAGATGTTACGTTCTCCGTATTTATCCGTATTTTGTTGCAAAACAAAAAAATATAATATACTTAATTACTTAATAAGAGAGCTCTGTGGGAAAAAAAAACAGCATTGCATTAAGTTGGATCCCAATGGCAAACGCAAATCAAATTTCTACTTTAGTGAAATAAAATGTCATGGGATTCTCAGCTGACAGGATGTAGAATCAGAATCAGGTGCCTCCTGTTGTTTCAGGATCCAGAAGGGGTGGCTGCCATATGCTCGATGTTACAAAGGGGCAGAAATGACAGCACTAAAGAAAACACAAATACAACCTTTCCAATCTGTTAAATCCACTAATGAAAATATTTTATCCTACGCATGTAAAAAAAGAAAAACAGTTTAGATTAGTAGAGCAAGCTGTTGGCACTTTCTTACAAATATACCTTTCATTAGGCAAGTATTTATCATTTATTTTACTGGAAGTGTTTGGCTTTACTCAACGTTAGATCTGTTAAGCTGTCTATAGATATAGGTAATATAGAAGATTTACTAAAAGGAGTAGAAAATGTTCTCTTAGATCAATGGAAATGGTGATGTTATGTTCATGTGGAATACCCAATCACGTGCAAGGTAAAAAAATAAAAAAAGCATTTTGCTGAGGAAGACTGAATAGTGATTGTGACACAGCTATCTTTTATTCAATAAGCTAATCGAACATTCATTTTTTAAAAGTGAATATGTCCTACTGATTTATTAAGTCACGAAACAGATAGGAACCTAGTGGACTTTACTGGTACCAGAGAAGGACGGTGACAACAATATAGATAAAAAATACATTTTATTACAAATATATAAAAAATATTGTTAATATTTTTCTGGGGAAACAGCAAATAAGTAAGCAATATACATCTGTGAGAGTCACCGATTATGGCTATAAGCAAGCACCTGTGTAACATATCTACGCCTTCTATTATTATTGTAGAAACATTTTGCACCATATGGTATGATAGCCAGGGCCGGGACAAGGGGTGGGCAGGAGGGCCAGTTTCCCTGGGGCGCAATGATTTATTGCAGGGATGGGGGGATGCCTTGACCCTAACCCTAAGGGAAGGGGGGTGCAGTTTGGCATCCTTGCCCTGGGCGCTGGATGACCTTGTCCTGGCACAGATGACAGCTACCCAATTATTATTATTATTAAGGATTTCTATAGCGCCAGCAGTTTACGCAGCGCTTTACAATATTAGAGGGAGACAGTACATATACAATACAATAAAATACAAGAGGTTTAAGAGGGCCCTGCTCAGAAGAGCTTACAATCTAATGGGGTGGGGCAGGTGTTACAAGAGGTTGTAAGAGTAGGGAATGCAATTCAGCAATTAATCACAGAATTTTATCAGACTACCATATTGCCATCTATAACTGGGCTCTGGTACAGGCATGTGAGTGTACTCGATGGATGCAATACTTGGCCACGTTTATTATCACTTGTTATATATATATATGTTATTGATTATAATGTTTATTTCTCTATAGATAGGCCAATGCTTTTTGCTGCGAAGACTAAGAGGTCCTGAAGAAGCAATGTCTGTGAAACGCGTTGACCTCTAGCAATGCATTGTGCTATTATAAGCAGCTCCAGCAATTAGACTTTTATTGGCCAAACCAAGCATTTTTTCATGTTTTTTAAGAATATTTTTAACATATTTGTAATAAAATGTATTTTTTTATCTATATTGTTGTCACCGTCCTTCTCTGGTACCAGTAAAGTCCACTAGGTTCCTATTTGTTTCTTGGCTGTTATCATTTATGGATGAGGTTCTGTAATTAGCCTTTTCAGTTTTATACTTATTTATTTAGTCAACTCCATTGAGTATGCATAACCAAAAACCAGTGAGGTTGATTTACCAAAGTAGTAGAACATCCTTACTTTGCAAAGTAGATTTTCATTTAGCTTAGTGAATAAGTTGAAGATAAGTGAAAATTCACTTTGCAGAGTACTCATTCATGTACAAGAAAAAAAAAAAACTGATTTTGTCCACGCATGATTGGATCATTAAAGCAGCACAGCTTCACCTAATTAACTACTTCAGGTCCATCCTATAGCAGTTTTACTGCTACAGGCCGGTACCTGTGCGCCACAGCACATACATACATATATATATATATATATATATATATATATATATATATATATATATATATATATATATATATATATGCTGTGGCGCACAGGTACATATATATATATATATATATATATATAATATTGCTCTTCCGGGTAGGGGGCGCACATGCATGCGGCTGGTGGCTCACTTTCTCTGTCATCACACACAGCGGGAGCCTAGCATCAGGTACCGCTGACTCGATGTCTGCCGCCACCCACCAATGATCAAGTTGAGAGGTCAGAATGGCAGTCTGCCAATGAAAACAAGGCAGATCGCTATTCTGACAGAAGGGAAGGCATGGCTCCTGTGTTTCTGCAAAGCAGGAACTGGGATTCATTTCTTCCCCTAGTAAAAGCACCTTTCACAGTGTAGTAAAACACTGGCAGGCACACATTTAACACTTCAATCGCCCTAATGTTAACCCCTATCTCAGCCAGTGTCATTAGTACTGTGACAGTGCAAATTGTTTAGCACTGATCACTGTATTAGTGTCACTGGTCCCCAAAAAGTGTCAGTTATTCAGAATATCCACTGCAATATTGCAATCCCGCTATAAGCCACTGATCACTGCCATTACTAGTAAAAATTAAATAAATAAATAAAAATATCCCATAGTTTGTAGATGCTATAACGTTTGCGCAAACCAATTAATATACGCTTATTGTGATTTTTTTACCAACAATACGTAGCAGAATACATATTGGTCTAAATTGATGAAGAAATTTGATTTTTTAAATGTATTATTTGGTATATATAATAGCAGAAAGTAAAATATAAATATAAATATTTTTTTTTTAAATTGTCGGTCTTTTTTGTTTATAGCGCAAAAAATAAATAAATAAACACAGTGGTGATCAAATACCACCAAAAGAAAGCTCTATTTGTGTGACAAAAGGACATACAGTACATTTAATTTGGGTACAGCGTCCCATGATTGCGCAATTGTCAGTTAAAGTAAAACAGTGCCGTATTACAAAAAATGGACTGGTCATTAAGGGGGGAAATCTTCTTAACCTCCCTGGCGGTATGATTATGTCAGGAATTATGTACCAAAAGCGGTACAATTTTTTGCATGGAAATTTGGCGTTATGTATTGAAGGCCCACAATTCTTAGTAAATACTTACTTAAAACTTACCAAAACAAGACTCTAGTAGACATCCCAGATGTGATAAATTTGAAACACAAACACATGAATTATAATCTAATCAATAATATAATTTTATTCAATAATGCAATGAAAAATAATGATATTTGTCAAACAAAGAAATTCAATATACATCCTGAGTGTGAAACAGTTTGAAGCATGGAACTAGACAAAATCCGACGTTGCAATCAGGACAATAGTACCTTGTTTCCTTTCTGACTTTTTTTCCATTGCCATCCTTCTTGGAACAGCAAACGACGCACATCCTGGTAGGCGCTAACTTTCTTGCGGTTGGCGGTACAAAGTCTACAAAATGACGGCCTGTCAGGCGTTCTGGATTGCCAACGTCAACAGCGCGTCGTCCGGGTCTGTTAGCAGATACTGATAGCGTTGGGTGGTTGACAAAAATCTGCTCAGCCACCTTCCAGATAAAGTCAGAATGAACAAGAGTTATGGTAGTGTTTGCTTTACAAAGGATATAGGCGTTCCAAAGGCATTGTTCAAGGAGATGCCTGAAAATCTTTTTGTAATACTTTTTCTGTTGCTTCCGCATCACCGGGTAAAATGTCATTGCCCGATCGGCTCGGTCGACACCTCCCATTGTGTGATTATAGTCGAACACGACTTGCGGCTTCAGCACATCTGTTCCGTGTTTTGTGCGGACCATGGCAGTGGAGGTGCTGTGCACGGTGCTCATGAGACACACGTCCTTTTTGTCTTGCCACTTTTGAAAGGCAACCATCTCTCCTTTTTTTAGTTTTTTCCTGCTAAACATTGATGGCATGTCACGCCGGTTTGGCCTAACAGTACCATACCCATCTGTTTTGTTTAGGAGCAAAACCTCATAAAGTTCTGGAGAGGTGTAAAAATTGTCCGTTGTCACGCAATATCCCTGGTTCAGCAATGGGTCCAGCAGTGAAAGGACAGAGGATGTGGCCATCCCATAGCCGCTGTCACATAGGTCCACTGGAAGTTGGTGACAATCATTTGGTACACCTCCATAGGTGTGCGCACAGGGTGTGCCAGGTGTGCCCAGGCACACCCTAATCACCCTGTGCAGCACAGATTCCCCTTACTCCCCTGGCTCCCCTCTCCCTTACCCCCACAGCTCTTCCGGCTTCCCTCCTCTCCAGCCGGATGTTGCTGTGGGGATGTTTTAGGATGAGTGGGGAAAGGGGCCGCTAAATATATAATTTGCCGGCCCCCTCCCTTTCTGACCACTCCCTTTCTGAATGAACATCGTAAGTGATCGGTAGTGTGTGTTTGAGCTTTGGTGTGCATACCCTAATGCATTAGGCTGCGCACACCTATGCACACCCCCCAGATTTTTTTGAGTTTGGGCACAGGATGCGTGGCCTCATCAAACTCTTCGTTGTTGGCGAAGTGTAAATTCTTCATGATCAGTGAAAAACGATATTCGGACATCACTGTGCCAAAAAATGGAGTGGCCAGCATCTTATTGGTGGTCCAATACCATTTCTGGAGCGGTTTCCCCCACCACCCCCTGAAGGATGATGAGTCCCAGAAACTTCCAGATGTCCTCTTTACTGACCGGTTCCCATTTTCTGGATCTGGAAAATCTGGCACGCAGCGTAGCGGATTGCTGCTCATGGTAGCGGTTGGTTTCTGTGACGATTTTTAGAATTACCTCCTCAGTTAGAAATAATTTCAGGTACGCCAGAGGGTTTTCACTCTCCACATCAACCTTCATCCCAGGAGATCCAGTGAATCGGAATCTCGGGGGTGCTGCCTGGTCCGCATCGCTGTTTAGAGGGCACCAAGTGCGCACATCGCTTAGGTCAGGTGCGTGATCATCGGCATTGTCACTTTTTGGATCAGTGTCGGTGTCAGAGTCAGATGACAAATCTCCCCACGACTCACTGTTGCTATGTTCTGCGAGCAGCTCTGTGTCGCTGCCGCTGTCACAGTCGCTCAGCTGATCCAAAAGCGCATATGTAGGACAGCGCTTTTTTTATGCCATTTTCAAATGATTTTATTTGTCACAAATGACAATGGCAAGGGGCACTGAAAGGGCACTGTGTCTTTTACTAAGGTGATACAGTGTAATCCTCTCAGATTACACTGTATCACCTCCTTTTTATGTGTTTGTGTTGGTGCAACTTTTGAATTTCCCTCCCAGTTCCGCTCCCATGCAGCATTGCTGCTGCAGGGAACTGAACCAGGAAGTCATCAGACGAGCAGACGAGCGGCAGGGATCTCGGCAGTGATCACAGCAATGGGAGATCATCGCTGGATCGCCAGGAGAGGGTAAGGAACCCCGCTGCAGGCTCTGCACATCTACCCAGAGCGTGACTCGGGGATACCGATAGTAGCATGAAAAATCCACCCAGAGTCACGCTCGGGGATACCGCTAAGGGAGTTAAGGGCAAGTGGCTAAAAAATAAAAATTCACTTTGCAAAGTGAACATGCTTTACTTCTTAAAGAGGAACTACAGTGGCGCATGCGTGGTGACGTGTTGGCACCGGCGGCGCCATTTTTAAATCTAAGGCACCTCAGAAACAGGTAAGTGAGACTCCTCCACAGCCGCACTGCCTGTCATTATGCGGGGCTGCGGGCATACTACAGGAGATGCAATGCTGCGGGCATGGTACATCTGTACCATGCCCGCAGTACTGCATCTCCTGTAGTATGCCCGCAGCCCCGCATTCTCTTGTACTATGTCAGCAGCCCTGCATTCTCCTGTACCATGCCCGAAGCCCTGCATTCTCCTGTACCACGCCCGAAGCCCTGCATTCTCCTGTCCCATGCCCGCAGCCCTGCATTCTCCTGTCCCATGCCCGCAGCCCTGCATCTCCTGTCCATGTCCACAGCCCTGCATCTCCTGTACTATGCCCACAGCCCTGCATTCTCCTGTACCATGCCCGCAGCCCCTTCACCATGCCCGCAGATCCTGTTTTGGGTCTCATGGTAGTCCAGTTGGGTCCAGTAGCTGCTGCACTTCCCACCCTAGGCTTATACTCGAGTCAATAATTTTTCCCATTTTTTTGTGGTACAATTAGGGGCCTCGGCTTATATTCGGGTCGGCTTATACTCGAGTATATACGGTAATACTTAAATGCAGAATAATATGTAGTACTATGTACAATACTATGTATAATACTATATTAGATATAATACTAATATGCACAATAATAAGCAGTACTATGTACAATACTATGTATAATACTATGTAGCCCTACTCCCAAGGGAGCGGATGAGTGTGGGTCCCCCTGGGTTTAACGCTAGCAACAACAGTACTTTCAGACATGTTTTCAAGTGTGAGCACCTCCGACAAGAACCAGTTCAGTTTCTTTGGTTTTTAAGGTTTATTTGAGAACTTGGATGGGAGAAGGGAGAAATGGGATACTCCAACAACTGAACTATGCACAATTAGGCAGGGACGCTGAATGATGCTACTTGGCACTTTTTAACGCTTCTCTGATTTTAGAGCTCCCCAAGATACTTCTTCCTGAGGTAGCTGACTTTGAAGCAAACTGTATTGCTGAACATTTCAGGGCCCTTCCTGGCGCCCCCTTTTACTTCCCAACTTCAGGGTTTAACTACTTGGCACCCTCTTTACTATGCATTCCTGGTTAGCTGGCTCCTGAATCCCATTTGACCTCTCTGGAGTGGTCCCCTTTCCTAGGCAGACCCCTGGGCAGATCTTGAGTACCCACGATACTTTTTTTCCTGAAGATTTCTGCCCAGCAGCTCTACTCGGTCAGAAACTCTGGATCCCTTGCAGCCCAGCTCAACCTCTGGTCCCTAGGCCTGGACCACCTTCACACTTTTACAAGAGGAGGGACAGCCGTCACCTCCTCCTGGGACTGATGTTCCCGCCAAAAGACACTGTGTCACATGCTCCCCACAGATTTATTTCCAATCCCAGGGTGCACTGCGACAAACCCCACCCACTGGGACAGTCATAAACCCTGGTGTGCTATTGGCTAGGTTTCCTCCACTGCCCAACAAGATCCCTCATTGGATACAGTGGGGAGACTCCCCAGACTCAACAGGCCAAACCTGGAGGCATGTGACAGATAGCTAACAGATCAGGCCCCCTGATAAGCAGACATGGCCACAATTATGCTTTTCCTAGCACCTACTTAGGAGGGTGCTACAACAATATTAGATATAATACTATAATGCAGAATAATAAGTAGTACTAGATACAATACTATGTATAATACTATATTAGATATAATACTAATACGCAGAATAATAGGCATTACCTTTATCGTAATGAACTTCAAAATGTAACTTTGAATCCTAGGGCTAGCCCTGGGTAAGCGATGGGTTGGTTTGAATTAAAGCACAGGGCTAAGGACCCCACCACTGCAAAACACTCTCTTGCTAATATGTAAAAGTACAGAAGAAAACGGAAACAAGCAAACAACCATATGCAACAGATAAAATATAGTCATTTTTGATCACTGCAAAGCCTCTTTATTGCGTGTCATTGATAATGGAATATTTTACAATGTGTAGTCTAATATCTGGAAGCATTTATATACAAAGATCTCCTAAATCCCCACTTTTTATTTTACCTCTAGGCATATGGATTTGCCAATTCCAATCCGTCATCTTGTTGCTCACATTAACTACCCAGAATAAGAGACACCTGAATAATTAATTATGCAGCTCATTTAACAAGAGACAAAGCTTGATGAATTTTATCCCTAGTCTATCTGGGTTTGGTTAAGGTCTCTGATTTTTTTTTTTTTTTTTTTGCTGACAACATTTATCCTTATTTAGGGTACATTAATTCTATATTCTGTTCCTCCGAATACATTCCAATACACTAAAAAAATTAAAACACGGTTCAAGTGAAGCAGAATAGGTTCATTATGTAATTGAACACGTCATTTTAAGAGCTGACTGGTACTTCCATTAGATCTTCCTGATAATATAATATGTTCTTAAAGTACATACGCTACATGATTTAGAAAGTGAGCTAAGAGGTAGATCCAATACACAAGGTTGACAAAAACGTTTGTCTTTTGTATCGTAGTCCAGACTGTGATGCAGTTAGATGACAAAGTGCATATAGTACAGTTGGTAGCTGCAAGGAGTAATGGAGTGATGAAACTATTTCCACTTAATGAATCAGAGAGCTTAAGTTGTTTATAGACAGATCAATCATTCCAACTGTATTGGAAATCCAGATGGTAACAAAAGACCGGATAGTACTCAGAATTCAGAGCACAATATGGTTTATGGGATTTTCCCATCAATCTCTTCCCTCAACTAGTTTAATCCTCCAATCAAATCACGATCCACATTTCTCCAAATGTGTCTTATTTTGTTTAAAAATGACTAAACCTTAAAGTGATTGTAAATGCATTTTTTTAAAATAACAACAGATTTATACATACCTGCTCTGTACAAAGTAATTGCACAGAGCGGCCTGAATCCACTCTTTTCGTGTTCCCTGCCTGCGCTCCTGGCTCCTACTCTTCGGCGTGTGCCCACCATAGGAAGCCACTTCCCATGGGGGCACTCATGCAGGCTCGCTCCCGAGCCATGCTACCTCCGTCTATAGACACAGGTAACGGGGCTCGGCCCTGTCCCCTGCTCCCTCGTTACTGGCTTTGATTGACAGCAGTGGGAGCCAATGTCAAAGCTTGTGGAACCAGAAAGTGAGGGGAAAGAGCTGCTGCAGAAGGGCACAGGGCTGGATCAAATGAGGGCTCAGGTAAGTATGGGGGGGGGGGATTATGGGATGAATATAGTCCAGGAATTTGTAATCCCTGCTCTTCTTCCCCTTCTTTTTGTAGGGCTTCTGGGATGGATCAGAGAGATAAAGTTGGCCAGCACCAGTCATGTGACCACTTTGACCAATCAGAAATGCTGTCTGCCCTCAACGACCCCCTCTCCCAGATCACAATGTAAAGATGAATTATTTTGTACAAAAGCTCTGAATTTCTGAGAAGATCAACAGGTATATTTTGCACTTAGCATACAAATTTAACAAAGTGCTTTAAATGATATATTAATTAGATCAAAAGGGAGCAAATAAGAGAAGTTTAAATATACTTGTATAACCTAAAGTGTATTTCCGCTTTTGCAGTCAAATTTGAGAAAACTCCACTTTATGTTTGTTATATGTGATATCAGCTGATTCTAAACATTTCTGGACATTCTCCCAGTGTCTTTGTCCCCACACAGATAAAGCTATCTAACATTAAAGGGGTTGTAAAGTCAGAAGGTTTTTTTTAACTTAATGCATTCTATGCATTGAGATAAAACACCTTCTATGTGCAGCAGCCCCCCTAATACTTACCTGCGCCCCATCTTGATCCAGCGATGTTGCACGAGAATCTTCCTTGTCTGGGACTCTCTCTCCTTATTGGCTGCGACAGCAGTGGGGTGCCATTGGCTCCCACTGCTGTCAATTAAAGTCAGTGAGCCAATTAGGAGAAAAGGGGGGGGCAGAGCCATGGCCCCATGTCTGAATGGAAACACAGAGCAGGTGCCAACATAGCAAGCTGCTTGCTGTGGGGGCACTTGGTACAAGGGAGGAGCCAGGAGCGCCGGTAAGGGACCTGAGAAGAGGAAGATCTGGGCTGCTCTGTGCAAAACCAACTGCACAGAGGAGGTAAGTATAACATGTTTGCTATTTTTAAATGTAGCACAATCCCCTTGAGGGCTGCTGGTTAGTGGAGGTTCCTCTGCACTCACCTGACCCTGAGAATTATCCAACCCGCTAGGCACTTTAGGTTCAGACATTTCAGAGATGATCTCCAAAAATACACTGACACAATAAAGATACAAGTCTGACTGTTTACTGAGATAAAAGGTAAATCAATCAACTTAACAAGAACAAATAGGGTTCTGTAATAACAGATATTGCAGTATCAATCCATTAAAACCCCACTTATTAATAAGGAGCTCAAAGGACAGACACTGCAGAAATAAATGCTTAATCAACAGAGTATTATATTTAATGAATGAGAGTGACTAAAAGAACTACCAGCTTTAACTGTCAGGGCTATTGCTAGATGTATTAACCAATAACACTTAAAATAGATAAAATATTAGAGTACCTGCGCTGCTTATCTACTATAAAATTAAAAGTGCAAAAACCATAAATATTGTGCACAAAGTGCTAGTGCTCAAAATATATTATATAAATCAATAATATAAATATTTTACCAATTGTGCATAAATAATTTGCTTATGTGACAACCTGTGTAATAAGTAAATACATCAATAAATATATATAATTAAATCAATCAATAAATAAATGCTCTTTCACAAATGAATAATCTTCCACAACAAATCCTCGTGATAAAAGTTCATATAGTCTTCAATCAACCAAGTGATATAAAAGTGAGTCTTAGTGCCCAATAAAAATGCGAAGTGCTGTGTGCTCATTAAAGTGCCGGTGCTCAATATTCATGAGTAGGTGCTCCCCTCCTGGTCCCCTACTCACCAGAAGCCAAATATAAAACTGCTCTATGTATACTCCTTGGTGGTGTAAGCCTCGAGGGACCGCCAAACGATCAGCTTATAAGGTGCTCAGCATCTCACAAATTCCAGGTATTGCTCATAAAAAAGGAAAAGTGCTATCATCGTGCAGTATATTGGAACTTTATTGGTTGCGCATTTAAAATTACACTTACAGTGTTGAAGATAATCAAACGCCTTGACACTATCCCACGGGCCGCCAAACAAATGGCCGTGCTCTCCGCCCGTGTCCCCGGAAACCGGAAGTCGGAAGTGGCTGGACGTGACGTAGTACGTATTCGGACGGACGGCTTGACGCGTTTCGCTCCGCCTCTCAGAGCGTTATCAAAAGCGCTTTTGATAACGCTCTGAGAGGCGGAGCGAAACGCGTCAAGCCGTCCGTCCGAATACGTACTACGTCATGTCCAGCCACTTCCGATTTCCGGGGACACGGGCGAAGAGCACGGCCATTTGTTTGGCGGCCCGTGGCATTGTGTCAAGGCGTTTGATTATCTTCAACACTGTAAGTGTAATTTTAAATGCGCAACCAATAAAGTTCCAATATACTGCACGATGATAGCACTTTTCCTTTTTTATTAGCAATACCTGGAATTTGTGAGATGCTGAGCACCTTATAAGCTGATCGTTTGGCAGTCCCTCGAGGCTTACACCACCAAGGAGTATACATAGAGCAGTTTTATATTTTGCTTCTGGTGAGTAGGGGATCAGGAGGGGAGCACCTACTCGTGAATATTGAGCACCGGCACTTTAATGAGCACGCAGCACTTCGCATTTTTGTTGGGCACTAAGACTGTCACTTTTATATCACTTGGTTGATTGAAGACTATATGAACTTTTATCACAAGGATTTGTTGTGGAATATTATTCATTTGTGGAAAAGCATTTATTTATTGATTGATTTAATTATATATATTTATTGATGTATTTACTTATTACACAGGTTGTCACATAAGCAAATTATTTATGCACAATTGGTAAAATATTTATATTATTGATTTATATGATATATTTTGAGCACTAGCACTTTGTGCACAATATTTAT
Organism: Pelophylax lessonae; assembly: GCF_965119305.1. Classification (NCBI taxonomy): domain Eukaryota; kingdom Metazoa; phylum Chordata; class Amphibia; order Anura; family Ranidae; genus Pelophylax; species Pelophylax lessonae. The sequence continues at coordinate 585,197,701 of NC_138770.1, forward strand.
GGTTTTTGCACACGTAATTTTATAGTAGATAAGCAGCGCAGGTACTCTAATATTTTATCTGTTTTAAAAAGGCACCTCCTTTTTTACCAGCAGCAGCTTATTAATTATTTACATATTTGTATAGTAGAAACATAGAAACATAGAAACATAGAATGTGTCGGCAGATAAGAACCATTTGGCCCATCTAGTCTGCCCAATATATCTGAATCCTTATGAATAGTCCCTGGCCCTATCTTATATGAAGGATAGCCTTATGCCTATCCCATGCATGCTTAAACTCCTTCACTGTATTTGCAGCTACCACTTCTGCAGGAAGGTTATTCCATGCATCCACTACTCTCTCAGTAAAGTAATACTTCCTCATATTACTTTTAAACCTTTGCCCCTCTAATTTAAAACTGTGTCCTCTTGTGGTAGTTTTTCTTCTTTTGAATATGCTCTCCTCCTTTACCGAGTTGATTCCCTTTATGTATTTAAAAGTTTCTATCATATCCCCTCTGTCTCTTCTTTCTTCCATGCTATACATGTTAAGGTCCTTTAACCTTTCCTGGTAAGTTTTTTCCTGCAATCCATGTACTAGTTTAGTAGCTCTTCTCTGAACTCTCTCTAGAGTATCTATATCCTTCTGGAGATATGGCCTCCAGTACTGCGCACAATACTCCAAGTGAGGTCTCACCAGTGTTCTGTACAGCGGCATAAGCACTTCTCTCTTTCCACTGCTTATACCTCTCCCTATACATCCAAGCATTCGGCTGGCATTTCGTGCTGCTCTATTACATTGTCTTCCCACCTTTAAGTCTTCTGAAATAATTACTCCTAAATCCCTTTCCTCAGATACTGAGGTCAGGACTGTGTCAAATATTCTATATTCTGCCCTTGGGTTTTTACGCCCCAGGTGCATTATCTTGCACTTATCCACATTAAATTTCAGTTGCCAGAGTTCTGACCATTCTTCTAGTTTTCCTAAATCCTTTTCCATTTGGCGTTTCCCTCCAGGAACATCAACCCTGTTACATATCTTTGTGTCATCAGCAAAAAGACAAACCTTACCATCGAGGCCTTTTGCAATATCACTTATGAAGATATTAAACAAAATTGGTCCCAGTACAGATCCCTGAGGTACCCCACTGGTAACCTGAGCTTGTTCTGAATGTTCTCCATTGACTACAACCCTCTGTTGTCTGTCACTCAGCCACTGCCTAATCCACTCCACAATATGGGAGTCCATGCTCAATGACTGCAGTTTATTGATAAGTCTTCTATGTGGGACAGTGTCAAAAGCCTTACTAAAATCTAGATATGCAATGTCTACTGCACCTCCACCGTCTATTATTTTAGTCACCCAGTCAAAAAAATCTATAAGATTTGTTTGACATGATCTCCCTGAAGTAAACCCATGTTGTTTTTCATCTTGCAATCCATGGGATTTAAGATGTTCCACAATCCTATCCTTTAATAGGGTTTCCATTAATTTGCATACTATTGATGTCAGACTCACTGGTCTATAGTTGCTCGATTCCTCCCTACTACCTTTCTTGTGAATGGGCACGACATTTGCCAATTTCCAATCTTCCGGGACGACTCCTGTTACTAATGATTGGTTAAATAAATCTGTTAATGGTTTTGCCAGCTCACCACTAAGCTCTTTTAATAATTTTGGGTGTATCTCATCAGGACCCTGTGACTTATTTGTCTTCACTTTAGACAGCAATCTTAGAACGTCTTCCTCTGTAAAGACACATGCATCAAACGATTCATTAGTCATCCTTTCAAGTGGAGGTCCTTCTCCTTTTTCTTCTGTAAAAACTGAACAGAAGTATTCATTTAGGTAGTCGGCTAGCCCTTTATTCTCTTCTACATACCTTCCGTCCTTTGTTTTTAATTTAGTTATTCCTTGTTTTAATTTCCTTTTTTCATTTATATATCTGAAGAATGTCTTATCCCCCTTTTTAATAGACTGAGCTAGTTTTTCTTCTGCCTGTGCTTTAGAAGTTCTTATAACTTGCTTGGCCTCTTTCTGCCTAATCTTGTAGATTTCCTTATCTTCATTGCTCTGGGTTTTTTTATAATTACAAAATGCTAGCTTTTTATTTTTAATGATTTGGGCCACTTCTGCTGAGTACCACAGTGGTCTCTTCCTTTTTTTGCTTTTACTGACAAGTCTAATGCAATTTTCTGTTGCCTTCAATAATGCACCTTTTAAGTAGTCCCATTTCTCCTGGACTCCATGTAATCCGTTCCAGTCTGATAAGGACTCATTTATGACTAATTTCATTTTTGAAAAGTCTGTTTTTCTAAAATCTAAAACTTTTGTTTTTGTGTGGTGAGACTCTTTCACAGTTCTTATATTAAACCACACTGACTGGTGATCACTAGATCCCAAGGTTTCGCCTACAATGACATCATATACCGAATCCCCATTTGTGAATACCAAATCCAAAATGGCTTCCCTCCGGGTTGGCTCCTCAACCACTTGTTGCAGAGACAACCCCAATAGGGAATTTAGAATATCTGTACTCCTGGTAGAACTTGCTATTTTGGTTTTCCAGTTTATATCTGGAAGATTGAAATCTCCCATAATGATAACTTCTCCTTTCATTGTCATTTTAGCTATTTCTTCAACTAGTAGTTCATCTAGTTCTTTAACTTGACCAGGTCGTCTATATATCACACCTACACGAGTTACTGCATGATTAGCAAACTGCAACGTAACCCAAACTGACTCTATGTTGGCCTCACCAACTTGTATTAGGTTAGATTTAATGCTATCTTTCACATACAGGGCCACTCCTCCTCCTTTCTTGCCTTCTCTGTCTCTTCTGTATAAAGAGTACCCTGGTATGGTTATGTCCCAGTCATTTCTATCATTAAACCATGTCTCCGTAACAGCCACTAAATCTACATTCTCAGATGCCATTATTGACCCAAGTTCATTGATTTTTTTACCTAAACTGCGAGCATTTGTAGACAGGACTCTGAGCTTATCATTTCTTAACCTCTGTGCTTCTGACCTGTTCTGGCATTGTTTCGGGGGGCAATTGGACTCTTGTATTTCCACTCTTTTGCCCCCCCCCCTTCCTAGTTTAAATACTCTTTCGCAAATTCTTGGAGTTGTTCACTAAGTTGTTCAGTAGTAATTTTATATATAATCCTAAGCGCTAGCCGCACGTACCTAACCAATAACACTGCTTAACTTCTTCTAAAATCAGAACTAACACTACCTCAGGTTTACCTCATAAGAATCTAGCACTATTTCAATGGGTCCCCTTTAAGAATAGCGAGTAATGAAGTTCCTGCTCTAGCAAGGCCTTGCATAATCTTCACTGGCAGTTGGAGCTCTTTATCACTCTTCAGTGTGATATTTGTAATCCCAATGTGGTGGTGTATATGAATCCTATCTGCAGTCAGTGTATGATGGATGCAGGTTTATACTTGCGATTTCAGATGTCACTAGGCACTTTTTCACGCAGCAGTGTACACATGTGACTATCCGGTCACCCAGGCGGAATGTCTCCTCACGATGCGGCGTCGCTGGGGAATATTCGGCTCTTGCTGTTCTGGTCAGTCAGTTCAGCTTCACCCGCTCTGCACTCAGCTCTACTGGATCTATCACCTCCCTGTGACTACCAGCATCCGCACCGCTGAGGATAGGTTCCACTCTCTCTAGGCCGCACACTCAGGCCTCTGTCACCAACTGTGCCTTCTAGCACCTCTCAGAGGATCCGTCCTCCATGAGTCCCGGAAGCAAGAGAGCGTGTACTCGGCCCGGCAGAGAGGTATATCCACTCTCTCATGATCCTTCACTCTCCCGTGGCTCCCTGGGAGTATAGTCCCTTCTGCCATCCATGTAACAATCTGCCATCCACACCTAACTATATCTCCCACAATCCAATTCCTCCATTTCCAGGGAAAGCCGATCCTTCTTGTAAAACTCTTAAAGGAGTACTCTAGTTGCATTATAATGATAACTTGTTTATAAATACTTATGACATATATACATATATAGAAGTCCCAGCTTGGCTACATAAACAAGAAAAAACAAGACTTTAACTACTTGCCGACCGCCCGCCGCAGATATACTGCGCCGCCCTCTTTAGGCAGTGGGGAAGCCAATCCATGGGGCCGGCACCCACCATTGCTTCCTGTGGAGAGAGAACGACGGTCTGCTGTTTTAAACATAGCAGACCATTTTTCTCTCTGGAATGAACACAGAGCGCCTATGATCCTCCTTTAGGATCACAGGTCTCTGTGTTGATTTCACAAACCCAAGCTCATCCCCCTCACAGTTAGAAAACACCCTCTAGGCTCACTCTTAACCCTTTAAACGCCCCTTTAGCACTGATTACTGTAGTAATGTCACTGGTCCCCCCAAAAGTGTCAAAAATGTCAGTTAGGGGGTCCGATCTGTCCGCCGCAACGTCGCATTCCCGCTAAAAATCACAGATTGCCAGTAAAAAAAATAAAATAAATAAAAATGACATAAATCTTTCCCCTAGTTTGTAAACACGGTAACTTTTGCACAAACCAATCAAAACATGCTTATTGGGATTTTTTATACCAAAAATATGTAGCAGTATACAAATTGGCCTAAAGGAATGAAAAAAATTAGATTTTTACATTTTTTTGGGGCGGGAATGTTATATAGCAGAAAGTGAAAAATACTGGGGTTTTTTTTCAGAATTTTTGTTTATAGCGCTATAAATAAAGATCGCAGAGGTGATCAAATACCACCAAAAGAAAGCTCTATTTTTGGGAACAAAATGACATCAATTTTATTAGGGTACAGCATGGCACGACCACGCAATTTTATGTTAAAATAACGCAGTGCCAAATCGCAAAAAATGGCCTGGTCATTAAGGGGGCAAATCCTTCCGGGGCTAAAGTGGTTAAAGATCACTTTAGCATAAAATGCAGAAGGATGGTTCCTACATTACTCCACAGCTCATCCTAAACGTCACAAAGAACAGAGATCATGTAAGGATTTATATACAAGTACAAAGTACTCAAAAAGGTAACATGCAATGTTTAAATATTTTTCTTTATTAGTTATGCTATGTTAATGTTAATATGTAACATATGTAAAGTAGGCGTTATTCCAATTTTTGCTATACACTACCAGGAACATATATTGTCTGTAATGAAGGGTGTCCTATGTCTGGTTGGCTGCTGCATAGTGTAGAAATCTTCTCCCCATAGCTGCCAGGTCTTCCCCACAGTGCTGATCTTCTTGTGCTCCTATGATTACTGTCACCCCTCTGCGAGTCTGAAAAAGTTGCACAGGTCACTGGCCCCTTCTGTCCCCCTTTTCCATTCTAAGAACTATTCTTTCCCAGAACTCAAAGCACTCTGTGAATGGAAGATGGGTAGATGAATGACAGGATTTAAATTCTTCAATAACAGTTCATTCTGGGAAAGAATAGTTTGGGCTCTATGAATGGAAGAGTTGAGCGAGTGGCACAACTCTTTGACACACACAGCAGCTGATGTTAACCTCAGCAGCTCTGGAAGGTCATGGCTGTGAGGAGGTCCCAGCGGCAGTGCGGTAAAGATGTCTACACTATGCAGTTGCCAGAAGAACATGGGATGCACTTCATTACAGATAAGTTATATCCCTGGTGCTAAAATGCAAAACAAAAAAGCAAAATTCAGTTTTAAAGTAGAACTTTAGGCAAAACATTTTTTTTCCATTTTGGAACCAGATTTAATGCTTTGGATTCAGGCTTGTACACATTAGAGTGGGATGTGCTTTGTCCACTTTTCCTGTCTGAAATTTACAAACGCTTTAAGCAAATAGAAAATACAGGCTATAAACCACTTACGGACTGCCCGTCGCAGTTTTACGTCAGCACTTTGACATTAAATACTGGGGTTATGGCAGCAGATAGCGGCGGTCCGCTTTAACATAAAAGTAGTCCCAGTAGCGAATTAGCCGCGGGATCACTTTTATGGGCGTCGGGAGAGGTGAAATCCCGGTCATTTTCCCTGCTTTCCGGAGCCGTCAGTACCAGGGAAAACTATTTGTTCCGATTGAGTCCTAGGCAGGAAGTCGAGTGAGGGCAAGATGGCCCCATTCGACTTTATGGCCTTGGAGGTCCACCCAAAGGCCGAAAAATGCCCATTTTTTTTTTTCTTGCAGAAAAAAAATGACTTTTTTTTTTACTTTTTTTTTTAAGTGTAGATGTGAGATCTGAGTTCTTTTTGACCCCAGATTTAACATTAAAGAGGATGTTTACATTCCATGTAATAGGAATAAAAGGTACAGTGTAAAAATAAAAAATAATCCCCACCCACATTAGGCAGCGGGGATGCTGATACATGAGGCCAGCGGCCGCGATTACTCCCTGCTGAGAGAGAAGGACGGTTATCTGTTGTAAACACAGCTGACCGTTCTGACCCCCCCCCCTGTGCAGCTGTCTTTCAAACTCAAATTAAAAAAAAACGAAATAGTAAAGTTAGCCCAATTTTATTATATATTGTGAAAGATGTTGTTATGCCAAGTAAATATATCCCCAACATGTCACGCTTTAAAATTGCACACACTCGTAGAATGGCGACAAACTAAGGTACTTAAAAATCCCCATAGGTGATGCTTTCAAATTTTTTTCAGGTTACCTATTTAGAGTTACAGAGGAGTTCTTTTTATGGAATTATTTATCTTGCTCTAAGGATCGCGGCGATACTTCACATGTGTGATTTGAACACGGTTTACATTTGTGGGTGCGACTTACGTATGCGTTTTTTTGTTTTTTTTTTCGGTGCGTGAGCACACGGGGACCAGGGCGCTTTAGACATTTTTTTCCCTTATTTATTTTTTAATTTTTCATTATTTTTAAACTGTCCCTTAAAAAAAAATTCTGAACACTTTTTTTGCTTTAACAAGAAATGTAAACATCCCTTGTGACAGTAATAGGCAGTGACAGGTTCTCTTTATGGAGGGATCTGGGGTCTAAAAGACATGAAACCCCTCCTCTGCACTTCAAAGTATTCAAAGTGCCAAAATCAGCATTTTTGAATACTTTGAATTTTTTCAAATCGGCACTGTTGCCTGCCGAGTAAACCGGAAGTGACGTTGTGACGTCGCTTTCAGGTTACTCCATTGTGCGAGAAAAAATATTGTGCTTGTCCCTTCGGATATTGTTGGATGAACTGTTGTGATCGGCTCTCGAAAACTGTGTACTAATGTTTATATTATCGTACGATCACTCCGAAAGCCATTTTTGTCATCCGATTTTCTGATTGTGTGTACTAGGTAGCACTCTCTAAATATTACCTAATATCTCAATATTCTGTAAATATATGAATAAATTATGTAAAACAAATATTATATAATTATGGAATGTATAATTATTGTCCCCCAATTTTTTTTATATTGCAGATAGAAATTGCCTAATGTGCCGCATAAAATAACTACATGATAAGCAGATAATTATTTTTTAAAAATCCTTTTGTTTACTTTGAATTTCATAACAATATTATTCCCTTGGTATTAAATCTATATCTGCCTTGACAAATCATAATCTATGAATATTTTACCACATATGTACTCAGTGGGGTTTATTTTCATACTGATATAAATAGAATTAATGAGCAGTCAACCTGCCACATGTCATGACATATGACGGGGCAGCTAGAGCACAAGAATATTTTTCCTGGTTCACATCAAGCATTCATCCTCTATGTTGATAGTTTTCAAGCTATATCCCAGCTATTGTTAAAACCTGAAGATCAGTTCTTTTCTGAACCAATTACCTGCAATATTACCATACTGAAACACAGAAGCAAATCATAAAAAAAGAACAGAAACAAAACCCTTATGCATTCTTTGAGTATAACAGACAAGATGTGCTTAAAATGACAGCATAGTGTCCCGTGGCTGAAGAAATAGACTAACACAATGCCGGTGCTTTGCGAATATGAGCTGTAATATGGATCCTGATACTGTAGCACTATGTGGCCGATGCATGCTGTGCCTAGTCTAAAAATGATACTTAAAAATATGCTGATGCTTGCACTTAGTATTAATGTAAGTCCTTGCCAAGCAATATTCGGTAAAAGAAAAAAAAAAGATATCTGATTTTACAAAATCTGACAAGAAATGCTGGAAATGTAATGAATATTGAACAAAGGTGTAAAGATGCTAGTTGGGGAGATGATGTGACATTTAGGTCTGACTCCTGAAAATATGATGACGTGGTTGAACACAATGCAGTTGCATCATTGCAAATGAGTGAATACATTTCAAATTTTCTGTGGATCAGCAAGTTGAGGAGGAACTATTGAATCAGATGTACCATTGTAACCTTTGTGGATATTCAGTGGGAACGAGGTATCACTTTGCAGATAATGTTTTGATAAGAATTATGTTAAAAAGGAATACTTGCCAAACTGCTTTTTATGGATAGCATGGGTAAGGCTTGAAACATGTTTCAGGTTCGGGAACATCTTTTTAGCAGTAATATATACCATGTTGGCAGAAGTTCCCACACTTGTTATCCCAAAAACAGTGCCCATCAGAGGTTAGAGTCCTAGTGTATATTTTTCCACAACAAAAGGACAAGGATTTGTCTGGAGAAATACTGTACTTAAAAGCAGAGCTTTTTTTCTGTAGAAACACAGCTAAACGCAGTCCCGGCACATCCACCCCTGAATGTATGTAATGGCAAGGGGTGGTGGGATGGGGCATGCTGGAGGGTCAATTGATGCTGGGTTGAGAGATCTATTTTTGCAGGGGGGTATATTGTTGTTTGTGGAGGATCTATTGCTGCTAGGGGGGTCTAGAGGGGTCTAATGTTTCTGGGGGGGTCAATGGTTGCTGAGAGAGATCTTTTGTCGAGGGAGGTGTTTACTGCTGCTTGCTGCTGTAAGTTCTATTGATGCTGGCTGCTGGGGATCTATTGTTGCTGGTAGGAGATTATTGCTGTGGGGGTGTAATATTGGTTGGGCGGATCTATTTTTGCTGGATGGTCTACTGTTGCTGGCTGCAGGGGATTTATTTTACTACTTTTTTTGGTACCATTAATACATTCTATACAAATTACTTAGCACCACAACATGATACTTGGTTCTGTATTCTCTAAAAGGAGCAGTACTGGGAGATGGGTGGGGGGTGGAACCAAGGGACAGTGCTTGAAGGTAGGTAGCGGGCGAAGACAAGGAAAGACATGGAAGGTTGGAGTACCTGCACCTATTCTCTGAGAATGCTGCTTTAAAGTAACCTTGATAACACAAGTTTTATATCCTGTAACTTTCAGCCAATACAAAGAGTGTTTTAATTGTCTCCTTGCAGTTTTTACTCTAAAGGGAGAAGTATAGTCAAAACTTTTTTTTTTTTAAACTTCAGTCAGTTCTGCGCTCCTGTTATTTGTTTTCAGCTCGCTGTTGGCTGACATCCCCCAGCTGGTCCAGGCTCAGGAAAGATCCCGACCTTACAGTCGGAATCCACCCAGATGCCTGGATCGACAGCTGGCTCAGCCTCTCAGCATGCCACTGAGAACCTGAAACAGCCCCTCCCGCCCCCTCCACACCCCAGAACTCCAGTGAGCACTGGAGGGGGTGGGCAGAGCAGAGAGCCGGTTACTAACAGTCACCACTCTCTGCTCAGAGCATCCCCCAGCTGGTCCAGGCTCAGATAAGATCCTGACCCTACAGTCAGGATCCACCCAGATGCCTGGCTCAGCCTCTCAGCATGCCACTGAGAGCCTGAAACAGCCCCTCCCGCCCCCTCCACACCCCAGAGCTCCAGTGAGCACTGGAGGGGGGGGGCAGAGCAGAGAGCCAGTTACTAACAGTCGCCACTCTCTGCTCAGAGCATCCTCCAGCTGGTCCAGGCTCAGGAAAGATCCCAACCTTACAGTCAGGATCCACACAGATCCCTGGCTCAGCCTCTCAGCATGCCACTGAGAGCCTGAAACAGTCCTTCCCGCCCCCTCCACACCCCGGAGCTCCAGTGAGCACTGGGGGGGGAGGGCAGAGCAGAGAGACTGTAACTAACAGTATCCACTCTCTGCTCAGAGCATTCCCCAGCTGGTCCAGGCTCAGGAAAGATCCCGACCTTACAGTCAGGATCCACCCAGATGCCTGGCTCAGCCTCTCAGCATGCCACTGAGAGCCTGAAACAGCCCTTCCCGCCCCCTTCACACCCCAGAGCTCCAGTGAGCACTGGGGGGGGGGGGGCAGAGCAGAGAGCCGGTTACTAACAGTCACCACTCTCTGCTCAGAGTGGATGGAGAGAACTGAGTGATCAAAGGTGTTTAATCGCTCAGTTCTCAGGGTAGAGTCAGCGGGGGACAGTTGCAGCTGGGATCAGTGCTACAGCTATCTAGGTGAGTATGTTTTTTCCCCCCCAAACTTCTCGTTTAACCACTTTACCTCTGGCCACTGTGCCTCTACTGCGGCACAGTGGCTCGTTATCGTCCAGCGACGTAGACCTACGTCGCTGGACTCCCCCCCCCCTGTAGGCGGCGCTCCCGCTGTTTTCATTCACAGCGGGAGTCGGGCCAGGGAAGGTTTCCCCGATCGTTGGGGAATCTAGTTTGGAGATCCGCCCGCCTGTGTAAACAGAGCGGGCGGATCTCCTAAGTGACAGGGAGTGACAGATCGGAGTGTTCAGCATAGCTGAACATCCGATCTGTCCCTGACTCACTCAGTCACCTCCCCCCCCACACGTTAGTAAGCACCAGGCATACATTAACCCCTCCCTCTCCAATAAAATTAACCCCTTCCCTGCCAGTGTCATTTTTACAGTAACAGTGCGTATATATAGCACTGATTACTGCAGTAATGTCACTGGTACCCCCAAAAGTGTCAAAAATGTCAGTCAAGGGTCCAATCTGTCTGCCGCAATGTCGCAGTCCCGCCAAAAAATCGCAGATCGCCGCCATTACTCCAAAAATGACAGAAATCTTTCCCTTAGTTAGTAAACGCAATAACTTTTGCGCAAACCAATCAAAATATGCTTATTGTGATTTTTTTTTACCAAACATAGGTAGCAGAAAACAAATTGGCCAAAAATTTTAAAAAAATTAGATTTTTACATATTTTTTGGGAGGAATTTCATATAAAAAAATGTTAAAAATATTGTTATTTTTTCAAAATAAACGCTATTTTTTTGTTTATAGCGCAAAAAGTAAAAATTGCACAGGTGATCAAATAACACCAAAAGAAAGCTCTATTTGTGGGAAAAAAAGGGCGTAAATTTCGTTTGGGTACGGCATCGCACGACCGCGCAATTGTCAGTTAAAGTCGCACAGCGCCGAATCGCAAAAAGTGGCCTGGACGTAAGACAGCAAAATCCTCCGGTGGTAAAGTGGTTAAACAACTGAAATCTTTTCCCTGTTATCCTGAAAAATGTATAAATAGGCAACTCCTATCCTCATATTGATCAGTTGTTCCAAATTAATATTAACTATTGCTGTAGAGAACAGACACAAAAATGCATATTATCATCTTTCCAAATAACTTCTGTTTTTTCAGCACATTTATATTTGTTATACACATGCTCACACAGGTATCACATTAATATTGCAATTCTACTTTTAAGGTAACAAGGGGGATTGCATAGGCAAGCTAATTTCTTATCTTTTTTATTCAAAAGAATGCGAATACTTAATCAAAACATCATTAGTGCTGTGTGAACGAGTGCAGTGTGAAATACATAAGCAAAGCATTCAAAATTGAATACAGTTTTATACAAAATTGACAATTTCTTTCACATCTGTTCAGTCTCTATCTTTGATACAACGCAGAGAGAAATGGATTGAAGAAGTTTTGGATCTCCTGGGTAAGGACTGGGAAGATATTTCTGATTACCCATTTACGCATTGTCTGCTAGAGACCAATATTATTATCCATTTTATGTTTCTGCAAAACTTGTGGGTATTAGCTCATCGCTCTTTTACGAATGTTGGCAATGCACTTACTCAATTACTGATTTAATCCATGTTTTTTTAGCAATGTCACATTATTCAGCAATGCTGGACTGAGACATAAAATTTATAACTGAAGTTACTATCTTGTCTATCCTGATATCTGTCTCTGTATATTGGGACTGGTAGAAGGGGTATCCTTTACAACAGCTCTTAGAACTCTATTTGGTATACTCTTGATTTTAAATCTGCAATGATGTGCACGTCAATATTTTTGGACAAATCTGTCCATTTGTTCCCTGATTTGTAGCGCACACGTTGGACCTCTACCCGAAGTCTATTGGGCTTGCTCCAAGCTGCTTCAAAGTTGTAGCCATCTCTTTCACACATAATTGTATAGCATGCAAGTGCCCTTTAAACATTGACAGCATTCTCTACATTTGTACCGCTACCCCTGTAAGAGCTTCTGGATATGATGGGTCCTTTGTTCTTTGCCTCAATCTTCTGAAAAACTTCAGCCCCTCTGGACAAACCAGGTTGAGTGTACAAACACACAATCACAAGAAATCACTGAATTGAGTAATACTTAGTATTAAATAGTAGTGCTACATCAAATAAAGTAGGCACCAAACCATGTAGTAAAGGCAAGCTTAATATATTGTCACCCAATATGGTTGGTAACTAGGCAAGCACAAAATGTATTAACAATGGTAATAATTTAGCGTACAAAGTGATTAACAGCAAGGACTATGCATAAGATGACATTTGGCATCCAAATCAGCATAAACAGTAGCAAGGCCACCTCAAGTGCAGCAGTGAGCAGTAATAAAGTTTAATCTACCGAGTTTGGGAACTATACTGCCAGAGGGCATTTATGGTGGCAATATTAGTTTTAGACGGACTGAGTATGCATGGTCCAAAACAAAAGGAGGATTGTAGAAGAGGGCACAGAGGAACAAAAGGAGCTTGCAGAATAAATATTATAGGAGAAGTTCTTTGAGGAGTTTATCTGCTGACTATCACTGGGGCCCTTTTAAGAGCATCTTTGCACTACTTAACAATAGTCTCAGTTAACCTGCATACAGTATAGGTACAGTATGGGTATTGTATAATCTTTGCAGAAATGCAAGGTAGATGTGGTTCACATGTGGTATAGGTTCGGTATAATGTGGTATATGGTTGTTATGGGTGCAGTCTAGGTCTGGAATAAGGAAAGTATATTGTGCAGTATGGGTGGGGTATGGATTGGGTACACTTGGTGTCGTTCTCTCAGTGGCTCAGTCTTTGCTTTCAATATTAACAATAAGCAAATAGCCCTCTCATCAGTCCTCAGAATGCTGCAGTGACATCTCGCTGTAGAAGAGGGGGCCCCCCTCAGTCTCCTTTGGTGAGCAATGGTGAGAAGCATAGAGTGAGTGGATGCTCCAGTCTCCCTGGTGCATCAGTGCAGGTTCTTTGATGTGGGTGGTGCTACACTGCTCCGGAGTGTCCTCACTCCCAGTCTCAGGCTTAGATCTCCGGTGGTATGGTCTCCCACTGGCAGACAAATATTCAGACAGGTGTGCATTCTCTTTAAATCCCTCAGTGACCAGGGGAAGAGCTTTCTTGGGCAGTTTAAGAAAAATTATCTGCACAGTGCCTATTGGGATTTGTATTGTAAGGAGTCCATTTGCCCCATTATATTGCTGCAGTCTCAAACTACAATACCCAGGATTCTGAGTGCTCTGCATAGAAGGGCTATGGGCTTGCTTGGCTTTAGCTCTCCCTCTGCTTGCTGGGAGAAGAATGGTGCACCGTAAATTCAGTATATCGGTAGAGAGAGAGAAGAATAAAAGGCAATGTCTCCTTCTTCATTATGCTGTAGCTCAGTACCTGGCTCCACATTAATTTGCATAGATGAATGTAGGATTTTCCATTTATTGGCAAGGATAGTGATTATGCATTCCACCATCCTTTGGACAAGGCACAGCATGTAGTTGAAAATGTGTTTCTCCTGGCTTCTCCTCAAGCTTTCTGACCCTAAAGGTGCATTAGATGCACACCAATTCCAAAGGCCTAATCTCCCACATAGATGGATGGATATGCTGATTAATTTGTCATGTGCCATTGTTTATCTTGTGGAATATTCGTTTGAATATTTTTGCTTGCCAAATTTTGAGGATGTTTGAAATATTACTTCTGATTCCGTATAATCCCATGATTCAATGTCCGTAAATCAGAAGTCAGTATCAACAACTGCAAGTAGTACCACACTGGAGAGTGCAAAATCTGGTGCAGCTGTGCATAGAAACCATTCAGCTTCTAGGTTTTATTGTCAAAGCTTCATTGAACAAGCTGAAGTTACAAGCTGATTGGCCACCATGCACAGCTGAACACGATTTTGCACTCTCCAGTATTAGTAAAGGAACCCGTATGCATTGCTGTGCTGTGTCTAGAGCATGCTCAATCATATGCCTCCAACAATATATATATATATATATATATATATATATATATATCTATATATATACAGTATGTGGGAGCATGGACCACTTTTGTGCTGTCACATATACAGTATGTGTACTGCTGGTGGTAAGGGGCTAAAAAAGTTTATTATCTACACACATAATTTAAGATTCTCAGGACCTTTACAAATCATCATTGCCATACTGTATGTGAATATTGACTTTAATTGGATAACCATGCTGAAAGCAGTTTTCTATTAAACCATTTTATCTACACATGATTGGGAAATCATAGTAAACTAGAATGACTGGATAATTAAAGTGAATATTTCTTTCCAACTTCCTGCCCCACTCACAAGTCACCATGCTTTGACACAATCTTTTTAAAGCTTTTAAAATTAAATGCTTTGATTTTGTGTGCAAAAAATAAAAAAAAAAAAAACCTTGTAATACATTGGGACACTTACTGTACCTTTTAATGGACATGAGTGTTTACAAGAAGAAATTCTCTGGATGAACTTACAGATCAAAACTGCCCTTTTGTTTCACATTAAGTCACCAGCAGATGAACCCAACTACAACATTTAGGATGCCTCACTTTTCACTTTTGTTTTTTAACAATCAGAGCTGTTTAGGCAGACATAACTCGCAAAAACAATCCTCAAAAACGTTCACAAAAATCTCCATTGAAAATGTGCTCTCTCTCTCTCTTTTATCCCCCAGCAGGAAAAGATAATGATGCCAGAGGCTATAAGGTTTAAAAAACTTTAAAGGGCATTAAAAAACAAAAACTCATGTCAATGCACAAAAATAGCACCACAATGCATATAAAAAAACTTGTGAACATGCATCAATTTTGCAACAGAGTTGCTTTAAAAATATTAACAAAAGTAAATAGTTTTCCCTGTATCCACAATTCCCCCTACATTCATTTTTTGTTAGGTAAAATTGGTTTTACCTAGATTACAATGAGTGTAGTTTAATAATTGTGTAGGATAATTGTTGTTATAGCTATTTAATATTTAAGGTTAATTAATATTTAGGTTATGACTATATTAGCTATAGTTCATTAATGCTTTAGGTTAGCACCATTTAACTATTAGGCTATACATCAGTCTATTGGCACTTTTATTGTCTGATTAATTCATGTTAGTTACTGTAATATACATTTTTTTATGTACATATTTTATTCTTATATTAATAAATGAATGAAGTAGTACTAAACAGATTAAACACTGCTATGTGTACAATTTTTTTTTTTTTTTCAAATTTGTCTGTTTGTCAGGAAATGTATTAAATTAAGCCTTTACACATTCTCATGTGAAAACTACTTTGGAAAGCAAATAATTCATAGAGTTATTGTCAGGTCAGATAATGTACAACAACAGTGCTAAATTTGGACTGGGCATCTAGGTATCAATTACATATGGTCATGAAGAGAATAATGATTATTTGATGAAAGAGAGGCACTACATAAGATCTGACATTGATCAGTTGGTTCTCAGCTAATTCTGGTATGAGGCTTCTATGAGAAGGTAACCACCAATGCTCAGATCTGCATGGAGTGGCTCTCTATATGTACTTCTTGCACGTACATACTGAATGGGATTCAACAGGGAAAGGGTTATGTTTCTGAGAAATGTATGCGATGATGTTAAAAGAAAATGGGTCTAAGAAGCTAGACTACATCAGGGCAGAAAACTCAAAGTTCAACTGTGGCCCTCCTCAAACAGGATAATGTGCTAAACCAGTAGGTATCTTTGCTAAGTGGACAAATGGGTTTGAAAATAAAGTTGGCAGCGCCTCAACCCAGAAGAGGGCCTACATAAAAAGGGGATTCCCTTCCTGGGAAATTACCCAGTGATCTAATCAAAGTAACTGGGAGCAGAGGAACTGCACCAACCAACATATAACTGTAACTATAAGTATATAAATACACACTAGTATAGAAATAATATAAGCTTTATAAAAGAAAAGATTGACAATAATACATACATGCAATGTACAAACAGGTATTATGAGCAAAGGGCCCAACAAGAGTACTGGTGGAATTTTGTACATACTGTATACCTGTGTATATATAGTTAATTATAGAGATACCTCTAGAAGAATGTTGCAACAAAGTCTAGTTGCATGAGCCCTGAGGATAATCATGATGCAAAGTTTGTCTTGGTTTTGGAGACCTGAAGAGAAGATCTGTGGTAAAGAGTTCAGCTTTTTACCAAAATAAACCATGGTGTTGCACTGGAACTCAGAGCCAGCCTATCTAATTTGAGCTTAGTCCCTAGCAGCATATAGTCTGTCACTAAGTCCAACCTCTAACTACCAGAAGTGGCTGTTGGATGCCTAACCTGACTCTTGATATTGAGCCCTCAGCTAAAGCTGGCTATGGAATCCCAGACCAGGAGGGATGGGGTTAATTAAAATAACAGCAGCTGCATATAATCTCAATTGCAACAAAAAGAGTAACTTACTAATATCTGGCACTGTGCATGTGAGATAATTACAAAAGGACAGAGATAACATGTCTATCGCAAGGATTCAGATACACACTTAAGAAGTTATGGGCAGCTGCAGTAAAACCAGTAGAACATAGAAATACTTGCATAATAGTCTCTCTTGTCTGGGTGAAATGCAATAGCAGCAACAGCTCGTGTAAGGCCATGTGGCTTAGTCCCCCTCTTTCTCTTCACTTCCTCCTTTTTGGGTTTTTACTCAGCCCCACAGAGACAAAAAGTGATGTACATAAATAACTCACAAAACAGCCACTTACAAAGACAGTAGAAGGCAGCATATCCCTAAAACTGTTTAGCGGTCCATAGTACATGCTGGATTTTAAGATCTACAGCTCTTAATATAGACTATATATTGTGGGATCTCATTGCTCTTTCACCCAACATACAAACCTTCTATTTATTGAGACACCAATGCCGAGCAACAGTCACTGCTGTTAATGCTTTATTACAAAAAAACGTTTCAACCTTTTATCATGTCAACATGATAAAACTTGTACTTTTTACATAGAAGCAATCTTACATTTGCATCAAAAATGTATGCAGCAGTCTTCTATTTATGTGTTCCATCACCTTTGTCAGGGTTTTCTGTGCTGCAGGAAGCACCTGTTGATCCTCCAGAGCTGCTGATACATTTTCCGGTTCATTTTATGGACATTACCTGGTACTGTTAAAGCAGGAAGACTAATAACATGGCATAAAGCAGACAATTCATTTTCCTAAAGAAATAAAAACAAAACCTACATTTTTTTTTTTTTCGGAATGAATCCATAGCAAAAGATTGGTGCATGAATGTATAATATTTAACAGTAAGTAAACAATACACAAATTCCTTGCAATCAATGTGAATGGCTAGCATAGACCACCTAACCGTAAACAGTTTCTACCATTTTGAGTCAAAAGGTATTTGCTGTATCCAGACCAGGACACAGTAGTAATATAGAGGTCATGATATACAGTGATATACAGCACATAATGGGAAACAAATACACACACAGGGGATTCTTCAGTCACCACCTGCTGGAAACTTAGATATTAAAGTGCTTCTAAATGTAAATAGTTTTCCTTAAAATAATAAACATGTCATGCTTACCTGCTCTGTGCATTAGTTTTGCACAGAGCACCCTTGATCCTTCTCTTCTGGGGTCCCCCGCTGGCGCCCTTGGCTCCTCCTCCACCGAGATCCCCCGTAGTAAGCCTCTGTGTCTGTATCTATTGACAAAGACAACAGGACTCGGCCCTGCCCCCCTTTCCCTCATCACTGGCTGCGACTGACAGCTCCAAGAGTCAATGGCTCCTGCTGCTGTCTCTGAGGCAATAAGTAGGGAGAGAGCAGAGAGCGCTTCTGCTCTCGTGCACATCACTGAATCAAAATTGGGCTCAAGTAAGTGTAAGGGGGGTTGGGGGGAGACAGGCAAATGCAGAGAATGCATTAGGGTAAAAAACCTTTGCCTATAGAACCACTGTAACTATCTTGTGGTTGCAGGCTGCTTTTTTTGCACTTTTGTAAGCTCACAGAAAGATATACTCACTGATCCACATTTCCTCACTAACTCTGCACTGCAAGAGTACAATGTCAGCAGGCTCGTGTTGGATGGTATTAGAGCTTACCCAAGTGGGCAATAAGACAATGTCTCTGTAACAACAGTGTGTTTGTGGTAGAGGATCCAAAATGATTGCAAGTCGCTATAGTCTACAGTGACTGGTATTGTCAGGGGCAGCATCACCCAAGTGCAGCAGTGACTTTGCTTAAAGGAAGTAATTTTCTCACTAGTCAAATTGCCCCAAAATCCAGATCTCTAGCGAGGAAGGGACATCTCACTGGTTTGGCCAATGAGGGAGTTACACCATATGAGGAGCTGCCTGTGTTTGTAGTGATTCAGTAACCAGCTAGAACCATTTGTCTGGCCTATCTCTTTCAGTCCAAGCTTTTTCCTCTTGGCCTTCAGGTTCTGTGGTAAAGTTTATAAACACTGGCAGTTCACAGGTTTAAGGCTCCGTTCACATATTGGCATCCCGGATCGCGGGCAGAATCAACGTGATTTTGCCTGCAATTGCGAAACACGGTAAATTGCGGGACGCCTATGTGATTCCCGTCATTTCCAATGGCACCGCAAATGCGACGCGATATTGTAGCCCAACTACAATTCACACGTTTTCGTGCATAGTTGAGTCGCTTAGCCTTGTTTTCACATCCTAAGCGTAAAAGCGTATTAACAGGGGTGCAGAAAAATGGCAACAGGTGCTCTGGACTGATGAGTCAAAATGTGAAATATTTGGCTGTAGCAGGAGGCAGTTTTTTCACGAAGGTCTGGAGAGCAGAACAATAATGAGTGTCTGCAGGCAACAGTAAAGCATGGTGGAGGTTCCTCGCAAGTTTGGGGCTGCATTTCTGCAAATGGAGTTGGTGATTTGGTCAGGATCAATGATGTCCTCAATGCTGAGCGGCAGGCGGATACGTATCCATCATGCCATACCATCAGGGAGGCATGTGGATGGCCCAAAATGTATTCTGCAGCAGAACAACGGCCATTATGATAATGTCATTAAGAACTATCTTCAGTGTAAAGAAGAACAAGGAGTCCTGAAAGTGATGGTTTGGCTCCCAAAGAGCCCTGATCTAAACATCATTGAGTCTGTCTGGGATTACATGAAGAGACAGAAGAATTTGAGGCAGCCACAAAAGATCCATGGTTATTCTTCAAGGTGTTTGGAATAACCTACCTGCCGAGTTTCTTCAACAACTGTGTGAAAGTGCACATAGAAGAATTGATGCTGTTATGCAGGCAAAAAGGGTGGTCACACCAAATATTGATTTGATTTGGATTTCTCTCCTGTTCATTTGATTTCCATTTTGTTAATTGACAAATATAAACTATGAACACTTCTACTGTATTTCGGAAAGCATTCTTAAAATAAGCATTTTTTCACACCTGCCTAAAACTTTTTTACAGTACTGTATATACAGTATATATATATATATATATATATATATATATATATATATATATATATATATATACTGTATATATATATACTGTATATACAGTACTGTAAAAAAGTTTTAGGCAGGTGTGAAAAAATGCTTATTTTAAGAATGCTTCCCGAAATAGAAGTGTTCATAGTTTATTTTTGATATATATATATATATATATATATATATATATATATATATAAAAATTATCTCGTATATATATACAGTGCCTTGCGAAAGTATTCGGCCCCCTTGAACTTTGTGACCTTTTGCCACATTTCAGGCTTCAAACATAAAGATATAAAACTGTAATTTTTGTGAAGAATCAACAAGAGGGACACAATCATGAAGTGGAACAAAATTTATTGGATATTTCAAACTTTGTTAACAAATAAAAAACTGAAAAATTGGGCTTGCAAAATTATTCAGCCCCTTTACTTTTAGTGCAGCAAACTCTCTCCAGAAGTTCAGTGAGGATCTCTGAATGATCCAATGTTGACCTAAATGACTAATGATGATAAATAGAATCCACCTGTGTGTAATCAAGTCTCCGTATAAATGCACCTGCACTGTGATAGTCTCAGAGGTCCGTTTAAAGCGCAGAGAGCATCATGAAGAACAAGGAACACACCAGGCAGGTCCGAGATACTGTTGTGGAGAAGTTTAAAGCCGGATTTGGATACAAAAAGATTTCCCAAGCTTTAAACATCCCAAGGAGCACTGTGCAAGCGATAATATTGAAATGGAAGGAGTATCAGACCACTGCAAATCTACGAAGACCTGGCTGTCCCTCTAAACTTTCAGCTCATACAAGGAGAAGACTGATCAGAGATGCAGCCAAGAGGCCCATGATCACTCTGGATGAACTGCAGAGATCTACAGCTGAGGTGGGAGACTATGTCCATAGGACAACAATCAGTCGTATACTGCACAAATCTGGCCTTTATGGAAGAGTGGCAAGAAGAAAGCCATTTCTTAAAGATATCCATAAAAAGTGTCGTTTAAAGTTTGCCACAAGCCACCTGGGAGACACACCAAACATGTGGAAGAAGGAGCTCTGGTCAGATGAAACCAAAATCAAACTTTTTGGCAACAATGCAAAACGTTATGTTTGGCGTAAAAGCAACACAGCTCATCACCCTGAACACACCATCCCCCCCACTGTCAAACATGGTGGTAGCAGCATCATGGTTTGGGCCTGCTTTTCTTCAGCAGGGACAGGGAAGATGGTTAAAATTGATGGGAAGATGGATGGAGCCAAAACAGGACCATTCTGGAAGAAAACCTGATGGAGTCTGCAAAAGACCTGAGACTGGGACGGAGATTTGTCTTCCAACAAGACAAAGATCCAAAACATAAAGCAAAATCTACAATAGAATGGTTCACAAGTAAACATATCCAGGTGTTAGAATGGCCAAGTCAAAGTCCAGACCTGAATCCAATCGAGAATCTGTGGAAAGAACTGAAAACTGCTGTTCACAAACGCTCTCCATCCAACCTCACTGAGCTCGAGCTGTTTTGCAAGGAGGAATGGGCAAAAATTTCACTCTCTCGATGTGCAAAACTGACAGAGACATACCCCAAGCGACTTACAGCTGTAATCACAGCAAAAGGTGGCGCTACAAAGTATTAACTTAAGGGGGCTGAATAATTTTGCACGCCCGTTTTTTATTTGTTAAAAAAGTTTGAAATATCCAATAAATTTTGTTCCACTTCATGATTGTGTCCCACTTTTTGTCGATTCTTCTCAAAAAATAACAGTTTTATATCTCTATGTTTGAAGCCTGAAATGTGGCAAAAGGTCGCAAAATTCAAGGGGGCCGAATACTTTCGCAAGGCACTGTATATACATATATATATATATTGTATATTATTTTTTAATTCATAAACATGTCAATACAATGATTTATATTTCAGTTTTAGAAGCCAGCTGAGTATTATCATTTTATTTTTAATACCATGCTGACATAGACTTCCAAAAATATGGAATTGTTTAAAATCTTGATTTCATTTCAGCAGCGTAGTCATCTACTTGCACTTGCAATGACAGGAGTGTAGAGATAATGTATGTTCTTACTTCCCGTCAAGAATGTCATTTGCTCCAGAAATCTGTGCCAACTCAGTGGTAGTAATAGCATAATTGCACATTTTCCAGACATTTAAAAAAAAAATGACTTTAAAGGGGTCTTGGCCAAAGTAACAGATTTTTCTTTAATCTGACAATGAATATTACAGGTGATAAAAAGTGGTTGTTATTGAGATAATGTGTCTAATGTTTCTTCTGCATTAATACAATATGCATATTGCCAAAAATACAGATAACAGTGACAATCAAGGGCTGTAAATTCTGAATTGCAGCGATTATGAAAAGGAAGGAGTTTATATAATTTATGTGAGGATAGATAAGAAACAGCACCTATGGCAAACACAAAGATACACTCAAGGCATGTTTACTTCAAAGAAGTTGTATAGGCAAGGTGTTCTATTCTTGTTAGATTCTTGTACTGAGAAAGTGTGGCAGAGTAATCAATATCTCTCAAATCTGTAGAAAAAGCCAAAAAGGCATGCAATGAGAAGGTTTACATAAAAGATATAACATGTTTGGATTCATGAAGGACAGCATGGATTCATGAAAGACAGAAGTTTTCAAACAAACCTGATTTCTTTTTATGAGGAGGTAAGTAAAACCCTGGACAGAGGGGTGGCTGTGGACATGGTATACTTGGATTTTGCAAAAGCGTTTGACACAGTTTCCCTACACCCGGCTAATGTGTAAGGTAAAGTCTACAGGCTTGGAAAGATCAGTTTGTAATTGGATAGAAAATTGGCTAAAAGATAGAATTCAGAGAGAAGTGGTTAATGATTCTTACTCTGAATGGTCTAAGATTATCAGTGGTGTACCCCAAGGTTTGTGTTGGGACCCTTACTTTTTAATATCTTTATAAATGATATAGGGTCTGGGATTAAAAGTACCATTTCAGTCTTTGCAGATGACACCAAGCTTTGCAGTGGAATAACTTCTTTACAGGATGTCTCCAACTTACAAGCTGACCTCAATGCACTGTTTCATTGGGCAACTATGTGGCAAATGAGGTTTAACCACTTGCGCCCCGCCCACCGTACATTTACTGCGGCACTCTGCCGCTGCTGGGAAAATCGACGTAGCCCTACGTCGCTCGCTCAGGAGACAGTAGGGGGTGAGCACGTGCCCCCACCGGCGTGCTCCAGCCCCTACTCGTTACCTGGGGAGCCAGCGCGTGTGACCGGCGGCTCCAATGGCTGCCGGGCTCTCGCATTCTCCCGAAGCAGGGAGAGAAGGACAGATGGCTGAAGTGATCACAGAGGCTATGAGCGGAGACTGCGAGCCAGGACTTCTCGTCCGACATCAGTGCCTGACCTCACAAATGCGCTTCTGGAAGAATGGTCAAACATTCCCAAAGACACGCCCCTAAACCTTGTGGACAGCCTTCCCAGAAGAGTTGAAGCTGTTATAGCTGCAAAGGGTGGGCCAACTCAATATAGTTAACCCTACAGACTAAGACTGGGATGCCATTAAAGTTCATGTACGTATAAAGGCAGGCGTCCCAATACTTTTGGAAATATAGTGTATTCCCAGCTATGGGAATTTATAAGTGGTCTTCCAAAGTCCAAGCGGCCAATTAAAAATACTTTTTTTCAGCATTAACTCACCCGTCTGAGCTAGTTATTTATCACTTGTATGCTGCCATGGAGGCTCCAGGAAAACTGAAAATTGTATCATACTTACCGTAATTTTCCTTTCCTGGTGCCTATCCATGGCAGCATACGCTCCCTTCCTTGGTGGAAGTGAGAGGAAATCTCTGCAAATTTAGGGAATTCCTTGGGGACCCCCAGCTCACCAGAACTAGTGTTCTCATTGGAAGATTTCTCTTCTATTACTTTTCTGGGAACAACCCAAAATTTGGGGGTTTCTTTTCCTTTTACTTTCACTTTTAATGATCATGGTAAACAAGACTAATAGAGAGGGTGAATCTCCCTAATGGGGACACAGACGACAATAAATACTGAGAAGGGGTTCTAATCCACCTACCACACTCATCCACTACTCTGTCCAAAACAAAAATAAAAAGTGCTGCCTTTAGTTATATTTTAATGTATTCAATGTCCAAAAATATCAGGTAAATGCAGTATATAAGCTCATAATATAGTCTGAACACTTTTTCATTCCTGATATGATGCTAAAACTTATTATCAGAAAACATTAAAATGCTTTATCTCCAGCCAAAATTTTGTTCTTAATTTTTTTTAGTGGGAGGGTTAGAACCATGGTTAGGCCGGCTATAGACAGAGCGATTTTCCTCCCTGCAACCACGGGAAAATCGCTTAACGATCGATCAACTTGGGTACATTCAGCTTGCCCATACATGGTTAGAATCTCGGCTGGTTCCCGCTGAACCGGCTGAGATTTGAACCGACTCTGGCTGGCTTCATATTTTGTTGCTGCCAAATTAGTCATCTGGACAGGAAGTGAGGAGGGAATTCTCTCTAATGTAGACACAGAATGGAAAAGGCATTTGACACAGAAGCTTTGGCAGGTTTCTATTGCTGCACAGAAAAGAAAAAACAAAACTATCAGTTGCGCTGTTCAACAGGTTAGTATAGCCCTCCAGCTGGCTATTGGTGATAATAAGACAAGTCACAGGGTGCTGCTGCTCTCTATGGATCCTCTGGGCGGCAGGAACACATCTAGACAAAAACACAAAAGAAGAGAGAGCAAAGCCCCCCTAGTGTAACTCCGCTTAATATGGTAAAGTTAAAAACACTACAATGGTCAAACTCACATTGTGTGAAGATAGTTACAGCATAAGGATTCCACTGTGGCCACACTCCTAAAACCACCTCAAGATCCCGACAGGGGAAGGGGGAGCCATGGGCGTTCAATCTAGCTGCCCGAATCCTGGCAGCAAATCCGAAGCTATCCACCACCACGCTTAATGTGCAGTTCCTAATGTGCATGCACCTGGTCCAGCTGGCGCTGCTCTCCGAGGACACACAAACCCATACAAGCAGGATAGGGGGGGGGGGGGGGGGGAGTGAGTGTGGACGTCACACAGTTGCCATGACAATGCATTTCTGAGGCATGGCCTCCTTCTTCTGGTCACGCCCACTAACTCACTGGTAACTCACCAATTTATAGGGGAAGAAAGATCCTCTCACGTTAAAGCCTCCCCTGTCTCGGATCTTAAAGGGACACAGGGGTAGGGAAGGCAAAAAATAAGTATAGGCATTGGTTACAACGGTGGGACTATGGCAAATTAGTAGATAAAACATCATAATAAATCCCTTGACAGGTGGTAATAAAAACAATTTATAAAGATGTATCTGCTCCCAGCAAAGACTAATATGTTCAAAAAGTTAATCATTTGAATATGCTTAATTATGCTAATTAAGGGATCGACCATGAGACAGAGAGCATACTACTCCCATTAAATTATGCTTCGTTCACTAAACTGACCTCTGTAATCAACCATTTCCACTAATACTCCATTTTAACAAAACTGGGCTATATATAAATCAATAAAAAATAAAAAAATAAAAACGAAATATAACAAGAGGAGGAAGGGAGGAGAAAGGAATTAATGATTAGGAACAACCTCTTTTGATGGTGAACTACTTGCATATCTCCTTCTCTCTCTCTGTATAACCATCTTCTCTCCTCAGATGGAGGCAAAATTGATGACAAAGGACTTCAGAGAACATACATTTATATATATATATATATATATATATATATATATATATATATATATATATATATATATATAAAGGATTACTATATATACATTCATACACACATATGTATATATATATATATATATATATATATATATATACAGTGCCTTGAGAAAGTATTCGGCCCCCTTAAACTTTGCGGCCTTTTGCCACATTTCAGGCTTCAAACATAAAGATATAAAACTGTAATTTTTTGTGAACAATCAACAAGTGGGACACAATCATGAAGTGGAACGAAATTTATTGGATATTTCAAACTTTGTTAACAAATAAAAAAACTGAAAAATTGGGCGTGCAAAATTATTCAGCCCTCTGCAAATCTACGAAGACCTGGCCGTCCTTCTAAACTTTCAGCTCATACAAGGAGAAGACTGATCAGAGATGCAGCCAAGAGGCCCATGATCACTCTGGATGAACTGCAGAGATCTACAGCTGAGGTGGGAGACTCTGTCCATAGGACAACAATCAGTCGTACACTGCACAAATCTAGCCTTTATGGAAGAGTGGCAAGAAGAAAGCCATTTCTTAAAGATATCCATAAAAAGGGTTGTTTAAAGTTTGCCACAAGCCACCTGGGAGACACACCAAACATGTGGAAGAAGGTGCTCTGGTCAGATGAAACCAAAATCAAACTTTTTGGCAACAATGCAAAACGTTATGTTTGGCGTAAAAGCAACACAGCTCATCACCCTGAACACACCATCCCCACTGTCAAACATGGTGGTGGCAGCATCATGGTTTGGGCCTGCTTTTCTTCAGCAGGGACAGGGAAGATGGTTAAAATTGATGGGAAGATGGATGGAGCCAAATACAGGACCATTCTGGAAGAAAACCTGATGGAGTCTGCAAAAGACCTGAGACTGGGACGGAGATTTGTCTTCCAACAAGAGAATGATGCAAAACATAAAGCAAAATCTACAATGGAATGGTTCACAAATAAAAATATCCAGGTGTTAGAATGGCCAAGTCAAAGTCCAGACCTGAATCCAATCGAGAATCTGTGGAAAGAACTGAAAACTGCTGTTCACAAACACTCTCCATCCAACCTCACTGAGCTCGAGCTGTTTTGCAAGGAGGAATGGCCAAAAATTTCAGTCTCTCGATGTCTACAACTACCCCAAGCGACATACAGCTGTAATCGCAGCAAAAGGTGGCGCTACAAAGTATTAACTTAAGGGGGCTGAATAATTTTGCATGCCCAATTTTTCAGTTTTTTATTTGTTAAAAAAGTTTGAAATATCCAATAAATTTAGTTCCACTTCACGATTGTGTCCCACTTGTTGTTGATTCTTCACAAAAAATTAAAGTTTTATATCTTTATGTTTGAAGCCTGAAATGTGGCAAAAGGCCGCAAAGTTCAAGGGGGCCGAATACTTTCGCAAGGCACTGTATATATATATATATATATATATATATATATATATACATACATAGACATATTTCCAAAGATATGAGGAAGCCCGGAAGAACAGTGTTCATATAATGGTGCTAATTTCCAACTCCTCATTCAACCCATTGGGTGACATGGAGATTAGAGTAAAAATCCAGAAGGTTTCCCGTAAGCATAATCTAAAATACCTTTCACCTTCTGGAATGGTCATAAGTACAGCTTCTATACCAAAAAGCTCCAGCCCCTGTGTGCTACCTCCATGTACCTGTGGGAAATGCTGCATTGTGTTTATCGCATTCTTTTTCTACAAACGGCCGGTGTTCACCGTATCTCTCCCGCATGGTAAGTACAGTTCTCCTCACATAGAGGAGCCCACAGGGGCACCTTAACCCATAGACCACAAACTGGGTATTGTGCAATTCCAACAAAGCCTGCAGAACTGACTGTATGGAATATTATCCTTCTGCAGATAGGAATTGCCCACTGTTTCCTTAAAGTGGGTTTTGGAAATGATCTTACCATCCTAAGTTCCTAACCCCATGACAGCACCAAGTCCAGAAATACAAGAGAGATGGGATCTACCACATCCACCACATCCACCACATTGGCATTACAGTAGGAGACAAACTCATAAACAGTCTCCAATGGCCCATCCCATATAATGAACACGTCATCAATAGTAACGACCATAATATATTAGGTGCCTGGCATATGGGTTCTGGGACCTGATGTTGTACTTCTCCCAGAAACCCATAAACACGTTGGCATAACAGGGTGCAAAATGTGCACCCATCGCTGTGCCAGCAATCTGCCTGTAGAACAATCCATTACATTGGAAATAATTTTGTTTGAGAGCGAACTTGGTACGTTTACTGATGAAGTGCAACTGGGAACGGTTGCATATAATCAGCCTAAGCTAAAAAGTGTTCCACTGCTCTTAATCCACCCTCATGGGGGATAGACGTGTACAAAGAGCACACAACAAGGCAGAGCCATAAATAGCTTGGCCCACTTGTAATGTTCTAGACTTTCCAAGACAAGGGAGGAATCCCTGATGTAAGCAGGTAAAGATATGACTATAGGTTGAAGAAATATATCCACATATTGAGATAACCTACTAGTGATGCTGTCCATACTAGCCACTATCGGTCTCCAGGTGGACATAATGGGTTCTTGTGGACTTTGGAGATGTGGTAGAAGTATGGGATCTTGAAATAATGGTTAATGAAAAACAGTTTTTCAGCTTTTTCTATAATCCCACTAGTAAATGCATAATTGACCAGCTCTGATAATTCAAGCATATACTCGGGGAAAGGATCTTTACTCAAGATCTCATCTGTGCTACAATCTAAAAGGAGCCGTGTGGCTTCCTTAACCACTTTACCACCGGAGGATTTTGCTGTCTTACGTCCAGGCCACTTTTTGCGATTCGGCGCTGTGCGAATTTAACTGACAATTGCGCGGTCGTGCAACTCTGTACCCAAACGAAATTCACATCCTTTTTTTCCCACAAACAGAGCTTTCTTTTGGTCATATTTGATCACCTGTGTGATTTTTACTTTTTGCGCTATAAACAAAAGAGCGTTTATTTTGAAAAAATAACAATATTTTTAACATTTTTTTATATGAAATTCCCCCCCAAAAAAATGTAAAAATCAAATTTTTCTAAAATTTTTGGCCAATTTGTTTTCTGCTACCTATGTTTGGTAAAAAAAATCACAATAAACGTATTTTGATTGGTTTGCGCAAAAGTTATTGCGTTTACTAACTAAGGGAAATATTTTTGTCATTTTTGGTGTTTTTTTTTTTTAACGCGTAATGGCGGTGATCTGCGATTTTTTTTGCGGGACTGCGACATTGCGGCGGACAGATCGGACCCTTGACTGATATTTTTGACACTTTTGGGGGTACCAGTGACATTTCTATAATAATCAGTGCTATAAATATGCACTGTTACTGTAAAAATGACACTGGCAGGGAAGGGGTTAATTTTATTGGAGAGGGAGGGGTTAATGTATGCCTCGTGCTTACTAACGTGTGTGGGGGGAGGTGACTGAGTGACACAGGGACAGATCGCATGTTCAGCTATGCTGAACACTGCAATCTGTCACTCCTTGTCACTTGTGTAAACAGAGCGGGCGGATCTCCAAACTCGATTCCCCGACGATCGGGGAAGAGCAGCGGCGATCGCTGCCGCTCCTCCCCTGGCCCGGTGGTGCGCGAGCGCCACCTACAGGGGGAGGAGTCCAGCGACGTAGGTCTACAGTACGTCGCTGGACGGAATCGAGCCACTTTGCCGCAGCACGGTCAACGTGACCGGTCGGCAAGTGGTTAAGATAGTCCTCTCTATTTTGGGCAACAATACCTCCCTCTTTGTCAAATAAGCGGATGATGACATCATGATTATTCCTAAGAGCCTTTAGGGCCAACCGTTCTGGTTTACGCTACGAGATTACGCTTCATAACCTTACCTCGTGGGTGTGCACACAATTTTTGGAAGTCAGCATAAACCATGGCAAAATATGCCTTAATATACTCATTTTTTACATGATGGGGGTAAAATGCAGACTTCCGGTGAAAGCCCGTATGTATGATATGGTTATCAATAATGGTATGTTAATATAGTGCCGCAGTTGCAAATTAGACAAGAAAGTCATAGCAGAGAGTCTAATATGTAATATTTCTAGAAAACTGAATTTGATTCAAAATTCTAGATATGTCTAGATATTTACACTAAAAACACATTTTGTATGGCAACACAGTTAGCTTAGGGCAAAAAATGGACATGTGCCTTTAAATAAAATGATCACTCTAGTATAGTACAGTTCATATGAGTATATTTTTTAATGACTTCAGAATAGTCTTTATGGAAGCCAACAATAGGTCAAAATAGATGACTTAAAGTGATATAGTACAAAATAAATTAAAATTTAAATCTGTGAACCAGCAGTATGTTTTTTTTGTTATCACTGCTTGATGAAAGCTGAAGACAAACCACAAACTGTAATGCCCCATACACACGTGCAGATTATCTGCAGACTTTTGTCTGCAGACTTACCAAAACCATATAATATGAGGTCAAACCTAAACACTTTCAATTTGTATGCAATCCGGCAGGCCCTTGCACTACATAGAAAAGGTAAGTCTGCAGACAAAAGTCTGCAGATAATCTGCACGTGTGTATGGGGCATTAGTAAGACGGAGCTGTGTATTTTGGGGAAGCCACGGAACATTCTGTAATGTTGGGCTGGACCTATAAACCACAAAACATCATAAAACTGTAATTTTTTTGAGGAATGTTTGATGGATGATCGGTGGGACCTACATATTCCTAAGAAAAAGTAATCTGTTATTTAAAATGAGTTGAAGAAATCCAAAATACTCTTTTTATGGGGAAAAACATTTTGAACTCATTAATTCCCGAGGTTCATTTGTCTGCTGTGCTGAGCTAACTGTATACACGTTTCAACCAAAGATCTGTGGGTCCTTCTTCCGTGTGCCAACTGCCTCCTGATTATGATGCAATTAAAACAAACCACAGAACAGTAAATAGGTATCATTTTTTTGCAATAACATAACATGTATAAGGACTAAATGAGAACATAGTATAGGCTAGATAGCCATAGTCATCAACTTTTTTATTTTTTTTTAATAAAGATGAATTTTGGGCAAAGAAACATAAACACATCTTAAAGTGGAACTGCACTGCATCTGAGCCCCACAAACAAAAATGCTATTTACTTCATTGTTAATGTTCAAAGCAAACTCCCTCTTCCATCCATGTCTCCATGTTTAATTTTTCTGAGAATTCATTTTGAAAAACAAGCCCATGTATTTCTGGCTTGAGAAAGGGCAGATGATTCATGTAGCATTTACTTCTTGGAATCCCTCTGCCCTTAGCTTCGGCTGAGCTCAGAACCCTCCCTCCCCTCATGAAGACTTCTGGGATATATGACATCTTTTGCCTAGGCACAGGAACCAGGAAGTAACAGAAAAAATGTCAAAAAAAGTTTAAAACAAATAAATATGATATACTTTCCTATCTATTTACAAATGCTAGAAGCATGAGGATTAGAAATAGTCAATGTTGATTGGGAGAATGAACTTCCAATTTAATCTTAATCATTACAGCTTCCAAGAGTCCCCTGGAGCAAGACATTATAGGGACATTTATCAAAACTGGAGCAGACAGAATCTGGGGCCGCTTTGCATAGTAACCAATCAGCTTCTGTCTTCAGCTTGCCCAAATAATCTTTGAATTTGAAAGCTAAAATTTGAGTGGTTGCCATGTAAAGCTGCTCCAGCTTTGATAAATCCCCCTTTATGTAGATAGGCCTTTGGGATTGGCAGGGGCTGTGTTGGGAATGGCTGGTTGGGGTCAGGAATAGGGCAAAGGGGTACGCCCCTGTCATTGCCTAGGTTATTGCTTCAGCACTGCACACAAACTAGATGGGGCAGTCAAAGCAAAATGAAACCTGCAAAGTAAAATAAAAATTTATGGTAGAAGAAACTCTGCATGTCTCGTATGCCATAAAACCTTTCCCCCTGCCTTCTATTCGTGTTTTCCAGTTTGTACGTTGACAATTGTACGTGTGCAGATCAATGAACAATCCCAGCATCTGTGTTGGAATGAACGAACTTCCATGTGCACAAGTGAAAGTTATGTCAACATGACTCAGGTAGTCAAGAAGGCTGAAAACTGCTGAACATGGAAGAGGATGGAGAAAAGATTTAAAAGCACTGGTGGGGCATTGAGTAAGATTGTGGGTGTTGTGGATTGTGTTAGTTTTTTAATTTTCAGTATTTTTTTATTTAAAAAAGATAAAAAGAAAAAAAAACCCAGTGTGATTAAATTCCTCCGAAAAGAAAGATCTATCTGTCTCAAAAAAATGATCTAAATTTCATTTGGGTACAGTGTTGCATGAGTAATTGTCATTCAAAGCAGGACAGCGTTGAAAGCTGAAAATTGGCCTAAGCAGGAAGGGGGGGTCAAAGTGTCTGGTATTGAAGTGCTTAAACACCAACTTGCGGTCAGGTTTTTACATTTTTTGGTTACAAACCAATTAATCTACAAATTAACCACATTTACCGCCCGCCCACTGTCAAATGATGGCATAACCATGCGGTTATCATTCTGGGAGGACGTCATATGATGGCGCCACAGAATGTCCGCTCTCGTGCACCCGCGGGGGAGTGCAGCTCAGCGATCGCGGCCATGCCGTGTTCCTAGGACACGGTGCCACCCCGATCTTGGTAAAGAGTAAATGACGCGGCTCTTTAATCATGTGATCGTCTGTGTCTAATCACAGCTGGTCACATGTAAATGCGGAAGTGCCGTTTGTCGGCGCTCCTCGCCTTACACTGTCAAAGTGTGTGGCGAAGAGAGCTGATCAGCAGCTCCTCCTCAAAGGAGAGTCCAGGACAATTAATCAGGGCACTGATCATCAAAAGCAGTGCCCATCAGTGACACAAATCAATGCCCATAAGTGACACCAATCAGTGCCCATCAGTGACTCTGATCAGTGCCCATCAGTGACCTCAATCAGTGCCCATTAGTGATGCCAGTCAGTATCCATCAGTGCCTGCTTATCTGTGCTGCCCATCAGTGCCCATCAGTGCCACCCACCAATGCCGCCTATCAATGCCCATCAGTGCCACCTATCAGTGCTCATCAATGCTGCATATCAGTGCCACCTATCAGTGGCCATCAGTGTGGTATATTAGTGCCTCCTCATCAGTGCCCATAAGTGCCACATCATCAGTGCCCATCAGTGCAGCATATCAGTGCCCATCAGTGCTGCCTCATCAGCGCACATCAGTGAAGGAAAACAAGTAATTATTTACAAAATTTACTGACAGGAACTAAGAAAAACTTTTTTTTTTTCAAAGTTTTCTGTCTTTTTTATTTTTTTAGTAAAAAAAAAAAATCCAGCGGTGATTAAATACCACCAAAAGAAAGCTCTATGTGTGTGAAAAAAATTATAAAAATGTAATTTGGGTACAGCATTGCATGACCGTGCAATTGTCATTCAAAGTGTGACAGCTCTAAGAGCTGAAAATTGACCTGGGCAGGAAGGGGGCGAAAGTGCCCGGTATTGAAGTGGTTAATTAAAATATGTTCTCATTTCCAAATGTTTAATTTTATTTTGGACAGAGCATGGAAGAGTTAGAGCCTCAATCAGGTTTATATTACTATCTGTGTCCCTATTGGGGAGACATGACAGGAAGTGATGCCAAATCTTTCCAACAGGGACTCAGAAAAAGACACATTTCATTTCTTTTATGGTCATCACAGTGTGAGGAAGTAGGGAAAAATAAGAAACATACCAAAAACATGACAGAAATTTTAACTCTTTCCCATTTTATTAAAAAAAAAAAAAAAATTGGCTAAGGTTAGGCTTCAACAAAATAGATCTACATAACTCTTTTGCTTGCATTGCTCCAACAATAATACATGATATGGGAGAAAATATGGGACCAGTTTTTTTGCCCAGTTTTCCTACTTAACTTCTTCCTTCTGCCATCTATTAAAAAGGATGGAAGCAGAAAAGAAAAAAAATA
Source organism: Pelophylax lessonae (assembly GCF_965119305.1). Taxonomy (NCBI): domain Eukaryota; kingdom Metazoa; phylum Chordata; class Amphibia; order Anura; family Ranidae; genus Pelophylax; species Pelophylax lessonae. The sequence goes on from NC_138770.1 coordinate 585,231,219, forward strand.
TATATTTTATGATAAATCAAAGATAATCACATGTGATAATGCTCACCATTCCAATTTTAGCATGCAAAATGCTTAATACTACAATTTAGTGTAACAATAAAATAAATCCCAGAACTGAATCCAGCTAATCAGCATAGAAAACCTAATTTTAAACTGTTTCTAACATTTAGATTAAAAACAAAAGTTTCTGTTGCATACATTTCATATACATATGAAACGCCACTGCCTCACTAAGAGAGGTCCCTAACTCTAACCTATAGGAGCATCAAAACTGGGATTTCTATAGCAATAAATAGGCTGAGAACAGGCTTGATGATGCCTTGTTGGATTTTCAGTAGACACACACTGAGGGTGGTAGTTTACACTATGTAGTGGCACTGGCACCCCTTGCTGCCTCTCTGAAAAGCAAACTGTGGTAAATTGTTTTTCAGTGGTATTGGACAGGTGATAAGAAGAATTTCTTCATTTACTGTTTTAGGGATGAAAATGCGGTACCACTGCGCCACAACTGTGTGCATTGCAGGTGGTTACAGGGTGGTTGCAATATGGTCCCATTGGCTTGAATGAGTTGCGTTTGATGGCGGTATTGCCTACCAAGTGAGAATAATTACTGCCGTGTATATGAACCAAAGCATTGCAACCATAATGTGTGTACAACTCAGTCCAGCTGACTTTTCAGCTTAAGGCGGGGCAGTTTGGACATTGTAAAAACGTGGCTCAACCGCCGATTAAGATTTACCCCCCTAATGACCATTGATGTCCTTTTTTTCCCCAGAAATAGAGTTTTGTTTTGGTGGTATTTGATGACCTGTGCGATTTTTATTTTTTGCGCTATCAACAAAAAAAAAAAAGAGAGACATTTCTGAAAAAAAAAAAAAAAAAAACAATATTTTTCACTTTCTGCTATATAACATTCCCAATAAAAATGTTTTCATCATTTTAGGCCAATTTGTATTCTGCTACATATTTTTGGTAAAAAAAAAATCACAATAAGTGCTAAAAATATGCACTGTTACTGTAATAATGACATTGGCAGGGAAGAGGTTAACCCAGGGGCGATCAAAGGGCTAAATGTGAGCCTAGGGGGTGTTTTCTAACTGTACGGGGGGATAGGCTTATGGAATCAACACAGAGACCTGTGAGCCTAAATAGGAGGAACACAGGAGCTCTGTATTGATTCCAGAGAGAACAGCCTGCTGTGTTTACACGGGGAGCGATCACCAGACCTCACAAATGCACTTCTGGAAGAATGGTCAATGTTCCCATAGACACACTCCTAAACCTTGTGGACAGCCATCCCAGAAGAGTTGAAGCTGTTATAGCTGCAAAGGGTGGGCCAACTCAATATTGACCCCTACAGGCTAAGACTGGGATGCCATTAAAGTTCATGTGTGTGTAAAGGCAGGCGTCCCAATACTTTTGGTATTATAGTGTATATATTGCACACGAATGCAATAAACTTCACACACTTATGCTCCTGACTATCCCTGTTCTGAAGATACAAACATTCATTTTTACTGCCTCAATGGAAGCTGGCTCAAACTTCCCTTGGCAATGAAACATGTGGGTGTAGAACCTTGCCTTGGTCCCTCCACAAAAAATAGAAGCCTTCATCTAAATTGGTTTCACATCGCTGTCATGCACAAATTAAGAGATGTATTATTAAACAAGAAACATATTACAAATAGTCATCAGTCAAGTTGTGATTTGAGGACTGATTGTAAATTGCTCCTTGCTCAATTATAAACCTCTCAGTTGGTGAATTATACTTTTGTGGACCCAGTTTATGTGAAGGCTTCTGTATCCTTGCTCTAAAATATATCTATATACCAAATTGCTAAATACCACTTGAGATTTGAAAGTAGATTTGCAGTGGAAATACCAGCTCTGTAACACCGAACATGAGGAGATACTTAGTTGGGCCTATTGTAGGTAGATAACAAAGGTTTGACATTATTAGTGATCAGCACTTAGCAGCAGCACAAGGGTAGTAGTTAGCAATGCAGTGGTAATGCAGGCTCTGGAAAGCTCCATCCTCATTTTATCATCAACATTGGGATTCCTCCTGTTGTGCTTTACAGATGTTAAAAATGTTAAAAAAAAAAAAAACCGTAGAATCTGTTTCTTCATTTTGTTAGTGTATGAAAAGACACAGCCCTACAATCAATATCCCTGATGAAAGGTGTGTTTGCACCTGAAACGCGTCGGGTCTCAAGTGGTTCTTTGGCAATGAAGTTCCATCACCTGCAGAGTATCATGCATAAGCCGTGAAAATATTTTTATACATTAATTTATATATTTGTTATTAAATTGACTGTTGATAGAAACATGTTATGCTTATTATCATGATCAAAAAAAAATATATATTTTTTTTTTTTAATACATTTTTTGGATGTGTGGTTGCCCTTATAGTCCCACCTCCAGGGGGTTTGCTATTTTCCTTGTTGTGCTTTGAAACGTGATGGGCAGACAGATGTGAATAGTGACTTAAAGCTGAACTCCGGGCAATTTTTTTCCCCCATGCAGTGGGGCTGTGCCTCACTGCACAAGCTAACTGCTTTGTCATTTTTGTCTAGGGCACGGGTGTCAAACACAAGGCCTAGAGGCTGAATCCGGCCCGCCAGGCCATTTCATGTGGCCCTCACACCTCTCCTGCAGCTACAGCACCCACCTCATCCCTGTCCCCACCATGTTTTAGCAATCGGCAGAAGAGAGGAGGACAGAACTTCTCTGCCAGATCTTGCACTTCTCTGTGCAGCAACATAGAGGCTCATGTCCAATGCCCCACACCGTCTCAGCAGTTAGTAGCAGAGAGGACAGAACTGCTCTTAGAGTTCCTGCACCTCTCTGTGGCTTGCCCTAGTCTCTGCCTCTGGTCTTAGCATTCAGCAGACTCTGGGCCTCCTCCAGACCCTGCATTCTCTGCCCCTAGGTTCTTACTGGCGGCAGCACATGGTAAGGGGGTGCACTCTGATTTGTGTGGAGGACTCATGACTTCTGATGGAGGGGGGAGCTCTTGACATCTGATTTTAGGGGGGGTAGGGTGCTCTGGACATCTAGTCTTACAGATGCAACCAGCCCTTTGAGGGCAACCATAATGCTGATGTGGCCCACAATGAAATAGAGTTTGACACCCCTGGCCTAGGGGTTTGAAGACTGGAGATCTACTTACCTAATCCTTCGATCCTCCCAATACAATACCGGTTTCTGCGGCTCCTGTAAAACCACTCCCCCCCCTCCCACAGTCTAGAGGTCTTATGTGGTGGACTGTTCCTAACGTCATTACACCCATAGACCTACTCTGGGCATGAAGACGTCAGAAAAAGTCCACCGTTGGATCATGGGGGAGTGCCGTTTGCCCCTGGATCAGAGGATCAGGGGAGTACTCAGCTTTCTGGTTGTCCCTTGACATAACGTGCAGTTAACCAATGCAGTGCACTGTGAGTTCAGCTTGAATAAGGGGACTGGAGAACCTCAATTATGAGGAAGGCCTACAAGCACTAAACTTATTCTACCTGGAGAAAGACATTTGAGAGGAGATATGATAGTGATATAGAAATACCTCAATGGTGATCTCAGCATAGGTAGAACAGGATTCAGTCTCAGGGAGTGAAGAAAGACACAGGGCCACTCAATTAAATTGGAGAAGGGTTTTAAACTTAAACTGCATGTAGGGGGTGGGGGGGGGGTTCACTGCCAGGGCTGCAAGGATGTGCAACTCCCTTCCACAATCAGTGGTGTCAGAGGGAGGTATTGATCATTTTCAAAGACTCTTGGATGTGCATCTTAGTGAACACAATATACAGGGATATGATAAATGATTATCGACATGAACACACATGCACCTACACAAGTTGAATTAGATGGACTAGTGTCGTTATTCAACCCTACCAACTATGTATCTATATAAGAAGTAACAATAATAATGCAGTACCTAATTTTAAATCAAAAGGTAAACTAAAACAATACTGCACTAAAAAAGTATGGAGACTAATATTGCTGACTTCTCCTAAAAAATACATTTCCTTGGTTGTGATTCTGGTCCAGTGGCTGCAGCACTTTTTGGGTCTCCATTAAAGTGGTGGTAAACCCCCAGGTAATGTTTGTACCTATAGGTAAGCCTAAGATAAGGCTTACCCATAGGTACTGTAAATATCTCCTAAACTTGCACCGTTTAGGAGATATTTACATTGCATGCAGCCAATGACATCATCGGCACATGCTCTCTGAAGGAACGGCCGCCTGTGTGGTTTCTTCAGAGCTCTGTGCCGTGACCGGCGGCTCTTGCGTGCATGCACTGGAGTGACGTCACGCGGCTCCGGCCAGTAACACAGCTGGAGTCCGCAGACCCAGCAGGAAGAGAGGCGAAGATGGATGCAGCCTCCAACAGGGGCGATGTGGGCTTCCTTTGCAGGTAAGTGTCACATAATGTGCTAGTATGCATTGCATACTAGCACATTATGCATTTACTTTACAGGTGAGAAAAAAAGAAAAAAAAAAAAAACAGAGTTTACTATGTCTTTAAAACAAAAAATATCCAGATTAGGAGCTGTGTCTTTAGTGTGACTTTCCTCTATCTCCATGCTTGTTCCATGTTAGTGTCTCAAAAAAATGATATGAGGCAGCCAGGCAAATAGCATTTTCAGAGGAAGGCTGGCACTGGCATCCTTTATATAACTCTTATCACAAGTTTCCTTTACATTTATTTAGTTTTCTCCTTTTTTAATGCCTATGTGTTTCTCCAAAAAACAACGTTTTACAGCATGTGCATGTCTACAAACTAGCTTTTCAAGGAGGATTTATTTACAGCATGTTTTTTCCTGATTAGTTAGAACACACAGAGACATGATAGACTGCTTATAATAACTGCTTAGAAAATTTACTTACATGTAATGATACAGCCTCAGCTTTCCTCTGATTGTCTTATGAAATGACGGATGAAATATGAAGTAATTATAGATAAGGAGAGGATGCTGGAGGTGGAAAGGCTGAGTTTGCACAGAGATAACAGGAAGGAGGATAAAAAAAAGAGAAAATTCGGGATTGATTTAAAAGTTTCCGGACTAACGAGGAATACAAAATGCAGGGGCTTCAACTTCACTGCTTATTTCAGTAAATAATGAAATGAAGGATGTATGATATACAGGAGTTAATAATACACTAGAGCTTTTGAAATACAGAATCGTAGTAATTAAAGCGGAGCTCCACCCAAAAGGGAAGTTCCACTTTAAGGACTCGACCACCGCTTCCCTTGAACAATTGGCACTTTTTAGGGGGGGGGGGGGGGGCAGGTACCCGATTTTGACAGGTACCTGAAGTTCCCCTCCCTCCCACCCTGCAGTCTTCTGGGACATTCACAGGTCCCAGAAGACTGCCTCCACCATTCACGATGCGCAATGCGACTCACGCATGCGAAGTGGGCACCTGCAGCCGCAAGCCGTCACAGACGGGAGCCCATAGTGAAGATGCCAGCGCCAGGGACCAAAGACAGGGGGTGAGACCGACTGGGGTGAGGACACCGCTGGATCGTGGGACAGGTCAGTTTTTGTAGCTGCTGATTTTTATTTTTTCCACAGGTGACTGTATATACTGCGGAAGGGAGGCCCGGCTGTGCAAAATCACGTACATGTGCGTAATTTTGTGCATGCGATCTAGGGCGCGCGTGTGCACCATCGAAGCGCCACTCCCACTGTGATTGGACACAGCAGGAGCCAATCAGTGGGTGGCTGATGGCCACCAGAACCCACCGATCATCCGGAGGAAAGGCAGCACAGCAGTCTGCCTAAGTAAACAAGACAGACCGCTGTTCTGTCAGAGAGTAAAAGAGAGATCTTCTGTTTCAGCTAAGCCTAAACACAGATCTCTCTTTTCTTCTAGTGCATCCACTCCCCCCCCCCCACAGTTAGAAGGCACTCCGTAGAAGCACACTTAACCCCTTGATTGCCCACGGTGTTAACTCCTTCCCTGCCAGTGTAATTTATACAGTGATAGTGCATTTTTTTAAGCACTGATCACTGTGCTGAAAAAGTGTCACTAAGTGTCAGATTTGTCCACCACAATGTCGCAGTCCTGCTAAAAATTGCTGCCCGTCGCCATTATTATTAAAAACAATAAAAAATAAAAAGTCCATAAATCTATCCCGTAGTTGTAGACGCTATAACTTTTGCTTGTCTTTTTTTTGTATATAGCGGGGTGATGTCTCTAGATCCAGGCACAACCACTTCCTCAAAATGGCATCAGCCTTATTCCTTTCATAGCTAATGATATACTGTAATTCTGACTTAGCAGGCCTTACGTCCTCTGCATTCCCTTCTGCTATGAGTTTATGATCACTTCAGTGACCACAAACTTATAACAGAAAGGTCCCCTAGACCCTTCTAACTAATGAATAGCTGTGATCAGTGAGTGACAATCTGCTGATTGCAGCCATTCATTAAAACTCAGAGAAACCCCTATCCCTGCCACAACATGCCAGAGGGAGGGTCCCTGCATGGTCCCGAAATATTGCTATTCTATGTGATCACACAAGAAAAGCGAGCTTTGCACTGTGAAACAAGCTTGTTGGTGTGCCAAAGACATATGCTTTCCATCTTGTACTCCGTGACCAGTTGGGCGTTGTTGCAGCATCCTTTAAACCACATGGCCACTCCAGTATGGTGTGCAAAAGGAATATACTCCATAACTCCCACACTGTGAGACCAACAGCAATAAAAAGTTCTAAAACCAAAAAAAAAAGGGTCCTGTGCGAGTTCACTGCGATTGCGTTATGAATTCAACCATACAAACATCGCGTGTGATTTTAGGAGCAGTGCGCTCCGAAACGCATACGGTGTCTGTCATCGCAATAGTGTAAGCCAGCACTGACACATATTCTACCATTTATGCTTATATTTTTGTATGCTTTGCACTTTGGTTATGGATTTATTATGTATTGCGTTTTAAGTTATTAATGCCATTGGTCATTTATTCATTCAATTGTTATATATTTTATCTGATAATGATATAATATGAAATAACGCTCATTTTTGACCATAAATATAGCTGTGACTGGTACTATTTGCAGGTTTTGCAGTAATCCAGGCAGCGGGGACACGAGCCAGGTGATTGGTTTGTTGCACCCCTCCCTCAGCAGATAAATTAACACTGCTAGTCCTCTAAGAGGTGGGCTTTATATGCATTAATTTTCCAGCATTCTGGTAAGTTCATTACCTTGGGGGAGTGCTGTTCCTATCTCACTGGGTGTGGTGGATGGCAATCTGTGTGGATTATCCTGTTTGGAGTGGAACTTTATATACTGGAGGAATTCTGCTTACTTTTGGACTTTACCATTGATTGGACTTTACTGTTTCCACTGATTTCAATTTTCTAATCTGGGATTTCTTGTGATGTGCTGCATGTCTTTTTCTTATTTTAGAATTTGATCTGTATTTTATTATTGATATTTAATGCTAGCTAGCATCGGGGCGTAACTACAAGGGTTGCAGGGGTTGCAATTGCAACTGGACTCCATGTCCTGGGGGGCCTGTGCGGTGGGGGCATCATGTAGGTCCTCCTTTTTCCTCCTGTAGCTGCAGGAGGAAAATGGAGGAGATTGGTTCCTCTGTATGCTGCCCCCGCCACTCCTCCTATCCAGTTCACTTGTGTTCTGCTGTCTCTGGGCCCCTGTGTGCTCCCCTGGTGTCCCGTCCCCACTGTGCTCCCTCTCCTGCTGGCTGCTGCAGGAGATGTGCCACAATAGAGAACCAGGAAGGAATCGGTAAATATGTAATTTACCAGCTCCTTCCTTTTCTGATTGGACAGAGTCATAGTCAGTGACATTGTAAAAAAAAAAAAAAATAAAATGATAAAAAAAATAATGCAATTAAAATACCAAAAAATTAAAAACTACTAACACCAGTGGGTGAACTTCCAGGATCGCATAGGTCACACTTGCAACCGGGCCCTGGCATTTCACCACCGTGGGGAGGCGCCAAGGAGGGGGGCCCACTGTAGAACTTGTGAAAGGGTCCCACTGCAGGACCATAATAAAGGGCCCTGCAATGAGAGTAAAGGGCCCCAGGATCAGTGGGAAGAGTCCCAGGCTTGAAGGGAAGGGCCCCGGCCAGGGGTCCGGGGGCCCTTCATGGCTTCCTGCAGCGGGGCCCTGAAGGTTCTAGTTACGCCTCTGGTTCAATTTATCTTTTACTACCAGAGTTTACTGATTCTGTTAGTTTGTATTTTCTGCAATTGGCTCTGTGGTAGGAATCATCCTTTTGGGTGCCAGTTTTTGATGTTCCTAATTTTTTGTTTAATAAAAAGTTCTAACCCTTCTATACTTTATCTCTAAATAAAAAAAAAATAAAAAAAAATGCTTTGGCTGGAATTCAAAACAGGATCTGTGCAACTCCATTTGCGATATCTTAAATATTTGGTTCTTAAGGCTTTGGTCTAACTTAATTTAAATGTTATCCCAAAATATAATATTTTGTATATATTTCTGTATTTATAAATATCTATTTGCAAGTGTAAGCTGTTTTTTTTTTTTTTTTCTAAACCCAAGATAATATTGGCGCGCTTGCAAAAAAATGAAACCTTAGTGACAAAAAACAAAGTAAGACAAATGCAATAAAAACTCAACTAGATTGAATGGACAGCAGCATCTACATCTGAGTAGGATGTGTAGGAAGCTCCAACCAAACAATAAAAAGTATGCTATCCTTGTGCTAGGTATAAGTTAATAAATCACATAAGAGACACAATTAAAGTGCATTAAACATATGATGAACGCATCCTAATTTGACATATCTGTGCAAATAAAGTCCATATAAAACGTGCAAACACTGTGCAAAAAAAATATAAAAAAATATATAAAAATATAAAAATATAAAAATATAAAAATATATAAAAATATATAAAAATATAAAATAAATAAATATAAAATAAAAATATATAAGGTGCAAAAAGTTGCTCAGATTTTCTAAACTTCAGCAGTCCCTCTTTCTTTGCCATGAAGGAATAACGATAAAGTGCACCATTGAAGAAAGAAAATCAACACAATTGAATGCATGATCCTTACCAGCTTCTCTGATCCCACAAGGAGACCATCAGATACCTTGCTGCATAGGTTCTACGATCTCCTAAGCCAAGATAGAGTCCATTGAGAAAGTAAAAGCGGAGTTCCAGCCTGTACGAAAAAAAAATATTAAATACTGTAGCTGCTAACTTTTAAAATAAGGACACTTACCTTTCCAGAGTTCCCAGGATGTCAGCACCCTAAGCCGATTCGTCCATCAGCATTGCAGCGCAGGGAAACCAGCAGTGAAGCCTTCAGGCTTCACAGCCAATTTCCTACTGCTTATGCGTGAGTCGCGCTGCGCTTGCTGAGTGGTCCCATTGTCTTCTAGGACACACACAGGTCCCAGAAAGCAGCAGGGGGAAGGAGGAGAGCCCAAAGCAATTGGGGAAATGACGTACCTGGCCATGTCGGGGTACATAGGAAAGAACAAGAAAAACAAAGGAAAAGAAGGTAAAACAAACCTAAAAAAAAAAAGTTAGCCAATACGGTTTTAGGATGCATGGATTAACTAGATGGCGCAAAGTGTTATATGTGGGTGGAAATCCGCTTTAAAGTATAGAGGAAAATTTACTGTGATGGGAGTCACATTGGATGGGGGTGCCGGTGGAACCCAGCTTACCTTCGAGAGGTTGAGAAATCCCTCTCTCAGCTCCCTAGGCCCCTCTTATGTGTAAGTGACTCTGTGTCTATTAGGGGCACAGGGTGGCCAAAAAAAGTATGGACTTAGTGGACACTGAGAAAATATTTTGGATTACTCAAATAGGACAGTAATATTTGTCAATATAAATCAAGGAATATATAAAAACTCTGGGACTCTAGGCCTAGCTGCCTATTGCCAATAAGAGACTGCTTCACACAGTCAGACTGCTAGCAGATGCTAATATCATAAGCTCAACCATCTGTCTTCCACACATTGTTAATTATGCTGATTTACTCACCTATTGTCTACTGTGGGTTCTGTGTTTACACTTTTATTAATGTGTATTGTATTTTGTTTTAGCACTGTTGCCAGCAGTCTGGTCATCCAGGCTGGTTTAAGTGCGCTGAGTTAATTAGCATGTTAATGATAACATTGTCTAGATGGGATTAGCCATTAGTCAGCTGTACCTCGTTATCTAACCATTGTGTGATGATTTGGGTAAACATTTGGGTCATTGTTCATGTAGTGACTGACCCATTTCTTAAGTGTATAAAAAGTCTGATACTTGTTCAATAAAGATTGGTATTCCAGATCCATACAAGCTAAGTTCAGGCTAGTTTTGTATGAAGGGCTGCTGTAATATCTGTTGCCTATGTTCAGACTGGAGGAAGCAGTATTCTGACGGAAGTCCACAAACACAGTGTGGGGCGCGGTTCCGTTACATCTACATAGTATTTCACCAAAATTGTAATACAATTATAAAATCACACTTACAATTTTGAAGTAATTACACAGCATATGTTACAAACAACCAGCAGGTCCAAGCGGTCAGACCGACTTGCGTAATAACGTTACGCGTGAGGCCCCTTCCAACGCACGCGTTTCTCTGTAACCAGCATCGTCTGGGGATATAAGGCTCTGTATTTTTATTTCTTCCTTAGCTGTGGAATGCTTGTTGATCTGGCCAGTTCCCTTACTTTTCTATTTCAATCTGTCCACGCTAAGGACAGAATCAGATCTGTCCTACCAGGGTCAGTTTGTGTCTCTGTCTTCTAGTTGGAAGCTATAAGATTTTATGCATATGAACAGTGTTCCTGTATTCCCATGGTCAGACAGAAGCTAAAAAAAAAGTCCTCTCCCAGCCCTGCACTGTTTGAGTAACAACAGCTGGGATATGTGGCATCAGCAGAATCTGCTGATCCTCAGAGGTAGAGACCAGTGAGAGCCTCTGCCTTCTGTATCAGAGATACAAGGACATGGTTAGACTGCTGACAAATCACCCCCCACCCAACCAGGAACATTCTGAATAAAAGCAGCTGGGGTATGTGACATTGGCAAAAGCTGTTGATCGTTATAAGGAGACACCACCTTTATCCTCTGAGCCAGGATACAGTGCACAAAGCATGCAGGTGACCATCTACAAGCAAAAACTAAAGGTACTTAGGATGCATTTTTTTTTTGCTTCAGTAAAATGTTTTGCTGAATATCACTTTTGCACATCATTTAACGCTGTTTTAACCACTTAAGCCCCGGAGGATTTGGCTGCTAAAAGACCAGGGTTTTTTTTGCGATTTTTTACTGCGTGACTTTAACGGACAATTGCGCGGTCGTGCGACGTTGTACCTAAACGAATTTGACGTCCTTTTTTTCCCTCAAACAGAGCTTTCTTTTGGTGGTATTTGATCACCTGTGCAATTTTTTGATCATGCGTTATAAACAAAAAAAGAGCGTCAATTTTGCAAAAATAACAATATTTTTCACATTTTTTATGTAAAATTCCCCCCAAAAAAATGTAAAAATCAAAATTTTTTAACATTTTCGGCCAATTTGTTTTATGCTATATATGTTTGGTAAAAAAAATCGCAAAAGGCGTATTTTGATTGGTTTGCGCAAAAGTTATCGCGTTTACTAACAAAGGGAAAGGTTTTTGTCATCTTTGGTGTTTTTTTTTTTTTTAACGCGTAATGGCGGCGATCTGCGATTTTTTTTCGGTACTGCGACATTGCGGCGGACAGATCGGACCCTTGACTGACATTTTTGACACTTTTGGGGTTACCAGTGACATTACTGCAGTAATCAGTGCTATACATATGCACTGTTACTGCAAAAATGACACTGGCAGGGAAGGGGTTAACTTTATTGGAGAGGGAGGGGTTAAGTGTGTCCTAGGGGCATGCTTCTAACTGTATAGGGACATGGCTATTGGTGTAAAAACAAAGATCAACGGTCCTACATAGTAGAACCGTCTGATCTTCATTTTTACACCAGGGAGAATGACGGGCGGCTTGTTTACATAAGCCGCTCCGCCTTTCTCCCTTCACCGGAGCGATCGTAGTGTGACCGGCGGACATCGAGTCCGCCGGTCACACGCACTGACTTGTCTGTGAACGAGCCGCGGCGGGCGCGCGCCTCAGCGGGCGCGCGCCCGCCCGCAATTGGCTCTCAAGTCAGTGACAGGCGAGTGACGTATCCATACGTCACTCTGCCTGGCCGGGGCTGACCACCGCAGTATATAGTCGTGCGGCGGTCGGCAACCGGTTAAAAGAAAGACTTCACATACAGTACACTCAGATTGGTTCTAAGGTCAAGATATGTTTTACCTTAAAGTAGAAGTTCAGGTAAAACCTAACCTAACGGTAAACCTGCTCTCTGCCACATTCTAAACCTAATGTATCTAACCATGTAAAGCAAATATTTTGCAGCTGATCTGGTCTGGCTCCCAGCATCAGCTGTCAGCAAGGGCTTCAGTGTGGAGGCGTGTGCAGGAGAGGCAGCCGACAATGGAAGCCCCATAGTAACTCTATGGGGGACCTCACTTCCCAGGCATTTCACAGCTGTTGTTGGTCTTCTCCTAAACAGACCTTCCGCCGCTGGAGACTGGACTGGATCGGCTGCAGAATAGGTAAGTACAGCGATTTTTGCTTTATAGGGTAAGATAGATTAGGGTTAGATTGTGGCAGAGAGCAGGTTTTGCGTTAGTTAGTCTTTTTATTGGACTTACACTTTAATGTTTCCTGCATTAGGGTACAAAATGTCCTACTGCTTGCTCCTTCCTCCACCCTCAATCATCTGCAGCAGCACTGCTCTCTCTCTTTCTTTCCTCACAGGACTCACTAAGAGCAGCAGGAACCATTGGCTCCTGCTGCTGTCAGTCAGATCCTGTGAGGGGGGGGGGGGGTGCGAGGTGGCCGAACCACACCGTGTCTAAGGACACATACAGCCCACCTCAGGAGCGCACCGGCATGAGTGCCTCCTCAGGACATAACTTGCTGAGATGGCACTTGTAGAAGAGGGGGAGCACCAGCAAGGGACCCCAGAAATGGTGGTAAGTGGCCGCTCTGTGCAATACTATTGCACAGAGCAGGTAAGTATACCATGTTTATTATTTTAAGAAAAAAAAGAGCCTTTAGAGCCACTTTAGGGATACAGTTATATTTCTATTACCTGGAACTTAAAGTGTTACTAAACCCAAGACCATGCATTCACTATGTTTGGTCTCCCACAGTACACAGAACATAGAAATGCAATAGCTTTAGTAAACATAAACTGCTAAATACCTTTTTTCATCAGCAGTTAGAGCAGTCTTGTAACTTCTATCAGTCTCTGGTTAAAGCTTGTAGGAGGAGTTTTCATTCTGCTCTGACTCTGCTTTGAGGCTGCAGGACCACTGACCCTCTGTCTGGACAGTGCTGATTGGCCCTGTGCTGATCACATGCACTCTAACAAAAACTCCCTAGCAATACACACCAAACTGAGCATGTGCAGATTGTCCCCTAGCCTCTGCTCTATCAGGAGATGGTTTGTGGACTGTGAAAGAAGGGGAGGATCAGAGAAGACAGGATCAAACGTCGTTTTTACACAATGCAGAGGATTAACCCCTAGGTTTCACAGTGAGTATAACAAGCATGCTTTATTGCACATACAGACTGATTTTGAGTTTAGTAACACTTTAAGGATACAGATATCTTTATACTATTGCTAAAATACATCTCTGCATCTAGTGTCTGATTTATTACTAAATCTGGAAATTATCCTTCAACACATATTCACATTATCTAGGCAAAAACTTATAAAATCATCCTCTTTCTTGTGGTATATTTTATTGCATATTTTATTACTAAAACAATTCATTACAGGATACATAACAGAGCTGCAGAAAAATGCTAAGCCTGTGCAGTTTTTCAAGACTGCATTAAATGTTCCATATACATTTTATAAATAAATAACTTGCATCTAAAATTTGAAGCATTTATTACCTTTGAGAGAACAGTCTGAGTTCACTGAAAGGTTTCCTCTTCAAAGGTCAAAAGTAGCATTTCCTTTCTGGATTCATGTCACCACCTATGAAATTAACCATAAGGAACTCTATTAAAATGCTATGTGATAATGCAATGCACGCTAAAAAGTGTCAACATATTTTACCAGTACACTTCATTTAAAACTGAAAATTAAAGTGTACCTATGGGCATGAACAACATTTTAAACTAACACCCACTCTGAATGGTAGGCACCTCCAAATGCCTGAATGCCTCTTCTGAACCCCCTACTACAGCATGATAGGAGACCAAAGATATCTTATTAGCTCTGGCATGCAAACTCCCACCTCATGTGGCGTACCATTGATTATGATACCAACTTCATAACCAGCAGTAAGGTGTAATAGGCAGGAAGGCAGCATGTCAGAGATAGTATCTATGGAAACTGGTTGCTATTTGCATATAGAAATTTCAGAGGGTTAGGGGGGCTCTGTAGGAGATCAGAGCAGATGCACTTGGATGTGACTGCAATGTAGAGTGAGTACTTGGTTATATCAGACCAGTCTTATATAGTATTAGGATATAGGTGATGTTTAAGCTCAGTGATGGTGAGTGTTTTTAACGAATTGTGCTAGTTCAAACTGTGGTTTAAGGGCTTTCTGGCCCACTTTTATATATAGGTTGTCTTGACAGCACATTGCCCATGTGGGGGGTTTCCAACGGCAAAACAAATATTGAAAAAAATGATTCTAAGCCAGCTGGCTCTTTTCATCACAGACTCTTCGGGGTCACTTAACCCTAGTTACAGGACAATGCTGCATGGGCCCACTTCTGGCCTCTAGAAAGGGTTCTCCCAACACCCGAACTCTCTCACTCTTTTGAGGCTTTTATACTCCCTCCAGTCCCCTGGACTCGCTAGTTGCCTCAGCTCTCCCAGTCCTGAGGGTAGGGAGTCTCTCCCACATGGAGTATTGTTTCCTGAGTGGTTCTGTCAGGTAACCACAAACAGTTTGGCTAATCAGTGCATTCGCGCATTGGCGCGAATACGCATGCGCGGCCAACTCCGGGCAAACTCCACCAAGAATGTGTATGAGCCAATGCGCACGCAGGACGTAGCGGCGCTTGGCGCCAAATGGCTTATGTAATCTCAGCAATTACAGTCACTAGCTGCTGGATGATCTTCAGCTTCTCGTGTTCCTTGTGCCTTGTTTTGCCTGCTAATCTTGGATTTCCTGTTGCCGACTGCTTGACCTCGACTCCTCTTGATACCTCTGGCTTTTGACCTTTTGGCTTGTCCCTGGACTCTCCTTTGCTTTCTCCAGTGTCTGACCCGGCTTGGCTCTTGACTCCACATTACCAGTCTCCTGTGGGCTACCCAGCTTACCTCTGTTCCTGCAGCACACCTGCCTGGCTTGCCAAGTGTTCCAGATCCGCCTAGGACTTACAACTCATTGGCTGCAGCCGCCATCTGGCCATCCCAGCCGGCAACCCATGTTACTTTGGGCACAGCACTCCCTGTCTGACCTCCAGGGGTGCTCTGCACCTAGCCGCAAGGGGAGCCCTCTCTGCACTCCGGCTTCGGATCAGGTATGTGACAGGTTCACTTCTTTTGGCTAGAGCACACACCTATCTCCACACAAAGGCTCTGTCTCAAAATGGGAGCCTTGAGCTATGATCAAGCCTGGCTTATAACTAATATGTACACCTGTGCACTCACACGGCCTGGAAGTCTCCAGCAAGATCTAGACACAGGATCAAAGGCTTCATCCCACCCAAGACACTTTGAAGCCTTCAAGCCTTAGGCCTCAATCCAGGATTACAAAACCCGGAGAAAGCTGTAAACACAGTCTTTTCTGCCCATAATAAACAGGCTGGAGGCTGTCATTCCTCTAACTGTTTCCTTAGTGGCAGGGCCTTGCATAGCCTGCTTCCTTGAAAATGAGCTTTTTATTCAAAAACCAAACAGGAGATCAGCGCAAAACTTCCTGTAGAAACAGCCAGCAATAAAAAGGTACACAAGTCTTTTATGCTGTAGCTTTTTTATTCGCCCAGGCCAGTTCTGAAAATGCTGGCACCTCTCCCTCCGCTTCTATTTGTTTCCTTTAGTTAGCCAGCTGCTATGGGGTCACCTGTGAGTGGGCTCTTCTGACCGGGAATGTGTGAGTCCATTGAAGCACACAGTGCATGGTAAGCCATGACCCTGATCCCGCCTCTCAGCTCCTGACAAATAGCTGCAGGAACCTACTGCCTCCCTACCCTCACCTCTCTTCTACATGCGGGAAAACAGCAGGGAACAGCGCATATAGTAAAAGACCCAGTGATGGTGACAGGGCAAAGTGGCTACTGAGCTTATCTGAACGTTTTATCTGAAATTTTACTTTCAGTTGTGTTTAACCTTTCATAAAGTGCAGGCATTATGTGAAAGTGCATTTGCTTGTCTTCTAAGCTCAGACTAGATACAGACCTTTGATTTCGCACAAGATCATGCCCCCCTCATGGTGGCAACCTCAGTCCCCTGTCATTTGACTGTCAAATGGAACATTTCCACTGGCAAGCAGGGACTTTACCATTTGACAGGTAAATGACAGGGGTGAGACTCAGCACCAGGAGGAGTTGGGCTTAAAAGGTATCTCCACTTTCGTGGAGAAAAAAAAATAGCAAATAAAGATAAATAATATAGCGTATACAATTGCGACACAAGTCATATTGTAATTGAATGTTATTAAAAGTTACCTTTCCTTTTCAATCTGCAGCCGCTGTAATTTTCTGAAAATGCAATGCAATGCAATATGGCTACCTGGAGCTGTTCTGTACACAGAATGTATACTGACCACACCCCAGAAACATCATTCCTGCTTGTGTGATTGGCTCACCAATTTTCCCAGAAGTCTGCCTAAGATACAAGTCAGATTTCTGACATCCCCTGCAACAAAAATGTCATTTTTGGTGAGATTCTCCCAATAGGATCACGTCTAAAGGGATGCAGGCCCAGCAGCTTTCCTCATTAGTGCTCTGCAGCTGCACAGCTGATTGATATATATGAAACCACACCCATTAGACCCACTCAGCACAGAGGAACAAACAGTGATTTCCTTAGAATAACAAAAGGTAGGAATTTGCAACAAAGGTTGTTATAATCCTTGCAATGTACATAGATCGCTTGGAGGGGATTGTTTTTTCTCAACAAAAGGGGAGTTACTCTTTAATCTTAACTTCGAGAGAAGTTAGGACCCTGCACACAGGCTGGATCCAGGAACCAGAGACGTGCAAAGGCACAAAACAACAGATTTGAAGAAAAACAAATAGCACCCAGGCTTTATTTGTGAAATTAGTTTATACTCTTTGAAAAATCTAGAATGCAAAACAGTAAAATAGGTAGGCACTACTCGTTTATAGGTAAGTATGTGAGAAAACCATAAAAAGTGTCAATCGAAAAAAGTGAATAATAATACAAAAAAACAAAGAGACTAAAATACAAAAGATGTAAAAAAAATAAAAAATACAAAACCATAAAGTTCATAAAGTGTCCATCTTTACATGTTTATCAATACCATGCTCAAAAAATGATGGAATATTATTTCTTCTTCTATTCCAAATGTTGTGCACCACCCCATGTGCAAACATTATGTGCAAACTACTCAGGCATGTAATGAGCTGCTGACTGCTGCAGGTGCTCACCCCAGTTTACCACCGTCAATATGCATGTAAAGGGAAAGAGATGGCCACACACTACAAAGGAATCAAAGTTTTTAAACGTATTTAGTTGTCACCATGCCAGACAAAAGAAAGGTACACTGTTGACGAGTTCCACGTGGACAATTTCTGCTTATTCATACCCCACCACCACCACATATGGGGAGAATGCTGACCCACTAGACTCCCTTGGCCCAAAAGGGCCTATAAAGCCTTTAAGTAGTTCCACCGAGGCAGGAAGGAGAAGGATTCCCTAGCTTGACTTCCATTATCACTATATGCTTCATCAGTAATTATCTCTCATGGGCAAAAAGTGACATAAGCCATAAAGCACAATACTCTCATAATGTAGTAAATGTATTGAATTAAAAGTGTGCCAAAGTAATAACAGATATGCACTCACATTTGCGAGTACCTGAGAGATACCAACGCAAACAGCTTTCTACAATAATGTCCACATACTGCCGCTCACACCCGCAGAGTCAGAGTGCGTTCTATGGACAGGAACTCATTACCCAGAAGTGATGTCACCTTAACTGACGGCAGAGGTCCTGCCTCAATGCATTTCACAATCATGCATCCTCAGGTATGTTCACATTTATTCAACCACCAGTAAACTTCCACATTAGGCTATGTTTACCTGGTCTTTTTTTTACTGAGCTGCATTATTTCCTACAAAATTGTTGCATATCCCTTCAGAGCAGCTAAGGCTAGCTTCCTTCAACTGAAAGCTAAGGCTAGCTTCCTCCAACTGAAAGCTAAGGCTAGCTTCCTCCAACTGAAAGCTAAGGCTAGCTTCCTCCAACTGAAAGCTAAGGCTAGCTTCCTCCAACTGAAAGCTAAGGCTAGCTTCCTCCAACTCTAAGCTAAGGCTAGCTTCCTCCAACTGAAAGCTAAGGCTAGCTTCCTTCAACTGAAAGCTAAGGCTAGCTTCCTTCAACTAAAAGCTAAGGCTAGCTTCCTCTAACTCTAAGCTAAGGCTAGCTTTCTCCAACTCTAAGTTAAGGCTAGCTTCCTCCAACTGAAAGCTAAGGCTAGCTTCCTCCAACTGAAAGCTAAGGCTAGCTTCCTCCAACTCTAAGCTAAGGCTAGCTTCCTAAAACTCTAAGCTAAGGCTAGCTTCCTCGAACTGAAAGCTAAGGCTAGCTTCCTCCAACTCTAAGCTAAAGCTAGCTTTCTCCAACTCTAAGCTAAGGCTAGCTTTCTCCAACTCTAAGCTAAGGCTAGCTTCCTCCAACTGAAAGCTAAGGCTAGCTTCCTCCAACTCTAAGCTAAGGCTAGCTTTCTCCAACTCTAAGCTAAGGCTAGCTTCCTCCAACTGAAAGCTAAGGCTAACTTCCTCCAACTGAAAGCTAAGGCTAGCTGCCTCCAACTCTAAGCTAAGGCTAGCTTCCTCCAACTGAAAGCTAAGGCTAGCTTCCTTCAACTGAAAGCTAAGGCTAGCTTCCTTCAACTAAAAGCTAAGGCTAGCTTCCTCTAACTCTAAGCTAAGGCTAGCTTTCTCCAACTCTAAGTTAAGGCTAGCTTCCTCCAACTGAAAGCTAAGGCTAGCTTCCTCCAACTGAAAGCTAAGGCTAGCTTCCTCCAACTCTAAGCTAAGGCTAGCTTCCTAAAACTCTAAGCTAAGGCTAGCTTCCTCGAACTGAAAGCTAAGGCTAGCTTCCTCCAACTCTAAGCTAAAGCTAGCTTTCTCCAACTCTAAGCTAAGGCTAGCTTTCTCCAACTCTAAGCTAAGGCTAGCTTCCTCCAACTGAAAGCTAAGGCTAGCTTCCTCCAACTCTAAGCTAAGGCTAGCTTTCTCCAACTCTAAGCTAAGGCTAGCTTCCTCCAACTGAAAGCTAAGGCTAACTTCCTCCAACTGAAAGCTAAGGCTAGCTGCCTCCAACTCTAAGCTAAGGCTAGCTTCCTCCAACTGAAAGCTAAGGCTAGCTTCCTCCAACTGAAAGCTAAGGCTGGCTTCCTCCAACTCTAAGCTAAGGCTAGCTTTCTCCAACTGAAAGAAATAGACAGGGGAGTCTAAGAGAGAGTTGTCTATGAAGGTTCATATTTATCCAGGTCATGGTATAGCTAGTGCTAATAAGTCACATTCAACTGGACTTGTTCTGTAATATTGAGGACATCATCACACTTATCCAAGTTGCTTCCTTGGCTCAAATAAGTGTCAGGCCCATATCTCTACATCTATATTATGTAATGAGAACAGGGTAGTTTCACAAACGTTTACATCTCTGATTATGCTCAATTACAATCATCTGCCTCGGCACACTCTATAGTGATGTGACTAAAGAGTTACCCTACTGGGGTATGTGCTTGACACTTATCTGAGCCAAAGGAACTACGTTGAAGAGTTGCCAAACGTTTACATTACAGAGCACATTTGGTTAAATGTGTAAAACTACTATAAGCTGAGACAATTACTTTCTGCTACAGACCACAGTTTGTATGGAACATTATTTTTCTTTTTAAGCAGCTCATCCAAAAACCAAAAGCAGAGACAGGTAAATAGCTATTCACTTTACATTCTGAAACCACAAAACATGTGTTTTTGAGAATGCTTCTTATATGTCAGTCATACATTTTAGTCATTCAATGGTTCTTTTAAGGCCATTTATTTAGTACATGAAAAATGAAAGCTGTCAGCTGTTACAACAAAAACGAAGACTTTAGCTTTTGTGGGGATTTTATTTCCTAGTCCCACTCTATGAATGGGTCACCTTTCCTACCAGTCAAGTGCCTTAATTAATGTATGGTGCTGCCCACATTTAAAACGTTAAATTTCACTGACCATAATTATTAATATGAGAGAAAGAAACCCAGTAATCAATGTCAAGCACAGTCTGGCACCTTTTATGACCACCTCATAAATTATTTTTCACCATTCCCGGGCCCTTTAACAATGAATACAAACCACAACTTTTTTTTCTAATCTTAAACCCAGTAATGTGGTTGTTTGAATGGCAAACAGATTTGTTTTACATGGGCAACTTGATTATGTATCCCAGCTCCATAGTATAGTCTGTGTACATAAAACGGAAATTACATGGGTATAATATTATGAGTCCTTCAGAATGTCGTGGCTATACCACAAAGCCACCATGATAAATGTTAAGCTAATGTACTCAGAAGCAATATGAACATAAATTGGGACAAAAATAATGTGAAAAATAATTCCAAGGCAGAAATAAGTTGTTGGCAATTCCTGGAAAAGAAAATGATTAAAGGTTGAAGACAAATTGCAATTAGATGAGTTTCACATTGAATACCATCCCCTTAACATTTGCTACAGTTGACAAATTTGTAAAGATGCGTCGCAACAAATTAGCATTATCAGGACCTGAACTGAAAATTCCTACTTTCACCTATGCCATTTGTTGGTTTTGGCACATTTTCGTATAGGTGTGTTATACAAGTGACAAGGTGCCAGTCATCCAAGCTGTGAGATACCAGCATAGTCTGTTCTTGGCTACAGTAATTTACACATGGCTGAACACCTCTCAACGGGTAATCACTTAAATACCTGCAGATTCCATGGAGATGAGTTAAAAGGAAAGCTATGTTTTCTTTATAATTATATTTTCTTTTTTTCTTTTGACATTTTTCATATATACAGTATCTCACAAAAGCGAGCACACCCCTCACATTTCTGTAAATATTTTATTATATCTTTTCATGTGACAACACTGAAGAAATCACACTTTGCTACATTGTAAAGTAGTGAGTGTACAGCTTGTATAAGAGTGTAAATTTGCTGTCCCGTCAAAAAAACCCAACACAGAGCCATTAATGTTTAAACCACTGATTACACCCCTAAGTGAAAATGTCCAAATTGGGCACAAAGTGTCAATATTTTGTGTGGCCACCATTATTTTCCAGCCCTGCCTTAACCTTCTTGGGCATGGAGTTCACTAGAGCTTCACAGATTACCACTGAAGTCCTCTTCCCCTCCTCCATGAAGACATCACGGAGCTAGTGGATGTTAGAGACCTTGCACTCCTCCATCTTCCATTTGAGGATGCCCCACAGATGCTCAGTAGGGTTTAGGTATGGAGACATGCTTGGCCAGTCCATCACCTTTACCCTCAGCTTCTTTAGCAAGGCAGTGATCGTCTTGCAGTTGTGTTTGGGGTCATTATCATGTTGGAATACTGCCCTGCGGCCCAGTCTCTGAAAGGAGGGGTTCGTGCTCTGCTTCAGTATGTCACAGTACAGGTTGACATTCATGGTTCCCTCAATGAACTGTAGCTCCCCAGTGCCGGCGGCACTCATGCAGCCCCAGACCATGACACTCCCACCACCATGCTTGACTGTAGGCAAGACACACTTGTCTTTGTACTCCTCGCTTGGTTGCCGCCACACACACTTGACACCATCTGAACCAAATAATTTTATCTTGGTCTCATCAGACCACAGGACATGGTTCCAGTAATCCAATTCCTTAGTCTGCTTGTCAGCAAACTGTTTGCAGGCTTTCTTGTGCATGATCTTTAGAAGAGGCTTCCTTCTGAGATGACAGCCATGCAGAGCAATTTAATGCAGTGTGCAGCGTATGGTCTGAGTACTGACAGGCTGACCACCCCCCCCCACCCCTTCAACGTCTGCAGCAATGCTGGCAGCTCTCATACATCTATTTCCCAAAGACAACCTTTGGATATGACACTGAGCATGTGCACTCAACTTCTTTGGTCGACCATGGCAAGGCCTGTTTTGAGTGTAACCTGTCCTGCTAAACTGCTGTATGGTCTTGGCCACCATGCTGCAACTCCGTTTCAGGGTCTTGGCAATCTTCTTATATCCTAGGCCATCTTTATGTAGAGCAGGGGTGGGGAACCTACGTCCCGGGGGCCGTATGCGGCCCTCAAAGTCATTTGGTCCGGCCCCCCATGCAGCTGAGTCTGTGTCTCTCAGCTGATCTGTCAGAATGGAGCCAATGCTTCCTATATAGTTCCGGCTCCGTTCTGACAGTCTGAGTGAGTCACAGGCGGAGTGATATCAAATGCACTCCGCCTGTGACCAATACAGGAAACATCGCCTCTTCCTCCAGCGCGGCACCGCTGCTAGCCAGCATTTCCTGCCAGCAGCACACACAGCAGTACCAGCCAGAACCAGCAGTACCAGCCAGAGCCAGCAGTACCAGCCAGAGCCAGCAGTACTCACAGCAGTACCAGCCAGAGCCAGCAGTACTCGCAGCAGTATAAGCCAGAGCCAGCAGTACCCACAGCAGTATAAGCCAGAGCCAGCAGTACCCACAGCAGTATAAGCCAGAGCCAACAGTACCCACAGCAGTACCAGCCAGAGCCAGCAGTACCCCCAGCAGTACCAGCCAGAGCCAGTAGTACCCACAGCAGTACCAGCCAGAGTCAGCAGTACCCACAACAGTACCAGCCAGCAGTACCTACAGCACAGTACCAGCCAGCAGTACCCACAGCAATACCAGCCAGCAGTACCCACAGCAGTACCAGCCTGAGCCAGCAGTACCAGCCAGCAGTACTAGCCAGCCGTACCAGGCAGCAGTACCCACAGCACAGTACTAGCCAGCAGTACCAGCCTGAGCCAGCAGTACCCAAGGCAGTATCTACAGCACAGTACCAGCCTGAATCAGCAATACCCACAGCAGTACCAGCCTGAGCCAGCAGTACCCGCCAGCAGTACCCACAGCACAGTACAAGCCAGCAGTACCAGTCTGAGCCAGCAGTACCCACAGCAGTACCAGCCAGCTGTACCCACCAGCAATACCATCCAGTTATACCCACCAGCATTACCCGCCAGCAGTTCTTTTCAAAACTTACCAACACAAAGTCGACTGCGCTCCAGACTGACCGACTCAAACCTGGAAAAAGAGTTGCGAGTAGCAACATCATCAATACCAGCTAACATCACACACCTCACCAAAGAGAAGCAGTTGCAGCCATCACATTAGGGGTGAGTTAATTAAATGTTTGACAAAATATAACAGGCACATTTTTAAGTTGATAATTTTGTACGGCCCCCGAATGATTTCATAAATACCCAAATGGCCCTTGGCAGAAAAAAGGTTCCCCACCCCTGATGTAGAGCAACAATTCTTTTTTCCAGATCCTCAGAGTTCTTTGCCATGAGGTGCCATGTTGAACTTCCAGTGAACAGTATGAGAGAGTGAGAGTGATAACACCAAATTAAACATGCCTGAGACCTTGTAACACTAACAAATTACATGAAATGGCTAATTGGGCCCAATTTGGACAATATCACTTAGGGGTGTACTCTGTTTAGACATTAATGGCTGTGTGTTGAGTTATTTTGAGGGGACAGCCAATTTATAAGCATAATCAAATGTTTTTTTTTTTTTTTTTGTACAAGTAGTGTAAGTACTTGATTTTGACCTGGTATTAGCCCATTGTACTTCCTGTACAGCAGGGCTGGGGTGTAAGAGGAAGAAGCAGCAAAATGAGCCAATCAGTCTATTTGCTTACAAAAAGCTTGCTGATAGGAATATAAAGCAGAGTGACAGAGATATGAACTAATCACTGTGCTGCTTCTCTTTTCACTGTCCAGTCCCAAAATCAGTCAACACATTTCGGGGGCAGTACCAATACCCCTTTATCTGTGCTCAAAACAGGATGGACTAAAAAAAAAAAAAAACAAACAGTCAATTCACAGATCTATATGCAGGAAGTCACACTCTTAGAGCAGGTCCAGAACAACGTCACTGGAACTAGGTCACCAGAATTTCCCCCCTACTGCTTTTCTGAGGACAACCCCAAAATTTGGGATTTTCATTTACTTTCAATGATAATGGTGAACAGGACAAATAGAAAGGGTGAATTTCCTTTATGAAGACACAGACAGCAATAAAAACTGATATGTGTTCTAATCCACCTACAATCTGTCTAAAATTAAAAAAAAAATGTTTTACCTTTATATAGTTATACTTTAAATAGCTAATTTCAGTAGCTGGAAATGAAAACAAATATGCAGTATAACAATTGTACAAAACACAGAATGATGGAAAATCAAAGTGCTAGCATAGCATATTGCTAAACTGACATTAGTTAAGACCAATGATACACTAATTTGTCCTACCACATAAAAGCCCATCACAATAGACATTTCCATTCTCACAGAACTTGAGTAGCATTTAAAGTATATGTCAGGGCAAAATGAACATTTCCCCTAGTGTTATCCCTTAACAAATGGAGCAAGCACAGAAAAGACCTGCTGGATTGCAGAGAATTTAGTCTGTTCCTAACTTCCCGTTTGAGCTAACAACCCAGTGCCTTTTATGTGCTAAAATTTTAAGCAAATTTGTCAGCCCGGACTGCTAATCTACAACACTCTACCTTTCCCCCCACCACTCTCTGTCCCACTCCACATGCATACAATGATTTCCTTCTCAGCAAAACCATGATGTTGCCTTAAATCCAAAAGCCTGCCCACACACTGAGTGTACACAAAGGGATTTTGGGACATGTAGTTCTGGGTGTGTCTACGTCAGTACTCAGTAGGAACTGAGCTCCCAGCCACTGCCTCAAAACATTTTTTTTACAAGTCTAGTAATGATGTCATGATGAGCAATAAAATCTGTTTCTTCTTATGAGGTAAAAGAAAAAAAAAAAACATGCAAGTGCATCCGCTAGACCAATAATTCTCAACCTTTTTGAAACCAAAGCCCAGTAAATTCTCCTCAAATCCTTACAATAGGGGTAATTATGGTCCCAGTAGTAAAAATGAAAGTTTGTACTCACACAATAAAAGTATAAGAATTCAAACCTTTTTTACAAAGGGCACTATGGGAGTTGGGAGGCACTGTGGGAGGTTAAGGGATCTTCAGCTGACTGGAGGCCTGGGAGAAGGAAGGCCTTGGTTCGGGGGTTGAGAACCATTGCTCTAAAGGGGAAAGGAATATTTGGAAAGAAATTCCGATAATGCCAAGGCAAACACTTAAGAAAAAACTGTAGCTACAGTGCCTTGCGAAAGTATTCGGCCCCCTTGAACTTTTCGACCTTTTGCCACATTTCAGGCTTCAAACATAAAGATATAAAACTGTAATTTTTTGTGAAGAATCAACAACAAGTGGGACACAATTATGAAGTGGAACGAAATTTATTGGATATTTAAAAATTTTTTAACAAATAAAAAACTGAAAAATTGGGCTTGCAAAATTATTCAGCCCCTTTACTTTCAGTGCAGCAAACTCTCTCCAGAAGTTCAGTGGGGATCTCTGAATGATCCAATGTTGACCTAAATGACTAATGATGATAAATAGAATCCACCTGTGTGTAATCAAGTCTCTGTATAAATGCACCTGCACTGTGATAGTCTCAGAGGTCCATTTAAAGCACAGAGTGCATCATGAAGAACAAGGAACACACCAGGCAGGTCCGAGATACTGTTGTGGAGAAGTTCAAAGGTTCAAAAGGTCGAAAAGTTCAAGGGGGCCGAATACTTTCGCAAGGCAAAAAAAAAAGCAAAACTGTTAAAAGTATAAGTTGTCAGAACATACCTGATGCAGCTGTGATTCTATCACAGTTTGTTGCAGTTTCTTCATTTCCTTTTCATGAACATTAAGGAAAAGCACTCATCTAGGTAGAGCGAAGTGTTATATGGCCGTCATGAACATTAGGCACACCCTATGTATGTATAATACAATGCCCGGTGAGACCTAACAGCCAGTCAAAGCTTTTATTTGGAGGTTGGGCACCCTTGCTAATGCAAATCCCAACCTTTGAAAAGGCCATATTCACTTAGCTAACTCAATGAGGTGCCAAGCAGATCTGAGCTCAGTGGCAACAGGTATGTGCTGATAGCTTATGCTGTTAGCTACTTGCTGCTGCTGTCAGCTTTGTCATTTTATTTTATCCACATAATCACTTTGAATCAAACCTGTGGGAACAATGATACCAGAAAACTGCAGCTGCAGCAAATAATTGACAGCCTAAACTGTCAGAAAATACATTTTGCATTAGGATTTGGCCCTCCTGACTTTCTGATCACCATCATTACATTTTGGTTGGGTCTACTTATTGCTCAGATCACACAGTTGGCTTATGTTTAGAGCCCCAGTAGCATGGCCCTAAACATACACATAAATCCCTGCTGTAAGCAGGCTTATATAATATGACAAAATATGACAAATCACATTTTGTAGGTAAACAGTTCATACAGCGTTTGCAAATGTGGAGAATCCTTCAGCCTGCCAGTCTTGTACTGCAGTATGGTCCCCTCTGACCTTTATACTTCTGTTAGCTGAGACAATCCCTGCTAAGCCATAGTGTCCCACTCTTGCCTGTCCTATTTCTAGTATGAAGAAAATCAGTATACTTAATTCTTAGCATTTTAATAAATATATAGGATTTGTGCTTCTCACACCAGAGACATCATTGTAAAGCCAGAAGGTGCTGTGGACCAGAGTGGACAGGGGACCAGAATGATCTGGGATCATCAAATCAGTGAGTTGTTAGAATATGACTTTTTCTTTCTCTTGAATATATGCATGTAAATCTGACTGATCTATAGAAAATCATGCAGTTCTGGAATCCAGATAATCACAAATCACGCATTGAATGGACAAATCTCTAAGCATACTATCTTTTTGGCAGCAATTTAACTATAGCTGGATCGTGAAGAAAGGCTTCAGTTTTCTTGTGTCAGACTATGCAAAACAATTCTTAGATCATCATGACGCATGAAAAAATAGCCAGCATCTTGAATGATACGGGTGGGTACTTTCGAAAAGTTTGTGGCCCATGAGCTCATTATATGCATATTGACCTATGATTATATTAGGCAATGTATTTAGATACTTCTAGAGTCCTCTTGCTATTTTTTCTTCTTTTTTTTTCTTCTGAATTCCCTTTTTCATTTCTTTTACTTCTCTTCTTTCTACTTGCTTAGACATTATTTAGAGATTGTGACATGGTCTGATGGTTGTGGGCAGGTTGTGGTGTGATGGGGTTGTCATCATTTCCTCCATGTTTCCCTCCTCCAGGGTCACATGAGAGACCTTTGTTGGGGTGGAGTCTTCTGACTACATTAGTCACTTTAGATAGGGTCACTTGCCTTATACAGGGGGACTTTTACTGGAACAACTGAATGATCTCTGATAAACTCTCCCGATGTTACTGTACATCACTTGCGCACTTAGGAAGGGCATGCAGAGCCCTTGCCCTCTCCACCTGTCCAGTGTATCACTGCTACCTTACTCATGCTACTCTCACTGCAGAAGGAGTGCCCACAACACCTCCCTCACTGCAAGAGGCTATCTCACCTGTCACATGTACACACTTATGTCAGACTTCTAGAAAAAACTTTGTTAGCCTTGGTAACCACTGTATCTTCACACTGTATGAACACTTGTGCCATTATCTTCATACCCCATGTGCTTTTAGTTATCTGAAGTGTAGCTATGTGTGTTAATTACTTGAATGACACCCCTTTAGTAACTGATCAGGTAAAGGCAACATTTAAATGCTGTATTTGAAATAATTAACATAATGACAAATACAGACAGCAGTCCAAAATAAAGTGCAGTCTTTTCCCTAACATCCCTAGTCCCTAACTTCAGACTTGTGGCTGCCCCAGTATACCTGCATAGGAAAGAGTCCATGGTGGCAGTATCCAGGATTGGCATCTTCAAAACAGACTGCAGGTAACAGCAATCTTCCAAGGTAGTGGGAGCTCTGACCTTTGCATGGCACTGGAAATCCAGACTCTGGAAACAGCAATGAGCAAGGCCTTGTCTCTCCTCTTAGTACTGGCCTCCTTAGTATGACATGTACCTTAGTAATACAAAACGCTAGGGTCTCCGTCCCTTTTATAGCACAGAGAAACAGGGGGTTGGACCCAAGAAAACTTGGCAAGAAAAAACTCAGGAAATCTAATTAACCCCAACCTTCCCAATCGGGGCAGAGTTACCTGCCTGCCTTGTCGCTGCTGATAAAATGCTAGGTTGTAAAGATTGCAACACTTTGTGGAAAGTTTTACTGATTGATGCAGACTTGATGCTACGCTGATCTACTTAGCCAACTACACTGTTATCTACTGTATATCACAACTGCTGATCAATGTTATATTGGTGCTTGTTTTGACTTTTACCATTTTTTTGCTTTCAATTGTCTTTTAAAAGTTTAATACAAATTCTGAAAGTAAATTTAGACGTATACTGTTTATTCAGAGGAAAAAGATGTGCTAATTCACCTGTGGATTTATGCTATCTGTCACCATTGAGGAGATTTCAACTTACTTTCTGTTACAGATACACAGCAGGAAATTAGTGAAAATCTCCCCAAAGTACCCAAAATCCAACCATTGACAACCATCTCCAGAACAGCTGTAAGTTTCTAGCTTTCTCTTTTTCCTGTCCTAGTAACTGTGACAACTTGCATAGGAAATGAAAAAGAAGAAAATAGTGGCACACTGCAGTGAAGTCAAAATATAAAGAGTCCTTTATTGTCACCATGCCAGACAAAAAGAAACACAGGAACTGGTTGGCACGTTTCACACAAATCACTCATGCTTACTTATAAGTAAGCGCGAGTGATTTGTGTGAAACGCGTAAACCAGTCCCTGTGATTTTTTTTTTTCTGGCATGGTGACAATAAAGGACTCTATATATTTTTACTTCACTGCAGTGTGCCACCGTTTTCTTTTTCTTCATTTGCATCTTTGGTGGCGAGTCGGGGTTAGCACCTGCAGTAGTCAGCAATTTATTGATTACCTGAGCGGTGTATGGACTGTGGTTGAACTTGCATAGGAAGCAAGAGGAAATATTCCCAGTGGGTCACAGACAGCAACATAAATCTAA
The DNA here is from genome assembly GCF_965119305.1 of Pelophylax lessonae. Classification (NCBI taxonomy): domain Eukaryota; kingdom Metazoa; phylum Chordata; class Amphibia; order Anura; family Ranidae; genus Pelophylax; species Pelophylax lessonae. The sequence continues at coordinate 585,260,642 of NC_138770.1, forward strand.
AATATAATTTACTTGAGTTCAATTGGGTAAGCAAATGCTTTTCAGAGGGATATAGGGGCCCCCTTCATCAGGGCTGGAGAGTTCAGCAATGCAGTGGCACTTTTAGGCCTCTTACACACAATACTCCTGTTTGAGTATCTACTTTTTCCAGACGTTTTTTTTTTTTTTTTGTATTTATTTGCTTGTATTTGTGCGTATTTGCATACATTGAGGCTTAAATTACTGACCAAAAATGCAGATTTTTCTATTTTGTTCTTACTGAAGAATGCACAGTGCTTGTTTACGCACCTGTGTGCACAGGCACATTACAATTAACCACTTGCCGACCGCCGCACGACTATTTACGGCGGCGGTCAGCCCCTCACAGGCAAAGCGATGTAGGGCTACGTCGCTAGCCTGTGAGGCTCTAGGGAGCGAGCGCGTGCCGTCCGAGGCGCGCTCCCGCTCCCGCACGGTCACGGACTCTACCACGCATGTGCCCGGCGGGCCCGATGTCCGCCGGGCACTCGCGATCGTCCGTTACACTGGGAGAAAGGCAGGCGGCTAATGTAAGCAAAGCCGCCTGTCATTCTCCCCTGTGTAAGAATGGTGATCATACGGTTCTGCTATGTAGGACCGTTGATCACTGTTCTTACACATCAAGCCACAGCCAATCACAGTTAGAAACACGCCCCTAGGGACATACTTAACCCCTCCCTCTCAAAAAAAGTTAACCCCATTCACTGCCAATGTCATTTTTACAGTAACAGTGCATATGTATAGCACTGATTACTGTAGTAATGTCACTGGTAACCCCAAAAGTGTCAAAAATGTCAGTCAAGGGTCCGATCTGTCCGCCCCAATGTCGCAGTCACGCAAAAAAAAATCGCAGATCGCCGCCATTACGCGTTAAAAAAAAAAACAACAAAAATGACAAAAATCTTTCCCTCTGTTAGTAAACGCAATAACTTTTGCGCAAACCAATCAAAATACGCTTTTGCGATATTTTTTTACCAAACATATGGTTAAAAAAAAAAAATTGGCCTAAAATGTTAAAAAATTTAGATTTTTAAATTTTTTGGGGGGAATTTCATATAAAAAAATGTGAAAAATATTGTTATTTTTGCAAAATTGACGCTCTTTTTTTGTTTACAGCGCATGATCAAAAAATCACGCAGGTAATCAAATACCACCAATAGAAAGCTCTGTTTGTGGGAAAAAAAGGACGTCAAATTAGTTTAGGTACAGCGTCGCACGACCGCGCAAATGTCCGTTAAAGTCAAGCAGTGCCGAATCGCAAAATAGGCCCTGGTCAGGAAGGGGGTAAAATCTTCCGGGGCTTAAGTGGTTAATGGGCTGTGTTTTAGCTCAGAAAAAAAAAAAACTGTACTGAGCTTTTTCAAGCTGCGAGATGCTCAAACAGGAGTATCGTGTGCAAGAGGCCTTATTATTCAATTATTATTTCCAGAGGGACCGCTTCTCTGGGTCCCAAGAACAAAAGAGATCATCATCATTTGCCACAACAAATCACGATAACCCAAGTAGCCCAGGCTCCTCTCTACTCCCATTATTCAAGCAGCAAAATGACAGAGGTTCTAACCCTATCCCCACAATATCTAAGGCTGGCCATACACTATACAATTTTCTTATTCAATTTCCTTTAGATTTACCTTAAACTATGTAGTGCAAGGGCCTGCCCTACTGCATACAAATTGAAAGTGTTTAGGTTTGACCCTATATTACATGGTTTTGGTAAATCTAAAGGAAAGTTGAACAAAAAAATTGTATAGTGTATGGCCAGCCTTAATCTAGAAGGTTTAAAAAAAAAAGAATTTTAGGTTAAAAAAAAGAAGGTAGCTGGATTTTTATCTCTAATTACATGTTAACAACTAACTGTAGTTTGCAGTTGGTAATGAAAATGATGCTACTTGTTTCCATTGCTTACATTTCCATACAGCATTTGCAAATATTACACCATTTGTAAGTAGAAAAGCAGACAAGAAAATGGATTAAGATTGCTAAAACATAACAGGAAATGTATACAGTTCACCACAAACCAGGTTTTCATTCAAGATGCTTTCAGACAACCTCACTTTTGTTCTCCTTCGCTTGTTACATTTCCGACCAATCACACTGATCATTTTACAGATTTTGAATGTAAATAGATGATAATAGCCGAACAGTATATTTCAAAGAAGGTTCACACAAATCAAGTCCATAAAAATCACACCAAGAAATTTTGACTTCATTAGATGACCTGAATAGAATGTAATCTTGTGCCAAAGTTTGTAATAGCAAGAAAAAGAAGAAAAAAAAAATAAAAGTGAATACTTGAAACATATGTTACTAAATGACTTAACTCCCCCATCCAATGGTTTCCTGTGCTTTATAATAAAAGTGGTTTGAAAAACACGCATGCAGCCAGCTGTGGGGTGGAATGCCCGACATATGTTCCTACAGGAAGACTTCCTTATTGTCCGTGTAAATATGAATCAACCCCAAAGAATGGTCCAACCTTTTGATGAGCTGTCCTTTGACTTTGTAATTTTTCTTTTTGTAGGAGAGAACACAGCTGTTATGTTCAAAGATGATGATGTTAAACGTTCAAAAGCAGAGGAGGGGAAATTCAGCACAAGGAAAGATAAAATAAATAAGTAAAAAAATGTAATGTGCATCCTAAGCAATAAAATAATAACCTTTTGTATCTCTTACATCTGCACATTTGTAGACAGTGTTTATGTCATCCCTTAACAGGCATGGATTTCTTTCAACGTGTATTTTACATTAACGTAATTGTAGCCAATAACCCGTACTGTTTGGCAAAAGTTAAGATTTTTTTTTTTTAATGAAACAAAAGTCCAATGTATGGAGTTTTTTTTCTTTGCTTAAAAGACATGCAATGCAGAGCTCTGGGGTGTTGATTTACAGCCTATACATATTGCGGTTTAGTAACTGCTTTATCAGATTTTGGACCACGCTACTGAGATTTGAAGCTTTCGTACTTTGGCAGGAAAACCTAGCTTTGTCAATGGAGAAATGTTCTCATGCTAAGCTATACAGTCAACAACGTTCACCTTCTCTGAGCCCTTCTGGCACATGATACGGATAATCCACATCTTGTGCCAAAAGTTTGTTTTTCAAAAAAACTTAAAGGATGTTTGCTGGAACACTAGCTATGAAAAAGCCAAATTGCCAAACATTGCGTATATATAAATAATATATATATATATATATATATATATATATATATATATATGAAAAAATAACAAAGAGAAATAAAGAAAAGTCAAAGAATAAGAGGAGACTGTTCTATAATAAGGTTACCAGATGGTTTAGGGCCATCAAAGACAGCTGAGCTTGTTATGGTTCATTAACTTCTCCTACTGAATTCTGGAACTTGATGTCCTTCTTGTCTTAGGGAGATAAAGAATGAGGGCTTAAAAGCATGAAAGTTAAAAAGTCATAACTGACTTGCTGATGATGCCATGGAATTTCGAAGAAAAAATCTTATCAATAGCGCACAAGGTATTTTGAATTTAACATGACTGCTTTCCAGATGTACATAGGTGGAGATTCAGTGACAGCTTTGAGATGGGAGGTGTATGGCAAACATATGTGTATTGGTAGCTTAATATGTAATAATTTTTCAGTTGAGGGGGTCAATAGCATGCAATTTATAAACATACTTGCCATCCAGATCCTAAATGGAAAACACAGGTTATCTCTGGCAATGCAAAGAAATACACTGAGAATGCACTAATTGTTTTATTTCACATTGAATCATTGTAAAACGTAGGTGTGTGTGTGAATTAATAAGAATCTGCTCCATTCAGTAAATTTGTTTCATTCACTGGACATCCAGTTTTATTGATTTTTGACTCCATTGCTTTCAGAAGAAGATCAAGCTCTCCCCTTCCCATATTTATACCAGCAACAGAGGCAATACTTACAAAAAACACACTGGATAAAGGCTGATTTTTGTACCCGCTGTAAAATTATTTTTTAAAGCAGTTTATTGGAGGACACAGCACCTACTGGTATATGCCCTACTTCTAGACGTTCTGACACAAACCAGGGACCAGGGATCTGGCGCCATCCTCACCCAGGCCAGTTCTTCACCAGTCTTTGTGTCCCTGGTGCCAGCATGTTTGCGCATGCGCAAGTAGCCATACATGTAAAACTCAGAATGTTACATAGTTGGTAAGGTTGAATAAAGACACTAGCCCATACAGTTCAACCTGTGTAAATGTATGTGTGTTCACATCGATAATCATTTCCCATATCCTTGTATATTGTGTTCACTAAGATGCACATCCAATAGTCTTTTGAAACTATCAAAACTTCCTGCTGACACCACCGATTGTGGAAAGGAGTTTCACATTCTTGCTGCCCTGACAGTAAAAAAAGCCCTTAATGCAGAGTTCCAGTCATTTTTTTTGTTTATTTAAAGTCAGCAGCTACATAAATTGCACCTGCTGACTTTTAATAAACAGCCACTCACCTGTCCCATGATCCAGCGGTCCACTCACCCCAGCCGTGCTCTCCCTGTGTCCTCACTCGGGGGCGCCAGCATCTCTACTATGGGCACTCCGCTGTGAGAACTTGTGGCTCCACTGCGCATGTGAGAGTGGTGCTGTACTCTCCGACTAGTCCCAAAGTCTTCTAGGACCTGTCATGTGTCCCAGAAGACTTTGGGAAGGAGAACCTCCTCTTCCGATTGCCTAAGGCGACCGGCACGGAAATGGGAGCAGGTACCTGTCAAAATTGGGTACCTGCTCCCCCCCCCCTCCTCCTTTAAAAGCTCAGTTTCACAAACAGGAGTCAGAGAAGGGGCCTTAAAGTGATTGTAAGGACTCGTTGTTTTTTTTTTTTTTAATTAACAAACATGTTATAACTCCCTGCTCTGTGCAGTTGGTTTTTCACAGGGAAGCCTGGATCCTCCTCTTCTTGGGTCCCTCAATGCTGCTCCTTGCCCCTCCCTCCCATCAAGTGTCCCCACAGCAAACAATGCATGCCACCCCATGGATTGGAGCTCGACCCTCTCCTAAGATGATGATGGAACTGAATTAATTAGGCTTAATTGACTTTAATTTACATAATATAATAAGTAGTGTGACTGGTTCAATCCTCATGTGTAAGTCATAATCTTTAATTGTATACAAATGTACAATACACAAACACTCACATAATACAACATGTATATAAAACTTATATATCCGCCACTGGCTCCTCCTCAGACCCAAATATAAGGGACAATATATCAATGATTGAAAAATAAAGCATTCATTTACACTGAGTAATTATTAAATGGTTGGTCAAATGACCAAACGTCCCATGTGAAAGAATGTGTCTGAGTCCTTTATTTAAGGCTCTCCCTGTAGGTTGAGTGGACCCAGAAACAAGGAAAAGGGATGTTACTGTATGATGAATTGTTATCCATGCACATGCAAATGTGAAAAACACATTAAGGGTTAAATTGACAATCCAACCTCTGTGGTAGTGATGGATGAACACGGGCCGGGGCGGTTCGCGAACGTTAGCCGCAAACTTTCTCAAATATCCGCAAACCGCAAGTTTGCGGCGGGCCCCATTGACTTTAATGGGAGGCGAACTTTAAAAACCTTTAGGTCATATTTGCAGCCACAAAAGACTTACTAGCTGTGCATAAATAGTCCCACCACATGGACAATGTCATAACAGAAGTATTGCAATTGGAGAAGTTGCCCTAAAATTTTTTTTTTTTTTTTTTTTTTACAGGAAAAAAATGTATTTTTTTTCCTAAATCAGCCAGAACTGACAGCAGCCGGTAAATACATGTCAAATACATATAGGGTCCATTCACACATCTGTAAAATGGGTCCGCATTCATTCAGCAATTTGGCGTAACGTTTACAGACCCATTGATTTTCAATTCCAGTCTGAAAAATTGAGGCATTCACAGGATAAAGAAGTAAGTGTCGGCCATTTCAGGCCCCAAAAATTAGCCCACATGCGTTTACCTGACAGCTAAGAATGTTGTATTCTGTGGCCGAAGGTACATTAGGCATTCACAGGATACAGAAGTCTCGGCCAGTACAGGCCCCAAAAATTAGCCCACAGGCATTCACCTGACAGCTAAGAACTTTGTATTCTGTGGCTGGAGGTACATTAGGCATACACTGGGTACAGAAGTAAGTGTCGGCCAGTACAGACCCCAAAAATTAGCCCACATGGGTTTACCTAACAGCTAAGAACGTTGTATTCTGTGGCTGAAGGTATATTAGGCAATGACAGGATCCAGAAGTAAGTGTCCGCCATGAAAGGCCCCAAAAATTAGCCCACATGGGTTTACCTGACAGCTAAGAACGTTGTATTCTGTGGCTGAAGGTACATTAGGCATTCACAGAATACAGAAGTAAGTGTCGGCCATGTAAAGCCCCAAAAATTAGCACACATGGGTTTACCTGACAGCTAAGAATGTTGTATTCTGTGGCTGAAGGTACATTAGGCATTCATAGGATACAGAAGTAAGTGTCAGCCATAAAAGGCCCCAAAAATTAGCCCACATAGGTTTACCTGACAGCTAAGAATGTTGTATTCTGTGGCTGAAGGTACATTAGGCATTCATAGGATACAGAAGTAAGTGTCAGCCATAAAAGGCCCCAAAAATTAGCCCACATAGGTTTACCTGACAGCTAAGAAGGTTGTATTCTGTGGCTGGAGGTACATTGGGCATTGACAGAAAAAATAATTGTCGGCCATGAAAGGCCCCAAAAATTAGGCATTCAATGGACATGAAATGCCTCTTATGCTGCTGTATTTACCGAAGACAAGGACCATGAATTGTTGTGGGTGAATGGCGGTGTGGCGGATATTTGTGGCCTGTCATGAGGAATTGGAATCAAACATGGTCTACTGGTCACATGTGTTGAATTCCTCAGAGATCCATGCCTCATCCATTTTTATAAATGTGAGGTAGTCAGCGCTGTCATGAGCTAGGCGAGTGCACTTATCTGTCACGATCCCCCTGCTGCGCTGAACATCCTTTCGGACAGGACACTGGATGGGGGGCAAGCCAACATTTCCATTGCAAATTGTGCAAGCTCTGGCCAGAGGTCAATCCTGCCCACCCAGTAGTCCAGGGGTTCATCACTCCTCAGAGCGTCCACATCGGCCGTTAACCCGATGTAGACGGACACCTGTCGGTCTAGGCGTTCCATTAAGCTGGATCCGGAGTACAGCTGTCAATAGGTCGGCTGAAAGAAGGATCTCATATCTGAAGTGACCAACACATATTCAAACTGTCAGGGTCCGGACTGGTAGCAGGAGCGATGCAGGGAGTGGATCCACTGTGTCAGTGAGGGATTGGCGTGGACCGTACCGGAGGATCGGTTCTAAGTAGTTACTGGTTTTCACCAGAGCCCGCCGCAAGGCGGGATGGGCTTGCTGCGGCGGTAACTACCAGGTCGTGTCCTCTGGTAGCGGCTCAACCTCACCGACTGCTGATATAGGCGTAGTACAAAAGGGACAGGCAGAGGCGTAGTCAGACGTAGCAAAGGTCAGGGCAGGCAGCACAGGTTCAGAGGCGATAGTCGTTAGCAAAGGGTTCGGCAACAGGCAAAGGATTACACAAATAACGCTTTCACTAAGGCAACAAGGCAACAAAGATCCGGCAATGGCTGGAAGGGGCAGGTCACTTATATAGGAAACAGGAAACATGTCACAGGAAACAGGTCACAGGAAACGGGTCACAGGAAACAGGAAACAGGTCACAGGAAACAGGTCACAGGTCACAGGAAACAGGAAACAGGAAACAGGTCACAGGAAACAGGAAACAGGTCACAGGAAACAGGAAGGGAGGTTTGGACCAGGCACCAATTACTGGTGCACAGGCCCCTTAAATTTCAAACGACCTGCGCGTGCGCGCCCTATGGTGCAGGGGCGCACGCTCCGGGAACCATGTGAGCGGGGAGCGGAGGAGGGAGCCGGAGCGGGCACAGGTGAGTGGATCTGGAACGAACGCTGCGAGCGCTCCGGTCCAGAAGCAGGGACCGGAGCGCTCAGCGTTACACAAACTGCCCTCTTCTTGCAGGCGCTGTTGGATTGCTACCCACAACTGTTTCTCTGTGAGTGGAAATTCCTCTGCCAGCGCACGCAAAAGCAGAATGCAGCATTTCTCGCAGCAAGGCCTGGAAGTGCTGCATTCTGACCGCCCTCTGTGATGATGGTAACATTTCTGCCATTTTTTATTTGTACCAGGGGTCTAAGTACATTGCCACCCAGTACTGGTCCTTGCCCTTTATGCTTTTTATACGGGGGTCCCCATTAAAACACTGGAGCATTAAGGCCCCCATTCACACTAAACTGGATGCAGTGTAGTAACCTGGCTCCAGCTCGTCATCAAGGATAATCTCGTCCTCGTGTTCCTCCCTCCATCCACGGACAACACCAGGGATCCCAGACAGGTTTAAGCATGCTCGTCTTGCTCCTCCTCATCCGCCCCGGCACCATCCTACTCTGACTACTCTTTAGACTCCTGTTGATGACTTGTCTCAGATGGAATATCACCCCCTGGGAATTCATCCAACATTGCGACTTCCTTATCTTCCCGCTCCTGCTCCTCGATGGCTTGATCAATGACATGACGCAATGCAAGCTCCAGAAAGAAAGCGTAAGGTACAATGTCACCGATGGCGCCCTGTCCGTTACTGACCAGTTTGGTGATCTCATCGAATGGCCGCAGAAGTCGCGCATGAGCAGCCACTGGCAAGGTGAAAAAAACTCAAGCTCCCCAGAACCTGTTCTGCCGCAGAGCTCATACAGGTAGTCGTAAACTGCACGTTTCTGCTGGAGCAGCCTATCAAGCATATGCAATGTTGAGTTCCATTGCGTCGGGCAGTCAGGTTGTGTCGCCGCTGAATGTCAGCAAGGCGAGCCATGGCTGTGTAAGATCTTCTGAAATGTCCAGAGATTTTCCTGGCCTGCCGCAAGACGTCCTGGACCCCAGGGTATTTGGCACCAAATCACTGCACGACCCAGTTCAGGACGTGTGCCATGCATGTCACATGTGTAATTTTGCCCTGTTTCAGCGCACTTAGCAGATTGGCACCGTTGTTGCACACCACTTTACCAACTGTCAAATTGAGCGGTGTCAGCCACTGATCTGCCTGTAAATGCAAAGCTGAAAGGAGTGCAAGAGCAGTGTGGCTCTTGGCTTCCAGGTACAACATACGCAGCACAGCATGGCAACGTCTCACCTGGCATGTGGAATAGGTTCTGGGGATCTTGGGCAGCGCAGCGGAAGAGACGGTAGCAGCGGAAAAGGAGGAGTCAGCCGAGGAGGAGAGGGAGGATGAAGTAGGAGGAGGAGAAAAAGAGGCAGGCCTGCATGTAATCCGTGGCCGTAAAACCAAATCTACACGGGTGCCACGGTTTACATGCTTGACGGCCATCAGAAGGTTCACCCAGTGGGCAGTAAAAGTGATATACCTTCCCTGCCCGTGCTTGCTAGACCATGTGTCTGTGGTCAAATGTATCTTGGCACCGACACTGTGTGCCAGAGATACATCCACTTGCCGCTGAACATGGCCATACAGCTCTGGAATGCCCTTCTGCGAGAAATATTTCATGCTTGGGACTTTCCATTGTGGTGTTCCAATGGCCACAAATTTCCGAAAGGCCTCCGAGTCCACCAGTTGATATGGCAGTTGGCGGGCTATCAGTTCCGACAAGCCAGCAGTCAAACGTTGGGCAAAAGGGTTATCCGGCGTCATCATTTTTTTTACGTTACAACATTTGGGCCACGGAAGCCTGCCTTTTTCCAGAACAACGTGAGGACGGCATGATGGAAGGTGGAGTGGAGGACAATTGTGAGGAGAGAGGAGAAGGAGAAGGAGAAGAGGCTGGACGGTGACAGCCTGGAGTGTGGCTTTGTGGGTTCTGACAGCAGTGCTCCCACTGGGCTCGGTGATGGGAGTTCAGGTGCCTTCTTAAGGCGGTCGTCCCTAGGTGAGTGTTGGGCTTACCGCGACTTATGCGTTGACTGCAAAGGCTGCAGATGGCAACACTGTTGTCAGCAGCGGACACATTAAAAAAAGCCCACACTGCGGAGCCATGTGCAGGCATCCTGGGAGCGCCAGATGTGACTGTACATGGTTGATGGCTCGCTCCTGATACATTTGCAGTCTGCTTTGTCCCTCCTGTGCAATGCAAGTTCTGCCTGCTTCTCCTCCCTCTCTGCTGGTCTGTCTCTCCCTCTGAACTCCCCTCCTCTTCCTCTCTTGTGGCCACCCATGTGACGTCCATAGACATGTCATCATCCACGTCACCTTCCCCACCACTAACATTCAAGATCTCGGAGTAGGCAACAACAGCGGGGTCCAACCTCCTTGGGCTGATCTGGGTACTGTCGTCAGACTGCTGAGTGGCAGCTGTTGCAACCTCCTCTTCCTGATCCGATGCCAAGAATGGCTGCATTTTGCAAATGTCATGTGATGGATCGGAAAATAATTCCAGTGACTCAAGCGGAGGGTATATGGTGGTGGTGTCTTTGGGGGTGCACACAGCAGAGAGTGAAGAGGGTGCAGATAGAGAGGATGAGGAGGGCGCAGAAGAGGAAGGCTGAGTGAGCCACTCAACCAAGTCTGGTGCGTCCTTTGAGGTAATCGAACGCACCTTCTGAAACTTCACACTTTGGCTCCGGCCTACTGCTCCTGCCCTACCCCTACCACCCCTGTGTAAGGGCCTGCCTCTTCCTCTGCCTGTCCTTTTTTAAATGATCCTGTGACAAAAGTCTCTAGAAAAGCGCAGTATATGTGGAAGAAGGTATATAACACCCTGCTTCAATCTGTGGTATTGGGGGGCCACTGGTCTATCACACCAGTTGTACAAAAAATTGGCCAGTGAGTTTGGCACTGTGTGTAGCACAGTCAACGCAGCAAAAGAGGCAATATTGTTGCAGGACACAAATACACTTATAAAAGTATACTCAGATAACACCCCACTTCAATATGTGGTATTGGGGGGCCACTGGTCTATCACACCAGTTGTTCAAAAAATTGGCCAGTGAGTTTGGCACTGTGTGTAGCAGAGTCAAGGCAGCAAAAGAGGCAATATTGTTGCAGGACACAAATACACTTATAAAAGTATACTCTGATAACACCCCGCTTCAATATGTGGTATTGGGGGGCCACTGGTCTATCACACCAGTTATAATACTTTAAAAGTGCTTTTGTCACTGTTTGTAGTATTGCTGCAGAAACACTCAACACACCAGTCACAATGCTGCACAGTGCACAATACAAATCCACTATAATATGCTTTCTATATTAGAAAGTATATTATAAGTGTATTACACCCCTATATAGTGCACTGCACACCTATAACAAATACCAGTCCTTAAAATGACTTTTGTGGACCTTAACAGAGCGATTTGTGTCACTGACGAATCTGTCCCTGGTGCACACAGCAGACCTCTCCCTACACTGACAAAAGAGACAGTACACCTATACCAAATACCAGCCCTTAAAAATGACTTTTGTGGACCTTAACAGAGCGATTTGTATCACTGACGATCTGTCCCTGGTGCACACAACAAACCTCTCCCTACACTGACAAATGAGACAGTACACCTATACCAAATACCAGCCCTTAAAAGGACTTTTGTGGACCTTAACAAGCGATTTGTGTCATGACTATCTGTCCCTGGTGCACACAGCAAACCTCTCCCTACACTGACAAAAGAGATAGTAAACCTATACCAAATACCAGCCCTTAAAAGGACTTTTGTGGACCTTAACGAGCGATTTGTGTCACTGACAGTCTGTCCCTGCTGCACACAGCCAACCTCTCCCTACACTGACAAAAAGCAGAATGTGAAATAGCTGCCAGCTCAGATCTATTTATAAGGTAGGGGGTATGTCCATGTGCTGAAATGTTTCAATTGGCTGTCCCGTTCTACCTGATGGCTGTGTCAAGGGTCAAAGTTCTCCCCAATGTAAACTAATATGGCCGCCGCGAACAATGCCATATGTTCGCAAAATCGGCGGGCTGCGAACAAGCAAAGTTTGCCGCGAACCGCAAGACCATCCCTATTCTGTGGTCCAGTGGAGATATTGAGACATGGCCGTGTCTACTGGTGTAACAGCCAAGTGGTGTCTCCGTCTCCTTCACACAGGCATGAACTCAAAATACACAGTCCCACTCCTTCAGTGTCCACGAACTCCCATTTGGACACATAGGTGCCTCCATGAGGTCAAACAACCACACAGCAAAGTGGATGATAATGTCCTTATTAGGAGCTTCCTAATACATTATGGAGTCCTATAGTTGTGCATGGAGTATCTGATTAATATATCCTTTTCCCAGGAAGCTCACTGCCTCCTTGTTGTGTTATTCCCCTAGGTGTACATTGTGGGTAATGGAAGCACCACCGTTTAGTAAGCGAAGAATAACACCCCTAATAAGTATGCCATATATTGGGCTGCAGTATGTCTTAAAGATGATGGAAAAGGCACTTATCCTTCAGGGGGGGTTAGGTTGGGTTGGTTCCAGTCAACATTTCCCAGGAGAAATGTCCAAGGAATTCCACAGATGTGTGAAGGGACTCCCACATGGTTCCTCATAGGGGGTTTCGCCAGGAGTCCTGGGCTGCTTATGAGCCTCTGAAGCAGCCAGGACTCCCAGCTAAACCGGTCAGGCGACCAGAAACCTAACTACTGGCTTTCCCCCTATGATGACCCAAATTTGTATGCAATTAAAGATTATGACTTACACATAAGGATTGAACCAGTCGCACTACTTTATTTATTATGTATATTAATGTCAATTAAGCCTAATTAATTCAGTTCCATCATCATCTTAGGAGAGGGTCGAGCTCCAATCCTTGGGGTGACATGCATTGTTTGATTTCTATTGTGGAGTAGCTCCCCTTGTTTATTTTGAGATTTAAAGACCTTGTAGGACTTTTTGTGTATGGGTGTGTTGTCCCCACAGCAAGCAGCTTGCTATGGGGGCACCCGAGCCGAACTGCAGCTCCGTTTGTCCATTCAGACACGAAGCTGCCTTTTGAACCCCACCCCCTCTCTCTCCTGATTGGCTAACTGACTTTGATTGACAGCCGCCGTGGCTGTGTCTCAGTCAATAAGGAGAGAGAGTCCCGGATGGCCGAGGGACTCGTGGACATCGCTGGAGAGAGATGGGGCTCAGGAAAGTATAATGGGGGTATGAGGGAGGCTGCTACACACAGAAGGCTTTTTATCTTAATGCAAAAAATTCAGCTCCTTTAAAGTGGAAGTTCCACTTTTGGTTAGAACTCCACTTTAAGGTTAAACTGCTTTTCCTCCATTTTCATTGAGTCTCTAGGGAGAATAACAAAAACAGTGACATGATACATTGCAATCTGTTAGGATTACATTACGGTATCAAACCATTTCACCTCAATTTTGTTCCTAGTGCTTTGTCCAGTGCCCTGCCTGCACTTTTACTGGCAGCCTGTAAAAAAATTGACATTTTTCTTATGCCAGTAAATGCCAGTGACATGAAAAGGTTGCCAGTAAAAAATATGGCTGTGATGCTCGGCATGCATAATTTTGGTCCGGAGCCATCTGGGACCATCTGAGTGCCAGCTACGGTGGGGGGTGGGTCTGGTGGAGGTGGAGGCAGTGCCTGCATGTGTCGTGTGAAGTCATGGTGCAAGGCAGCCGAGCAAAGCGGCTGGACCCTTGTGTGCAGGTCTGCGGGACGGCAGCAAGGCAAGGCGGGAGCGGGACTGTCATATCTGTTTGGACTGGATTGAAGGGACAATCTGGTGTGGAGTGATACTGTTACTGTGACTTAGGAGGGGACGTGTCGTGTCAGGAAGGTATCATCGTCATCTTTGCTGCAGCACAGCCTTTCTAAACCAGGGTACACAGGCACACCGGGGTGCCTTGAGGCTTCTTCAGGGGTGCCTTGGCAAAATGCTTAAAACTTAATCAAAAATTGTATACAAGTCAGCAGGTGGATGAAGCTTGCCTTTTAGTTACACAAAGCCATAGGTTTTCATGAATTACCATTACAACTTTCTAGACAGTGGCATTAGTGGCATTGGGGAGGGGGGTTGGCTGACCGGGGCTATAGCCCTGGGTCTCGTCTAGGCGGCAGGCAGGTCCAATCCGATCGGATCCTCCACTCCACTGGCCCAACCTCTCCTGCACTGGTTGCTAGTATCGCCTGCCGCTTGGCGTCTATAAACCAGTGACGTCATCGTCGTCACATGACAGCCAGGAGAGAGCGAGGCCCCAGCATTCAGAGCGGAGGAGGATTTAAATTCCTCCTCCATGGCTAAAATTGGCTTCACCCACTTCCCTCCAATGCCTTGAGACTCAATCTTCTCCGGGCAGCAGCAGAGGGAAGGGGCAGGGAGCATCAATTAATAATTATGGGGGGTCAAGGGCAGAGGAGAGAGCCCGGCTGCTATGAGGAGTCAGTGCTGTAGGAAGGTAAGAGAGGGATCTTCTATCGATGGGGGCTGCTTAGTCTCACATGCTTCCTTTTTTCTTCTTGCTCCTGACAACGCTGAGACTTTTGTTGGCTAACTTTTGTTTCCATTGTGGGAGGCTCATTTTCCTTGTCCTTTCAAGTAGAAAAAAAAAAAACATTGAATGTGCCTGTCTACACACGGGATCAGAAGAGGGTCACAGCCATCCACTGATCCTTTCTATGTCCCCCAATTCACAGAGAAGAAGGGGTACCTGTAATATTCTTTGCTGACCTACTTTCTTTTTTTGGTATTTGGTCACCTCCTGTGGGTTTTTTTTTTTTTGCGCTAGAAACAAAAAAAAAAAAAACTATTTTGAAAAAATTATATTTTTTACTTTCTGCTTTTAACCCCGGAAGATTTTACCCCCTTCCTGACCAGGGGTTTTTTTGCGATTTTTTACTGCGTGACTTTAACGGACAATTGCGCGGTCGTGCGACGCTGTACCTAAACAAATTTCACGTCCTTTTTTTCCCACAAACAGAGCTTTCTTTTGGTGGAATTTGATCACCTGTGCGATTTTTTGATCATGCGCTATAAACAAAAAAAGAGCGTAAATTTTGCAAAAATAACAATATTTTTTACTTTTTTTATATGAAATTCCCCCCAAACAAAATGTAAAAATCAAAATTTTTTAACATTTTCGGCCAATTTGTTTTATGCTACATATGTTTGGTAAAAAAAAAATCGCAAAAAGCGTATTTTGATTGGTTTGCGCAAAAGTTATCGCGTTTACTAACAAAGGGAAAGATTTTTGTCATTTTTGGTGGTTCTTTATTTAATGAGTAATGGCGGCGATCTGCGATTTTTTTTGCGGTACTGCGACATTGCGGCGGACAGAGCGGACCCTTGACTGACATTTTTGACACTTTTGGGGGTACCAGTGACATTACTGCAGTAATCAGTGCTATACATATGCACTGTTACTGTAAAAATGACACTGGCAGGGAAGGGGTTAACTGTATTGGAGAGGGAGGGGTTAAGTGTGTCCTAGGGGCGTGTTTCTAACTGTGATGGGACAGGTCTCCTATTGTAAAAACAGAGATCAACGGTTCTACATAGTAGAACCGTCTGATCTCCATTTTTACACAGGGGAGAATGACAGGCGGCTTGTTTACATAAGCCATCCGCCTTTCTCCCGCTCTACCGACGATCGTAGTGTGACCGGCGGACATCGGGTCCACCGGTCACACGCCCGGACTCCTCTATGAAAGAGCTGTGGCGGGCGCGCGCTCACCTGCTATTGGCTCAAAACCCGGTGACAGGCTAGCGACGTAGACCTACGTCACTCTGCCTGGCCGGGGCTGACTGCCGCAGTAAATATACTGTGCGCAGTCGGCAAGCGGTTAAACATATCCAATAAAAAAATGTTAAAAATCTAATTTCTTCATCAATTTAGGGCCATATGTATTCTGCTAGATTTTTTTGTTGAAAAAAACCCAATAAGAGCATATTGATTGGTTTGCGCAAAAGTTTTCGCATCTACAAACTAGGGGATAGATTACTTTATTTTTTTTACTAGTAATAGCGGCGATCAGCTACTTATAGCGGGACTGCAACATTGCAGTGGACACACACTTCAGGGGGCATAAGGTGGTGCTTGGGCGGGACCTACTTTAAAATGTGGGAGGGGTTATCAAATGTTTATTTCAGGCTGAAGCCCCTGGTCTTTTTTGCACCAAGCAATGCCCCTGACTGGCATCCTAACAACCAATGATGTTAGTTAATAAGGAGGATGTCTGTTGCCTCCACAGCATTATTGTTTGAACCTCCTCTGCCCCTCTTCATCAGCACTGGGGTCACATTAGCTGATTGATGGAGAGAAACTGAGGGAGAAGAGAAACATTGGAAAACGAGTCAGTACATACTAGTGTGCAAAAGTGTATTTGCTTTGGAAGAAAAAAATCACCTCTAACGACGGGTGTCCTACGTGCGTGTATTTTGCTGCAATATGTACAACTATTAGAATAGTTTTTTAAAGTTTTGGAATGGGGTGCTTCGAGACTGTCCATCATTTTAAAGGGCGTCTTGACTTAAAAAAAGGTTGAGAAACACTGCTGCTGCACATTGCTGTCAATGTCAATGTGAGAGTCAATTTCATGTGTGTGTGCCGCCCATTCTAATTTCTCACCCTCCTGAATCCTGTCCCTGATCTACTTACTTACTATATCCAAAATAAAATGAGGAATACGTTTTGTTTTTTTTATATCTCCTTAAATCACATTGCTTATTACATATTGTGGTTGTTTGTAGCCTAAATACTGAAATTTACGCTTAAAACTGTAATTTTGAAACTTTTGGAAATGCCAGTAAAAACTTACATTTTGGGTGTCGTGTCAGTAAATTTCAATCTGGTAGATTGGCAGCACTGATAGAGCAGCTCCATAGAGGTGAACATTGGGGGAATGGATGAAAGGTTTAGCACCAGCAAACACCTTTTGAAAACCAAATAGTGCATTTTTTATATAACTATATAGATCAAACCAAAATGAGGGACTAATAAGGGGAAAAGAGGGACAGAGGGACATTGTGCCAAATCAGGGACAGTCCCTCGAAACCAGGGACAGTTGGGAGTTATGCATAAGGCACTAAGGGTCCTTTCACACGAACGATCCGATCAGATCCGCCTTTCAGTTTTTTAGGCGGACCTGATCGGATCCTCCATGCATCCCTATGGGGCAGCGGATGTCAGCAGAGACATCTCTGATGACAACCCCTGCTATCCGATTCTGATCCTGTCCGTGAAATCCGGATCGGATCGCATGAGAATGGACAGGCGGTCCATTCTCATCCGATTCCCCCATAGAGAACAGCGGGGATCTGACAGCTCCATCTCCGCACACAGAGCGGAGATGGAGCTGTTGGCAGGTCGATACCCCACTGAGCAGCACGGAGTCCGCCGGCGGAGGTGGACCATGTGAAAGGAGCCTAAGTGAGTTTAATTACCACCTTAACCTCCCTGGCGGTAATCCCGAGTGTGGCTCGGGGGTTAATTTTCAGTAACAAAAGCGGTAACTTGGGATTACCCTGTAGTGAAACTTACCTTGTCCCTACGATCCCCCGATGTCCTCCGCCCAATGTTCTATCAGAATACCGCTACCTGTCAGATTCTGCAACCAGAAGTGACGTTTGGATGAGAAAACTTACTGCGCATGCGCCATGCATTCCAATATGGGCACTATGCGTTCCAATAGCTTTCCTAATGTGACAGAACACGAAACAGCAGCAGACATCTTCTTACACCCAAGAAACTCTTGAATTGCAGATTGATTTTAGCAGTAAACTCACCTTTTATACTGAAGTAGACTATTTCACAGCGACCGAGTGAAATAGTCTATTCCACTATATAATCAGTTTGTTGCTGAGCAGTGCGGGGTGTACCAAGATGGCCGTCACCACCTTCTACCTGCAGGTTTCTCACTATATTTACTATATTACAATAATAATAGAAATGTAATATGGTTATTCAGACTATAAGGTCAATTTACTGGTAAAATAAATCTAAAATGAAATATTTGCGTGGGTGTAAGAAGATGTCCGCAGCTGCTTCGTGTTCTGTCACATTAGGAAAGCTATTGAAATGCATAGCGCCCATGTTGAAATGCATGGAGCATGCGCAGCAAGTTTTTCTTTCCAAATGTCACTTCTGGTTGCAGAATCTGATAGGTAGCGATATTCTGATAGAACACCGGAATCCGTCTTCAGGATTCCCTTCCCTGCGAGCGCTGCGACGCAGAGGGGCGGAGCCGGGCAAGAAATTAAAAAAAAAATACACAAAACATGACATGATACATTGCAATCTGTTAGGATTACATTACGGTATCAAACCATTTCACCTCAATTTTGTTCCTAATGCTTTGTCCAGTGCCCTGCCTGCACTTTTACTGTTTTATTCCTTTTATTTTTATTAATATTTTTTTTTATTAATTTATTAATTTAATAATTAATTTATTAATAAAAAAAATGTTATAAACTTTTTATTGGAGATTTTGATAATTTATTAATAATTTTTATTCACTTTTACTGTTTTATTCCTAATAATTACAGGCCTACAATATAAAACAACAGATTTCCACGCAAAACAATGTAACGCTTTGACATTCAAAAATACTGACTGAGGAGTCCATTTATGAAACTGTGAATTTTTTTCACCGTTCACTTCTCGGCAGTTCTCCGAGGAAAATTATCACCTCTGGCACCCTTTTTATGAAGCGGTGAACTTCAGTTCTCACAGGGTGATCAGAGGGGAAGTTTTTCCTCGGAGAACGGCCGAGATCTGTGTACAAGTGAATGGGCCGCCTGTAATCTCGTGAGACAAAGTGAGATTACAGTACGAGAAACCGTTTAAAAAGCAGTGATAGATTATACTGCTGAGTACATGTGGGCTCGATCCCCACTAATGTTAATAAAATAATTAGTCCCCCTACATAAATTTACATATATACTGCATACACACACATACATTTTATATACATATATACACACATGAAATATATATATATATACATGTATGTATATATATATATATATATATATATATATATATATACATACATACATATATACATAAATATGGCAGGGGGACATGATTACTGTGTTGGGGGGTCTGAACGAGGAAGAAGGAAGTTGATAATCTTCCTCCTTCCCCCTCAGTTCTCCCCCGATTCTGTCTTCACTCCCCGATTCACCACCTCCAGGCTGGTGAATCTGGGATTGTGAATTCTGACCCAAATCACCAGTGAAGTGCGGGGATCGCAGCTTCATAACCTGGCCGTTTCTGTGTCTGTCAATGACAGATTCTCCATGTGTAGAGCTGATCAGCGGAGAACATGTTCTCCCCGATCACCTCTGTTTCATAAACCAATAAAGATCGGAAATGTGCTGCGATCAGCAGGATCACTGCTCATCTCAGTTTCATAAAAGGACACCATAATCAGACCACCAGGGAGGTTAATCAGCCACAGAACCTGTGTAATTAATGTGTGTCCTGGTTTAACCGGTTCCCGACTGCCAGCCACCTTTTTACTGCGGCAGTGCGGCTCTCTGCGCGAACGGACATAGACCTACGTCGGTTGCATGCCCGCAGCTAGGAGGCGAGTGCGCGCCGCCAGCCGCATGCTCCCGCCCCCACCCGGCAGCAGGGACTCCGATGCACGGGGCAGGCAGCTCCGATCGCCAGCTGACACTCGCGATCGCTCCCCGCTAAGAGAGAAGAACAGTCAGCTATTGTAAACACAGCCGACCGTTCTTCTTTCTGGAATGATCACAGAGCCCCTGTGGTCCTTCTATATAGGATCACAGGTCTCTATGATCATTTCACAAGCGCCCCCCCCCCACAGTTAGAATCAATCCCCTAGGCTCACATTTAACCCCTTGATCACCCACAGTGTTAACCCCTTCCCTGCCAGTGCCATTAGTACAGTAACAGTGCATATTTTTAGCACTGATTACTGTAGTAATGTCACTGGTACCCCCAAAAGTGTCAAAAATGTCAGTTAAGGGTCCGATCTGTCCGCCGCAATGTCGCAGTCCCACAAAAAAATCGCAGATCGCCGTCATTACTAGTAAAAAAAAAACTATAAAAATGACATAAATCTTTCCCGTAGTTATTAGATGCAATAACTTTAGCACAAACCAATCAAAATACGCTTATTGTGATTTTTTTTAACCAAAAATATGTAGCAGAAAACAAATTGGCCTAAAATGTTAAAAATTTAGATTTTTTTTTTTTTTTTTTGGGAATGGTATATAGCAGAAAGTGAAAAAAAAAAAAAATATATATATATATATATATATATATATACATTTTTTTTCAGAGTTGTCGCTCTTTTTTTGTTGATAGCGCAAAAAATAAATATCGCACAGGTGATCAAATACCACCAAAAGAAAGCTCTATTTGTGGGAAAAGAAAGGACAACGATTTTATTTGAGTACAGCGGCGCACGACTGCACAATTGTCTGTTAAAATAACGCAGTGCCAGATCACAAAATATAGCCTGGTCATTAAGGGGGAAAATCTTCCGGTCCAGAAGTGGTTAAATGGATGAGGTGGCAACCCTAGGTGTGACCCTGGCTTTACTGTGTGAATGGGCACATAGACAGTTGCTTTGTATGTGCCCTAACTAGCAGTGACATGTGTTTAGCCACTTCAGAAAAATGCAGGTGACAGCACATAGTGTAAAGGAGCCTGAGCACTGCAGATTGATAATTCCTTCTGAAGTCACATTGATATATAAAGCTTTTATCACTTGTTATTGATTAGCTTTACTTTTCACAGCCTACACACTCCTGTTCTATAACTGAACTATGGCAACGATCATACAGCACGCCATACGTAATCAAACCAGCCGCGCGCTGCACGCTGCATGACGTAAAACGCTTTGCCCTTTCTGCTTCCAGTTACAGTCACTTCCGCCCGCTTTCTCGACCAATCAGCGTACGGTTCGCGGAAAGATGGCGACGCTGTAGTAACAGGCTGGGATATTGTCGCTGGCTTGGACTGCGTTACCGTATTACCGGCAAACCGTGTGTCCGGGAGTGTTCCCCGGGCGCCATGGCGAGCCGGAGGAGGCATGTCGCTGAAAAGGCCCGGCGGACGTGCGAGGAGGAGGCAGAGAGAAGAGAGTCGGGCGGCGGCAGGAGCAAGAAACTGAGCCGGGCCCGGAAAGCTGGCGCTGCCTGCCTGTCCAGCCCGGCCTCCACCCCTGTAACCTCCAGGAGTGAGAAGGAGGAGGGTAATGGCGGCCTGTGGTCATGCTGTGTACAGTGTGTGTGGTGCTGGAGGGCCTACAGACAGCACTGGGGATGTGTGACTGCAGCAGATAGACAACCACAGGATCACCAGGAATTACAGAGAAATCCTCAGTTTTCTATGCGTCGCGCCCTTACTGATGGAAGCGCTTTAAGGCGCCATCACCAGCGTTGGAGCGGCACCTGAAAACGGGGGCGGATCTCTCATGCCGGTGTAATGATGCCGGTGACAACTCTCCCCGACAGGAACACTATACTGGGCTGAGAAATACGCGTTTCTGTGTGCTGCTCTATCGGTGGGAATGGCGTTCTGAAGACTTTCCGTCACCAAGGGAGACGTGATCACTGGGGATGAGCTCAGATCCCAGTCCCAACCCGCCAGAGAGCTGTCACCTTCAGGCTCGGTTCACCCTGGGGCTGCTTCAAAGTTGCCCGACTCTGAAGCCGCGTCACAGCGTGACTTCACTGTGGCTTGCTAACGACTTCTCCAATAGAAATCAATGCAAGTCCCCCCCAAAGGAGTGCAGGAACCTTTTTCTAAGTCGGAGCGACTTGAGTTGCTCCGATTAGAATGGTTCCATTGCACTGAATGGAGCGTGACTTGTCAGACGGCTAAGTCGCCTGACAAGTTGCCCCAGTGTGAACCAGGACTTAGGCTCCGTTCACACTGGGACGACCAGTCGGGTGACTTAGTCCCCTGACAAGTCACGCCCCATTCAGTGCAATTGTGGAATTGTTCAGTCGCTCCAACTGAGTGAGAGTCGGTTCACACCAGGGCGACTCAAAGTTGCCCGTGCAGCACGACTTCATCGCGGTTTGCAAACGACTTCTCGCCCAGAAGGAGTGCAGGAACCTTTTTCTAAGTCGGAGCGACTTGAGTCGCTCTGATTAGAACGGTTCCATTGCACCGAATATTGCGCTATTTGTCAGGTGACCAAGTCACCTGACAAGTCGGAGTAGTGTGAATCGGGTCTAAAAGGTTCCTGCATTACTTGGGGGCGACTTGCCTTGTCTTCTGTTAAGTCATTTAGAAGCCGCGAAGAAGTCACGCTGTACGGCACAGCTTCAGAGTTGGGTGACTTTGAAGCCCATAGTGTGAACTGAGATCTAAGGCCCACACACACTATAAGAAAATCAGGAGAACATTTTCATTTGAAGAACTTTAGTACAATTTTCGTATAGTTTGTACACCACTTTCAACAGCCGCTTCCAACTTTTTGTACGAAAATTCCCGAAGGGACAAACTCCAAAATTTTTCTGGTACGGAAACACAACGAATGATTTTCATTGTGTACAAGAAAATTCAGAAAAGATAGACTGCGCATTATCAGAAACAAAAAAAAAAGCCTTTGTCTCGCGAGAATTTTCGTACAAATTTTCATTCATCGGTTCCGATTTTTTGTGAAATAATAAGGAAAATCGGACAATCGTTCACCCGATTTTCTTGTAGTGTGAACCCCACTTTAGGCCCCATGCACACAGGGTGTTTACTCAGCTCTACTAAACCCCTTTCTCCTGGCAGCAGTGTTTTGGCAGAAAAGATGCTTGCAAACATGTCTAGGCACATTAGGTAGGCACTTGAAGGTTAAAGTGGATTTCCGCCCCCCCCCCCCCCCTAAAGAAAAGAAAAAAATTAAGTCAGCAGCTACAAATACTGTAGCTGCTGACTTTTAAATAGTAGACCTTACCTGACCAGGGAGCCTGCGATGTCGGCATCCGAAGCCGATTTACGTATCGGCTCTTGGGTGCCGCCATCCAGAGTAATGGAACCCGACAGTAAAGCCTTCCAGCTTCACTGCTGGTTCCCTACTGCACATGTGCAAAGCGGGCTGCGCTTTGTAATTGGCCCAGCGGCGGAGGAAAAAGGAGGGGGCTGAACTTCCGAGGGACAGAGCCGCGGTGCTGTCTCCCAGGAAGTGGGGAAGGGTACCTGTCAAAAACAGGTACCCGTTCCCTCCCCCTCCCACCTGAAAGTTGCCAAATGGGGCACCGGAGGGGGGGAGGAAGAAGATCAAGGAGTTCCACTTTTGAGTGGAACTCCGCTTTAAAGAGGAGTTCCAGCCTAGTGGAAACATAAATTAAAACAGATCAGCAGAAAGGGCAAAAGAACTGCTCCAGTGATAAGGTAATCCCAACCATCAAAATAAGGTGCAGCAAGGATCCGCAGTCCAGGCAACTGAAATGTATAGAGAGAAATAGCCGCACTCCAACTTGAAGGTGAAAAATATAAAATCTGTTATATTCGTATCCAAAAGATAAAATCAATTCAAAGTGTATCCATAATACAGTCAGAGACAAGAGATGAATGCATAGTAGTTGACGTGTTTCACAGATAAACGTCCGCTTAGTCGTAACAGATTTTATATTTTTCACCTTCAAGTTGGAGTGCGGCTTTTTCTCTCTATAGACGACAAAAATTAAAAGTCAGCAGCTACAAATAATGTAGCTGCTGTTGTTTAGTATAAAGACATTTACCTGTCCAGGGAGCCCGCAATGTCGGCACCCCATCGGCCCTGGAATCAGGCACTGGCATCTTCACTAGGAAACAGGCATTGAAGCCTTGCGGCTTTCTGAATGGTCCCACTGTCTTCTGGGATCTGTGTGTTTCTCAGATGG
This sequence comes from Pelophylax lessonae, assembly GCF_965119305.1. Classification (NCBI taxonomy): domain Eukaryota; kingdom Metazoa; phylum Chordata; class Amphibia; order Anura; family Ranidae; genus Pelophylax; species Pelophylax lessonae. Next base: position 585,284,484 of record NC_138770.1, read on the forward strand.
TGGCGGGGGGGCAGAATTTACGTAGCACAACGATTGCTCTCCTCGGAGCGGGTACCTCGTTTTGACAGGTATCTGCTCCCCCCCCCCACCTGAAAGGTGCAAGGAGGGGTGCAGGGGGAAGCAAACAAGTGAGCTTCCCCATTTGGGTGGAGCTTTGCTTTAATTAGTTTAGTTGGCCAGAATATAAATTTATTCTGGCCTTTGAAATGAAAGCGGAGCTCCACCCAAAAGGGGAAGCTTTGCTTTAGCTCAGGTTCACACTGCCTTGGCTTCGAAGCTGAATCCCAGCGTGGTTTCAGCATGACTTGCATCCAACTTCTTTAATAGAAGTAAATGCAAGCCATGCCAAAGTCGCACCAAAGTACAGGAACCTTTTTTAGCGACTCAAGTGGCTCCTAATAGAACGGTTATATTGCACTGAATGGGGTGTGACGTGTGCTGCAAAGTTGGAGCGCATGTCGTACCAATGTGAACCGCGCCTTAAAGTGGAACTTTACCCATAACAACTTGATGAAAAATGTTCTTTAGCAAGGAACATACATTCTACATTAAAGCGGAGTTCCAGCCTTTTCACTCACCTGTCCCACGGTCCAGCGATGTGGCCGCCCGAAGCCTCGATCCTCTTCCCTCTGGTCTCAGCGGCGCCGGCATCACTGGTGTGGGCACCCGGCTGTGACAGTTTGTGGCTTCACAGCCGGGTACGCACTGCGCATGCGCAAGTTGCGCTGTGTGTCTTGATTGGCCGGCAATCTTCTGGGACCTCCTGAAATGTCCCAGAAGATTGCAGGGAGGGAGGGGAGAACTTCCGTTCAGGGCGCCACGGCGCTCCGAGCAGAAGTGGGAGCGGGTACCTGTCAAAACTAGGTACCCGCCCCCCCCCCTCAAAAAAAAAAGACATGCCAAATGTGGCATGTCAGGGGGTTATTACTACCTAAAACGGAAGTTCCACTTTTGGGTGGAACTCCGCTTTAATATTTATGCTGCCAAAATGAGTGTGTGCTGTAAATTGCCTCCAGCATTGCTCCTGTTTCTTATTGCTCGATGCTGCTATTTTGGCGAAGCCCAGAGCTCACGAGCAGCAGTAAATCATAAAGCAGAACTAAATCAGTTGATTTAATGGTTTCAAAAAACAGTTACATTCCTGAAATGCTGGGATTGCTAACTGTCAACATTTGCTTGTCTCCCCAACCAAACTGTCAAACTATTAAATGTCTGGAGTCATAACTGATCACATGTGCAGTACCATGGCAGTTGCAGATCAAACAGAAGCAGATTCCTTGGCTGTAAAGGATAGGAGGGTTTAAGTCCACTTTTAAGACTGTCAGCTGATCGGCCTCTACAGATTCAGTTACTTATAATACGCTTAAAGCAGAACTCCCAGGTTAAAAAAATGATTTGGAAGTACCTCTAGTGATGGCTATCCTTTCCCTTAATCGCTGCTGTTTACTGTACAAATAAAGCCTAATTGGTGCTGGATACTACACACAGCACTCTTCTAGCTCTGACTTAAAGCGGTTGTAAATCGCTGCAGTAAAAAAATAAAATGATAAACTTTCCCCTGTAAGAGAATTGCGTAATGTGCTACTATGCATCGCATATTGGCACATTATGAAATCCTTACCATAGAACAAATCCCTCTGGTGGCACACTCTGTCACTGCTGACAAGGCTTCCTTTTTCCATCCGTCTTCCTTCCGGGTTCGTGGACTCCAGCTATTAGGAGTGACCGGAGGGGCAATGACTTCACTCCTACGCATGCGCGTGAGAACCCTCGGTTCCGGCGTGGTGCTCTGAAGGTCTGGCACGATATGCTGGATCTTCAGAACGCATGCGATGGTGATGTCCCTGGCAGCACCCAATGTGTATATCTCCTAAACAGTACCCATTTATGAGATATACATTTTAGCTACAGGTAAGCCATGTTTTAGACTTACATTTAGGGAAAAAACACAAAGCGGACTTTACTACCACTTTAAGCCAACCATAGATACGATTTTCTTTCCTGCATTGCTCGGTTCCCCATCAACAGTGTTTATGGAGGAATCCCTCCCGCAGAGCCATCCTGTTCTCCTATTTAGGGGGGGGGGGGGAGCTGTCTTTGATGGCAGAACACCGCGATTATCGCTAGCGGCCATACCCACTGACAGTAATCGCATCCTAAAAATCTGACATGGATCGACTTGGGTACAATCGGCCTGCCCATAGATGGGTCAATCTTGGCTTGTCCCTGCTGAACCAGCCAAGATTCAAACCATCTTAAAGCGTTTGTTACCCCCCAACACTCATATTCCTTATATGTGCCTGCTGTACCATGTACTTGTATGAGAAAGTATCCTGATTTCTTTGTATTGCTTCCTTTGTGTTAAATCCCTGGTGTTCATGGCAGTCCCTCTGCTTTCCTATTAAAAACTGACCACGCTAAGAAGAACACAGTGGTCAGTTATCTAGCTGTGCTTGGAACTCAGTGTGCTCTCCTACAATGATCAGACTTAAATACAAAACAAAGAAAGGGCGCACCAGCCTAGCGCATTATCCTCAGCAAGTTTATTGATAATAAAAGGGTAAAAATCAGCTACTCACAAACATGCGTGAAAGTCAAGCATTTCAATTCCATAAAGCAGCATCTTTACAGGAGTCCAATATCTCATGAAAGCGAAGGGCTTACGCGTTTCGAGGCCGTGCCTCTTCTCTTCCTCAGATATACCATATATATATTTCCATGCCTGGATCTATGATGCACACTGGTAGTGGTTTGGTCAGGTTCAGCAATAGCTGTGAATTATCATGTGCCATATTGATTCTTATTCCCTGTTGTGTATGTACAGTGAGAGGAGGATGAGTTGGTCTGTACCGCCATGGCCGAGTATTCTATGTGTGGCTGTACAACTTATAATTTATTATTTCTAATGTATAATTTATCATGTGTCAGGAAGGTGATGTTGATTGGCTAATTTACAAGCTTAGCCAGTGGATCTATAGGGTTTATCAATTAAAATCAGCTATGTTTTAGGCAATTAACTGTATAGCCACACCCATATGGGTGGTATCTCCTCCCACATCTCTGAGGGTCATGTGGAGGCCTAGTCTACCATATTTAAGCCATGGACTTAGTCATGGCCTCCAGGCTCTGAGGTAGAGGCACGGCCTCGAAACACGTCAGCCCTTCGCTTTCATGAGATATTGGACTCCTGTAAAGATGCTGCTTTATGGAATTGAAATTCTTGACTTTCACGCATGTTTGTGAGTAGCTGATTTTTACCCTTTTATTATCAATAAACTTGCTGAGGATAATGCGCTAGGCTGGTGCGCCCTTTCTTTGTTTTGTATTTACAGTGTCTGGTCGACCACCCCGGTCGTAGAGGGCAGCTAAGCCTAGCCATAGTGGATGCCAAGTATGAGTACAAGTTCCAAGATAGAGGCAGCCTGAGGACAAGGTTCTGAGCGCAAGGAGTAGGGTGCTGAGCAGCACTTATCTTTTTCTGGAATGATCAGACTTATCCTGACCCCTCCCTGCTGCACAGCCATTCACTGGGAAGCTCAGTGTGCTGCTGCTTCTTCTCATTCTCCCTGTTATGTAGCTGAGAACAGAAGGAATGTGATCACTTGGACAAAAGTCCAAATGCAAAATTTCTCACTCACACTTTTAAGAAACTTGTCTATTCAGTAGTGCCGGGTGCTGCAATGACCACAGGCTGGAAACCGTGGATGATCAAAGTCGAGGTTCATCAGCACACCAAGGATTCCTCCAAAGGGTCCAAAGCTTTATTTCAGTGGTCACATAATAAATATACAGCAATGTTTTGGAGCCACGCAGGGCCCCTTCATCAGGCAAGTGAGGCCTTGATGAAGGGGCCCTGAAACGTTGCTGAATGTTTATTATATGAGCACTAAAATAAAGCTGTGGACCCTTTGGAGGAATCCTTGGTGGGCTGATGACACTCCTCTTATAAATACATGTTTTCCCTTTTTTATAATTTTCTTTTTTATCTACACACAAATGTTTTGCCTTTCATCTATCTTAAGCTGATTTTACAAGGTGATCGTTTACAATCAGTTTAACCTCCCTGGCGGTATGATTCTGTCAGGAATTACATACCAAAAGCGGTACAATTCTTTTCATGGAAATTTGGCGTTATGTATTATAGACCTACAATTCTTAGTAATTACTGACTTAAACCTGACCAAAACAAGACTCTAGTAGACATCCTAGATGTGATAAATTTGAAACACAAACGCATGAATTATAATCAAATCAATAATATAATTTTATTATTTAATATATAATATATATAATAAAATTATATTATTGATTAGATTATAATTCATGCATTATTTATATATATATATATATATATATATATATATATATATATGTATGTATGTATGTATATATGTATGTATGTGTATATATATATATATATATGTGTATATGTGTGTGTGTATATATATATATATATATATATATATATATATATATATATATGTATATGTATGTATATATGTATGTATATATATATATATGTGTATATATATATGTAATATATAACGCATGAATTATAATTGAATCAATAATATATATATATATATACATATATAATAAAATTATATTATTGATTAGATTATAATTCATGCATTATATATATATATATATATATATATATATATATATAATGTGTGTGTGTGTGTGTATGTATATATATATATATATATATATAACGCATGAATTATAATTGAATCAATAATATAATTTTATATATATATATATATATATATATATATATATATAAAATATAATTTAAAATGTGTTTGTGTTTTGTGCAACGTTTTTTTTTTTTTTTTTTTTTGAATTTCCCTCCCTAGTTCTGCTCCCATACAGCATTGCTGCTGCAGGGAACGGAACTAGGAAGTGATCACACCGACGGAGGACGGAGGAGCAACGGGACTCTCGGCTGGCGGTCACAGCAATGAGAGATCATCGCTGGATCGCCAGGAGAAGGTAAGAGAAGCTCCGCTGCGCTCTCTGCACATCCACCCCGAGCGTGACTCGGGGTTACCGCTCCTGATAGAAAAAATCAACCCCGAGTCACGCTCGGGATCACCGCCAGGGAAGTTAAGTATTCTAGTTCTCATACAGTGAAGGAATTAGGGCTGCAACTAATGATTATTTTCATAATCGATTAGTTGGCTGATTATTTTTCGATTAATCTACCTTAAAGTGTGGTGTATAATTTAGGTAATATGTAAAGTTAAAAAAAAAGGAAATTTATTCTTTAATACCTATATGTAGTGGTAAATATTAATAAACAGCTATATGGTAGGGGAGAAAAATCTCTTATCCATTCTGAGAACAATAGACAGAAGAGATATACTGTATATACTATTAGAGGTTGAATCTGGAAAATATCATCAGACTCAGAGATGAAATTTTTTATTTAAAGAAAAAAAAAAAATGAGACTGTTTTGCTGATTTTCAGACAGAACTGTATATTATGTATGACTCCCTGGTCATAGGCAGGTGGCTTGATAAAAGCTCCCTGCTCCTGCTGTCACTTATGTTGGCTATACAAAAACAATGTCTTCCTTCCAAAAAAATTTAATTTTAAGAATGTTTGTTCGATTTTATAATAGTGGTATCTTCTCTGGGTTCAGATGCTGATTTGTAAAGCAACAAACATGTTATACTTACCTGCTCTGTGTAATGGTTTTGCACAGAGCAGCCCTGATTCTCCTTTTCCAGGGTCCCCCACTGGTGCTTCTGGCTCCTCCTGCCTTCAGAGTGCCCCCATAGCAAGCTGCAAAGTATAATATAGAGTGCCCCTATAGCAAGGTAAAACAAACATCTGCATTTAGAACCACTCACTTCCTGCCCAGGACTACATGTCCCATATGCATTGCTCCTCACACATTCACAAGTTCTCAGGCCCTTACCGACATGTATGGATGGTGTACTGAGCTGTATGTGTGCTGCACTGTGTTTTCTGAAGTATGGTCAGCGTACTGAGCTGTATTTGTGCTTCACTGTATTTCCTGATATGTAACCAGATAATGCATTCTTTATGCAGGCCAACTAATCGATTATGAAAATAGTTGACAACTATTTTCATAATTGATTAGTTGTCGATTAATCGATTAGTTGTTTTAGCCCTAGAAGGAATCATGCTGCGTGTATTATCTGGCATCAGTTAAGCTGTTTGAAGTCATCATTAGAGGTAACTTATTCATGGTGTTTCCAAATTCATTTTTTCCCTGGAGTTCTGCTTAAAGTCAGAAGGTCAGCATGACTGCAAGGTAACAAGCTTTTTGGCATCTCAATTCGTTCTTTCATGACCGGGGGTCTTTTGTCTTCCAACCAACAAAAAAAACATGCTGCCTGGAATAAGTCATAATTGCTGTCCGCTGTCCATGCCAACGTTCTTCTTTGTATTTAGTATTTTTATGTATCTTCAGCTTCCAGCACTCCTAGTTTTTTGTTGGATTCCTGACTTCTGCTGTACTCTGTTCTGTAAACTGGCCCCCATGGTCACCATTGTGCCCTGCAGTGAGAAGGGGCTAGTGAGAGGAACCACAAAGCACAGATTGGTATCGGGCATCTGATGTGTTGGATGCTGGAAATTCTTCAGGCCCTGTATTTATAAATAAGAATGGATGGTGGTGCGGACAGCAGGTCAAGTAAAGTATTAAAAGACTTGATTTAAATGCAGTTTTAAAAATAAAAAATAAAAGTTTGTCCTGGTGACCAGATTTTTTAAGCAGTGCTTTGCTTTTCCCATGCAGTGCTGCCTTCCTTTCCCCCAGCAGCATATACTCCTTTACTCCTCCACCAATCTTTTCAGCACATCCAGTACTTCTCAGTATTGGGGAGTGTATGATGTAATCAGTGACAGCGCTGTTACATGGGGAGAGACCACATACCTGCACCATCTTTACCTAGAGTAACTTGGTGCTTACACGGGATGGCTTCTGTCCCTAACAGCTGAATGGAGTGGTGTAGGTGCCAAGCAAAGATGAGTATATGCTGCTGGGTATGGGGTTATAAATTTGAACATGTTGCTTTACCCTGCAATTTGTATTTGTATTTCTGCACTCATTTTTTAATTTTGTGACTTCTTTAAAACAGAAAATGGTTCCAGTAAGAAGACTCCACAGTTGTTGTCTAAGTGCAAACCATGGGACATAAATTCTCCATCCAGAGATACAGAGCAACATCATGAAATATTTTGGGATCCAAATTCGCCAACTTGTTTTAAACTAGGTAAATAAAATAATAAAAAAAACGACTGGCACCATCCATTGCCCTACTGACTGACACCTACCATGACACCAACCGTCCAGTGCCTTACTGACACTTTCCTCTTTTAGTGCCGGTTCGCATTTGTGCGATGCGGGAACGCTGCGAATATGCAGCGTGATCCCGCATCGCATCCGCACCTCTGGCAGTTCACACTGTCATATGCGATATGCAGGGGGTGTCAATTAAAAGTTAACGACACCCCCAGTTGCGATCGCATATCGCAGTGCGATCTGCAAGTTCGCACAGAATCGGATCGCACTCGTGTGAACCACTATGGGATCTGATTCTGCTGCGAATAAAAAAAAGCCTCATGTGCGAGTTTAGTGCGGATGCGGTGCGAATTCAGCCATACAAAGTGTATGGCTGAAATTTGCACCACACATGAGATCACATGTAATTTAGGAGCAGTGTGCTCCGAATTACATGCGATCTCCGGGATCGCACTAATGTGAACCGGGGCTTAAGGTTGGCTAAGTTTATATTTTTAGTGACATTTGTTTGATTATGTTTTTCAAATTCTATTTACTGTTTAGTTAGGCCTTTCTCTGTAATTTCTAAAAAAAAAAAAAAAAAAAATATAAGGGTGCTGAACTTCGGTGATCTTAGATCTCTGTCATGTTCAGGTGCTTCTCCACCTCTTAAAGGTTGCTTACCTCTGCTTTCAGCTATCGGCTGGGAGTCTACCAGCCAGCAGCTGCATAGAGGCTGGGAGAATCTAAGTCCATTGCTAGGAAAGAGCTGCAAAGCCAACGTCTTTGCTAGCAAGGGGCTAAACATGCACCAAGGACGGAGTGTTTGCTTTATATGCATTCCAGCCTCAGGGCCACCCCCCTCATGGGAAAGATGTGTCTGTTCTGACAGAGGGAATTCTGTGACACTTTATGAACTCCCCAGACTCCCAGCTCCCAGAAGGGTTGAGTATGTATAGCCTTTAGGTGCTCCCCTGGCCACAACAAGTAATTAACCCATGCAGTGAGGACATTTTTTTCCATTGAGTTCTGCTTTAAATACATCTGTGCATGCACACATGGTCCCCTGAAGCACAGAAAAAAAAAAAAAAAATGCAGGAAAGCGCTCTCAATACAGGCATTTGGAATATTCCGATTCTGGGGATTTAGATCAGAAACCTAAGTATAGTTTGCACCTTTACTCCCTCTTACCCCCAGTCTAGACATCTGGACTTCTCATTTACTGATATTGTTCTATATTTTCCCCAGACAATGGAAAGAAAAAGACTGCAAGCAAATGTACTGTTGAGATTTCAGATATTGTAAACCGAATTGCGCCAAAGGTAATATAGCAACTGTAATTTGTAACCGCCAGACCTTTCCTTAATATTTGTTGGAAAAAGCCTATGCTATTGTTTCTGGAGTAAAAATATTTAAGGTACAGCTGTCCTAAGGGTCCATTCACACTAGCACGACTTGTTCACCTGACAAGTCGCGGTCGGTCGCCTGCCATTGATTAGCACAGGACCCGTTCTAATAGGAGCGACGCAAGTCGCTCCGACTTAGAAAAAGGGTCCTGTACTACTTTGGGGCGACCTGGAGGCAACTTGCATTGACTTCAATTATATGAAGTCTTGGGGCGACCTGGAGGCGACTTGCATTGACTTCAATTATATGATTGCATTGAATTCAATTATAAGGTGCACTGCGACTTCACATTTCGTCCCAGCAAGTCGTGCCGCCCCTGTCTGAATGGGCTCTAAGAGACATGCGGACTTTTGTTGGTGGACTGTGTCTAACTTTAATAATACAGAGCTACTGACCTTTAACAAGCATGCAGCAAACGAGTTAACAATACAATTCTGAATTGCTTTCTATACTTTGGGTTAGCACCTCAAAGTTTTCTGAAGGCAAAGCATCATCAGGACATGTAGATAACTGACATTTGAGGAGAAAGGTCAGAAATTGTAGCCTACATATTTTTCATGAAAAAGTTTTGTTTGTCAAGGGCCCGTTTATTACATCTTCATGCTGCTATGACAGTCACTATGAACTATGATGTGCTGTGCTGCCATTCATATAGAATTAATTAGTTGTAAGAAAATTAATTTGTATATTTTTTTGCCATTACTTCCATCTCTGATAATGCACACCAAAGCTTAAAGCTGAACTCCAGCAGTTACAGTAAAAGCACAAATACAATACATGGTTTATAATGGATTCCAAAGTATTTGTATTGCTGTCTATCTGTTCCTGAGATTTTCACAGCCTTGTCACACATCAATGCCAGCTTAGGGACCTAACTTTTCTCTACTGCAGGTAAATCAGGACCACTAAACTCACCTAAACAGTAAAACCGTATTATCCTACTTTGTGTCCCTGCCCACCCCTCCACCACAAATGCTAACCATATAATTTTTTTTTTTTTTACCATTTTATTTGTTACATTTTGCATCAGTTACGGCTTTTAGCAAATGCTGGACCCCACTGCCTCCTGGGATGGCTATGTCCCAGGTATCCCAGGGAGCAGTGTGTTAAGCCACAAAATGTCTACACGCCCACATAAATGTTTTGGGGCATGGCAGTGCTTATCCACCAGAAGCTGGCGGCATTTGGGCACATGCATGGACATCAGCCGCTAGTGTATGTCAGCTCCAAAATGCCTGGAAGAGACCGGTGGCGCACCTACCATTTAAAAAAAAAATGGCTGCACAGAATGGGTGGGTTGAGGTAATTTGGCAGCAGTTGAGTTCTGCTTTTAAGTACTAGGCTCTTGTCCCTGTCCCAGAAGGTTTTCAGGGACTTTAAAAGGAAATGTCTACAAAATAATTTGAAAAATCTCTCTTCCAGGAAAAAAAGGCCACAGATTCTGATGCTTCTTACTTCGGTGTCTGGATAGGAGATGATGCTATCCCGTGTACTCCAGTAGTAACACGAACTAGAACTAAATTGCACAGGTAAGTTTTTTTTTTTTCTATTTTTTTTTTTTCCCCATTGACAGACACAGATCTTCCTTATTCTTGACTGTAGGGTTATAGCACCATCTTCAGAAGTAGGACACTAGGAAGAAAAAAAGAACACAGCACCGCCTATAGGCAGTCATAACTGGTAGTCAACCATCTGCTTTAGGCTGCCCAGATTTTTTTGCCTAGTATAAGGAGTAAGGGCTTCCCTTCCTACTGGGACCAGTGGTTCAATAGTTTTTCCCTTTCCCTCAGTCAACAGCTGAGTTGGACAACAGCCTGGATAATTTAGATCCAATTGTCACCCCAGTCTGCCCAGCGAGCACATGCAAGCTGCATGTGCAGTTGGCTGCAACAACCTCATCCTGGACTGGAGCAGCTAAAGAGTTAAAGGACTCACAAGGACATGTATGACCATACATACATCTGATGTCCGTGTCAAAGTGTGGAGGCCGTCTGTCTCAGGAGTATGGGAGTGTTACCCGCTACCTCTGCTGGATAGTACGTAGACCATCGTGCTTGGAAGGCTTATTTTACATGCCATCGTACTTGGAAGGCTTACTTTTCATGGTGTGAGCAAGCTGTTTTCATCCACGTGCCTTCTCGGTGTCTCTGGTTTTGGCCTTTTTACAATGGGGTGTTAATCAACCGCTCGCTTCGAGGACATTTAAGGGCCAGGGTTCTGCCCTTGCGGTTTCCTCCAAAATTCCATGGCTGCCTACTCTTTGATTGTACTCTATTCAAAGGGTTCAACATGTACTGTAGCTGCTTAAGTGCGATCTCTGTTGCAGCCCCGGGACCCACAACTCATTCTGTCAGTGCTTCTGAAGCCCCTCTTCGAGACACTTGGGGTCTTCCCTTGGTGCATTTCTCACAGATGGTTGCCTTTTTTTTGCGGTCTCTTTCCATACCCCGAGTATTGGCGCTGGCTTGTGAGGTGGTTCTCTGTCTGTGTCCCTCCTTCCTTCTCTAGGTGGTATTTGATTTTCACCTCACTGGAGATTTTATCCTTCCTTCCCCGTGTCTGCGCCCTTCGCATTCTAGGTAGATGGCGTTGCAGTGGTTTATGTGTATATATCTGCTACAGCCTCCTTTCAGAGGTCGGATTCATGATAAAGCTTGGCAACTTTGTCTGCCACTATTGGATCAAGTTATATGGATCAGACAGACTGTTATCCAGGCCTATGCCATTAAGGGCCAGGTTCCTCCCTTCTCTGGTACAGCACACTCCACCAGGGCCATTGGTGCCCCTTGGGCCTTTTGGCATCGGGTGTCTGTCTCAAATTTGACAAGTGCCTGGCTGGCTTTCTGTGCAGACCTTACAAAGTTTCAAAAGTTGATATTTGGGCTTCTTCAAATGCAGGTTTTGGGGGCATCTGTTTTGAGGTTTTTGGCTCCTCTTCTGTTGGGGTTTGTGTGTGGTGTGTTTTTTGAGTGTGTTTCTTTAGTTACTCCTCCATGCGGCACTGCTTTGGGACCATCTACAGTCAAGAATAAGGAAGATCTGTGTTCGTCAATGAATGTTAGAGAAAATGGGATTATCTCTTCTATGGTTTTTCCTTGTACTGCTTTGTGACGAACTGAGCTGCCCATATTTTTTTTAATCTGGCGCCGAATACCCGGAAGTGGTGTCATGACATCACTTCCAGGTTTTTGCATGGAGACCCGATCAGAGTGCAGATCCGAATGCGGGTTTGATCGGGTCTTCTCTTCGGCGGCTATGCAGGTAGGATGGCCGGGTCTCCCGGTGGGACGGGAGACCCGGGCGAGCCGCGGAAGGTGTTGGGAGGGGGGGCGGGGCGTCCCCCTCCCGCTCCTTGTAATGAACAGCGGAGCGGCTTCTCAGCCGCATTGGTTGTCATTACAAGACAGCCAACCATCGGCTATGGACCCTGGTACCGGGATGATGCCTCTACCTGCAGGCATCACTCCGGTACAGCACTTTCCAAAAATATCGGCAATATCTGTAACCTCAGGGGCGATTCCGATATATTGGGGAAAGTGCCAATCGGCCCTCGATATATATCGGCTTTGCCGATAATCGTTCGATCCCTAGTGTAAAGTCATTAGCCCCTTATTAAATTTGTATGATTGGTACAGAGAATTTTTGGGAGGCCAAAGGTTATATAATGGGGTAATTCATTGATAAGTCTTTTTTGCATTCTTCTAATAGTAGCTGTAGATGGAGGCCTTTATGTTGTTGGTTCACCAAAACATTGAATCTTTTGTGAATGGTGGGGAAAAAGAAGGGTTTGTGTTCTTGATGTGTGCAGTGCATGAGGTGAGGTGTTGGCGAATCCACTGGAGGAGGTGAAACATGGTGGCGAATAACCATTCTGTACTTTTTTTCCCCAACACCCCTAGTACAAAGATCTGTCAAAGAGCCCCAAGAATTACCCAGCAAATCCAAATAAATTAAACACCTAACATTCTGCACTCAATACAGCCCTTGTGGCCATTTGCTAATCCCAAAAACAAGTGGGGCTAGGGGACATGCAGCAAATTACACTGGAGTTTGAGATTTCTGACCACCGGGGAATGTCCAAAAATGTTAGATTCACAGCTATACGCTACTAAACTTATTGAAGTCTTCCTGTACACATTGGAAATGGCTATGCTCCACAGTATTTTTTTAATGGTATGGTCAGCTTCCTTTACTAATCAGTAGGTAACATTGGGCAACACTACATTGATTTGTAAAAAAAAAAAAAAAACTTTAGCAAGCTGTATCTTTTGACATACATTTTCATTGAAAATGTGCTTATGCATTTTAATGATCTACTTATTTATTGGTTTATGGCAGATTTATTGTGTTGTGATCATGTTCATTTTAACCAAAGAGCTGGAATTGTGTGGCTTACTTTCCCATTTTCGTGTTTACAGATCTAGAATTCTGAAAACAGAAGAAGAGCTGATGGAATTGGCAAAGCAGTTAGACAGGAATTTGGTTGAACATAAAGACCAGAATGAAGACTTAATAGAAAAAGGACATAACGCTGTTAATGTTGGTGATGCTCAGGAGAATGATGATAGCTTGTCCCTGGAGTACATCCCAGAAGAAGATGAAGTATCTCTAGCATTGAAATCTGTTAGCCAAAGCTCAGAAGTAGCAGTAGAAAAGAGTAGTCAGAAGCCCGTGGACCAGGAGGCTGAAGAAGCACTTAATGCTTTATTTGATTGTTCTACACAGAAATACAGTGGACGGTTAAGCCAAACTTTGTCACATGTTTCCACAAACAGTATTCAAGAGTTTGTTTCTGATACAGGGAAAAATCCGCTACTGACAAAAGATATAGTTCCACCTGAAAGCAATAAAAGTTCAGATAATTTTCCTTTCATTTCAGAAGTAAATTCAGATATGCTGCAGTGTATAACAAATTCTAAGCAAGCTGTGTCTAGTCTAATGGAACCTGTTCAGTCCTCAGATATGGCTCATTCAGCATCGAATAGCCAAGATGACTTTGACGATGAATGGGGAGACGACATTCTTGAAGACGATTCTTTTGTTATGCAGATTACTCAAAATCCTGAGTTGATTGCTACTCCAAAAAGTAACTTCAGTTCGAAAACGCCAAAAGGTGCTAATTTTGATACTGTAAGAGGGAAAGAAAGTTCTAGTTGCACAGCTAAGGTCAATACCTCTAATAAGCCAAATACTTTTAAATTTGTACCCCAAAAAATAAACGAAGGTGAGGGAAGTAAAATGAAAACCTCTGACCTAAAGAGAACTGAAACTTCAAATGTGAAAAGAACTGAAGAAAGTACAAGAGACAGGACAATTACCAGTGCACATTCTTTAGGGTCATCAGAGACCCAGGTTACAAAACAAAACACCCCTGCCCTAAAATCATCAACAAATTCTTCCTCTAACTTTGGAGTATCTAAAACGTACACCTTTTCATCAAAGCCCTTAAGCTCTAGAAAAGAAAAGGATGAACTAAGCAAAAAGGGTATCCAAGCTGTACAGAACACCCATGCTGCCTCTAAAAACAAGGAGTCTGGTTATGCTGATGAATGGGATGACCCTAAGTTTTCTGATGAGGTCTTAGATATGTTCTGTGAATCTGATAGTCTATGGGAAGAGAAGGACGATGATGATGACTTATTATATCAGGTCTGCGATGACGTGGAAAAGTTAACTCAGGTTCAAGCATCAGAGGGAAATACTCAGTTCTTTAGTTCAAGTCATAACGTTTCCACCAAGAGTGTTGTCACAAATAATAAAGCTGAAGCCAATGTTGCCACAAACTGTTCTTATGCTTCAAATAAATCCAGTGGGTGCTCATTAAGTTCTAATAAAATAACTGCCAAAGGTGTTTCTCCTGCATCTGTGAGTGGAAACTGCTCAAATTCTTTCAAAAACAGCTCCTTCCAAAGGACAAACCAGGCTTCTGCGGCATTCAGCAGGTCAAACTCTATGCCTTCTGTGGCGGACTCTAAAAAGTATCATGAGCCTCACTTACAAAAACTAAATAATCCACAGTCCACCACAGCCAATGCAAGAACTTCCCAAGCACCTTCACAGTCCACCACAGCCAATGCAAGAACTTCCCAAGCACCTTCAAAGTACTCTTTTACAAAAACGAAGGCTTCTCAAGTATTGTCTGTCCACACAAATAGCTCTCTTTCTGGAAATGAGAACACTTCTAAAAGGCTTCAAAGTTATGTTGATAGTAATAACAGAAATCCCAGTTTGCAGTCGCAAGTGCTTCCTAATCAGCAGTTGGCATTAAAACGGCATCTTTCAGAATCAACAATACAATCATCAAAAGGTATGTGAATTACTGTTGGGGCTCTGGCACTCTTGTCATTTAGTCCCAGAGCATGCGCTCTGGCATTTAGGAATGGCTGAAAAGTACAGGCATGTCACCCAGTTCTGCTGCCAGAAGCCTGTTAAACCCTGAGAGTTTGACAGCTGTTGTGAACAGACGGGGCTAGATGGTGCATTGAGCCGTAATTAAAGTGTTACTAAAACCACAACAGTAAAACCAGTCTGTAAATGCATTAAAGCATGCTTTTTATACTCGCTGGGGAATCTAAGGGGTTAATCCTCCACATTGTATAAAAATGCTGTTTTATCCTGTCTTCTCTGATCTTCCCCTTCCACTGTCCCCAATCCATCTCCTGCTAGTACAGAGCCTTGGGGGCACTCTGCACATGCTCAGTTCCGTGTGTATTGCTAGAGTTTTTTTTCTGCCTTGGAAGGGTGCATGTGATCAGCACAGGGCCAATCAGCACAGTCCAGACAGAGGGTCATGGGTCCTGCAGCCTCATAGGACAGTCAGTTTAGAATAAAAACTCCTCCTACCAGCTTTAACCAGACACTGATAGAAGCCATAAGATTGCTATATACTGCTGATGAGAAAAGGGATTTAGCAGTTTATATTTACTGAAATAATTGCGTTTCCACGTTCTGCATACTCTGGGATAACGGATATAGTGAATGCAGTGTCCTGGGTTTAGTAAAACTTTAGGTTTAGTGCGGTTTGCTCCCAGGGCCAAGTGCCCAGAATACAGACTGCTTGCGTTTTGGGCATTCATCCTACATACTGCACTAAATGTAAGTACCACTTGGTGCCCCATTCAGCTGCAGCAAGTGTCATAGAGTTTGACAGGCTGCAGATAACAGGGCCTGTACCTTCCTCCCACTCCTAAACACTGGAGCTTCATGCATTGGGGGCTACACGTCCAGTGTGCATAAGGCCGTACTGCAGTTCGAGGACACCTATGAAGTCCGAGCTGCAGTATTTTTCTGATGCATAGAGACTTGGTGTGTACCCAGCTTGTATTGTTGCCTTCATTGCTACTGTATAGGTCAGATGCACAACTGGTCGGACTTCAATCCACCTATGGCACTGAGTTTTGTAGGGAAGTGATCATATTCTTGCTTTAAGGCAAAGCAGTGATTCTAGTAAGGAGCAGAGGCAGCAGATCTAATCTGTGTGTGGTAGGTGATTTGTAGCCCTTTTATGTTTTCTTAAGAGTGAACCAGTTGTATTTTAGGCTAAGTTACAGGCTCTCTTTATAACCCCATAGCCTCTTCTACAAATTCTTACATTCCCTTGCTTTCTTGATGCCACATATGCCCTTCACAACTGTGAATAGGAAGGCCATCTATTGAGATTTAGCAGTTTGGGATACACGATTCATCTGCATGTTGCCCACCAGGTGAAATCAAACAAATCTTCTTTTGTATATTGAATAATATTACTAATAAAACACTTCAGTGAATCTATGATTTGGAAAAAAAATTGGTATAATTGTCCACCAAGACATTTTCCAAATAATATAATATAAGATTTCCTTTAACTTGCAATCATCTGTGATTTTATTATTTTTTTTTTTTTTGCAGCTGCCCCATTTTACTAATTCCCCTAATGTACATTTTCAATGGACTTCAATTTGTAGTCAGAGTTTCACAGAATCCTCAGCACTCTGCTACTATAATTGGCTCCCTACCCCTCTCCCAGCATTCTGCATAGTGACTGGGATCACATTGAATTCAGTTTGTGAGATGTAATATAGTTTCCCTGTCATCTTCTTACATGTGCATTATTATATGAAGGTCCTAGTGTCACACACTATTCATTAAACTGACTTAGTAGTGTAAAGTAGATGGCAATTAAAAAGCTAACTTCGGGTAAATCTACTGTCATCCCCATTCTAAGCCTATTAAGTCTGCCCTTAGAAAGATGCCTATACTTGCCTATTCTGCAGTCGCTCCGGTCCAGTGCTAGCTTCAGTGTAGAGGAGAGATTGCCAACAGCTGCAGAGCCAGGGCAATGACGTCACCCATAGGCTTACTATGGGTCCATCTGTTGTCCGCTGTCCCTCCTCTACACTGAAGTTGGCGATGGGAACCGATCATGTGACTGGACCCCAGCGACTTAAAAATAGGTGAGTATAGACCTCTTTCTTTGTACAGAGGAGATAGAATAGGCTTGGATGGAAGTAGATTTAAGCTTAGTTTGGTATTGACTCGCCTTCCACTTTAAATTACTTTTTTTTTTTTTTTGTTAAATTGTTATATAGTTACCTAATTTTTTTTAGTTTAGTGTTAACATGTTTCTTGTTCAATATGGAGACAGCAAGTTTTTCTTAAACTGGCAAACAAATGTTATATAGTTTTTTCTTTATTGGAGTGTAGTGTACACAGTTTGTGTAGAGAGTTCGCCTGGAAATGTAAATTTCACCTCATATGATTGGCTCGGTGCTAAGCCTGATGTTCTCTTACAATGTTGGAACTGGTCATGTAACGGGACCACAAAGACCATTCCAGTTAGGAAGTGGGAAGTAAGAGTTTAAGTGTGTGAAATTCAAAAGAAATGGCAGTAGGTAGCACTTTGCAGTGATAGCTTAAAGCGGTTGTAAACCCAAAAAAAAAAAACCTGCAAGACAAAGGCATAACGAGCTAGTATGCATCGCATACTAGCTCATTATGAATTACTTACCTTAGAACGAAGCCCCGACACAGACCCCCGGACACCGATGCGGGCGCTGACATGATCCCACGGCGTCTCTTCCGGGTTCGGCGGCTCCGGCGCTGTGATTGACCGGAGCCGCGATGACTTCACACCCGCAAGCTCCCGGCAAGGGAAGCTGAAGGTCCACCGGAACTTCAGAGCGCATGCGCCGCTCGCGTGAGCGGCTGCATGCACTGCAAATATCTCCTAAACCGTGCCGGTTTAGGAGATATTAATTGTACCTACAGATAAGCCTTATTATAGGCTTACCTGTAGTTAAAAGTGAAAAAAAGCGGGATACTACCGCTTTAAAGGCTTGCAAAGTACACTGTGCGCACAAATATTAGGCAAGTTGTATTTTTAAGGATTAATTTTATTATTGAACGACTAGTGTGCTTTCTGTCAAACCAAAATGTTAATAAACCTCAAACCTGAATATTTAGGAAAGTAAAATGTAGGTTTTGGCTTTCTTAGAATATCTGTGTGCACAATTATAGGGCAACTATTAGTGTGCAGAATTATTATGCAACTAAATAAAAAACAAACATTTTCCCTTCTCAGTTTGTTTTCATCTGTTAGACCCGGTCCACACTAGCGCGACTTGTCAGCCTGACAAGTCGCGCTCCCTCGCGGTCCATTGACCGCTACAGGACCTGTTCTAATAGAAGCGACACAAGTCGCTCCGACTTAGAAAAAGGGTCCTGTACTACTTCGGGGCGACCTCGGAGCAACTTGCATAGACTTCAATTATGTGAAGTCCCTGCAAGTCGCTCCGAAGTCGTGGTGCATGGTAATGCACAAGTCGCCCCTGAAGTCGTGCAGAGTCGTGTCGCCTCAGTGTGAACCGACTCTAAAATGTGAGAATAATAAACAACTCAAAATTTGCAAATAAAGGCCCCTTTCACACGGACGTTCCGTTTGCGGGTGATATACGGACATAATGCATGTCAAATGGGATTACGGATGTCAGAGGATGACCATCCACTGACATCCGATTTGCGTCCTTTCAGTTCTGCTCCGTTTTTTGGAACGGAACAGAACCCTATTTTTTCTTCCGTTTAAAAAAAAGAGCGGACGCAAAACCGAATGTCAGCGGTGTCATCCGCTGACATCCGCAATCCCATAGACATGCATTATGTCCGTGTATCATCTGCCAACGGATGGGATGATATGCGGACATACGTTTCCGTGGGGGAAAAAAAAAAAAAAAGTGCCGGAGCGGATCATAATACGGTCCGCTCCATGTGAAAGGGGCCAAAGATTTAATAAAAATAACACATCAGTGACCAATATACCCACCCTCCTTTGCAATAAGTCATAAGCCGTCCATTCATGGATTCTGTCAGTTTCTTGATCAATTGGCGATCAACTTTTTGTGCAGCAGCAACCACAGCCTCCAGACACTGTTCAGAAAGGTGTACTGTTTTCTTTCACTGTAAATCACCCATTTAGAAAGAGCCCACAAGTTCTCAATAAGGTTTAGGTCAGAGGAGGAAGGGGGCCATTTCATTATTCTTTCATCTTTAAGGCTTTTACGGAGTACTTGGATGCATGCAATGAAGCATTGTCCTGCATTAAATATCATGGTCTTCTTGAAAGATGCAGACTTTTTCCTGTACCACTGCTTGAAGAAAGTGTCTTCTAAAAATGTCCAACTAGCTCATCTTTAATAATACCAACCCATACCAGTACCCCACCTCCACCTTGCTGGCGTCTGAGTCGAAGTAGAACTCTGTGCTAGTTACTGATCCAGCCACAGGCCCATCCATCTGGTCTGCCAACAGTCCCTCTCATCTCATCAGTCCTTTTGAAAATCTGTCGTTAGATATTTCTTTGCCTAGTCTTGACATTTCAACTTGTGTGTGTTGTTCAATGGTTGTCAGGTTTCAGCCTTCCTTACCTTGGCCATATCTCTGAGCACTGAACATCTTGTACTTCTGCGCAATCCAAGTAGATTGCAGTTCTGGAATATGACAGCACTGGAAGATAATGGATTACTGGTAGCTTCATTCTTCTCAAATCTTTGGCAGTTATTTTGCATATTTTTTCCTCAACATGTTTTGTGTGACCCTGTTGACTATTTGCAACAAAATGTTTTGATGGTTTTGTGATCACACCACAATATATTAGCAATTTCAAGAGTGCTGCATCCCTCTTAAAGACTATTTACTTTTTAAATCTTTTAAACTCTCATTCAAATATTTTTGTCCCGTTTTGCCTGTGGAAAAGAAGCTGCCTAATATTTATGCACATCTTTATATAGGGTGTTGATCTCCTTAGGCCACACCCTTCCTAATTACACAAATACACATCTGCTAATATGCTTAAATCTAATAAGCATTCAAGTCTATGCAGCTTGGAGTTGGACAATATGCAGATAAAAATGAGGATTTGGTCAAAATACTCACTTGCCTAATAATTGTGCTCACAGTGTACTGCTGACTGAGATTGGGGGGGGGGGGGGGGGGAGGGGGTGGTTGTTGTGGCGCTACACTTTAGAAGTCAGAGTTTGTGGACTGTCCTGTTTTTTTTTTGGAGCACAGAACATTTTATTTTCACAAGGATTCTGTTAGTGGATACATTTCAATCGGAGTTTACAGTAACTGTTAAAAAAAAAAAAAAAAAAAAAAACAGTAGATATTAGATATTTATAGTAGATATAAAGTGCAGTCAGCTAGATGCTCTTCCAGCAGCTGTCATTCTCTACTAAGGGTCCTTACACACAGGCGCAACCGCCGACGGAGTCCATTCTGCTCAGCGGGGGAATCAATCCGCAGATCCTCGTTGAGCAGGCGGATGACCGCTCCATCTCCGCTCTGTGCTTAGACAAAGCTGTCATATCACTGCTGTTCTCTATGGGGAGATTGGATGAGAACGGACCGCCTGTCCGTTCTTATCCGATCTGCCAGATGGATGGAAAATAGGGTTTCCATCCGTCCGGATTTCACGGACAGGATTGGATCGAAGAGCAGCGGGTGTCAGCGGAGATGTCACCGCTGACATCCGCTGCCCCATAGGGATGCATGGAGCATCCGATCAGGTCTGCCTGAAAAACTGACAGGTGGATCGGATTGGATCGCCCCTGGGAATGC
Organism: Pelophylax lessonae; assembly: GCF_965119305.1. Taxonomy (NCBI): domain Eukaryota; kingdom Metazoa; phylum Chordata; class Amphibia; order Anura; family Ranidae; genus Pelophylax; species Pelophylax lessonae. Next base: position 585,305,240 of record NC_138770.1, read on the forward strand.
ACCCTGTCATTGGTAGAGACTGCCTATGCCCATCCCACACACTTGGCTATTAGCCAAGCTGGCAACCTGTCATTGTAAAGGGCCAATAAGAATGTGGGGAAATGACAGGGAACAGGCAAGCCCAGTCTGACTAAACTCGTTCAGAATGACGGGCATGTCCCTATCAGAGGTGAATGAGAACTGCTGTAGGTACTCCTAGATGAGTTCACTTTATATCTACTAGTAGTTTTTGTTTTTTTAAGTTTTCAACCCATTGAGGTCATTGGAGTTTATGATCTGTACTCTTGTTTCTGTTCTAGTTTTTGTTTCGGAAGACCTAAGTAAGAAGTGCTCAATGGAAGAGATTGAGCGGAAAAAACAGGAAGCTTTGGCTCGAAGAAAAATGAAAGAGAGAGCGTGTTCCAATGACCATGCACCTACATAGTGATCTGTTAACATCCGCTGTTAATTTTTCACAAAAACTAACCTTTTTGTTGGATGTACTAGTTTCTCTGTGAGAAAAAAAATTCACAGCAAACACTGTTATAGTTTGTTTGTTTTATAAATGTTTACAATGTAAAAACCCTTTGGTATAAAATATCTTAATATGATCAGGAATAAAATCTGCGGATTTGTATTGATCATGCTTTCTTAAAACACTGTCTCAGAGTCTATTTTCACTACACAACAAAGTTGGAAACCTTTCTTCCAAATTTTTCTAAAAACATTTTCGTATGTGTTTTTGTTGGTGTTACATTTGCTTAATAAATATGATTGTAACTCATTCTTTTTGTATATCTGATAATACCACACACAATTTAGCACCCTAGTAATGCCTGTCTTGCTCAAAGACTTTTTTCAGAATGTTTTTTTTTTTTTTTTTTTTTTTAAATATACCTAAATTGGCAAGGTTTAGTAGGGAACCACATTAAAGTTGGTTATCACTCCCCAAATGAGAAGGGGGAACTATAGGGTTTTCCTCAAAATTCTACAAACAATACCACATAATGACAACATGAAAGAAGTTTTGTTTGAAATCTTTGCAAATATATTAAAAATAAAAAACAATAAAAATCACTTGTACATAAGTATTCACAGCCTTTGCTCATTAGTTTGTTGAAGCACCTTTGGCACCAATTACAGCCTGAATTCTTTGAGTATGGTGCTACAAGCTTGGCCCACCTATTTTTGGGCAGTTTCTCACATTTTTCTTTACAGGACCTCTCAAGCCCCATCAGGTTGGATGGGGTGCGTCCGTGCACAGCCATTTTCAGATCTCTGGTTCAAGTCTTGGTTTTGGCTCTCTCACTCAAGGACATTCCCAGAGTTGTCCCATAGCCACTCCATTGTTATCTTGGCTGTGTGCTTAGGGTGGTTGTCCTGTTGGAAGATGAACCTACACTCCAGTCTGAGGTCCAGAGTGCTCTTGAGCAGGTTTTCATCAAGGATTTCTCTGTACAGTACTGCATTAATCTTTCCCTCGATCCTGACTAGTCTCCCAGTTCCTGCCTCTGAAAAACATCCCCCACAGCATGATGCTGCCACCACCATGCTTCACTGTAGGGTCAGGTGATGAGTGGTGCCTGGTTTCCTCCAGACATGACGCTTGCCATTGAGGCCAAAGAGTTCATTCTTTGTTTCATAAGACCAGGGAATTTTGTTTCTCATGGTCGGAAAGTCCTTCAGGTGTCTTTTGGCTACCTCCAGGCGGCTTTCATGTGCCTTTTACTGAGAAGTGGCTTCCGTCTGGCCACTCTACCATACAGGCTTAATTGGTGGAGTGATGCAGAGATGGTTGTTCTTCTGGGAGGTTTTCCTCTCCAGAGAAATGCTGAAGCTCTGTCAGAGTGATCATCAGGTTCTTGGTCACCTCCCTGACTAAAGCCCCTTTCCCCTGATCGCACAGTTTGGCTGGACAGCCCACTTTAGGAAGAGTCCTGGTGGTTCCAAACTTCTTCCATTTACGGATGATGGAGGCCTCTGGGACCTTCAATGCTGCAGAAGTTTTTCTGTACCCTTCCCCAGATCTGTGCCTCAAAACAATCCTGTCTTGGAGGTGTACAGACAATTCCTTGGACTTCATGGTTTGGTTTGTGCTCTGACATGCACTGTTAACTGTGGGACCTTGTATAGACAGGTGTGTGCCTTTCCAAATCATGTCCAATCAACTGAATTTACCACAGGTGGACTCCAGTCAAGTAGTAGATAAATCTTGAGGATAATCAGTGGAAACAAGATGCACCTGAGCTCAATTTTGGGTGTCCTGGCAAAGGCTCATGTACAAGTGATTTTTATTTTTAATAAATTTGCAATGATTTCAAACAAACTTCTTATGTTATCATTATGGGGTATTGCTTGTAGAATTTTGAGGAAAGTAATGAATTTAATACATTTTGGAATAAGGCTGTAACATAAAATGTTGAAAAAGTGAAGTGCTGTAAATACTTTCTGGATACACAGTATGACTGCCCAAATCCCAAGCTGAAACCTGTGAAGAAAAAAACTTTTTTTCGTTCATTGGCGGACATAGCTCCTGATATTCATAACCATTGGAATATACTGCCTCCTACAGGAGTAGAACATTAGGCAGAAAAAGTATGGCTGCGCCTCTGGGCAGTCCCAGGGGGTACACTCCCTCTGCTGTAGGTATTTCATTTTTTTTTTTCCTGCCTAGACTGGAGTAAGGACCTAGTTTCTTGCTGGGATCTCTGGTCCCGGCAATTTTTTCTTTTTAGATAGAAAGTTTTCTCCTGTGAGATCTAGTCAACTGCCGAACTGGGTGACGGGCTGGATAATCTAGATCCAGTGATCACCCCAGTTTGCCCAGTGAGAGCGCGCAGACCTCAGCTCTGCGCTAAGTGAGCCGTGACATATCCCCACCGAACAGGGGCTGGCCTGCGAGTTAAATGCCTACGACCAGGTCTCTGCCAGATAGCCCCCCTTTCCGATGGCAAGGCGTTCTGTCTGGAGCAGTGCCTGCCTGGTTCCTGGTATGGTGAGTAACTGTCCCCCCTCCCCTCTCCACCTGGAGGGTTTTGGGGTGGACTTGGGACGGTCAGACCCCCGGGTTTCCCTCCTTCCCGTTAGGCACCCCCCTCCATTTGTCCCCCCCCTCCACTTAGGCTGGGGCTGTATGGGTGGTCTGGCCACCTCCTGCTGTGGGGGCAGGGTGCTATGTTGGCGGCGAGGGGCGCTGCTGGCGACCGGACGATCGGCTGTGCAGGGGGGGAAGTTTTATTTGGTGGAGGGCTCCTGCCAGGGCCCCCCATTCTGCTTGAGCCTGTCCTTGAGGCCTTGGGGGCCACCATTTTTTTTGCACGTCTGTGTAGTCCGGTGGCCATTTTGCAGTGGTTTGCCCTTGAAAATAGTGGCTGCCATGACAGTGGAGCCCTTTGGGCTGCAATTTCAACGGTGTTAACCCCTCCTCATCCCCTGGTGCTGACGCCTGGATGCGTTCGCTTCCTGATCACCGCTGGTGCAGTGCAGATTCTCCTGGTGGCTGTGATGTCTGGTCGAGTCCTCTTCCTCTCTTGTAGGATCGATTGGTGCTGTGACTGGCACCTGGGTGGTGCTGCCAGAGCGTTGGGGCTTGTCCCTTTAGCAGTGTTTTACACTTTTTTTGTGGGGTCCCCCTGGTGACTCATGGAGTTTTTGGAGCACATCTCCCCACCTGATCCCCTCTGTGGGGCCCTCCTGATCCCATCTATCCATTGATACACTGACGGCGGTCCTGGAGTCACTTGTGTCCCGGGTAGAGGTGGTTTTTTAAATGACGGATTGGCATAAAGGTGCCGCCTGCCTCATCTGTCTCCTCATCCTGATCCTGAATCTGATTCGGCCACCCGCGGAAGTGGGTCACCCTGCTGGGTCTGCTACCACCCGCCCTGAATCCTCAGACAGTGAGGATGATTCCTCCGCTTCTGCAACCACGCACGAAAAGGCGCAGGTGGATGCACTAATTGTATCTGTGCTTGAGACTTTAAGTTCGAGGATGTATGCAACAGAGGTGCAGGTTCCCTTTGGCACTCACAAGCCATTCAGAGCGGCAAAAGAGTTCCCTTTCCCCTCCTATTTTAACAGAATTGTCACTAAAGAGTGGGGTCAACCAAAGCATCCCCTTGGGGTCCCTAAGTGAGTTGCTAGGCGATACCCCTATGAGGAGTCCCTTCTTAAGAAGTTGACTGTTCCACCAGTGGTGGACCCTCCGGTTTCCAGATTAATCAAGGCAACCATGATTCCAGTTGAAGAGTCCCTGGCCTTTAACAACCCAGCTGACGGGAAGGCGAAGGCTGTGGCCCGCAATTTGTACACCATGGCTGCTACAGCACTGAGGCCGATATTCACCATTGCCCTGGTGTCACAGACTCTGACCGAGTGAGCTAAGCTTTTACTTTGTGACCTGGAGCGGGAGTAGCTACCCCCCTGCCTTTGCTGAGCTAGCAGACCAGCTGGTCCAGGGGCTGCAGTTTGGATGCGGCTCCCCTAGTGGCTCGGCTCTCTTTTTCGACATTGGTTCTGCGTGTCTTTTGGCCCAAATACTGGTCTGCGGACCAAACTTCTAACAAGGCCTTGACTGATCTTTCCTTCCGAGGAGATCCCATTTGGTGCTACCCTGGATGACATAATTAAAGGTCTTACAGGGGAGAAGAGTACCTTTCTTCAGCAGGCTACTGAGGGCAAGGACCCTCATTGTAGACTTGGGCCCTTCTGCTCGGCTCATAGGAAGTTGTTTCGTCCCTCAGCGTCGACTGACAAGGGATCAGAGCCCTTCGGGGGCCTCCTCTGGAGGATCCAACCGAACATGGTCCAGCAAATCAAGTGCGGGCTTCTCCAGACCCGCAGACAAGTCCCCTTCAGCAGGAATGTGTGCTTTCACCCATTATATCTGGGAAGGGGAGACGTCTTTGATTGTTCCTGGAACCGTGGACTCCACCGGTACGAGAACAAGCGGGATCACGAGGTCATTCGGTCTGGCTACAAGTTCGAGTTTAGTCCTTACCCTCCCGTAAGGCTCTTCCTTCCTACTGATGACTGTCCCTGGTCCGCACAGGCTTTTTTTGGGGTGGTGCAAGACCTTTTCTTTACAGGTGCTAGTTCTGGTTCCGACTTCGGAACATTTTCAGGGGTTTTACTCAAACCTGTTTACAGTCCCCGGCAAGGAAGGCAGGTGCGTCCAATTCTGGACCTCAAGGCGCTAAACTGCTGTGTGTGGGTGCAGAAATTCAGAATGGAGTCCGTTCTCATAGTGGTGGCTTCCCTGCCTCTGGGATTTTCTTGCTTTCATCGACATCAAGGATGCTTGCCTTCACATTCTCATATGTGTCGGTCGCCAGCGCTTCCTCCGCTTTGCCGTGGGAGTGGAGCATTATCAGTTTGTAGCGTTACCTTTTGGTCTCGCCTCAGCTCCTCGGGTCTTCACGTAAGTGTTGGCCCGGTGCTTGCATTGTTATGCCAGTGGGGGATTGCGGTACTGGGCTACTTGGACATCCTCCTTCTACAAGCTGAGTCTCCTACTTCTCTGGTGGAAAACCTGGAAATCATACGAACTCTGAGGGAGGTCGGCTGGATTCAGAATTTTCAGCAGTCTGCTCTGGTTCCGTCCACGAGATGGACTATATTGGTCTTACTCTGGTTTTCGGCCTTAGCCAGAGTGCTCCTTCCTCTGGGCAAACTCCAGGAAATACAGGATGCAATTCGTCTCCTGCTGTCCAGCAGATGGTAATCCCTCTGGACTTGCATGCGGGTGCTGGGCCTGATGGTGTCTACCTTCGAGGCAGTTCCATTTGCACAGTTCCATACAAGGTCTCTGCAAGGGAGATTCTGGCCAACTGGGACAAGAATCCGCAGTGTGCTTCCTCCCCTTGAATTGGACTGTGGTCACCACGGATGCCAGCCTGTCTGGTTGGGGAGGTGTCCTCGGCAAATATTCTGCTCAGGGGATCTGGACACTGGAAGAGTCCAGGTTACTGATCAATGTCTTGGAACTCCAAGCGATCAGACTGTGCCTGGAACATTGGATGGATCGTCTTCAGGGATGTCCAGTGCGTATTCGACCGGACAGTGCCACGATTGTGGCTTATGTCAGTCACCAGGGGGGCACAAGAAGTGTCCTGGTAGCTCTGGAGGTAACTGGTATTCTAAGGTGGGCAGAACGGTTCGTTCCAGTCCTCTCTGCAGTAGACATTCCCGGGTGAAAAACTGACAGGTGGATTACCTCAATCGGCAGACGTTGGACCAAGGGGAGTGGTCCCTTCATCCGGAGGTGTTTCATCAGTTGTCTCCTGTGGGGCATTCCCGAGGTGGATCTTTAGGCTTCCCGCCTCAACAGAAAGGTACAGAAGTTTGTGGCTTGGTCACGGGATCTTCTGGCGAATGCCACAGATGCGCAGGTGGCCCGTGGGGGTCAGTATAGTCTGATTTTCGCCTTCAACAAAAGAGTTCACACATTAATTTGGCTTTTTCCTACCTAAACAAGACCCCGATGTCAAATGGACAAAGTTCTGTTTTTTTAAGGATGCTACAGATAAGAGGCGGGAAGCATCCTTCTCTTTGGTAAGTGCAGCTGGCAGTGGCTATGGTGGGCGTTTTCCAATCACAAATGTATATTCCAGGGATTTATAACCTGAGGATCAGTTTGTTGGACAATTCTGGCCCTAAGGATCTGGTTGTTGGACAATACTTGGAGTAGTTCCTGAAACCCTTGAGCTTCTTGGCGGACGCCTTGGAAGATTCTGTTAGGCAACTCTCTAGACTGGGAGTTATGTTCATCCACATGAGTAAAAAAATCCTGTAGCCCAAGTGCTAGTCTGCTGAACAACTCTGTAAAGCCCCCTACACACATACCGATTGTCGGCTGAACGATCGGCCGTCTTTTGTCCAGTGTTGTTTTGTTGGTTGAAATGTGCTCTAGACTGCACACAAATTTTGTCGGCCAACAACAACCAACTGCAGAAGTGATGTCATGTTCTGGTCTACTTTCCATATGTTTTTTCTTCTCTGAGCATGCCCAGTCTTGCTCAACTGGCATTTGTCGGCCGAAATCTGTACTGACTGACGAACAATCAGCCGTTCTTTGTTGGCCAACAAAAATTTTATAGCCTGCACACCAGATTTTGTTTGGCCGAAAAGTCGCAGTCGGTTGTCGGAAGCATCATACTAACAAGCCGACAATCGGCCGATTGGACGTTGGCCGAATATTTACGGCCGACAATCGGTACGTGTGTACGGGCCTTAAGAAGCAGATTAAGTGCATACCCTTTTGAGGGTGAGTGTTTGTTTGGACCATCATTGAATATATTCAAATGGGAAAAAGCATGATTTCCCCTAAACAAAAAGGAAAAAAAATAGTCAAAAGCCAGGACCTTCTTTAACTGCCCAAAACACTGTCCTTTTATCAGCCACATGCCTTGGGGTCTAAACTGAAGCCTATCCCCAGCTTTGCAAGAAGAACTGGAACTCAAAGAGCTCAAAATCTTCTTCCCAATGAAGGGAAGGGGTGTCCCCACTTTTATGAGTGGAAGACACTTGTTAGTCTTTGTGGCTGTCTGAACGCAGCATATCATATCACAGATAAATGGGTCCCAAGGTGTGGTGTCATGAGTTTTCAAGCTGAATTATGAAGCTTTCTGCCCCCATGGTTTATGCGCTCAAATATCTCTGGATCCTCATAATTTTTTTTTTTTTTGCAGCTCTGGGAAGATCGCTCCATGGGTAAAATTGAACTGATACAGGAAGTTTTACAGCTTTTATTCAAACCCTTTCACATTTCCAAAACCGAGACGTCCAGCCTATTCTAGACCTTAAGGGTCTCAACAAATTTTTGCAAGTGGGAAAAAAACAAGATGGAGTCCACTAAGGTCAGTCATTGCGTTCGTTCAGCAGGTGGAATTCCTTGCTTCCCCAGATATTAAGGATGTCTACCGCCACATCCTGGACTTTCAGCCTCATCAACATATCTAATGTTTGGTGTGTAGGAATGCCATTGCTTTCAAAATGTATGCAAAGGTATTTGCTCTGCTTCTTAGATTGTTTTGGACCCAGGGTACCCCAATTGGTGGGAAATCGACCTTGTTCCCCATGCAACATCTGGAATACTTGGGTCTAGTCTTGGACAGTGCTCAGTCCAAGGTGTTCCTTCCACAGGAAAAGGGAGTTTTTCTCAGATGGAGACCCTCAGGTCTCTCGAAAATCCCTCACTCTGCTTCTGTATGAAGATGGAACCACATCAAAGGCGGAGACCTTCTTCCCAAATTCCGCTCGAGGAAGTTGCAACTCAGTATTCTGTCACCCTGGGACAAAAGTCCACAGTCTCCACCTATGCATCTGTATTTAAAAGCCAGGTTGGCCTTTGACACCGTTCCCCACAAACGCTTACTGTACAAGCTAAGGAAGGTAGGTATGGACCATAGCGTGAGTACCTGGATAGAGAACTGGCTCCAGGGGAGAGTGCAAAGGGTGGTGATTGATGGGGAGTACTCGGATTGGGCGGGTGTGGAAAGTGGGGTCCCCCAAGGTTCTGTCCTGGGGCCAATCCTGTTTAATTTATTCATAAATGATCTAGAGGAGGGGATATCTAGCACAATCTCAGTATTTGCGGATGATACTAAACTAAGCTTGCCAATATCTTCTATGCAGGATGTGGAAACCTTACAAGTGGACCTGAACAAAATAATGGGGTGGGCAACTACATGGCAGATGAGGTTTAATTTTGAAAAATGTAAAGTAATGCACTTGGGTGCCAGAAACACGAAAGCAAGCTACTCACTGGGGGGGGAAACCTCTGGGTGAGTCTAGGATGGAAAAGGACCTGGGGGTACTGGTAGACAACAGGCTTGGCAGTGGCATGCAATGCCAAGCCGCTGCAAGCAAAGACAACAGAATATTGGGATGTATTAAAAAGGGGACTCACTCCAGAAATAAAGAGATTATTCTCCCACTCTACAAGACTCTGGTCCGGCCACATCTGGAGTATGCTGTCCAGTTCTGGGCACCGGTCCTCAGTAAGGATGTGCTGGAACTGGAGAAAGTCCAGAGAAGGGCAACAAAAATAATTAGGGGAATGGAGGACATCAGCTATGAGGAAAGACTACAAGCACTGAACTTATTCTCCCTGGAGAAGAGACGATTGAGGGGGGATATGATATCAATGTACAAATACTGTACTGGCGACCCTAGCATAAGGAACAAACTATTCAGAGAAAGGGAATAGAATAAGACACGTGGCCACTCACTAAAACTAGAGGAAAGGCGGTTTAACCTTAAAATACGTAAGGAGTTCTTCACTGTCAGAGCAGTAAGGATGTGGAATTCTCTTCCGCAAACAGTCGTATCAGCAGGGAGCATCGATAGTTTCAAAAAACTATTAGATGGGCACCTTAAAGACCACAACATACAGGTAGGCTTGTGACGGTATCAGATTTTCATGCTGCGATTAATTGATTAAGGTTTTGCCACGGTATACGGTATTATCACGGTATTCTATTATTAAATTTCCACCTCACTTCAATTTCATTGCTGAATTTAGGGGCTTTGGTTCACTTATGCACATTATTATATAGTCAGTCAGTACAGACTCTGTGAACCAGGCCTAAAATAGGTCATCAAGCAGTGTCTGGCCTAACTGGTGATAACTGGTCCTGGCGCTCGGCTCCGATCCGATGGCCTGGTCATTAAGAGGGCAAATCCTTGTGGTCAAGAAGTGGTTAAACCTGAAGGAGGTGTTTATAAATTACTTTACTATTGCTTTAGGCTTGGTTCACATGTATGCGGGTTGGTGGTTCACATGTATGCGGGTTGGCGGTTCACATGTATGCGGGTTGGCGGCCCACATTTGCACAGGCATAGCAGCCCATTGATTTGAACGGGCTGCTATGCCCTCATTTTCCGCAGAAAAAAGGTGCATGCTGCATTTTTTTTAAAATTCAGTGGCCTTGAAATCCATCCTGCTTTTGCACCATGCGACTAACTTGCAGTTCCTGCTCTGGCAAGCTTTATGCATTTTTTGTATACATGGGCACGGCATTTAAAAACAGTTTGCGTGTGCAGCAACGGCAGGTAAGTCGCATGGTGCGAAAGAAGGATGGATTTCATGGCCACTGCATTTTTTTAAATTCTGCATGCACCTTTTTTCACCTGAAAATGCAGGCATAGCAGCTCAAGGACCAGTCATCACCAGGTAGGCCAGACACTGCTTGATGGCTATATAATAATGTAATGTGGGCTGCTATGCGTGTGTGTGTGTATATATATATATATATATATATATATATATTAGAGCTGCACGATTCTGGCCAAAATGAGAATCACGATTTTTTAGCTTAGAATAAAGATCACGATTCTCTGTGTAACAAAAAAAAAATTGGGATAACTTTACTGTTACGTTTTTTTTTTTTTTTTATTCATTAAAGTCTATTAATTGCGTTTGAAAGACTGCTGCGCAAATACAGTGTGACATAAAATATTACAACAATCGCCATTTTTTTCTGTAGGGTCTCTGCTAAAAAAATTTATAAAATGTTTGGGGGTTCTAAGTACTTTTCTAGCAAAAAAAAAACTGATTTTAACTTGCAAGCAACAAGTGTCAGAAAAAGGTCCAGTCTTTAAGAGGTTAAACTTCCTTTCTCCCTGGCAGAGGGAAGGAAAAGATACAATGTAATCATTTTTGTTTATAGTTACTGGGAGACTTAATGCTGAAAGGCATTAGCTGTGTGAGTGAATGAGTCATCCAGCTCACTGAAATGTATCAATTCACAAGTCAGACCCAGGAGCAGAGAAACTCAGTATTTTAAAAATGCCACAATAACAATACCGTGGCTATGCAATACCGCGATATATCGAATTACCGAAAACCGGCATATTTCTACATACAGGTGTATTCAATGTACGGTTAACAGCAAACACACACATCATAGGTTGAACTTGATGGACTGATGTCTTTTTTCAACCTCACAAACTATGTAACTATGTTGGATTCAGGGTGGCACATCTTTGGCTGGATGGAGGAAAATCAGCATGATTTTTATTTTTTTTTTTACTTTAAAGATTTTTATTAAATGATCAAATCTATAACAAAAATAGTTCAGTTACAGTTCGAACCAATAGTGTCCTAAGAAAATCTGCACGATTTTGACAATCCTTTGCAACATTTCTGACATTATTCATTATTAATTGCAGGTGCAGTTGACCAATATTTGGCCTGATTCGGCAGTTTTTGCATTCCCATAGACATGTAAGGGAAAATAAGCAGCTCTGAATTAAACAAATGTCAGTTAACACTGGCCCCTAAATCGTTTTCTTTTGTTTTTCCGTTTTACCCACGTATAGTAGACTAGTCCATAAGGGAGCTATAAGTCTATAATAATTTTGGTATTTTGTGTTCAACAATTAATTGTAGTAGGACTACCTTTATTCAGAATAGGCTTGCCTGCTGGCATAATTGCATTAACATCCAACGTAGTTAGGAAGTTTAATAGGAATAACTTAGATTCTTGTTCTCTATGGCGCCATTTACACTTTGCTTAGCAGGAATTCAAGTTCTTGCTCATGTTTTTTGCATGATTATAGCTCATTTCGGTACATCGCACATAGGACAGCCCATTTACTTGAATGGGCTGCACTATGCATGACCAACACACCAACGAGGCTTCCTCACCTTTTCGGTTTATTTATTATTTTTTTGTTAAAAAGTTGAACTTATCCTTTAAGTACCGTAGAGTCATTCTCATTAAGGGCCCTTTCACATGGGCGCCTTCCGTTGCGATCAGCAGGGGATCAGTGAGCTGATGCATGTCCGATACAGATTATGCAGAGCCCCTTCTGCTGTGTGGGCAGTGGGGACAACTCCACTGTCCCCTTATACCCATCTGCCTCCAATCCGGTCTGCCAAAACAGAAGACGACACAGTCCATTTACACTTGCCGGTCCATAGGAATGCATGGACCTTCCGATCAGGCCCGCCTGAAAAACAGACAGACAGACTTGATTGGATCTCCTGTGTGAAAAGGCCCTAAGACCTGGTTTACACTGGTGAGATTTGTCATGCAATTTGACAGTTCCAAATTGCATGACAAGTCGCACCCAGTTGCCGGCAATGGAACCGTTTAAATCGTAGCAACTCAAGTCGCAGCAACTGTGAAAAAAATTCCTGCACTGCTTTTTGGGGATTTCATTGCTACTCACATTGACTTCTGTTAAATGAAGTCGCAAGTTGCAATAAATTTCGGAGGGCAAATTGCACTGATCTGGGGCTTTGAAATCACACTGAAGTTACGCGATTTCAAAGTTGCACTGGTGGGAATCAGGACTAATTGTCTTGATTGCCAATGTCACTAGTATCGAAAGTGAGGGTAAATCCAAAATTTGCAGTTGCCACCAGAACAGAAAATCTTTTTTTTTCTGTGTCAACTAAGAAGAGATTTCCTTCACATTTTAAAAATTTCCTCTCACTTCCTGTAAGATGAAAGTACAGGACATGAAAGGAAATCTAACACACAGATGGCAAAATAATGGCAACTATTTTATCCCTCCCCTGTTCTATCCAAAATTAAAAAAAAAAAGTTTTAGCTTTAGACATACTTTGATAAAAGTTTTTGTGCCTAGAGTTCAGCTTTAGGATTAAATGCTGTATACTTTTAGATAAAAACCTAATTTCTAAAAAAAAAGATGATAAATATTAATCCTGAAGTTAGCCTTGGTTCATATTTGTGTGGCTGTGTGTAGGGCAACTCATTCATTGCTCTACGAGACACGCGGGAAGAGAAGTCCCTGACCTTTTTTGAACCAGTTCTGGACCGGAAGGATTTGCCCCCTAATGACCAGGCCATTTTTTGCGATTAACTGACAATTGGGCAGCCCATGTCTCCTGCCTCCACCAGTCTATTTAGCATTTAACACTTTGGAAGTGTAAGATCATGCCTATGTCCCTGCCATGCAATGTGCTTCCATCCTGAAAATCCTACCTCACTGCGGCATCCTGAACTGTTATAGGTATTGCAGGATGGAACCAGAGCACCTGGGGAGGACAGAGGTACCTGATCATCCTGGGAATGTTAAATTCTGAAGATAGTGGTGGAAGCTGCAGAACAGGAATGGATGGGAGGAAACATGAAACACAGGCCTATGGAGAGATGTACTGTACATACTACCTATTCTTTTGTGGAAAGATTTTGACTACAATTTTTAAAACTTGACAGGCCCTATTTAAAAGTAAATATGAAGACCGAAGGGCGCTTCTGTGGGAGCGATCTGTCTTACAACACTTGATGTTGGCCTCCTGGGTGGGTGAGCGGTTTCTTAGCTGTCTCTAGGTCCGCTCTTCCAGAGAGCAGAAGCACACTCCAAAGGAAAACATGGAAGGAGAAAAGGAAGGCACGTCTAAGTGCAGTGTAAAACCGTTTAATAACACACAATACGAGAACACTTACAAACACTACTCCTTCCATCTATTTAAAAGAAACATGGGGGCTTCCTTTGTCACCTCCTATTCTGCAAATGCTACTTTCCTGGCTGTAATTTTCTCCTTCTTGCTTCCATACTTTGCTTCCCTTACCTAGTACAAGCATGCAAATACATTCTGGCATTCTGCTGGCTTTAGATATATACATGTTTGTTTCAGGTCAGAGAATCAAGCCTTACTGAAACTGTTTAGTTTCAGTACCAGCCGGCATCTTCAAATGAGATTTAACAATGGCAGCCACCATGTGTCTCTTTGCAAAGCATTGTGTTAGCCTTTTTTCTGTCTAATCAAAAATATACTGAGGGCAGTCTAATGTGCTGACAGAATCCCACCACCGTCAGGCATGGACTTTGACCATTGCTTCCATAAACATGAACATTTTACTTTGATGTTCAGGGAGGCGGTTGAAGAGGTGAGGCTTATTGGGGAAAATTATTGTACACTTTGAAAGTAGAATTCCAGGCCAAACCTAACTAGTTTTAAAAATGTTCTCTTCCCCCCCCCCCCCCGACACCTTTACTGACTAACTGTCAGGACCTCGACCTAAACCCTGGACCTCTGCTGTGTCTGGCAATAATTCTTCTCACTGAGCCACCTGAGATGCTGGACTGCTTCCTGAACAGTTCCTTGATTGATCCTGCCTTGAATATTGTTTCTTTTGAACTTTGAACCATTGTTCCTTCGAAGAACTTCCTGATTTAAGCGATGTTTATGCACTTCCTTTTTACAGATTATTGTACTCTCTCCCGCCAATGTATCATTCTTGTAATTCCTGTTGCCATCCGTATCTCTGCTATCACCCATTACCGACCTTTGTCTTGTTCCTCGACTATACTTCTGCTTGATCCCGACCTCAACTTGTTATCGTCCTTTGGTTTTTTCCTTTTGACTACACTTCTGATTGATCCCTATCTGCTACTTAACCCCAGCTTTAATCACCTCCTAGTGGGGCGATCCTGAGGACCATAACCTGGTACTAACATATAGTAAAACCCATCTCCACAATCAGGAACTCTGATAAACACTAGTTAGTGCTTAGACTCTGCACCCCGGATGAGCCTGCTTCATTCTCCACGGTGACCTGTTCGTATACCTATCCATCTGGTTGGTGGGATCCTCTCTACTGCTAAAGCTATTGGTCTGATCCTGACCCATTGAATGTGACACTATTGTGTTAGAAAGATGTACTGTATATACTTACCTATTTTCAGCCCACTCTGGCCCAGTTGCGTGATCCCTTGCGTCAGCCAGTGGCGGCTGCAGGGGAGAAGAGAGAGTGCTCAACATAGGAATACCTGAGAGTGGTGATGTCACCCATAGGCTCCAAGGCCCGTCTGTTGTTGGTGCTTCCTCCTGTCCCTTGCACCTGCCGCTGACTGACATAGAGAAGCCGGATCAGGTGACCAGACTGGAGCGGGCTGAAAATAGGTAAATATAATATATACATCTTTTTTACACAGGTTAGTCAGCATAGGTGTTATTAAGGGGAGAGGGCATTTTTTAAAACTAGTTAGGTTTAACCTGGAATTCCACTTTTTTTTGACAGCCTAGTGAGTATTTAGAACTAAATGTATTATTCTTCATACATCTTTCTTTTTGTAGCCTGCACACTTAATACAATATAAAAAAAAATCATATACATATTGCCTCATTACAGGAAACAGCAATTTGAGTGTTAATTCTTTAAAGGCTGTTTAGCAATTACGATTTCTCCCTTTGCATACAGTAGACATTAAATGAGAAAAACGAAACCTTGAAATGCCATCAAAGCAAATGGTCTGTGAATGTTGTTTCAAAGCTTATCATTAGTTGCCTGGATATTTTGCCACAGAGCTTGTTAAAGATTTCTTTTCTCCTGAAGGGGAAGGTATGACAAAATGCAGTTCTTGGCACAATGAAATATGATGAAACTGAAAGGCACATTAATTCTTGCTTGATACATAGAATTAATTACAGGATTAACATCCGTTATGAATTTTTGCCAAAGACTTTTTTCTCTTTACCAGGAATAGACCCCGGGCTTATTTTTATACACTAATGAATTTGCAAATTGAGTTCTGTTCAAATGATGCTTGACTAAAATGAACAATTAAAAATGTATTGGTCTCAATGAAAGAGATCAACTGATCATTTTAAGGATTAATTAGTCTCAAGAATCATCTTCATTATGAGGCATCCATGAGACAAAACGCTTAGCTCTGCCTTGTTTTCCTGATTATCTGTTTATACATTAAAGTGAGACAAAAGACGGAAATGCATTTATCGCAACTCTTTTTAAGACCCATTTGTTTGCGCTTTTTGAATTGAGGCTTTTTATCTAGGTATAATTTTTACAGCTTTAACTTAACACCATGTTTTGACTGTGTTTTTTTTTAATCAACACTGTTTTATTGTCAAAGGATTAAAAATCTTACATGTAGTTTGTTAATAAAATGGACTTTGGAGTTTGCACAGCACTGGTTCATGAGATTTGAAAAAACCCAGCTTTCCTAAGGTCCAACAGGATGGCTGGTTGACATCACTGGCACCTAAGCAGACAGTTGAGAGGCCAAGTAGTATATTTCACTTTTTTTTTATTTATTTTTTTAGGTTTTATAGATTTTACATGGGTTACTAATAGCATTGCCTCCACACAAAAAATGAATTTTACTGCATGGCCAGATTTAAATGCTGCATTTTTGCCTCACACCATTTCACTGCAGAAACCTTATGCATGCTGGTGCATTTGGTGCCATTTATTGCAAATGGCACTCAAAACTCTCCTCCACAATTGCAACCCAGCTGCATCTGTTCTGCATCTAGAATCCATCTACCTCCATTCTACCCTTGCCCTCCACTTTTCCTTTAGGATAACCAAAAATAAAATGAAAAAAATAAAAAGTCAGATTACTGGAAAATCAAACATCTGGATTTTTCAATTTTTATCTTGAGTATGTTAAATGAGCTTGTGTTAGATAAAAAAAAAGCATTGTGCTTCAGATATCAATCTTTTATATGGGGATACAAAGAACAGCAAGCAAAGGTACACTCTCTGCCTCTCCTACACATAGCAAGTAAACAACATCAGATTAGAAAAAGGACAGTCAAGCTCCTGGTACTTAACCAAGACTCCTGATAACATTCCAGCGAGCAAAAATATGTAATTTCTCTCTGCCTCCCTTAAATGTATTTCTTTTTATTTCTGGAACCATGAGTACTATGGTACAGATTTCATGTCATAATCAGTAAAGCAGAAATTTTAATTGAAGCAAATTATGATGTAGCCTCACTCAATTTCTTCCTGAGATTCCCTTCATTAAGCAATTGGAGCCCACTTTTGGCCATGTTCCCCTGGGCAGGTCCCATTGTGCAACCTGTTTTGGCTGTGATACCTGCCTATCAGGCTTTACCTGACTGGGCTGAGGTCCTCCGTAGGGACTTAGTGGCTGTGCTAACTCATTTCTGGTCCTTGAGTGTGTGGGTTAATTCCTGCAGCATTGATTTACTGTGTGGACAAGACAATTAGATGTAGATATACATCTCTTGCCCCACCATGTTCCCTTTCAGTGCAGTTAAGAAATAACTTGAGATGCTGCATTGGGCTGAAATGCCCTCAGAGGGACAGTGCTTTCTCTGAGCTACCCTGGACACCTGCTAATTAGTATCACTGGAGGTAATCATACCTATTTACTTGAAGTATTGGGCTTTAACTGAAAAAATGCATTTCTTCTCGTAAGGCGAGTCAAGCTTTTAGTTACTCTCAGGCCTCAGCCTCCTAAGCTACACCCCTAACCTTGCCCTTGGTTCATCTGCCTTCCTTGGTCTTCAAGTTCCTCAAGTGTTAATCTGGGTCTCCATTATAGGGATGCTTTTACCTCCTAGGTGGGAGGGGGTATCTGTTGACCTTGCAGATCCTGTGCAGTTACCATTTTAAGTGCTTACTTTGGGGAGGCAGTTTTCCCTTGGACTAAGAGCTGAAATACCTCTCTCAGCCCCCTTTTTGGTCGACCTCCTTCAGGTTGAAATAGCATACCTGAATGCTGCCTTCTCAGGTCTTCTGGAACTAGGAGTTTTGGCTCCAGCTTGTATGGCCGCAGCTAGAATGGTTTAGGGATTTGATTCCAACCTGCTTTCAATCCTCGAACATAGAGGTGCTTTCACCCCTTCTGGACCTTAAGGCCCTCTGTTTTGAGCTTTGGTGTTCTGTGTAAAATGTGCTGTATTAGACTTTTTCAATTAGGGTACTTCTGGCTTGCAAATGTTAATGATGCATTTTTGCATGTGGTTTTTCCACCTTGCTGGGGGTTCCTGACATTTTTGGTATTTCTTCCAACTGTTTTGGGTGTTCACCAAGGTGCTCCCCCCTGTACTAGCCCTACTAAGATGTCCCCTTTGTGGCATTTTTTAAGAGCCTCCAATTTCTTTTTTTTTTTTTTTTTTGGGCGAGCAGTGCTGGTTCTGGCTGCAGCTGTGGCTTTACTGTCCAGACTTGCTAAGATTCAGAGATGCCTAAACCCTTTTTCAGCATTGGATTTCTTCATATGGTTTTGTTTTCTGGGTCTTATCCTGAATATGGCTCAAGCTGGAGGTTATTTTTTTACTGATTTTCTACTTTTCCCGGACTTTTAGTCCAGGAGTCATCCAATCTTTCATATTGGCTTCGGCATTCTAAGGCTGTGGTAGCCTCCATTTGTGGCAGTTCCATATACCCAGTTCCACTTCAGACCCATATTCACAGGATGCCATGATGGAGTATCTCCATTGTCTGGTTACACTGAATCCTCTAATCCCTAAGACCACTCTGTCTTTGGCCTGGTGACTCAGGAATTCCATTCTGAAACTAAGAATGCCCTTCTTTCTGTGTCTTTTTGACTCTTATGATGGATGCCAGCCTGTGAGGTTAGGAAGCAGTCCTGGTAACATTTTCATTGTAGAGGATTAGAATGCTGGAGAGATCTCCTTTACTGTGCATTAGCTGAGAACATTGGGCGCTTGGTTGTCCCCAAAATCCTGTACAGTCTGGGTCTTCCATCCTGAAGCTTGCCCATACTACAGAGGTAGTTACCATACTGCATACTTCAATCTCCATGGGAAAATTCCAGTTCTGAACATTACTGCATGCTCCAGCCCCATCTGTTTTATTTTTTGGACATGGATTTTGGCTGTATGCCCTCCTCAGCCATAAACAGCTGGAGACTGGGGAAAGCTCCCTTCACCTTCCACCTTCCAGGATCAGTGTCCAGATGAGGCATGTCAGATGGTTCTTCTGAACCTCTGATTCACAACTATTTGGACAGTTTTTTTTTTTCCCAGTGATCTTTGGGTAGTATTCTCCATGGGATCAGTACAGCCTGATCCATGCCCTTCCACCCCTGTCTCCTTCTTCTACCTCTGCAGGTTTGTTACATAGCACCTTCTCATCCTGCTCCTTCCCCACAAAATGTAATTGAATGCAGCAGAAGGCAATTGGCTCCTGCCTCTGTGCTTGTAAGGAGAGAGAGAGTGCAGCGTAAGGCATGACGCTGGATTGAAGGAGGAGCTGGAGGGAGCTGATACTGGAAGTTTTTTTTAACTTATTGCATAGAATGCATTAAGATAAAAAAAAAAAAAAACTTAAGCCTTTAGAACCACTTTAATTTCCCAAGATGGATTCTAGCTACTATGTTCAGTAATACAGTAAGTTTAAAAATATATTTTGGAATTGTCAAAGACAGCATCTTGACTTTAGCGCCCTTGAAATGCTGTGGCATACGATTCAGTAGACCATTGAAGCATGCCATCCCAGAATATACCTCTGTTGAAATTATATTGTATACAGGAATGGGCAATTATACCTCCTAACCACAGTTCAAGTCTTATCATTGGCTACAAGAAGTTTGATTGAGAAAAATTATAATAAAGAAGACTATATTAAATGATACATGTAAGAGATTATACAGTATATGTTTTCCATTGGTAGCCTTGATATTCAGTCCATTTTTTCCAATGTAATATCTTTACTTAATTTTTTACATTTATTCAGTAAAGATATGGCAGTTATGACTCAATTATTATGAAAATCATATTTAGGAAGTCATTTGTTTATTAACGGTTCACCAAAGTTTTCCTCAAAACTGTGCAATACCAGAAAAATACTCCTATAAGAAAATCAATTAGATGTCATGATAAGTAATACTGGGCATTTGTAACACATACAGTATGTCACAAAAGTGAGTACACTCCTCACATTTTTGTAAATATTTTATCATATCTTTTCATGTGACAACACTGAAGAAATGACACTTTGCTACAATGTAAAGTAGTGAGTGCACAGTTTGTATAACAGTGTAATATTTGCTGTCCCCTCAAAATAACTCAACACACAGCCATTGATGTCTAAACTGCTGGTAACAACAGTGAGTATACCCCTAAGGGAAAATGTTAAAATTGGGCCCAAAGTGTCAATATTTTGTGTGGCCACCATTATTTTCCAGCACTGCCTTAACCCTCTTTGGCATGGAGTTCACCAGAGCTTCACAGGTTGCAATTGGAGTCTTCTTCCACTCCTCCATGATGATATCATGGAGCTGGTGGATGTTAGAGACCTTGCGCTCCTTCACCCTCCATTTGAGGATGCCTCACAGATGCTCAATAGGGTTTAGATCTGGAGACATGCTTGGCCAGTCCATCACCTTTACCCTCAGCTTCTTTAGCAAGGCAGTGGTGGACTTGGAGGTGTGTTTGGGATCAATATCATGTTGAAATACTTCCCTGTGGCCCAGTCTCTGAAGGGATCATGCTCTGCTTCAGTATGTCCCAGTACATGTTGGCATTCATGGTTTCCTCAATAAACTATAGCTCCCCAGTGCTCATGCAGTCCCAAACCATGACACTCCCACCACCATGCTTGACTGTAGGCAAGACACACTTGTGTTTGTACTCCTCACCTGGTTGTCCCCACACATGCTTGACACCATCTGAACCAAATACGTTTATCTTGGTCTGATCAGACCACAGCACATGGTTCCAGTAATCCATGTCCTTAGTCTGCTTGTCTTCAGCAAACCGCTGGATATGACGCTGAGCACGTGCACTCAACTTCTTTGGTCAACCATGGTGAGGTCTGTTCTGAGTGGAACCTGTCCTGTTAAACCACTGTATTGTCTTGGCCACCATGCTGCAGCTTAGTTTCAGGGTCTTAGCAATCTTCTTATTGCTGTCCCCTCAAAATAACTCAACACACAGCCAATAATGTTTAAACTTCTGGCAACAAAAGTGAGTACAACCCTAAGTGAAAATGTCCAAATTGGGCCCCATTTAGCCACCCCTCTCCCTGTTTTCATGTGACGTATTAGTGTTACGAGGTCTCAGGTATGAATGGGGAGCAGGTGTGTTAAATTTGGTGTTATCACTCTCACTCTCTCATACTGGTCACTGGAAGTTCAACATGGCACCTCATGGCAAAGAACTCTCTGAGAATCTGAAAAAAGAATTGTTACTCTACATAAAGATGGCCTAGGCTATAAGAAGATTCAGAAACTGAAACTGAGCTGCAGCACAGTGGCCAAGACCATACAGCAGTTTAACAGGACAGATTCTACTCAGAACAGTCCTTATCATGGTCAACCAAAGCAGTTGAGTGCACGTGCTCAGCATCATATCCAGAGGTTGTCTTTGGGAAATAGAGGTATGAGTGCTGCCAGCATTACTACAGAGGTTAAAGGGGTGGGGGATAAGCCTGTCAGTGCTCAGGCCATACACCGCACACTGCATCAAATTGGTCTGCATGGCTGTTGTCCCAGAAGGAAGCCTCTTCTAAAGATGATGCACAAGAAAGTCCATAAACAGTTTGCTGAAGACAAGCAGACTAAGGACATGGACTACCATGGACTACTGGAGCCATGTCCTGTGGTCTGATGAGACCAAGATAAACTTATATGGTTCCGATGGTGTCAAGCCTGTGTGGCTGCAACCAGGTGAGGAGTACAAGGACAAGTGTGTCTTGCCTACAGTCAGGCATGGTGGTGGGAGCGTTATGGTCTGGGGCTGCATGAGTGCTGCCAGCACTGGGGAGCTATAGTTTATTGAGTGGGACCATAAAATGCCAACATGTACTGGGACATACTGAAGCAGAGCATGATCACCTCCCTTCAGAGACTGGGCCCGCAGGGTATTCCAACATTATAATGACCCGACCCCCAAATACACCTCCATAATGACCACTGCCTTACTAAAGAGGCTGAGGGTAAAGGTGATGGACTGGCCATGTATGTCTCCAGACCTAAACCCTATTGAGCATCTGTGGGGCATCCTCAAACAGAAGGTGGAGGAGCGCAAGGTCTCTAACATCTGCCAGCTCAGTGATGTCATCATGGAGAAGTGGAAGCGGACTCCAGTGGCAACCTGTGAAGCTCTGGTCAACTCCATGCCCAAGAGGGTTGAGGCAGTGCTGGAAAATAATGGTGGCCACACAAAATATTGACACTTTGGGACCAATTTGGACATTTTCACTTAGGGGTGTACTCACTTTTGTTGGCAGCGGTTTGGACATTAATGGCTGTGTGTTGAGTTATTTTGAGGGGAATGCAAATTTACACTGTTATACAAGCTGTAAACTCACTACTTTACATTGTAGCAAAGTGTCATTTCATCAGTGTTGTCACATGAAAAGATATAAAATATTTACAAAAATGTGAGAGGTGTACTCACTTTTGTGAGATACTGTATCTTCTTTGTGCATGTGTAAAGCCTATGTAAGCTTTTAAATGTTTAATAATTGTAGCCAACAGTGTCACTGATAGCTCCACGTTTGTGAATTGGCTGCCTGTGCTGTTTGCCTGAAATGCTTGGGATTACATTGGTATTTTTCCTGCAGCTATGCCTGGATGTACTATATGAGCCATGCAAATAAGGAAATTTCTAAGGTTTACACTTAGGTGGTTTTAGGCCGCCCTTGCATTCTCAGCAAGCTCAAATTTTCTCTTCTTTAATCATAAAATAATTTCATGGTGGTTTATCTTTCTAAAGTGACGTTGACGTTCTTGAAATATAAAAGCAATCAATGTTGTCTAAGCACAAGAATATATTTTATAGAGTATTTTGTTCCATAAAAGCTCTATTATAAGTTCACAAGAATACAAAGTGAAAAGAAAACAGAAAGTGACCATTGTCACTACACATCATCTGACAAGTATAACACCAAAAAAGTGAGCAAAGGCAAGATTACCCAAACAGTTAAACTGGTAAAGTTACAAAATCTAAACTGAAATAAAAAAGATGCACTGTCCCTTTAAGTCTCAAAACCATAAATTGACAAATTCATGAATAAGTGTAAAAAAAAAAAAAACAATACAAATGTGCTGACACTTAAAATCACACATGAATAAGTGAAAATAAGCAAATGTAAAAAACAATAAATGTATGCTGGCACTTTAAATCACACATAAATAAACAATATATATAATTGTGCAAATGAGCAAATGTGGGAAAAAAAGTCCAAATATAAAAGGTGTGCAGTAATTCATAGTGAAATATTAAAATCCACCACAAAAAAAACATCTAATAAAGTAAAAAATCCATACGGAGTCGATGGTGACAAAGGTGCTCGGTGCTTAAAAGAATTCCACTAAACAACAGTGCTCCAGTGCTCAAAGGTGCTCCTTAGAGAAAAAGAGGGTATTTTTGCCAAAAGGAAATGATCTTCAGTTACACAGATCAAAATCGAACAAACTCCATCTCCAAGATTAGCACTCACTGGCAAGAAGACTTCCAATGGTACACCTTCATCAATGGACTGCAGGAACCAGCCCTTAGGGGTCAGAAAGCCACTCTCTGCAAAAGCGTTAAAACGGTAGCAATGGTAAAACAAATTGGCCGCGGTGTTACCCGACTCCTCAGCATGTGATGATGTCACGCACTCCATCTGATGTGTTTCCTCAAAAATAGCATCCTCTGGGATTGGTCAAGATACAAGACTGAAAATGTATATGTAATATACACACAAAGTGATCAATTATTGGGATTGCCATTGATCTGACCCTCTTTTAGCAAAATAAGTGGTAAATAACAGCCCTATCTGCCTGGGTCCAAAAATATAGCATGGAAGCGGTCGAGACCACTAAAAAAAAAAAAAAAAAAAAAACTTTTTGTGAATTTTAGAGTTGGATTCGAATGTGTCACGAAAGAGAAAAAAATCAGGGGGGAGGGAGGTTGAGGGGAGAACAGTGGGGGATAGCAGATCAACAAGGGGGCTAACAACTGGTATGGGATAGCTCTGAAGCTTGGAGGGCATGTGAGCGAAATGCAGAGTGTTTAGAGGAAAGGATGGGGGGGGGGGGGGGGCGTACTCTTCTCTCCATACCGGTAGCCAGGAGCAGATTAAAATTGACAGCAGCTTAGATGAAGAGCTGATAATCCACATCAAGGCCAGCCATAATCAATACTATTTTATAGGATATTTGATGCAAAAAGCCATTTTCAATAGGAGAAACAGCTTCTGGGTAATGCCATCTTTTGTACTGCAGGTCTGTAAGTGACTGCTGTCCTATCTGCTGGCTGTTTAAAGTGAAACTGTGGCCAGGTTATAGACATTTAAATATTAAGATATTTTAAAAATCCACAAATGAGCTTTTATCAGTGAACATTGTAGCTGTTCCCACTGAGTTGAGCTGCTAAGAGAGTAACTTCACAGCTCAACTCACGTCGTTGTCAGATTCCTTAGGAAGGAGAATAGTCTATCCCAGAAACATGAAGAAGTGACACTCTGGGAAGTACAACATCATTCCCGGCATGCACATGCCCAGCTTATCTCTCTAACACACCACCTCACTGGCCCCAAGTGTTAGAATGCTTGCAGCAAATTCTGAAAGTATACAGCATCATCCTTCATTTTCTCACTGAATTTTACCAAACACTCAGGAAAAAACAGGAGCATTTTTAGTGATGGGGCGCTCGACAACTCAGGAAACAGCCAGCTAAAGTTTGGCAGCTAATTCACTTTAACAATGGGTTTTTTGCGTATGACTTTGAGGTTTATCCTGTTCACAATATGATTTTATTGGACTGAAGGGGCTTCAGTCTTGAATGACTTTAGGACTTTTGCTGTGAACTTTGAGAATGAATTTCTCCAGAGTGCTTGCAAATACAAGGGTCAGTGAGTACATATTTTAAAGCTCATTTACTGATTGCTAAAAATATGCAAATACTTGAATGATCTTATGCTGTCCATGGGATCTCTTTAAAGCAATTACAAATGCTATGTAGGACCAGAACACTTATCCATGTACCACTTTGTTTTTTAGCATACAGGGTCTTACTAGCACAAGGCTGGTGTTTCTACATGGGAAGTGTGCACTATTCACTCTATTCAATCTTGAGGATATCTAAAAGTGCACCTGTGCACAGACTATGGGCATTAAATATTCTTAACAAGCAGTAATGGAGCTTTAAGGTGGAATTCCACTCAAAAAGCAACATTTCCCAATGATTAGAATGTCAAATACCTTTAACTTTTATATTATGCATTTTCTGACCTACTGATTGTCTAGATTAGAAACTGTCTAAGTTAGACAATCAGCAATCTCCTGTGCTTAATGTGGCTGCTCAGAGGCACTTTCGTAAACCCCTTGCCGGACTCAGTAATAAAATCAGCAAAGCTCCAATTAGCCTTGCCCCCTCTATGTCAGGCCCACCTCTGTCCCACCCAGCTCCACCCCCATCCTGTCCAGCCATCAGCACCATCAGCTAGGTACATAAGTTCTGATAGTGACAAGCCTAGGGAGAGGGAAAACACTCCCAACAGCCGCACTAATCTACTGAACCCGAAAGCTGTGTGGTCACGTGACAGGAACTTTGAAAGGAAAATTAGGTACAAAGAAGCATATTTCAAAAATTTGCACTATGAAAAATGTATACTATTGTGGATAGTGAGTGTTTAGCAGAGAGATGAAGGGGAGCATTTCTTTCCACTTTAAAACAAACCATATGTAATCTCTCTAATTGTAGTTATTGTGCAGTAATTAATTCACTAAGATCTAATAATTTGACAACAAAAACTCTAAAGTCGGGGCACTGTCTGTTTCTAGCAGCTTTGAAAACCCTGCTGGGTGTTTACATCAGGGGAGAGGGAAGGATGCCAAGATTCTGTTGCAGTAGAAAGTAATAGGAAAAGAGCTAATATTTCAACTCCTCTGTTGTGAAATTTAAAGATGAATTTTTCCACAATGCATGAATGAGAGATCATTTCAAGGAGCTTTTTAAGAATATGTAAATACTTTGCGGTGCACTGTGTGGATAGTTTCATTTTAAAGGAGATGCAGTTGACGTCATTGTGCACCACTGTTGCCAGTTAGGTAAATCTGGGTGCTAAAATTCACCAAGAACATGCTCCAGCATATTGCAGGAGCACATTGTAATGGGAATTCGAGTTCCCCGCTATTACATGAGGTCACTTGTGGAACCCTAAAGCACAGAAGCTAGGGCTGAGGTAAGTATGTTTTTATTTGTTTTTATTTTTGTAAAATTATTTTTTTCTGGTAGCATGTTTGTTCACATTGCCAAGACTTGGGATCCGACTTGCGAGACCTCCAAGTTGCGTGACATGTGAAATCCCATGTTAATCAATGAGAGCTGTCTTAATTAGCACTACTGAAGTTGCATATAGACTTTTTTTTTTTCCAAAACAAATTTTTTTAGCTTTTTAATAAAAAGAAACATTACAATAACAAGAAATGATAACAAATACAAGTGAACAATAATATTTCCAATGTAGGTTAATCATCAAAAAAACGTTATAATCCTTTTCCTATTTCTTTCCCTTATCCCATTTTCTTTTTTTTTTCTCTTTATGGTGATCATATTAAAAAAAAAAATGTATCTTGGCGTACCGTTTGACAAGTCCCACCTATCGGACACCCCGGTAGGGATCTATCTGTGTTCAACGATGGGAAAAGACCCCTGCAGAAAAGAAAGTGGGGGTTGAGTACTCTATTAATTGATGTTATAGCCGGTCCTTTGGATGCATATAGACTTTAATAGAAGTCGTGTCCAAGTCGGATCCTCATCTATATTGACGTGATTTGGATCTGAAATTCAGGAAGATTACCCAGGCATTCCCTCAAAGTTGCTTCAAAGTCACATCAAGTAGTACTCAAGTTACCAGCAAATCGTCAGGAAGTTGCCTTGCAAAGTTGCACTGAAAGTCGCGCGACTTTCAGGTCGCGACCGTGTGAACCGAGCATTAAACTTATTGTATGTGGGTAATGTGAGGTTATCTATACAGCAAACCTAGCACTTTCAATTAAAGTCCAGCTGTGAAAAGTGTCAACATGTTTATTAGGCCAGTAATCTGTTCACATGCAAAGCTTTTATAGAAATGGCACTGCCATTGTGTATTTACAGTATATAATTCTACATATGCAAAGTGAGTTAGAGGGTCCATCTCAACTGCAAAGCAAAGGCAATTTTTACTCATGTTTTTAACCTGCAAATGATTGATCCTGAATCACAGTGTCAAAATGTGGTGCATTGTTATTACCGATAATACCTTTTGCATGTAATGAAAGACTGCTGTGGGCATATCCCTTTTTGTAATGGCAAAGGCGGTTGTAAGTAGTGAAATAAATCCCTGACTTCTCTGCAATGTGCAGTAGCTGCTTTGCCCACAAACCACATCTCTCCAGCCAAAGACATTTGTGAAACTTCTTTCTAAGCTTGTTAAATTGCCTTGCAAATCAGCACATTTACTTATTTCAGTGTTTTGGCTAATGTGACTTCCAACCTTGTTTTTCTGGGAACCCTTTGAATCTGAGGTAGGATTCAAACACAGGAATGCAAAGTTGGAGCTCTAGCTCTCAGCCCACAAAACCACACACCTTGAGCAATGATGTCCACAAGCTTCTCTTTACTCGGAATGTTTTCACGTTGCCATGTGTGCAAGCTCAGGAAGAAGAATACTGCACAAAGGACTCTGCTTTCAGAGCTTCTATGTTTAAAAATTCTATAAAATTCTAATATAAGCTCCCTACATAGTTTTAGGATTTCTTCACTAAATATACTACATGCCATTGCAATATACTATGTACAGGTGCATCTCATAAAATTAGAATATCATCAAAAAGTTAATTTATTTCAGTAAATCAATTCAAAAAGTGAACCTCATATGTTTTATATAAATATCTTACACACAGAGTGATATATTTCAAGCATTCCTTTCTTTTTGATGATTATGGCTTACAGCTAGTGAAAACCCAAAATTCAGTATCAGAAAATTGGAATATTACATAGGACCAATAAAAAAAAAAAGGAAAACAGAAATGTTGGCTTACTGAAAAGTATGTCCATGTACAGTATAGTATGCATGCAATACTTGGACAATTACGCGGTCCTGCGAAGCTGTATCCAAATGAAATTGACGTCCTTTTTTTTTTTTTACCACAAACAGAGCTTTCTTTTGGTGGTATCTGATCACCTGTGCAATTTTTACTTTTTGCGCTGTAAACAAAAAAAGAGCAACAATTTTGAAAAAATAACAATATTTTTCACATTTTTTATATGAAATTCCCCCCCAAAAAATGTAAAAATCAAAATTTTTTAACATTTTAGGCCAATTTATTTTCTGCTACATATTTTTGGTGAAAAAAATCGCAATAAGCATATTTTGATTGGTTTGCGCAAAAGTTGTTGCGTTTATTAACTAAGGGAAAGATTTATGTCATTTTTATTGTTTTTTTTTAAACTAGTAATGGCGGTGATCTGCGATTTTTTTGTGGGACTGCGACTTTGCGGTGGACAGATCGGACCCTTGACTGACATTTTTGACACTTTTGGGGGTACCAGTGACATTACTACAGTAATCAGTGCTATAAATATGCACTGCTACTGTCAAAATGACACTGGCAGGGAAGGGGTTAACTTTATTAGACATCCAGGGGTTAAGTGTGTCCCTAGGGGCGTGCTTCTAACTGTAAAGGGGCATGGCTTTTGATGTAACCACAGAGACATACGATCCTACATAGCAGGATCGTATGATCTCTGCAGTTACACCAGGGAGAATGACAGGCGGCTTTGTTTGCATCAGCTGCCTGCCTTTCTCCCTCTCTAGCGGGAGATCGTGAGTGACCGGCGGACATCGGAGCCGCCGGTCACTCGCGCTGGGATGGCAGTGAACGAGCGGGTAGCGGAAGCGCCTTCGGCGGCGCGCTCGCCCCCTATTGGCTCGCGGGCGAGTGACGTACCGATACGTCACTTTGCCCAGGGGGGGGGGGGGCTGACCGCCGCAGTGTATGTACTTGCGGCGGTCGGCAAGTGGTTAAAATTATGTTTTATATCTGTTTTTCCTATATACATTTT
The DNA here is from genome assembly GCF_965119305.1 of Pelophylax lessonae. Classification (NCBI taxonomy): domain Eukaryota; kingdom Metazoa; phylum Chordata; class Amphibia; order Anura; family Ranidae; genus Pelophylax; species Pelophylax lessonae. The sequence goes on from NC_138770.1 coordinate 585,333,978, forward strand.
TTTTTTTTACAAATAAACTTTAAATCTGGAGGAAAAAAAAAAACATCCAAACTTGGAAATGCAGTAAATGTTTATAGTATTTAATAACCATATACGTGCTTGAACAAATGAAACTGAAGTAACACCCAGTGCAATACCAGTGAAAGCTAATTAAAAAACGTTCATAATAAAGTCTATAGAGAACTCAAAAGTGCAAATGTTTATCAAAGGTGCATTTCCATGGTATTCCAGTAATGCAACGTTACTAGATCTTCACACCCCACCACGTGAGAGCGTGCCACCACTTCCCCATTACGTTTAGACTCACCAGTTGCCTCATATTCTCATGTTTGGCAAATAGGCTGTTTAGCTCAAAGGATTAATAGAGCATCTGCAGTGATCTCCAACTCATAAATAGTGAATCAAACAGCATAGTAAATAGGGATGGGCGAACAGTTGTCAGGGTAGAATCAGTTTAGTGTGAATCTAGTGATAGTTCAGTCAGTGTGAGTGTAGTGGACCTGACCATTCATTTTTACTTTAGTGTCAGTTTGTTTTGCCAGGACAGGTTTACTGCATTGTAGTTCAGTGCGTTAGTGCACATGTAGCACCCTCCTAGACAGATGCTAGGTAAAGGCATCTATTTTGCTCCTGCTGCTTATCAAGGGAGCTGATCTGTTAGTTTTGCCTGTCACATGATTCCAGGTGTGATTCACTGGGCCTGAAGGAGTGTCCCCACTGTGTCCAATGAGGGAGCTTGTTGGACAGTGGAGGAAACCTAGCCAGTGACACATCATGTTTTATGGCAGTCCCAGTGGGAGGGCATTGTTGCAATGCATCCTAGGATTGCCTATAAATACGGAGGGAGCATGTGACAGGGTGTCTTTTGGCGGGAGCAAAGTCCCAGGAGGAGGTGGATGGCTGTCTCTCCTCCTGCAGAGTGAGGAAGGTGGTCCAGGCGGTCGGCCTAGGGCCCAGGAGTGGAGTTGGGCTGCAGAGGATCCAGAGTGCTGACCTGTGGAGCTGCTGGGCAGAGGACTTTGGGAAAAACAGTATTGTGAGTACCAAGGGATCTGCCTAGGGGTCTGCCTGAGAGAGAGGACCACTCCAGAAAAGTCAGGGGATCAAGGAGCCAGCTCGCTCAGAGTGTTACAGTAAAGGGGGTGCCGTGTAGTGAACCCTGAAGATTAGGAACAAAGGGGGTGCCAGGAAGGTCCCTGAAGTTGTTCAGCAGTACAGTTCAGATTGCTTTAGAGTACAGATTGCTTCAGAGTACAGATTACCTCAGAGAATGAAAATGCAGGGCTGGTTAAAATAACTGCCATGCATGTATGGGGCCATGGCAGGACAACAACAAGGGTATCTGGTGATTGGCCAGTTAAGCACAGTATGCTGATAGGTTATTTGAATAAAAAGAAACAATTGGACCGTTGGTTTAACCTTTTAAAGGATTGGTCTAAATATTAAAATTTGAAACCTTGAATCCCAACAGTTCCCTATAAAAGAACAAGGAAAATACGTTAGCAGCATTAGTTAGCGGGAGCAGACCGAGACTTTGTTTTTTACGACGAGTCGTTCCGTCAGAAAATGTCCATCCACAAGTCTCTTACTTGGGGAGTAAAAGATGTAGGCCTTTGGCTGAATCTTTTGTTGCCTCAGAAAAATGTAGCTTTACAAAAATCTACTTCTTTAGGACAGCACCGTAAAGGAGTATGTTTTGGGTTTAATGATGGTTTATGTAAATGGCCTCTGACGTGTAAGTTTAGACACGAATGTTCTTTTTGTGCTGGGTCTCATGCCGCTGTAAAATGTTTCAAGAAAGGTTCTTCTTTGGTGGGACATCCCGCCAAAGAACAGCTTTTTCTTAAGAGCGGAAATTCAGGTGAGATTGGAAAAAATGCTCCCCTGGTTACAAGTGTATCCAGACAAGGAAGCAGCTGAAATTCTTTTTAATGGTTTCTCTATGGGTTTTGACCTTCCCGGTTTTTCTGGTTCTGGATGTGTTGTTGTACCTAATTTACCGTCTGTTGCTGTTTTTCCGGATGTGGTTAGGTCTAAAATTATTAAGGAAATTGAGTGTGGTAGAGTGGCGGGCCCCTTTTCTTGTCCCCCTTTTGAAGATTTCAGGGTTTCCCCACTGGGTGTTATCCCTAAAAAGGAGAAGGGTGAATTTAGATTGATCCATCATCTTTCTTACCCAGAAGGATTATCCCTGAATGATGATATTGACCATTCTTTATGTTCAGTATCATATGCAACTTTTGAAGATGCATTACAGAAGATTAGATGTGCAGGTAGTAAAGCGTTGATTGCTAAAGCAGATGTTAAGTCAGCTTTTCGCTTGCTGCCTATTGTTTCTTCTGCTTTTAATTCCTTGGGATTTGTTTTTGAGGACAATTTCTTTTTCGACAAGTGCCTACCCATGGGCTGTTCCATCTCTTGCTCCTATTTTGAACTATTTTCGTGTTTTTTGGAATGGGTAGTGATGTCTAAATCTGGTTCTTCTGGAGTTCTTCATTATCTTGATGATTTTCTATTTATTGGTGCCCCTGATTCTTTTGAGTGTTTATTTCTTTTGACTGAATTTCAGATAGTATGTCGTTCTTTTGGTGTTCCTCTAGCTGAGGGTAAGACGGTTCTCCCTACAACTTGTTTGGAATTTTTGGGCATCCAAATTGACACAGTTGCCATGGAGTTCAGATTGCCTCTTGATAAGGTTGATAAGATGAGACAGTTTTTGCGTTTTCTTTTAAGTAAAGACAAGGTTCGTTTGAAGGTAATTCAGTCCTTGTTAGGGTTACTTAATTTTGCTTCTAGGGTGATGCCTATGGGTAGGGCATTTACAAAACGTTTGTATAGGGCGATAGCTGGTGTTTCTCCTTCTGAATTCATGATTTTATCTCCTGCTATTAAAGAGGATCTTTGGGTATGGTTTAGGTTTTTGAGATATTTTAATGGCTCATCTTTGTGGCAAGAAGAATTTTGCTCTTCTGAGGCTTTGTCTCTATTCACTGATGCCTCTGGTGCACATGGCTACGGGGTCTTTTGGGACGGACATTGGTCCGCTGCTTCTTGGCCACATTCTTGGATTTTGAGAGGTTTGACTAGCTGTATTGTTCTTTTAGAATTATTCCCTGTTTTCGTGGCTCTTGAGTTGTGGGGTAAAGAATTTTGTAATAAAAGGATATTGTTACACTCTGACAATAATGGTGTTGTTTTTGCGATCAATTGTCTATCTTCACGTTCTTTACCGGTTATATCCTTACTTCGTCACTTGGTGCTGCGGTGTTTAAAATTTAATGTGTGGCTTAAAGCAAAATTTGTTCCGGGCGAGACTAATGGGATTGCGGATTCTTTATCTCGCATGCAGATGGAGCGTTTTCACAGTCTAGCTCCAGGATCGGATCCTTCGGGCCTGCCTTGCCCGCTTCATCTATGGGAGTTGGTCTGAATGCTGTTGATTTGGCTGTCAAGAATTCTATTGCCCCAGCTACATGGAAGTTCTATTGTTCAGCGTGGACCTGGTGGAATTCTTTTTCTTGCAACAGAGGTTTTGATTCTGTTTACTATTCTGAACATCATATTTTAGAATTTTTAGATCTATTATTGGAATGTGGTTATTCCTATTCTCATGTTATGAAGCTCTTGGCTGGTGTTTCTTTTTTTGCCAAGCTTCATGGAGGCTCTTCTTGTCTTCAATTTTTCTCTGTTAAGACAGCGCAAAAGGGCTATAAGAAGGCTCATTACCATGTTTTAAACATCATATGTTATGCATATACTTATACAAATAAAGTGCCGAGTGCTGATATTGCCAAAACCCAGTGTAGTGATTAAGAAATCAAACAAAGTATGGTGTCGGTAGGTGATTCACCGAAAACACCGCTGCTTACCACACTCTTTTGGCCGATACCTCGACACTTCTTCGGTCACTAAAATAAAGGATAAGCCTCGATTGCGTAGCATATGTTATGTCCAGACAAACAAACGTAGCATCCACTCACAGTTAGGGAGTTCACTATCAGCTTGGAGAGGTGTTCGCCGGACCGCTTCCGCGTTCCACCGGCTCAAACCACCATTCCCGGAAGTGACGTATTGACGTACGTGAACCACGCCCTATGCGTTTCGTCATACGACGTCATCTGGAGCGTGCCGTCCATCTCTACTCCCGGTCTTTTTATAGGCTGGGATGGCGCCATCTTGGTGTACCTACTTTGCGACCGAACACGGCGGCCATCTTGGTATACCTATCCCGTAGCCTAGATAATATTTACTCATCATGTGAACTCCCTTCATGCTGTGTTTGCCGTACTTATAAAACAAATCTTTATTAAAACGACAAGTACGACTAAACATAAATGACTATTGGTAATTTAAAATGAAATTAAAAGTTTGTTAAAATGAAATGTGCTAAAAGTGATGTGTCTGGTTTAATCGGTAGTGAGCCGATACCCAGTGGTGCCGTGATACAAATAAAAATACTCAAAATAATTTTATTGTGGTGACATTGTGATCTAGTGGTGTGTGTTAATTGTACTTAATATAATATAAGCTCGTGGGCCCACGTGTCTACGCAAAAATAGTGCTAGACTATAAAGAAGGTGCCCATGCATATACCAATCTAATCGGTGAGATAGAAATCGTGCTGAAAAATATTTTTGTTTTTTTAAAAACAAGAGGCAATTCCTCAGTAAGCCGCTGTGCTGTAAGTCCATATCTTTGTGAACTTTGTTATTCTGAACGGGTATGTAGTAAAAATCCATTATAGATCCAAGTTTTTCCAGAGGACCCAATAAATGTTGTATAGGGGACCATATACGATAAATATTCCAAAATAGGTAAAAATGATAAAAATGGGAAAGATATGTATAAAAAATGTGTATACAGGGGAAAAAATTATATATATACTCAAAAGTATGTCCTTAAAACTGTATCTTTAAAAGACAAGAGGCTGTGATTTGTGAATTTCCATACAAAGGAGGACTATTTCCTAAACAATTCCTTAAAAATCCTTAAAAACCCTTAAAATCCTTAAAAAACCTCAAAACCCCAAAAAAAACCCCATGCAAATTGAGGGCCTATAGGGAGGTTTATATCAAAAATCAAGGATAAAAGGGGGGATATAAGGATTAAAAGGAGAAGGACTAAAAAGGAGGACTATAAAAGGTCAAAGGAGGATCCAACACAGGGGGGGACCCAAAAAGGAGGCCACAGGCTTAAAAAGTTAAAAATCAGTAATAAAACAGTTCAAGTCTATGTCGATATTCAAGCCTTTAGGTTGGAGGGTCTGCATCTGATATATCCACTTCGTTTCGTTCCTTGACACATCTATTTTCTTGTTACTTCCTCTCCAGTTGTTTTTGATTTTGTCGATAGCGTAAAAAACCATTACGGTGGGGTCTTGGGAATGATGGAACTTGAAGTGTCGTGACAGACTATGTTTCTCAAACCCTTTTCTAATATTCTTTACGTGCTCCCTAATGCGGACAAATAGGGGTCTGGTGGTGCGGCCTACATACTGTAATTTACAGAGGCACTCCACCACATAAGTGACGTGAGTGCTTGTGCAAGTGATGGTTTCCTTTATCTCATACATTTTTCCTGTGCTTTGTGCCATAAAAGAAGTTGTTTTCCTTTTCTTTTCCTTAGATGTTTTGCATGGGAGGCATTTTCCACATCTAAAGAAACCCTTTAGGCTGGTTGGAAGATTTATTTGCTTAGGAGGATCAACAACGTTGTGCACCAGCCGGTTTCTTAGGTTTGGTGCTTTTCTATATATGAAAGTGGGTTTTGCAGGGAGGATGTCTCTAAGTGTTACATCTGCTTGTAAGATAGGCCAGTGTTTTCTCACAATTTTCTCTAAGGCCTTATGCTGAGTATTGTATCCAGTTAGAAATGCAAATTCAGTGTTTTTATTTCCGCTGGTTTTATTTGGCACATCCTTTATCAGGTCTTCTCTGTTCATTTTTTCTACTATTTTCTTGATGTTAATTAATTCACTTCTTTTGTATCCTTTTTCCACAAACCTGCCAATCAATAATTCTGCCTGTGTTTCAAAGTCTCTTATATCGCTGCAGTTCCTTCTGATTCTCATCAGTTGCCCTTTGGGAATGTTCCCTAGCCACTTGGGATGGTGGCAGCTGCTTTTTGGAATGTATCCGTTTCGATCGGTTTTTTTGAAATACGTTTTACTGCTTAATCTTCCTTCCTTTTTTGTTAATTCCAGATCCAAAAAGGCAATGTGTTCATGATGAAAATTTCCTGAAAAAGTGATGCCATATATATTCATATTGATTTCGTCAAAGAATTCCTGCAAGGATTCCTCACTTCCCTTCCATACGATGATAATATCATCGATATATCGACGGTAGTACTTCAAATTATTCCTTGGTATGCTAAAAACTTGCTCCTCCTCCCACTTCTGCATAAACACGTTTGCCACACTGGGGGCATACTTAGCCCCCATAGCTACTCCTTTTTTCTGGACAAAATAATTGCCCTTGTACCAAAAATAATTTGATTCCATCGCTGTTTTTAATCCTTCCAGTATGTATCCAATCTGCGTCTCCTTCATGTCTGTGTGGGTGTGCAGGGCCCAATCTACCGCTTGTAGACCATCTTTTTGTTTAATATTAGTATAGAGGGAGTTTACATCGATTGTAACCAAGATGTCACTCTCCTCTATTTCCAGATCTTTGATTTCCGCTAGCAGTTGTTTGCTGTCCCTCAGATAGGATTTACCTACTGGGACTAGAGGCTGTAGGAACTGATCTAAATATTCCCCTAGCCTCGAATGCACAGAATTAATGCCACTTACAATGGGGCGGCCTGGTGGCTTCTTGTCATCTTTATGTATTTTTGGAATATAGTATATGACTGGGGTTTTTGGTTTTTCCAAGCAAATGTATCTAGCCTCCTTCTTATTTAAGATTCCCAAGTCTTCTCCTTTTTGCACGTATTTATGTAAAGTTTTTTCAAAATCTTGTTTTGGGTTTCTTCTTAGCTTGATGTAGGTATCTTCTATATTGAGGAGATTCTCCATCTCCTCCTCGTAATCTTTTTTATTTAAGATTACAAGCCCTCCTCCCTTGTCCGCTGGCCTTATTATCACTCCTTTTCTTTTTTCCAATTTCCTAATGGTGTCCCATGTATTTTTCTCTTTTCTATTTTGGATCCTTAATGCCCTTATATCCGCTTCCACCATTCGTTTAAATACCTCCAAATTCTCATTCTGAGGGTTTTTGGGGTTAAACTTGGAGCGATTCTTTAATGACGTTTGCTTGTACTCTTTGTGTATGGGCCTTTGTATCTGCTTTTGTTTCAGAGTGAAATGTTTCTTTATATTTAGTTTTCTGACATATTTATTTAGGTCTATGTAGGCCTCGAACTTGTCTAAGTTTTTTCCTGGGGCATATTTCAGACCTAAATCCAAAACTTTTAACTCCTCCTCTTCAAATTGTATGTCACTCAGATTATAGATGCCTTTCCCTATTGTCTTCTTCTCCTTTTTCTGTCGTTTCTTTCCTCCTCGTGTTCCTCGTGGTTTTCGTTTCTGTCTCTTTCTTGATGTCGAGTTATGTCCTCCCTGTTTCCACGGTGTTCTCCTTGTTGTCGCTGTTCCATCCATTGATCCCCTCGGGGTGGTGCCCGGTGCCAGTTCTGTTGCCAGTGACCCCATGGTCTGCGTGGGCCTCCTCTCCCTCGTGGGGGTCTCCCTCTGCTGCCTTGTTGAAAAAAACCCCTCCTAGGGGGAGGTGGTGGTCCTCGATTGTCATAGGTGGGTTCCGTGTAATGTTCTAACGGAGCATATCTGTTGTAGGACTCATACCCATAATTGTTAACGGGTGTCCTACCTCCATACCCATTATGATTATTGATTGGAGTTCTATTTTGTGAGTTCCAATATCCATTTCCATTTCTAGGTGTTCTGAGCCCCTGGTGCTGTGTATTGGGCCTAGATGTACCTCTTTGTGGTCTGGCCTCTGTATATCCTCGGGTATTTCCTCTTGGTGTGTCTTCTTGTGCCCCGACTTCCATCCAAGTATCATCCTCTTCTCGATCTTCACTGACTTCTCTTGAGGGGGTGCTCACTGGATCTGCTTGTGTTGATTGTACACCATATACTTCATCTGATTGCCATCTGTAAACTTCATTATTTTTGTAATCCAAAACATCCCTTTTGTATTTCTTTTGTTTCTTTCCTTGTATCAACTTGTCATATTTTTCTATTCCTTCCTGTAATGCTTTTTCTTTATCCTTATATTCCCTTGTGTCTGCGAATGGTGCTAGTTGCTCTTTCAGACTGATAATAACCCCTTCCACTTTCTTAAGTTTTAACTGTCTCTTTTTTATAATCATCAGGAGTAAATCTTTTTCACATTTATTAAAAAATGTGAACCAGTCATCCATATAAAGTGGGTCATTAATGTTATCATTGGGTGCAAGGTCCCATCTTAATCTCCTAGGGGTTATTTTTTCTTTTGTATATTTTTCTAAGGTGGCTATGTCCCACCAAACCCTCAGCTGTTTCTCCATATTATGTTTCAGCTGTTTGAACGAGCTATCCATGTCTTGTCTGCTAATGACCACCTCCTGGTCAAAGATAGCCTCCAAATTTACAGACCTTGAATTCATATACTTGAATATCTCCATTGCTGCCGGGGTATGTGATGGAGTTACCATGACAGATATAGAAAAAAGGAATGTATACCAGCGCTATGGAGTTTTCCGTATACTGAATCAGGCTTAAAAGGTTTAAAAAGGTGGTGTAAGCTGCCTCCAACCTACCTCTGAGGTAGTAAAATAGAAAGAATTGCAAAAAAGTTGGGACCGGCGCTACCACTTATAAAACGTGCATGTGCAAAATAGAAAGTGCATATAGTGCTAAAAGGTGCACGCAATGAATATAAATATATATATATAAAGTGCTACGTGCTGTTTATGGGCTGTGCCTTGTGTACCATACTTTAAACATCATATGTTATGCATATACTTATACAAATAAAGTGCCGAGTGCTGATATTGCCAAAACCCAGTGTAGTGATTAAGAAATCAAACAAAGTATGGTGTCGGTAGGTGATTCACCGAAAACACCGCTGCTTACCACACTCTTTTGGCCGATACCTCGACACTTCTTCGGTCACTAAAAGAAAGGATAAGCCTCCATTGCGTAGCATATGTTATGTCCAGACAAACAAACGTAGCATCCACTCACAGTTAGGGAGTTCACTATCAGCTTGGAGAGGTGTTCGCCGGACCGCTTCCGCGTTCCACCGGCTCAAACCACCATTCCCGGAAGTGACGTATTGACGTACGTGAACCACGCCCTACGCGTTTCGTCATACAACGTCATCTGGAGCGTGCCGTCCATCTCTACTCCCGGTCTTTTTATAGGCTGGGATGGCGCCATCTTGGTGTACCTACTTTGCGACCGAACACGGCGGCCATCTTGGTATACCTATCCCGTAGCCTAGATAATATTTACTCATCATGTGAACTCCCTTCATGCTGTGTTTGCCGTACTTATAAAACAAATCTTTATTAAAACGACAAGTACGACTAAACATAAATGACTATTGGTAATTTAAAATGAAATTAAAAGTTTGTTAAAATGAAATGTGCTAAAAGTGATGTGTCTGGTTTAATCGGTAGTGAGCCGATACCCAGTGGTGCCGTGATACAAATAAAAATACTCAAAATAATTTTATTGTGGTGACATTGTGATCTAGTGGTGTGTGTTAATTGTACTTAATATAATATAAGCTCGTGGGCCCACGTGTCTACGCAAAAATAGTGCTAGAATATAAAGAAGGTGCCCATGCATATACCAATCTAATCGGTGAGATAGAAATCGTGCTGAAAAATATTTTTGTTTTTTTAAAAACAGAAACGAAAACCACGAGGAACACGAGGAGGAAAGAAACGACAGAAAAAGGAGAAGAAGACAATAGGGAAAGGCATCTATAATCTGAGTGACATACAATTTGAAGAGGAGGAGTTAAAAGTTTTGGATTTAGGTCTGAAATATGCCCCAGGAAAAAACTTAGACAAGTTCGAGGCCTACATAGACCTAAATAAATATGTCAGAAAACTAAATATAAAGAAACATTTCACTCTGAAACAAAAGCAGATACAAAGGCCCATACACAAAGAGTACAAGCAAACGTCATTAAAGAATCGCTCCAAGTTTAACCCCAAAAACCCTCAGAATGAGAATTTGGAGGTATTTAAACGAATGGTGGAAGCGGATATAAGGGCATTAAGGATCCAAAATAGAAAAGAGAAAAATACATGGGACACCATTAGGAAATTGGAAAAAAGAAAAGGAGTGATAATAAGGCCAGCGGACAAGGGAGGAGGGCTTGTAATCTTAAATAAAAAAGATTACGAGGAGGAGATGGAGAATCTCCTCAATATAGAAGATACCTACATCAAGCTAAGAAGAAACCCAAAACAAGATTTTGAAAAAACTTTACATAAATACGTGCAAAAAGGAGAAGACTTGGGAATCTTAAATAAGAAGGAGGCTAGATACATTTGCTTGGAAAAACCAAAAACCCCAGTCATATACTATATTCCAAAAATACATAAAGATGACAAGAAGCCACCAGGCCGCCCCATTGTAAGTGGCATTAATTCTGTGCATTCGAGGCTAGGGGAATATTTAGATCAGTTCCTACAGCCTCTAGTCCCAGTAGGTAAATCCTATCTGAGGGACAGCAAACAACTGCTAGCGGAAATCAAAGATCTGGAAATAGAGGAGAGTGACATCTTGGTTACAATCGATGTAAACTCCCTCTATACTAATATTAAACAAAAAGATGGTCTACAAGCGGTAGATTGGGCCCTGCACACCCACACAGACATGAAGGAGACGCAGATTGGATACATACTGGAAGGATTAAAAACAGCGATGGAATCAAATTATTTTTGGTACAAGGGCAATTATTTTGTCCAGAAAAAAGGAGTAGCTATGGGGGCTAAGTATGCCCCCAGTGTGGCAAACGTGTTTATGCAGAAGTGGGAGGAGGAGCAAGTTTTTAGCATACCAAGGAATAATTTGAAGTACTACCGTCGATATATCGATGATATTATCATCGTATGGAAGGGAAGTGAGGAATCCTTGCAGGAATTCTTTGACGAAATCAATATGAATATATATGGCATCACTTTTTCAGGAAATTTTCATCATGAACACATTGCCTTTTTGGATCTGGAATTAACAAAAAAGGAAGGAAGATTAAGCAGTAAAACGTATTTCAAAAAAACCGATCGAAACGGATACATTCCAAAAAGCAGCTGCCACCATCCCAAGTGGCTAGGGAACATTCCCAAAGGGCAACTGATGAGAATCAGAAGGAACTGCAGCGATATAAGAGACTTTGAAACACAGGCAGAATTATTGATTGGCAGGTTTGTGGAAAAAGGATACAAAAGAAGTGAATTAATTAACATCAAGAAAATAGTAGAAAAAATGAACAGAGAAGACCTGATAAAGGATGTGCCAAATAAAACCAGCGGAAATAAAAACACTGAATTTGCATTTCTAACTGGATACAATACTCAGCATAAGGCCTTAGAGAAAATTGTGAGAAAACACTGGCCTATCTTACAAGCAGATGTAACACTTAGAGACATCCTCCCTGCAAAACCCACTTTCATATATAGAAAAGCACCAAACCTAAGAAACCGGCTGGTGCACAACGTTGTTGATCCTCCTAAGCAAATAAATCTTCCAACCAGCCTAAAGGGTTTCTTTAGATGTGGAAAATGCCTCCCATGCAAAACATCTAAGGAAAAGAAAAGGAAAACAACTTCTTTTATGGCACAAAGCACAGGAAAAATGTATGAGATAAAGGAAACCGTCACTTGCACAAGCACTCACGTCACTTATGTGGTGGAGTGCCCCTGTAAATTACAGTATGTAGGCCGCACCACCAGACCCCTATTTGTCCGCATTAGGGAGCACGTAAAGAATATTAGAAAAGGGTTTGAGAAACATAGTCTGTCACGACACTTCAAGTTCCATCATTCCCAAGACCCCACCGTAATGGTTTTTTACGCTATCGACAAAATCAAAAACAACTGGAGAGGAAGTAACAAGAAAATAGATGTGTCAAGGAACGAAACGAAGTGGATATATCAGATGCAGACCCTCCAACCTAAAGGCTTGAATATCGACATAGACTTGAACTGTTTTATTACTGATTTTTAACTTTTTAAGCCTGTGGCCTCCTTTTTGGGTCCCCCCCTGTGTTGGATCCTCCTTTGACCTTTTATAGTCCTCCTTTTTAGTCCTTCTCCTTTTAATCCTTATATCCCCCCTTTTATCCTTGATTTTTGATATAAACCTCCCTATAGGCCCTCAATTTGCATGGGGATTTTTTTGGGGTTTTGAGGTTTTTTTAAGGATTTTAAGGGTTTTTAAGGGTTTTTAAGGATTTTTAAGGAATTGTTTAGGAAATAGTCCTCCTTTGTATGGAAATTCACAAATCACAGCCTCTTGTCTTTTAAAGATACAGTTTTAAGGACATACTTTTGAGTATATATATAATTTTTTCCCCTGTATACACATTTTTTATACATATCTTTCCCATTTTTATCATTTTTACCTATTTTGGAATATTTATCGTATATGGTCCCCTATACAACATTTATTGGGTCCTCTGGAAAAACTTGGATCTATAATGGATTTTTACTACATACCCGTTCAGAATAACAAAGTTCACAAAGATATGGACTTACAGCACAGCGGCTTACTGAGGAATTGCCTCTTGTTTTTAAAAAAACAAAAATATTTTTCAGCACGATTTCTATCTCACCGATTAGATTGGTATATGCATGGGCACCTTCTTTATATTCTAGCACTATTTTTGCGTAGACACGTGGGCCCACGAGCTTATATTATATTAAGTACAATTAACACACACCACTAGATCACAATGTCACCACAATAAAATTATTTTGAGTATTTTTATTTGTATCACGGCACCACTGGGTATCGGCTCACTACCGATTAAACCAGACACATCACTTTTAGCACATTTCATTTTAACAAACTTTTAATTTCATTTTAAATTACCAATAGTCATTTATGTTTAGTCGTACTTGTCGTTTTAATAAAGATTTGTTTTATAAGTACGGCAAACACAGCATGAAGGGAGTTCACATGATGAGTAAATATTATCTAGGCTACGGGATAGGTATACCAAGATGGCCGCCGTGTTCAGTCGCAAAGTAGGTACACCAAGATGGCGCCATCCCAGCCTATAAAAAGACCGGGAGTAGAGATGGACGGCACGCTCCAGATGACGTTGTATGACGAAACGCGTAGGGCGTGGTTCACGTACGTCAATACGTCACTTCCGGGAATGGTGGTTTGAGCCGGTGGAACGCGGAAGCGGTCCGGCGAACACCTCTCCAAGCTGATAGTGAACTCCCTAACTGTGAGTGGATGCTACGTTTGTTTGTCTGGACATAACATATGCTACGCAATGGAGGCTTATCCTTTCTTTTAGTGACCGAAGAAGTGTCGAGGTATCGGCCAAAAGAGTGTGGTAAGCAGCGGTGTTTTCGGTGAATCACCTACCGACACCATACTTTGTTTGATTTCTTAATCACTACACTGGGTTTTGGCAATATCAGCACTCGGCACTTTATTTGTATAAGTATATGCATAACATATGATGTTTAAAGTATGGTACACAAGGCACAGCCCATAAACAGCACGTAGCACTTTATATATATATATTTATATTCATTGCGTGCACCTTTTAGCACTATATGCACTTTCTATTTTGCACATGCACGTTTTATAAGTGGTAGCGCCGGTCCCAACTTTTTTGCAATTCTTTCTATTTTACTACCTCAGAGGTAGGTTGGAGGCAGCTTACACCACCTTTTTAAACCTTTTAAGCCTGATTCAGTATACGGAAAACTCCATAGCGCTGGTATACATTCCTTTTTTCTATATCTGTCATGGTAACTCCATCACATACCCCGGCAGCAATGGAGATATTCAAGTATATGAATTCAAGGTCTGTAAATTTGGAGGCTATCTTTGACCAGGAGGTGGTCATTAGCAGACAAGACATGGATAGCTCGTTCAAACAGCTGAAACATAATATGGAGAAACAGCTGAGGGTTTGGTGGGACATAGCCACCTTAGAAAAATATACAAAAGAAAAAATAACCCCTAGGAGATTAAGATGGGACCTTGCACCCAATGATAACATTAATGACCCACTTTATATGGATGACTGGTTCACATTTTTTAATAAATGTGAAAAAGATTTACTCCTGATGATTATAAAAAAGAGACAGTTAAAACTTAAGAAAGTGGAAGGGGTTATTATCAGTCTGAAAGAGCAACTAGCACCATTCGCAGACACAAGGGAATATAAGGATAAAGAAAAAGCATTACAGGAAGGAATAGAAAAATATGACAAGTTGATACAAGGAAAGAAACAAAAGAAATACAAAAGGGATGTTTTGGATTACAAAAATAATGAAGTTTACAGATGGCAATCAGATGAAGTATATGGTGTACAATCAACACAAGCAGATCCAGTGAGCACCCCCTCAAGAGAAGTCAGTGAAGATCGAGAAGAGGATGATACTTGGATGGAAGTCGGGGCACAAGAAGACACACCAAGAGGAAATACCCGAGGATATACAGAGGCCAGACCACAAAGAGGTACATCTAGGCCCAATACACAGCACCAGGGGCTCAGAACACCTAGAAATGGAAATGGATATTGGAACTCACAAAATAGAACTCCAATCAATAATCATAATGGGTATGGAGGTAGGACACCCGTTAACAATTATGGGTATGAGTCCTACAACAGATATGCTCCGTTAGAACATTACACGGAACCCACCTATGACAATCGAGGACCACCACCTCCCCCTAGGAGGGTTTTTTTTCAACAAGGCAGCAGAGGGAGACCCCCACGAGGGAGAGGAGGCCCACGCAGACCATGGGGTCACTGGCAACAGAACTGGCACCGGGCACCACCCCGAGGGGATCAATGGATGGAACAGCGACAACAAGGAGAACACCGTGGAAACAGGGAGGACATAACTCGACATCAAGAAAGAGACAGAAACGAAAACCACGAGGAACACGAGGAGGAAAGAAACGACAGAAAAAGGAGAAGAAGACAATAGGGAAAGGCATCTATAATCTGAGTGACATACAATTTGAAGAGGAGGAGTTAAAAGTTTTGGATTTAGGTCTGAAATATGCCCCAGGAAAAAACTTAGACAAGTTCGAGGCCTACATAGACCTAAATAAATATGTCAGAAAACTAAATATAAAGAAACATTTCACTCTGAAACAAAAGCAGATACAAAGGCCCATACACAAAGAGTACAAGCAAACGTCATTAAAGAATCGCTCCAAGTTTAACCCCAAAAACCCTCAGAATGAGAATTTGGAGGTATTTAAACGAATGGTGGAAGCGGATATAAGGGCATTAAGGATCCAAAATAGAAAAGAGAAAAATACATGGGACACCATTAGGAAATTGGAAAAAAGAAAAGGAGTGATAATAAGGCCAGCGGACAAGGGAGGAGGGCTTGTAATCTTAAATAAAAAAGATTACGAGGAGGAGATGGAGAATCTCCTCAATATAGAAGATACCTACATCAAGCTAAGAAGAAACCCAAAACAAGATTTTGAAAAAACTTTACATAAATACGTGCAAAAAGGAGAAGACTTGGGAATCTTAAATAAGAAGGAGGCTAGATACATTTGCTTGGAAAAACCAAAAACCCCAGTCATATACTATATTCCAAAAATACATAAAGATGACAAGAAGCCACCAGGCCGCCCCATTGTAAGTGGCATTAATTCTGTGCATTCGAGGCTAGGGGAATATTTAGATCAGTTCCTACAGCCTCTAGTCCCAGTAGGTAAATCCTATCTGAGGGACAGCAAACAACTGCTAGCGGAAATCAAAGATCTGGAAATAGAGGAGAGTGACATCTTGGTTACAATCGATGTAAACTCCCTCTATACTAATATTAAACAAAAAGATGGTCTACAAGCGGTAGATTGGGCCCTGCACACCCACACAGACATGAAGGAGACGCAGATTGGATACATACTGGAAGGATTAAAAACAGCGATGGAATCAAATTATTTTTGGTACAAGGGCAATTATTTTGTCCAGAAAAAAGGAGTAGCTATGGGGGCTAAGTATGCCCCCAGTGTGGCAAACGTGTTTATGCAGAAGTGGGAGGAGGAGCAAGTTTTTAGCATACCAAGGAATAATTTGAAGTACTACCGTCGATATATCGATGATATTATCATCGTATGGAAGGGAAGTGAGGAATCCTTGCAGGAATTCTTTGACGAAATCAATATGAATATATATGGCATCACTTTTTCAGGAAATTTTCATCATGAACACATTGCCTTTTTGGATCTGGAATTAACAAAAAAGGAAGGAAGATTAAGCAGTAAAACGTATTTCAAAAAAACCGATCGAAACGGATACATTCCAAAAAGCAGCTGCCACCATCCCAAGTGGCTAGGGAACATTCCCAAAGGGCAACTGATGAGAATCAGAAGGAACTGCAGCGATATAAGAGACTTTGAAACACAGGCAGAATTATTGATTGGCAGGTTTGTGGAAAAAGGATACAAAAGAAGTGAATTAATTAACATCAAGAAAATAGTAGAAAAAATGAACAGAGAAGACCTGATAAAGGATGTGCCAAATAAAACCAGCGGAAATAAAAACACTGAATTTGCATTTCTAACTGGATACAATACTCAGCATAAGGCCTTAGAGAAAATTGTGAGAAAACACTGGCCTATCTTACAAGCAGATGTAACACTTAGAGACATCCTCCCTGCAAAACCCACTTTCATATATAGAAAAGCACCAAACCTAAGAAACCGGCTGGTGCACAACGTTGTTGATCCTCCTAAGCAAATAAATCTTCCAACCAGCCTAAAGGGTTTCTTTAGATGTGGAAAATGCCTCCCATGCAAAACATCTAAGGAAAAGAAAAGGAAAACAACTTCTTTTATGGCACAAAGCACAGGAAAAATGTATGAGATAAAGGAAACCATCACTTGCACAAGCACTCACGTCACTTATGTGGTGGAGTGCCCCTGTAAATTACAGTATGTAGGCCGCACCACCAGACCCCTATTTGTCCGCATTAGGGAGCACGTAAAGAATATTAGAAAAGGGTTTGAGAAACATAGTCTGTCACGACACTTCAAGTTCCATCATTCCCAAGACCCCACCGTAATGGTTTTTTACGCTATCGACAAAATCAAAAACAACTGGAGAGGAAGTAACAAGAAAATAGATGTGTCAAGGAACGAAACAAAGTGGATATATCAGATGCAGACCCTCCAACCTAAAGGCTTGAATATCGACATAGACTTGAACTGTTTTATTACTGATTTTTAACTTTTTAAGCCTGTGGCCTCCTTTTTGGGTCCCCCCCTGTGTTGGATCCTCCTTTGACCTTTTATAGTCCTCCTTTTTAGTCCTTCTCCTTTTAATCCTTATATCCCCCCTTTTATCCTTGATTTTTGATATAAACCTCCCTATAGGCCCTCAATTTGCATGGGGTTTTTTTTGGGGTTTTGAGGTTTTTTTAAGGATTTTAAGGGTTTTTAAGGGTTTTTAAGGATTTTTAAGGAATTGTTTAGGAAATAGTCCTCCTTTGTATGGAAATTCACAAATCACAGCCTCTTGTCTTTTAAAGATACAGTTTTAAGGACATACTTTTGAGTATATATATAATTTTTTCCCCTGTATACACATTTTTTATACATATCTTTCCCATTTTTATCATTTTTACCTATTTTGGAATATTTATCGTATATGGTCCCCTATACAACATTTATTGGGTCCTCTGGAAAAACTTGGATCTATAATGGATTTTTACTACATACCCGTTCAGAATAACAAAGTTCACAAAGATATGGACTTACAGCACAGCGGCTTACTGAGGAATTGCCTCTTGTTTTTAAAAAAACAAAAATATTTTTCAGCACGATTTCTATCTCACCGATTAGATTGGTATATGCATGGGCACCTTCTTTATAGTCTAGCACTATTTTTGCGTAGACACGTGGGCCCACGAGCTTATATTATATTACGTACAATTAACACACACCACTAGATCACAATGTCACCACAATAAAATTATTTTGAGTATTTTTATTTGTATCACGGCACCACTGGGTATCGGCTCACTACCGATTAAACCAGACACATCACTTTTAGCACATTTCATTTTAACAAACTTTTAATTTCATTTTAAATTACCAATAGTCATTTATGTTTAGTCGTACTTGTCGTTTTAATAAAGATTTGTTTTATAGGTACGGCAAACACAGCATGAAGGGAGTTCACATGATGAGTAAATATTATCTAGGCTACGGGATAGGTATACCAAGATGGCCGCCGTGTTCGGTCGCAAAGTAGGTACACCAAGATGGCGCCATCCCAGCCTATAAAAAGACCGGGAGTAGAGATGGACGGCACGCTCCAGATGACGTCGTATGACGAAACGCGTAGGGCGTGGTTCACGTACGTCAATACGTCACTTCCGGGAATGGTGGTTTGAGCCGGTGGAACACGGAAGCGGTCCGGCGAACACCTCTCCAAGCTGATAGTGAACTCCCTAACTGTGAGTGGATGCTACGTTTGTTTGTCTGGACATAACATATGCTACGCAATGGAGGCTTATCCTTTATTTTAGTGACCGAAGAAGTGTCGAGGTATCGGCCAAAAGAGTGTGGTAAGCAGCGGTGTTTTCGGTGAATCACCTACCGACACCATACTTTGTTTGATTTCTTAATCACTACACTGGGTTTTGGCAATATCAGCACTCGGCACTTTATTTGTATAAGTATATGCATAACATATGATGTTTAAAGTATGGTACACAAGGCACAGCCCATAAACAGCACGTAGCACTTTATATATATATATTTATATTCATTGCGTGCACCTTTTAGCACTATATGCACTTTCTATTTTGCACATGCACGTTTTATAAGTGGTAGCGCCGGTCCCAACTTTTTTGCAATTCTTTCTATTTTACTACCTCAGAGGTAGGTTGGAGGCAGCTTACACCACCTTTTTAAACCTTTTAAGCCTGATTCAGTATACGGAAAACTCCATAGCGCTGGTATACATTCCTTTTTTCATTACCATGTTGATGGGAGATTTGCTATGTCAATTTCTCTTCTAACGGATATTTGTTCGGCTACGTTGGCTGTCTGTATATCTGCTTATGAAGCGAAATTGTTTGGTTGTGCTTTCTCTATGTGCTATTTTGGTGCTTTTCGCATCTCAGAACTTTTAGCAAGTAAGTCTAGCGCTGCTAATGGTCTTCATTTTGGTGACTTATCGATTGTTGGTAATACTATGTGTATTTTCCTAAGAAAATCCAAGACTGACCAGCAAGGGATTGGCCAATGGATTTTGTTGGATCGTATGTCTAATCTTGCTGTTTGCCCGGTCACATTGGCCGAGAGTTATTTGTGTCTTCGGCCCTTACCGTTTTTACAATTTTTTGTTCATCTTGACGGATCCCCTTTGACGATTTTTCAATTTGGGGCTGTGCTAAAAAAATGCTTGCAACATTTAAATTTGAGCCATTTACCTATTACCTCACATTCATTCAGGATGGGGGCCGCTACTACGGCTGCAGGTTTGGGTTTTTCAGAATCTTCTATAAAGGAATTAGGTAGATGGCGTTCTTCTGCTTTTAAGTCTTACATCAGACCTAAATTTTACATCTGATTTCAGGTTTGGCCAAGAATGTTTGGATCCTTGGGCACTCGTACGTCTTTTGGGCCCACAGAAGAGCTGCTTTGAGAACATATGGCACTAATCTGGGATTCTCTGCTGATATGATTCGGACTTTTTGGTATGGCAGGAGGGGTATGAAGTGGGAGGAGTTGATTTGTACCTTCGTAGAGCTTAGTCATTGCTGGCCTCCTCCGGATATTGTTATCCTTCACTTAGGGGGCAACGATGTCAGTTCTAGGAAGATTATTGATCTCCTCTTACATATTAAGTCCGATATTTTACATTGTAAATCCTTATTTGTTAATTGTACATTTGTTTTTTCTGAGATAATCCCCCGCTTGGGTTGGTTATCTGGTGATTTAAAATTTTTAGAAAGCAATAGAAAAAGACTTAATAGAGCTGTTGCGAAATTCATGCCTTTTATTGGCGGTTTTTCGTTTCGGCATGAAGATTTGAAAGGAGGTTTGATTGGATTTTACAGACCCGATGGTGTTCATCTTTCTGATGTTGCCATTGATATCTTCAATTTAGATGTGCAGACTTGTATCGAGAAGGCCGCAGGCGTGGTGGTGGTGCCTTGCTCTTAATGGTTGAGCAAGGCTTGTGGGTTGTTTTTAATTATATATTAATATTTATGGGTAACTTGGGCTTCATGGCTAAGTTACATAATTGAGTAAAGATGTGTGTTATGAGTTTAGTTCGAGCTCTATGGCTGAACTAGTTTTTAAAAAAAATGTTTGTAAAGTTATAATAAAGGCCTCAGCCATTTTACCAATACAAGTCTGCGAATCCTAGTAAATTTATTTATAATTTAGAGTAATAAAGGTTAAATTGTGGTTGTTCCTCCTATGGCACCATGAAAATGCAGGGCTGGTTAAAATAACTGCCATGCATGTATGGGGCCATGGCAGGACAACAACAAGGGTATCTGGTGATTGGCCAGTTAAGCACAGTATGCTGATAGGTTATTTAAATAAATTGAAACAATTGGACCGTTGGTTTAACTTTTTAAAGGATTGGTCTAAATATTAAAATTTGAAACCTTGAATCCCAACAGTTCCCTATAAAAGAACAAGGAAAATACGTTAGCAGCATTAGTTAGCGGGAGCAGACCGAGACTTTGTCCCTCCCACCCGGGCCCTATGTCAAATTTTCTTTGTTTTTTTGAATTATTTCCTGTGTGACAACTTCATTGTTGTGGTTGTTTTTAATTATATGTTAATATTTATGGGTAACTTGGTTTTCATGGCTAAGTTACATAATTGAGTAAAGATGTGTGTTATGAGTTTAGTTCGAGCTCTATGGCTGAACTAGTTTTTTAAAAAAATGTTTGTAAAGTTATTATAAAGGCCTCGGCCATTTTACCAATACAAGTCTGCGAATCCTAGTAAATTTATTTAGAGTAATAAAGGTTAAATTGTGGTTGTTCCTCCTATGGCACCATTACTTCAGTTCTGCGTCAGAGCTAGTGACAGACTGAAACCAGCAGCCTAGCCGTAACCAGCGTCAGTCAGCATTAACCAGCGTCAGTTAGCGTTAACCAGCGTCCATCAGCATTTTTCTATGTCATCCCAGCCAATTGTGCACAGTTCAGTTTAATTGGAGTATCCCACTCATCCCTTCTCCTATCCAAGTTCCTAATAAAACATAAAACCAAAGAAACTGGACTGATTCTTGTATGAGGTAAAAACACTTGGAAAATGCCAGATTGTTCTACTGTTGCTAATGGTAACCCAGGGGGACCCATAACCAGTAGCTCCCTTGGGAGTAGTGCTACACACGTTTAATGAAGTATATTTCTGTGCATTAGTGCACGTTTAACGCAGTATATTTCTGTGCGTTAGTGCACGTTTAACGCAGTATATATCAGTGCGATATGTGTCATTTAACGCAGTATATTTCTGTGCGTTAATGCACATTTAACGCAGCATATTTCTGTGCGTTACTGCATGATTAATGCAGTATATTTCAGTACGTTATGTGCCATTTAACACAGTATATTTTTATGCATTAGTGCACATGTAACGCAGTATATTTCTGTGCATTAGTGCACGTTTTACGCAGTATATTTCTGTGCGTTACTTCTATCCAGGGTCTGCGTAAGAGAACCACAATTTATCCAAAAAATCTCTAGTCTTGTTCCCAGTGTACTACATTGTGGCCTTAACATACAGACTGGCTCCCTACACCGTTGTTTACAAAATAAAAAAAAATTTTTAGCACTGATTACTGTAGTAATGTCACTGATCCCCCCAAAAGTGTCCGTAGACGCAATAACTTTTGTGCAAGCCACAAAATATGTAGCAGAATACAAATTGGCCTAAATTGATGAAAAAAATTAGATTTTTTATTTTTTTTTATTGGGAATGTTTTATAGCAGAGAGTAAAAAATATTGCTTTTTTTTCAAAATTGTCGATCTTTTTTAGTTTATAGCGCAAAAAAAATAAAAATTGCAAAGGTGATCAAAACACCAAAAAAAAGCTCTATTTGTGGGAAAAAAAGGACATTCATTTTATTTGAGTACAATATTAGATGTTCTCCCTTTTTTATGTTTATTTATTTATATATTTAACATAGTGAATGTGGCGATTTGAGATATGTTTTCTATTTTACTGGATGCTGGTCTGGCATTGTGTGGCCCCTCGTATGTGGATTATAAAGTATTTCTGGTGTCTGTTTCCTATTGGATCCGTGGTAACCTGTTGTTCCATCTCTGACCATTTCCTCCTTCATTATGAGGCTTGGAACGCCCCGGAGCTTGGCGTACCTCACTTCCGGTTTAAACCGGAAGTGACGTTACGCTCGGCACCTACAGTGCCTTGCGAAAGTATTCGGCCCCCTTGAACTTTGCGACCTTTTGCCACATTTCTGGCTTCAAACATAAAGATATAAAACTGTAATTTTTTGTGAAGAATCAACAACAAGTGGGACACAATCATGAAGTGGAACAAAATTTATTGGATATTTCAAACTTTGTTAACAAATAAAAAAACGGAAAAATTGGGCGTGCAAAATTATTCAGCCCCTTTACTTTCAGTGCAGCAAACTCTCTCCAGAAGTTCAGTGAGGATCTCTGAATGATCCAATGTTGACCTAAATGACTAATGATGATAAATAGAATCCACCTGTGTGTAATCAAGTCCCCGTTTAAATGCAACTGCACTGTGATAGTCTCAGAGGTCCGTTTAAAGCGCAGAGAGCATCATGAAGAACAAGGAACACACGAGGTAGGTCCGAGATACTCTTGTGGAGAGGTTTAAAGCTGGATTTGGATACAAAAAGATTTCCCAAGCTTTAAATATCCCAAGGAGCACTGTGCAAGCGATAATATTGAAATGGAAGGAGTATCAGACCACTGCAAATCTACGAAGACCTGGCCATCCCTCTAAACTTTCAGCTCATACAAGGAGAAGACTGATCAGAGATGCAGCCAAGAGGCCCATGATCACTCTGGATGAACTGCAGAGATCTACAGCTGAGGTGGGAGACTCTGTCCATAGGACAACAATCAGTCGTATACTGCACAAATCTGGCCTTAATGGAAGAGTGGCAAGAAGAAAGCCATTTCTTAAAGATATCCATAAAAAGTGTTGTTTAAAGTTTGCCACAAGCCACCTGGGAGACACACCAAACATGTGGAAGAAGGTGCTCTGGTCAGATGAAACCAAAATCGAACTTTTTGGCAACAATGCAAAACTTTATGTTTGGAGTAAAAGCAACACAGCTCATCACCCTGAACACACCATCCCCACTGTCAAACATGGTGGTGGCAGCATCATGGTTTGGGCCTGCTTTTCTTCAGCAGGGACAGGGAAGATGGTTAAAATTGATGGGAAGATGGATGGAGCCAAATACAGAAACATTGTAGAAGAAAACCTGGTGGAGTCTGCAAAAGACCTGAGACTGGGACGGAGATTTGTCTATCAACAAGACAATGATCCAAAACATAAAGCAAAATCTACAATGGAATGGTTCACAAATAAACATATCCAGGTGTTAGAATGGCCAAGTCAAAGTCCAGACCTGAATCCAATCGAGAAAATGTGTGGAAAGAACTGAAAACTGCTGTTCACAAACGCTCTCCATCTAACCTCACTGAGCTTGAGCTGTTTAGCAAGGAGGAATGGGCAAAAAGTTCAGTCTCTCGATGTGCAAAACTGATAGAGACATACCCCAAGTGACTTACAGCTGTAATGGCAGCAAAAGGTGGCGCTACAAAGTATTAACTTAAGGGGGCTGAATAATTTTGCACGCCTAATTTTTCAGTTTTTTATTTGTTAAAAAAGTTTGAAATATCCAATAAATTTTGTTCCACTTCATGATTGTGTCCCACTTGTTGATTCTTCACAAAAAAATACAGTT
Organism: Pelophylax lessonae; assembly: GCF_965119305.1. Classification (NCBI taxonomy): domain Eukaryota; kingdom Metazoa; phylum Chordata; class Amphibia; order Anura; family Ranidae; genus Pelophylax; species Pelophylax lessonae. Next base: position 585,358,113 of record NC_138770.1, read on the forward strand.
TTATATCTTTATGTTTGAAGCCTGAAATGTGGCAAAAGGTCGCAAAGTTCAAGGGGGCTGAATACTTTCACAAGGCACTGTACACCTATAGTGTGGTGTGATGGATCGGCCAATCATGATCCACATCCAAAACAAGGCTTGAGGCGCACGCCAGCGCCATTTTTGAGGAAGTGGCATGACACTGCTTAATGAAATCTCTGCAGACCATTTTATCAACATTTACTGGACTATAAAAATAGTTAGATTCCTCCAATACAATGAGCAATATCCTCTGATGATTCCTATGTGGACGATACGCGTTAGGAGCTTGCAATAGAATCTTCACCTTTATTTACATTGCCTGTTACCATGCGAACATTGTAAGTGCAAATCTTTTTTTATTAAAGCATTTTTTAGCAATATTACGCTATGTACACTCTTCTTTTTGGCTTTATGTAACCTGGCTATGAGAGATTTCCATCCCTCACCATACCACTTCATGAACCTGAAAGTACATCAGTGGTCGCATCCATAGGTGGAATTTGGATCATCTTTCAATGCCTGGTTGGTCTGCTTGTTATATGACATTGCAGACCCATGGGATCTGGTGAGCGCATAATTCATTCATTTATCTGGTGATGGGATGTTCCTCTTCACTTTATGATATCACTGTGTTCACCGACAAGATATTTCACGTTTTCTTTGGAACTTTCATTTCAGTTTGATTTATTTCCATATTTCTGACATTGGACTTTATTTGAACTATTTAGTCTTTTATTATGTCATCACAAGTTGGTATTATCATGTGTATACCTTTTATAATTTTTTTTAACGCTGCACATAATTGTGTTCTTTTTTGTTTCTATAACTTTTATATCAGTTATTTGTGCTGACAGCTTCATTTATTGTGGTATTAGCGCTTATTAGATTACCTTTCCTTTAACCTTACAGAACAAATACATAAATGCAATACAAATAATAAAGACAATATGTATAAACACAGTACAAATAATAAAGCACATAAACAAGCGATATGTCAGCAAAAACTGATTATGTGTCTATAAATAATAGTAGAGGCAGCATATGGGACACAATTAAAAATTGGCTTATAAAATCAATTATTCCAAACAAAGTCATATTAAGCCCCCCCCGGCGGTCTGATTATGTCAGTATTTTTGAATGTCAAAGCGGTACATTATTTTGCATGGAAATCTGTTGTTTTATATTGTAGGCCTGTAATTCTTAGGAATAAAACATTAAAAGTGAATATAAATGTTTAATAAATGAATGAATACATTTATTAATGAATTATTAAATTATTAAATTAAATAAATTAATGAATAAATGTATTAATAAAAAATTATTAATAAAAATAAAAGGAATAAAACAGTAAAAGTGCAGGCAGGGCACTGGACAAAGCACTAGGAACAAAACTAAGGTGAAATGGTTTGATACAGTAATGTAATCCTAACAGATTACAATGTATTATGTCATGTTTTGTGTATTTTTTTGAATTTCCCACCGGCTCCACCCCCTCCCTGCATCCCTCGCAGGGAAGGGAACCTGACACAGATGTGGCTTCGGCCATTGGACACAGTGGAAGGACATCAGGGGATTGTAGGGACAAGGTAAGTTTCACTACAGGGTAATCCTGTGTGTGGCTCAGGGTTACCGCTTTTGGTACTGGAAATTAACCCCTAGCCACAATCAGGATTACTGCCAGGGAGGTTAATATAGTGCTTATAGGAATAGTTTAAAGCCGAGCTGTTCATTGAGACCTGGTGAAATATGTGCCCTAAGTCTAAAATTCCACTCTGCTTCACTTTTAAGTATGATCTAATGAAAATCACCCCCATAATGGGAGGATTAATCCAATCCAAGGCCATAAACTAGATCCCTAGTTAATACTGAAAACACCAGTGTTGCAGGATTCCCAAAGTCTTGGTGACCACCGCGTTTGCTATTTTCTGTACAAGTGTCACAGAGACAGGAAGTAGTAAAAAATCTCCCCAAATGGATCACTGTTTTATTTTTAAAAAATATAGATAATTTAGCTGAATTTTTGGCATACTCATTCCTTTCTTTGCCTATGAATTATAATGTTGGCCAAGTCTTCAAGGTTATATCAGACAAAAAGACCACAAAAAGAAGTGTTGTGATCCCAGTATGCCTTGGATAAACCTCAGGCCTGAGGGATGGAAGGATGACAGTAAAATGAATTATTTACAATTGTTTTTGCTGTTATGGCTTTTTTGGTTACACCCATGGTCATCCTAGAATGCACATGGTTAAGTTATAACTTGGCAGACAGATTTTGTTCTATTGCTTGAAAAATGTTATATGCAAGGAGGATGTTATATGCAAGCAGGCTTCAACCTCTCTTCCTATAATTTACCTGAGAAGCTGCTTCATAAGACAAGATATATTCAGAAAAAGATGGCCTAATTTAGTATTCTTGAGTGCTTTCTAAGCTAATGTAGATGGACTGACATTTTTATTTTTTATGTCTCTTATTAAAGGGTGCATAGTTTCATCAGACTTATGTACATCACTGGAAATAAAAATTAGACTGACATTTTGCCATAACAGAATATCTATAAAAACTGCAAAGTTATTGGGCAATGTTTATTATACGGGAGCCTTGACAAGTCCTACATAAAAATGTAGATGAATGTGTTCTGCATATTTTAAAGAATTTTTTTTCTGCAAGGCTTACTACAAAACTTCTAACTAATATTATTGTCCAGGGTGTAATTTTTTGCTAGAGAGCTTTTATGATTCATAATGAAAAGTTACATGTAAATCCATAGTTGTGATTACTCCATGTGCTAATGCTTTCATTGTATTTAGTCCAACGTTTCGTATCTGGAATTGTGCATTACTTATACTCTGATTAATTGCTCACATAATTGAGGGCCTTGCATGACTTTGGAATGAGAGCTTTTATTGTGGCTGCTTTTGGTCCTGTTACAGCTAAGCTTTGTAAGTGTCAGTGTTCAGTAAACTATGAATGAACTCCATTTGTCCATGCTTTGAAAGCACTACACCAAAGAAATATGGTATAGAAGCGGACTGGATGAAAAAGGGAGCTGCTGGCTTTGCAGATCAATTCTTCTAGTCCTGTTCAGTTCTTGCCATAGGCGTGCGCAGGGGGTGTGCCGGGTGTGCCTGGGCACACCCTAATCCCCCTGTATGGTGCAGATTCCCCCTGCTATTTCACCAAAAGCCTTCCAAGGGGGCTCCTAAAAAAAAATAGTAAAAAATGATAAAAAAATGTAATAAAAAAACTACTGACACCATCTACTGCCCAGCTGACACTAACCTCTGTCCTACTGACAATTCTACTGCCCTACTAACACCATCCATGTTTTAATAAATTTGGGGTGCACAGCCTAATGCAATAGGCTGCGCACACCTATGGTTCTTGCCAATCCCATCCCATGACCCAACGGTTAGGCTTATATAAATGTTATTGATAAGGCTGTACAGTATCCAGCTAGGTATAACTGAGGAGGTTGAAAGTGATCCTGTTCCCATGAGATCAAAGAGAGCAACTCATGAATGCAACTCTTCGTTATTTATACGTGTATGTTATAGATGAAAAAGCTCAGCCATCTTTTTTTTTTTGTTATCTGCTGCCTGAAGCTGAAAACATATCTGCCTTTTTTTTTTAGGTAAACTAAAATTTTTGGCCAGTTTTATTTTACTATAGTTTTAACAGTCAATAAACTAATATTTTACATTTGAAAGGTATTATTGTAAATTTCCAATATAGGTATACATAAAAAAAAATCCAATATCCATATCAACAAAGTTGCATAAAACTGTACAGGTTACAAAGGGAGAACACGGTAAAGAGAACATCAGCTTGTAATACCAAAGTGGATTATTAAAGTGATTGTAAAGTCTAGTTTTTAAAAAAACAAAAACAAATAACAAACATGTTATACTTACTTGCTCTATGCAGTTGGTTTTGCACAGAGTGGCCCAGATTCTCCTTTTTCTCGGGTCCCTCTTCGGCTCTCCTGGCCCCTCCCTCGTGTTGAGTGCCCCCACAGCAAGCAGCTTGCTATGGGGGCACCCAAGCTGAGCCGAATCACAGCTCCCCGTGTCCATTCAGAAATGCCATGATCCGGCCCCACCCCCCTCTTTCTCCTGATTGGCTGACTGACTTTGATTGACAGCAGCGGGAGCCAATCGCGCCACGCTGTTGTCTTAGCCAATAAGGAGGGAAGTCCCGGGCAGCTTAAACACTCCTGCCACATCGTTGGATAAAAATGGGCTCAGATACGTATTAGGGGGGCTGAGAAGGGCTGCATACAGAAGGTTTTTTTTTATCTTAATGCATAGAATGCATTAAGATAAAAAAAAAAAAATCTGCCTTTACAATCCGTTTAACTAAGAACCAGTCCAATCTAATTGGGCTATAACTGTCGTGCCTACATCCGGACATCAGAGATAAACTAATAATTATTCATTGTTTTTCTTTACTTGTATATAATTTATTTTTTTACACATAAAGAATTATATACAGGGTGCTTTCATAACACTTTATTTGCATAGATTTCTAGGATCTCCAGAAAGGAAGCCAATCATTGTCTGCTGACTGTTTGAACAGATCTGTCTAAGTGACAAACCATAATGCCTCGTACACACGCAACGATTGTTGGCCAACCGATCGGCCGTCTTTTGTCCAGTGTTGTTGTGTTGGTTGAAATGTGCTCTAGACTGCACTCGAATTTTGTCGGCCAACAACAACTAACTTCAGAAGTGATGTCATGTTCTGGTTTACTTTTCGTGTGTTTTTTCTTCTCTGAGCATGCCCAGTCTTGCTCATCACATTTTTGTCTGCCGAAATCTGTACTGACTGTAGAACAATTGGCCGTTCTGGGGACAGCCAACAAAAATTTTATAGCATGCACACCAGATTTTGTTCGGCCGAAAAGTCACAGTCGGTTGTCGGAAGCATCATACTAACAACCCGGCAATCGGCCAATTGGACGGCGGCCGAAAATTCACGGCCAACAATCGGTGCGTGTGTACGAGGCATAAATGTCTAGATGTCAAGATGAAATCAGTACACTTGGATCTTCCAGCAAACACCAAAACTATTCAAATATTAAACCAACCACATCAACAATCACATCAACAATCAAAGCCTCATATTTACCTCTGTTCATGCAATGTAAATCTATGGTAACTAAAAAGCACCCTACTTGTGAAGGTCAAGATTTATGATGGGAATATCCTTATAGTCTGTCCTCTGGCTCATGCTTGTTATGATTATAACTATGTAAAAGGAAATTAATTTACACTGTCTATTCATGACATAGCAGTAAAAGACTATGGAAGAAAGCAGTTTCAAGCTTTCCACCTACCTGCTGAATGAGCAAATAAATGTATATAATCCAACAAATAAAGCAGGTGAAGCAATGGTTTTTCTGCTTTTTTTTAATTCAAAATTCCATGTTACGCAGTGCCGAGGACCAACAATTTTAGGCATCAAGTCATTGTGCCTATTGCTCATTGTTGCCCAAAACTGTTGGTTCTTGGCTCTGTGTAACATGAAGTTTTGGAATTGAAAGAAGCAGAAATATGCTCCATCCCCTTAATTTGTTGGAATATACAGAAAACGGTATGTGGGAGTCTGTGGGATGTTGAAGTACAGACTCTAAATAATTACAGTACATGCGGCTCAACTTTGATGATATATATATATATATATATATATATATATATATATATATATATATATATATATATATATATAAATATTGATGAGCAGAAGGATTTTCAATTTCAGTTTAATGTCCAACATGCTCAAAGATGAAAACTGAAAAGTAACCTAACCTACATCCTATTAGTAAATAAAATCAAAGCCCAAACAACATTGCTTTTTTTAAAAAAAAAATACAATTAATAAAATTTTGCAATCATTTTCACTTTATGTCCAATTCTGTTATATCAAGAAAATAACTTTGCAGAAATGGAAAAGACAGACAATCAGTAAACAAGTTCAATTATAAAGGGAAAAAGGCATCTTGTGAACCTTTGCCATGCAAATCTTAGCTTCAATTTTCTTTTCAGCTGTTCTTGTAATTAAATCTATAAATAATGTGTTTTCTAGCGAGGCTGTGTTCAGCTTTACCTTGAAAATGCCTAAGCTCTGAGTTGTTGCTATCTACAGTACAAAATATATTCTGAAATTAATTATCCTTCAATAAAATATACTCTCACCCTCATTAATTTCCCTCTGCTTAGTTTCAGCTAATGTGCATTGTTCCATAATCCCAAGCCAATACAAATATCCTAGCCTCGTTTTTGGGACTTTGAGCTTCATTATTTGCAGAGTTCTAATTTTCTTTTTTTTTTCCAGCTGGCCTTACTGCTAAAGAATATAATTGTATGTTTTATTTTCCAGTCTCTAGTCATATTTTATGTCTTCATTTCACCTTTCTCGCCTGTATCCTTTTCCCATTATGTTACTTCCAAACTTTTAACCAATATTCCTTGTGGGACTTCGTATCGTAGTCAGGCTAATTCTTTTATTCTGTTTCCTATTCCTCTTTTCTCTTACTGAATTATTACATTTGACTTCTTTTACCAAACAAAACCCGAACCTGGAGAGGGTCACTGTTTTTTAAAGTGAGACTTCCCATTTTGTTTTTCTTGGGATTGTTAACCTTTAATCAGGACTAACTCCAGTACCTTTTATATGCACACCTCCAAGGACAGAGCTGCAAATTAAATAGAAAGCTGTAAACCATTTGGTTTTAAAGGTTAAAAAGGCATTAAACCCAAAAGAAAACATTATATTGCAGATTGCCAATTCTTTGATGTGATGATTGCATACGTTTGTAAAGCTTTCTTTCCTTTATTTTTAATCTGGTGATCTGGCCAGTAAGTCTGTTTTTTTTTTCAACAGAACAAGCTCTCCTGAAAATGTATCAGTTAAAGTGATTGTAAAGGAAAAATGTTTTTTAAAAAAAACAAAAAAAAACCAAACATGTCATACTTACCTGCTCTATGCAGTTGGTTTTGCACAGAGCAGCCCCTGTCCTCCTCTTCTCGGGTCCCCTGATGGCGCTCTGTGATTGACAGCAGTGGGAGCCAATGTCTCCTATTGCTGCATCTCAGCCAATCAGAAGGGAGAGACTCGGGTCTTATGTACATCAGTGGTCCTCAACCCTGGTCCTCAGAGCCCACTAACAGGCCAGGTTTGCAAGATAACTGCAATACATCGCAGGTGATATAATTTGCTGCTCAGTGATTGCAGTACTCTAGACTGCATCTCCCCAAGGTAATACATAAAATCTGACCGGACCACTGATGTACATTGCTGGATCAAGTTCGGGCTTAGGTAAGTATTGGGGTTGGGGGGGGGGGCTGAGGGAGGAGCTGCACACTGTAAAAAACCTTCAGCCTTTACAACTCCTTTAAGAGTGTGGAGACAGACCATTTACCACTGACAGGGGTGCTTACAATGATCAGCTTTTATTTATTCATGTAAAAAGAGAAAAACTGTTCCTGTAATTATTTGTGTAATTGCAGTGTGAGCTGAAATTTCGCTTCAATTTGTTAGTGGTGTAGTGGTTAGCACTTTCACCTAGCAGCAAAAGGGTCACTGGCTCAAATCTTAACCATGACACCTGACTGGAGTTTGCATGTTCTCCCTGTGCCTGCATGGGTTTCCTCCCACACTCCAAAGACTTGCTGGAAGGTTAATTGGCTCCTGTCTAAATTGGTTCTAGTATTTGTATGTATGAATGTGAGTTAGGGACCTTAGATTGTAAGCTCCTTGTAGGTAGGGACTGATGTGAATGTACAATGTATATGCAAAGCGGTGCATAAATTGACAGCGCTATATAAGTACCTGAAATAAATAAATAATAAATAAATAATAATAAATACATAATAAATAAATAAATAAAAATAGTGTATCCAAATCTGCTAGTACATTTAACACTCCCCTCCCCCCAGGCTGACAATACTGCTGTCCAAGGGTGCCCCCTGTGCTCCATTATCCACATTGGAGGCACACGAATACAGAAGGTCACGTGTCTAGGAACTTAATGCGTAAGGGCGTAGCTAGTGTAAAAATAGAGCCAGTGTGATTATGTAAAAGTTATGGTGGGATGCCCAGTGCACTAGCTGATTATTAGTGCATAGAGTTGGAAAAAGTCTGCTTGTTGGTTTGTCAGAATAAAACATTGATCTGTATGACAATTACATGTTTGGGGGGGGGGGGGGGGGGTTGGCTTTGTCGAGGTGTTTTGTCTGTAGGAAATCTATGGTCACAGCATAAACTTTCATTTTACAACATCAGCATTGTATTAGCAATACAAATAAGGCTTCATTCACACAGGCCATACAATACCGTACACCTGTGCAGGGCTTCATTCACACAGGCCATACAATACTGTACACCTGTGCAGGGCTTCATTCACACAGGGCATACAATACTGTACACCTGTGCAGGGCTTCATTCACACAGGGCATACAATAACGTACGCCTATGCAGGGCTTCATTCACACAGGGCATACAATAACATACACCTGTACAGGGCTTCATTCACACAGGCCATACAATAACATACATCTGTACAGGGCTTCATTCACACAGGCCATACAATAACATACGCCTGTGCAGGGCTTCATTCACACAGGCCATACAATACCGTACACCCGTGCAGGGCTTCATTCACACAGGGCATACAATACCGTACACCTGTGCAGGGCTTCATTCACACAGGGCATATAATAATGTATGTCTGTGCAGGGCTTCATTCACACAGGGCATACAATAACGTACGCCTGTGCGGGGCTTCATTCACACAAGGCATACAATAACGTACGCCTGTGCAGGGCTTCATTCACACAGGGCATACAATAATGTACGCCTGTGCAGGGCTTCATTCACACAGGGCATACAATAATGTACCTCTGTGTAGGGCTTCATTCACACAGGGCATACAGTAACGTACCTCTGTGCAGGGTGTGACGGAACCTCAGACTCACACTGTACTTGTGGTCTTCCGTCAGTATACGTCTTTCTCGCAGTCATGAACATAGATATCAAATCCCAGCCGCCGTCATACAAAACTAGCCTTACAGCTTGTATGTGTCTGGAAACAACTCTGCTTTATTAAAACAAACAAACTTTTATACACTTTAGAAGTAGGTCGGTCACTACATGAATATTTACCCAAAACATCACACAATGAATAGCTAACGAGGTACAGCTGACTCATGGCTAATCCCATCTAGACAAGGTTATTATTCACATGCTAATTAGCTCAGCGTACTTAAGTCAGCCTGGAAGCCCAGACTGCCGGCACCAAAGGTAAAACAAGATATAATATACATTATTATAGTGTAAATACTGAGAACCCACAGTAAACAATAGGTGAACAAATCAGCATAATTTACAATGTGTGGAAGACAGGCGTTTGAGCTGATGACATGCATCTGTTACAAGACTGACCAACTGAAGCAGTCCAAACCATCAATTTATCTGTCACATAGTTTTTTCACTGTCAGTGACGGTGTGAACCATCACAGAGGGCTTCAATTACACAGGGCATACAAAAAACATACCCCTATGCAGGGCTTCATTCACACAGGGCATACAATCACGTATGCCTGTTCAGGGCTTCATTCACACAGGCCATACAATAACGTACTCCTATGCAGGGCTTCATTCACACAGGCCATACAATAACGTACTCCTATGCAGGGCTTCATTCACACAGGGCATACAATAATGTATGGCTGTGCAGGGCTTCATTCACACAGGGCATACAATAACGTACACCTGTGCAGGACTTCATTCACACAGGGCATACAATAACGTACATCTGTGTAGGGCTTCATTCACCCAGAGTATACTATAACGTACGCCTGTACAGAGCTTCATTCACACAGGGCATACAATAACGTACGCCTGTGCAGGGCTTCATTCACCCAGGCCATACAATAACGTACGCCTGTGCAGGGTTTCATTCACACAGGGCATACAATAATGTACGCCTGTGCAGGGCTTCATTCACACAGGCCATACAATAACGTACGCTTGTGCAGGGTTTCATTCACACAGGGCATACAATAATGTACGTCTGTGCGGGGCTTCATTCACACAGGGCATACAATAATGTACGTCTTTGCAGGGCTTCATTCACACAGGGCATACAATAATGTACGCCTGTGCAGGGCTTCTTTCACACAGGCCATACAATAACGTACGCCTGTGCAGGGCTTCATTCACACAGGCCATACAATAACGTACGCCTGTGCAGGGTTTCATTCACACAGGCCATACAATAACGTACGCCTGTGCAGGGTTTCATTCACACAGGGCATACAATACTGTACACCTGTGCAGGGCATTATTCACACGGGGCATACAATAACGTACGCCTGTGCAGGGCCGTGTTTACCCTCACGGCATACAATAACGAACGCCTGTGCAGGGCTGTGTTTACCCTCACGCCATACATGACGAACACCTGTGCAGGGCCATGTTTACCCTCACGCCATACATGACGAACACCAATTGGGACACAGTGGATGCACAGGCAAAGCTGCTTTGTCTCAGTATGACATTGGTGTGGGTATGTGTCCCTGAACTCACACTGTCTGCCATAGCTCCTAACTGTCCCTGATTTAGAGGGACTGTCCCTTATTCAAAACAAAGTCCCTCTGTCCCTCTCTCCTCCTCATTTGTCCCTCATTTTGCTCTGATCTATATAGTTGTATATAAAATGCTCAAAAAGTGTTTTACAGTGCTAAACTTTTCATCCAATTTCTAAACTGCTGCATCTGTAAATTCCAAAAGCCAATATAATGGAATAGAATTGGTAAAAAAAAGCACTTATGGGTTTAACCAATGCTTTTTTTTGTACAATTCTCCTTTAAGGGGGTTGTGGTGGGGTGTATGTTCAATTCCTCATACTTTTTCTAATAGCTGCCTCTCATTCCCTTATCAGAAAGTTGGGAGGTAGGCTGTCTGCATTCGGGGACACTCACCCACATGGATGTCAGTACAGCGACTGTGTCTCAATTGACATTAATGGGACTGCCTGCATGGGGATGCATGAAACACCTGTGCATTCCCGTGTGGGTAAACATGGTCCTGCACTGGGGTATGGTATTGTACACCCTGTGTGAACACTCTATGTTCTTCCTATCTCTTTCCATAACTTTTTGGACTCCCTGCATGCTTTCAGTTTTTCCTTTGATGTTTACTTCCAGTTTCTAAGGACTACATATCCCATGGTACCTTGATGCCTGCAAACAGTGATTCCTGTACTCACTTGGCCTATTTAAACTCCTCCTCCTAGTACCTCAGTAGTTTACAAGGTATGCTCTGTGAAATGTGTGAATATGCGTCACATTTCAGGAAGTAAATGTGTGGAAACTCTTCACAACGTAAGTTTACATACTTCAAGATCGTTCAGATTGCTGATAATCACAGCCAGTGAGGAGAAGGCAAGGCCAAGCTGTGCTCTGTGTGTCAATGGACACACAGAGCTGGCTCTGAAGCAAGTACACACAAGTGCCCCCAGAGCAAGCGGCTTGCTACGGGGGCACTCCACATTGAAGAGGAGCCCAGAGTGCCGGTGGGGGGCCCCCTGTGCAAAACCATTGCACAGAGCAGATAAATATGACATGTTTATTATTTAAAAAAACATTTTTGCATTTGGAATCACTTTAAGATCCCAGCAAATGGAACTTGGGGTGTTTTAAATCATTCTGCTTAGTTAATTTTTCAGCATTTTTATTTTGTTTATTTAAAGATGAGACCATTTAAATTTTAATAGTTAAATGGTAACATAAAAATGACTTAATATGACATCAGTGTCTGGTTTTTGACAATATGATGTAATTGTTTGGTTGTTCATGATAAATAATCGAATAGTATTTAGGAGATGTAAAAGATTCCAGCACCTCTTTAGTCATAATGAATTTTAACAATGGAAATACTTCTGTTTTTCTGCTAGAACTGGGATGACAGGTCACAGGATGTGAGTGTAATGTGACTCTGAACAACTTACTCTAGAGATCCCAGCAGGGTTCATTAGGGTTATGTTGTCCTAATAGATATATTGCTGCATTTGTTGACCTCATTTAAGCAGAGACTCCAATTTGGGAATAACTAAACTTTAATTGCTCTTCAGATAATATTTCAGCTGTGGTTGCACTTTGGAAGTTCCTGTGTTTGGTGCCTTAAGTAGATTCTGTATGGCTTGGCCGGATAGCTCTAGAATCTACATTTACATTACTAATAACTTCATTTATCAAGGTGAATTATTAAAAATGTTAGAGAATTATTTTCTTTGTATATTTAGGTATATAGCCAATGATGAGAACCACCAACTTTGCTTCTCTGGTTCCATGTAGGTATTGTGTGCTTGTTTTATTAAAGGGAAACAAAAATTAAACTGTTAACCTTCTAAAAGATTCAGCCATCTTTGTTTTATGTTTTTTTTATTTTTATTTTTTTATTTTAATTTGAGCTTTAATTACAACCTTTAGTTATACCAGTCACAATTACAAAAATACAAATAGTCAAAACCCAAGCATTTCATTTAATTAAAGCTGAACCCCTGGCAAACGGCTAAATATATAGTTAAAATACTACTATAAGAACTGTTTTACCTGCTAATTGTTTTGGTTTACTGTCCATCCATTCCTGAAATTCATACAGCCTGCAAAACAGCAAAGCCAGCCTGGGTACTTGCCTTTCTCTAACGTTGTTAAGTAGAATAACTAGGCCTTGTCCCTGCCTCCAGCCTTTGACAGGACAGTAAGGAAGAAGCAGCAGACTAATGAGCTCAGCGTACTTACTGTACATTGCCATCATATTGCACCGCCCAACAGCTCTTGTTCATTCATTAATGTTAGGTCGTTCGGGTTTTCCCATTTTTTTTTTTTCGACCATGAAGTTTTATGAAAGTATTTATTCAAATACAAACTGAATGAAAGACAGTAGTAGTTTACCAGTAGGAAAACAACTATTGGAACTGTTGGTAGTTACTAATGCTATAAAACAATATTCTATTTTAGTTAGAATCCTTTGCATTTTTTTTTTCAAGGTCTACACTGGCCTCCAGTGCTATCCCCACTCTTCAGATTCCCTGCTACTGAAACCTCCCTTTTCTAAAGCCTTGCTGGCCTGGGCCAGTGGTTGCACTCAGTTCAGCTTGTTTCAGTTTGTACAGTCAAGGACTCCAAGACGGGAGTTCTTTTTCACCAATTGTACAAGATAGGGCTATTTGCTAGGGTGGTCTTTGCAAGGTCTTGCATCAAGTGCTCATTGAGGTTGATTCCCTAAAGCAGAGAAACAAGTTTATTTAGCTAAGTTAGGTAGGCATTATAACAACATTTCTAAATAATGTAGCAATTTTTGAAGCTGGCACTTGGGTCAGTATAAAAAAACCTTCAAAAATATTGTATGCTTGCTACCGAAAATTTTCAAAATCCTGCAAATATTCAATAGCAAATATCCACCGTATATCTTTTGTTTTAAATACAAACCCAAGTGACAGTTTCATAAAAGTAATATATTATATTTTTTACCGCTTACAATCGTTTTATGGTGTGTTTCTCTAAATGTCACAGTTCTCTTAATTTTATGAGTCTTAGACTGCTTATTTTTGCTTTGCAAGCATCTTTTGTTATATTATTTTTTCTCAATTAAGTAGAAATATTGTGTAATAGGAAAGTGCTATTTTAGATGTGCACTTTGAATTATTAAAATAATTATAGGTATTAGAAGGTTTTGCCTAGAGCAAATTGTTGAGTCAATCCATCTGAACCCCTCCTTTAACACCGGGTTTAGGAAAGTTTGACAATTGTGAATGGTATTTTACTTTTATGGTGTCATAGTTTAATCTCTTGTTTTGCATTTGTTGCATACTGATTTTAGATCAACACTTTGTTATGACAAGAAATGTGACATTATGAGACAGCGTCTCTGTGTGAAAAGTCAAAGTTCTTTATACTTGTATCTTGCCTGCTGGGAGCCAGCAAATTTCGATGTACTCATCACTGTAATTCACCTTGAGAAATGTAAAGGTAAAAAGAGAGCAACGCCTGCAAATGGAAACATTTTATATGGAGCTGAAATGTAAAATATTATTTTCAACTGTGGGATAGTTTCTGTTTATATCACTGTAATTTAGTGTTTGATCGATGAGATGGAAAGATGGCCATAAACCATGGTTCTTGCTAGGTCAAAAGATCCAGGCTTTCATAGCTAGAAGCACTTTCCAACACTCAAAAGATATGTTGCCTGATAAATACAGCTGCATTTCATAAAAATGCGTAAAACAGTAGTTCTACACAAAATACTGTATTGAGGTTTAAAATGGTGAACTTTGCTGAAGGCTACTCTGAATAGTAATATTGTTGGCTACAGCACACAAAGGTTGCTGTAGAAGGCCGATATAACATGATTATCTGACACATCAAAAAGCAAATGACAATTGGGACCATATCCACCTTAGAAAGGTTTTGCCTGAGATACATACAGATCCCTCTCAAAAAATTAGCATATTGTGATAAAGTTCATTATTTTCTGTAATGTACTGATAAACATTAGACTTTCATATATTTTAGATTCATTACACACAACTGAAGTAGTGCAAGCCTTTTATTGTTTTATTATTGATGATTTTGGCATACAGCTCATGAAAAATCAAAATTCCTATCTCAAAAAATTTGCATATTTCATCCGACCAATAAAAGAAAAGTGTTTTTAATACAAAAAAAGTCAACCTTCAAATAATTATGTTCAGTTATGCACTCAATACTTGGTCGGGAATCCTTTTGCAGAAATGAGTGCTTCAATGCGGCGTGGCATAGAGGCAATCAGCCTGTGGCACTGCTGAGGTGTTATGGAGGCCCAGGATGCTTCGATAGCGGCCTTGAGCTCATCCAGAGGGTTGGGTCTTGCGTCTCTCAACTTTCTCTTCACAACATCCCACAGATTCTCTATGGGGTTCAGGTCAGGAGAGTTGGCAGGCCAATTGAGCACAGTAATACCATGGTCAGTAAACCATTTACCAGTGGTTTTGGCACTGTGAGCAGGTGCCAGGTCGTGCTGAAAAATGAAATCTTCATCTCCATAAAGCTTTTCAGCAGATGGAAGCATGAAGTGCTCCAAAATCTCCTGCTAGCTGCATTGACCTTGCCCTTGATAAAACACAGTGGACCAACACCAGCAGCTGACATGGCACCCCAGACTATCACTGACTGTGGGTACTTGACACTGGACTTCAGGCATTTTGGCATTTCCCTCTCCCCAGTCTTCCTCCAGACTCTGGCACCTTGATTTCTGAATGACATGCAAAATTTGCTTTCATCTGAAAAAAGTATTTTGGACCACTGAGCAACAGTCCAGTACTGCTTCTCTGTAGCCCAGGTCAGGCGCTTCTGCCGCTGTTTCTGGTTCAAAAGTGGCTTGACCTGGGGAATGCGGCACCTGTAGCCCATTTCCTGCACACGTCTGTACACGGTGGCTCTAGATGTTTCTACTCCAGACTCAGTCCACTGCTTCCGCAGGTCCCCCAAGGTCTGGTATCGGTCCTTCTCCACAATCTTCCTCAGGATCCGGTCACCTCTTCTCGTTGTGCAGCGTTTTCTGCCACACTTTTTCCTTTCCACAGACTTCCCACTGGGGTGCCTTGATACAGCACTCTGGGAACAGCCTATTCGTTCAGAAATTTCTTTCTGAGTCTTACCCTCTTGCTTGAGGGTGTCAATGATGGCCTTCTGGACAGCAGTCAGGTCGGCAGTCTTATCCATGATTGCGGTTTTGAGTAATGAACCAGGCTGGGAGTTTTTAAAAGCCTCAGGAATCTTTTACAAGTGTTTAGAGTTAATTCGTTGATTCAGATGATTAGGTTAATAGCTCGTTTAGAGAACCTTTTCATGATATGCTAATTTTTTGAGATAGGAGTTTTGGTTTTTCATGAGCTGTATGCCAAAATCATCAATATTAAAACAATAAAAGGCTTTCACTACTTCAGTTGTGTGTAATGAATCTAAAATATATGAAAGTCTAATGTTTATCAGTACATTACAGAAAATAATGAACTTTATTACAATATGCTAATTTTTTGAGAGGGACCTGTATATGGGCAGACTAGACAAGAGGGGCAATGGTGGATAGGGTGAAAGGGTGGATGTGCACACCCTTACTTCACCTTAGGCTGCAAAAAGTGCCTGCTCACACAATATGCTACATAAATATATCTAAAGCCTATCTTTTTTTTCTTTTTCTTTTTTTTGGGATATATTAGGGGAGGGTCAAAACGTTTTTTTTAATTTTGGGTAGAGTAGGGGAAGGGTAAAATGGCTGTCAGTTTTTTTTTTTGCCAGCTCATTGCCAACGTGCCTCATTAGGCAGATTTCCCTTCGCTTTCTATCTTGTAGACTCAATAGGAAGTAAGATGGTATCCTATGTGAAGGAAATCCCCCTCCTAGACAGTTGTCAAGGGAACAAGGGTCTCTATTGGAAGAGTATTCCTCTGTTTCTGTTCTGGTAGCAACAATTGGATTCACCCTCAGTACCATTCCTGATAACACTGGTGGTCAGGACAATTAGAGAGAGTGAATCTTCCCAATGAGGACACACACAGTCTTATTAAAAAAAATAGCCAGTGGCTCTAAATCAGGGGTCTTCAAATTATGGCCCTCCAGTTGTTCAGGAACTACAATTCCCATCATGCCTAGTCATGTCTGTGAATGTCAGAGTTTTACAATGCCTCGTAGGATATGTAGTTCTGCAACAGCTGGAGGGCCGTAGTTTATTTCAGGCATCAACTACCCTTTCAGTAAAATTATACTTTCTAAGATTAATTTTGAACTTTCCTGCAGTTAGATTGAGGTCATGTCCCCATATTTTTGATTTTGGTTTCATGTGTATGTATGAATGTGAGTTAGGGACCTTAGATTGTAAGCTCCTTAAGAGTAGGGACTGATGTGAATGTACAATGTAGATGTAAAGAACTGCGTAAACTGACAGCACTATATAAGTAATTTATTTATTTTTTTTTTTTTTTTTTTTTGTATACAAACTTTTATTGAAAGGAAACAGAAGATGGTGGTACAAAGAGAATTGGTACAATAATATGACAAAAATTGGTATCACATAGAGTAAACAGAGATATAACAATCTTAAGTCATTTCAATTTAACTCTATTCAAAATGGGAATTTGATATCAAAATAACAACAAGGGTATTGAGAATATAATTCCTGGATATAAGTACAGAGCAGAAAGAGATTTCCATACCACTAAGCGTTATATAAGTAATTTAAATAAATAAATAATAAAAATTTGAAAAAACTGCCCTCTTAAATTCACCTTATTCACCCTTTGATGTATTTAAAGGTTTCAATCATGTCTCTCCTTTCCCTTTATTCCTCCAGACAGTACATATTAAGTTCCTGAAGTCACTCTCGATATGTTTTATCCCCAAAAACTTTCACCATTTTCACACAGCCCAGATCAGGTCGGTTTGGGAGCACACCCACACATGTGCTCCTATAGCTCATGGCTTGCTATGGCGGCACATGCAGGAGAGAAGGAGCAGATAATGCTGGCGAGGGACCCCAGAAGGGGAGGTAAGGGGATCTGTGAAATACACATTGCACAGGGACAGTACGTATATTATTTTTTTTTTTAACTTAAAAAATATAAAGATTTACAATCACTTTAAAAGAGTTGCAGGACTCTGATAGTTTAAAGATTTGTTAAACTTCAAACATCATGGACAAAACATGTGCCCACATAGAAGATTTGGGCAATCAAATAGCAACAAATACAAAACAGAACAATTGCTAATGCTGCTTATAGAAAATAACATCATTATCTTAAAGTTGCAAAAATCATTTATTAACCATAAACTGGATCCAAGCTCAAAAAGTAAATATATTTTCTATCTTATAGGGAACATTTTAAAATGTTAATAGTGAGTGGCAGTACCCTGAAAAATCTACATTTTGTCTTGAACCCCTCCTGAAAATAGAAGTGCACTTCCTGTGCCCTGTGCCTTTAAATGCTATTTTCATGGGGTTTTGAGTAAGATTTGGTGATGTCACTACTGTGCTGCTTACTAAAGAGGAAGTGATCCCTACCCAGATAGCAAGGGTAACTTGCCCCACACATTTGTGGCAGTGTTGAATTGTAGGTTGTGTTAACTTGCTGCACATTTTCACTGGCAGGTTGTACACTTGCAGAGCACTTGAATTACAAGTTCTAGTTGACACTTTTTCAACTTGTAGAAAATTTTCATGGCAAGTCTCTAGAAAGAGCAAAGTTGCAGTGGTGAGTCTACAGCAAGAGCTCTGCAAATCACAGTGACCCCTGTGGTGGGATGACTGTTGCACAACATAACTGAACCAGAACTTGCAGCAGACTTGCAGAATGTTTGCAAAGAAAGTTGACATGCAATGCGGACTTGCTGCAATTGTGCAACAAACTTGTGAAGCCTGGCAAGTCTAGCAATAGAAGTCTAGCAATAGCTTAGCAAGTCATTTTCAAGCTTGCAGCTCAATTGCTTGCTATCTGAGTAAGGACCTGCAGTACAAACATCTACCTAAATCTGTTTTATTCTTTATGTAAATCTGTGCTTCTTCCACCTCTTCTACTGCTTCCTACTAATTCCTCTGATAGTGATCAGATCAGCAGACATCAAGGAAACAGATCTAAGGAAGCAAAGCCCTACTTCTCTACCAAGATGGCCACCTTCCCGCAGAGACATGGGAAGGATTAAGGAATGCTAAACCTGAAAAAGGAAAAGATCAGCTACAAGGAGTCCACGGGATATTTTGGCGACTACAGGCATTACCAATGACTGGTCCTTTGTACCCTGCTTGTCTTTTTTTGGCCACAACATCCACAGTCAAGGCCCTTTTTAATCCATATCGTATTTAATTCAATAATCTAGATTCAGCACACTAGGACTCCATCCTCTTGTTGCATGCATTTGTGCTGCAGTGCGCGGGAGGGGGGGGGGGTAAATCCCTGCTGGGCTTAAAGAGGGGTCATTGCTAGAGCTATAGAATAGATTGACCTGTACTAGTACAAACTCTAAAGCCTTGTACACACGATCAGATTATTGGACAAATTTTCTTTAGTTTTTTTGTTGCATGCTAGTCTCATATGGAAAGTAAAGAGGTTATTTTCATATGAAAATTCTCATACAAGAGAATTCAACTTCAGAAGTGAGTCTTGCTCTTATGGTTTTTATCGGACGAAAACTATACTAATTAAACGAAAATCGGAAGTTGTGTTCATGTACGATAAAAATGTTATAGCCTGCACATCCAGTTTTTGTCGTACAAAAATCCATAATCGGCTGTCGAAAGCACTATACTAACGATCCGAAAATCGGCAGATCATTCATTGGATGACATTTTACTTCCAATTTTCTTATCTTGTGTACGGGCCTTTATTCTGGGCCATTCTAAAAATGAGGGTGCTAACATCTATATTTAGCTGGTGGAGCAATTAAAAGCAGAAGAGGCATGTCTGAGAGAAAAGTAGATCCAAGTATTAAGTAGGTTTGGAGGTGGAGTTCCCTTTAACTGAGCCAACACCATGTCTCCTGAAATAAAGGGCAGTCAGACAAGTGGGATAGCAGCTGCTCTCCTGTGCAATCAACATGTGTTTATGGAGATATAAACAACAGACATCAAGCAACCTTTGGAGATGACCTTTTTTCAAGACTAAACTAAAACTCTTTGAATAATGAATTAAAAATAAACAAAGTCAGCATTTCCTAGCCATATCTTCACAGTTTGCATTCTATGGAAATACACCAAAAACATTATTTTGATTTAATATAATTTGTGATGTATCACATATATTAGTACAAATAAAAAATGAAATCTCTCTATTCATCTAGAAAATATTAAACTTTCCTTAGCACCCAATCTTTATTTTGTTGAGATTGTAAACCATTTAAGCACACCATTGCATCAATAGCCAATGACAACCCTGCCATAAACAAACACCACACAATACATAGTGTGTAACTAAAGGTTTGTAAAATAATACCGTCTTTAGTTAGAAGTTAGGGACCTGAAACTTTGACAGGTCTTCTGGAATGTTTTATTTTAAAAAAGCTGGCTCCTGACATTGTAAACAAATGTACAATGCTTGAAATTAAAAAAAAAAAAAAAAAAAACTTTTGTAATGACCTCAGTGTAGACCTATGCCAAATAAAAGCAGATTTACTAAAATATGTGATCTTTGACACTGCGATGTATAGTTAACTTAAATGAAAAGTCCCAGTTTGACTTGAATTCCCCACATATATATATAAATGAATCACCATATATGCATATCTCCCATTTTTGTGTTTTTGTGTTTTGTTTTATAATCAAATTTCCTGCCAGATTTGAAAAATGATTCTTTTTTTTATAACAAAACATTAACAGGGAAACAGATTTTTGGTACATTGCTTCACATTTTAGGAAGTGTGCAGTGACCTTATAGCAAGTGAAAAGTCTGCTTTAACAAACCCAAGGAAAAAATGAGATCAGGTGCTAAGTGTCAGTGCCACAAACTATCTGAATTTACAAAACAGCAAACCAAAAATTCAGAAAGGTTTGGCCCAATTTTTTGCAACCTAACAAAATTGTATGATTGCAAAATGGTGAGAATTGTTTTGAAGCTCACCGTTTTGTCAGCAATGTACAGTACAAAAAAACAGCAGTATATGTGAAACCATAACTGGATTTAGGCCATACACCCATAACACCCAGGGCAAGGTAAAACACACATATATAATTCATGTGCCAAATGAAGAGAAGATAATGGTCAGATCTGAAAAAAAAAAAAAAAATCTGACAAACAATGAACAAGCTGTTGCGTGGCACCATCCAATCAAAAATGTCTTATGCACGTGGCAGTGCTGGTCATGGTAATACCATCTACACATGCACACATCTGGATGAATGAGTCGGTTGTCCAGATGTAAGGGTAGCAAAGAGAGAATAATCAATGTATGCTTGCACATTCTGGAGTTGATTTATTAAAGGCAGATAGGCTGTACACTTTGCAAGGGAATTTTTCCCAGAGCTCAGTGAACAAAGTGACGCTCTTTCAACTTCCATCATCCAATAATTTTCAAGGAAAAATTATTTTTTATTGGTATTTGTTACAAAGTGAAATTGCACCACATTCACTAAGATCTGGTGAATATTCCCTTGCGAAGTGAACGGCCTATTTGCTGTAAATAAACCCCCTCTGTGTCCAATAGGAGGTCCAGCTGGTTGCTATGAATTGTGGCAGGGATGTAGACACTGAGCAAAACAACTTTTATTAGGATTGGAGAACAGGGCCTGTCTACCTTGTACCCAGCATTAACTAGGAGGCCACTATGTGGAAGTGGGATTTAGAAGCTTGAATTAAATACATGACATGCAGAATATCACAGAAGCATTTGAGGTACAATAATCATTTTTCCTTTAAACTTGTTGGTTTTAGGGTTTACAGGGTCAAAATCCTGTATGTGTTCCTTTGTAGGAGCTTGATTCTGAGTGTATTATTATGTCTGGCGTCAATTTGCTCAAGTAAATTGATTCCATCACACTCAGTGACTTGATGTGTAAAATCCCTAAAATGTCTGACTTGTTACTCTACAAATGTTCTTGAGTCAGAAAGGGTATCTGTATGTAGCACCCTCCTAGATAGGTACTAGGTAGGAGAGTGGTTTTGACTCATCAGGAGAGTAGCAGGCAAAACATAGATGCCCTCTGCCTATCAGGGGAGCATGATTCATAGTTAGGCCTGTTTCATTAGCTCAGTGTGTGATTCATTTGGGCTGAGTTAAAGTCCCCACTGTGTCCAATGGGAAGGCACCTTGGACAGTGGAGGAAACCCAGCCAATGACACACAGGCTTTGATACTATCCCATGGGATTGTCATCGAGAGTAATGCATTGTGGGATAGGGTATAAAAGCCAGGAGCACATGAGGCAGGGGGTCTTTGGGCGGAAAGCCAGGTCCCAGAAGGAGGGTGACAGCTGTCTCCTCTTCTGCAGCAGTGGATGGTGGTCACAGGTGGTTGGCCTAGTGAACCAGAGTGTGTGGCTGAATCCAGAGGTCCAGAAGAAGCTGACTGGTGGTGTAGAGGGCAACAGTGACTCTAGAAAAACAGTGTTTGTGAGTACAGAGGAACTTGCCCGAGGGTCTGCCCAGGAAGGGGACCACTCCAGAGTGTAGAGTCAGTGGATGGGTGTTAGCACACAGTGAGAGAGAAAGGGGGTGCCAAGTTAGAACCCTGAAGATAATTACAAGCAGGATCATTTATTCTATCTTCATTCCAGTGGCAGAGTAAAGCAGCAGCCTTGCCGCATCCTCAAGTCAGTTGTTCACAATATTGTGAATAGTTACTAGTTGGAGTATCCCACTCATCCCTTCTCCTATCCCAGTTCCAAATAAAACCCACAAAACAACATCCCCTGGACTGATCATTGACTGAGCCAAGTACTTAAAGTGATACGTTTCTGCAAGCAGTTGCTACGGGTAACCCAGGGGAATCCAGAAAGTGTTATATTCAGCAGTCCTCTAGGGGGCAGTGCTACACATATTATCTCAAATACATTATCAATTTGGTAGTTATAATACATGTACATTTTTACAATACATGTAGCAAACTTTTTAACAACCTTATCTGTAATAAATATAAGCTTTCTATTGATAATAAATTCTCATTAAAAAAGAGTGTCTTGTTTGTGGAAGCGATGTGCTCATTTTGAATATGTTTTTTTTTAACAATTGGGTAAGGATCAGCCATGCCGGTTTCCATAGGTGGTGAAAAGAGACACTATCATTTTTTAAAAGTGCTATTGCACATTGAGATTTTTTTAGTACATAAGAAAATACTGTACTTATACTTAGACATTATGCACACTTGAGCTCAAAAACACCTGTTTTACACGTGTTTGCCATTTTTTTTGCCTCTTTTCCCCCCTTATGTTGGCCTATGTGTCCATACACACATCAGCGACTTTAAAAGGACTTTAAAACCAGGGGCGTTTAGAGGCAGAAAAAATAAATAAATACCACTTCTGCGTTCCAGAGCGGAGCGTTTTGATAGAAAAACCACTGAACACGCCCAAATGTGGGTAAATGTATGTAAAAATGTCGAAATGTGCCTAAGTGCTAGTGAATAAATTAACATTCTGGTTAATGAATGTCCAAGATATTGACGCGCCTAAACACAATTGCAAAAACTCTACTTCCTCCTCTCCTTCTCCTCTTACCGTTGGGGTCCCCCAAGGTTCTGTCCTTGGATCTCTCCTATTTTCAATCTACACCTCCTCCCTGGCTCAGCTGATAGCCTCTCATGGCTTCCAATACCATTTCTATGCCACACAAATCTATATCTCTACCCCTTAGCTCACCTCATCAGTTTCCTCACGTATCACTGATTTACTAACAGACATATCTGACTGGATGTCACACCACTTCTTTAAACTCAATCTATCCAAAATTGAGCTCAAAATATTTCCTCCCCCATGTTCCCCTTCCCCTGACTTCTTTTTCAAGATCAATGGCACAACCATCAGACTGTCCCCACATGCCAGGGTGCTAGGGGTAACCCTGGGCTCTGAACTGTCCTTTCAGGCACACATCCAATCCCTGTCCAAATCATACCAACTAACCTAGTCTCAAAAAATCAACCAAACCGCCCCCAGCCCTCTAGCTCCCTTGTCACCTCCTCCCATGTTAGCCTCCAGGTCTTCTCCCAAGCTATTTCCATCCTTTGGAACTCTCTACCCCAATCTGTCCAACCATCTCCTAATCTATCCATCTTTAGACAATCCTTGAAAAGCCTTCTCTTTAAAGAAGCCTATCATTCTTCTAACTAACACACTGTTTTTTTACTTTCTCCATCAGCTCATCCCCCACAGTTATTACTTTTTGTATCACTTGACCCTCCCTCTTAGATTGTAAACTCTAACCAGCAGGGCCCTCTGATTCCTCTTGTACCAATTACAGTGAGGTGAAAAAAGTATTTGATCCCCTGCTGATTTTGTACATTTGCCCACTGGCAAAGAAATGATCAGTCTATAATTTTAATGGTAGGTTTATTTTAACAGTGAGAGACAGAATAACATAAAAATAATCCAGAATGCATTTCAGAAAAGTTATAAATTAATTAGCATTTTAATGAGTGAACAAATTATTTTATCCCCTATCAATCAGCAAGATTTCTGGCTCCCACGTGTCTTTTATGCAGGTAACAACCTGAGATTAGGAGCACTGTCTTAACCACTTAAGCCCCGGAAGATTTTACCCCCTTCCTGACCAGGGTTTTTTTTGCGATTTTTTACTGCGTGACTTTAACGGACAATTGCGCGGTCGTGCGACGCTGTACCTAAACAAATTTCACGTCCTTTTTTTCCCACAAACAGAGCTTTCTTTTGGTGGTATTTGATCACCTGTGCGATTTTTTGATCATGCGCTATAAACAAAAAAAGAGCGTAAATTTTGCAAAAATAACAATATTTTTCACATTTTTTTATATGAAATTCCCCCCAAAAAAAATGTAAAAATCAAAAATTTTTAACATTTTCGGCTAATTTGTTTTATGCTACATATGTTTGGTAAAAAAAATCGCAAAAAGCCTATTTTGATTTGTTTGCGCAAAAGTTATCGCGTTTACTAACAAAGGGAAAGATTTTTGTCATTTTTGGTGTTTTTTTTTTAACGAGTAATGGCGGCAGTCTGCGATTTTTTTTGCAGGACTGCGACATTGTGGCGGACAGATCGGGCCCTTGACTGACATTTTTGACACTTTTGGGGTTACCAGTGACATCACTACAGTAATCAGTGCTATACATATGCACTGTTGCTATAAAAATGACACTGGCAGGGAAGGGGTTAACTGTATTGGAGAGGGAGGGGTTAAGTGTGTCCTATGGGCGTGATTCTAACTGTGATGGGACATGTCTACTATTGTAAAAACAGAGATCAACGGTTCTACATAGTAGAACCGTCTGATCTCCATTTTTACACAAGGGAGAATGACAGGCGGCTTGTTTACATAAGCCGCCCGCCTTTCTCCCACTCTACTGACGATCGTAGTGTGACCGGCGGACATCGGGTCCGCCGGTCACACGCGCGGACTCCTCAGTGAACGAGCCGGGGCGGGCGCGCGCTTGCCCGCTATTGGCTCACAGGCTAGTGACGTATATATACGTCACTTTGCCTGGCCGGGGCTGACCTCCGCAGTATATCTACTTGCGGCGGTCGGCAAGTGGTTAAAGGGAGTGCTCCTAATCTCAGCTTGTTACCGCTATAAAAGACACCTGTCTACAGACGCAATCAATCAATTCGATTTCAATCTCTCCACTAAGCCCAAAGAACTGTCCAAGGATGTCAGGGACAAGTTTGAAGACCTACACAAGGCTGGAATGGGCTACAAGACCATGTCCAAACAGCTTGGTGAGAGGGTGACAACAGTTGGTGTGATTATTCGCACATGGAAGAAATGCAAAGTAACTGTCAATCACCCTCGGTCTGGAGCTCTCACCTCGTGGAGTTTCAATGATCATGAGATTGGTGAGGAATCAGCCCAGAACTACACATGAGAATCTTGACAATGATCTCAAGACTGCTGGGATCACCAAAAAAAACAATTGGTAACACACTAAGCTGCGAAGGACTGAAATCCTGCAGCGCCCGAAAGGTCCCCCTGCTCAAAAAAGCACATGTACAGGTTCAAATGAAATTTTCTAATAAACATCTGAATGATTCGGAGGAGAACTGGGTGAAAGTGTTGTGGTCAGATGAGACCAAAATCTAGCTCTTTGGCATCAACTCAACATGCTGTTTTTGGAGGAGGAGGAGGAATGATGCCTATGACCCCAAGAACACCATCCCTACTGTCAAACATGGAGATGGAAACATTATGCTTTGGGGGTGTTTTTTGCTAAGGGGACAGGACAACTTCACTGCATTAAAGGGAGAATGGACCAGGGTATGTACCGTCAAATCTTGGGTGAGAACCTCTTTCTGTCAGCCAGGGCATTGAAAATGGGTCATGGATGGGTATTCCAGCATGACAATGACTCAAAACACATGGCCAAGGCAACAAAGGAGTGGCTCAAGAAGAAGCACATTAAGGTCCTGGAGTCGCCTAGTCTCCACACCTTAATCCCATAGAAAATATTAGGAGGGAGCTGAAGGTTCGAGTTACCAAATGTCAGCTTCAAAACCTTAATGACTTGGAGAGGATCTGCAAAGAAGTGTAGGACACAATCCCTCCCGACCTGTGTGCAAACCTGGTCACCAACTACAAGAAACGTCTGACCTCTGATTGCCAACAAGGGTTTTGCCACCAAGTACTAAGTCATGTTTTGTGAAGGGGTCAATTACTTATTTCACTCATTAAAATGCAAATACATTTTATAACTTTTTTGAAATGCGTTTTTCTGGATTTTTTTTGTTGTTATTCTGTCTCTCACTGATAAAATAAACCTACCATTAAAATTATGGACTGATCATTTCTTTGTCAGTGGGGAAACATACAAAATCAGCAGGGGATCACATACGTTTCTCCCTCACTGTATATTGCAACTGTAATGTCTGCCTTCATGTTGTAAAGCACTGCGCAAACTGTTGACGCTATATAAATCCTGTATAATAATAATATCTTAATAATAATAATTTTTGAAGCTGCTTTTCTCCTGCCAGTAAAAAAATTTACAAAAGCCCAAGTGTGAATGAAGCATTATGGATGTCAACTGTGATTGAACATGCTTTTCACTGCTCTTGTGCTACATTCATCTATCAGCTAAACTAGGAAATGTTCAGAAGAACCTCCTGGAGGGGCAGCAGTGTGTTCAACAAGAGACAGCTGTCCCCCCAGCCATTGCTATCAGTAGGACATCTGTCTGACTTATGACCACCCTAACATTTCCATTGATAATTTCAGTAAAACACATTCTGTAGTCAAGATACACTGAAACAGGAGGAAGATGATTTGTATTCAGTACAGTGTTGTAGGTGTGGCATCATAGAGCATGATGTAAACATGGCAATGATACATTATTAAATGGATTTTATCTACAGTGATCTAAGTTGTAATTGAAACACAATTCCATTCTGACTTAATATTAACATTTCCCTAGGGTGTGAAGATAAAAATCATACCATTATAGCTATCATCAAATACAAATTTGGCTTTTTTTAAATTTCTCATAAAGTCATGTACACTGCTTGTTTCATTCTTTCTAAAGTTAAAGCACAGCTGTATCCAAGATGACATATGTGATGAAAATAAATCAACAAGCTTCATTTCTTATTATATCAGTATTGTTGCTTAGTTGTTTAACAGATTGTTAAAGTGTCAGCTTTGTAGATATTAACCACTTCAGTTCCGGAAGTTTTTACTCCCTTAATGACCAGGCCGTTTTTTGCAATTCAGCACTCTGTTACTTTAACAATTGCGCAATCGTGAGACGCTGTACCCAAATACAATTGATGTCCTTTTTTTCCCACAAATAGAGGTTTCTTTTGGTGGTATTTGATCACCTCTGCGTTTTTTAGATTTTGCACTATAAACAAAAAAAACTTTAAAAAAAAAGAAAAAATTATTTAAAAATATATATATTTTTTTAACTTTCTGATATAAAACATTCCCAATAAAAACATTAAAAAAATCTAATTCTTTGATCATTTTAGGCCAATTTTGCTACATATTTTTGGTAAAACAAAATCCCAAAAAGCGTATTTTATTGGTTTGCGCAAACGTTATAGCGTTTACAAACTATGGGATAGATATTTAGACTTTTTATTTATTTTTTTGTTTGTTTTTTTTAGTAATGGCGGCGATCAGCGATTTTTAGTGGGACTGCGACATTGCGGTGGACAAATCTGACACTAAGTGACACTTTTTGGGGACCAGTGACACTAATACAGTAATCAGTGCTAAATAATATGCACTGTTACTGTTTAAATGACACTGGCAGGGAAGGGGTTAATACTGGGGGTGATCAAGGGGTTAAGTGTGAGCCTAATTGTGCTTACTAACAGTGGGGGGGGGGGGCTCTGTGACAGGCACACAGAGATTGGAGTTTCAGCATAGCTGAGACACACAATCTCACTGTGCCTGTCTGACAGGAGAGCCGCCTGCTTTGTTTACATAGGCAGACAGCTCTCCTGTCAGTTTCCCCGAAGATCGTGCGAGGCTGGTGGCGATCGAGCCCGCTCCTCCCATGATCTGGCTGCGATTAGACACAGCAGGAGCATGGCTTCAGCGGTGCACGTTCACATAATCATGTAGATCTGCGTGGGGCGGTCAGCAAGTGGTTAAAGTGAGCCTGTGCTGCCTTATCCAGCACATATTCACATTCACTTTTTTTCTCCGATGCTCCATTTAGCTGCAAGCAGTGAATGCAAGAATGATTATCATCATGATTTGGAGACACAATTGAGCTGCAGACTCTCTCCCCATGCCCCCGTGACAGTGCTGGATGTCCAGGTGGCCAATCACTAAGCACCAGCTCCTTCAGATAGGTGAAAGGGTGAGTCACATGCTCTCTGAAGGACCAAGTACTTCTCTTTACTCCTGATTTGCAAAGTAAACATGAAGTGAAGGTAAAGCTGGTATGCACAGCTGTAGAAGGTGGTATTCAAGTTAACCTGTTGCTTTGCCCTGCATAGAAGCAGGGCAAATGAGGTTTAATGTTGAAATGTAAAGAATTTGGGTGCTAAAAATATGAACACAAGTTACTTTCTAGGGGGAGAACCTCGCGGGGAGTACAGGGTGGAGAAATATCTGGGGGTCCTAGTAGATGACAGGTTCAGCAATGGCATGCAATGCTAAGCTGCTACAAGCAAAGCCAACAGAAAATTAGCATGCATTAAAAAAGAGGATTCACTCCAGAGATAAAACAAACATTCTCCCACTTTACAAGATTCTGGTTCGGAGTATGCCATCCAGTTCTGGGCACCAGTCCTCAAGAAGGATGTGCTGGAACTCAAAAGAGTTCAGAGAAGGGTAAGAAAGCTAAAAACAGGGACTAGAGGATCTCAGCTATGGCTAAAGACTCCAAGCATTGAACTTATTCTCTCTGGAGAGGAGACGCTTGAAAGGGGACATGATAGCAATGTGCAAATACCTTACTGGTGACTTTAGCATGGGAAAAAAATTTTTTCGGTTCAACCTTAAACTGCGTTGAGGGTTCTTTACTGTCAGAGCGGTAAGGATGTGGAATTCTCTTCCACAAGCAGTGGTATCAGCAGGGAGCATAGATAGTTTCAAAATACAATTAGATGAGCACCTCAACAATCACAACATACAGGAATATATGATTAACTATTGACATAAATACAAGCAAACTCACACGCCACAGGTTTAACTGGGTGAACTGGTGTCTTTTTTCAACCTTACCGACTATGTAACTATGTAAGTATATATATATAAGAAACAAGTGGAGATCACTGAAATAGCAGTATCTACCTCAGTTATTTCCATCTTTCATGGACATTGGCCAGGTATGGTATATGCATAGTTACAGTGGTCCAAGGTGGACCAATGTAATTATGTATAAAATAGCCATACCTGGATTTCTACAACCACTTGACCACTGCCTGAATTGCACTGCGGGCGAGCAACAGATGTAGGCAAAGCAACATACCTGTATGCCAGTGCATACTTCCGGTTTTAGGGAGTGCGCATGTGCACCCCTCATCCAAATTTTGCTGTAATTGTACACAGTGGGAGCCTGTCAGCAAGTCCCAGCCACTGATTCATGGCCAGAACTCGCTCATTGGCTGTGTCTATTCAACACAGATCTCTGTACACAGGGAATGATCTCTGTGTTTCTCATTCCTGCAAAGTGGGGATGAGAAATTTAGAGATCAGTTAGTGAAAGCAGCACGCTGTACACACATTGGCATGCTTTTAACCCCTTGCTCGTCCTAGATGTTAACCCCTTCCCAGCCAGTGTCATTAGTACATTGACAGTGCATAGTATTATCACTGATCACTGTATTAATGTCACTGGGGATATCAGTGGCAGTTAGTCAGTTCCCCCAGTGTCAGTTAGTGTCAGATTGATCAGAGAAAGCTGGTGTCACCACAGGATGACGCTGTGGACACTAAGGTAATATGTGCCGCGTCCTATTGAAGATATGTACTGGAGGAGTGGAACTGAATGGACTTTATTGGCACTGACAACCAGACAGTTAAGTCATAAAACTTTAAATATTTTATTTGGAAAATATTAAAAAACATATATACGTATGTGTACCACCACAAGTGCAAGACAAGAAAAACATCAAACAAAAAATTGAATCAAAAAACAAACTCTTAAAAGGCGTATATAGCTTAAATAGCCATAGCCTCTATAACCACCTTAATGGACAAAATATACCATCTATGAAGCTGTAGAAAATAAAAGTACTAAAACAGCCCTAGGGCTATTCCTGGTATACAAAATGAGACATTAGGACCAAATCCATCGATGGTAAGATTAGGGAGGCTCGGTATTTTGGTACTATATTTTCCGGTCATAGGCAAACTCTACATGTTTCGCGCGATTAGCGCTTCTTCAGGAGTTTATGTGAAGGCTGTGACAATTCTATGGAAATACAGAAAGGAAGAGTTTAAGATTTAAAGGAATATATATATATATATATATACACGCATGTCTCCCTCCTTAAAAAAAGAGAGACATGCATACAAAACATCACATCAAAAATTATATAATTTACATAACCCATCTGAATGAATTAACTGTGTTTTTTCTTACCAATATAACAATATTAGTAGCACAGTGTACGGAAACACTGTTTTTTGTTTAGTAGATGCCGATGCCGATGCCTGTGGTCATGGGGCAGACATAAGGGCGAAAGTCCAAAGGCGTGCCACTAACACCCCAAAGGGAGGGGGTGTATGGTGGAGGTGGGGGGATATTTAGAATATCAATCCTTAATCTAATGAAAGACATATGAAATATATGTAATGGTCAGCAAGGGAAGAAAGTGTCAAAGAAAGTTAAAAATAAATAATAATAAAGGTCCTGGTATCCAAATATCTTACCCCTTAAGCCCAGAAAATGTAGATGAGGTCACGGTACGTATAAATGGATATTTTGATGCATAAACGCAGTCAAATGTGGTCGAAATGGATACCAAGTGAGCAACTCTATATTTGCTGTAAAGAAGACCAAAAGGCAGAATATATATAAAAGGGATATAAATCTCTGGAATTCACAGAGAGAATACCAATAAAAATCTAAATAAATATACATCAAGATCTGTTTTATGTAATGCACATAAACAATGATGTGCAATAGTCGGGTATACAAATTGAATTACTGGGGGGCAGAAGAAAAAAAGGATAAATAAATAAAAATGGCATACCTCAATGTGTGTTATGGATCACGAGTATCACAAGGTATTCAGATAGCATATAAACAAATTGCTATTGAGCAGACATCCCCTACTGACAAATAGGGCACAAAGTAAGCCTAAAAACAAAGGCAAAAAAACAGAGAAAGGGAGGTGTAGAGGTCTGTTGTAAAGATCAGCCACATGCCAAATTGCATCAGAGCTCGAGCCGGTATTAACACCATATAGTTAGTTATGCACGGTACTGATCTATAAAGCTGCCCAGACTTGCAAAAATGTATCAAGGGTACAGTGCCGGCTGGAGCGGCCGTGACCTCCTAAACCTCCAGACGCTTCGGTCTGAACTAAATAGCCCCCAACTGCGAGAGTCAGCACGCCAGACTGCTGAATTATATTATTTTTGATGTGATGTTTTGTATGCATGTCTCTCTTTTTTTAAGGAGGGAGACACGCGTGTATATATATATATATATATATTCCTTTAACGGACTATGTATAAATCTTAAACTCTTCCTTTCTGTATTTCCATAGAATTGTCACAGCCTTCACATAAACTCCTGAAGAAGCGCTAATCGCGCAAAACATGTAGAGTTTGCCTATGACCGGAATATAGTACCAAAATACAGAGCCTCCCTAATCTTACCATCAATGGATTTGGTCCTGATGTTTCATTTTGTATACCAGGAATAGCCCTAGGGCTGTTTTAGTACCTTTATTTTCTACAGCTTCATAGATGGTATATTTTGTCCATTAAGGTGGTTATAGAGGCTATGGCTATTTAGGCGATATACGCCTTTTAAGAGTTTGTTTTTTGATTCAATTTTTTGTTTGATGTTTTTCTTGTCTTGCACTTGTGGAGGTACACATACGTATATATGTTTTTTAATATTTTCCAAATAAAATATTTGAAGTTTTATGACTTAACTGTCTGGTTGTCAGTGCCAATAAAGTCCATTCATTTCCACTCCTCCAGTGTCAGATTGATCTCCGCAGTATTATTATTATTATACAGGATTTATATACTGCAACAGTTTGCACAGTGCTTTACAATATGAGGGAAGACAATACAGTTACAATACAATTCAATACAGGATGAATTAGAGGGCCCTGCTCGTTAGAGCTTACAATCTAGAAAGAAGGGTCAAGTGAAACAAAAGGCAATAACTGTGGGGGGTGAGGTGATGGAGAAAATGGAAGTGTAGTTGTTAGGTGTGGGTAGGATATACTTCTCTGAAGAGGAGAGTTTTCAGGGATCATCTAAAAACAAATAGAGTACGAGATAATCAGACAGTTTGGGGTAAGGAGTTCCATAGAATTAGAGAGGCTCTGGAAAAGTCCTGAGTGAGCACGGGAGGAGGTGACGAGGGAGCTAGAGAGCAGGAGGTTTTGAGAGGAATGAAGAGAGCAATTAGGTTGGTATTTTGAAACTAGGCTAGTAATGTAGATAGGGGCTAAATTGTGGATGGCTTTGTAAGATGTCAAGTCGAGTATATATACCATAGTTTGTAGGCGCTTTAACTTTTATGCAAACCGATCAATAAACACTTATTGGGATTTTTTTTATCAAAAACATGTAGTAGAATACATTTTGCCCAAAATTTCTAAAAAAAAAATTGGATTTGTTTTCTGACACAAAGTAAAAAATTTTTTTTTCCCAAAATTTTCTACTCTTTTTTCATTTATATCGCAAAAAATAAAAAACCCAGTGGTGATCAAATACCACGAAAAAAAGCTCTATTTGTGTGAAAAAAATATAAAAAATTTTGTTTGGGTACAACATTGCATGACCACAAATACCAGACAAAGTAGCGCAGTTCTGGATAGCAAAAAATGGCCTGCTATGAAGAGGGTAAAATCTTCCGGAGCTTAGATGGGTAAAGAAGTCGTTTTTGCAAATTATTGAAAATGAAATGTATCTAAAAGTAATTTTTTGTTTTGTTATAATTATGGATAGTTAGTGAACGATTGATACTCCTGGCAGGTTTATATTTCCATATGTGCCTCTTTGGGTAGAATAACCTTCACTTCCTGTCCTATAGTTGCAACAGGAATTAAAATGTAAAAACGTTTAATTGTGTGGGTTTACATATGCTTGAATCCTTTTTACCCAGCCTCTTTTTGAAGTTGGACAATGAAGCCTCTGCCAAGTAATCCTGAAGCCCCGTACACACGTACCGATTGTCGGACGTAAATATTCGGCCGACGACCGATTGGCCGATTGTAGGCTTGTTAGTATGATGCTTCCGACAGCCGACAGCGCATTTTCGGCCGAACAGAATCTGCCGTGCAAGCATTAAAATTTTTGTTGGCCAACACCAGAACGGCCGATTGTTCGCCAGTCAGTACAGATTTCGGCCGACAGACAGCAGATTTGCAAGACTGGGCATGCTCAGAAAATAAAAAAGACAAGGAAAGTTAACCATCACATGACATCACTTCTGCAGTCGGCTGTTGTTGGCCGACAAAATTCGTATGCAGTCTTTTGCAGTTTTCAACAGACACGACAGCCCTGGACAAAAGACGGCCGATCGTTCGGCCGATGATCGGTACATGTGTACGGGGCTTTACTCTAATATAAATATATTAATGACCCAGCTGCTGGATATGATTGGTTTTCCTACCATTACCGGTGAAGACCCACTACATAGCTGAAAAATGACCCCCTGAAGTCTTTTGCGAAAGAGAGACCTGCAGGAGTGTCAATATCCTGGGTCCCTAGCAGTTCTTCTTGGTTCCTGCTGATGACCTCTACATGACTACTGTATCCTGTATATAGAGGAGGCCAGTAGGAAAATTAGTGAGAGCTGAAGGGGACCACAGTGATCAACACTTATGGAAGTGTCAGTTTCCTAGCAGATGTTGGGGGTTAATTTCTCTGGATCTGAGCAATGTTTAGAAGTGCATGTTTCAGGAAAAGTAAGCATTTACATTCATCTTCTGCCTTCAGGTATGCCTTCCCTTAATTTATCCTTTGCTATATATGTTACAACTTCGAGGCTGTCAAAGATTTGAGTTAGGACTACACTATACGGACTACACTATACATGGGGGCCTTGATGAGGTAGTGTGGCCTGCACATATATTTGCAATTGTTGTGCAACCAAAACCTCTGTTTTCAGTGCAAGTTTCTAGACAGTGAAATTTTCCCATATTACGGCGGTTGCCATTATGGTTTAGCTTTCAGGAATTGGTGTAGGGGACACATTGGAAGCCTTCAGCTGCTGTGCTGTGCTGGGCTTCTGTTGTGTCCCTGTGCCTTTTTGGAGGAAAAGTCTGCCCCCAGGCATACTCCCTCTTAATTTAGTCATTGTTATATATGCTCCAACATGGACTAGAGTTAGGATCGCAACATTCAGAGGGGCCTTGACGGTGTGGCCTTGACATATATTTACAAACGTTTGCAACTAAAGACTTCATTTTTAATTTCTTGGCACCGAGTGCATGCAAATATGCGGCCTCTCTGTGGGTGGAGCTTGGCACTGAGTGACCGCATATTTGTGTGCATTAGTGCAAATAGAGCTGAGCTGAGAGCCTGTACCTTGCGTGCTCCCCGCACTGTTGCTGGCGACTAACAGAAAGCTCCCAATCACTGCTTGCCATTGGGAGCTTTCTGATCATGTGACCACCGTGACAGCCAATCACAGCAGTCACATGACTATAAGCCCTGCCCCAACTCCTGACAGTCTAAACCCCTTAAATGAGACGGTAAACGCCGGCTCCAAGGGGTTAATGAAAATTGCCAAACATTGTAATTTTTTTGTTTTGTTTTTTTGGGGTTTTGTTTGCTGGATAGCTGGTAAGTTAGCTGGGGAAAAATTTGATATGTTTGTTTTATGTAAAACCCTTTAGTGTTTACCTTACTCTAAAAGCTAGCTATAAATTAGGACCATTTACATTTTTGTTTCTGGGATATTTTGATATAGACACGGGGTCCATGTAAGGATATTGAAAGTACTGTATATTTTACCTATGCTGCAGGTAATAATTCTGGTGACATTTATCATTTCTGTATTCACTTTTCTTATTTCCATTTCTTGAGAAAAAAAAAAACTAAAATAACTAGTTTATACAGCAAAAAATATGTGTTTCCTGTTTCTCCCTTTTATTGTTTTAATTGGTTCAACAGGACTTTTTAATTATATCCCCTATAATGATGGTGCAAGTGTATACATAAATTATAAAACTGATGTACTATTAGACATTTTCTTCAGAAGATTAAAGGAGTTGGTTTTGCTTTCCTCCCCCCAGCTTAGATCTTCAAGTTCAAATGTTATATCATTATGATAATACAGCCTAAAAACATGCCAGTTTTTTTCCTATTTTATCAGCCAGCTTTTAGAAATGATCCATAAGCATACAAGATATTTGATTTATTGCTTTTACATCATAAGGTTTCCAAGACACTCCTGACCCATCAATTCTCAGCAAATTACAGACATCACTTACAAGAAAAATCAAAGCAGAACAAAAACAAAAGTTCAATTTTAGTTCAGTTGCTTTAACTACGTTTTGGTTTTTAGGTTATAGTTAAAGTTTAATAAAGTCATTAAAATTAATAAGAAGGTAACATGATAGAGGGCTCTTTTTAAGATAGCCTAGGTAACCTGTTTTTGCTTTTTTTTCTGCCACTTAAGTTAAGGGAATTTTTAATTCCCCTAAATCAGTGACATGTGTGAAATGAACACTAATGCATCAGTTCAGTAATTGCGGTTCCACTCACCTTCTAAAGTGGCATGACAACCCTTGGTACTCCCATGTGTAAGCATGTAATCTGTTACCCTTCCTTCCTGGTGATTAAATACCTACTGTACTTAGGCTCCATTCACTCCTGAGTATATAGTTTTCAGGTGTTTTTTTTGGGCTTTTTCAGGTGTTTTTTCTGGCTTTTTTCAGGCGTTTTTTTCTGGCTTTTTCAGGCATTTTTTTGCAGGTGTTTGGAGGCAGGCATTGGCATCTAACAAAAATGCTTGTAATCTGCCAAAGAAAGAAGCCCATGTACTTTTTTGAGCTTCAGGCATTTTGCTTCAGGCGACAAAACGCTCAGATGTGAACAGGGGCCATTGAAATGAATGAGATTTTGCTTGTTGAGACTTCAGAGATGAGCGTTTTACGAGTTGAAATATGCTCAGGTGTGAACAGGGCCCTAGGCACCCAGAACCATCACTTGGAGGCAGGACTTCCCTGTAATTGGAATGGCAGGGAGACATCCAAGGATTTGGGGGTCGGGGGGGGGAGGGTCATTAAAGTAAAGCATTTGCTTTGCCCTACAAAGGGAAAAACCCTTAAGTGAACCCATTAGTCCCCGTTCACACTAAGGCGACCTGTGAGGCGACCTGGTCGCCTCACAGGTCGCCGTAGGGCGCCTTCCATAGGGAAGCTGCGGACCCGTTCTAGTCGGAGCGACACAAGTCGCTCCGACTTAGAAAAAGGGTCCGGAGCTTCTTTGGGGCGACCCGGTGCGACCGTCATAGACTTCAATGTTATGAAGTCCGTGGCGGCCGCTCCGAGGTCGCGGCGCGCTGCTCGCACCGCGACCTCGGAGGTCGCCCCCCCAAGTCGGATCGCCCCAGTGTGAACGGGGCCTTAGCCATTTTTTACTTTTATTTGTATAAACTCTGTCAAGAGGCAGATAACCCATAATGCCTACTATTGGCAATATTATTCAGCATTTCCTGCGCCGTGGGATTCTCGTACACTGTGTTAATATTTTGTCCATTCGATACATATATATATATATATATATACACACACAGTACCACTTGTAGATGCTGGCTATAGCTTCACCTTAATAGCATGTTCATAACCACCAATAGTTCAGGGAACACTGGATTCTATTATTACTGTTACACTTTATTAGTAGGGCTTGAATGCTCTTTTATATTGTCTAGCTCCCAACAATTACCATTGCCTTATCCAATTGTCCTTATTGATCACTGATTGAAGAGGGGAATGACATATGGTGGAACATAGCCCATAGATCAACTTAGTTAGGCCCCATCAACAAAGGGAAACTAGTTTAAAAGAGTCACACAGAAGGTTTTCTGGATTAAAAAAAAATGCATCTAGCTAGGTTTGCTTTTAAGCAGGACCCAAAGTGATACTAAAGGAAACTTTTTTAATAACAAACATGTCCTACTTACCTGCTATGTGCAATGGTTTTGCACAGAACAGCCTTGAGCCTCCTCTTCTCAGGTCCCCCGCTGGCGCTCCTGGCTCCTCCCCCCTGCTGAATGTCCCCATAGCAAGCAGCTTGCTATGGTGAAACTCCTACATGTTCTCTCCCAAGCCTTGCTCTGTGTGTCCATAAGAAAGGCAGAGCCTGGTTCAGCCCTGCCCCCTACTCCCTCCTCGCTGGCTGTGATTGACAGCAGTGGGAGCCAATGGCTCCACTGCTTTGTCTGAGTCAATAATGAGGGAGCAAGCAGAGAGAATCTGCTTTCATGCACATTGCTGGATCGATATCGGGCTCAGGTAAGTAAAAGGAGAACTGCAGAGCCCTTCAGCCTTTAGAAAAACTTTAGGTACTTTTTAAAAGTAGTTGACAGATTCTTGAAAATAGCCCAAAAAACAATTTCTTACAAATATGGGACTTGTAAGGTGCCAAATAATGCATGAAATATGCTATACTGTTAAAATCCAATCATTTACCCTAAAATCATTAAAAGATAGCTAATTTTGATTTGGGAATATTAGTTTCACAGTCATATATTTCACAACAAAAGTATATAAAAATCCTTGGTTACACAATCCCCTCCCCTTAACACAACTTGGCTTCCAGATGAAATTAGAGTCCATGTGGGGAAAGCAATATGATGAATCATAATGTGTTTTGTGGGTCTCCATTCCCACTTTTCAGGTTCTATGAAACTCTAGCTTACAAAGTACACATCAACAATTTTTTTTATAAATGTTTACATAAACCATTTTTATTTATTTCTAAATACAACGTACCTTATGTTAAAATATATATTTATCTAGGACTGAAATCATGGACCTGGATAAATACATTCTATAACATAAGATATTTGGAAATAAATAAAAACTGTTTATGTATACAGTTATATAAAAAAAAAAAATTGTTAATGTGTAATTTGACTATTATCTACTATTTCAAGGAAACTGAGGAAGTGGGAATGGAGACCCACAAAACACATTGGGATTCATCATTTTGCTTTCCCTAATTGGACTTCAATTTCATCTGGAAGCCAAGTTATGTTATAATGATTTCACTGTGAAACATATCTAAAGGATTTTTTTTATACTTACGTTGTGCAATATATGGCTGTAAAATTAGTATTCTCAAACCAAAATTAGTTATGTTTTAAGGATTTTACAATAAATGATTGGATGTTAATATAAAGTGAGTCACAGAAAGAGGAGAAAATACATCCTACATAGAGAAAAAACAAACTTTATAGGGTGTGGGGTTGTCACTTGAGATGAGCACACAAAAGAACGTAGCATATGTAAAAAATAATATTTTTGTTGTACAAACATGGTTTTAAAAATTTGGCTTGGATAAAAAATAATGTATCCATAACAATGGCATCGCAGCTCATTGCATATACAGTACATGTATTCACAACTTGTTTGTTAAAGATAAATGTCCAAAGCGTTTTGCAGAAAACTTTTTCTCTCTGCTTCTTCAGGGAACCTTAGTGTTAATTTAAGTTATCAAAAAGTTTAAGGAAAAGAGAAAACATATTATACATCCAAAATAGTTCCACAAATCAAAATATTTGTCTCAACTGAGAATGTATCTGTGCTCACCAACTTCACCACAGTAAATTTATTGGACCAGCCAAGCGTGTATGATATCCAAGGTCAAAGAATGACTATCTAGCCACCTGGCAATTAAGTCAGGGGCAGGTCTGATGGACAGTGGACCATGCATGCGAGACTCAGGCAGATTTAGTCAATACCCACTAGCTGAAATAAAGAGGCAATTGAACTAAATATATATCTGTATCCCGCAGCCTACAGCTAGACATTGCTGGCAAACAAAGATACATACCAAGCACTACATAGCTTGCAAATATACCTCTATCCAGTCACCCACACACCACCAACAAGTATATGGGGACATACATCCTGTGCAAACACCCCAGATCAACCATAGGGACAACTCACTTGGTCCCCCCTCAAACATGTGGCCTTCATCCCTAAAACCCTCCCTCCCCCCATCTAGGAAAATGTCACCCTCTCCCTTAACCCACATACAAACCCCCACACAACAACATATTGCACATCCAGATAACCCCCCCTCCACACACATTATTTTTGGGGTATTAGTGGTTTTAGGTATGTTGGTACTGATTCATACAATCCTAACGTCTGGTATATATAAGGTTCCTTGAAATGTCAGCTGATTTGCATAATTGTTTGTGCAGTTTTATATTATTCTTGTTCTGTTTGTTTTTGTTGTTAAAATATTAATTTACATCCATTTCCATTAGAAGAAAAACACCTTCTTCAAGTTACAAAAAAAAAAAAAGGATATTAGTTTCATATTTTCCTTCCCCTTCCCCTTCCCCCCTCCTCCCCTTTTCCACCCCTTTTTGCATCTTAACAACCTCCTATGTTGGAAATTAAATAAATATTAAATAAAAAAAAAAAATATATATATATATACAAGCCCGATTCCAAAAAAATTGGGACACTGTACAAATTGTGAATAAAAACAGAATGCAATGATGTGGGAGTTTCAAATTTCAATATTTTATTCAGAATACAACATAGATGATATATCACATGTTTAAAATGAGAAAATGTATCATTTTAAGGGAAAAATAAGTTGATTTTAAATTTCATGGCATCTACATATCTCAAAAAAGTTGGGACAAGGCCATGTTTACCACTGTGTTGCATCCCCTCTTCTTTTTATAACAGTCTGCAAACGTCTGGGGACTGAGGAGACAAGTTGCTCAAGTTTAGGAATAGGAATGTTGTCCCATTCTTGTCTAATACAGGCTTCTAGTTGCTCAGCTGTCTTAGGTTTTCTTTGTCGCATTTTCCTTTTTATGACGCACCAAATGTTTTCTATGGGTGAAAGATCTGGACTGCAGGCTGGCCATTTCAGTACCCGGATCCTTTTTCTTTGCAGCCATGATGTTGTAATTGATGCAGTATGTGGTCTGGCATTGCCAATGTGGACAATGCAAGGTCTTCCCTGAAAGAGACAACATCTGGATGGGAGCATATGTTGTTATAGATGTGTAAGCTGCCCATGCCACACGTACTCATGCAACCCCATGCCATCAGAGATGCAGGCTTCTGAACTGAGCGCTGATAACAACTTGGGTTGTCCTTGTCCGCTTTAGTCCGGTTGACATGGCTTCCCAGTTTTCCAAAAAGAACTTCAAATTTTGATTCGTCTGACCACAGAACAGTTTTCCACTTTGCCGCAGTCCATTTTAAATGAGCCTTGGCCCAGAGAGAATGTCTGCACTTCTGGATCATGTTTAGATATGGCTTTTCTTTTGGCCTATAGAGTTTTAGCTGGTAACGGCGAATGGCACGGTGGATTGTGTTCACCGACAATGTTTTCTGTAAGTATTCCTGAGCCCATGTTGTGATTTCCATTACAGTAGCATTCCTGTATGTGATGCAGTGCCATCTAAGGGCCCGAAGATCACGGGTACCCAGTATGGTATTCCGGCCTTGACCCTTACGCACAGAGATTGTTCCAGATTCTCTGAATCTTTGCATGATATTATGCACGGTAGATGATGATAACTTCAAACTCTTTGCAATTCTCTGAGAAACTCCTTTCTGATATTGCTCCACTATTTTTCGCCGCAGCATTGGGGGAATTGGTGATCCTCTGCCCATCTTGGCTTCTGAGAGACACTGCCACTCTGAGAGGCCCATTTTATACCCAATCATGTTGCCAATTGACCTAATAGGTTGCAAATTGGTCCTCCAGCTGTTCCTTATATGTACATTTAACTTTTCCGGCCTCTTATTGCTACCTGTCCCAACTTTTTTGTGTAGCTCTCATGAAATCCAAAATGAGCCAATATTTGGCATGACATTTCAGGATGTCTCACTTTCAACATCTGATATGTTATCTATATTATATTGTGAATAAAATATAAGTTTATGAGATTTGTAAATTAGTCCA
Source organism: Pelophylax lessonae (assembly GCF_965119305.1). Taxonomy (NCBI): domain Eukaryota; kingdom Metazoa; phylum Chordata; class Amphibia; order Anura; family Ranidae; genus Pelophylax; species Pelophylax lessonae. The sequence continues at coordinate 585,399,599 of NC_138770.1, forward strand.
TTCCTTTTTTACTCACAATTTGTACAGTGTCCCAACTTTTTTGGAATTGGGTTGTATATATATATATATATATATATATATATATATATATATATATATATATATATATAATTTACATAAATATATATTGACTATTATTATTTCACCAAAATGATGTAGTACAAGTGCTGTATTGATTATTATTTTACACATATGAATGGTAAACTAACTATAATATTTTGTCTATTTATAAAATATCAATCACATATGCTTTGCCTCATGGCCATTATGGAAATGTCAAGGGTTTAATTGACAGCTGTGAATAGCAGCACCTGCAAACAGCTCAGGGCTTGTTCCTGTGGTCTGGCAGCATTCTTACTTTATGCTTTAAATAAAGGCTTACTCACTGAGAAAGAAATAACTGACAACGGATGATTGATGATTGCCCATCACGCAATCGCTGATATCTACCATTCACATAGTTCATGTACAATCTTTCATTAACTGCAGCCTAACTTCTTGAAATGGGTTTGATAGGAATTAGAGGTATTCCAAGGTTCTAAAAATACTGACTAAAAAGTATTTTTTTAAATACTTATGATTGTATGGTTGAGGTACATGACCTGGAATTATGTACATTTTTTACTTAATGGAAATCCCCACAGCCTAAATTTGTACTGACTGATTTGTACCACTGTTAAGATTCTAAAACTGCAACATACTGTATAAAACAATCATTATAATGAAAGCTGCACAAATCTACATAAATCATAGACTACAGTATAAATCTTCACACATGGCCATGTCATCCATTTCATTGGGCTATACAAAGTCAAAGCATATAATGTTTATTTATTGAATACATTTTCCCTTGATAGTTTCCATTATGACTTTAGATAGTGTGACTACGTTCTTGGTTTGGGAAACATATATGAAGATTTGCTATACAGATAGAAAGGAGACAGATATTTTGGGTAAAGCCCCATTTCAGCTTTTGGTATATTTTAAAACAGAGAACACAGTTTTGACTGTAAAACTCCCTTTCTCTGCTCTGTGGCCCAGTGCTGATCCTCTTCTGGGTTAAATGGAGCCGATAATAATTCCGTTTACTTCCTCTAATTGCAGGGCATTATGGGAGTGTGTCACTATGACACCCTGCACTCACAGTACAATGATGCAGAGAATGGCGCATCGCCACATCAGTAACGTTTTGAGAGTCATTTAATACCCAAAGTAGCAAAAGAGGTAAACAGAAGAACAACCTTGTGTGTCATATGACTGTCCTTAAAACTTCTAAAAAAGTAAACAAAAATACACAAGGGGAAGTCATTTTGGCAGATCCAGCATTCGTTTTTGTAAAAACATTTTCAGAATTCAGAATTACTTGAAGGGCGTTTTAGAAATATCCATAGAAAGGTATGCTTTAAAGTACAATAAAGGAAAAATGTTTTTGGATTTGGATAGAGTTGTGAGGGACTAGAACCACTGTCAGGTTTTAATTTTCTGTTTTTGTCTCCATTATGGAAATACACTTTCCTTAGTTACTATGACAACTGAATATGAGGGTAAGTTCTTCGCAAATGATAAAAAAAATCTCACTTTCTGTTCTGTTGAATCTATGAGTGAAGAGAAATCTCCCTGATGAAACACACATGGCAAAAAAAAAAAAAAACCTTACAGTGGTTTTAACCCTTCCTTACTCTATCCAAAATTGGCTTTAGATACTGTAATCAGATAAAAAAAACATGTTTTTAGACTGCATGGCCTTCAATTTTCTGGCCCTTTGTTTACATCAGCTACCTCTCCGGCAGTGGTGTTTCTGCTCCTACAGCGCTATTTCAAGACATTGACCAGCATTGAGTTAAATCATCAGAAAAATAAAAGTTACCCAACACAGAGTTCATCTTCCAACAACACACTTGGCACAGGCAGAAACACTGCTGCAGAAGACATTTTGAAAAAATATCTTTTGTTGGTTTACATGAAAATTATAAAAAAAATAAACGTACAGTGCATTGCAAACAAAGCAGTAACAACAAAAAAGCAAACAAAACAATAATACAATTTGACTACAGTGCTGTCCAACATGGAAGGTGTGTGGTCACATCACAGAAGAAATAAACATTGTACACCCAGTTTCATAGTTTAAGACAACAAATGGCTCCAAGAATAGAAAGATCATCCCCCGAAGAAGTCACGGGCTCGTGACGTAACGCGTAGGGCATAGATGGAGACTTCCGGAAGTGACGTTACCACTAGAATGAGCAGGATGCTCCTACTACTGCCGACATTTGTATACTCTAAATGTGAGTCTTTATTATATTTTATAAATAAAACCTTTCAAAAGAACATTGCTCTAAAAATGTAGAGCTCTCGCCTTAGCGAGATTGATGAGGACTAGAGGACCAGAGAATGGGACTTTAAGGGTACCAGAAAAAGATCAAAACTTCACAAGTAAATATAAAATTATTAAAGCTTTATTAATTACACATCTAAAATTATCCACACTACAAATGAGCGAGGAAAGAAAAAAGAAAAAAAAAAGAACAAAAAAAGATTAGGATATGTTGCATGAGTAAATACAACAGTGTTACAAGACCATATACATATTAAATGAAGGTGGCTTATACGGTGAGTAACCCGGCTCTTGTCCACCAAAGAGCGCCCAACATGTTTCTCCGGAGGCTTCTTCAGGGTCGTTTGACTGTTGGAAATATGGTCGTAATGATGCTATATCAAAATATAAAACAGGTATTATATTTAGTTTGTACAAACAGACATTGGTTATGTGAGCATTTGATCATACAGATCCACCAAAAGGCCACACCAGTTAGAATAGATGTCCAAAGGGCCAGAAAGAATAGCCATGGCGTGACATGCATAAGATCAAAGAAAACGCAGAGAAACTGGGGGGGATGAGTGCGGGAGCCGATATTAGATAAATCAAGTTGTATATGTGTTTAGATAGATAGAAATAGATATATTATTATGGTACATGCTACATGCATCAGTATGTCAATAGGTATGACATAGGGTGCCGTGTGGATAATTATTATTATTATTATACAGGATTTATATAGCGCCAACAGTTTGCGCAGCGCTTTACAATGTGAAGGAAGACAATACAGTTACAATACAGTTCAAAACAGGAGGAACTAGAGGGCCCTGCTCGTTAAAGCTTACAATCTAGAAGGGAGGGTCAAGTGAAACAAAAGGCAATAACTGTGGGGGATGGGTTGATGGAGAAAAGGAGGTACATTTGTTAAGGGTTGGTAGGATAGGATATAATTCTCAAATAGATGATTATCCCCACACATGGTGAAATTAATTGAAAGCAAAGGATGTTCAATGTACCTTAGTAGACACCTAATTCGATTTCTGATTTACATAGCATATATCCTGATAATGTTAAAAAGCTCTTGAAAAGAGGCCCCGGGGGGAGAAGCGGGAACACACCAGATCAGCCCTGGTAATCAAAGGAATTACCGAGCTGCAAAGAAATATATATATATATATATATATATATATATATATATATATATATATATAAAGAAAAGCCCTTTCTCTAGTGGTGAATAATATGTTGATTGGTACATTCCATATATGTCCAAAATGACTTACAATTTTATTTAAACTGATGCTCTCAGCCAAATATCTGAGTCAGTCTTAGGAGATAAAGTCAGAGAGGGATTCAGATAATAATGGATACTGCCAGTACGGAATCGTTAATGTCATAGACGATTCAGGGTGGAGATTGTACTACAGGGTGTAAAGAGATGGACAATATATTAATAATAAATAATATATAAAGAAATAAAACCTTGATATACTACACTATGAGAGTATTCCCTTTATACTTATATTGGTGAAAGCACAATGCAAGGTAAATAGGAAGACTCCTAAGAATACCTTTGCAGCGGCAGGGATCACATATCATTGGAAATAAAGTAAAGATGATATCTGGTGGCTAGCAGTTTCTATGATCTTCTAAAGAGTGATTTAACTACAAAGGCTGATTACAAGCAATAATTAAGATGAGAGGCTCTAGAGCACTTTGGTGATATTTAAAGGAAAAAGACCACCACATACCACCTACCTTTTCTGGTGAAAGGATTTATTCACAATACAACTTTTAAAGGATATTTGAACACATGGACTCCATATACTTATATTTTTTTATATAAATTATTTTTATTTCCTTTTCTTAGTTTTTTGCATATATTGCATATCACTGCTGTTTGCGTCTATTCCCAAAATATATTTGGATTTATTTTGCACATTAATTTTTTAAGCACATCGACCACTTTATATACCTGTGTTTCACTTTATTCACTGTATTAGTTTTGATGATCATCTTTTTATATATATTTATCATACATTTCAATTTGCACTTTATTATTTTCCATGTGAGTTTTTAAAAATATTTATACACAATCTATTCTTTGTGGGGTAGCGCTACACTATCATACCTTTCTTTATACTACTCTTTGCTCCGGATAAGCAATTCAGTGGTAGCAGCAACCCCACATATAAACCACCACTTTTATTTATCGTGATAGTGCTAGAGTTTAACACATTGAAGGATAACAATAAAACACTCACTAGACCAATAATTGTAAAGGTTCATCTGTAAGGAAAAGACGAAAGGCGTCCCAATGGAGAAGATGTATGACACGCCACTCCAGGTAACACAAAACCGTAGTCTGACAGGAAGAGAAGCCGGGAAGATCTGTATAGTTCCAGGTGAATAGGGTGGAAAGCAGCGTGGAGAGCAACGCTGTTGGCGGCGTGTGACGTCAACGGAAGTCTTGGAGCACAGTGCATTTAAGAGCATGTGCGGGGCTCGTAGTGAGCATGTGCTCTCCTTCATCAGCTGTAATGGGGATAGAGAGGAGCCAAATTTAAATAGACCAGAAAGTATTTGTCAATTACATGGGTGAGTGGAATAGACGCAAGGGACCAGTTATATGATATTAAATACAACCAATGAAAGTAAACAAAGATTTATCTGATGTAATATAAATAGAAGAGAAATTTCTGCGCTAGATGTGATAGAAAACCAAATGATTGAGAACAATAGTGAGCAGCTGGCTCACTATTATGGGCCCAGAAACGTTGGCGATCCCAGACGTAAATGTCCACACGCCCCCTCATTAAATTGAGCAGCCACGGAATTTCGGTAAGCTGCTTGTTATACCTGAGCACAAGGGTGTCCCCTTCCTACACTTTTCCCTGGTGTCACTGGAAGAAAGTTATTTTGCACGTGGATTCACATCTCTGCACTTAATATTGGGACTATTCATTTGGACACTATCCCCTCTCCTTTTTTTGTTTTCTTTATATGAGCTTTTCAGCTATATTACTGATTTTAGCGCTGCACTTTTTGGTTTTTATTAAAGATTTATCTGAAACATATGCACCATGTCTGTACAGATACAATTATATGATAGAAATCCCAAAATAAGGGCAAAAGGGATTAATATTGAGAAATAATAAATAAATAAAAAGAAAATAAAAATAAAAGTATAAATAAAAATACAAAAAAAAAATAAAACTAATGATAAATGTTGAAAATAAATATAAAAATGAAGGTGAAAAAAAAAATTGAATTACGTAAAAATAAAATGAATAAAAATAATACAAATATAATAAATATAAATGTGAAGGTAGGAGGTTATCAAATTATCTACATGCTTGGCAGGTAAGCAAATAGGAACGACTAGCATGGAAGAATAACAGTAATATGTTTCTCTCTAGAGGCATGAGAAAATACACATATCATGACCACTATACATAAAATATGAAACCATATAATAACCACTTAAACTTGATATTATAAAACAATAAAACATAGTCCATCCATATATGGCTGCAGATACACTTAGGATTTTACAAAAATAAATATAAATGGTAAAGGGACTAGTAATATTAGAAAGTGATATTCAAATATACAGTGATGTACTAGCACTAATATACTGGCTTTTTTTTTGTCCATGCTGGACAAAATCGCAGGTTTAGGTTTGCGTTTAGGCAACGATACATTCCTTTAAGGGGGTACAGACACAATGAATTGGTGTTTTTGTTGGTACTCCTAATTTTACTGGGGGCTATCTTGGTTTTAAGTGTAGGAGCTCTTTTATAGGTCACTTTAGGTTTAACTAGAATAACTGAGTTTAAATGTGGATCTTGTTTTAGGATGTTCCAATGTTTTAATATGATCTTTTCCATTTTCTTATGTTGACAGTGATATCTAGTAATAAAATGGATTTTGGGGGGTTTTCCTGAAAGAAAGGTGTTGTAGGCTTAATCTATTAGCTCTTCAGGATATCCTTTATAAAGGAATTAATTTTTTTTTTTGGCGATGTAATCACTGTCCCTCGTACAATTTTGTCTTAAACTACAATATTGGCCCTTAAGTATGTTTCTAACCCACTGGGGGCGGTGGCAGCTGTTGTAATATAGGTAAGAATAACCCGCAGTGGGTTTTGTATAGTTGTGGGCAAAGATGGTACCTTGTTCATGACCAAGTTCAAGGTCTAAGAAGGCAGGAGTGTCTTTATCACATACAAAAGTGAATGAGAGACCTAATTGATTGTTACTACAATGTGTGACAAACTGATCTATCAGAGTAGATGGACCATTCCAAATGACAATGATATCATCAATATTGTCAGAGTGCCAGGAAACCAGACCACATGGGGATGCAGGTAAAATAAAGCAGTATTTTGGAGCAAACAACAATAAACGCACAGCAAGAGTGAGGAAGTGAGAGCAGGAACAAGTCAAGTCCAGAAGTGAGTAATCATCCAAGCCAGGGTCGAGGGTAGTCTACCGATGCAGGGTCGTCTGCCGATGTGCTGTTGTCTGCCAATGTGGGGTCAAGAGCCAGGAGAGTGGTCAGCCAAGCCAAGTCATACACTGAGAAACATGGAGAATTGAAGACTGCTAGCAGAGATGCACCCTGGAGCACAAACGCAAGGGCAAGGACTGCAACCCATTAGGTGATAGATATAGTCAGGTGTGCAGCATCATCACTGTATGACACTCAGGCAAGTGATGATACAATCAGAGTTTATAAGAGGCAGCATCCTGCACATGTCCAAGAAGGCTGCCAACAGGAGGGCAAGTTAAGAAGAATATCAGATGCTTAGCAAATTAATTGTTTTTCTAGATAAACAAAGTTTCCCAGTACCCCATCGCAAAATTAGCCTCCATTGCCCTGCCCTGGGTTTGTAGGTAAATATAATTCTCAAAGTGGAATTAATTGTGTTTACGACAGACGTATGTAGCATCTAAGATAAAGCCAGCTTGATTGGAATTAAGTAAGGGGCCTTGTAATAGAAAATATTGAGTGCTTGCATGCCTATGTTGTATAGACGTGTATAGAGAATTCACATCTAGCAATAGCCAGAGAGAATTGTCTTCCTAAGAATAGGGAGCCAAAGAGTCGATATATATAGCGAAAAGCCACTACTTAAACTGTCCATTGATGCAAAAATTTGTCTGCCCGAGGGGTGTAGTTAATTTTTATGTAACTTTGGTAAAAGATAAAAATAAGGTGTATTATAATAATCTCTATGTTTGAAAGATGCTTTATCTGTGTTGATTATTTTATTGTGCAATGCAGATTGAATGGGGTTTTCAGCCTCTATTTTAGTGGTGGATAATGGATCTTTAGGAAGTTGTTTATATGTTTTGGAATCTGAGAGTAACCGGAGGGCCTATAGTCAGTTCTATTCTGAAGGACTATACCACCTCCTTTATCGGCTGGTTTTATGATTAAGTCGGGATTGTTAACAAGATGATTGAGAGCATATATTTCACAATAATTGAGATTGTGTTATAGATATTTGTTCTTATCAGTAGAATGTTGACATACTTGTAGGAAAAACTACTCTATAGAAGCACTCAAGATAAGGTCCCTTGGATCGAGTGGGATAAAAAACAGATTTGGGATGTAACTTAGTATGTGTAATCGGGGGAGAAGTCTGTAAATGTTGTGTAAATATGTACGCATCCATATCTGGATCAAGATCTGAGTACTGTTCATATGTGCTAAAAGGGCTAACAGGGGGATCCTCAAAGGATGTATCATGATTATCAGAAACCACAGGTGTAGTGGTCTGATGGGAAGAGGCTGGTTGATTGTGAATGGATTTCATATTAAAAAATCTTTTTAGAGTGAGATTTTTTATGAACTCATTGCGATCTTTGAACAAGAGAAAATAATTGAGTAATGTAGTAGAAGCAAAGCTAAGTCCTCTACTTAGCAAGGAGATTTCTTCTGATGTTAAGGTATAGAAGGACAAAATAAAACGTTTTACAGTTTCCGCTTTTTGGCATTTATTTTTGATTTTTCTTCTCCCCCCCCCCCCCCCTACAGCCTCATCAATGTATTTTCTTTTGAGCCTGTTTTTTGGGTGAGGGCTGATCTCTAAAAAAAGAAGGTGAGGAAAATTTAGGTCGTATCTCACTGCTATCAATATCCCCAATGGTAATAGTGATGTCTGTAGTAGACAAACTGTCAGTTTCTTTATTGTTAGTTGTATGTACGGTCATATTCTTGGGAAAAGATAGAGTGGAAAATGGATTAGTGTGGAATGGTATGGGAGTGATAGAAGCAGGAGGAGTCTTGATGGGATTAGCATATTTAGCAATTGACTAAAACTTATCTTTTTTTATGGTTAACCATGAGGCTGATGGGTTTATGTATTTTATGATTAGATCTGTAAGAACTGGTGGGACAATGTGTTAGAAGAGGGGCATTGACTGACACTACAGGAAGCTTCTTGTTATTTATTGTGAGTGATTTGGAACACATAGACCTCTAAAAGAATATCACATACTTACCCGTTTGCGTTCCACCACTCGGTCCGGTGGAACGCATACGTCACTTCCCAGCGCCGTTCTGAAGGGCTATTTAAAACAACGGTATGTTTCATACCGTTGTTCGTGCAACTGAAACCACTTACCTGGATCCCTTGACCTGCTTCCTTGTTCTCTCTTTCACTACTGGAGACTGCTGAAGTACACCTGCACCTTCTCCTTTTCTCACCGGAAACGGAACCCTGCTGAGCTTGCCTCCTCTTCTGATGCTGATGCCTGCACTTTCCTCTGTCCTTGAAGTTGCTGCTGGAGTGATAAGTACCCCCTAGGGGACTCTGGTTATTCTCCATTTATTTCCATTTACTTCAAGGAATAAAGCTACTAACACTTGGCCGCCTGCTCACTCTTATTGCATGCTTCTACAATCGTGTTGTGCGGACTCAGTTTGTGTGAATCATGCTAGTACAGTTGCTGGTGAGTCTACCACTGTGATGAGTTAAGAGATTTTAAAGTCGTCTGACTTAAAATTATCTCTAAGCCTACTTCTGAGTGGTATCTGCAGCTGACGATCCATTCCCCGGACCTAACCTTAAGTGATCGTGACAACCTCTGACCAACAGATGGGCGATGAATATAATTGGGGGGAAGTGACATCAAAGGGGGTATTTGACTATTACATTTGCATGAGAAGATTTGAATATGTTCATAATTATCCAAGTCACGTTGGAATTTCTCCAATTAAGACTGGATGAGAAAATCTTCTTTCTTTTTGGTGCTCTTTTTTCAAGTATTTAGCCAGGTGACAGGAACCCTAATATTGTGATCTTTAATATCCTGAGCTAATATTTGTATATTGTGTACCAAGGCATATTTTACTTGTCTTTGGTCAATAAGAACTCCTAATTTTGCTGTTCAAAATTCTGAGATACTTTCCCATTCCTTTAAGCGGTGGGATCAAGAAAGGAGCAGTTTGTTTGTATTCTAAGACCTCTGGGAGAGATCTTACCGACTAAATATTTTTTAAGGAAGAACGCATCCCACCATTGGGTATTAGCATTGTGGATGAGCCTTTCCAATTTCTTAAACATGCCACAAAGGATGTAGTGGTCTGGTTGTGAAAGGTGGGACGTATTACAAAAGATATTAAGGGGTAAAAGTGTGTACAGGGTGCCTAATGTAACATAATGAACATTATGAAATTCTATATCAGTAATGAGATCCATATTGTGTGGTAAGTCTCAAAACATATATATAAACACAACAAAAAAATATTAATAAATGCAATAATGAGATTTATATATTATGTAATTACATTTTAGACAATAAATAATGGAACAGATAAAAGAGCATTAAGTAAGGGAACAAAAAGAGTAGTATCTTGGCAGCACTACACAACTTTCACAAAGAGAGACAATTAGATATATATAACAAGCGCTCAAGACCAAATCTCTTCAAGTCTATAAAAAAGCTAATCCAAAGAAGTCAATTTAAAAAAGCATTAGTTCTCTTGAAGTGGGTCCATAAACAGTTCAGTAATTTGCAGAAGTAAAATTCATACTGGTATGCTTAGGGCTGAAGCTCTTCTTAAGAGTAAAAAGTCAACTCTGTGGCTAAGATATAAGAAAAACAGAAAAGCGCCTCTAAGTGTAGCATTTTAATAAGATTTGAAGTAGCAAGAATAACAATAAAACCCTCACTAGACCAATAGTTATATATATATATGTAATATACGTTATTTTCTCACATGCCTCTAGAGAGAAACATATTGCTGTTATTCTTCCATACTAGTCATTCTTATTTGCATACTTGCCGTGACTATAGATAATTTGATAACCTCCTACCTTCACACTCATATGTATTATATTTGTATTATTTTCACTTTCATTCATTTTATTTTTATGTCATTTTATTTTTATGTCATTTTATTTTTATTTTCAACATTTATCATTAGTTTTATATTTTTTTTTATTTGTATTTTTTTTCTACTTTATTTTTATTTTATTTTTTATTTTCATTTTTTATTTATTTATTTATTTTTATTTATTATTTATCATTATTAAACCTTTTTGTCCTTAGTTCGGGATTTCTATCATATAAATTGTATCTGTACAAACATGGTGCATATGTTTCAGATGAATCTTTGTTTACTTTCATTGTTGGTTGTATTTAATACCATATAACTGTTCCCTTGTGTCTATTCCACTCACCTATGTAATTGACCATCCAGTCTATCTAAATTTGGCTTCTCTCTATCCCTGTTACACCTGATGAAGGAGCGCGCATGCTCGCTACGAGCCCCGCGCATGCTCTGAAACGTCTTGTGTTTCAAACTCCCGTTGACATCACACACCACCCGCAGCACTGTGCTCCACCCTGCTGTCCACCCTATTCCCCTGGAACAACACGGATCTTCCTGTCAGACCGCGGTTTTGTGTTACCTGGAGTGGCGTGTCATACATCATCTCCATTGGCACGCCTTTTCCTTACAGATGAGCCTTCACAATTATTGGTCTTGTGAGTGTTTTATTGTTATCCTTGCTACCTAAAATCCTATTAAAATGCTACACTTAGAGGCGCTTTTCTGTTTTTCCTATATAGTAAATGAGGTAAAGCTTCACTTTGCAAAGAATACTCAATCACATGCAAGGAAAATAAAAAAAAACAGCATTTTTGCTTGTACATGATTGGATGATAGAAATCAGCAGAGCTTCCTCTGATTTCAGAGCTTCCCCTCAGATCTAGAGCAAATGCACTTGAAGTGCACTTGGAGTGCAAAGTATATTTGACTTTAGTGAATCCACCTCCCCATGTTTTTCCCTAAAAGTGTACAAGTGAATAGCAGAAAGGTGCACTGTGGAAGACCCTCCATACATAAGACCTTATAGGATCACACAACTTTAGCCTCTAAAGAGATTTGCTCAGCCGAAAAGTATTTGTAGAAGTTTGGAACTACCAGTCCCCCTCCAGACACAGATGATGTAACACTGTTTTGTGAATTCTATGCATGCCCCCACTCCATAGGAACACAGCGATAAACCTGTCAATGTGTTGGAAAATAGACCTTGGAATTCACACAGAGTTTCAAAGGATATATAAAAAGTGAAGGAGTACCTTCATTTTGATCACATTTATTTTCCCAAATAGTGATAAGGGGATTTTTTTTATAGGCATTCAGTTTGTTCTTAGGGAATACGAGAAGAAGGAAGACATTCAAAGGGATGAAATCCATTACTTATTTAGTTATTTCAAGGCCATTGGGCCTAAAGGCAGGATATGGGATTTTCTTCAATTCAATTCCAGTCCAAAATAAGTGGAGAACATGTTTAAAGTATTAAGTGCTTCCTGTAGGGATGTGCCTTCTAAAAAAATAGGGATAGATTGTTGATGTAAACTGCATTTTTTTCCTCTAAGCTGCCTACCTTTAAACCTCTGATCAAAGGAGTGGTGCAGAGGGCTAGAGCGATAGTGAGAAAGGGCATTGCCATTGAGGGATGCCTGTAGAGTATAGGAATATTGGGTCCAAGACTGCCAGTATATAGCCCCAGTCTGTGGAGTCAAAAACCTTTTCCAATTCAATGAAGCCAGCACTCTCCTACCCTGATTATCATGGGCTAGTTAAGGACTGGTTGGGTGTCTGTGAAAATTCTTCTAAGATTAGTATTGTTGGATTTTGTCAGGGTGAATCCTGTTTTGGCAGGTGAAACTATGAGGTGTATAATATTAGAGAACCTTGTTTCCAACAGTTTGGTAGGGATCTTTAGATCCATGTTAAGGAGTGTAGTAGACCCAAAAGAAGCACACTGTAATTGCATAGTGGTTAAGTGGTTAGCATTTCTGCCTGGCAGCACTAAGGTCATCAGTTTGAATCCCAATCAAGGAACTACTTGCCTGGAGTTTTAATATGCTGTTGGTTTCCTCTGGGTACTCTGGTTATCTCCCACACTCCAAACACATGCTGGTGGGTTAATTGGCTCCTGTCTAAATTGGCCATAGTATGTGTATGTATGAGTGTGAGTTATGGACCTTAGATTGTAAGCTCCTTGAGAGCAGGAACTGGTGTGAATGTACAAAATATATGAAAAACGCTGTGTAAATGTTCAGAGCTATCTATATAAGTACCTATGATAAATAGTAAATCTTTGTCTGGTTTCCCAATTAACACAACATTAAAATCTTAGAAATATTGGGGGGAGGGGGGTGTATTGTGAATAAGGCAGGTTGATTACAGTGATTGCAGCAAAGAAGCAAGCTTTCCAGCATTCTGTTTGTTACATTAAACTGGCAGGCCATCGTGGACGTACAACTTATTAAGGAAGGAATGTATGGCTGATAATATCATTCCCAAGTGAATGTTTCCTCTAAAAGCACCAATTCCACCCAGAACAAGACCACAGTTAATATGTCAGCAAGTAATGGTGTTACATCATAAGGGGTAATATGTCTATATAATGCTCTGTAGAACTCTACAAATGCCTTGTACGCTACTAGCAAAGCTAAAACATGACCATTTTTGTCACCTTTTTCAAATAATTATTCTCTTCTCTTCTCTTCTCTTCTCTTCTCTTCTCTTCTCTTCTCTTCTCTTCTCTTCTCTTCTCTTCTCTTCTCTTCTCTTCTCTTCTCTTCTCTTCTCTTCTCTTCTCTTCTCTTCTCTTCTCTTCTCTTCTCTCTTCTCTTCTCTTCTCTTCCTAAACTCACAGTAAATCAGGTAGTGGAAATTTAACTGCAAATCCCTTCTGGCTTTCTGCAACGCTTGCAGGGCTGAAGTAGAGGAATCCCTAACATGCTTGGTGGCTTATTCTCTCTCCTTATCCTCAAGCTTCTCAAATCTATAGTAATTGGCTTTCCTAGTTACTTTAATGGTGGAAATGTTTCTCCCCATGAGTAACTGCCTTATGTGCATCCCACACCATCAGTGGGGATGTAATCGTCCAAAAGTTGGCAATGTAGATTTGTAGAATGGTTTCAATGTTAGGTTCTGATATCCATCCTGGGACATTTTTGAGACCACTTTTCTATGCAAAATACCTTCAGTTTCAAAATGCTTGTGGGTTTCCTTGCATAAACTGCGTTTTTCAAATCAACCTACAAAAATCAAATGGGAATCAAATCATATGATTATGGCATTCCATAAACCTCTATATGTTCTTTCTGAGCAATTCCTTTGTGGATTTGCTATTGTATTTCAGATCATTATTGTGTTGAAAGTTTCCTGTTCAGCTATAACTTATGGACAGATGGCCTAACATTCTCCTAAGGGCAGTCTGATATGATGCAGAATGTAAAGTTGACCATGCTTTACAGTTGTTATGACATGTCTACTGTTACTGTGACCTTACAAATCTATCTGATTTGAGTGATCAGTCTTCAGCACATTGTTCCAGAAGGCCTAGTCTTTGCCTGTATGTTTACTTACAACGGCAATCTTGCTCTAATGTTCTTTTTTGGACAGCAAAACGTTTTTTGTTTTTCTTCTAAATACACCTCTCCTCAGGTAGAATTGAGGCGATCTCCTTCTGATTGTGGATGCATGCACTTTGACTTCAAATGTTGTAAGAGTTACCTGAACACCCCACAATGACATTTTGAGTTGTTGGAGACTTATTCTAGCATCAAACAGTCAGCTCTTGGTTTGAATTTGCTGGGGCAGCCAATCCTGGACAGTTGTTTGAATTTATGCTACTTGTAGATTATTTTCCTGGAATGATTGATTTCAAATCATTTAGCAATCTTTTTAAATTCCTTGCCTGACTAAGAGGTACAACAACTTTCTATCTGTGGGTCTTTGAGATTTCTGTTGATATTGAAATGATGACACCACACATGTCAAGGACAAAAACCCCAGATTTCTATGTTTAAATGGGGCAGGTTCCACCTAATCATTGCCACCTAATCCGAAACACCAAATTCTAGTTTAATGGGTTCAAAGTGTTTGTAAATGTAGGGCTGTACTTACTTTTTCCTTATGACAAGTCTGCAGTTTTATGAATTTAGATCATGAAAGCCAATAGACTATGTCAATTGTATGGTCTTTGTCCAAGTATGTCACTTTTATCCGTAGTCACTTTTTGAATCAAGGCCTAATTTTTGCCTGTTTAAATATGTTGGAAAAAAAATCAACAGTTCCCATGGGGTGTTCATAATTTTTCACACAACTGTATGTCCCTTAATAACTGTTATTTAGCAGGGAGTAGCCAAATTTCAATTGACTTGTGTACAACCAGCCTGTCAGGTTTTTCTTGAGTGACCATTGCTGCTGGCTCCGCACTGTCAGAATACAATACTACAGTGGGAGTAATTCCCTCATTCACATAAGATGTGTGGATGGGGAATTAGATCACTTTTTTATATTCAACCCGCTGTTTGAACTAGAAAAAAATGATTAATGAAAGGGTTATAAAAGCATCAGCATGATAAGCTGACAACTACCTTTTACAGAAAGTGATCAGCTTGACAATTTCCCTCATTACAGGTTTAAATAAAATATTTGCTGACATTACGAAGTAATACTGGGGAAAACCAAAAAAAAAATTATTTAAAAATAATTTAATAATAATTTAAAAAAAAAAATGACTTTTTAGCATAAAGCTGTATGAATTTGGATGCTCTGGAAATGGTTATGTATTTGGACAAGGCAGATAATTATTTAAAAAAAAAGTGATGACACTCCATGTGAATTCAATGTTGCTTTGTAAGATTACTGCCTTGATAATGATATGTGATTGTGGTTAATTACTGGACTGTTGCATGTCCAGATGTTTTTTTTTTCTGAGTGAAATACTCCCTTTATTTGCCAATACAATATACTGTAACATTATTAATAATTAACCATCAGAATTTATGGCAATTCTCCTTTGAGCAAATGCACATCCAGAAATTACATATTTCAAATCAAAAAGTTCAACCGTGCAACTTTATATAAATATTTGTGGAGTGAAATATTTTGTGTGCATTTGTTCTTAAATGTAATCTGTACAAAACTGAAGCAAGTAAAGCAACAGCAGATGTTTAATGCAGATACTTTACCCTGGCCATACATGGATTTTTTTTTCTCTTTTATAAACTAGATGGCTGTTAGAAAATATTCCCCCATTCACACATTTGGATGAAGGAATCCTCCTCGCAGCACTATTGTATTCCTGCAGCTGGACTCCTCAGCTGTTAGAATACACTGATCAGCACTGCAGCCAATGGACTGTATGTGCTGATTAAACATGATTTTTACATTTTACAACAGACCCATTTAAGAGGAGTCAGTCAACTCCTCTTGCATGAAAATGGCCATAGATGGATCCAAATTCAGCCAGTCCCTGCTAAACGGGCCATATTTCAATCCATCTATGGCCAGTTTTAAAAGTGCCTTTACTCAACCTTTAAATAGATCTCCAAAGAAAAGCTCCCAACTTCCTCCCATCCACTTTCTCCAATGTGATGTGCAAGTCTTACTCATCAATAGAGAGCCACAGAGTGTGGCAAGGGGAGTGGGTAAGATCTTGACTTTAACCACTTTACCTCCGGAGGATTTTGCTGTCTTATGTCCAGGCCACTTTTTGTGATTCGGCACTGTGCGACTTTAACTGACAATTGCGCGGTCATGCAACGCCGTACAAGAAAACGTTGTTTTCTGCTACATATTTTTGGTAAAAAAAATAACAATAATCGTATTTTGATTGGTTTGCGCAAAAGTTATTGCATTTACTAACTAAGGGAAAGATTTCTGTCATTTTTGGTGGTTTTTTTTTTTAACGAGTAATGGCGGCGATCTGCAATTTTTTTTGCAAGACTGCGACATTGCGGCGGACAGATCGGACCCTTGACTGACATTTTTGACACTTTTGGGGGTACCAGTGACATTACTACAGTAATCAGTGCTATACATATGCACTGTTACTGTAAAAATGACACTGGCAGGGAAGGGGTTAATTTTTATTGGAGAGGGAGGGGTTAATGTATGCCTGGTACTTACTGACGTGTGTGGGGGGAGGTGACTGAGTGACACAGGGACAGATCGCAGGTTCAGCTATGCTGAACCCTGCAATCTGACCCTGCCTGTCACTTAGGAGATCCGCCCGCTTTGTTTACACAAGCGGGCAATCTCCACACTCGATTCCCAGACGATCGGGGAAGAGCGGCGGTGATCACCGTCGCTCCTCCCCTGGCCCGACCGAGAGAGGGGAATGTCTGGTGACGTAGGTCTACGTCGCCAGACGATAACGAACCACTTTGCCGCAGTACAGTCAACGTGACTGGTCGGCAAGTGGTTAAAGATATGCTTTGAATTTGCATAATTAGGTGCCGCAGGTTTTGAAGTTCCCAAAAACTCTGAATATGCAAACCAGCCTTAGGTTAACCTTTAAAGTGAACCTATACTCAAAAAGGAGACTTACATTTATTTAGGTTAGACTTTATAGGGAACATGAAGGCATGTCAAGTGTGCCTAAGCAGCACAGTAAAAAATGGCACCTTTTATCTTGAACTCTGCATGATAAATAGTAGTACACTTCCTGACACGTGACTGAACTCTATGCGGTCTCTATCTGCTAGTATCATGATACTAGGAGTGATTTTGTGATGTCATTACTGCGCTGCTCGCTGTTTTCCTGAGGGCTTGCCAAAAAAAAGTTGTTAATATAAAATAATATAAACCCGCGCTCCCTACCACAATGTGTAAAAACGTAAAATTGTTATAAATATGTGATGCAGCTGCTGTTACACTAAGTGAAAACTTAGACAATAAATATGAAATCAATATTAAAACAGCGCTAGCATGAAATCAAGATTGAAATTTAAATTAAAAAAACATTTTTTACATTGGAGATAAATAAATAATGTGCACAATGTGAAAAATCATAAAACCACATAAATATCAAATATAATAAAAAAAAGTCAATTTTTATGAAAGTGATCAATATAGTGCAAGGTGCTCCAGTGCAAACAGGAGATAAAGGTGCTCCGGGTGACTGTGACCCCTCCAGGTACCCCACTCACCAGAACATCGGATCAAAACAGCCTGTGATCACTGGGATATGATAATACACCAGGACTTCTCCTATGACATGCCAGGTTGTTCCAGGTAATTCTTAGTTAAAGGATGGCCCAAGTTTCCTGGAAATTCTTTTGGCGGCCTGTTCTTTGTACCTCAGTGAGGAATCAAACACTTCTTTTGATCTCTCATCTGTATACCCACTCTCGGGCAATCAGGCCTCGCAGTCGGGTCACCGTCCTCCAGGCGGCTGCAATGACCTCACCGGGAAGAGAAGAAAAGTTGTACCTGCAGTGCAATTATTTCTCTTTTTGCCTAAAATATTCTGTGGATCTATGCATAGACTACTTTTTCTGTTGATTCCTAATTTCTCCATATGTCAGATTACCAAACATTTGGGAAATTTTCGACATAGGGAAGCAAAGTATTGCTCCTCTGCCAATGGTCACCTCCCCACAGGGACGCAGTGCAAAACAAGGCATGGTAAGTTGGGTTATCTTCCTTGTTAAAAAGATGTAAAAAGATTATTGGTGTAATTAGCACTTTGATTTAAAAGTTTGGCTTGAGATGTTATCAGATCATGAGAGGGTGATTTAAAAAAACATTTTCAAATTATCTTTGTTTTTCCTCTTTTCCATTTTATTCAATCTTACTACTTCTCTTTTTCACTGAATACATGTAAGTATGTAAATTTCTAGGGAAATGTCAATATATTAATGAAATCGGGAATAAACTCTTCAATAGAAAGCCAACAATCTGAACAATCTTGCATGTGTACAAATCTACTGATATGCAGTGATTTTTAAAACACATGCATCTGAAAGATTCACACTCAGTGAATGTTTGGTGAATGTCAGATTCACAATTTATAAATACGCTCCTTATTGTTTATTATGAGGTTAAGGTAAGGAACACAAGAAAAGTCAAAATCAGTGAAAGTGTCACTAAATCCACATTATAAAAACTATCAATAAATGATGTATTACATACTGTTCATACTCACTCAGTTACTATGAAATTTGTTTTCTGTATTCCGCAAAAAGAACCTGGTTGATCCTGCTGCTCTCTATGTTCACATTGTGTCCAGGTCCCCAATTCAGCTAGGGATTTTGCAGAGCAAGGTTGGCAGCTCTGTACATGCTCAGTTTTCAGTGAGTTTCTATGCTAAGCATTTCCTCCCTATCACATGTGAGCAGCCCATGTGACTATAGAGTCACACATGTGGGCGTATACACAGTGGTAAATGACAGCCCACGTCCTCCTCATCCATGCCCACTAACCAGCTAAAGACAATGGGGGCGGGATATTACATGACAATTGATGGAGGCTTCACTTCCCTGTTATTCTAAGACACAGGCAGGAGGGGCGTGACAAAGCCCGTGACTGGGAGAAATTCCAGCCACACCATGTTATTTCCAAAAAATAATAAAGATTTGATTTCAAATATATATTTGCATGACAATTTAAAACCATTTATTGATATTAATTATTTATTTTTATTCTGTATTCCATTTCTGTATTTTATTCTGTTTTTCTTTTTTTGAACATGTGACCAGCAGCAGAGGACTAGAAGCTCCTCCTGCTTATGTTTCCTTGCAAACAGGCTGGGAAAGAGTTGAGTCATGTGACAGCTGTATATCAATAAGGAAAAATATATTTTTATTCTTTTTTTATTAAAATAATTACTGTGCTATTATTTATATACAGAAAGTGAAGGGACAATATAAATGAAACAGTAAGTGTTTAGTATCACTAAAGATTCCATTGGCTTTCAACCATTTTAATTTAACTGTTTTCCCTTTCAGTTTTTAGCCTGTACAAATGAATGCATATTTGTAATCTTAGTAAAAAATGAAGAAAGAGGAGTGGATAAAAGGTACGCAATTAACGGAACTAAATTCATCCAAAGTGCAAAGGAATTTTGTTGTTCTTCCATCTAGGTAAATCCTGATAGACTATCTAGGGTACGGGGATGTAGCTGATTCCACACAAGTCCTATCAGAAAAAGGGTTAGTAGAACTCTTAAATATGTAAGCAGTTCTTTTCCCCGCAAGTAGGAGACATGAGGTAGTCATTTTTACGCATAAAGTCCTGATATTAGGTGTTAGAATGTAGAAACATACTCAACAATTTTTCAAGTTCCAATAGTCCAAGAAAATAAATAAATTGGAGAGGGTTGTGCGCAGCCTAGTAATTTATAGTAAAATCTTTGCACAGATGGTGACTTTTTTAAAATTCTATTAGGGAAAAGCTAACTTAAAGTGGATATCCTTGGTGAAGGCCACACTAATAATCATGATTTATGGAGAAAAATAACTCATCATCCCATTTTGTACCACACCCTAACCAAGTGCTGAAGTATTAGAACCCTCAGTCAACTCTGTTGAAAGATTTGTGTCTAACAAATTCATAATGCCATTTTTATGAAATAAAAAATTAAAGAGGGGGTTACTTTTTTAAAGTGGGTTGAAAAGAAGAGTTTTTTCATCTTCTTTTTCACTTACCCTTTGTCAGGGCAGCGGAGGGGTACTCTTAGGATCCAGAAGAGATCTGACATCAGATCAATAGGAGTGAAGCGGACTGGATGGCACGAGTCAACAGGCAGTAGCTTTAGTCACACAACTTACCTGTAATGAAGGATGTCCCACGTTGTGCAGACAGTTAAATCCTAGAGAAATCTTCACTGAAGGGATGCCTGTCTTTTTCCTGTCTGCATACTTTGAGAAGACAAAATGGTTAACAGCTTTTGGTCTTCAAGCAGAACAGCAGCATAGATGAGCCAATGAGGACACACTCTCTACTTCTGCCTCCTCCACTGAAAAATGTTCTCATTGATTACTCTGCTTAAAAATGATTGTGTAATGGGGAAGAGAATCTTGTGACTGATCAAACTCTCCCCCATTTACAGATTGTGTTATAAGCAGTGTAGTCAATGAAATAACTTTTTTCAATGGAGGAGGAAGGAGGGGGCGTGTTCTTATGCGACTTGCTAAACTTCTATTCTTCCTGAAGACTCAAAGCTGTTAGCGGTTTTGGAACTGGAAATTCAGAGACAGGAAGTGAAGATTTGCAATGACGATTTCTCCAGGATACAGCTGCTTTTATAACATGAGACATATTTCATTACAAGTAAGTGATGTGACTAAAGATGTAGGATTTTTTTTTCAATTTTTTTTTTTATAGCTAAACGTCAGCTTTAATATTCTAACCATCCACATCTAGATACATTATTTGGACCTGTTTCCCCTGTTGTGTCTTTAGAAAAAGTGTGTACATACATCTCGGCCCAGGCTGGTTACACTTTGCTTCTAGTTTGAATTTGTTTTGCATGTTAGGCTGTTGAAATCTGTAAAATATGCACATTTTCAAAAATATGAAGGAAAAAGCTGCAGACTGAATATTAAAAGCCTTCGTGTGACAACACTAAAGAAATGACACTTTGCTACAATGTAAAGTAGTGAGTGTTTTAGTGAGCCATTAACGTCTAAACCGCTGGCAACAAAAATGAGTACACCCCTAAGTCAAAATGTCCAAATTGGGCCCAAATTGTTAATATTTTGTGTGGAAACCATTATTTTCCCGCACTTCCTGCACTTCCTTAACCTTCTTGGGCATGGAGTTCACCAGAGCTTCACTGCCATTGGAGTCCTCTTCCACTCCTCCATGACGACATCACGGTAAATGTTAGAGACCTTGCACTCCTCCAACTTCCATTTGAGGATTCCACACAGATGCTCAATAGTGTGTAGGTCTGGGGACATGTTTGTCCAGTCCATCACCTTTACCCTCAGCTTCTTTAGCAAGGCAGTGGTCGTCTTGGAGGTGTGTGTTGGGGTCGTTATGTTGGAATACTGCCCTGTGGCCCTGTCTCCAAAGGGAGGGGATCATGCTCTGCTTCGGTATGTCACAGTACATGTTGGAATTCATGGTTCCCTCAATGAACTGTAGCTCCCCAGTGCCGGCAGCACTCATGCAGCCCGAACCATGACACTCCCACCACCATGCTTGACTGTAGGCAAGACACACTTGTCTTTGTACTTCTCACCTGGTTGCTGCCCGCTTGACATCATCTGACACCATAGTGGCTTGACACCATCTGAACCAAATAAGTTTATCTTGGTCTCATCAGACCACAGGACTTGGTTCCAGTAATCCATGTCCTTAGTCTGCTTGTCTTCAGCAAACTGTTTTCGGGCTTTCTTATGCATCATCTTTAGAAGAGGCTTCCTTTTGGGACGACAGCCATGCAGACCAATTTGATGCAGTGTGCGGCGTATGGGGTGGCCTCACAGAGCCGACGCTACATTTATATTAATAGAGGCAGGCGGGGCACATATGAATATCCCGGAAGCTGGAAGCTGGATGAATGCATTCCAAGCACCGGAAGAAACCATAGAAACCGCTGTCAGCCACTCGATCATAGAGATAGCTGTCAGCTATTTTAACAATATAAAAATAACAGTCTTTCATGATCTGTCCTATAGGGTATAAATTCCATTTAACGACAATTACCGACCAATTAGTAATGTCTAATCAGGTTGAGCCAATTCAACATTAACCAACCACCAGGTCAGAGAACGGCGCCATCTAGTGGCTAGAGATCAGACCACACGGAGGAACACTTCAACACCGATTCCAATCTCTCCATTATTAAATACAATGTTGACACATAATTAATATAAACAAATTAAACTGTAAAAAGCACATACGTTAAAAAAGACAAAACAATAGGACATTCTCCTTATAAAACTAATAAAACCCATAAGGCTAGACAAAAATCAAATCAGATAAAACAAAATGGCAGCAGTGTCTCCAATGGTAATCAAGACAATCAAGAATTGTTAATAAAGGCATTATAGATCCCAATCTATGTTCAACCCAAAAGGAGTATATGATTTTATTTTGTATATCCAGCTAGTCTCTAATTTGGACACTCCTCGGGTCATATTACTACCCCTCCAACTGCCAGAGAATCTGTCAATACCCAGGAACATAGTGCCCTTAGGGTCCTTCTGGTGACATAAAAAATAGTGTCGCGACACACTGTGTTTGGGGTAGCCCTTAACTATGTTGGCCACATGCTCCTTCAATCTAACATGTAGCTCTCGGATCGTGCAGCCAACATAATCCAGGCCGCACAGACACCTAAGAAGATACACAACATATCTGGTGGAGCAAGAAATAAAAGGTTTGATGTTAAATTGTTGGCATGTTGAACCTGATTGAAACAAATCCACTCTTCTACTCTTAACACTATTAAGTTTGCATATAGCGCATCTTCTACAGGGATAAAACCCCCCTCTCTCTTGAAAGAAGGACACTGTTCTGGGGGGATCTCTGATATTGGGGGACACCTGCAGCTTCAAGGGGGAACTTCCCTATAGACTACCTGGGGCAGATCGGGGATAAGGGAACCCAGTACTCCATCATTCTGTAGTACGTGCCAATGCCTACACAAGATCTTCTTGACGGAGAAATGCTGAGCTGAATATGAGGAGAAAAAGGCATAACAGAACGACTCATTATTTTCCCTAACCCTAGGGCGCAAAAGATCCTCTCTATTCTGTTGATCAGCATGTATCAATGCCTTATCCAATTCCTCCTCTTTGTAACCCCTCTCAAGGAATTTAGTTCTCAGTAAAGAGGATTCCTGCAGAAAATCACTTCTGTGAGAACAGTTCCGCTTAAACCTCAGAAACTGACTGACAGGAACGGATTTCAGCCATGCTGAATGATGGCAACTGGTGGTATCAATAAATCCGTTCCTGTCAGTCTCCTTAAAGAAAGTGGAGGTCATAATCTGACCACCCACCACTCTAATGGTTAGATCCAAGAAATGGATTCCCGAGCTGCTAAATTCATATTGTAAACGAATGCCCCTGTCATTTGTGTTTAAAGAGGACATAAATTGTTTCAGAGATTTGGAGTCGCCATCCCATAGGAGGAGGGTGTCGTCGATATACCTACGCCAGAGCAAAAGCTCGGGCCTAGGTATACCCCCCACAACATCCTCCTCCTACTTGGCCATAAAAAGGTTAGCCATGCTGGGCGCAAATTTTGCGCCCATGGCTACCCCCCTCTTTTGTAGGTAGAACATACCTTTAAACCAAAAATAATTATGGCCCATGGCGAAATCCAACAGGGCCAATATATATTCTCTCTGAAAACTCAACAGTGTATCATGTCCCAAAAAATAAGAAACTGCTTCCCGCCCATGCTGGTGGGAGATGATTGTATACAGCGATGATACATCTGCTGTAGCCAAAATGTAGCTGTCCTTCCATGTAATGCTCTTCAACTCGTTAATGACCTGCATAGAATCCCTAAGGAAGGAAGGCGTTTTGACAACCAGCGGTTGCAAAAAGTGATCCATGTATTTACCCACCCGGGTGGTGGCCGAGTCAATGCCACTGACAATAGGTCTCCCGGGTGGGTGTATTGGATCCTTATGCACCTTTGGCAAATAGTAGATGATGGGGATTCTAGGCGCAGAGGGTACCAGAAATGCTTTTTCTTTTTTTGGTAAGTAGCTTCCTCTGAAAACCACTATTTACCAAATCTTTCTTATAGGTTTTTGTTGGGTCGCCCTTAATCACCAATATAAATATTATACCTTTTTCCATATAAACTAGGATGCTGTCATGGACTACCTAACGCTCTGCTAAAATCAACCAAACTGGTGTCAGCCTACATCATCACTAAATAATCATCCAGACTCCTGTGAAGGAACGAGAAGATTAAATCAACTAAGCCCTCGTTCACATTGAATGCGGCTTTGAAATTGTGTGACTTCATCTGAAATTGCACGATTTCAAAGCTGAATGTCAGTGCGACTTCAAGTGTGACTTGGAAGACATCTGTGTGGCCTTAATGCACAGATGCCTATCCATGTCACACCTTAAATCGCCAAAAGTAGTGCAGGAACTACTGTTTCTAAATCGATGTGGCACCCCAAAGTCGGTGTTGAACTGATTTGAACAGTGCTATTGCCGATAATAGGGTGCGACTTGTCATGCTATTTGACCTGTTAAATCGCATGACAAGTCACTCCGGTGTGAACAGGGGCTTATAGGTTAACAGGTAGGTCTGACAAACAGAGAGGGGTCTGATTGGTTGAAACTCAAATGTTAAAATCCTATCTTCTGGCAAAATGTATCCTCATTACAAAAGTGATTTTTAAAACAAAGATGAAGTTGCCCTTTAACATTGACTTGCTACTTTTTACTTTATATTAATATGTATCTCACTTTGAATAGATTAGATATAAAAACATCCTTTTATAAACGCTTTTTTTTTTTTTTTTCTGCCTGGATTTGTTTCCCATCTGGCTTTAGAGCATTTGCTATGCAAAACATTTTCAAGGTCTTTTAACTGTGATCACTAAATACAATTTGAAAGTAGAAAGAAAACAGAACATAGCTAGAACTAAAGAATGGCATTGTATTAAGGTATCACTCTTGTCTTCTGTTTAAGCACCCTAGCTTAAGTGTCATTTTCTATAATGGAGACTAGAGTGGCAACTTTAATTGTCCAGGTCTAACTCAAGAAATCGGAACTTGTGCTCTGCTTGGTACATTTCATGGGATCTTTTTAAACTTTGCTGATGCAATTATTGCCTTGGGGAAAGAATGCACTTTGCAGAAAATACATCTGAAGTTTAAGGCTAATGGTAGGGTTATAAACATAAATATGCACAGCTATCATTTTGCTGCTAAAGCAAATATTTTAGGTGGTTAATTCTTGTTTTCGCATTTGAATTTACAATGGCATTTTTCACAGGTTACTTTTAATGTACTGCTGCTAAATGTATTATTCATAGTCAATTAATATTTGTATTCATTATTTAAAGTCGCTCTCTAAAAAAAATGTAAAAACAGCAGTCATAAAAAAACAAGATACTTTATGCCTTCTCTGAGAAATATAGAATATTTTTGTCTTAAAGATTGGTAAGTAAGTTTAGAAAATTACATGTAAGAGATTCATGAATTCTAGCATTGGCCTACTCAGCTCCACTGATAATATAATACATGATTTTTCAGGTCTGGTGTGTTCACTGTTTTGTAATTTGGTGATCAGTGAAAATGAACTCCAGGTAAACAGCTAAATACACAGTTGAATTACATACATGGAAACTTCTTTACTCTTTCCACAAAGGATTGCAATTCTTTCCACCCAGACCTGATATTTACACATCCCAACCAGACAATACAGCCAGCATGGTGACCTGACTTTTTCTCTACTGCAATTAACAGCATAGTTAGGTCAAGTGACTGAACCAACCCACAGTGTGCTTATGTGCTTCCGTCAGTATACCGCTTCCTCCAGTCTTGAACTTAGAGATCAGATTTTACAGCCCCAATATACAAGACTAGCTGAGAATAGCTTTTATAAGATCTGGAAATTTTATTGAGCAAACTCACACAGAATACTGTATATACCCCACCAGGTCAGGTGCCTGATTACATTATCGTATGTAGATGAAATTGTTTACAGAAATATAATTATCACATCTAAGGAACAACCAACACAAATAGTATACTACTTTCCAACTAGCAACTAATAGCTGATAGTGATTTATATAACTTGAGCTAATTAACTAGTCACTTAAACCAGCCTAGGTGGAGAGGTGGAGTGCACACAAAACTAGCAGACAAACAATAGATGACACAATTACCCATGGAATCCACATCTAAGCAATGCTTTGATTATTTAGGAGTCACAGACTTCATTGCAACGGTCTACGACAGGCTATAAGTCTCACAGTGTAAAGTGAGATTAAATCTTCATATATTTCTTTAGGGATATTGTTGATCAATTTTACTGTCCCATATGAAGTAATTCAAACCATATTCTCAGTGTCCATTAAGTAGTTGTCCATCATTTTCTCAGTCACCCTGTGCCCCTAATAGATACAGGGTGACTTACACATAAGAAGGATCTGGGGAGCCCAGACAGTTTCCCAACCTCTCTAAGGTAAGCTGGGTTCCATGCCCCCCCCCCACCCAAAGTGACTCCCGTCACATCTCTCCCCTTTCGGAAGGAGACTAACACAGAAGGAGACCCCAGACGGGTTGACCTCAAAGTTAGTCTGTAGTTCCAGTCCCCCAATGCCCGTACCCATGCTGTACCCTAAGCACATTGTCTCAAACAGAGCATTACTTACCCAACCAACCTCTGCCTCTCTCATAGAACATACCTGCCGCTGGGAAGGCTGGCCCTTCTCTCTCTAGTTTTTTCAGCTACTGGAAAGAAGACAGGGATGCTGGGCTCGGCCCCACCCACTGGAACTGTCAGCTGGGCAGAGGAGAGATCTAAGGAGTCAGCTGAGCGCTGATAGACGCTCTGATTTAGCTAATGATCTGAATATTTTTTCTATAACACAGGCACAGGAGCACTTAGTGTTCTTTTACAGAGGGGATTATATAATTTTATATAAGTGGCTTAACAACCACTTTAATTTAAGTGCACACAAACACATCACAGGCAGTCTCCGGGTTACAAACAAGATAGGCTCCGTAGATTTGTTTTTAAGTTCAATTTGTGTGTAAGTCAGAACAGGCATATTTTGTAGCTCCAGCCCAAAAAATTATTTTTACATTTTTTGGATAGCATAGGGAAGGGAACCCTGTAGCATTTGTTTTGCTGTCTGTACCCCTGTTCAGAAGATTTTGCCTCACTTTCTGTCCCTGTGACAATTGGATTTTAAAAATTTTGGGTTGTTGTGGAAACAAGGATTTGTGATTAAGCTTCCGTGGAGACACCTTTTCGCCATGAGAACTCTTACAGGAGTGATTTTCTCTTCCTAGGGGCAGATTTCCTCTCACTTCCTGTTATCTCCCTTCGTTTGTAAGTATGAGTCATACGTAAGTCGAATGTTTCTAAAATGTCTGTCTGTATATTACAAGTCGGGGACTGTCTATATATTACTTGGGGACTGTCTGTATATTAAAAGATGAGATTGCATGGAGCAAATGGATACCAACCATACCAGGCCCTAAAAATTGCATGCACATGTGAAACGGCGACAACATTTTTCCAAAAGCAACACTTTAAAAACCTTTAGAGGTCTTCAGTTTAGAGTTAACCATGTTAACCATGAATAAAGACCATTGAATTATTGCTCTAATTCTGGAGTGCATCATAATATGTAACATATGTATTGTATTGTAATATGTATTGTGCATGTATTGCAATTGTCGTTTTCCTATAAAGGTGTTCCTGTATGTGTGTATGGGGGGGGGGGGGGGGTAATAAAGTTCTTAGATATAACCTTTTTACATTTTTACTTCCATTATTTTATTTATTTTTATTTTGCATTATTTTATTATACCATCCACTGAAGCTAATGTAGCACAGATCATGCTCTGTTTGCTTCTTCCCTAGCCTCAGAAGCCAGGAAAAGTGACAACAGAAACTGGTAGTGACATAACTTACTTCTGAGTTCCTATGTCTGTTCATTGATTTACCTTCCCTCTTCCCTGGCAACACCCTCCATGCAATTCCCAGGCCCACAGATGGTACAGCAACCAGATCACTATCATCTGAAAGCTGACAATGGACTTGACAATGGTAAAATTTGCATGCATGTGTGTAAAACCCCCTGCTGCCGTAAAATCACTGCTATCATGAGATCCAGCTATCATGAGACCACATTTTATGCTGCAGAGGTTGTGGAGAACCCTTGATGAACCTGGTACCAGACACCAACTGCCTTCCACCTACAATGTGGACAGGGCTACTGACTATATGAGTGAGGATGCAACTCCTGCTGTACTTGCAGTTTACAAGCCCTCTACATTAGCTCCACAATCCAACTATCTAGTATCCTGCTGTTCCAGCAGTGAGGCCAGGTCTATTTGACATCCGCCCCAAGCTTGGGTTGAAGCACCTTGGAGCTACTAAGATCACCAGCACTGAACTACCATATCAGAGCACTGCACCAGAGGAACCGACGTAGGGCAACATCGGTTGCGAGCCTGCAGCTAGGGGGCATGCGTGCGCCGATGCACAGGGCATGCAGCTCCGATCCCTGCCTGGCACCCGTGATCGCGCCCCACTGAGAGAGAAGGACGGTCAGATGTTGTAAACACAGCTGACCGTTCTTCTCTCTGGAATAATCACAGAGCGCCTGTGATCATTTCTCAAGCCCCTCCCCCACTCCCACAGTTAGAATCACTCCCCTAGGCTCACATTTAACCCCTTGATCACCCACAGTGTTAACCCCTTCCCTGCCAGTGTCATTATTACAGTAACAGTGCATATTTTTAGCACTGATTACTTTAGTAATGTCCCCCCAAAAGTGACAAAAATGTCAGTTAGGGGTCCGATCTGTCCACTGCAATGTCGCAGTCCCGCTAAAAATCGCAGATCGCCGCTATTACTCGTAAAAATAAAAAACAATAAAAATTACATCA
The DNA here is from genome assembly GCF_965119305.1 of Pelophylax lessonae. Taxonomy (NCBI): domain Eukaryota; kingdom Metazoa; phylum Chordata; class Amphibia; order Anura; family Ranidae; genus Pelophylax; species Pelophylax lessonae. The sequence goes on from NC_138770.1 coordinate 585,428,801, forward strand.
ATATTTGCCATAGTTAGTAGATGCGATAACTTTTGCGCAAACCAATCAAAATACGCTTATTGTGATTTTTTTTACCAGAAATATGTAGCAGAAGACAAATTGGCCTAAAATGTTAAAAAATTTAGATTTTTAAAGCGGAAATCTGCCCCCCTCCAAAAATTAAAAGTCAGCAGCTACACATACTGTAGCTGCTGACATTTAATATTAGGACATTTACCTGTCCTGGAGTCCAGGGATGTCACCACCGCAGCTGATGTTTCCATCGGCTGTCGGGTACTTCTGCCGCCATTGCCTGTCAGCAAACCCGGCATTGAAGCCTTGGGGCTTCACGGCCAGATCCCTACTGCGCATGCATGAAGCACGCTGCGCATTCGGACTGGCTCGGCGATGGAGGGTAGGAGGAGGGGTCCTCATTTCGCCACGGTGCCGTTCCTGGAAGTGGGGAAGGGTAACTGTCAAAAACAGGTACCCGTTCCCCCCTCCCCCCTGAAAGGGGAGGAGGAAGCAAATGAGCTGAAGTTCCACATTTGGTGGAACTCAGCTTTAAAAAAAAAAAATTTTGGAACGTTATATAGCAGAAAGTGAAACATATTTATTTATTTTTTTCAGAATTGTCGCCCTTTTTTTGTTTATAGTGCAAAAAATAAAAATCGCAAATACCACCAAAAGAAAGCTCTATTTGTGGGAAAAAAAGGACATCAGTTTTGTTTTGGGTATAGCGTTGTACGACTGCGCAATTTTTCGTTAAAGTAACGTAGTGCCGAATCACAAAATATGGCCTGGTCATTAAGGGGGAAAATCTTCCGGTCCAGAAGTGGATAAAATGTTCAACAATCTCACACGTTTTATTTATTTATTTATTTTTTAATCAGAAAAAAATAAATCTTTATTGAACAAAGTTTCATTATATGACATATAGGCAAATAGCCATAGCTGTATAGGCATGACATTACATTGCAAAAATGACAAACATTAACCTTTAAGTGCACAGTCACAGTAAACAGAGTGGAATTGTAGCATAAGTCATATAAACACTGCACATAAATCAACCAAACACACAGGTCTGGTGCCTTTTATAGAAGCCAGATACATGTAGTCATTACATAACATATCCATATATTAATACTGAACCATTGCCTCAGAACTCTGAGGACAGACCAAGAAACTATAGAGGTTAAACGAAAAGAAAAACCTGTTGTTGGTATAGGACATATCTCCACTAAAAACCTGGAAGGTTTTTATATCCCCACGAGGACCATCCCGGCCCCTCTCCCCCACCCCTGACATCAGTGATGTTGCTAGAAAGGCCTAACCCTGTAAAAGTTTGTCTTTAATAAGTTGATGAGGAGCCAGGCCTGGAACATCTAACCATGGTTGCCACAGAGATTAGAATTTTTTTGCAGCACCCCTATGAATGTAGGTACGTTTCTTGTGGATTAGCACAATTATTTATACGTTCCACCCATAAATGCCTCGTGGGTACCCATTGAATTGAGCAATACGTTTGCGGGCAATGAATAGTAACCTTAGTATCGACACACGTGATTGTGCCATTAAAGAATCGACTGTTAAGGCGCCTAGAAGGCACACAGAGGGTTCTTTCAAAATGTTAAATTTATACACCTGCGAGATTGTGTTGAGCTCTTCATTACAGTAGCGCGTTCATTTTGGGCATCTCCAAACCATATGAATAAGGTCACCATGATTTCTCTCACACTTTGGGCATATGGGTGTGTCTCGCCTGCCCCATTTATACAGTTGGACCAGTGTTCTGTATGCTCTATGCATTAAGTACATATGGGAGAGCTTATGTGAAGCCGAGGCCGAAATCAATAGGGTGGAGGAAAGGCACTTCTCCCATGTCTCAATATCAATGGGACCTAAATCCCCCTCCCAACCCCCCCTACATGGCAAAGAGGGTTGGCCTGAGCAAGGAGGGCATAAATCCTAGAAATCATCCCTTTTTTGTCTTTCTCTAGAAAGACATCTCTTACTATGGCATGATCAGTCAAACAAATGTGAGTACTTTGTGATTGTATCTGAAGGGCGTGCCGTAATTGTAAATATCTGTAAAATTGGGTGTGCAGTAATTTCAATTCTGCCTGCAGTTCATGAAAGGATTTAGGAATCGCACATCTATATAATTGAGATATAAGTCGGATACCCAGGGCCTCCCATCCTATGAAACCTTGTAGTTTTGACACCTCATTGTAGTTTGGATTATGCCATAACAGGGTAGAAGAGAGGAATCCACTAATTCTCAACAGTTTTTTAACATACTTCCATAATGTTTTGAATAGGATTATGGTGGGGGCCTTAGGATCTAGATGACTGAACCCCGCTTCCAAGCACAATAGTGCGAAGTCCACACATCCAGGGGGAGTGAGGAGAGAATGAATAGGATCATGAGGGTCCGGAACATCCCAGCCACCCATTTGCTGAATCTGAGATGCTAGGTAATAGGCTGTAGGGTGAGGGACTGACATCCCTCCTTGTTCTTTCCCATATTGGAGTGTTAAAAGACTGAGGGCGGATTTCTTTTTGCCAGATTAATTCTCAAAATTGTGAATCAATATGGATAAACCATCTCCTCGGTATCCACACCGGTGAGTTGTGAAATACGTAAAGGAGTTTAGGTGCCTATATCATTTTTATAAGGTTAATTCTGTCGACCACTGATAACGGCAGCTTGGACCACGTGGCGCATTTGTCACAAAATTTACGAAGGAGCGGAGTTAGGTTTAACTCCAAATATTGGGATGGATCTGAGGTTATTTGTATTCCCAGATATTCAAAGGAGGTGACTACTTGAACAGATTGAGCGCATAGGGGCAAAGTGTTGGTAAGGGCATCCAATGATATAAGAACAGATTTGTTCCAATTAATAGAAAATCCAGATAAGGTACCAAACTTTCCGATAAGAGACATAACCACCTCCAGAGTATTCTGTGTGTCCCCTAGATATAGAAGAGCATCATCAGCATACAACGAAACAATATCTGTACCTGTTTTCCTTCTAAATCCCATAATATCCTCTGAGAAACGCAATTTTGCAGCCAGTGGTTCCAATGCAAGGGCAAACAACAGGGGTGACAATGGGCACCCCTGCAACGTACCCCTAAACAAAGGAAAGGGGTCCAATAAGTCTCCACTCACCCTAAGTCTAGCTGCAGGTTTAGAATAGAGCACTTTAATCCAACTGATGAAATTAGCCCCCAGACCCATACGCTCCAGCACTGCCCACAAATACGGCCACTCAAGGCTATCAAGGCCATGGCTGCATCCAAGGACAGGATAGCCCTGTTGCCAGGGTTGTCCACTGGGAGCTGCAGATTTTAAAAAAGTCTCATAAGATTTTGCGCAGTAGATCTAGTTGGGATAAAGACAGATTGGTCCCTATGCACTAATTGCTATACTACCTTAGCCAGTCTGGTTACCAGTAAGGATGATCGAACTTTTGAAAAGTTCGGTTCGACCAGAACACCCAAATTTCCCAAAAGTTCGGTTCGGATTTCAGAACCCCATTGAAATCAATGGGACCCGAACTTCGGTAATCAAAAAACACAATTTTTAAGCCCTAAAACCCAATAAATGCCCCTTAAAAGTGCCTAGGGTTCTGGGTCATGCCCCATTAACTATTAATCACACAAAAAAAAGTTCTTAAAAATTGTAATTTTTGATAAAAAAAAAGCCAATTATTGAAAAAAAAAAAAAAAAAAGAGAGATTTTTTGATTTTTACTTTGGATTTAGTATCTGGGGGGTCTAAAAGGTGTGCATGTGAAGTTTCAGCTCTGTAGCATGTCCAGAACCATGAAAAAAAAAAGATAATTTTTCAGTAGAACAGGGATGTGGGACCCTCCTTTAACTTTAACACCTATATGATCTTTTTTTCTGGTTCTGGACATGCTACAGAGCTGAAACTTCACAGGTACACCTTTTAGACCCCCCAGACACAAAATCACACAAAAAAAAAGTTCTTAAAAATTGTCATTTTTGATAAAAAAAAGCCAATTATTGAAAAATTAAAAAAAAAAAAAGAGATGTTTTGATTTTTACTTTGGATTTAGTATCTGGGTGGTCTAAACAGTGTACATGTGAAGTTTCAGCTCTGTAGCATGTCCAGAACCATGAAAAAAAAAGATTGTTTGTATTAGAAAACTTTCAGCACAGGAGGTTGGCTCCGCTGCTGTAACACCTTGCCGGTTTAATAGAAGGCATTTTTTGGGTTCTTTGCAGTCAGGAAAAACATCTGAACTTGTGTATAGTGGTACTGTGCACAAGTTCTGATGTTTTGCCTGCCTCCAAAAACCCCCAAAAAATGCCAGCAAAAACACAAAAACATTTCTTTTTTGACGCTAGCGTTTTTTTTGGCTTTTTTGGGGTTCTTTTGAGGCAGGCAAAACATCTGAACTTGTGTATAGTGGTGTATATACACACATCCATATATTTATATACACACCTAGACATATATAGGTGTGATAGTAGCAGAAATATATGCTTGCGCTAATGAAATCATTTACAGTAATATATTTCTGCTACTATCACACCTATATATGTCTAGGTGTGTATATAAATATATGTATGTGTGTATATATACCACTATACACAAGTTCAGATGTTTTGCCTGCCTCAAAAGAACCCAAAAAAATGCCAAAAATACGCTAGCGTCAAAAAAAAAATGCCCAGGTGTGTTTTTGCTGGCATTTTTTGGGGGGTTTTGGAGGCAGGCAAAACATCTGAACTTGTGCACAGTACCACTATACACAAGTTCAGATGTTTTTCCTGACTGCAAAGAACCCAAAAAAATGCCTGCTTTGAAACCGGCAAGGTGTGGAGAGAAGCTAACCCCCCGAGCTGAAAGTTTTCTAATACATACAATCTTTTTTTTTTCTGGTTCTGGACATGCTAAAGAGCTGAAACTTCACAGGTACACATATACATATATTTATATACACACGTAGACATATATAGGTGTGATAGTAGCAGAAATATATTACTGTAAATGATTTCATTAGCGCAAGCATATATTTCTGCTACTATCACACCTATATATGTCTAGGTGTGTATATGTAATGTTCTGGTACCTTTGGGTACCCTAATTACTCTTTCATAAGTGTATGCGCCCCACCATTCTCTTTTGGTAAGGTGCGCATACACCTTTAAGACTGATGCTGTCATCACTGAGCGCCGGACTGGATGGCTATTTAGATCGCCGGCTCTCACTCACATGTGTTCGTTCAAACTGCTTTGTGCCTTGATGCTAACCTGTCTTGAAGCTCTCATGCTTGCAAGCATACCTCGCTGTCGGAACCACGCTGCGCTGATCCCTGTATCCCGCTACCGGATCATCCGCTCTTGCCGAACCTCTCCTCTGCTACATTGCTATTAGTGATAAGTACCCCACAGGGGAAACCTCTATAACCTTCATACTAAAGCTTACACTATCTAGCTCTGCATACTAAGGACTATTACTACATCTGCATTATCTAAGATTGCTAGCTCTTGAGCCTACTACCACCTGTTCTTGCACTGGGTTGATCTCTCTTGTATGTCCACCTGCTACTCTGTCATCTGCTACCATACATGATTGCTAAACCTATCTGCATCCCATCTGCTACTATCTTACTTTCAAGAACATTTCCTTTCAAGTGTCTGTCATCTACCATCTCTACCCAACCTGTCTCTTCAGCCTATCATCACTGTGTTACTATATACATAAGTCACTCTAGGAAACATCTTATTGAGTGTGTGTATTTACTTGCTGAATTGAGATCATCCACACATGATGAGTCATTGGGAGTTGGGATTGGTGTCTCAGCGTTTCTCTACATGACTACTGAAGTGGAATATTTCTGCAGCTGAAAATCCACATCATACATAAAACGCAGGAGCGTTACAGATTGAACGAACCACAAATGGATTCAGCAGAAATAACCACTCAGATGACACAATTAAAACAGCAAGTAACTGCGTTAATACACGCACTTGCTGAATTAAAAGAAGACAATCAGGCTCTGTCGCAGCAGGTAATTAGACTGACACAACTTACCACTGCTCAGTCCCCTGAACCCAAAATAAATCCTCCTTCGGTATTTACAGGCGATCGCAAAAAATTTCGCGAATTTAAAAACGCATGTGAGTTACTTTTCTTGCTAAAACCCCGTACCTACCTTACTGATCACATTAAGGTTTGTACTATTATTTCTTACCTAACAGGCGATCCTCGGGCCTGGGCAGACTCTCTTTTTGAGAAAAGCGACCAGCTTCTCAACTCCTATGCCTTGTTCCTAGCAGAACTCACTAGCCTATATGATGATCCCAATAGGCAGAGTACTGCCGATCTTCAATTAAGATCCTTGAAACAAGGTGGGAGACCTGTAGAAGACTTTGTCGCAGAATTCAAGAGATGGACCCTTGATTCAGAATGGAATGATGCATCTCTGAAAACCCAATTTAGGCTTGGCCTATCAGAGGCCGTTAAAGACGAGCTCGCCCGAGCGGATCTGCCAAAAACCCTGGATGCATTGATACAACTCAGTATCACCATAGATAGAAGACTACGAGAAAGAAAGGCTGAGAAAATGGGAATGCCATTATCCAGTTCTTCTCGGATTTCGGCCGTTGACCCCGTTCCTATGGAGGTAGGAACCATACGCCCACCTCTATCAACTATGGAAAGAGCCAAAAGACGATCTGGTAATCTCTGCTTGTACTGTGCATCCCCGGATCACAAGATAAACGTCTGTCCCCTAGTCTACAAAAAGAAGGGTGAGTGTTCACATGTCCTCCTAGGGGGATTGACAACTTCAATCACTAACCCTTACCTTTCTGTTTGCTTAACATTACAGTGGGACCAGAACAGGATTACTACTAAGGCCATGATTGACACAGGATCTTGTGGAAATTATATTGACATACGTTTTGCTGCTTTAAATAAAGTTCCTATTATTTCTAAACTTAAACCTGTCTCAGTGAGTCTTATTAACGGTGTTCCTTTATCCTCTGGTCCGATCACTGATCAGACACAGGCACTCCTAGTCACTACTAACGGGTCTCATATGGAGACCACTACCTTCGATCTAATACCTTCACCCCACTTTCCCATTGTGTTGGGACTTCCCTGGTTGCACACACATCAACAAACCATAGATTGGAAGGAACGGACCCTGGCCTTCCTCTCTTGCTATTGCCAGGGTACGTGTAACCTCCCGTCTTTCGGGAAGATCCTGTCTGTGATGACAGATGAGATTGCACCACTATGTTATCAGGATCTCTCTGAGGTTTTTCTTGAGAAAAATGCTCAAGCACTACCTCCCCATCGAGACTATGATTGTAGCATTGATCTACTCCCAAATAGCAAATTGCCGTTCGGTCATGTTTATCCTCTTTCACAGGATGAACTTTCCCATCTCAAAGACTATTTGGATGAGAATTTGAAGAAAGGTTTTATTAGACCTTCCACTTCTTCCACAGCAGCAGGACTCTTTTTTGTCCGCAATAAGGACTCAAGTCTCAGGCCTATCATCGACTATAGGCAATTGAATGCTATTACAATAAAAGATCGCTATCCTCTACCGCTTATCCCTGAGCTCATTGAGCAGGTGCGTGGAGCTACCTATTTTTCAAAATTGGACCTGAAAGGAGCATACAATCTCATTCGAATCCGTGATGGACACGAGTGGAAGACTGCATTCAGAACCAGATACGGATTGTTCGAATATCTTGTAATGCCATTCGGGCTATGCAACGCCCCTGCAGTTTTTCAACGATTTATAAACGATATTTTCAGAGACTTACTAGATGTCTGTGTTGTGGTATATCTGGACGATATACTTATATATTCACGATCCCTGTCTGAACACATAAGACATGTAAGACTAGTATTATCGAGATTGCTTGCACACAACCTTTATGTGAAACTAAAAAAATGCTTGTTTCATAAAGAAGAGGTACTGTTTCTAGGCTACATCATATCCAAAACAGGAATCGAGATGGACATGAGTAAGATATCCTGCATTCAGGATTGGCCTACACCAACCACACGCAAGGCGCTACAGCGATTCCTTGGATTTTCGAATTTCTACAGGAAGTTCATCAGAAACTTCTCTGCCATTGTGAGACCCCTCACACAGCTCACTAGCATTAAAAAACCATTCAAATGGTCAGATGAAGCAAATAAAGCTTTTCACCTGTTAAAGACAAGGTTTACTTCTGCTCCCATACTACGCCATCCAGACCCATCCCTCCAATACATTCTGGAAGTAGATGCGTCAAACATGGCAGTAGGAGCAATACTCTCCCAACGACCAACTCACACTTCACCACTTCATCCAGTCGCCTTTTTTTCTAAATCCCTAAGCAGTCCAGAGATAAATTACCCCGTGGGTGAAAAGGAACTGCTTGCTATAAAATTGGCTCTGGAGAATTGGCGACATCTACTCGAAGGCACCCAATTACCAATACTTATATACACGGACCATAAAAATCTCCAATATCTTCAGACTAACAAAACTCTCTCTCACCGACAGGTACGATGGTCACTATTCTTTCTAAGGTTTAACTTCCTAGTGACCTACACACCTGCAGATAAGAACAAAAAGGCGGATGCACTATCACGACTAACTGAAGAAAACTACTTCGAAATCCCTTCCGTTCCTATAATACCTCACAAACGCATTATTGGAGTTGTCCGTTCCTTGAAGGAAGAGGTTTTGCATGGTATAAGTTTGGATTCACCCCCACCACAACTAAATACTGATGCAGAAGGCTTCCTCTACTACAACGACAAACTTTACATACCACCTACCATACGCACCAAGATCTTGGAATTATCGCATGATGTGCCTATGGCAGGACATATGGGTATGACAAAGACTCTTAATCTGATTACCAGGCAATTCTGGTGGCCTGACATGAAAACATCTATACAAAAATTCGTCTCTTCATGCAATGTCTGTGCCAGGTCCAAAATTGACACTACGAGACCATCCGGTCTACTATGCAGTCTACCAATACCCCAAACTCCATGGGAAGTTGTGTCCTTGGACTTTATAGTGGAATTGCCTCCTTCCAAAGGATTTAATACCATCTTAGTGTCAGTGGACCATCTGACAAAAATGGCACATTTCATTGCTATTCGCAGACTACCTTCGTCCAAACAAACGGCAGAACTCCTGATGAAACATGTCTTTAAGTTACATGGTATCCCAAAAACTCTTCTGTCTGACCGTGGATCACAATTTATTTCCAAGTTCTGGCAAGAACTATGTCACATACTACGGATCGAGCGGAAGCTCACTTCTCCTTACCATCCGCAGACCAACGGACAGACTGAAAGAGTCAACCAATGCATCGAGCAATATTTACGTTGTTACACTTCTTACCAACAGGATGATTGGGTGGATCTTCTCCCTCTGGCAGAATTTGCCTACAACAACGCAACCCACAGTACGACCAAGCAGAGTCCGTTCTACTTGAACTATGGGTTTCATCCCTCTATTCTTCCACCACGCATCCTTCCTTCAAATAACCCAGTAGCCTCAGACTATCTTACCCAAATAAAGGACTCTCTGGGTTTGCTTAATACTACCATTGCACACGCTCATAGTCAACAAAAGAAGTACTATGATCTTCGCAGAAGACCTTCTCCTCAGTACGCTATCGGGGACCTCGTTTGGCTCTCAACAAAAAATTTAAGACTGAAAAACCCTAGCAAAAAGCTTGGACCTCTGTTCTTGGGACCTTTCCCAATCAAGAAACTTATTGGAAAAGCTGCAGTACAGCTTACATTGCCAATAGACCTCAAAATACATCCCATTTTCCATGTGTCGCTACTGAAGCCCCATGTTCCTGACCAAGGAATAAGGCCTACTATCCCACCTCCTCCTCCTGTACAAGTTGAAGGTGAAAAAGAATATGAGATAAAAGAGATTCTGGATTCTCGTATCCACAGAGGAAGACTTCAGTACTTGGTTCGATGGAAGAACTATGGGCCCCAAGACGACACCTGGCTAAACACCTCTGACATACATGCCTCTAGATTAATCCGCAATTTTCATGCAAAGTACCCAGACAAACCAGCTCCAGAGGCCTTCAGGAGCCGGCCTTAAGGGGGGGGGGTACTGTAATGTTCTGGTACCTTTGGGTACCCTAATTACTCTTTCATAAGTGTATGCGCCCCACCATTCTCTTTTGGTAAGGTGTGCATACACCTTTAAGACTGATGCTGTCATCACTGAGCGCCGGACTGGATGGCTATTTAGATCGCCGGCTCTCACTCACATGTGTTCGTTCAAACTGCTTTGTGCCTTGATGCTAACCTGTCTTGAAGCTCTCATGCTTGCAAGCATACCTCGCTGTCGGAACCACGCTGCGCTGATCCCTGTATCCCGCTACCGGATCATCCGCTCTTGCCGAACCTCTCCTCTGCTACATTGCTATTAGTGATAAGTACCCCACAGGGGAAACCTCTATAACCTTCATACTAAAGCTTACACTATCTAGCTCTGCATACTAAGGACTATTACTACATCTGCATTATCTAAGATTGCTAGCTCTTGAGCCTACTACCACCTGTTCTTGCACTGGGTTGATCTCTCTTGTATGTCCACCTGCTACTCTGTCATCTGCTACCATACATGATTGCTAAACCTATCTGCATCCCATCTGCTACTATCTTACTTTCAAGAACATTTCCTTTCAAGTGTCTGTCATCTACCATCTCTACCCAACCTGTCTCTTCAGCCTATCATCACTGTGTTACTATATACATAAGTCACTCTAGGAAACATCTTATTGAGTGTGTGTATTTACTTGCTGAATTGAGATCATCCACACATGATGAGTCATTGGGAGTTGGGATTGGTGTCTCAGCGTTTCTCTACATGACTACTGAAGTGGAATATTTCTGCAGCTGAAAATCCACATCATACATAAAACGCAGGAGCGTTACAGTATATAAATATATGGATGTGTGTATATACACCACTATACACAAGTTCAGATGGTTTGCCTGCCTCAAAAGAACCCCAAAAAATGCCAAAAAAACGCTAGCGTCAAAAGAAAAAATGCCCAGGTGTGTTTTTGCTGGCATTTTTTGGGGGTTTTTGGAGGCAGGCAAAACATCAGAACTTGTACACAGTACCACTATACACAAGTTCAGATGTTTTTCCTGACTGCAAAGAACCCAAAAAAATGCCTTCTATTAAACCGGCAAGGTGTTACAGCAGCGAAGCCAACCCCCTGTCAGAAAGTTTTCTAATACAAACAATCTTTTTTTTATGGTTCTGGACATGCTACAGAGCTGAAACTTCACATGTACACTTTTTAGACCCCCCAGATACTAAATCCAAAGTAAAAATAAAAAAATCTCTTTTTTTTTTTTAATTTTTCAATAATTGGCTTTTTTTATTAAAAATGACAATTTTTAAGAACTTTGTGTGATTTTGTGTCTGGGGGGTCTAAAAGGTGTACCTGTGAAGTTTCAGCTCTGTAGCATGTCCAGAACCAGAAAAAAAAAGGATTGTGTGTATTAGAAAACTTTCAGCTCAGGGGTTAGCTTCTCTCCACACCTTGCCGGTTTCAAAGCAGGCATTTAATTTGGGTTCTTTGCAGTCAGGAAAAACATCTGAACTTGTGTATAGTGGTACTATGCACAAGTTCAGATGTTTTGCCTGCCTCCAAAACCCCCCAAAAAATGCCAGCAAAAACACACCTGGGCATTTTTTTTTTTGATGCTAGCGTTTTTTTGGCATTTTTTGGGGTTCTTTTGAGGCAGGCAAAACATCTGAACTTGTGTATAGTGGTATATATACACACATACATATATTTATATACACACCTAGACATATATAGGTGTGATAGTAGCAGAAATATATTACTGTAAATGATTTCATTAGCGCAAGCATATATTTCTGCTACTATCACACCTATATATGTCTAGGTGTGTATATAAATATATGGATGTGTGTATATACACCACTATACACAAGTTCAGATGTTTTGCCTGCCTCCAAAACCCCCCCAAAAATGCCAGCAAAAACACACCTGGGCATTTTTTTTTTTGACGCTAGCGTTTTTTTGGCATTTTTTTGGGTTCTTTTGAGGCAGGCAAAACATCTGAACATGTGTATAGGGGGTATATATACACATATATGTCTGAATATATACCCCTAGACATATATAGGTGTGATAGTAGCAGAAATATATTACTGTAAATGATTTCATTAGCGCAAGCATTTATTTCTGCTACTATCACACCTATATATGTCTAGGGGTATATATTCAGACATATATGTCTATATATACCCCCTATACACATGTTCAGATGTCATGTCTGACATCAAACATGTCCTCAAAAAAGCACTGGCAGTGGCAGCCCCTGCAGCATAAAAAATGCTTGGCTGGTGAGAAGACATATGGGTGTGCCGAAGCTATTCAGAGAAATGATCTTTTCTATATAGCGGTCACCCTGCTATGGAAGGGTTTTGTCACCCTGCCATAGCAGTCACTGCCAGTTAACCCTACACTACACTACGGTCCCCTTACACTTAACACTTTCCCTACAGAAACTCAATTTTTGAAGCTAACTTAAGTGTAAAGGAGCACTCTAACTACACTAGATATCCCTTTCCTCACACTAAAAATAGCTAAATGACACTTTTAAAGTAAAATTAACAGAACTGCTTCCACTCTCTTCCATGTCCAGTATAACAATGCTAGGAATATGGCGGGGGCGATCTTATATACTGGGGGGCGTATTCACTAATGATTGGTCTAGGGACCCCCTAGTCACTCCAATCACATTCCTAGCATTCTCCTGCCCCCTCAATTGGCTTTTGCTAATGGTTCTGGTCCAATCACGGGCTTTTAAAGCCCATTTCCTGAAGCATTGCATTTTGGGCGGTTCTGGTTGCCGAATTCCGAACTTTTTGGGCAAAAAGTTCTAAATTCGGCCGAACCTCGAACACCCAATGTTCAGGCCGAACCGATGGTCGACCCGAACCGTTCGATCATCCCTAGTTGCCAGGATTCTGGCTAGAAGTTTCACATCAGTAGTGAGGAGGGATATCAATCTGTATGAGTCTGGGAGCACAGCCTCCTTTCCAGGTTTCAGAAGGACAATGAGAAACTTTTAACAAAATAGTCTGTAATGTATCAAAGTACCTCTTGTATACCTCAGTAGGAAGGCCATCTGCCCCCGGGGATTTGTTATTATGTGATTGGGATAGAGCCAAATGTAAGTTCTTCCACCGTTAATGGGTCGTTTAATTGTTGAGCTTCAGCTTTGGGCAAACAAGGTATTGCGCAGTCATCAAGAAACTCACTAATCTCTAGATCAGAGGGCTGCACTTTGGAGGAGTAAAGATCTACATAGAATGCATGACACGTTTTATTTTTTATTTTTTTAACAGGGGAATGCGCGAATGCAGTCCCCCACTACCACAAATTATGCAGTCGAGTTTCCCGCATTTGGGGAAATCGCAGGGGTCAGCACAGCCGGAGTGCAATGGCTGAGCCTCGCCCTGGGAGAACCACCTTCGTGATCATGGTATCTCCCCTGCCAGGTAAGTATAAACGTTTTATTTTTTAACAAAGCTGACCAGCCGGCAGAATTTAGAGACCTTTGGATGGGGCTATATAGTATATAATAGATTTATATTGAGGCCTCTGTTTCTTTTTTGCTCTGATATTAACCAGGTCCCCAGGTCCCCATCTAGAACTGATTCTTGGGGACTAAAAAAATAATTTCCAAATACCATTAAACTTAGCGTTTAAACTAAACATATAAAAATACATAAGCAGTGGTTGGCTTCAGTGAAAATCTCAAGTGAAAACAAACAGTTGATTCAGAGATGCATTTTTCTATTTGACTTGCATGAAAGTTATCGTGTCTACAGACTATGGTATATATACTTGAATTTACGCAGCTTTAGATGCTATACTGTAATGGCGGTGACCAGTCACTTATAGTGGTACTGTGATAGTGTGGCGAGCAATCTGGAAAAACAGATCAATTGTCTTGTTTTTTTTTTTTTTTTTCATTTTATTGTCAGAAGTACCAGAACCGAGTGGTCATATGTTGGTACAAGAACATGCCCACGATGGCCGAAAGGAGCTTCTTTCTCCTTCAGAAGCCATTGCATCCTTAAAAAAAATTACCCTAATTTTACTTTTACCATTGACGCCAATGCAATTTGCCAAAATCTCAAATTAATTTAAACTCTTTATTTTTCTTTCTTATCCCTCATGACTGAGATAAAGTCATGTTTACTTAATTCATTACAAGTATATGACCCCTAGTGTGCTTTTTCCTTTTATCGAAATATGGAAAATGCCATTATTTGCCCTTTTATGATATTTTTTGTACATTTTGTAATCCTAATGATTTGTTTGAACTCTTGCTTAGCTTTCCAATTCACATTTCTTTAACATCTGTCTCTCTGCTGGCTCTCCTCTCTCAACAAGTTTCCTGAAAAAAGTGTGGAGGAGAGTTGAAGAAGATGGTGTGAAGATCTGCTGACATTTGTCATTTTCTACCCTATATCTCCTCTCACAGTGGTGGTTTGTTGATAAGAGATGCTGTTGGCTGATCAGAGACAGACTGTATGTGATGCACGCTTTCTTTACTGCTAGACAGCAGCAATATTCCTTTTATTTACTATGTGATATTGCATTATTGCTGTGCTCTTTTATGTGATACAATATTACATTCATGTTCCACTGCAGAATATTTTGATGCATTAAAAATAAATGATAATCATCTGAATTTGAAACACACATATAAAGGGTTTATTATAGTTCCAGTGGGAAATATTTTCTTCATAGAAAGCTAAAATTCAGAGCTAAAGATATGAAAGTCATATTTTACAAAAAGGTTGATGGATAAGTGGTAATGCCTCCAAGCAACACAGGCGGAATGAATAGAAAATAAAGACACCATGTAGCATTCAGTGAATAATCTATAATATAGATGCATGATATTATATTGTTTTTGTTCTTCTTTTTATTATTATTATCTCATCATTATTTGCAAACAGATTGTACATGTTCATACATACTGAGTTATTTTAAAGTAATATATATATATATATATATATATATATATATATATATATATATATATATACAAGGTATATATATATATACAAGGTATATATATATATATATATATATATATATATATATACTTTTTTGGCATATGAGTGGCAAACAAATTGTCTTTAGGGGATGCTCTGCCATGCTCAGCTATATGTGCTTAACATAATAAATATATATTGTATTTAAGCTCTTCAGCTCCGGAAGGATTTACCCCCTTAATAACCAGACCATTTTTTGCGATACAGCATTGCGTTATTTTAGCTGACAATTGCACGGTCGTGCGACGCTGTGCCCAAAAAAAATTTATGTCCTTTTTTTCCCCACAAATAGAGCTTGCTTTTGGTGGTATTTGATCACCTTTGCGCTATAAACAAAAAAAGAGCGACAGTTTGGAAAAAAAACACAATATTTTTTACTTTCTGCTGTAAAACACAGGCAATAAAAAAATGTAAAAAAATCTAATTTCTTCATCAATACAATCATCGTATCTTGATTGGTTTGTGCAAAAGTTATAGCAT
This sequence comes from Pelophylax lessonae, assembly GCF_965119305.1. Classification (NCBI taxonomy): domain Eukaryota; kingdom Metazoa; phylum Chordata; class Amphibia; order Anura; family Ranidae; genus Pelophylax; species Pelophylax lessonae. The sequence continues at coordinate 585,444,419 of NC_138770.1, forward strand.
CTACAAATGGTGGGATATTTTTATGGAAAGTTTGTTTATTTATTTATTTTTTTTACTACTTATGGCAGCGATCAGTGACTTTTAGCAGGACTGTGACATTGAGGCGGACAAATTGGACATCTAACTGACACTTTTGACACTTTTATGGGGACCAGTGACATTATTACAGTGATCAGTGCTAAAAAATATGCACTGTTACTGTACTAATGACACTGGCAGGGAAATGGTTAACATCAGGGGCGATTAAAGGGTTAAATGTGCCCCTAGGAGGTGCTTGCTAACTGTGTGGGGGAATGCCCTGACTGGGTGAAGACAGAGATCTGTTTTCCTGCTTAGCAAAAACCCAATCTTCTCCCCTGTCAGAATGGCGATCTGCCTTGTTTACATAGGCAGACCGCCGTTCTACCTCTCTCGGGAATGTTTGCCGGTGGCCGGTGGACATCGGGTCCCCAAGGCCCACTGATTGGCTCCCCCTCTGTCCAATCAGTGTGCAATCGTGTCTCTGGCGGCGCCGGCGTGCCCCTAGAGGCTATTGCGTTAAATGACGTATCGGTGCGTGATTTTGCGCAATAGACCAAACCTACCGCAGGAAATGTATGTTACACGGTTGGCAAGTGGTTAATTATTTATTGTAAAGAATATGTCACGTTGTCAAAGGTTCGAGTAACAAGCCATCCAATTTATAATAAAGATATATGGCCTAAAGCAAAAGTAATAGCCAGCAACTCTAACATCCATATGAATATCTTTATTTCTTGCACAGGATTAGATAAAATGCTTACATGTTTCGGCGAGTGGCCTTGTTGGCTGTGAACGAATCTACTTGCTGAAACGCGTAAGCATTTTATCTACTCCTGTGCACGAAATAAAGACATTCATTTGGAGTTGGTGGCTACTACTTGTTCTTTATGCTGAATTCTGGTGTATTGAGGGCACTCCAATGAGCCAGAGCACTTGTTTTTGGATTTTTTTGCGGCCATTCCATGACTAGAGCTATTTAAGCATTGTGGTTGTAGAAACTGACATCTGAAGACCTTTTTAAACTATTCAAAAACGTTTGCACCATTGTGAACAACGGTAGTACTCACTTTGGAACCATTGTCACTAGATCTTTGTCCTTTCATCAAGGCTACAGCTTTTAATAAGGGAGCCTACATAGGCAAGCTCACATTTGTTTGCAGTTGTATACAGCCTATATGTTTGATGTACAGTACTATAGTATTAAAGGCTGCTCATCTAACAAAGTGAATATTCACTTGTAAAAAGGGAAGGTTGATAAAAAAAAAAGCGAGGTTGTATTCATCTTAAATACTCAATCATATATGAGGGAAATATAAATCAACAGGATTTTTGCTATTACGTGATTGGATATTCAAAGGGAACACAGCTTCACCTCTTTAACCAACATTAACTTTGCATGAGGAACACACACTTTTCAAAGTGGATGGTCACTACTCATTTAGTAAATCAACTTTATTGGTACCAGATAGTTGATATCAGGGATTATTTACTAACGTTAGAGCTAGCTGTATTTGAATAAACTGTAGCCCTTATGACCCAACCAAAGAAATGCAACACTTTTTTATTTAGGCTAGGTTCACACTCCTGCAATCTGATTTTGATCCAATTTTCTGTGTGATTATGTAGTGCATCTTGGATTTTAATTTACTATTTATACTTGTATAATGCCGACCATTTACGCACCGCTTAATGGTTTGGATTAAAACCGAAAACCCTAGTGCTGCCAGGCAGAAGTGCTAACCAATTAGCCACTGTGTTGCCCATGACCTTGAATGTGCTTTGCATATTCTATATGGCCAAAATCACGCTGGAATCGCACCACAGTAGTACAGGAAACTTTTCCAAAATTGCGCTGTGGTGGGTTGCATTGATGTATATGAGTACCACTGAAAACAATATGATTTTCATTGTCATGAAATTAAGTCGCATCTGTAATTGCACTTTTGTGAGCAGAGCCTTAAAGCTACCCAAACATTATCAAGCATTGATAGCAACATTTTAGCGAATTGATGATACATCAACATTATTTGAAGGGATAAATATATTGGTGGGGTAAGATTTTATGTCACATGATAATGTTAGTAGTGATTTGCGCTGTATTTAGGAATTATTTAGGGAAGATGTTTTAGATAAATAGAGATTATTTAAAGCCGGGTACATATGGGCCAAATGTCGGGAGATATTTGCCAGTTCAAAAAAAATATATAACAAAAAGTGCAGCGCTATCAAATATGGATTATGAAGATGATATCGAGGTGAGCAGTCCACAGGTGCAAATTATGGTGAAGCATGCACAAGATATAAACATTCAGTGCTCTTCAATGTGCTGGTAATCTTCCACCCAGTCTCATTAGCCTCTCACCTCACACTTAGCCCCTGTGTCACCAGACGGGCTAGTAAGACAAACTTTCTCCAAGGATATCACCAATATAGATCAGATCAGTATTCCTCTTCATCAGAAGATAAGGCACACAGGTAACAGATCACAGGTCCATAAAGCGTGTCACAGGTCCATAGGAAAACAGAGGTCTGGACATAGTGCATTACCGCAATAAATTACTTTATTGAACATAGCATAAAATCATGCATGCTTTATGTATAGCATATAATTGTTATTCAAGTTATTAAAGGCTGACAGTTTTTCAGGCTTTACAAACTGAAATTATTTGGCAAACATGCACAGTTTGCAGCAGTTAGTAAACAGTATCTGAAAATACATTATAAGTATGCTTGTTTCTACATTCCTCAAAATGCATTTGCTTGTTAGAAAGCAAATGTAATTCTTTCTATGCAGTATGCTGTAGCGAGAGATTGACAGCTCCTGATGTAATCATCCCCACTCTGAAGCACCTGGCTTGGTTTGTATCATTCTTAATAATTTCAGAGACAACAATGGGGCCACTGTACTGAGTGGCATATCCTTCCTATTAATACATTCCCTGTCAATGGTATGAATAATGTCTCTGTAGATCCAGGAATGATCTGACATGTAAAGTATTATCTGTACTGTAGGTGATATTTCTAGTTTACATACCACAATTTATAACAAGCAAGAAAAGGTGGATGATCAATTATGAACCAGTGAATATACGTGAACCTGAAATAGACCTGTGCTAACTTGCATGGCTTTGGAATGCCAATTTTTACTGTTAACACATTGCTGAATTACTAGTGGTGATATATGGCCTAACTTCTTAATTATTATTTTCAAAACAAGAAAAGGATTTCATATAAAGAACATTACTTTATTGTTTTTGAAGGATTAATTGGGTATAATTTTCTTTTGTGCAGGTGATTTTACAACTTTATTAAACTGGTTTCAGGTTTAGTTTGGTTCACAGGCTTGAACATATTATAAAATAATGCTTCTCTATGAAAAATAAATAAATAACATCAACTTTTGATTGTTTCATGTGGAGTCGAATCTCTTAGCAAAGAAAATTCTTATTCAACATTATTAGGGATGATTTCAGCAAAATTGATCTTGCCACAAAATTACTAATATTGATTATTGAGCTGCTTATGTGAAATGTGCTTGAGAATTCTTTTTTTGAAGGGTATGTGTGCATCTAGCGTAGTTGGGTATTATTCATATTTGTAGTTGTGTGCTTTTTGCTTTGTTGTATGCATTTAATCATTATTTGTATACTGTCATTGTAATTTTTTTTTTTTTTACTTTTTTTTTTACTGTCTATGTTTTTTCTTTTTTTTAAAAAAAGGGACTAATTAGTAGCAAAATAGGCTTTGGTAACCCCAGGAGCCATTTAAGGCCTATTACACCCTTACAAAACCACCGAAACCAACTTTACTTAGTCTTTTTTTTTTTTCTTCAAAACTGCAAAAGTTCACAAAAATCTTAGATTTTTTTTTTTTTGCTGAAACTTTTGGGGATGAATAAAAACTCTCACTTTCATTTTTCTCTGATGAATAAAAATGTATTGCAGACAAAACATTATAAGCATATTGAATAATTTTAAGTTTCAGAACACACAATTATTTTTTGTGACAAATATGTAGAAAATGCTAACCACTTCCAAGTGTACTATCTGGTTATATAACATTTTAGACTTGTGTATACTTTACACAACTTTGTGAATTATACATATGAGTTAAAATATGGAGACACATTTAATCCATGCATTTACATTTTATTGTAAACAGCGCATTTTAAAAAAAAATGTTTATGTAAATATAATAATACAATAAAATATAATATATAATAATACAATAATAATAATACAATATCATATTTGAATTAATAGGAGCAATTTATTCATTATATACACTATTTGAGTCTTTGCTACAAGGGCTTCAGGAAAATTATTTAAATTATCTTTAATCGTTATTGGGCATTTGACCAAAACACAGGTTTGATGGCCTAGCATAATACGACTACTTTGGTAATATGCCCTTTAATGCAAACAATATTATGTTTTTTGCAAATGAAATGCATCCCGATTTTTGCATATATTCTTTCATTTATTTTATTAAGTAGATTTTTTTAGGTCATTTAGGAAAGCAGTGGTCAAATGTAGTTTCCTTATACTTACTTCTCTTGAATGTTTGCAACAGATTCAAGATTTTATTGGACTTTAATAAAAGTGTAGGAAAGCACAGGTACTGTAGACATGTATGTTGCAATTGAACTGTTAGGTATTATTAGTGTGGATTTACTAGAGGAATAGAGGCTTTTTACTCTTCAAAATATATGTCCACTTTTCATTGTCAGTGTTAAAAAAACCATGCCCAATTGTGTGCTAACAAAAATCCTTTTTTTTTTTATCCTTTGTCTTACACATGATTGGCTAATTAAAGTGAACACAACTTCACCTTATTGATACTGAAAATTAAACATTGACTAGATTGTTACATGAGCAGCCTCTACTCCTTTAGTAAATTAGCCCCATTGGGTTCAGGTATATAAAATTTACATTATTTAAATATATTGTACTTGATTTTACCTTTCATTTAAATGCACACTGATCTACAACATCAGAAAGAAAAAAAATAAGAAGTCAGTTTCCATTACTAAGAATAAAGCAGTTATTTTTCATTGTGCCCAAATCAACTGATAATTAGCATATTTTTGAGCAAATAATAAAATATGCAAGCTACCCTCAACTCTCTGAAAGCTTCTCAGCATAAACATTCTATAAACAAACTTTTTAAATGACTCTTGTGCATTTATCTTTGGTTTTTTTCTGCTTTATTTTTGTCTGTTATGCTAATTAGATTTTAATAAAATCTCACCTTAAGGGAATTACAGGGGAAACCCAGAAGCTGATTCCTTACTTAGCATCAGTGACAAGATGGTCCCTTGCTGCTCAGTGGAAAGAAAAAAAAGTGTTCTTAAACTATTCACAGTAATATATTGATAAAACCTAATTCCTGGATTAGGAAAATCAAGAATCAGCTAGATTAAAGCATGGCCTCTTTTACATACAAAGAGACCTTTCAGTTGTGTCTGTTTTCATAATCTCTTTTAACATATCCCCAAAAATACTGATAGAGGTAGGAAATTGTCTCTTTTGCTTTCTACTTTTTTTTTTTTTTTCCTTTTTTTTTATTCTACTCTTATTTAAACGCTTAATGGATTTATCAGTATTATCAGTCGGGTAATAATTTAAAAAGGTAGCAATAGAAGTGTGTTGGTATAGGTTGTGATTGTCAGATGGATGAAAGATAACTATTCCTATTTCCTATATATACTGTAATATATATATTGGTGTATATATAGAAATATTTATAAAAAAAATATATATATATATATTTATTTATCTAAATATATACATAATTGTGTGTGTGGTTACATGCGTGTATGCATATATTTATAGAACAATCTAAATATCCAAATTAAATGAAGAAAATACAATCATGCTCAAGAGCAGATCTATGGTGCAGAAGTGACGATGAACCCTTTGCTTTTAATATTATCAGATACAATTACTAAGAGGAATTTACTACTAGAAAGCTGGGGCTGCTCATCCCAACATTCTTCGACTTCAAGCCTGTATTCCATGACAATAAGACATGGAGAAAGCTACTTTCCATAGATCTGCTTAAACAAAAGAGGTCATTTGTGAAACATATCTACATATGCTGACACTTAACCTGAAAGAGTTTAGCTATTGGCTGTTACATTTAACCATCTGCAACATTCTATATAATATGTTTTTTCATATCAAAAATATTATAACTCATTAGTACGCTATCTATCTATCTATCTATCTATCTATCTATCTATCTATCTATCTATCTATCTATCTATCTATCTATCTATCTATCTATCTATCTATCTATCTAACTCCGACCCTGCTTTAGTTTGTAAAAGAGAAAATATGCACTCTGTGTCTGGTTGTGTGGATAGAGGGACATGGGCTGGATAATGTGGCTTGACTACTGTTTTGTAAACTCTCTAGAACCGTATACTGTAGTTCTAATCATATTACTTCAGATATGAACCAGACTTTATGTCTCGACATGATGAACATCAGCATTTTAACCACATGAGATGCTGTCTGCAGACATACCTTTTCCACATAACAGAATGTTCAGATCACTTTCCTTTCCTTTTGACTCGAAGGCATTTTCTTTTTTTTTTATGTTTAATGTTGTCTCGTTAATTTTTTTGCAACAGTTTTCATTTTTGTAACAATGCTGCTATTGCTAGAAAGCAAAGATAGTTCTTTCTTGGGCATTGAAGCGGAGTTCCACCCATTTTTTATTGTTGTAATGTATGTTATCGCCAGTGAGAATGCTTTAACCAATAGTATTTTTTTTTTGGATGTAAATACCTTTTTTTTTCTTTTTTCAGCAGCACTTCTGCTGCGGCCACCTAGGTGATAACGTCACAAGGGTATTCGCAGGGTTCTGCATCTGCCGGGAGGAAGTGGAGCATATCTGCTCAAGACCCGTCTGGCATTACTGTGCAGGCGCAAAATCAGGAGGTGAATTCTGGGTAGCTAGCTCCACCGAAATCCCAGAAATGAAGGGCGAGGGGTTTAGATGCCCACAGCTAACATGGAACCTGCCTGCTTCTGATATCTGGTTAGTAATCAAATGTTTTAACATAAACTAAAATGACCACACATATGATGTGTTCTAAATCTTAATGTATGTTTCTACAAGTACAGAGGAGTCTTTAAAAAAAAAAAAAGTGTTTGGGGGACTGGAACTCCGCTTTAAAGATTAGTATGCAAATACCTTAAAAAACAATTTGGGCTTTGTTTTTTATGTACTATTCTATCAGTGTTAATGGATACTTGGCTAGGTATTTCACTTCACTATATACTGCATGAGTTTGTGTTCCTCTCTTCAGATTAAGTAGGTACATTTTGTATTTACTAATTTGATCCAGAATCCAACTTGCTAAAACACACTAAAGGACATTTGTGAAATAAAACCAAATCTTCTTGGTTTTGTATATTTTACTACTTTACTACTATAGTATTTGCAGGACTAAATTGCTCTTTGTAGTCATTTTTCTAAGGTTGTACGATTGCAGATTTCCATTTTACACCCATAAGGCCAGCACAGTTTGGACATAAGTTTACTTCCTTGGTTCATGCATAACAAATTAGTTTGGGGTAAGGGGGCATTGATTTATCTTCATTTTGCCATAGTTCAAAGTACAAGGTACTACTTTAATCCTTAATGTTGTAATATGCCAATTATCCTTTAAAGGTAAGCTATTTCCCTGTTTTAATAAAGTTTAAAAGATGATATACTATTTATAATATTGTTATTATTTTTTTTAAATTCCTATTTTACAGATAAACATTCCATGTGGAGTAATTCCATGTGCTGGAATGTGCAGTGCATTCTGGGCTGTCTAAAAAAGAAAGCTAAGCACTTGCTCTGAACTTGCTGACTCCTCCTGCAGACTAGAGATCTAGAAGCCATTTCTGCCTAAAGCCTAGTACACAAGGATTGAATGTTGTCCGAATTTTGGCCCATGTGTACTGCAGACAGTCAGACAGATGCCGGCTGTTCGGCCGACTTCTGTCGATGGGGCATGACTGAAAAAAAGTCTGCCAATTGGCTCCCTCTCCCCCAATGACTGAGAGCACTGCCTGAAGTGTTCTGGTGGTGGTGGTGGTGGTGATGATGGCATGGGGGGGGGGGGGGTTTGTTTAGCCCTGCTGGGTTGAATGGAAAAAAACTACTAGTGTGTACTAGGCTTAAGGAAAAGGGGAGATGTTTGCAGAATTTGAGTGATTCAGCTGTGTGTGTAGCCTGAACTCCTTTTATTCAGGTCTGTACAGTACAGCATTAAACCAAGTGTCCAAAACTCTGAAGTACCAGACTTTTCACTGCTGTTAGCAAGCAGAAACATTTTAATATTTAATATTTACCTGATTTAAAAATATACGAAGAGGGAAAAAGAATAACACGTATTATTATGAAGTAACTGTAGCAAGAAAAAATATTTTTTTTTGCAAAACTGTAAAAATATATTAAAAATTATATATATTGGGGATTTATTAAAAGGCTCAAGCTTTAAATTAGTCCTGAAAACTTTGCTCAACACCTTGCTTAAACTTTTCTTAAAATAACTTATTTAGCTATGGAAATATGAAGAAAACTTGGGATTGAGATGGATAGAAGGAGGAGGCTATATTATGTAATAATAACATAAAAACATAAATGAAGAGAAATATGTATTTTTAAAAAAAAAATATTTCCCCTAATGTAATTCATGTGCTTAAAGCAAAGACCTTAAACTCCTAAGTGCCCGTAGCTTAGTTAGTGCAATGCAAAACCAATGACTATCCTACTATTGAAACATATTTTTGGATGGCTTGTCCATCCCAATTTAATTCAAACCAAGACAAATATTAAGGTTAAGCACCATAAAGATTTTCAGAGTTTTTGAGCATTTCCTCCTATTACTGTGTATATAAATAACACTATTATTTGGATCTGATTCAAGCATACTGGTTTGTGAAACAATTGGAAATCACAAGACGCTTCAAAAAAGATTGATAGTTAACAACTAGATATTTCCATGCAGTTCTTTTAAACTTGCTGAAGGCAGCACATGATTGTTCAGTGACATCTGATACATTATATGGTAAGAAATGAATTTTAACTACAAAATATGTCAGATGTGATTGGTCGACTGCCTATATTTTGTGTGAGCTGCAGGTTTTAAATACAAAGTTATGTGAGTGTCCCCTCTTTTCCTTTTCTTAATAACTGGGGATGTTCTGATGGAGTTATTTTTTTCTTAATACTGTAAATATCAAGTGCACTTAATCTTTCTTTCTTCTATCTATCTATCTATCTATCTATCTATCTATCTATCTATCTATCTATCTATCTATCTATCTATCTATCTGTCTGTCTGTCTGTCTGTCTGTCTGTCTGTCTGTCTGTCTGTCTGTCTGTCTGTCTGTCTGTCTGTCTGTCTGTCTGTCTATCTATCTATCTATCTATCTATCTATCTATCTATCTATCTATCTATCTATCTATCTATCAATCTATCTATCTATCTATCTATCTATCTATCTATCTATCTATCTATCTATCTATCTATCTATCTATCTATCTATCTATCTATCTATCTATCTATCTATCTATCTATCTATCTATCTATCTATCTATCTATCTATCTATCTATCTGTCTGTCTATCTGTCTGTCTGTCTGTCTGTCTGTCTGTCTGTCTGTCTGTCTATCTATCTATCTATCTATCTATCTATCTATCTATCTATCTATCTGTCTATCTCTGCCTGTCTGTGTAAATACCTTCACTATTTAATTACAATATGGTATAAATAAAATATTTATTTATTTTTTATACATATATATATATATATATATATATATATATATATATACATACACAGTATATAGAGTATATATATATATGTATATCTAGTATATATATATATATATATATATTTATATATATATATATATATATATATATACATATGTGTTTGAAGGGTGTTTTTTCAACTGAAAATATATATACAATAATAAATGTATATTACACAAAAACACTTTATCTATCTTATCTATCTTTAAAGCTGTTGACTTCTAGCACACCTCTACACACAGGTCGGGGCATATGTGCACACATATATACATAAGCACATGCTCGCAGACCCATGCATCTGTGTAAAATACATACCAGGTAAAAAAACGGTTAATGTTCTTCCATTCCTGCACCTTTAATGCTAAGTTTTCTTGGAAACCTGAAACAGTGCTTTTAATTTAATCAAAAATGATATCATCACAGCGTAAAACTTGTTTTTATTATTTCTGCAGATGAGCAAATATGGACAGTTTTACAGCGTTTCCTTGAGACGTCTTGCCTGGCCTCATGGATTTAATATTTGGCGAATCTGACCAACTTCCTTCAAAACAAAGTAAGCATTTGACTTTTTAAGTTGCTTTGATTTATCTGTGATATCTTAGTCTGAGTGGCTGAGGAAAAATAGTTATTTTCATAGAAACATTTCAATAGAATTTTTCAGGTTCTTGGTAAAAAACTCCGTCATATAGCAACAGTGACCCCTAGTGTGTCTTGTTCTCCCTACTGTGTTTATTTCCACTATTTCCATTTAACCTTGAGGGCTTCATTTACTCCCACTTTCCCATGTCATTTTTCTACTGACTCGTCACTATGGTGCTACAATCTTATTATTATCTCAATGATTTATATGAAATTATATTTTCAATAATTATGCTATAAAGCTGTCAAATTAGAGAAAAAGGTTATTACGTTAATTGACATATTTAAAAAACCAAGATTAAAACATCTATTATTGCCAGTGATTCAATATGCCATTGGGAAAATATATCTGTATCTAAACACATTGTTAACTTATTTAGAGTATATGTGGCACGAAAGCATCAATTTACAAATGTACAAATACACCTGATGAAAGTTGTCAGTTCAGTTATCCTCAAATGCCTATGATTTACTTGCTGCACGTAAAGGTAATTTACCAACAGTGTCAAAACAATATACATATTATACTCTGTAGAACCCATGCATTCAGGGGTACACTGCTTGAATCTACTGGATTCCTGCTGATCAGCTTTCATTTTTAATTTTTACATCCATCTTTTACTAGTAGCGAACCCCTTTCTTTAACTCTATAGCCAGTGACATCATTTTTTGTTGTATGGCTCTGAATTTTCTCCTACACAAATAGTCACAAAACCACACCCTGTATAATTCTCATAGAGCAGCACAGTGGCTTGGTGGTTAGCACTTTATCCTTGCAGCATTTGAGACACAAGTTTGAATTCTACTCAGGACTAGGGATGATCGAACTTTTGAAAAGTTCGGTTCGACCAGAACACCCGAACTTCACGAAAGTTCGGCCCGGATTTCAGAACCCCATTGAAATCAATGGGACCCGAACTTCTGTAATCAAAAAACACCATTTTTAAGCCCTAAAACCCAATAAATGCCCCTAAAACGTGCCTAGGGTTCTGGGTCATGCCCCATTAACTATTAATCACACAAAAAAAAGTTCTTAAAAATTGTCATTTTTGATAAAAAAAGCCAATTATTGAAAAATTAAAAAAAAAAAAAAAAGAGATTTTTTTGATTTTTACTTTGGATTTAGTATCTGGGGGGTCTAAAAAGTGTACATGTGAAGTTTCAGGTCTGTAGCATGTCCAGAACCAGAAAAAAAAAAGATCGTTTGTATTAGAAAACTTTAAGCACAGGAATATGGCTTCTCTGCTGTAACACCTTGCCGGTTTAATAACAGGCATTTTTTTGGGTTCTTTGCAGTCAGGAAAAACATCTGAACTTGTGTATAGTGGTACTGTGCACAAGTTCTGATGTTTTGCCTGCCTCCAAAACCCCCCAAAAAATGCCAGCAAAAACACACCTGGGCATTTTTTTTTTGACGCTAGCGTTTTTTTTGGCATTTTTTGGGGTTCTTTTGAGGCAGGCAAAACATCTGAACTTGTGTATAGTGGTACTGTGCACAAGTTCTGATGTTTTGCCTGCCTCCAAAACCCCCCAAAAAATGCCAGCAAAAACACACCTGGGCATTTTTTTTTTTTTGACGCTAGCGTTTTTTTGGCATTTTTTGGGGTTCTTTTGAGGCAGGCAAAACATCTGAACTTGTGTATAGTGGTACTGTGCACAAGTTCTGATGTTTTGCCTGCCTCCAAAACCCCCCTAAAAATGCCAGCAAAAACACACCTGGGCATCTTTTTTTTTTGACGCTAGCGTTTTTTTGGCATTTTTTGGGGTTCTTTTGAGGCAGGCAAAACATCTGAACATGTGTATAGGGGGTATATATAGGCATATATGTCTGAATATATACCCCTAGACATATATAGGTGTGATAGTAGCAGAAATATATTACTGTAAATGATTTCATTAGCGCAAGCATTTATTTCTGCTACTATCACACCTATATATGTCTAGGGGTATATATTCAGACATATATGTCTATATATTCCCCCTATACACATATTCAGATGTCATGTCTGACATCAAACATGTCCTCAAAAAAGCACTGGCAGTGGCAGCCCCTGCAGCATAAAAAATGCTTGCTGGTGAGAAGCCACATGCCTGTCCCGAAGCAACTCAGAGAAATGATCATTTCTCTATAGCGGTCACCCTGCTATGGAAGGGTTTTGTCACCCTGCCATAGCAGTCACTGTCAGTTAACCCTACACTACACTACGGTCCCCTGACACTTAACACTTTCCCTACAGAAACTAAATTTTTGAAGCTAACTTAAGTGTAAAGGAGCACTCTAACTACACTAGATATCCCTTTCCTCACACTAAAAATAGCTAAATGACACTTTTAAAGTAAAATGAACAGAACTGCTTCCACTCTCTTCCATGTCCAGTATAACAATGCTGGGAATATGGCGGGGGCGATCTTATATACTGGGGGGCGTATTCACTAATGATTGGTCTAGGGACCCCCTAGTCACTCCAATCACATTCCTAGCATTCTCCTGCCCCCTCAATTGGCTTTTGCTAATGGTTCTGGTCCAATCACGGGCTTTTAAAGCCCATTTCCTGAAGCATTGCATTTTGGGCGGTTCTGGTTGCCGAATTCCGAACTTTTTGGGCAAAAAGTTCTAAATTCGGCCGAACCTCGAACACCCAATGTTCGGGCCGAACCGATGGTGGACCCGAACCGTTCGATCATCCCTACTCAGGACGTGATCTGCATGGAGTTGCATGTTCTGCCTGTGCTTGTGCAGGTTTCCTCCCAAAGACAGGCTGGTAGTTTAATTGGCTCCTTTTGAAATTGGCCCTTGTATATATATACGTAAGATAGGTACCTTAGATTGCAATCTTTTTTGAGGGCAGTGATTGATGTTAATGTAAAGTGCTGTAAAACTTGTCAGTGCTTTATAAATACCTATATTAACCACTTGCCGACCAGTCACTGGGACTGTACTGCGGCAAAGTGGCTCGATTCCGTAGACCTACGTCGCTGGACTCCTCCCCATGTGGGCAGCGTTCGCGCGCTGCTGGAGGCTCGCTCCCGCTGTTTTCAGTCACAGCGGGAGTCGGGCCAGGGGAGGAGCGGCGGTGATCACCGCCGATCTTCCCCAATCATCGGGGAATCGAGTCTGGAGATCCACCCGCTTGTGTAAACAAAGCGGGCAGATCTCCTAAGTGACAAACAGTGACAGATTGCAGGGTTCAGCATAGCTGAACATGCGATCTGTCCCTGTGTCACTCAGTCACCTCCCCCCACACACGTTAGTAAGCACCAGGCATACATTAACCCCTCCCTCTCCAATAAAATTAACCCCTTCCCTGCCAGTGTCATTTTTACAGTAACAGTGCATATTTATAGCACTGATTACTGTAGAAATGTCACTGGTACCCCCAAAAGTGTCAAAAATGTCAGTCAAGGGTCCGATCTGTCCGCCGCAATGTCGCAGTCCTGCTAAAAAAATCGCAGATCGCCGCCATTACTCGTTAAAAAAAAAACACCAAAAATGACAGAAATCTTTCCCTTAGTTAGTAAACACAATAACTTTTGCGCAAACCAATCAAAATACGCTTATTGTGATTTTTTTTACCAAACATAGGTAGCAGAAAACAAATTGGCCAAAAATGTAAAAAAATTTAGATTTTTACATTTTGGGGGGGGGGGGGGGGGATTTCATATAAAAAAATTTGAAAAATATTGTTATTTTTTCAAAATAAACGCTGTTTTTTTGTTTATAGCTCAAAAAGTAAAAATCGCACAGGGGATCAAATACCACCAAAAGAAAGCTCTGTTTGTGGGAAAAAAGGACGTAAATTTCGTTTGGGTACGGCGTCGCACGGCCGCGCAATTGTCAGTTAAAGTCGCACAGTGCCGAATCGCAAAAAGTGGCCTGGACGTAAGACAGCAAAATCCCCCGGTGGTAAAGTGGTTAATAATAGAGGGAGGTTACACAGAATCATATTAGTAGAGGTTGCCATCTTTGCTGGAAACATGCCGCAGTGCATAATAATGCACTACCCTGGGTTTTCCATCCATTGTGTTCCCAAAAAAGGTGCAGATTTCTGTACACTGGGGTGCATTGGCAGCCCATTCAATATGAATGAGCTGCAGTAATGCAATGCACATTACTTGAAACATAAAGTGCATTATTGTGTGTGCAGCTGGCCTCAAAGAACTGTAGAAGCTGTGTCCAAAAAAAGGCAAACAGTGAGCAAAGGACTAGTCACCATTATTGTCTTTAGGGTCACTGCTACCAATCTTTTTCAACATATTTGACTTATCATGCCATGTTCTGCACCATGACTCTGTGAAACTTCAGTCATCTTTTGACCTGCTTCAAGCAGGTTTTGCACTCCTATAGAATTCTATGGGTATGTAAAGTCAATTACATCATTCGGGTTCCCTTGCTGGTTTGTTCACATTTAGAAATGGGCCAGATAGCTGTCATTTGTGATGGGAGTAATAGCAGGTCATTTATCATGATGGTTGTTGGATGTACATCTCTGAACAAAAACATTACTGGCATTGGATTTACACTAACTGGGGAAGAATGTTTATTACTTTATTTTTTAACCACTTCCCGACCACCCGCCGCCTTTTTACTGCAGCAGGGTGGCTCTCCTTCGCAAACCGACAAAGACCTCCTGCCCCCACTTGGCAGTGGGGAAGCCGATGCAGGGGTCAGGCAGCTCTGATTGCCGCCTGACACCTGCGATAACTCCCCGCTGAGAGCGAAGAACGGTGTTGTAAACACAGCTGACCGTTCTTCTCCCTGAAATGATCATAGGGCCCATGTGATCTTTCTATATAGGATCACATGTCTCTATGGTCATTTCAGAATCCAGAATCCACGCCCCCCCCACAGTTAGAATCACTCCCCTAGGCTCACATTTAACCCATTGATCACCCACAGGGTTAACCCCTTCCCTACCAGTGTCATTATTACAGTAACAGTACATATTTTTAACACTGATCAGTAATGTCACAAAAATGTCAGTTAGGGGTCCGATCTGTCCGGCGCAATGTTGCAGTCCCACAAAAAATTGCAGATCGCCACCATTACTAGTAAAAAAAAAAACAATAAAAATGACATAAATCTCTCCCGTAGTAGATGCGATAACGTTTGCGCAAACCAATCAAAATATGCTTATTGCGATTTTTTTACCAAAAATATGTAGCAGAAAACAAATTGGCCTAAAATGTTAAAAAATTTTGATTTTTAAATTTTTTTTGGGGAATGTTATATAGCAGAATGTGAAAAATATTGTTTTTTTTTTCAAAATTGTCGCTCTTTTTTTGTTTATAGTGCAAAAAATAAAAATTGCACAGGTGATCAAATACCACCAAAAGAAACGCTATTTGTGGAAACAAAAAAGGACATCGATTTTATTTGGGTACAGTGTTGCACGACCTCACAATTGTCCGTTAAAATAACGCAGTGCCGAATCGCAAAATAGGGCCTGGTCATTAAGGGGGCAAATCCTTCCAGTCTTAAAGTGGTTAATAAAGGACTATTTCATGGTGTCTATATTTCTGTTTACTATTCAAGCTTTTTTGTGAAAAAATAAGCAACGTAACCCTTACTCATTCATGTGGGGTAAAGACCAGATATCTGTTGTCTTTCTAATGCTGGGAATGCAGTATGTGGTCATTAACCAAAATATGGTCATGGCCATATTTGGTCAATTGCATCACACAGGAGACCCACCCATTTCTTTGAAAACAAGCCAGTGGCCAGGAAGCTATCATTTCATGGTGGTATTGATACGACCACTATTTGAATGACTTGTGGGTGCAGCTGCTGGAAGTTTAGGGGGCGATCTGGCCAATTTGACCATTTAGTTTACCCATTTGCCAATATATGAACAAGTTGGTTTTGAGTCAAATTCATGGTTAAACCAAACTCAAAGCTCATTCCTTTAGGTCGTCCAGGCTGCATGCCTGGATAAGGTATGGTTTGGGATTTTTGGGGAGACCTCATGCCATTCCTTTTTATTTGTGTCTGTGGGCCCCTCAAAATTCATACTAGACTCTTATCATGGATAAGGGTCTGGTATGGATTTTGAAGGGGACTTCATACCATTTTTTCACTTAAAGGAACTGTACATATTGTTGAAAAGAATTTATACTGTCCTATTAAGAAAGAAAAAGATACAAGGTCTCTTTCAAAATCAATGCCAGACCCTTATCCTGTGGATTTCGAGGTGGGCCCCACTACATTTTTTACAAATAATAAAGCCAGATGGGAACTGCCATCAAGCAGCAGTATTTTTTTCTGTTTTTGTTTTTCTAAATGTACATTGTACAGGTGAGAAATTTCATGCTTAGGTTTAGGGCATCCCTCCAGCATGATATTTAAAGGAAGTACATCTTTGTAAAGTTTCCCTTTAAGTTGCAATAAACTACTGGTTCCCTGCTGAACGATAATTTTTTTTAAACATTTTTTTTTTTTTTTTGCATTGGTACATGTTCCCAGTGACAGTGTCCATCTACCCATGCCCTTTATAACAAAAGCTTGCAAATGTGCCTTCAAAAAGGTCAGAAGAAAACAAAAAGATTCGGCTGCCATAGACTTCAGTGGGGTTTAGGCGCTATATTCATGGCTTGTGGCAAATGTCCAGCTAGCCAAACTTTTCTAGGTTTGCTCATCCCTAGTGGTCATAATTCCTAAAATGCTGGTGAGGTTATAAACAGCAGAGTCAAACCCAGCTAGTGTTATTGCTTGGATAGTTGTGTTTGTACAGATGGTACCCAAGTAAAATAGAAGAGCATTGATAGAACTCCATCAAGGCCTTTCATCAAAATAACAGCGACACACGCAGTGGAACGTGTCATATTATTGGACAACTATCCAATAATAAACTGTGTTTCAGGTGCAAGGGGTGGAACACTTATATTTAACTATTGGTGCCTCATTCACACAGGTTCTGTGGCCCATACAGCATGAATGATTCATTTGTTTATGTGTATGAAGCTGCCTGTAGCTGTGTGCAGGTAGATAATGCTACTCTATGGGGACACACTTGCTGTACAGATACAGCCGCACGTCTTAACTCGACAGGTGTGCCAGAGCGGTAGTGCCCAGGATACATAATAAACTTCAATGGGCTGTGTTCGGATTAGACTTTTGAACAGTCTGAGTTAGAAGTAAGAGTACAAAGTTCTGTAAAGAATACCAAAGCAATTTATGACAGAATGCTACATACATTTTTGTCTAAATGCAATAGGATCAGAGGACTTGCAGCAGGACAGAAAGACAGAGACAAGCAGAGATTACAAATTCAAAATCCATGCAAATCATTTCTGAACCCACAATGTGAATACGCACCATCATTTGTAATGGGCTGCACAGCTTAAAGTATTTTTTTTAAATCCAAGGACAAAATTTAAAGAGACCCTGTCCCCAACTTAAAAGCTTGCTGGTAAAAAAAAAAAGAAAAATCAAGTATTTGAAATGCTTACAACTCTGAGTCTGCTCTGGTCTCTCACTTTATATACAAGATGGTGATAACTGGCCTTTTTGAAGTCTACTCAAGTAAGTTTTTTTTTTTACATGTAAATAACATGCATATTATATGTTAACTGCACATATGAACGTGTGGGAAGATTGTTGTTGAAATAAATGGACTGACAAAAGGGTTTCTTTAATATAATGCAGCTTATCTGTCCATAGATGTGGTGGCTGTTTTTCATTTTCACATGTTCAACAATGTCCTTTTTGGGTGGAATTCTGCAGTAAAAGATAACTGAATGAAAGGCCCATGTGCAGGGAATGAAAACAGGATAGAACTCATGCACACAAAAATTTCACAAATAACTTAGCGCTTTCGAAATCTAAATAAAAACTCATTTATTTTCAATATGAATGGGACTCCACTTATTTATAGACTGGGACTGGCTGGGTCCAGGCTGTGAGATTGCTGATAGGACTTTTTGCCCTGGAAAGTTTTATATGCACCATACATGTGCACCAGTTATGTAAGTGCTGTTCAAAATTAATAATAAAGGTTATAAAGCAAGTTTACACTATGCATACTTTCTTTCCTAAGCGATGTCTGGATGGTCTAAAAAAAGAGTTGCAAAAAATACTTCTAAGGATAAAGCTAGCTTCATTGAGTTGGGTGAATAATTGTCGGCTGAACAGTGATTGCCTCTCAACAGTGTAGAGTCCCCCTCAAAATCAAAACAAGACTCTTATCTGAACATGCAGTCACCCCCCCCCCCCCCAGTCCATACCAGGCCACATGCCCTCAACATGGAGAGGGTACCTTGCCAAGAGGCCTCTTGCAAAGCACGTTGTCAATATGTTAATAAAGGCCAAGTGGGGGATTTTTGGAATTTTGAACCCCCCTCTAAAAAAAGCATGTCCTCAGATATTAACCCCACACTTAAATGAGCATGGGGTATATAGCACTCCTGGTTACTCATTCACAAAAAAGTAAATAAACTCATAACACCGCATGTAAAGTAATTTATTAAATAAACAATAAAATGTTTCGCAAGTCAAAAAATAATGTCCCACAATGTCCAAAAAATAATGTACAACAGTGTCAAAAATGAATGGGCCTCATTGTCCAAAAATTGTGTTGCATTAATTTAATGTCCCATGACAATCCTCATCTACAGATCCTCTCACCTCAATGATAGCAAAGTTTTAATGACTGCTAGGACCCCAGTGGCCACTGATGTCCTATAAGTATTTTTCCAAATGGATTGACAGCTTTAATGGTTGCTAGAATGCTGACAGCTCCTGGCATCCTAGCAACTGCTATCCTTCTGCCTGCAAATTTCTAATTGTAAATAAGCTGGCGTCATCCCTCATTAAGGGATGCCCGACCAACTATCGCCAGGCCACGTAGTGTTATTGGTTTGTAGGATGCTGTGCCATTAGGCCACTTTCCTCACCCCCCGCTCCCATTGTTTTCATTCATTTGTACACTGGCAATGAATAGGGCAGTGGATTCTTGATTGGTTGTTAGGATGCTGGTGGTTGACAACATCTTAGCAACCAAAAGCCCTATGCAGGAAGCTTTAATTTAATTAGTCGTGGCAATAATGTAATCACTAATGAAAGACTTCCTGCACAGCAGGATGTCCATTGCTGGAGGCGGGAAACAGGCAATTTAGTTTGTTTGTTCATAACAATATTAATCTCCTCTCAGCTGACAACAAATAATGTGACATGTACATTCTAAATTCCATACAAGTATGTATACTTCCCTTTACAAAGGTAATTCCTCTTAGGTCAACACATTCCTTAGAAAGCTGTTTGGGCAACAGAGCAGGAAGCAGGAAGGGACAGTAAGTGTGATAACCACCTTCTCCAGCCAACATCTGCAGATTCATAACATCATCTGTAAGCATTGGCATTTGTTAACCAGTGATCCAATGTAGCTAAGTATATTATTATTGTCAACTGAGAGGAGATAGTATTTATCACGTGATTAGAATTTTTTAGATCAAGGAGATCCATTTATTTTAACTAACATGAATAAGTAATGTGACCCAAAAAGACGAAATTAGGTGCTGCTCAGGTAGAGCGGTATAGTACAACTAGACCGCTGTGAGTGCAGACAGGGACAAGGAGCTCGTCCTAGTTCCAAGCAGCAGCAATGTCAAAGGAAAAGATCCATAAACTGTACATCACAAAGCAAACCCATGTGCAGGAAGTGAGATGAATGGCAGCCTCAGCCTGGACTCCAGCCAGGCCACGCCTCCAACATGCTTCATTCAGTCCCTTGGAGCTTAGTTATGGGGATAAATAAAGGATTGTATAACAATTTTATGAAACTTGAGCATTATCTCATTTGTATCAGTAAAGTCCATAGAAAGCTTGTGTAGACAATGAGAGATGCCACTGTTGGTAGTAAAAGTGCTTTCTAGAGATGTAGTTCTGAGGGACATGTCTGCCTGAGTAGAAAATTATGTCAGGCATCCTGCTGATCCCTCTTCCCAGCAGTTGCCCCTGCAAAAATTTTACAAACCTGGCGATGACATCACAGTGATTAACAAATGCAGTTACTTACTACAGGAACAAAGTAAAATGAATGCTAAGACATGCTCTAGAAGCGGGAGGGTTGCAGGTACAAATCCTTTCATGGTGGTAACGGCACTATAATGTTTGGTAGTAGCATGGAAGGATGAGAGGTTAAGAAAAGGTGTCTAGCCTAGAGCACCAACATGGTCAGAAATGGCCCTGTTTAACACACTGTGAAAGTCACGTAACAAAAGATAGCCATTTCCTTTAATCTTGAGGACAAAGAAAATATTCTTCTGCTTCACTTCCCTAAGAGAATCATATTATTTAACAGATTTTGCTATGGCCCTATTTATTTGCAGTTTTGGCCCCTATCCCAGAAACCAGCTTCCCAAATACTACAAAACATCAATAAGCTTCGAATTAGATTACATGTTCTGCAAAATGTAGTTATGGAGCAGTCAAGAAAAATCATATTGCAATGCTGTGCGCTTATGAATAACACAAATATAAATTAGCCATCTGTTAAGATGATTCTTCATATATGCAGATTTTTTTCGAATAACAGATACTACAGGGTCACTAGCTAATAAGAACGGAAAGACATTTCTTTAGTTCTACAGATTTGGGTGCTAAAATTCATTTGACAGTTTACTTTTTTGTTCCTAGTAGTAATTATCATGTACCAGTTAGTACCATTAATACCTGTTAGCAGCTTGTACCATTAGTGAAAGGTACAGACTGCTAATCTTCATTTGGAGAATGAACAAATATGATTACAAGGGCGCTGGGTTCCAAATTACTGTCTGTGAAATTCAAATACATATATTTTATTTTCTTGAAAATATCATTGAGAGGAACTTTTTGCAACACACATTATGTATAATATTTAGTTTTATTTATTTTTTGAGTATTGTATATAAGGTACAGTATATTAAGTATCATTAAAGAACAACTTCTGTCAAATTAAAAGGTAGGATATTGTTTTAAAATAAGGAGCTGTTGAAATCATGAAACACATTTACTTAAAGGGTAACTCCAATTTTGTGGGGGGAAAAAAATAGCAAATAAAAAAAGAATAATATAGCTTATACAATTGTGGCACAAGTCATATTTTAATTGAATGTTATTAAAAAAATGACCGTTCCTTTTCAATCTGCAGGCGCTGTAAGTTTCTGCAAATGCACTGCAATATGGCTACCTGGAGGTGTTCTTTACACAGAATGTGTACTGACCACACCCCAGAAACATAATTTCCTGCTTGTGTGATTGGCTCACCAATTTTCCCAGAAGTCTGCCTAAGATATAAGTCAGATTTCAGGTATCCTCTGCAACAAAAATGTCATTTTTGGTGAGATACCCCCAATAGGAACACATCTAAAGGGATGCAGGCCCAGCAGATTTCCTCATTGGTGCTCTGCAGCTGCACAGCTGATTGATAATTATGCAACCACTCCCATTAGACCCACTCAGCACAGAGGAACAAACAGTGATTTCTTCAGAATAGCAAAAGGTAGGAATCTGCAACAGAGGTTGTTATAATCCTTGCAACGTACATAGATCACCCAGAAGGGAATGTTTTTTTTTTCAACAAAAGTGGAGTTATGCTTTAAATGTAAACTCAACCTATTCATGTTAAACTGCAGCCACATGCACTTTTATGTAACTGCCTAAAAGTTCACGTGTTTCTTCTTTTCAAGCAATGATTTAGTTTGTAGGAAAAGAAATAGCCGCACATCCAGGGATTCCAATAGGTTTCAAATACCTTTATTTCCAAAAAGTTGCAAGTGATGACACCAAAGACACAAGCATGAAGTCTCGTAGACGCGTTTCACACATACATCTTGTGCTTAATCATTACAATGACTGTAGCTGACTATAGATCTTAAATAGACCGCCCCGATGAAAACAGGTGTACCGGGGGCGGTAACGATCAGCAGTTGTGCACAACTCAATTAATCACCTAGCCTCAGCCCCAAAGGGCATCTCAGTGGTGATTTAAATATAAAAATCAAGCTGAAGGTCCAGCCCATCGTGTATACCGTGAACTCACCCATACACACAAAGACCTGGACCAACAATCACATAGAAAAACGTTTAAAAAAAAGTTTAAAAAAGCGTTCAAAAAAACGTGTAAAAAATACCAATGAAAATCATTGGAAAAAATGTGAATACATACAACGTAACAAACAGAGAAGAAAAATTACTATAACAAATGTAAGAACCTTTGTATAGTATGTGTATGGTGTGAAAAATCGGCGCTAATTCAAATCATAAATAAATGTGATACACTCTGTGACAATAACGATGTCCACCACTGTGGATAGTGCTCTATATGATAAAACCTGATGCAAAAATGTCGAAGTAAAATCAATCCTCAATGTAAAACTGTAAAAGCGAGCCTATACACAAAAGATCTTCAGTGGATGACTCTGAAAAGACTGTGCATAAATAAAGTCCTCAAAAAAAATATATATATAATGCAATCACAAAATCAATGCAATAGATGAAAAAGGGTGATGATCAATGTAATCGTTGATGACCGATATGTGATGAAAAAATTCCTGAAAATATTTCATAAAACAATTCATAAAAAAAGTTGTGTATAAAAATATAAGTGTCTGAGAAAATCCCACAGTGTCCAATATACAATCAAAGATGAATGAAATAAATCTTCAAAGGATCAACCAATCGTAAAATATAACATCAATAATCTGGATATCGATCCAATCTCCAACAAACAGGTGTGTAGTGGCCGCTTACCTCCCATACACACTACCTGCACATGTGTGTAATCCAAACAAGCCGATTGCTTTCCTTTGAACTGGGCTTCCGACCTCTCTCCTCTCTTGCAGGCATGTAATCACTGATGTTCACAGTACATCGATCTCCCAATCCAGTAACGATCTTCAGCTGCACAATATGCTCACTCCAAGCCGTTCCGCCTCATAGGATATAAAATGAGACGCTCATGGTGCAGTAACTTCAAAACCAGTTTAATTACAATAAAAGATACACTTACAATCAAATAGCAACAAACGAGCAAAAGCAATACACTGTAGAACCTCCGGCTACGGCCGTAAACACGGAGGTGACGTCACCCGGCTCTTCCCGACGCGCGTTGCGTCACTACCCACGTGACTTTTTCAAGGGATATCAAATGTATAGTATATGTATAGTATGTGTATGTACCTGTATGTCGGTATACACCCACACATACCTGAATACACTTCCTACATGAATATACAAAAATACAAAAATAGGCACATAAAATCATTGTGTCTTCCATATGGTGTACTATCACCACAGAAGGATGCATGAACTTATGCATCCATGTATACATTACAAGGAAACTATCCCCAACACATTAACCATGCGGACACATGTAATCCACCTAAATGGAGAATAAAACCATAATGTAAAATATCCCCTTTCTTACATTTGTTATAGTAATTTTTCTTCTCTGTTTGTTATGTTGTATGTATTCACATTTTTTCCAATGATTTTCATTGGTATTTTTTTACACGTTTTTTACACGTTTTTTTGAACGTTTTTTTAAACATTTTTTAAACGTTTTTCTATGTGATTGTTGGTCCAGGTCTTTGTGTGTATGGGTGAGTTCACGGTATACACGATGGGCTGGACCTTCAGCTTGATTTTTATATTTAAATCACCACTGAGATGCCCTTTGGGGCTGAGGCTAGGTGATTAATTGAGTTGTGCACAACTGCTGATCGTTACCGCCCCCGGTACACCTGTTTATATTGGGGCGGTCTATTTAAGATCTATAGTCAGCTACAGTCATTGTAATGATTAAGCACAAGATGTATGTGTGAAACGCGTCTATGAGACTTCATGCTGGTGTCTTTGGTGTCATCACTTGCAACTTTTTGGAAATAAAGGTATTTGAAACCTATTGGAATCCCTGGATGTGCGGCTATTTCTTTTCCTACAAGTGTTCCCACGGAGGCGGGCCGGGGCCAGCACTCTATTGGATATCATATCTCCTGGCAATCACCACAAACTATACACCTGGAGCAGTGTCTTTCCTTTCTTCAATGATTTAGTTTGTATGACAAGAAACAAATAATAGGCGGCACACATAATAACCACTTTTCAAAAAAAAGAAAATGTGTAAATCAAAGAAAAAAAATACAGAAAGAAAAAAAATGCACATAGGGATATGGACTATTATTCAATTTTAAATAATCAATAAGCTCACCAGTTTGTATAACTCAGTACTCTAGGTGTAATTCCAGCACCTGCTTTAATTGGAGCTGACCACATCAAAATGGCCACCTGTTTAAAGGTAGGTCAAAAAGTACTTGAGTATCTTCTCTTTGAGGAATCAAACTTACTTCACACAATGATTTTGAACGCTATATAGATTAATTTCCCACTGAAAAATCAGCATGTTCTTGTACCAGCATGTAAATGTGTAATGTTCAGGGAAGAGAACAAAGGTCTCTCGTAATGTTTATTATAAAAAAAAAAAAAAGATTAAAACAGCAGGGAACCCTCACATGACATAGAAGTGCATCCAGCTCAGTTGGATAATCCCATGCGTATACAGAGCTTCAGTGAGATAGTAACAGAATGTCTCATTCAGTATCAGGTGTGCTGCAAAATGTCTCCAAGAGCTGATGCGTTTCATCACCTGGACTTCATCAGATGCCTTTGATGAAGTTCAGGTGGTGAAATGCATCAGTTGGGACTTGGAGACACATTGTTTTTTTTACTGAGTGAGACACTCTCTTACTATCTCATTGAAGCTCTGCATACACATGGGATTATCTAATTGAGCTGGATGCACTTATGTCATGTAAGTGTTCCCTGCTGTTTAACGTTGTTTTTTTTTTTTTATAATAAGCCTATTACACTATGAGAAGCCTCTGTTCTCTTCCCTGAGCATTGCGCACTTATATGCTGGTACAAGAACATACTGATTTGTCTGTGGGATATACATCTATATAAGACTATAGGGGGAAGAAGCATGTTTGGAGAAGAGAATATAAAGTGTTTTTTTCTGCTTGGACCAAAGAAAAAAGAGTAAAGCCTGAATCTACTAAACATTTTACCTGTTAGCATATTCAAAAAAGTATTACAGACAGTGCTCAAGTGTGTTGTTGCAAGTGTACTAATACGGCTAAAATCACCCTAAACATGCTGTGGTTAGGAAATAAAAGCACATTTTTATTTTTGTTTTTAATTGGTTGAGCCAATAACAAACTTGTGTCTTTTTTCCACCTTACTAACTCTGTAACCATGTATTGTTGGCTGAAACTCAATAAGTAGGGATCTTCTTTATTGCGCAAACTGTTGGCACTATATAAATCCTGTATAATAATAATAATATTGTACACTAAATAGTAATGCAGTGTTACTGTATATATTATTTAGTTCATAGCCAGGAATTCCCAGAATCCTCCTGTAATTGTTTCAATGCCCCTGCTAGAAGCCTGCACAGTGTTTGAGGCTGACTTAAAAGCAGTCTGTTTAACGCCTAACTCCCGTTTTCTTTTACTTGAAATACACTGTATTGTCAAAAGTATTGGGACACCCACCGTTACACGCACATGAACTTTAATGGCATCCCATTCTTAGTCTGTAGGGTTCAATATTGAGTTGGCCAACACTTTGCAGCTATAACAGCTTCAACAATTCTGGGAAGGCTGTCCACAAGGTTTAGTAGTATGTCTATAGGAATGTTTGACCAATCTTCCAGAAGCGCATTTATGAAGTCAGACATTGATGTTGAAGGAGAAGGCCTGGTGTCAGGAAGGCTCTGGCAGAGGATGAGTTAAACTCACAGCCTAATCCTGGCTCCACCCTTCTCATCAAGGAAGAGCACTATTTAAGCTGGATCAGCACACAGGTTCAGTGCTGCTTTGTCTTCAGCCTTGGATACCTGTTACCTGTTTACCTGCACTTGTTCCTAGTTCCAGACCCAGCTTGTCCTGACGATTCTCTGATCTCCACCTGCACCGACCTTGGCTTGTCCCGTGACCACTCTTCCTGTCTGCTCCTACTGGCTTATACGTTACCGATTTGGCTCCTGACCCGGCTTGTCTTACTACGCTTCTGTCATTCCCAGATCCATCCATCCTGCCTGGGAAGCTCCTCCTGTTATCCAGGAAACCTACTTCCAGCACCTGCTGCCTGCACAACACCCTGCTCATCGGACTTCTCTGGCAACCTTCACCAGTAGCCATCGTCCGCTTCAAGCAAGACTCCAGGCGCTCGTGCTACTCTACACTCTGGTGTCCCCTGTTTGCACTATCAAGGGTCCCAAGTCGGAGGCGCAAGGGAGGCCTTCCTCACAGTGTCAGGCTCATCTCCAGGTACGTGATACCTGGCTAGCAGTCTCTCCTGTAGATCAACTCAAAGGTGTTCTATCGGATTGAGATCAGGATTCTGTGTAGGCCAGTCAAGTTCCTCCACCCCAAACTTTCTCATCTGTGTCTTTATGGACCTTGCTTAATGCACTGGTCCAAATCCTTTGGTTGAGGGGGTATTATGATGTGGGGTTGTTTTCCAGGGGTTGGGCTTGGCCCCTTAAGTAAAGAGAATTCTTAAGGCGTCAGCATACAAAGACATTTTGGACAATTTCATGCTCCCAACCTGGTGGGAACAGTTTGAAGACTCTTCCGTTCCTGTTCCAACATGACTTTGCACCATTGCACAAAACAAGGCCCATAAAGACATGGGTGAGTGAGTTTGGGGTGGAAATACTTTACTGACCTGCACAGAGTCCTGTCCTAAACCTGATAGAACACCTTTGGGATGAATTAGAGCAGAGACTGCAAACCAGGCCTTTTTGTCCAACATAAGTGCCTGACCTCACAAATGCGCTTTTTAAAGAATGGTCAAACATTCCCATAGACACACTCCTAAACCTTGTGGACAGCCTTCCCAGAAGTAGTGAAACTGTTATAGCTGCAAAGGTTGGGCCAACTGAATATTTAACCCTATGGACTAAGATTGGGATGCCATTAAAGTTCATGTGTGTGTAAAGGCAGATGACCCAATAGTTGTTTTTTTTTTCTAAACAATAGATATTTATTGAATTATAATGGAATACATGTTGTACAAAAAACAAGGGACACATAGCAACAAGTTAATAACAGACCAGCCTTTCAGCATATAAAGCATAGGTGATCATCATAAACTGTACTAAATATCTGCATTGTAATAAACTTATAGGGTACATCAAACAGTTGTAGAAGATATCATTGAGAGCCAAAGACTCCATTTGTGATTAAATTTGGGAACAGAGCTTGTCCTAAGAGCTATACTCTTTTCATATTTGTAGATTAGGGCATTCCAATATGAACGAATGAAAGAGGAATGGCTGCACTTCCCATGGGATGCAATAGAAATTTTTTGGAGAAATGTAAAAAACAAGCACAGGAGGCATTTCAGCTGCAACTAGTTGTTGATATTTGGATAATTATAACACGTGAATTCAATATAATTTTGCTTCAGTTTGAATTCCCATGGTTTTGACAAAGCACGCATAGTTGTGTGAAATGTGTCATCCTTTTGTCCCCTGCCTTATGCCTGTGACATCCTGTGCTTGTTTTTTACATTTCTCCAATAAATTTCTATTGCATATGGGAAGTGCAGCCATTCCTCTTTCATTCATTCATGTTGACTGCAGCAGTGGCAGGGCATGTACCCCAGCAGGAATTTGTTCACTTTCAGCCCAATAGATCCACCCGGAGCAGCGATATCTGGCAGGGTGTTTCAATACTTTTGACAATATAGTGTAGTATGTTTTGGTCAGGCTAGCCCAAATGAACAATTTCCTATACTAATACATGCACCTGCTGTCTGCTTTTAGGACTAAGGGTGTCCACCCTGCGACCCACATGACACATGCAGTCCAAAATGGCCATGAATGTGGCCTAGCACAAAATCGTTTTGTAATTTTTTGTAAAAAAGCTTTTACACTTAGCAATCACATGCGGTCGAAGAAACCTTTGACAGTGTCTATTTACTGGCCTTTATAACTTTTAACCTACCATAGAATAAATTTTCACTCTTCACAACCACACCTTATTTATGTCATTAGTTTTCGGCAGCACCTTTATTTGTGTGCAACTATTTCCAAGGATGAAGCACATGCAGGAAAAAAACTAGAACCAAAATATCTGATGAGCACCTTGAGAATTCATTGGGAATTGTTACTAAAACCATCAAACCAGATTTTGATGTGTTCGGTTATCAAAAACAGTGTCAAATCTCACACTCATTTTTTGTTGCCCTTTTTAACTTATATAATAAAAAATATTAAAAAAATAAAATTACGTTTTTTTACTCAGATAAGTATTATTATCTATATCAGTGATCGTTAACTTGTGATTTAAAGCAATACCACCACACACTACAGTGTTTGTTCCTTGCAGCAGCCTGCACTGTGATTACCCTGTAGGGTTAATACAATATTTTAACACCAGATTGTGCAGCGCTATATTCACCTATGCTTCAGGATGTTCACAACCTCAGATAAACAGCTCAGTGGTAAATCAATTTCATGAATTTAAATAACCTAATAAAGTGCTATGTGCGTTATCTTCACATTCAATGACATAGATGTATTTCAAAAGTACTCTACTCTGTGCAATGAATGTCCTATGTAAGATAACCAAATGATGCAATGCAATTTATATTCAGTGTGGAAATGGTAAATTCTCAAAATAAATTCAATTTACAGCACTAAAATAAATAAATCAATTCATGAAGAGTAAATATAATGAAGTGCCATGTGCAAAATACATGTGTATTCAATAAAGTTCACGTGCTTCACAAAAATGTGCTATTGTGCTTCAAATTTCATGAGTTCTGTTCTCCAAGGTGCAACACTCTGTGCTCCCCTCCTTTGTGTCCTCACTCACCAGAAAGGTAAGTTTGCACCGTTTTGTTTATATAGGATTAAAACTGCTCCTCTTTAGGCTGTCCCCATATATCCTTTATACTGGACATGAAACCTCCTTTACCAGCAATACTCCATCAGTACCCATCATATGCTCACATGTAGAGGGAGATAGAAGCCAAGGCGGGATCCCATAGTGTAATAATGTTTATTAAAAGTATTAAAAACATACAATGTATTACATAAAAAATGCTCACATACACGAGCTACATGCGTATGTAATCCACCAAACGTTATGCATTTCATAGCTCAGAACTAGCCGGACAGAAGTGATGCCAACAAGCTCCACCCAATGTGTTTCATCATTCTGACTTCATCAGGAGCGGAGCCATGATGGTGCTCTCTTTCCCCTATATATCCTGGGCTGTTATTAACATTACCATTGGTTCACTGAGCCCATGTTTAGTGTAATGTACACAGAATCTATCTCCTGCTAAGAAATTATTGTAAAATCAACCTGTTATTACTAATAATAATGTGCACTGTCAAAAAAATACAAACCTGTTAGATTAAGGCGAAAGTGTCTATTTAAACCTAAGTCTGCATTTGAAAGGGGAACCCCATCATTCCAAGGGTTAAAGCTCTTTTGCATTATCTGGGAGGATCACAGTCAAACATATACCAACATTTAAAACTAAATCTACTATTAAAGAGGGACTCCAACTCCACAAAATATAGAAACAAATGTACAACTAACTTTCCAAAAAATGTAACAAAAAAAAAGTAATTTAAAAAATAAATAAATACAAAATCTCTTTATTTGGGAGAATTTCTCCATTTAAAGGGATCCAGGCTGGTTTATAAGCAGGAATCCGTAGTCCCACTTAAAGGGGGACTCCACCCATAATAATTTCTTAAAGGAAGTTAAACTTAGAACACATTTGTATTGGTCTACATATGTTGTACCAATGAGGAACTCCGTGCTGCTAACGCCAGTTAGGGGAACTCCAAATTTTAAATTAATTAATATTAAACTTTAAACACATATAATACTAGGAAGCTGACTCCAGGCAGGGGAAGGATATATACCAATATTAAATTTTAGCTAAATGTTATTTGCTATTTCAAGGGGATCAGTGGTCCCCATTTGCACTTAATACACATATAAAAACATTTAAATTCAAAGTTGATATTATTTAAACGTTTTTTTTTTTTTTGTTAAACCAAATTAGGGGGAACTAGGGCAACCTATTTATTATGCTTCACATGCCAGTTGCTATCAAGAGGAAATCAGATATTCTAGGGGAGGATATATTTCAACGGCAGATAAGAATGTCAAAGTAAGACTCCATTTCTGCTTGTGTAGTTTTAGCTGTCAATAATTAGTTGCCCCCCCCCAAAAAGCCTATACCTTACTCGTATGAAAATCTTAAGGAGGAACCCCACCTCTCTTTCTTTATATCAATAGTAACTGTCCAAGGGGAAAGCCCCAACTTACATACTGTTAAAAGTCTAACAGTTTACATCTATAGCAATGTTGAGACCTCCCGGGACCAACATTTCTAATACATATCAATGAATTTATTCACTTGGCGCAGCAATATTATTCATTGATTTATCACTAGTGTTTTTTGTTCGGCACTGATTGTTTGCAGCCTTGTGCACACTATTTCATTATTTCTAATTTAGGGTTTGCGCTGATTATTACCACTGTATTTCTAGCCACTGTATTTCTAATACATAGATCCAGTGGGTTTCATTTTTTTGAAACTTCCCTCTTTATATTATTGCCTCTCCAGTGATCCTTGATTTTATCTATCTATATCCCATGGCATATCTCTGCCATGATGTTCTCTAAAGTGCCTGGATAGGTTACGTCCTCTTAATCCAATTTTTTAAATTTTATCTATATGCTCACCTATGCTTTTGGATAGGATAATCACAGTGCAGGCTGCTGCAGGGAACACACTATAGCGTGGAGTGGTATTGGTTTTATCTTTACAGCATCTACTAATTTGTTTACATACTGCAGCTATGGACATCTTTGAGTATATGAAAGGTAGAAACATAAAAGTAGGGGATGTTTTTGATAAGCACAACACAGAGAAAGAGTACAATGTAGAAGCAAATTGAAACACGTTATGCAAAAATAAATTGGTGGGATATAGCTATACTGGAGATGTATGTAGCAGAACAAATTATGCCACATAGATTAGGGTGGGATGTAAACTCCAATGATGGTCTATGGGATAAAGAACTAATGGATGACTGGTACACATTTTTTAATAGCTGTGAATTAGAACTGATGATAGTCATCATCAAGAGAAGACAACATAAATTAAAAGGAATGGAAAGTAACATTTTGGAGTTAAAGGAGCAATTATTGCCATTTGAAAACACTGCAGAATATAAGGACAGAGCTGCGGCTTTACATGAGTCCATTGGGAAATAGGATTCTGACATAAAAAAGAGAAAACAAAAAAGAATCAGCAGATCTACAAATGGCAGAATGAAGAGATAGAAGAAAGTGTATCAGTTCTAGGAACAACAACTACATCCACATCCTTAATTGAATATTAAAGAAGAGAAAGGGATTGCATAGGAGAAACCAGTCTCCCACCCAAGAAAATTGGACTTTAAAGGATGTAGAGTTGTCACAAATGAACGAGCACATCAAATTATAATCATTTATATAACAAATATATTTTATTAACATACAAAACAGATAAAAAAGTTATTATAAAATACATAAAGATTATAAACCCAAAACAGCTCAAAGGGTTTATTGTACCATCTGTTATATTATTTGCTGTTAGAAAATATGGTCAGGAGGTCTAACGCATTTTGCAGAACAATTTGTTCACACGTCACTTCCTCAGAGTCCCTCCATATTAGCCAAGTTAATAATATAAACTTGAAAGAAAAAGAAAAACAATGTAATGTAAAAAACGGCTTGAAATTGTATCACTTTTATCACCCAAGGGACCCTATAATAATATTTACCCCAAAACTGCATCGGCAAATCTTCATCCCCAAAGGGCCCATGAGTTTCCAGTAGTCAACATTAACCAAATAGGGCAGGATTTCCACATCTCTATAGATTAGTGATGTCTATATCATGTATCTTCATCGGGGGGTACATTACCCTGCATCGACCACTACTGTTTGCTACACACCACTGGGAGCTGCTTCCAGCATCCCATCCCGCAAACCATCTATTTAACAGGGTCCCACCAGAAGTGACACGGCCAAGGTACTGCCTATTGCATCACTTTTGACGCGAGCGCCATGTAAGTTTGCTTGCGAACGGACCAGCGTGGACCGCACAAAGAGTTAATGATGTGGATGAAATAATATCACTGATAGATTCAAGAGAATCATCAGTGGATATAGAAGAGGAAGAGAGGGAGAAAGAGGAGTGGGGCACAGTTACACACAAAAAACATATTTACAGTGGTAAAGGTAATAATAATGTACAGTATAAAAAGGAAAGTAGGAGGGACTACACTACACAGAACAGACCAGCATATACACCTAGGAATGAGACATGGGATTATCACAGACCAAATCAGGGACAGTACACACCTGGAAAAACCCAATACCCCCCTACACAAGGAGGAGCTTACCACAACAAATATGCCCCATTGAGGGACTACAGTTCAGGAGTGATAGACGGGGGGAGGGGGGTTCAAAAGGATTATGGAAGAAGACCACCCCCTCCAAAATGAGCCACACAGATACCAAACATTGGACAAAGGGAATAGGGAACAGACACATTGTATAGGGGAGAGACAAACAGGGAATCACTATACAAGGCCCAGCAGAAACTGGATAGAAAGAAACAAACACGAGGGAGTAGAGGAGGAAAAAAGAAAAAGAAGGAGAGAAGATTAGGAGAAGGGTTGTTCAATCTAAATGGGGAAGCATTTACCACAGAAGAACTCAGAATTTTGGATTTAGGGCTAAAATTTGCATCAGACACCAATGTCAAGAAATTTGAGGTATACATTAATGTACAAAAAATCATCAGGAAACTTTTGCCTAAATAAGTTTTTTGCCCAAAAAAAAGACAAAAAAAAATTACTGACATAACAGCATATAAACATAGTATTAATTCTTCCTGATGTTGCTTGAGTAATGCATTGCAGTCCAGCATGGCATACATCACATCCGGTTTGCGGTAAACAGTAGCGTGGAACGCGGAAGTAAGGAACGGTCCGCAGCGGTTCCCTGTTTCTTTTATACTGCCTGTTTCCAAGTACCTGAGAGGCACTAATAAATGTGAGTTGCTTATTTTTGATTTAAATAAAAAATACTGCACCATGAGTTCTTTTTACTGTAATTTTTGAGCCACCTGGATCTGAGCCATCCACCTAGGAGCATTTTGAGCCATCCAGTCAGGAGAACCCCATCTCTGTATCTTCACCTAGGAGAAGGGTGTCGCTGGAAAGATCTGTTATAGTTCTAACTGCACTATAGGTACTTTTAGGCACCCATTCACAACACATGTATGGTTTACCTAAGAAGGATATAGCACCTGAACTTTATTTTTTTTCCCCCATCTGGTCAAGTTTACAAGATTGCACTATCACCTATATTTAAACAGTTTTTTTTTGCACGTTTGCACAAATTACTAAGCACGTTTTGGTGATTTTATATATATTGAGGCTATGATTTTTATGATTTATAATTGATTGCATTTGTGTGTTAGCACCTCATTACTTCCTTTATGTCCTTTTAAGTCTAGCTTACTTAAATTGAGAGCAGCTTCACATTTTTTTGTTCACCCTTAAGGGAGGCACCAACACTCTCTACATTGACTTCCATATAAACATAGTAGACTAAAAAATAGTTATACTTTTAACCCTAAACAAGCTTGAAGGGAATACTTAAATGTTTTTAAAAGAATGGTAGAGGAGGACATAAAGACATTGGAAATAAATAGGAGAAAAGACAAGAAGGGGACATTATAGAAAGTTATAAAGAAAATCGAGGAAAGAAAGAATGCCATAATACGCCCAGTGGACAAAAAAGGGGGACTTGTAATTGGGGATGGGCTCAGGTATGTTCAGATCATACAAACAACTAAATAACCCAAGCACTCACTCTGGGATTTTATAGGCGTGCTGCTATCCTCATATGGGGAAACGCCAAAGACTGAAATCACAAAAGAAAGGAGGCGCAAGAACCCTTGGACACCTTTAAAACTTATTTTGATTGCCAAAAACATACTCACAAACATGAAGAGTAAAACTGCATAAAATAAGTCTACCTCAATGTGGAAAGAGCATATCCCTATGTTAGAACCGTTGACGCATTTCGGAAGACACGCTCCCTTCCTCAGAGCTCAGATTTGGACTTCTTAGTAATTTTTCCCCTTGGAAAATTACCATTGATATCAAGTAAAATAGGTGGGGTTTCATATGAGTAAGGTAAACTAATTATTGACAGCTAAAAACTAGACAAGTAGAATTGGAGTCTTACTTTTACATTCTTGTCTGTCTTTGAAATATATCCTCCCCTAGAAAATAAGATTTCCTCTTCATAGCAACTTGCATGTGAAGCATAATAAATAGGTTGGCCCAGTTCCCCCTAATTTGATTTAACCAAAAATGCCCCTTTACATAATAGCAACTTTCAATTTAAATGTCTTTATATGTGTATTAAGTGCAAATGGAGACCATTGATATCCTTGAAATAGCAGATAAAGTTTAACTAAAATTCAATATTGGTATTTATCCTCGCCCTAGAGTCATCTTACTAGTATTATATGTATTTAAAGTCTGATATTAATTCATTCAAAATTTGGAGTTGGAGTTCCCCTTAACTGGCGTTAGCAGCATGGAGTTCTCCATTGAGATAACATTTTTAGTCTAATATAAATGGTGTTGTGCTCTAAGTTCAACTTCCTTTAAACCTCCTTTTTTAATTGTTTTTAAAGTTTTTTGAAAAGTTGGGGTCCCTCTGTAATAGTAAAATGTTTTACATTTTTTTTGGAAAGTTGGAGTCCCTCCTTATAAGTAGATTTAATTTTAAATGGTGGTATATGGTTGACTGTGATCCTCCCAGATAAAGGAAAAGAGCTTTAACTCTTGGAATGATGGAGTTTCCCCTTTAATAGCAGATTTGTGACAGTGCACATTATTAATAGTAAAACAGGGTGTTTTATAATGATTTTTTAGCAAGGGATAGATTCTGTGTACATTACACTAAACATTGGCTCAGTGAAACAATGATAAGGGTTAATAACAGCCCAGGGTATAAAAAGGGCAGAGAGCACCATCATGGCACCGCTCCTGATGACGTCAGAGTGATGAAACACACTGGACGGGGCTTGCTGGCGCAACTTCCGCCTGTCTCGTTCCGAGCATGTACGCAAGCATTTTTATGTGAATAGAACATTGTATGTTTTTAATACTTTTAATAAACGTCATTACACTATGAGGTCCCATCTTGGCTTCTATCTCCCTCTACATGTGAGCATATCATGGGTACTGATGGAGTATTGCCGTTAAAGGAGGTTTCACATCCAGTATAAAGGATATATTGGGGCAGCCTAAGGAGGCGCTGTTAAAATCCTCCATAAACAAAGCGCTGCAAACTTACCTTTGTGGTGAGTGGGGACACAAAGGAGGGGAGCACAGAGTGTTGCACCTTGGAGCACAGAACTCATGAAATTTGAAGCACAAGAGCACATTTATGAAGCATGTGAAAAGTTTTTAAATTACACATGTATTTGTACATGGCACTTTATTATATTTACTGTTCATGAATTGATTTATTGATTTTAGTGCTGTAGATTGAATTTATTTGAGAATTTAGCATTGTGTTGCACCATTTGGTTTTCTTTGCATAGGACAATCATAGCACAGAGTAGAGTACATTTGAAATATATCTATGTCATTGAATGTGTAGATAACGCACGTAGCACTTTATTAGGTTATTTAAATTCATGAAATTGATTTACCAATGAGCTGTCTATCTGAGGTTGTGAAGATCCTGAAGCATAAGTGCATATAGCGCCGCACAATCTGGTGTTAATAACTTTACAAAAAAAGATATAAAGGAGGTCATGGGACTTTGAGTGAGGCCACCCACTTTACCAAAGTAGATATATATAGTACATATGTTGACAAGTTGGTTAGAGAATTAAAACAGTACAGCAAAAATAAATGCAAAAAAACAAAAACAAAACAATTCCTGAATGAAGAAAAAATATATGTATTTGAGAATTGACATATAACAATTCATGATAGATACAGTACATACATAATACAATTACATGATAATATATATAAGAAATAAATACATGATTGATATAGACATCATGAATAAAACCACTTGGCAAACTGACGTGTTTCGCGGAACCCTATCCGCTTCTTCAAGAGTATAATGCAAAGAGATCTAAAAATCAGTATCTACCAGCTTCTTCAAAAGTATAATATTTTTATTTTTTTATTTTTTTTTTATTTATTTATTTATTTTTTTTGGAACCATTCATTATTTTCATACATGTTTTCATTTATTTCGATTTTTAGATCTCTTTGCATTATACTTTTTAACCACTTTACCACTAGAGCATTTTGCTGTCTTATGTCTGGGCCACTTTTTGCGATTCGGCGCTGTGCAACTTTAACTGACAATTGCGCGGTTATGCAACGCCGTACCCAAACGAAATTTACGCCTTTTTTTTCCCCACAAACAGAGCTTTCTTTTGATGGTGTTTGATCACCTGTGCGATTTTTACTTTTTGCGCTATAAACAAGAAAAGAGCGTTTATTTTGAAAAAATAACAATATTTTTAACATTTTTTTATATGAAATTCCCCCCAAAAAAGATGTAAAAACCAATTTTTTTTAAATTTTTGGCCAATTTGTTTTCTGCTACCCATGTTTGGTAAAAAAAAAGCGCAATAAGCCTATTTTGATTGGTTTGCGCAAAAGTTATGGCATTTACTAACTAAGGGAAAGATTTCTGTCATTTTTGATGTTTTTTTTTTTAACGAGTAATGGCGGCGATCTGCAATTTTTTTTGCGGGACTGCGACATTGCGGCGGACAGATCGGACCCTTGACTGACATTTTTGACACTTTTGGGGGTACCAGTGACATTACTGCAGTAATCAGTGCTATATATATGCACTGTTACTGTAAAAATGACACTGGCAGGGAAGGGGTTAATTTTATTGGAGAGGGAGGGGTTAATGTATGCCTGGTGCTTACTGACATGTGGGGGGGGAGGTGACTGAGTGAGCCAGGGACAGATCGGATGTTCAGCTATGCTGAACACTCCGATCTGTCACTCCCTGTCACTTAGGAGATCCGCCCGCTCTGCTTACACAGGCGGGCGGATCTCCAAACTGGATTCCCCGACGATCGGGGCAGAGCAGCGGCGATCGCCGCCGCTCCTCCCCTGGCCCGACTCCCGCTGTGAATGAAAACAGTGGGAGTGCGCCTCCGGCGGCGCGCGAGCGCCGCCTACAGGGGAGGAGTCTAGCGACGTAGGTCTACGTCGCTAGACGAAAATAACGAGCCACTGTGCCGCAGTAGCAGCACAGTGGCCAGAGGTAAAGAGGTTAAGAAGCTAGTAGATACTGATTTTTAGATCTCTTTGCATTATACTCTTGAAGAAGCGGATAGGGTTCTGCGAAACGTGTCAGAATGCCAAGTGCTTTTATTCATCATGTCTATATCAATCATGTATTTATGTCTTATATATATATTATCATGTAATTGTATTATGTATGTACTGTATCTATCATGAATTGTTATATGTCAATTCTCAAATACATATATTTTTACTTTTTTTTTTTTTTTGCATTTATTTTTGTATTGTTCTATTTCTCTAACCAACTTGTTAACATATGTACTCTATATATCTACTTTGGTAAAGTGGGTGGCCTCACTCAATGTCCCATGACCTCTTTTATATATTTTTTTGTATACATATTTAGGGATGGAGGCCCCCCACTGTGGTTGCTCCGGGTCACTAAACTGTTTTTAGATGGTGTTAATAACTTGTGATCTGCCTGACTTTTCTGCTCATCCTTATGGTTAGTGTATTTTATGTGTGACCCAAGACATTTTCTCTTCTTCCAATGTGGCCTATGAAGGTCAAAAGGTTGGATACCCCTAGTATACACTATATGTAGCATCAGCTACATACTGTATAATATGCAGTTCTGTGTTCTGGCAGTGGTTCAAGGACTTCCCGTTTGCAGTCGGAACAAAACTGCTCAGCCATTCATGTTATAACTGAATACAAAGAATTATCTGGTTGACTGAGGTGGAGAAGCAGGCGGATAACAACACAATTTCCACTTTAGCCAATCAGGGAAAGCCTTGTAATCATTGATAAAATACAAAGCTTTTATTTTGGTAGCAGATTGGAAGTCCCAATACAGCTGCCAAAACACATACAATTTATACTGCATGGACAGAAGGTGCATGTTTTAGTAAAGGAAATAGTTATTTTGGGCTAGTTTGGCCAGTAAAAGTGAGCATGGAGTTAAGCTTTAAATGCAATAGGGTATCCTGGCATAATCTTTAGTTTTAGTGCTCTTGGCTTTTCATTGTTTTACTCATGGTTTTTCTCATTAGATTGGGACTTAATTTGGGAGTATAGTAAAGGAGAAACCTCTCCACTAAGAACTCACTTTGAAACTGGACCTGGCAACTTTCTGCTTCTACTTCAATATAGTGTAACTAAAATCTGCAATACTTTACACTTCAGCTCCAGCAATGCAACATCTGTGAGGTCCCTTACCCATCTGGATTGGCTAGTTCGTTCATCTCTGCATTGAGGCACCAATGCCAAGAACATAAGCTAAACTGTACAGCCGAATGTACATTCTAAAGCAGGGTACAAGCAGGCAGGTATGCTTTTTTTATTGCAGAAGAAACATATCATGCAATAAATAGCATCTCTAATAAATAAAGTGCCTCTTTGCAGTTTTTTTTAACACGTTAGTTCCAGTTTAATTCTGTTGATCTGTGGTTTGTGAACCTTTTCTGCTGCTTCATGAATATTTCCCCACCAGTTATCATGAAATTGCTCATACATGAGGAAGTAAAACCCTGCTCCTTGACTAAGTTGGCCAACCTCACAAAGAATTTCAGAGAACAAGGCAAGTTATGTCAATAATAGTGATGGGCCAAACTCCCCTGTGTTCAGTTCAGCAGAGGTTGACTGAACTTCAAAGAATTTCAAATGTCAAATTGAACCCATTGAAATTGATGAGAGTAAAATATGTCAAATAAAATTTGGCGGCTTTCTGGGCTAATATGCAAGAGGGTGCCAAAAAATAGCACAGGGAGGCGGGCACTGCCCTGGGGAACATGTACCAGAGCAGTGGGGGTTTTTTTAGCAATAAACAAAGACAAGCATTTTTTTCCTGTAGCACATGCAACAGGTAGAATGAGTGTGAGGTCCCACTAGAAATGCATCCCAGACCCCTAATCCAAGCATTCTTTCATCACAAGTGACAAGACCCATACCAGACTCTTTATCCAAACATTCCTTTATCACAATCCAAGTGTTTCATCACAAATTACATCATTGGGGGAGCCTCGACGACATCAGTTGTGATGAAACGCATAGGGTGGAGCCATTGCTTGTGATGTCGCCGCGCACTCTGAAACCGTGATGTGGTTGATTTGATTCCTGGGACTGGCCTTTTATTATTGATGAGGGCTTGTCATATTTTATACCTTTGTGAGTACCTAGTGATTAATTTTAATAAAATGTATATAATGCAGTTTCCCACTATGTGGCTTTCCTGGCCTTTTTCTTCTTCATGATTCCACTATGTTTGTCTATGGATGTTATATACGTGAGGTTGCAACCAAATCCAGTGGAGCCTTTTAATCCTGAGCAGGAGACTTGACTCTTTCTTTTATCCATTTGCTCTGGTAAGAGCTTTATTGCACCATAGGTGGTGGAATATATGAGGTGTTGGTGCTCTCAACTATTATCAACACTGTGGAATTCATTGTTTTGGTTCAGTGTAATATTACATTTTTGAGGTCAGTGTAATTTATCCTGTTGCGTCATTGGTCAGTGTACACCTCCCCCTTCCCCATTACATTGGTGGTTAGTGTAAATTCTCACATTATTCATTCACTGTAAGTGCCCTGACTGTCCTCTGGTCACTGAGCTTCTGGGGCCCTTTAAAACGCAGGGGCAGCCCCTATCTGTAATGGACCACATGATCCCAGAGGCTGCACAGCTGATGTCTACCACCATCAGTGACCTAATCCTATAATTTTAGAACATGCAACTACAATGCACTGGTGTGCAAGTACTGGTAGCCCATTATTGCTGTATCCTTCTGGGGGCCCTAGTTTAGAGACCATGCAGGCCCTCTTGCATACAGGGATTCTAATGATCAAGGACACATATCATCATAGTGGAATTATACTAAACCTATGATTGCATCATTGCATCACCAGAGCCAGACAGAAAAGGAATATGCATACCAGCAGAGTTAGGGCTTTTTTAAAACAGGTGGTAATCTTACCACTTTCTGAAAAATGAGTTGTAATGGATTGCTTGTTGGAGTGCAGTGTAGAAGTGACTGGCAGGTATCAGACTTTCTTTTTGGTTCTTTTTTAAGAAATGCAGAATGGCAATTTTACTTTGCGGGGCAGAATCACAACTACGAGCCAAGCATGTGCTGGGGAGACCTATTGATCTCGGTGGATAAGTTTGACAGGCAGTGCTGTTTGTCAAACTCTGCAGCCCAAATTTAAAATGCTACGGCTGCAAAGCATCGCATCTGGGGTATACAGTATGTGCAGCACCGTCAGGCTGTTGTATTAGAATTTAGGGGAGTAAAAGTGATAAAACCACAGCTCAGCTGCCTGTTTTTACTGCCCCCTGACTTAACCTTAATATCATTATCAGAATACTGACACTGAAAATTTAAAGGAATAAACACATTCTGACTGTCATTTCCAGAAAAAAATTAAACAAGCAGTGCTTGTGAAATAATACAGTTAATACTTCCTTGTCCCTCTGCCTCTACCACTGTTCTTCTCTCTCTTGCAGAACTATTGCTGCCTGAAGAATTTTATGCATTCAACACTTTTGAATTATCTGATGCCTGGTCCTCCCTTGTGGTCTGTGGTTCCTTTCACCAACCAATTAAATGACACAGTGGTGTTCAATTCACCATAGACTGCAACCCAGCTACAGCACTACTTCTTCGACATCACAAGTGTTCGGCCTTGTCATGCACCCCATTTATTGTTCATGGCCATTTTGCTGCCAGAAGAACAATAGAACAATAACCTCAGCTTGGAAGCAAACATCCCCCCTGACTGGTCTCTCTTCATTCAACATCTTAACACGCAAACACAATTTGAACTGATGTTTGCTGTTAAGAACAGCAAATGTGCAGCTTTCTGGAAATGGTGGAGTGTATGGATGAACCAACCGGCATGTATGGTGTTCCTTTTAACTCCTTCATTGTCCTTTTACTGCCCGGGATACTCTCATACAGGTATCAAACAGAGATCTAGCGATACCACACTGGAACTTCCCAATTGCTGTTCCATTTTGACTCTTACTGGTTTACCCCCTAAGATATGTTTCCAATATATATGAGTCATATGCCTGCTCTACCCAGTTATGTTTTAATGCAATTTTCTGATTTTTGTGACTCATATGCAAATATTGTATAATCTGTGTCATTTTTGTAATGGTTATCTGTTTTTGGTGCTTGTGCACTTTGTACCTTGTTCCTAAAATTCCAATAAAAATTACAGTTAAAGAAAAAATTACACAGTGGTAGTCGGTGGAGGGAACCAAACCAGTTGGTGGTAGGCAATGCTTTAGAGGCACCTGATCTTGGCAATGGTAGAGGCTAAAGGCCCGTACACATGATAAGAAAATCTGTAGTGAAAATTCATCCGACGCCCGATCTGCCGATTTTCGGATTGTTAGTATGGTGCTTTCGACAGCCGGCTCCGACTTTTCGGCCGACAAAATCCTGATGTGCAGGCTATATAATTTTTGTTGTCCGTCAAAACAACGTCCGATTTTCGTCTCATTAGTACAGTTTTTGACGGAAAAAAATCTTAAGAGCAAGACTAGGCATGCTCAGAGACGAAAGAACACATACAAAACAATCCAGCACATGACATCACTTCTGAAGTAGAATTCTGTTGTATGGAAAAATTCATATGAAAATAACCCCTTCACTTTCCACATCAGACTAGCATGCCACAAAAAACGGACGACAGATCGTTCGATAATCTGATCGTGTGTACAGGGCTTAAAGCGGAGTTCCAGCCTAACCGCACACTCACCTGTCCCACGGTCCAGCAATGTGCCATCTTCTCCCTCTCTGCTCTGTGGCGCCGGCATCACTGATGTGGGCACCCAGCTGTGACAGTTTGCGGCTTCACAGCCGGGTACGCACTGCGCATGCGCGAGTTGCGCTATGCGTCGTGATTGGCCGGCAATCTTCTGGGACCTCTGACATGTCCCAGAAGATTGCAGGGAGGGAGGGAGAAAGGAGAACTTCCGCTCAGGGTGCCGCGGCGCTCCGAGCGGAAGTAGGAGCGGGTACATGTCAAAACTAGGTACCCGCTCCCCCCCACAAAAATGACATGCCAAATGTGGCATGTCAGGGGGTTAGGACTATTTAAAGCGGAAGTTCCACTTTTGGGTGGAACTCCGCTTTAAGACTGGTGTTAAAAGCAGAGTGTGTTATTTTACAGGCATTGCTTTTTTTATTTAGGTATTTATTTATTTTCACAAGCAGAGATGCTTTAGCTATGTATTTGAACATTGAAAATTCAAATTCGTCTACTCACCCAAGAATTCATAGCACTAGCACATGAAACTGCAAGTAGGAGAGGTACATAAGACATTGAGGCTAGCTGAAGTTAGAAAGATTTGCTTTGGTCTGCATAGTTTTTTCTTAACAATTTCAACAAAGTCTTATATTGTTTAAAAATGTGTGTTCCAAAAGATTATGACAATGATCCATTGGCTAATAAGACTCTAAGATGACCAATGCATTTTGTGCTGCTTTGCAGAAGGATCTACCCATATAATCTAGGAGTTAAATTCAGACTGTGAGTGATGGTGAATTGTTAATTGCATTTTTACATTTGCACAGCCTCTTCCTTTCCAGTTGCCCAGCTTCAGGTAGTTTATTTAAAGTTTTATTTCTGACAAGAGCCTGACTTTAGTTACTTTTCAGGCAGAAATGAATGGCATTGGCTGCAACAATATCAATATTTCATTGGATCTTTGTTCAGCCCTGTTTTAGCTTTTCTTAATGGTGCACTTTACCAGCCAGTTTTGTCATACATCATTAAACAGAAGCTATAGTACTCCTGCCCTGTTCCTGATTTACTGTAGACAGTAATGTTTAAGATCGCATTAAACACCACACATACTTTCAGCTATTTGAGCAACATCATAGTAATGAACAGTCAATAGTCATTCTAAATTAGTACCCTTTGGAGCTTTTATTACTGAATCAAATAAGTATCCTTTTGTACTTTCAGTAGCGGAGGCCCTAATGTCATATAATGAATTTAGAATCTAATCTAAACTTCAAAGGTTTTTTTTTTATCCATTGACTCCTAAGTCGAACTGTGCAAAATGTAAAATACCTCTGAAAATCAGAATATTTAGAGTCTATCATTTAATAAGAGTTGAAAATGAATCTTTGCTAAGGCCCCAAGCTTTGAAAGATTTACTTGAAAACAATAGATATGAAGTGTCACGGTGACACTGCACTGACGCCCTGTTAATGTATCTCTCAGTTTGAATATTGTATAGGCTCAAGAGTCTCCTAGCAAGTCTTCTAAAACCACATATTAAATAAATGGATAGCTATGAGGAATCTGCAGATAGCTTGGAGGCATTGCAATGGTAAAAAGAAAATCAATTTTATAAATCAAATTTTACACAAGCTGAATATTTAAAAGTAGAAGTAAAACATTAA
This sequence comes from Pelophylax lessonae, assembly GCF_965119305.1. Lineage (NCBI taxonomy): Eukaryota > Metazoa > Chordata > Amphibia > Anura > Ranidae > Pelophylax > Pelophylax lessonae. The sequence goes on from NC_138770.1 coordinate 585,488,700, forward strand.
TGTTCCTATACAAAAAAACAAGCACTATTATGCTACACATCTTTGCCATTGCTCCATGGTCAACGCAACATGCCTATAATATCTGGACAAGAGATTGAGCACAGCTGGATTTACCCAATTCATCCTTGCTCCTCAGAGTGACCCCTTAATAAGCAATTGCTTGGGTGGCTGAGGGCATTGCTATATGTCATCAATCTCAGGAGAGATTCTCCTTTTCTTTCCCTTTTCCTCCTCTAACTAATATTTTGTATAACCCTGCTGTTCTAGATAGCCTCTCTATCCCTAATACGTTACCTTGGGCTGTTCCAACTCCAGACATGATGGACATCTGAGGACTTATGTACTAGAAATTACTTTCCTAAAGTTCCCTTTTTTTTCCTTCTTGCAAATCAAAAATGTATTTTCCACTGGCTGTCCCTTCCTTAAAACGTAACTCCACACTCTCCCCTGGGTGATCTATATACATTGCAAGGGTTATAACAACCTTGCAGATTCCTACCTTTTGTTATTCTGAGGAAATTACCATTTGTTCCTCTGTACCTCTGTGCTGAGTGGGTCTAATGGGAGTGGATTTATAATTATCAATCAGCTGTGCAGCTGCAGAGCACTAATGAGGAAATCTGCATCCATTTAGATGTGTTCCTATTGGGAGTATCTCACCAAAAATGACATTTATGTTGCAGGGGATGCCAGAAATCTGACGTGTATCTTAGTGCAGACTTCTGGGAAAATTGGTGAGCCAATCACACAAGCAGGAAATGATGTTTCAGGTGTGTGGTCAGTACACATTCTGTGTACAGATCAGCTCCAGGTAGCCATAATGCATTTCATTTTCAGAAAACTACAGCAGCTGCAGATCGAAAAAAAAATGTAATTTTTAGTAATATTCAATTACAATATGACTTGTATCGCAGTGGTATACGCTATATCATTTTTTCTTTATTTGCTATTTTTTCCCCCACAAACGTGTAATTACCCTTCAAAGTAGAACCCCAGAATATCATTTACTAATCTTAAATCTGCTCCCTCCTCCCTCGTATCACCTATATTAAGAAACCTGTGGAAGAAAGATGCATATACTTACCCATTCTCAGTTCACTCCTGTCCCATGATTCCCTGTTTTAGCCAGTGCTGGCTACAGGGAAAAGGAGAGAGAGCTCGACAACGGCTGGAATGCCTAAGCAGTGATGTCACCAAAAGGTTTAATTCATTGTCTGCACTCCCTTCTCCCCTCTGAAGCGGCTGCTAGCTGACAGAAGGGAGCCAATCAAATGATTGGCCTGAAAATAGGTAGGTTTATGGTTAGTTAGTATAGGTATTAGGAGAGGGGTGAAAGCAGTTTTAATATTAGTTAGTGATATTCTGGAATTCTACTTTATGTTGGAGCCTTCTACACTTTTTAACCACTTAAGCCCCGGAAGATTTTACCCCCTTCCTGACCAGGGGGTATTTTGCGATTCGGCACTGCGTGAATTTAACTGACAATTGTGCGGTCGTGCAACGCTTTACCTAAACTAATTTGACATCCTTTTTTTCCCACAAACAGAGCTTTCTTTTGGTGGTATTTGATCACCTGTGCGATTTTTTGATCATGCGCTATAAACAAAAAAAGAGCGACAATTTTGCAAAAATAACAATATTTTTAAATTTTTTTCACATGAAATTCCCCCCCAAAAAAATGTAAAAATCAAAATTTTTTAACATTTTAGGCCAATTTGTTTTCTGCTACATATGTTTGGTAAAAAAAATTTGCAATAAGCGTATTTTGATTGGTTTGCGCAAAAGTTATTGCGTTTACTAACTAAGGGAAATATTTTTGTCATTTTTATTTAATTTTTTTAACGAGTAATGGCGGCGATCTGCAATTTTTTTTGCAGGACTGCGACATTGCGGTGGACAGATCGGACCCTTGACTGACATTTTTGACACTTTTGGGGGTACCAGTGACATTACTACAGTAATCAGTGCAATACATATGCACTGTTACTGTAAAAATGACACTGGTAGGGAAGGGGTTAACTTTATTGGAGAAGGAGGGGTTAAGTGTGTCCCTAGGGGAGTGCTTCTAACTGTGCAGGGATGTGGCTGTGTGTGTAACAGCAGAGATCAATGGTCCTACATAGCAGGACCGTATGATCTGTGCTGTTACACAGGGGAGAATGACAGGCGACTTTGTTTACATTAGCCGCCTGCCTTTCTCCCTCTGTAACTGACAATCGAGAGTGACCGGCGGACATCGGTTCCGCCGGTCACACACACAGGGATCAGAGTGAGCGAGTGAGGGCGGGAGCGCGCCTCCGGCGGCGCGCGCTCGCCCCCTATTGGCTCGCAGGCTAGTGACGTACCGGTATGTCACTTTGCCTGCACGGGGCTGACCGCCGCAGTATATATACTTGCGGCGGTCGGCAAGTGGTTAAAGGTCCTTCCCAACCACATATGATTACAGACTTGTCCAAATTGATCCAAACTTCTTTTCATTTTTTTTTTCCCCCAAAAAGAAACTTATTTTCTATTGACATTGGATTAACTTGTGTATACAAGGAAATGTGAACACACTTTCCAGTGTTTGATCCCTCTACTTGTATTGAATAGAATTTGAAAGCCTGCTTACAAGTCTTTACTTTGTATTATTCATAAAGAGAATATACACAAAATCCTTATGGTTTGGTATAAAACTCCTAAAGTATTGCACTCTTATAATCCTTAAAGAGTAACTCCACTTTATTTAAGAAAATAATATTCCCCTCTGGGCTATTTATTTATATTGAAAAGATTTTAATAAACTTTGTTACAGATTCCTAACTTTTGTAATTCTGAAGAAATAGCTGTTTGTTAGTTTGTCTGTTTCCATGTGCAAAAGGAATGTGAATGGGAGTGATTTTATAATTATCATTCAGCTGCTGCACTTGCAGGGTTCTAATGAGCAAGGTTGCAGGGTCTGCGTCCCTTTAGATGCGATTTCCCTTTTGGGGTATCACATCAAAAATGACATTTTTTGTTGCAGGAGATGCCCAAAATCTGAGTTGTATCTTAGTACAGACTTCTGGGAAAATCAGTAAGCCAATCACACATTACATTTCTGGGGGGCATCCTGCACAGCATATGTGTAGAGAACGCCTTTGAGTTGCCAAATTGCATTGCATTTGCAGAAGATTACAGCACTGCAGTTTACAAAGGAAAGGTTATTTATAATATCATTCCATTACAATACTACTTGTGTCACAGTTTTATTAATTTATGCATGGCATGCACTTTCATTTTTTTACCATCAGCATTGTAATAGCAATACAAACAATAGTTATTTTTAACATTTCAATATAAGATTACTTGGAAAACCTTTCATGTTGTGATTGCTGCCTGTCTGCTATATGTCACAGAGCATAGTGTCACACAATTCAAGGAAGTAAATGTGTGGTGATCTTCATAAAGTAAGGCCGGCCATACCCAGTTCAAATCTCAGTCGGTTCAACAGGAACTGGCAGATATTCAAACCAGGAATGGGCAGGCTGAATGTACCAAGTTATTAGACGGATCAACTTGGGTACAACCAGCCCGCCAGATTCTCTTGCGATTATCGCTAGAAGCTATAGCAGCATAATCACTGTCTTCTCCCGGCTGCCCCCCCCCCCCCCCCCCCACTGACAATTGCTGATTCCCCTGTAAAGAAAGAAATTTGCACTGTGTTTGGCCAGCCTAAGTTTGCAAACTGCAAGATCATTCAGACTAATAGGCGTAGGCTAGGAATAACTGAAATATAATGTGAAAAGAAATATGATTTTACACTTTGACCATGGATTTGCTTTAATTTACAGTATCTCACAGTGATTACACCCCTCACATTTTTGTAAATATTTTATTATATCTTTTCATGTGACAACACTGAAGAAATTACACTTTGCTACAATGTAAAGTATTGAGTGTTCAGCTTGTATAACAGTGTAAATTTGCTGTCCCCTCAAAATAATTCAACACACAGCCATTGATGTCTAAACTACTGGACACAAAAGTGAGTACACCCCTAAGTTAAAATGTCAGAATTGGGCCCAATTAGCCATTTTCCCTCCCCGGTGTTATGTGACTCATTAGTGTTACAAGGTCTCAGGTGTGAATGGGAAGCAGGTGTGTTAAATTTGGTGTTATCGCTCTCCCTCTCTCATACTGGTCTCTGTAAGTTCAACATGGAACCTCATTGCAAAGAACTCTGTGAAGATCTGAAAAAAAGAACTGTTGCTCTACATAAAGATGGTCTAGGCTATAAGACGATTCTCAAGACCCTGAAACTGAGCTGCAGCATGGTGGCCAAGACCATGCGGCAGTTTAACAGGTCAGGTTCCACTCAGAACAGGCCTCGCCATGGTCGACCAAAGAAGTTGAGTGCACGTGCTCAGCATCATATCCAGAGGTTGTCTTTTGGAATAGACATATGAATGCTGACAGCATTGCTGTAGCCTGTCAGTGCTAAGGCCATCACCGCACACTGCATCAAATTGATCTGCATGGCTGTCTTCCCAGAAGGAAGCCTCTTTTAAAGATGATGCACAAGAAAGCCTGCAAACAGTTTGCTAAAGACAAGCAGACTAAGGGCATGAATTATTGGAACCATGTCTTGTGGTCTGATGAGACCAAGATAAACCTATTTGGTTAAGATTGTGTCAAGCGTGTGTGACGGCAACCAGGTGAGGAGTAAAAAGACAAGTGTGTCTTGCCTACAGTCAAGCATGATGGTGGGAGTGTCATGGTCTGGGGCTGCATGAGTGCTTCTGGAAATGGGGATCTACAGTTAATTGAGGGAGCCATGAATGCAAACATGTACTGTGACATACTGAAGCAGAGCATGATTCCCTCTCTTCAGAGACTGGGTCGCAGGGCAGTCTTCAAACATGATAACGACCACAAACACAACTCCAAGACAACCACTGCCTTGCTAAAGAACCTAAGGGTAAGGTTGATGGACTGGTCAAGCATGTCTTCAGACCTAAACCCTATTGAGCATCTGTGGGGCATCTTAAAATTGAAGGAGGAGGAGCGAAAGATCTCTAACATCCACCAGCACTGTGATGTCATCATTTGGGAGTCAAAGAGGGCAAGAGTGGCAACCTGTGAAGCTCTGGTGAACTCCATTCCCAAGAGGGTAAAGGCAGTGCTGGAAAATAATGGTGGCCACACAAAATATTGACACTTTGGGCCCAATAAGGACACTTTCACTTAGGGGTGTACTCACTTTTGTTGCCTGCGGTTTAGACATTGGCTGTGTGTTAAGTTATTTTGAGAGGATAGCAATTTTACACTGTTATACAAGCTGTACACTCACTACTTTACATTGTAGCAAAGAGGGAGATTTACTAAAACTGGAGTACGAGGAATCTGGTGCAGCTGTGCATAGTAACCAATCAGCTTCTAACTTCAGCTTGTTCAATTAAGCTTTGGCAATACAACTTAGAAGCTGATTGGTTACTGTGCACAGCTGCACTATATTTTGTGTGCTCCAGTTCTGGTAAATTCCCCCAAAAGTTTCATTTCTTCAGTGTTGTCACATGAAAAGATATAATAAAATATTTACAAAACGTGAGGGATGTACTTACTTTTGTGAGATACTGTATGTATTTTTTAATGCAAGCAGTGTATTTTTTACCTTCCTATTGTATTTTTTATTAAAGAGCAAACCCATTCTCATTAAGCAGCTGGCCAGATCACATTTACCATTCTTATGGTTCAGATAAACAGACATGTTGACATTCCAACAAATCAGAAGCTCAACATTCACCAGTACGACGCTAGACTGGACAACCTGTTTGTACAGCATAAATTTGGATGTGTCTTTTCTTCATATACTTCACCTTTTCTTTCTCCTTCATATTTTACCAATAAACAGTAAAACAAGAGACCCAACTTGTAATGCACAATATGTGTTCTTTGATTTTCCATTTTTGTTTATCATAGCCTTTGGGTTGTTTTCATTGTATAATATGCTGTCACTTTTTGCATATTCTGATTTAGTTGTTTTTACTCCTCTGCATCATACTGAGCGGGTGTTATTTATGATCAACTCCGCCAGCTATAAAAGGATGAGTGTGTTGTAAAATTAGCATAACTGACACCATTATGTAACTTTTTTTTTTTTTTTTTTTAAGTTTCTGACCAAGCAAATGTGACCTAATTACATAACTTGCCTATAATCTGATCTTGATAACAATCAGTATAAGGCTTAGAAAATAATTGCATCATTTTAACATTTTTCTTATAAATGTATTGTTCAATTTCATATGAAATCCATGTCGATTACAGCCATTGACTCTTAAATGGACAAGCTCCACTGTATGACATTTAATTCAAAGCTGAAACAAAGCAGGTTAGTTAAATGTTACTGAAGTCAGTGGGATTTCTCTAGAGCATTAATTAATCTGGTGTATTATTAATATTACCGCTGCTAATTACCGTGCAATAAAAACTATAGTAATTACCATCACATCTTAACTATTTTAAAGCTGCTTAGTTTAGTACATCTATAGCCCTTTGTACACATATTTGTACAAAATGTTGTCTGTAATTTTAAAGATTCCAGCCTAAGGGAGGTTTCATTTTTCTATTGAAGTCCCCTTGATTTACAGTATGCAATATGTTACAGCTTCCTTATTTGCTCTTTTGGGACGGTTCCTGACAGTAAATCTCTATTAAAATATTCTTCCATATGGTTGCATGAAAATTTTATTGCACTGTGCCTAGGGCTGAAGGTCACAGATGAGTAGCTGCAGTTAAGTATTGCAGTCTATGAACTTGGAGGTACATCTGCTGTGGGAGATGAAGAAAAATTTAAATTTTACTGTCAATATCAGTACTTAGGAACATGCTACATTTGTTTGCTGCAAAAAAAAGCTGATATTGAGGCTTATGGGGTTATTATTTGTAAGATTTATCATAGAGAGTCTGAAGCTGCAGATTTTTAGCTCTGGTTACTTTGACCATAAAATATGATTGAATCCTTAGGTCACTTGAGAGCCTCCCCTAATGTATTTTTCATTTATGAAACATGAAAAATTGATATTCTCCCGTACAGTTGCACGGCCGCTAAGTTATATGATTTCTGACATGTTCCTTTTTGTTCTTCAAAGTGTTTTCTGGACATTACATCAGACACTTGTAAGTGATACACGCTCCGAAAAGGCCTGCAACGGCATAGAAGAGCGTTTTATATAAATGATTAACTTTTCTGAACCACAGGGGCCTTGGAGAACACTACATCCAAAGTTGGCTTATCCTGCTATTAATGGCCGTAGCAAATGTTATCCAAATATTTTGAAACAGGATTTCAGTTCCTATGTAAACTGTTAAGCTGGTGTCTGAATGGTTAATAAAGTTAAATAATGTATAATAGGCTCATTTCAGCAGTTATATAGGAATACTTCCTCTGCTTGTCTAGTCTCCGTTCCGCTGGATTACGATCATCACCGGCTAAAATAAGCCCGTTTTGGTCCACTTTTGAGCAAAAGCCGCAAATGGATTTTGCATCAGTTTCAGACAGAAAGACCGCAAGTAAAAGCCTCATAGTATTTCTATTGAAGCATTTCCATGGTAGAAAGAAAAAACAAACTTAAAGAACAGGCATATCTCTTTACTCGTATTTGGTTTGCTGTTCACCGTATAGTTCCACAGCCTACCAAAACCTCAAACGGCTGTTTAAAATGGAGCAAGAAAGGAAATAGAATTCCTCAGGGAGACATTATGGGTATCCCAGAAAACAGAAAATTAAAGATGTTATACAAATAAATAAAAAAATCATGCAAAAATTATATTTTAAATGTAAAAACAGAAACAGACAAGAGGAATAAAATAACCAAAACATCATAGACAAAAGCTTTTCCATCATTTTTGTAATGAGTTTGGAGCATTGCAAACCGAAATAACCACATAATTACTAATCTGTAAAAAGTTAAAAATAAATAGATAAACCCACTGAATGTAGCATGTATTACTGCAGTCAAACCACAGTACTCTGATATTTGTGCTCTCATCAACTGTCAGATTGCAGCTAATAGAAAACATAGAGATGCGAGAAAAGAATATATAAAAAAAAAAAACTCACTACCTATGAATTTTGAAAATTTAAAGTGGACTTTTTAGTCATTTTACAAGCTCCGTTGAATCATAGCTGTGCCCAGCCTATCGCATTAAGGTGTGCACTCTAAAGTTCAAACACACATGTAGCCTCAGCTGGGAAGTGCTCTGTGCTAAACAGTTTCTTGTTCATTCACAAACTGAAGCATAGTAAACACAGTGTACTATGCTTCAATTATGAATGAGCACAGTGAGTGATTGGCACCAATCACTCACTGTGTTCATTCAAGAAAGGAAGGGGCCTGTAAATGACATATTTACTGGCCCCTTCCCCCTGCTCTCCATCCTAAAACATACCCCTTTGTGCCTGCAGTAGCAGCTGGAAGGAGAGGAGAGGAGTGAAGACAGAAGCTCTGTGGGGGCGCAGGGCCCAGGCAGCAGGGGGAATCTACACCCCTGCAGACCCTGTTTACACCCTGTGTGCATGCCTATGGGATGAATATATTACTGACATGTCACCATAAACAGCAGCAGTATATTTTTTTTTTTTAAAGCTGTACCCTTTATTATTAGCAGACCATGAGCTCCTTTCAATTGACTTTGCCTAGGCTGAAATTGTGTAAATTTTCTCTTCTCACTGATCTCTTAAGCTTCCCCAAAATGTATTATTTTTTCTTCTTGTTCAGTCAGTGGGCAAAACAAAAGAAAGCAGATTCCTCCAGCAACTTTGCGATTTTTTACTGCGTGACTTTAACGGACAATTGCGCGGTCATGCGACACTGTACCTAAACGAATTTCATGTCCTTTTTTCCACACAAACAGAGCTTTCTTTTGATGGTATTTGATCACCTGTGCAATTTTTTGATCATGCGCTATAAACAAAAAAAGAGCGTAAATTTTGCAAAAATAACAATATTTTTCACTTTTTTTATATGAAATTCCCCCCCAAAAAAATGTAAAAATCAAAATTTTTTAACATTTTCGGCCAATTTGTTTTATGCTACATATGTTTGGTAAAAAAATCGCAAAAAGCGTTTACTAACAAAGGGAAAGATTTTTGGTGTTTTTTTTTTTTAACGAGTAATGGCGGTGATCTGCGATTTTTTTTGCGGTACTGCGACATTGCGGCGGACAGATCGGACCCTTGACTGCCATTTTTGGGGTTACCAGTGACAATACTGCAGTAATCAGTGCTATATATATGCACTGTTACTGTAAAAATGACACTAGCAGGGAAGGGGTTAACTGTATTGGAGAGGGAGGGGTTAAGTGTGTCCTAGGGGCGTGTTTCTAACTGTGATGGGACATGTCTCCTATTGTAAAAACAGAGATCAACGGTTCTACATAGTAGAACTGTTTGATCTCCATTTTTACACAGGGGAGAATGACAGAAGGCTTGTTTACATAAGCCTCCCGCCTTTCTCCCGCTCTATCGACGATCGTAGTGTGACCACACGCGCGGATCAGTGGGCGCGCGCTCGCCCGCTATTGGCTCAAAAGCCGGTCCCAGGCTAGCGACGTAGACCTACGTCACTCTGCCTGGCCGGGGCTGACTGCCGCAGTAAATATACTGTGCGCAGTCGGCAAGCTGTTAAAAGTCATCAGCTACAAATACTGTAGCTGCTAACTTTTAATACAAAGACACATACCTGTCCAGGGATCCCGCAATGTTGGCTCCCCACGCCGATTCGTCTATTGGGCTTCGGGTGCAGGCCCTGGCATTGCAAGTAAGGGAAACTGGCAGTGAATCCTTCGGGCTTCACAGCCGGTTACCTACTGCGCATGTGCGAGTCACGTTGCACTTTCTGAATGATCTTCCGTCTCACACAGACAGGTCTCAGAAGGCAGTGGGGGAGGGGAGTAGGAGGGGCAGGATATGACGTAGATCACTGTATATCGATTCTATCAGTAAGTTGGACCAGGTACCTGATCCCCCCTCCCCCCAAAAAGTGCCAAATGTGGCAGTGGAGGAAGGGAGGGAGGGTAGGTGGGAACAAGCAGAGCTTCCCCTTTTAGGTGGAGCTCTGTTTTAAGCTTTTCCAAAAAAAAAAAAAACCTGGAAGCTGATTGGTTCCTTTGCAGAGCTGCACCAGGTTTTGCACTCTCCAGTTTTAGTAAAATAACAGCTGTGTGTGGTTCAATATTTCCGCAACAAAATAGCCTAAATGGGCCATTGGGTTGGGTTCACAGTGTTATGCTTCAATAACTATCCTTCATTGTGGTGGGATATGTTAAAAAAAAATAGTGCATGCACTTTTTTGGTGCATTTTAGTGCGTTCGATGGCCCATTCAAATGGACACATCTGCACACAATGTGAATCCAGCCTTAGTGCTTGCTACCTACTCTCTTGTGCAGAGGGTACACAAATCTGATAAAAATGTAAATTCAGGTAGTACTCCTTGCTTTAAAAAAAAAAAAAAATGATTACTTCCAAATGACTACATATGTGCATTAATTGGTGTCTTTTCATATTTGCTTAGAGCTTCAGTTTTAAATTCTTTCACAGGAACAAAATAAATGCAGATGTATTAAAGCAAACTTTTATATATTTATTCTTCTTTTAAAAGTATCAAACACACGTTTAGGTAAATAATGCAAAGCATGAGACTATAGTGAGAATCGCAGAAGCAACTGAAATATTTATTAAACATATTTCTGCTTGTATCCTAGCTGTCTCTGAATAATCTAAGCTTTTTCTGTCCAAGAAACGTACTTTCCATCGGAGTGCTATTATTACAGATGTTTGGGAGGCCAAAAGAATTTTATTTCAGTCCACATTCAAATTGGCAGTTGTTAACACTCCTGGCCGATATTTCCAGCGGGAACTCTCACACCATTCTACATTGTGTGAAGTAATATTTGGTTTTACTGAAATGAAATATTAAACAAATTTAAAAAAAAATCTGAACTTACATATTTTTCATTGTAATCCACCATTTTGGTGTGATTATTTGTGAGCAATCTAACTTTTCAAAGATCCTATTTCCACCCTACTTGCCTAGCCACTGCAGAAAGCCAAAATCCACTTGATACCATTTTTTTTTAATAACCCCTGCAGTCAAAATAAAAAAAATAAATAATATTAAATATTAAATATTTTGTTGCAATACTCACCCCTGCTCTGGTGCTATCAATTGTAGATTCATCAATTCTGGGATCATTCAGCTTCCTGTGAGCGCAAGGTTTTATGAGCCAACCCCCTGGGGAAACGCCACAATAGTGCCCTGAATTTGCAGTAAATTGATGCGGAGAATGGCGCTAATGTCATCACATATGCAACAATTTCTGCATCATGAGGATCTCCCAGCTCAGGAAAAGATATGAAAAGAAAAGAGGTGAAGAGGACCCTGCTGCATCATTAAACTGGCCTAAAGATACTGGAAAAAGGTAAGTAAAAAAAAAAAAACACACGCTGGTGGTATCCAGGGGTGATCAAGGGGGTGGACTTTAACCACTAATGAGCTGTGGTTGGTCCTGGACTAGATGAGAATCATATTTGGTATTGTAGCCTGGTCGCAAGGCTAGTGTTGTTCAGACTGTTCTGTTAAAGTTTCTACAAAGTACTGACTTGTTGAATTATGGGAGATGTAGTTCTGGGAGGAGCAAGGACCATGGATTGTCTGTGTGATTGGGACAGCTCACAGTGAGGAGGGATAGAGCTGCGGAGAGACACCCTGAGAGGCATGTGAGTGTCGCTGAGGAGAGCGGGACACTGCTGGAGTGGACTGTGGAACACAGAGTTCTTCACCTTGGGTGAGAGAAATCCAGTTTACAGTATCTGCTGTACTTCCAGACTGTATAAGGATGGGTCTGTGGAGCAGTTCTAGCTGAAAGCCAAATTAACCCTAACGGTTGCCACAGGACACTGTAACTCAGATAGTGCGTGGCATATTAGAAGACCTTGCCCCTCCTTTTCAGTGTTAGATTGACTATCACCTGTGGAATACAGAAATCTATCTTCTCCCTTTCCTGTTTGGATTACAATTACTGGCTATTTTCATGTGGATTACTGTTATTCAATCACCTTTACTGTGGATTATAAATACTTTCTTTGGATTGGCTGAGGACACCCTTTGCCGGCGAAGACTAGTGAGGCCTCGCTCATTCAGGAGACTCTTGCAATCTAGTGTAAGGGGGCCCCCTATAGGATACAGAGTGCACTCTGATAGTAGGCTTAGTGCCAGTATCGTAGGGCTGCTGAAAAGTTATTAATAGTTGGAGTTACTCCATAATACTGTCAAGCATTGGTTTTTGGTCACTCTCGCATTATACTTAAGAAGTAGTGTAATCATAAGTTTCCAGAGTATTGATTCTCCAATTATATATATATATATATATATATATATATATATATATATATATATGCTAGAATTGTTCTTCTTATCCTGAGTGCTGAACCTTATTCAATCACAGGTTGGGAATTCGGGATCCATTTTGTTATTAATATTTCTGTGTTGGCTATTGCATTGAAACTGTTTGTGCATTTTACTAAATGCAAGTTAAAGATTAGTAAAACCTGATTCTTTACTGCAAACTCTGGTAGTTTCTACTCATTTACTATGACAGAACCTACAGTATCAAGTGGGTTGGACAACACTCAGGGCAATTGAAGTGAGGAGGATGTGTGTACACTTAGCCACTCCCCAGGGGCAGGGCTACACTATCTGCCTTTATCAGACAATGTAGAAGTTGGCAATCCTTGTACAGATGATAGGGCCTTTTGTTTTAAACTAGGGTTGCATTGATACCATTTTTTTATCGGTGAGTACGAGTATTAATACTTTCAGTGAAGTACTCGCTGATAGTGAGTACTAATAGTTCGCTGTGCTATTTGCGTAAAATAAAAAATAAAAAATTGGCGCAAATCGCCCTGTGATAACAATAAAAGTGAAAAAAAAAATGAAAGAGACAGTATAAAAATAAAAATAAAAAAATAAGTAACCACTTACCGCAAAGTGACGTAGGGCTACGTTTGCGGTGTTATACCGGGGTGATGCCTCTAGCTAGAGGCTGGATGGAGTCCCTATCTAAGCCGGAAGCGGCTTTGATCGGGTCTCCGATGACGTAACCCGGAGGCGGCGTCCATGACGTCACTTCCGGGTTACTCTGCTGCAAAAGGCGGCAGATTTAAAAAACGGCTGTATGCAAAAACGTCGTTTTCGGCGTTTTGCATACATGAAAGTGTAGTGGAGGGGTCGAGGGTCTTTTAGACCCTCGATCCCTCCATAAAGAGTACCTGTCACTGCATATTGGTGTCACAAGGGATGTTTACATTGCTTGTGACAGCAATAAAAGTGATCAGATTTTTAAAAAAAAAAAAACCTGTAATAAAGTTTAAAAAAAAAAAAAAAAAGGAAAAAAAATAAAAAAAATTTAGCCGCCCCCGTCACCGTTAGCTCACGCACGAAAAAAAACATATACGGAAGTCGAGCCGCGAATTAAATCACTGTTCAAACCACACATGTGAGGTATCGCCGTGATCGCCAGAGCGTGAGCAATAATTAAAAAAAAGAGCTACACTCTAACTCTAAACTGGTAACCGTTAAAAAAATGTAAAGCGTCGTCTATTGAGATTTCTATTGACTGTAGTTTGTCGCCATTCCACGGGTGTGCGCAATTTTAAACCATAACTTGTTGGGTATCTATTTACTTGGCGTGACATCATCTTTCACAATATACAAAAAAAAATGGGCTATCTTTACTGTTTAGTATTTTTTTAATGCAGTGAAATGTGATTTTTCGTAATTTTTCCAAAGAAATGGCGTTTTAAAGACCGCTGCGCAAATACCGTGTCACAAAAAATATTGCAATGACCGACATTTTATTCTCCAGAGTCTTTGCTAAAACTATATATATAATGTTTGGGGGTTCTAAGTAGTTTTCTAGGAAAAAAAAAATTATTTTGACTTGTGAACAAAAAGTGTCCGAAATAGGGCTGGGGCTTAAGTGGTTAAAAAAATGTAATGTGTCCCTGTCCCTCCGTGCTCGCATGTAAAGGCGAACGCACGCATTGGTCCCGCACACACACAAAAAGCGATCATCCCACACATAGAAGGTATCACCTCGAATATTAGATCATGGGCAGTAATCCTGTTACCTCCTGTGTAAATCTAAAGTGGTAACCTGTAAAGGCTTTTAAACCATTGCCATTGATACCATTGATAGTAACATTTACGTTGTATGTCGCCGTTGCACGAATGTGAACAATTTTTTAAGTGTGACATGTCTTGTATCTTTTTACTCCGCATGACATCATCTTTTGTATTTTACTAACCAGTTGGGTATTATATTGTGCTTTTGTGCATTAAAAATCAAAAAAGTGTTTTTTTTTTTTTAAATAATTTCATTTGAAAAACCGGTAGTTTCACATTGTCAGCGACAGCATACTGTAAAACAAATAATTTTTTTCATTTACAGTTAGCTTGGCTTACACACAGCAGCACTTGAATCCCCACCTCAGATGAAACCACAGTGCCCAAGGCAGCCACCTCTCCTGCCCACTCCTTGTCCCGGACCTGACCACAGATGATACAGCCATGTAAAATTGGTTGGCAGCAAGACAGGGGAGATTTGGACAAAATGTAGCAGAGAAAAAGAGTACACCCTGGTGTTTTTTTTTACAAGAATTAATAGACCACAGATGACACAGCAGTGTAAAATTGTCCAGCAGCATGACAATTTTAAATAGCAATGCTAGGCAAAAATTTACAAAAGACAAAGAGCACAGGCTGGGTCTTTACTACAAGAATTAATAAATTGCAGAGGATACAGCAATATAAACTTGAACTGCATCAGAACAGTTTTATTAGTGATATGAGGCCTAATTGGTATTTGCCTAAGTTTTATTTTATCTTTGAGGATAGAAGGGTGTGTTGAATGTGAGTGATAAAATGTGAATCGCTGCTCTCTCTATTGGAAAAAAGTCTGGGCCTGATAGCTTCAACAACATATTACAAAAATGATTTCATGTTCTAGCAGAGCCATTTTGTAGCTATCTAAACTCTATTGCCCTTGATTATCCCCTTCTAAGGTGTGCATTGTTAGCACACCATAGAAGACCTTACAGAGACTGGGCCTATGGAGAAAAATGCTGGGGTGGATCTTGTCTTTTTACAACGACCCACCAGGTTAAAGTCAACAGAATGGTCTCATAACCCTTTACCATCAAAAAAGGGACCACATGGGGGGTTACTTATCCTCTCTATAGTTTGCATTCATTTTAGAATCCTTCTTGAGAAAGATTATATTAAATGCCAATGTTAGGGGTATCTGTGGGGGCCAAAGGGAGCTTCTCATATGCAGACAATGGATGTTCTTGTTTTTGTATCTCAATCAACTACCACTATCGATACTAATGTCTGAATTAAAGCAATTCAGATGTCTATTCAATTAAATTCCAAATTATTTTTACTCCCCTCTGGTATCCTGATGTACTTACCTGATGTCTTAGCTGATACAAAACCTCCCCTTTGTCTTACCTAGGCATATTTATCTCAGCAGACCTTAAACTTCCTTATAATAGTAACTATTAACCTCTTCTGCATAATATGGGGAAAGACTTTAAACACTGGTGAACCTCACTCTCTCAAGTGACAGGGCTGCATAAACGCCATTAACCACTTGCCAACTGCTTACAGTAATCCTACTGTGGCAGTGCAGCTCCCCTGGGTCCAGCTGGAGGAGAAGAGGTGGCGATTGCCGCCTCTCTTACCCAATCATCGGGGAAAGTGTGAGAAGACCCACTTGCTTATGTAAACAAAGCAGGCGGATCTTCTCAGTGACAGACAGGGAGAGATCACAGGATTCAGCATAGCTGAACCTGCAATCTCTGTCTGTGTCACAGAACCTTGTATAAATGACACTGGCAGGGAAGGGGTTAATACTGGGGTGATCAAAGGGGTTAATGTATGCTCACTGTGGGGGGGGGGAGGTTCTGTGACAGGCACAGAGAGAGCTTAGCTGAAACTTCTGGCTGTCTGGCAGAAGACTCGCCTGCTTTGTTTACATAAGCAGGCGGGTCTTCTGTCAGTTTATCTGATGATTGCGGGAGGGCAGCGGAAATCGCCACTGCTCCTCGCGCAGCCAGCCTCCTACTATGTCTAAACACAGCAGGAGCGCGGCTCTGGCGGCGTGCGCACGCCGCCAAGACCTCTTGCACAAAATCAAGTAGTACTACGTGGTTTTGCGCAGCCGAGCCGCCCTGCCGCAGTAATACTACAGTGGGCGGTCGGCAAGAGGATAAACTGGTAAACAGAAAAATGTTTTTTTGTTTTTTTTCACTCAGTGTGATTACTTTATACCCAGAGTTGCACCTATTTCACATCTGAATACAAAGATGAACAAAAAAATATATAAATAATTTAATGGGTGATAAATAATTTAATGGGTGCTAAAAAACAAATGAATGTGAACAACCCAAAGGTTCAAAATGGATTGCATATAAAGTGCACTGCCAACTGAATGAGTTGATAAGTGCTAAATCAAATATATGTGACCAATCGAAAGTCCAAAATAAATTAAAAGTGGAAAGAGTCAAAAAATTAATAAATAAATAAAAGTCCATCTACCAAATATTGATGAAATGGGCAGATTCATGGGTTCACCCACAGCAGCGTGAATGATGCTGTAGGAAAACACTCCAAACAATCTCAATCCCTCCACCGCAAATGAGCCTCTTACCGGATGCTATGGATCTCCAGTAACAGAGATTAATCAAGCATGTGCCATAACAGGCGCCTCTGGATTCCCCATGGTGGTCCTCATCCAACATTTTGTAAAGCACCGAGCAAACTGCTGGCACTACATAAATCATGTATAATAATTACTATTAAGCTGAGCAGCTCCAAGTTGACAAACCCAGGCAGGCCGTTTGTATCAACCACAATAGAGGAAGAAAAAAGAGGCCACATATAGTGTGAAAACTAGGCATATATTTTTTAAAAACACGGACAGCTACTCACATAATAGAAGCAAATTGTATACGCAGAAAATAAGATCTCTTGCCAGCAAGCCTCCTTGGCGAGCAAATGATGCCACAAGTTCAAGCCCTCTAAATGCGTTTCGATGCAGAGCTCATCATCAGTGGAATAGGAGCGTTGGAAGAAGCCACTGCAGGCAGGTGAAGGAGGGAGCACACCTGTAATTGTGGAATACCTGTAGTGTCCGGGGAGCAGTGTTTCAAGACATGGGTGAGAATAGATGGGATTCCTTGTGGTGACAGGGTTACATCAACATTACTAATATTATGTAGTTCTTTATGTTGCCAGCAGGTAGTGCCCTAGACTTCTTTTTAAGGCATGGGCATGTTTACTTTTTAGCTGTGCTTAAAGAAGTAAACTCTCTACTGAACTCAGTGAGTCATCAAACTGATTCATCCTTTTTTTTAGATGACTGTACCAGATGGTTCTATCATACTAAATGTCAAGGCATGTTTCTCTTCTGTGATGTCTCCATATGTAACCCATAGTGCTCTATGAATTATTTCTCATGCATTAAAATTAGTAAACAAAGATATGACTTTATATACTTATGTATACTTATTTTCTAAAGTGAAACTCTCTTTTTTTTTTATTTTAGTTTTAGGTACGGAAAGAAACAGTGAAAATCCCAGTCAGGTTATTTTTACATTTTTTTTTAACTGTCTGTGTCACCGCTGGAAAGATTTCCTATTTGTAATAGGATGTGAAGTCCCCTTATACATTAGCCCATACAGAGGCCAAATATCAGTATTGCATCATTTTTGTCATCAAGGACTAAATATGTGACAGGGTTTTGGGGAAGACAAAATAATTTGTCTTACTTCATCCATTGTGGATCTAAAATCAGCTATGTATTTTATGTTAAGGGCATGCATGCTGAGTAATATGTAGGTGTAACACTTGCAGGCAGGGGGGTATTTACCGTGAGGCCAACAAGGCATTTGCCTGGGGCGGCGTTTTTTGGGGGGTCTGTGTCTGTACCTGGATAATGCCTGCAGCTGCAGGTATCACCCTAGTATTGTTTTTTTAGAGCCAATGGTCGGCTCTCTTGTAATAGCAATCGGAGCGGCTTTCTAGCCTCCCGCCTCCTTCTGCAATTCTCCAGGGCTCTCCGATATCGAAAACCTGTAAAGGCTTTTAAGCATAGCCTATGGATTTTAAACATTATGTCGTTTGTCGCCATTGCATGGGCGTGCACAATTTTAAAGCAGCTGGAATGGGACAAACCTAGATGGAAGGGGGCGCCAATTTTTAGTCTTGCCTAGGGCAGCACAAAGCCAAAATACACCATTGTTTGCAGGTACTGCATATGTTATCTCCTAAAGAAATTACTGTACTACTCCTGAAAATTGTTCCAATGGAAAGAAAGCACCATCTTCACTATTATTTAGAATCAGCATTTATTTCCTAGAGATGATGTCAGAAAGATTACACAATTATGTAAATCCTGGGACCAGTGCAGTTCTTAGTTGTTTAGAAAAAATAATAAATCACCCGCGCCAGGAAAAGAGAACAAGTGTAAAGCTATAAAAAAGGGATTAAATACTAGAATAAAGTTAATAAATATATGATGTTTGGTAATTGTACTTATTTTCTTGATTTGATATTATAAAAGCAGCTGCTGTGGCCCGACCTGCTAAAAAGTTCTTAGTTGTATCTACAAATGTCTGACATAGATCAGCCCCCTACTGCAGCCTCTTACCTTGAAGCTTACTAAAAAAAATGACATGTTGTAAGGGGGGGGGGGGGGAGACTAGGGAAATGCCTCCTCCTGCCTGCAGCTGATTGACTGCTTTTTCTCAGCCTATGAAAAGTCACTTTTTTTCCTTTGAAAATGATACAGTTGCTGTACAGTGTGGCATGTCAGAAGTCTATTAATGCATACTAAAGTTAAAGAGGACGTAAAGCCTGAAATAGTTTTTTCCTTTTTGGCTACCTGTAAAGTAAATGCATAATGTGCTAGTATGCAAGGCATACTAGCACATTATGTGACACCTACCTGCAAATTAATCCCACATCGCCCACGCTGGAGGCCGCATCCATCTTCGGCCGTCTTCCTTCCGGGTCTGCAGACTCTTTCTGTGCTACTGGCCGGAGACGCGTGACACATGCGTGCGGGAGCCACTGGTCACGGCACAGGGCTCTGAAGAAAAGTCACGGGTGGCCGTTCCCTCAGAGCACCTGCACCGATGACGTCATCAGCTGCATGCAATGTAAATATCTCCTAAACAGTGCAAGTTTAGGAGATACTTACAGTACCTATAGGTAAGCCTTGTTATAGACTTACCTATAGGTACAAACATCACAGGGGGGTATACAACCACTTTAATGAAAGGTCTGCTTTAACACTTTTATCACCTTCCATATCTTTCCTTTACACTGAACAATAATAGAGAAGCAACAAAATGAAACCTGTCTGATAATATTTTCTATTGATTTGGGTGCCTTGCTGGCAATTTTACTGCATGTTGTTATTTTACATGACATGCATAATTACCACATCAGGTTCTAAACCCTAGGTATTAATCATAAAGTGTTTAATAAGGTATATCTTAACCACTTCTGGACCGGAAGGATTTGCCCCTTAATGATCAGGCCATTTTGTGCGATTTGGCACTGCGTTATTTTAACGGACAATTTCGCGGTCGTGCGACACTGTACCTAAATAAAATTGATGATCTTTTTTTCCCCACAAATAGAGCTTTCTTTTGGTGGTATTTGATCACCTGTGTGATTTTTATTTTTTGCGCTATAAACAAAAAAAGAGCGACAATTCTGAAAAAAAAAAAAAAAAACAATATTTTTCACATTCTGCTATATAACATTCCCAAAAAAAATGTATTTTTAACATTTTAGGCCAATTTGTTTTCTGCTACATATTTTTGGTAGAAAAAATCACAAGAAGCGTATTTTGATTGATTTGCGCAAAAGTTATCGCGTTTACTAACTATGGGAAAGATTTATGTCATTTTTATTGTTTTTTTTTTACTAGTAATGGCGGCGATCTGGACAGATCAGACCCCTAACTGACATTTTTGACACTTTTGGGGGTACCAGTGGCATTACTACAGTAATCAGTGCTAAAAATATGCACTGTTACTGTAATAATGACACTGGCAGGGAAGGTGTTAACACAGTGGGTGCTCAAGGGGTTAAATGTAAGCCTAGGGGGAGTGTTTCTAACTGTGGGGGGATGGGCTTTTGAAATGATCATAGAGACCTGTGATCCTATATAGAAGGATCACAGGCGCTCTGTGATCATTCCAGAGAGAAGAACGGTCAGCTGTGTTTACAATAGCTGACGGTCCTTCTCTCTCAGTGGGAAACGATCGCAGGTGGCCAGCGGCAATTGCAGCCACCAGCCCCGTGCCGAGTGGGGGCAGTAGCGCCACCGGCAGCAGGTGCGCTACCGACGTAGAGCTACTTTGGTTCGCGCAGGAGGGCCAGCATGCCGCAGTATATGTGCGGTGGGCGGTCCGGAAGAAGTTAAACCAAAACTTTTCATTAGACAGATTGAGGACTGATTTTGGGAAGACCTCCTTTCATTTACTGTCACATAGATGCAAAAGAAAATGAGAGACTTCTCCTCTCTTCCCATTTCACTGGCAACTCAAAATGTTGGATTTTTCCTCTTTACAGAACATATACGTAGAGATGCAGAACCTCACCAAAGAATCAGCAATAATAACCCAACAGGGGACCCCTAAAAAAATGGAATTGGGGCCCCTGACCTCACCAAAGTCCCTTACGTAATGTTTAGTTTACTGTAAGTAATGCTAAAGTGAACTCTCAAAGAGCACGAACATACTAGGAAATGATGATTGGAAACTGTGGACATGATACAAGCTAGGTTGGAGACTGGAACATATTGTAGGTGACTGCTGAGACTTGGGACCTCTTCTTTGAAGCTAGTAGCAATCACTGATATTTCCCTTTTGCAAACAATTGTTGCCACTATAGACTGCTGGGGTCCAGGGGTAACACAAAAAACAATGCAGAAAAACAGTAAAGTCCTCATTGTGCATATGTGGCCAATAGAAATCATTTAGATACCTATATAATTCTGATTTTTTTTTTCTTTTTTTTTTTTAAACAATCCCTAATTTGAATTATTTACTAGAAACACGGGCTTGAGTTTACAGCTGCATCTCTGTAATTTACCGCATATATATAATAATAGATTGCAATATGTCTTCTGAGTTCTATCTTCAAACTATTTTTAATTGATGAAATGACATGATTACATTATCCCAAGCAATGTGCTAATGAAAAACAAAGGCAAACATAATAATAAACTGTAATTGCATTAAACATCTGGTTGCAAACTCCTTGGTGAATTCACCACCTGATGACTTGTAGTGATGTGCTTAGATATGGGCAATGCCTCTGGCTTCCTAATCATCTGGCAGGTACGACAAAACACATTGAGCACCAACTTCCTTTCATTAATTGGCTTGCTAGTACTGGCACCAAGAATGTTTCTTGAGGTACGTGTACAGAATGTATGCTACGTGTCAAGGAAATATTGTGCAAAACTGATCAAAAGGAAAATCTTCTCATTCCTAGAAGTTACATAAAAAATTACATTTTTTGAATTTATTTTGTTTCTTTTATAGATATACATTTTACAGCATGTAAAAAAAAAATTTGTCGGAATAAAACTACAGATGTATATTATAAAAATACACCAGCCAAGAATATAGTACTTTTTTAAAGTTCAAACATTTTGGAAATAAATACATTCAAGTTTAATACAAGATTGTCTAATGGACACCTTCAACTTTTATTATTTTATGAGAAACAAAAACAGTAATCTATTGTTATTTATACTCTTGCAGTGAAAATTAGTAGTAGAAGGAGTAGAATTAGGAGTAGAACAGTAGTACAGTTTAGGTAGAGTTTACTATGTGCTAGAAGTGTGTGTCCAATCAAACCTTTTTTTTTTTTTGGATAGAGTAAGAAGGATTACAACCTCTTGTACTGGCTTGGGCACCATTCCCCTCATTTACTACAATTGAGATAGGAGTAGTGATAATGCACAAAAAAGATAGTATAAGAGGTTGGGGGCCTTTGAGGCTGCGTTAAAATCTAATACTGATGCGGCTCACAGCAGGTATCCAGTGTGTCCCTGTTCCCCATTTTGGCGAGGAATCAGGCCCAGATTTTTGCCTGAATTCAGACTTGAAACACAGCCAAAGACGCACTGAACCCTTGTGCAATATGGTTTGCGGCCACTCCAGGGATGTGTGAACTGGCTCCATTGAGAGTCGGTCACAATCTCCCGTCATGCAAATTAGATGTGGGGAATGCAATTTGAATGTCCAATTTGCATAAGTGTGAACCCAGCCTAAAGAGACTCTGTCACTTTGCCTGCATGGCCAAAGTGACAGTGTTTCTTTAAAATCAACATAGGGGCCAGAATTAGCATTAGTCATAGTAGACTGCAGAAGAAGCAAAGAGACATATTTTCCCAGCACAGTGGATACTACGCATTTTTCAAATCATTATTCATCTCATGTAACTTTTTTCACACATTGTCACAATATTATAAACCGGGATAGGAGCTGTGACGGAATCCGGACACCACGACTGGGTATCTCCGCCAAGAACCTGCTTCCTAAGCTCTGGAACACGGGATCCATGAATCTGGCTATAGTTACCCCAAGAACTCGACAGTACAAGTTTTGGAGTCAACCAGAATCAAACTGTTTATTCAAAACACATGCACACAGAGATATACAATCTGACATCCCCTCCCCCTTAGCCAATTCACACAAACATACACATCCCATAATAAGCTTACTCAAGGCAGACAGGAACAATAGAACAATGGAATGCAGGTATTTAACAGCAACAAACCCCCACCCCACTAGCAAGAGTCTGATTAGTGAAGAGCAGACCCGACTGGGGTTCTTGGTCACCCTGTGCCCCTAATAGACACAGGGTGACTTACACATAGGAAGGACTGGGGAAACTGGACAAGTAGTCTCCCAACCTCCCTAAAACAATCTGGGTTCCACAAGCCCCCCAACCAAAGTGACTCACATCACATATCTCCCCTTTCGGCAGGAGACTAACACAGAAGGAGACCCCAAACGGGTTGACTTTGAAGTTAGTTCGTAGTTCCAGTCCCCCAATGTCTGCACCCACACAGTACCCCAAACAAATTGTCCGGAACTGATCGTTACTCACCCAGCCAACCTCTGCCTCTCTTGTAGAACATAACCCCTGCTGGGGAGAAGTGTGGACTGATCCTTCTCCCTGGAGTCCATTTGGCCGCTGGAGAGAAGACAGGGTGGCTGGGCTCACTCCATCATGCTGTTGAGGATCTGGGCCGACTACCCAGCATCCCTGGGGTATCCAAGTGGAGACTGTAGTCTCATACACGTTTTCTCAATGAAAATCAGCCAGTGATTGTACAACAAGGCTGACATCCTCCTGTCCCAATGCCAGACCTTTTTCTGGGGTTGTGTAAGTGGAAACGATGTCCCATCCACTACCACAGGGAATCCATCTTCTATTAGTTGGGGGCAGAGGCCAGCAGCACTTAGTCCTGTTGCCAGCTCTTCTGGTGGATTGCTGTCAGTGAATACCGCAGTCCCATCCACTGATATCAGCTCAAGCTGCAGTTGTGAGGTGCCGATTGCATTCTCACCCTGGAGCTCCTGCAGAGTTGATTGTTGTGGACAGAGGCCAGTAGCGTTCTGCCCAGCTGTCAGCTGTTCCACTAGGCAGTAAAGTGAAACATCGGTGGCCTTGCACAAATCCTTCAGGGCCATTGATTTGTGTATGCAGGGGTCCACAGCACCATGCTCTGAAGTCAGCTCTTCTGCAAGAGTCTCACCGGGTTGTTCCTCCTCAATAGAAAAGTCTATTAAATCCCCAGTCTCTGGTGGTGTCTGGGGATCAAGATTCACCATCTCCTGTCTGTGGAATCCAGAAGACATTACTGGTGCTGGGCAGAGGCTAGCAGAGCTCTGCCCTGTTGTCAGAACTTGAGCTTTGGGAACAGCAATCTCCGGAGTTTCCACTGCCAACTCATAGGCATGCTGCTGAACGTGTTCTAGCAGTTTCCTGTATGCCTTTCCAGGTGCTGTTCTTTCCTTAGCAAGTGTTCTAGATCAGGTTTAAGGTCTGAGATCCCTGTAAGACTGAGCATAGCCTTTCTGTATTCTCGCAGGTCCCCAAGGGTAGGTTCCCCTTCATCACCAAACACAAACCCATCAGTAAGGCTCTCCCATAGCAATCCAGGGCCACCAAAGTCATATCCCTCTGGAGAGCATTCTGATGTCTCTCCTAAATATTTCTGCTCTGCGTGCCATTGCAGAGCCCGATACTGATTGTCCAGCTCTATCTCCTGCTGGATCAGCCTGTCCAACTCGGATACCCATTGCTCCTGGGGCCGCTCTTGCCATCCACAACTTTCGTTGATCACTGGCCTGTTCCTCTGGGGTTGGAAAGCACTTGCCCTGGTATATACCAGCAAGCTGGAGGGCTCCAAGCCAGAGCTCCACCCAAATACGTTGCCTGAGCTCCAGGTATTGATCTGCAGACACTGTCCTGGGGTATACTGAAAGGGCGATCCACAGCACCCCCTCGAACTCTGATGCTAGGTCCATATCTCCGTTGTAGCGACCAAAGTCTGCTATCCCGATCTTGGATCCCGGTGGGGGTTTGGATGTCCCAGACTGCAGGAAGCATCCCACCTCTTGCCACCAATGTGACGGAATCTGGACATCGCGACTTGGTATCTCTGCCAAGAACCTGCTTCCTAAGCTCTGGAACACGGGATCCATGAATCTGGCTATAGTTACCCCTAGAACTCTACAGTACAAGTTTTGGAGTCAACCAGAATCAAACTGTTTATTCAAGACACATGCATACAGAGATATACAATCTGACAACCCCTCCCCCTTAGCCAATTCACACAAACATACACATCCCATAATATGCGTACTCAAGGCAGACAGGAACAATAGAACAATGGAATGCAGGTATTTAACAACAAAAAACCCCACCCCACTAGCAAGAGTCTGATTAGTGAAGAGCAGACCCGACTGGGGTTCTTGGTCACCCTGTGCCCCTAATAGACACAGGGGGACTTACACATAGGGAGGACTGGGGAAACTGAACAAGTAGTCTCCCTATCTCCCTAAAGCAATCTGGATTCCACAAGCCCCCCAACCAAAGTGACTCACGTCACAGGAGCAGTAAAAGAAAATGCACAGTATAAAAAAAAAGATGCTAGCAGAGGGGTGTTACTTTGATTGTTTGAGTGTCACAGTTTGTGTGCTTGCAAGCTCCAGACTTATGAGTCTGAAGTAACAATACGGGGCCTCATGCACACTAGAAAGCTATAAACTGCTGTAAAAAATCCAGACAAAAACCCCTAATGTTTTAGCATATTTTGCCGGTGTTTAGCAGAGTTTAGCCTAGTGCTCCCTTACAATCAATGAATAGCTGTTTGTTAAGGAGTGCACCGGGAAGCTGGCTACCACATCCTTAACAATGGATGAGTCAAATTTTGGCATGAGGTCTCCCCTAAGGCCCTTTGGATCTGGTATGAATTTAAAGGGGAACCCCACGCCAAAATTAAGAAAAGAAAATGGCGTGCTCCCCCCAAATCCATACCAGACCCTTATCCCAGCATGCAGCCTGGCAGGCCACAAAAAGGGGGGGACGAGCCAGTGACCTCCCCTCCTGAACCATACAAGGCCACATCTTCTCAACATGGGGGTGCCACCTTGTCCCTATGTTGATGGGGACAAGGGCCTTTTCCCCACAACCCTGAGCTATGGTTGTGGGGGTCTCCAGGCAGGATTTTTCAGGATCTGGAAGACTCTTTAATAAGTACCTTTTACTTATAATTTGTACATTGTACCTCTACTCATTCACCAAAAAAAGTGCCAAAAGATATAAAAACCCTGACACTTTTTAGTTTTAGACAATTCCGTCAATAAAAATGAAAAATAATATCCTCCAGTGTAGAGCCATTATCAATCACGATGCCCGCTGCCACCCCCCCCCCCCATGATGTTACCAACCCAGCATGCACCGGTTGGTGAAGTCACAGGGGGGCAATGCCACCAGGTGATGTCGCCAGGTGGACCCGCCCCTAATCTTTTTAAGAACATGGTGTGTCACACGGTGGAGCAGGGAGCAGGCAGTCCGCTGTAAGCTTACTTTGTGAGCTGACCTTTTTTTTTTTTTTTTTTTAATTCTTTAGGGTCCGGCGGTGACAGTTTGTGTCATGATTTACAATGGATCTACACCAGGGGATGTTGTTTTTTATTATTAATAAGAATTGTCATAAACATTGTCTGTATCTAGGGGTACTCATACTCATTCACATGGTGGGAACAGGATCTGGGGGCCCCCTTGTTAAAGGGGGCTTCCAGATTTCATTAAGTGCCTTGCCTGCAGACCCTCACAGCCACAACCCAGGGTTGTGGGAAAGAGACCCTTGGCCCCATCAACATGCAAGGTGCTTTGGGGTGGGGGGACAGAGCCCTCCGCCCCAAAGCACCCCGCATGTTGAGGGCATGTGGCCTTGTATGGTTTAGAGGGGGGGTGATCACTCATCCCCCCCTTTCATGGCCTGCCAGGCTGCATGCTCAGAAAAGGGTCTGGTATGGATTTTGGGGGGTATCCCACGCTGCTTCTTTTTAAATTTTGGTGTGAGGTTCTCCTAAAAATCTTTACCAGACCCAAAGGGCCTGGTATGGAATGGGGGGGGGGGGACCCCCACGCCATTTTTTTAAAAATTTTTGTATTGCAGGGTTTTCTTTTTCATTCAACTGTCAATGGGGAAGCCAGCTGACAGCTGATGACTCATCCGTTGTTAAGGATGTGGCGGCCAGCTTCCCAACCCACTCCTTAGCAACCAGCTAGTCACTGGTTGTTAAGGACACCGGCAGCTTCCGCATCTAAAAAAAGCTCTGCTAAATGTTTTTTTTTTTTTTTTTTTTCAAAAAAAGGGTTTAGGAGCTATCAGCTTTTTTTCTGCCAAAATGCTGCTGCTCCAGAATGTGCTGGCTCTGGGGTTTTTTTTACAGCTTCTAACCTATGCCACTAAAAGCTCCTAAAAATCTATGTGTGCATAGACACATAGAATAACATAGACAGGCATTTTGGATCTGTAAGAAAAAACGTCTGAATCTGATAAAAGCAGCAGTAAAAACGCCCTGTGTGCATGAGGCCCAAGAGTTACAT
The DNA here is from genome assembly GCF_965119305.1 of Pelophylax lessonae. Lineage (NCBI taxonomy): Eukaryota > Metazoa > Chordata > Amphibia > Anura > Ranidae > Pelophylax > Pelophylax lessonae. The sequence goes on from NC_138770.1 coordinate 585,515,943, forward strand.
TTCATGTTTGAATACCTCGTCCCCTTCCTAAACCTTTCCCCACTTTGAAGTTTAAAAAATACTGTATACAACTTACATACCTTATTCACAGGTGTCTTCTATCAATTTTTATAATGAGCGCTGTCTCTCCTAATCTTCACTGGGTGTTTTCATTGCTGCATAAAGCTGCACTCATGTTGTGTTTGGGTATGGGCTGTACGTATGAGGGCTTGATTTGCTGGAATTTCATCGAACACATCACAAATTTTAATGCTGAGTCCAAACCCGACTGAAGTCAATGGGAGTCACATCTGTAAAATCAATGTAGCACTACCCCCATAGGGGCCACTTGATGATGTCTTTCCCCAGTTGTTGCCCTAACCTTGAAAGTCTCCCAACCCCTCTAACAATCTAGGTTCAAATATATTTCCACAATAGAAGATAATGAAGCAGAGAACAAAAAGAAATAATATGATCGGTAAATTTAGTCTCAATTAGAGCATAGAAGCAGTGAACGTTAGGTACATCTGTAACAATTAATTAGTGATGTTTACCCAGTTATAACAGTTAAATGTAGTGAGATACAACCATTTAAATGCAACACTGACAGAAAGAGGAGGCAAAGAGACTTCATAGTCTGTCAATTTCCTCTGGGCCACTGGTGCACCAAAAGGCATACACAATAAGATGGATATATATACTACACACATTTATATATATATATATACTGTATATATATATATATATATATATATATATATATATATATATATATATATATATATCAGTATTTCTCAACCTTTTTTTCGTTAAGGCACCCTTTAAAAATATAGAAAATCTCAAGGCACCCTTTAAAATTATAGATCTCAAGGCACCCCATTCTAAAATGTAAAAAAAAACTAATAGTATTACATAATGCAGCAACATTCACACAAAGGACACTCAACGTTAGACTTGATTTATTCTTCCAAAGCAAATACACTTTTGCAGATTGGTACTGACTAGTATTCTTATGTTTCTCTTCTCCTTCAATCAGTCAGCTAATGTGACCCCAGTGCTGAGGGAGAGGGGTACAGGAGGGTCAAATGAGGATGCTGTGGAGGAAACGGACATCCTCTGATGATGTCATTGGTTGTTAGGATGCCAGTGTCTAAAAAGTCATAATGGTGCATAATGAAAACCCATGGATTTGTGTAACTAAAAGACAGGCTTGGTCCACCTGCTTACTTGTATAAAATGTTTGATACATTTTTAGGCATTTTGCCAAGGCACCCCTGAAGAAACCTCAAAGCACCCAAGTATGCCTGGGCACCCTGCTTGAAAAAGGCTGATATATACTATATATACTGTATATATTTAAAACTAGGATACTCCTATGGCTATATTAGTGGCCTGAGAGAGAGGGATGTTTTCTTGACTAGATAAACTGCAGTTAGGAATCCTGTGTTGCCGAAAATGCCCAAGATAAAATATAAATAAATAAAGAAAACTCCAAAAAATATCCAGTGCTGTATGTACATCTCCAATCACATGGTTAGGAGATGCAGATCCTCATGATGAATTACATCCACCATTTCTTGAAATAAAAAAAACCTACTGACATGTCCACACCCAATGCACACCTTGCAGGTAATGACAGCTCCCCAAGCGATTGAATGGAATGTAAACAAAAGGGCAGGGACGGTGGCTAACCATGGTTATATTTAGAAAAAGCTTTGGAAATCTTTGTAATATACAGGATTTTTGTCACCTACAAAAACCTTCAACCCATTAGCAGAAAAAAAATCAGGTGCAAAATATAAAAAGAAAATACCCGTGTGCTACCACTAATAGGCTTCATTCACAGAACCAGACCGCATGCGGTATGTAGGTGTCCAGACACATTTCCCCTAAATACCGCATGCGATCCTGAAACTGTCTATTCACTATACTGTTCTGCCGTATTTATTGCAAAATGCTGAAAACCGCTCATTAGATACTGCATTTACCTGCGTTAAAGAAGTAGTAACCCTAAAAAAAAAAAATATCCTATTCCTTTGACCGCTTACCGACCGCCCCATTGCAGATTCACTGCTACAGGCTGGCCGCATTGAGCAGAATCACATAATATATATTATATATATGATTCTTCACTTCCAGGTTTTGGGTGCGAGTGCACGCTGCCGGGGGCACGCTCCCGCTGTGATTTTGTATACAAGGCAGATTTCCATTCTGTCAGCAAAGACATTGATCCTGTGTCTCTGTAAAGCAATAACACTGATCCATGCCTTCCAGTAGTAAAAGCATCTCCCCCACTACACTGAAATATTAGCTAGGCACACAGTTAGCCCTTTGATCCCCCCTGATGTTAACCCCTTCCCTGCCAGTGTCATTAGTACAGTGACAGTGTATATTTTTTTTTTGCACTGATCGCTGTATTATTGTCACTGGTCCTCAAAAAAGTGCCAGTTAGGTGTCAGATTTGTCCACTGCAATATCACAGTCCCGCTATAAGTTGCTGATCACCATCATTACTAGTAGAAAAAAATAAAATAAATAAATAAATAAAAATATCCCATAGTTTGTAGATGCGATAACTTTTGTGCAAACCAATCAATATACGCTTATTGGGATATTTTTATCAAAAGTATGTAGCAGAATACATATTGGCCTAAATGTATGAAAAAAATAGATTTTTTACATTTTTATATTGGATATATTTTAGAGCAGAATGTAAAAAATATTGTTTTTTTTTTTTTTTTTTCAAAATTGTCAGTGGTTCTTTGTTTATAGCACAAAAAATAAAAACCGCAGAGGCGATCAAATGCCACCAAAAGTAAGCTCTCTTTGTGGGGGAAAAAAAGCACATCAAATTTATCTGAGTACGCAAGACAGCACAATTGTCAGTTAAAATAATGCAGTGCCGTATTGCCAAAAATGACCTTGTTATGAAGAGGGGTAAACCTGCCAGGACTGAAGTGGTTAAAGCATGATAAGTAGCATAATGCTTCTGCAGTGTAATGTGTCCATTTCTATGCTGTAAAACACTTGGTTGATCCTGCCTGCTCCTGTGTAATCATGGCTGCTGATCCATGATAATATGGTCAGTTTACATGCCTCCATCATCACACTGTGTGTTCTGAGTCTCTTCCCTCTCCCTCCCTGCCTGTCATTTCCTAGTCAGTGTGAGAGTCTCCCTTCCCCTCCCCTCCTGCCACTATGCTGCTGCCATACAGTGGTGATCAAACTTTTGGGCACCCCAGGTAAAAAATTGTATTAATGTGCATAAAGAAGCCAAGGAAAGATAGAAAAATCTTCAAAAGGCATCAAATTACAGATTAGACATTCTTATAATCCACTCTCCACTCCACAGCTCGTTTGTGTGACTGCGTTTTTTTACCATTTTACCTGCATTTGGACCCTGTAAACTGTTCCTTTTTGAATTGTGTGCAATAAATTATCTTTTGAAGGATACTGCACTATTTGGAGCTTTCCTTTTTCATACATTCCAGGCCGGAGGAGGGCAACGGAGGAGTGACACCATTGGAAAAGGCATTCACTCGGAGGGAATCCGTCCCGGCCCTGGGGGTCACTAAAGCTAATGTGGTCTTAATGCTATAAGGCATATAAGACTCACTTGGTCTGGTGATTGAGTAATTTTACTACTAGCCACGGTGGAAAATAAAGAGTGACACAAGGGATTGATTGGAAAACCTGCCACTGAGCACCTGCACTTTGCACTGTATTAATCTAATTGAACTTTTGTCACAAGAAGTCACATTTGCACATGAACTGTATGGAGGATTTATGAGATTATTCATATATCTCATACACCACTTATGAACTTGATTTTTTCCATTTTATATTTTACAGAGCATCTAAATATTTTTAGTGTGAAATCCTTTGAATGAGCGACTTTTGTTTGTTTGTATATCACTTATACTTGTTCTCGTGGCTCTTTTCACAATTATATGCACTTTATATTTTTGTAAGATTATAGGATTGTTTATTAATTATAACACATATTTGCACTTTATCTTAACCACTTAAGCCCCAGCCCTATTTCGGACACTTTATGTTTACAGGTTAAAATCAGTATTTTTTCCTAGAAAACTACTTAAAACCCCCAAACATTATATATATTTTTTTAGCAAAGACTAAAATGTCGGTCATTGCAATATTTTTCCCCTCCCGCTCACTCGGGTAACGATCGAGCGGCTCCCGAGCCGCATCGGTCATTACCGACGGAAAGCCGACCGTTGGCTGTTAACCACGGTACCGGGATGGTGCTTCTAGCTAGAGGCATCATCCCGGTATACCCCCGCAAAGTCTGCCGACGTAGATCTACGTCACTTTGCGGTAAGTGGTTAAAGCAAGCACTATAGGTAGTCCTATATTAAGGTTACTTTACACATATTCTTATAATATATCAACAAAAGTTAGATTTTATTTTCATCATTTACACCTTCAGAATAACAGAAAACAAAAAAATGGCGTCTGCAAAAGTTTGGGCACCCTGCAGAGTTAATGCCCCCTTTGGCAAGTATCTTTGGCTAGTCTTTCAATTCTTGTTTGAGGTATCTTTGCCCATTCTTCCTTACAAAAGTCTTCCAGTTCTTTGAGATTTCTGGGCTGTCTGTCACGCACTGCTCTTTTAAGGTCTATCCATAGATTTTCAATTATGTTGAGGGCAGGAGATTGTGAAGGCCATGGCAAAACCTTCAGTTTACGCCTCTTGATGTAATCCCCCGTGGATTTTGAGGTGTGTTTAGGATCATTATCCATTTGTAGAAGCCATCCTCTCTTTAACTTCAGCTTTTTCACAGATGGCATCAAGTTACCATCCAAAATTTGCTGAAATTTTATTGAATCCATTTTTCCTTCTACTCGTGAGATGTTCCCTGTGCCACTGGCTGCAATACAAGCCCAAAGCATGAATGATCCACCCCTATGCTTAACAGTTGGACAGAGGTTCTTTTCATTAAATTCTGTGCCCCTTCTTCTCCAAACGTACCTTTGTCATCCCGGCCAAAAAGTTCAATTTTAACCTCATTGGTCCACAGAACTTGTTTCCAAAATGCATCAGGCTTGTCTATATGTTCATTTGCAAAGTTCAAACGCTGATTTTTGTGGTGAGGATGTAGAAAAGGTTTTCTCCTGATGACTCTTCCATGAAGACCATATTTGTACAAGAATCTCTTTATAGTGGAATAGTGTACCACAACTCCAGTGTCTGCCAGATCTTTCTGGAGGGATCGTGCAGTCAAACGTGGGTTTTGAATTATTTTTCTCACAATCCTGCGAGCTGTTCTGTCTGATATTTTTCTTGGTCTTCCAGATCTTGCTTTAACTTCCACTGTTCCTGATGACTGCCATTTCTTAATTACATTCCGAACAGAGGATATTGACATCTGAAAACGCTTTGCTATCTTCTTATAGCATTCTCCAGATTTGTGAGCGTCAACTATTTTCAGTTTCAGGTTTCTAGACAACTTCTTAGAAGATCCCATGGTGCTGATTCTTGTGGCAAGGTCAGATGAGTCTGGGCATTTAAAACCTTTGAGATTGACATCACCTGGTCTTCCCAGATGATGATTGAGAACAATCCATGACACTGGCAGGTCTCAGCCTTGCAAAGGGGGCAGTTGTCGAGGCATGTGATATTTAATGAATGTTCACTGGTTGTTAAGGAGTGGGTGGCTGTCAGCGTCCTTAAAAACTAGTAACTAGTAACTGTCATGGTTGTTAAGGAGCTGTCAACTGGTGCGTCCTTAACAACCAAGGAGTAGTCAGCTGTCAGCGGGGTTCCCTGCTGATATCTGAATGTAACAAAAAGAATGACCGGCATTAACAAATAAGGGAAAAAATGGCGTGGGGTCCTCCCCCAATCCACATCAGGCCCTTCAGGTCTGGTATGGATTTTAAGGAAAACCCCCACACCATTTTTGTTTTTAAATGCTGTGGTTTCCCCAAAAATCCATACCTGACCCTTATCCGAACATGCAGCCTGGCAGGTCGGTAAAGGGGGGGTGAGCAAGTGCCCCCCCTCCTGAACCATACCAGGCCACATGCCCTTACCATGGGGGGAGCTCTTCCCCCCAAAGCACCTTGCCCCCATATTGATGGGGACAAGGGCCTCTTCCCCACAACCATGGCCAGTGGTTGTGGGGGTCTGCAGGCAGGGGCTTATCGGAATCTAGAAGCCCCTTTTAACAAGGGGGCCCCCAGATCCCGCCCCCCATGTGAATGAGTAGGGGTACATAGTACCCCTACTCATTCACCAAAAAAAGTGTAGTGTAAACAAATACAGGAGGTAGTTTTTGACCTTTATTAACCACTTCAGCTCCGGAAGGTTTACACCCTTCATGACCAGGCCATTTTCTTCGATACGGCACTGCGTTACTTTAACTGACAATTGTGCGGTCATGCGATGCTGTACACAAATAAAATTGATGTCCTTTTTTCCCACGATAAGGACTTGTGGTTTTTATTTTTTGCACGATAAACTAAAAAAGACCAACAATTTAAAAAAAAAAAACACAGTATTTTTTGCTTTCTGCTATAAAACACATCCAATAAAAAAAATGTAAAAAAAAAATCTAGTTTCTTTATCAGTTTAGGCTAATATGTATTTTGGTACATGTTTTTGGTAAAAAAAATCCCAGTAAGCATACATTGATTGGTTTGCGCAAAAGTTATAGCGTCTACAAACTATGGTATATTTTTTATGGAATTTTTATTTATTTATTTTTAATAGTAATAGTGGTGATCACTGACTTATTTATAGCAGGACTGCGACATTGAGGCAGACAAAACAGACTCAACGTGACACTTTTTCGGGACCAGTGACACAATACAGCGATCAGTGTTAAAAAATATGCACATGTACTAATGACACTGGCAGGGAGGGGGTTAACATCAGGGGTGATCAAAAGGTTAAATGTGTCCCTAGGGAGTGCTTTCTAACTAGGTAGGGGGTGCTTGTACTGTGGGAAGACAGAGATCCATGTTCCTGCTTAGCAGAAACACAGGATTTCTGTCTTCCCTTGTTTACATAGGCAGACCACCTCTGTTGAGAATGATCAGCTGGACCCAATGGACATCGGGTCCGCTGGACCCGCTGATTGGCTCCCGTTGTGATTGGACTGGTTTGCTGGTGCCCCAGACCCGGAGAAGGGGGTCACGTACAGGTACGTAATTTCGCTTGTAGGAGCCGCCACCCCACAGTATATATATGTGGGGCGGTCGACAAGTGGTTAAAAAAAAATTGCCCACGGTGTAGATCCAACATCAATCATGGTGCCAGCCACCACCGCCGACCAGAAAAAAAAAAAAGCTCTGCTTCCAACTAAGGCTTCCGATGAATGACAGCTCCACTGTCTCCCACTGCTAAATAAACGAAGGGCTGGGGCCACCTGTGATGTCACTTGATGACCCTGTCCCCTTATGACGTTATGACGGGCATGAGTCAGTGACATCACAAGAGGGCAGGCCCACCTGCCCCAGAGCACCTACCATGTTGAGGACATGTGGCCTGGTATGGTTCAGGAGGGGGGGCAATCGCTCATCCCCCCCTTTCCTGACCTGCCAGGCTGCATGCCCAGATAAGGGTCTGGTATGGATTTTAGAGGCACCCCATGTCATTCTTTAAAATTTTGTCACGGGGTTCCCCTCAACATAAATATAAGACTGAATGCAATGAAGCATTGGCGCTTGCGCGTGTACAAGCGTGTATAGGCATTAATTTTTATGACAGACTGCCTGATCTGTAGCTCCCCAGCAATGGAATAATGCAGAGATTTTTATGTTAGACATATTTATGCCTATTTTAAACTGTGTGTATGTACCCCAAACCTTCTGCTTTCAAAGGGTATTGCTGTAGCATAAATTCCCCGATAATACAGCTAATGATTATTTGACTATTATAATTTTATTGAGGTTATAAATAGATAAAATCCAGCTAAAGCAACTGTTTAGGCCCCTTTCACACTATTGCGACGCAATTTTACCGCGATTTCGCGGCGCGATTTTTGCCGCGATTTTTAAAGCAATGGCAAGGCTGTATGCCTCAAAACACATTAAAATCGTGGCAAAGTAGTGCAGGAACTACTTTGAAGTCGGTGCGACTTCAAAACGCACTGATATGAATGGGGCTCATTGAAAATAATGAAAAACGACTTGTCATGCGATTTTGCAGTCCAAAATCGCTGGACAAGTCGCACTAGTGTGAATGGGGCCTTAGTGGCCACACAAGGACATCAATACATTATTTTGGTAATTCACACTACTACAAATAAATACAATATATATATATATATATATATATATATATATATATATATATATATATATATATATATATATATATATATTTATATATTTATATACAGTATATACAGTATATACAGTATATATATATATATATATATATATATATATATATATATATATATATATATATGTATACTGTATACGTCACTACAGTCTGTGCCGCTCCACTTTATTCCTATGTATTCGAAAACAAACATTAAAGTGTTACTAAACCCACAACAGTAAAATCAGTATGTAAAGCATGCTTGTTATACTCACTGTAGAGCCTACGGGGTTAATTTTCTGCACTGTGTAAAAAGGCTGTTTGATTCTATTTTCTCTGATCCTTCCTTTCTTCCACATTCCCCAAATTATCTCCTGATAGAACAGAGCCTTGGGGGGAAACTGCACATGCTCAGTTTGGTTTGTATTGCTAGAGAGTCTTTTTTTCTTGGAAGAGTGCATGTGATCAGCACAGGGCCAATCAGGACTGTCCAGACAGAGGGTCAGGGGTCATTCAGCCTAATAGGACAATCAGAGGAGAATGAAAACTCCTCCTACAAGCTTTAACCAGACACTGATAGAAGTCACAAGACTGCTATATACTGCTGATGAGAAAAGGTGTTTAGCAGTTTATATTTACTAAAATAATTGTATTTCCATGTTCTGTGTACTGTGTGAGACCAGATATACTGAATGCAGGGTCCTGGGTTTAGTAACACTTTAACTCCAAGAAAAACATTTACTCCACCCATCACACCTTCCTTCAGATGACTCTTTATGGATTCTTACTTAAGATCACTTTTTCCGCAATATTTAAATCTCCTCTCATATGTGTTTAATTATCATGTCAAATCAGTGTTTTTTAATTTACACAAATGTGAGGACTTCAATCATACAGCACAATAGCTTTTCTGACCTTGTAGCTGCGTGCATGGGTTCATTATTGAGTATATTGTTTCCTATAAACATACGAAACCCCAACCATAACAATTCCATGAAATAAACAAAATTATCCGAGAACTGTATTAAACTCTAGATGACCCTTAACTGTACTCCGTAGACCCCTATTAATAATTTCTAATCTAATCACTGTGGATAAATATACTATAACAGGCCATGCCAGGCACTTTGCCAGCAAGGTCTATTGCAACCTATTTGATTCATTCCAGTCCAGGGAAGATGCATCTTTTTTACGAAAAAGCTACTTGGTGCTTTTCCATTTGTTATCTTCCACTGGAAAAAAAATAGTTATGGCCTTGGACATGATAGACATGTTTCTTTGCAAATTGCCCAAGACTAACTGAGAGAATTAGTGCCAAAAAAGCCCTGTGAACTTATCAGGATTGCTCGAGCCAGGTTTATGTCAGCTACAAATTTATGGTATGCCAGAAGCACTAGCACAAATTTATATATTTTTTGTTTCATGGATTTATTTAATGATCTTTGCGGCAGTCGACAAATATTTCCTCATCAGCGGTTTTTTATTTGCTTTGGATGACGGACAAGAATTGTTTGTTGAGATCACCATTTGGGCCCCATGCTTAGCTCTTAGTTGACACTTCTCAAGTTAATCCCACAAACAGATTTGATATTTTTATAAGGGGTTAAATCTCTCAGTATGTTTTTATTGGGAATTTTATTGACAGAACCAATAACTGCAACTTGTGTGGGATTTAACATATAACATTAAACTCAAATACAATCAAAGTGTGTGACAAGCCTGTTCACTGGGCAGAACTATCAAAACAAAAAATTACCATGATAAGTGGCCCGCAACCCTCATCACATAAGGTACAACACAGAAGAAAAGATGGGGCTTTGAATAGGGAAAGGGAGGACCACAACTATGACACAATTATTTCATTAAAAAAAAAAAAAAACATTGATAAAATCACATATGTGCAGGAGATGTCTGGTGTTCACACACGCCGCCGAAATGCAAACTATTTTTTCACATGTTTTTTATGTTTGTATATTCACATTGTTTGCAAGCTGCTGATTAAGTATTTTATTTTAAGGCCCTGACTTAATTTTTATGTTTACTCCCCATTAATCACCACCCTCTGTACTCTCCCCTGGAGCCAGTTCTCTATCCAGGTACTCACCCTATGGTCAGTACCTACCTTCCTTAGTTTGTACAGTAAGCATTTGTGGGGAACGGTGTCAAAGGCCTTTGCAAAGTCCAGATACACCACATCCACAGGCTTACCTTTATCTAGGTGGCAGCTCACTTCATCATAGAATGTTAATAGATTGGTTTGGCAAGAACGATTTTTCATGAATCCATGCTGATTACTACTAATAATACTGTTTTCGTTACTAAAGTCCTGTATGTGGTCCCTTAACATCCCCTCCAAAATCTTGCAGACTACTGATGTTAGGCTGACCGGCCTATAGTTACCCGGGATATATCTCGGCCCTTTTTTAAATATTGGTACCACGTTGGCTTTTTTCCAATCAGCTGGCACTATACCCGTCTGTAGACTATCCTTAAAGATCAAGAATAATGGTCTGGCAATCACCTGGCTGAGCTCTTTAAGACCCCTCGGGTGCAAGCCATCCGGTCCCGGTGATTTATTTATGTTAAGTTTCTCTAGTTTAGTTCCAAGTCTATCTTCTGTTAGCAATGGCGGTACTTCCTGAGGTGTATTATTTAGTTTAGCATTACAAGCTGGGTTAGTGTAGCCCCCAGATTCTTTTGTGAAGACTGAAGAGAAGAAATTATTTAACACTTCCGCCTTTTCTCTGTCCTCTGTGGCCAGATTTCCTTTGTCATCTTTTATGGGGCCAATGTGTTCTGGCCTTGCTTTCTTACTGTTTATATACTTAAAGAATTTCTTGGGGTTCTTTTTACTCTCTTCCGCTATATGTCTCTCGTGTTCTATTTTAGCCGTCTTGATTTCGTCTTTACATTTCTTATTACACTCTTTGTAATGCTTGAATGCTGCCAATGACCCCTCAGCCTTGTATTTTTTGAAGGCCTTTTCTTTAGTATTAATATGCATTTTTATGTTGGAGTTTAGCCACCCAGGGTTTAGTTTTGCTCTTTTAAATGTATTTCCCTTTGGAATGCACTGGCCAATCCCTTTGTTTAGTATGCTCTTGAAGCACTCCCATTTTTCCTCTGTGTTCTTTGTTCCCAGGGTTCTATCCCATTTGATATTTTCTAGCAGAGAGTGCAGTTTTGGGAAATTGGCTCTTTTGAAATTCAGTGTCCTTATATTACCCTTGTGTTTCCTATTACTGTAATTAATACTGAAACTTATTGTCCTATGGTCACTGTTTCCTAAGTTTCCACGTATCTCTATATCCGTGAGCAGGTCTGTATTGTTGGTAATCAGTAGGTCAAGTACTGCATTGTTTCTTGTCGGTGTGGTCACCATCTGAGCCATGAAATTGTCCTGCATAACATTTAGGAACTGCCGAGCCTTGGCTGAATGCACGGTTCCCTCTGCCCAGTCTATATCTGGATAATTAAAGTCCCCCATTATAATGACATTTCCCATCCTTGCTGCCAATCCTATCTGTAAGGGAGGTCCGCCTCCCCCTCCTCCCTCTGGTTGGGGGGCCTATAGCATACGCCCAATATTACTTTCCCTATAGTGCCTTCCCTTTTAAGTTCTACCCATAGGGATTCTGCCTCGTCCATAGCTCCATTATTATTATTATCCCTCATATTTACCTGTACACTATTCTTAATATACAGACATAAATCTCCCCCCTTTTACCTTCTCTATCCCTGCGATAAAGGGAATACCCCTGAATGGTCGCCATCCAATCATGAGAGCTGTCGAACCAAGTCTCTGTTATCCCCACAAAATCTAAGTTCTCCTCAAACATCAGCAGCTCCAGCTCTCCCATCTTGTTGGCCAGGCTTCTGGCATTGGTATACAAACCTCGTAATTTTGACCGTTTGCATATATCCTCGTTTGATGTTGTTTTTAGGCTTTTCCCCATACCCACCTTGGGTTTAGGTACTCTAAACACCCTACCACTAATGTCCCTATTTGTGCCCTCTGAATCTTGTTCCCCACTGGCTAATTCTACATCTGTACCCTCCCCCCCATCACCTAGTTTAAAAGCCCCTATAACTTTATGGCCATCCTCTCACCCAGTACGGCTGCACCCTCCCCATTTAGGTGCAATCCGTCCCTACAAAGAGTCGGTGGCCGACTGAGAAGTCGGCCCAGTTCTCCAGGAACCCAAAACCCTCCTTACTACACCAGCTCCTCAGCCACTTGTTAACTTTCCTAATCTCCCGCTGCCTCTCTGGTGTGGCTTGAGGTACAGGTAGTATTTCTGAAAATACTACCTTGGAGATCCTAGTCCTCAACTTAGTGCCTAAGTCCCTGGAATCGTTTAGGACTCTCCATATTCCTCTGCCTATGTCATTGGTACCCACGTGTACCATGACAGCTGGGTCTTCCCCAGCCCCACCCAGTAATCTGTCCACCCAATTCGCGATGTGCCGAACCCGAGCGCCCGGTAAACAACAGACTGTTCGGCGCCCGCGGTCTTTGTGACAGATTGCCCTCTCTGTCCTTCTAATGATTGAGTCCCCTACCACCAGCACCTGTCTTTCCTTTCCCTTTCTCCCGGCCTCACTGGAGGAGTTCTTCCCCTGACAGCTAGGGGCGTCGCTCTGCTCCAGCAACGCTGGTCCCCGACTGGTTTCCCCAACATCATGCAATGGGGCGTATTTATTGGGGTGCTCCAGCCTAGGATCGGCCTCCTTGCCTTTTTCCCTTCTACCCTTCCTAACTGTCACCCATCTACTCTGCTCTGATGCCTGCACCTCCGTTTCTCTGCCCACCTCTGTGCAGACCCCGGCCTGCACCTGACGGGTATGATCCCAGCTCTCCTTCGGTATGGACATTCGTCACAGTGTTGCCAGCTGCGTCCCTAGATTCAGGACCTGAGCTTACAGGGAAGCAACGTGCTTACATTTTGTGGATTTGTATTCGCCCTTGATCGCATGATCGAAGAACGCATACATATCACAGTTAGCACAGTGACAGTTAGCAATCCTGGCATTCCAAGAATGTTACTTTTTTGAAACCGGTAAATCAATGGGTTTAGTTACGTCTTATGATTTAATATTGCTGAGGGACTCTGGGCTTCAGCAGGATGGCGGCCTCCAGCAACAGGAAATAGGAGTAATGTTGGAGGCAATTTACAGCACACACTTATGTTGGTAGCATAATTATTAATGTGAAATGTATGTTTCTTGCTAAAGAACATTATTTTTTATCAGGTTGTTATGGGTAAAGTTCCGCTTTAAGCTAAATTTTCTTGAGAAAAAAGAAACACAAATTTTCTTCTTTATTAAAAGGATGCAGATTTTGGGGAGTATACTTAGGGTAGTTTATCTCATTTTATATAGTGTTCTTTGTATTTGTTTTGCTTTTTCTCCATTTTTTAAATGTACTACCAATTGAAATGTTTTATTCTAGTTTTTTGTATATTCTTTATTTAACCACTTCAATACAGTGCCCTTTCACCCCCTTCTTGCCCAGGCCAAATTTCAACTTTCAGCGCTGTCATACTTTGAATGACAATTGCGCGGTCATGCTACACTGTACCCATATGACATTTTTACAATTTTTTTCACACAAATAGAGCTTTTTTGGTGGTATTTAATCACTGCTGGGTTTTTTATTTCTTACTAAAAAAAGAAAAAAAAAAACAGAACATTCTGGAAAAGTTTTTCTTATTTTCTGTCAGTAAATTTTGAAAATACGTAATTTTTCTCCTTCACTGATGTGCGCTGTTGAGGTGACACTGATGGGCACTGATGGGCACTGATGAGGTGGAACTGATGAGGTGGCACTTATGGGCATTGATGAGGTGGCACTGATGGGGAGGTACTAATATGCCGCACTGATGGGCACTGATAGGTGGCACTGATAGGCGGCTCTGATGAGCACTGATAGGCGGCACTGATGGGCACTTAAAGGCAGCACTGATGGGCACTGAGAGGTGGCACTGATGGGTGGCACCGATGGGCCATGACAGGCAGCACTGATGAGCACTAACGGGTGGCACTGATGGACACTGCTGGGCAGCACAGATGAGCAGGAACTGATGGGCACTGACTGGCAGCACTATGGGCACTGATAGTGGGCACTGTGGGCACTAATGGGCACTGTTTTTCAACTTTTCTGTAATCGGGGCACTGAAGATCAGTGCCCTGATTACCTGTCCTAGACTCCCCTTTGAGGAGGAACCGCTGATCGGCTCTTTTCACCACACACACTGACAGTGTGAGGCGAGGAGAGCTGATAAACGGCCCTTCCTTATTTACATGTGACCAGCTGTGATTGGACACAGCCGATCACATGGGTAAAGAGCCATGTCATTGGCTCTTTACCAAGATTGGTGTTGCTAGGACACGGCGCTCGAGAGGTGCATATTGGTCAAAAATGCAGGTGAATATACTGTAAACTCTCAACTTTACTCATCCATACTCATCAGGCTAGGAGGAGCCTTTTTTATCATGTGGTGTTATTTTCATCTAAATACAAGCAAATGTAGTGGGTTGTTATGCATAGTAGTTGAGCAGCACTAACCACATATAATCATGTCAGGGATAAATACAGCACCAGTGCCGAGACAAGCGCACCTAGAGCCCAGGGCAAACATGCCAAACTGCCCCCCCTTATTACCATTACCAGCATTACCATTCAGCAAAAATCCCCCCCCCCAAAAAAAATAAATAAATAAATAAAATTAAGCAATAATCTGCATGCTGCATGCTTACCAACTAAGCATAAAATCCCCCTCCTTCCAAACCACCTCCCTGCTGAAATCCGCCCCATCCTAGCAAACCCCCCTCCCAAATCTCCCCCTCCTAATGCAAATACCCCCCCCCCCCATAATCCTCACTAGCACAAATCCCCAACCTAAAAAATTCCTCTCCTAGCACAGATCCCATTCCCCCTCTACCATATCACCTCTTCCAGCACAACCCTCCCCCCCAATCCCCCTCCTACCACAAATACTCTTTCCCATCCCCCTCCCAACACAAATCTCCCCAAATTACCATTCCTAGCACACACCCCTCTAAATGTACCCTCCTAGAACAATTATTATGCCCTGCTGCCCCCCAAATGTCCCCTCCCCTCAAAATCCTTGTGGCACTCCCCCCCTCCCCCACCTCACATTATATCATAGTGCCCAGGATGGGTAATTAGACGAGTGTGTCTTATTTTATTAGAGCCAGGTGTCTAGGACCTGAAAACTACTTTTTGATTGGACAAGGTGATGTTGCCCGGTCCATAAAGGAGGACACATATCTGATTGCAATTAGCAATGAATAAGCACATTGTGTGAAACGCGTCTGCTGATCCAGTTTGTCTTGTATACATGTTCGATGTTGGACCTTTGATTTAAACAATAAATTCAAATTTCAAGTATCCTGGGATTGGAGGTGCCGCTTTCTTTCTACATAATATATGGCTGCTCCTCCTGCCCACCCCTTGTCCCAGCCCTGTACAGCACTATCCTTTAAAGCGGTTGTATCCTCACAACAAAAAAAATAAAATAAAAAAACCTTCAGGACAAAGGCATAATGAGCATAACATCGCATACTAGCTCTTTATGAAATACGTACCTTTAAACGAAGCCCCAACACTGTCGCCCGGACACCGCTGAGGGAGCTGTGATGTTCTCTCGGTGTCTCTTCCGGGTTCGGCGGCTCCAGCGCTGTGAGTGGCTTTAACTTGTTGCCGCCCGCGCTATAGCCAAAAGACGGCTACATCGCGGGCTCTAATTTCCGGGAGGCCGTCTTTATACGGCCTCCCAGTGACAGGCTCCCCGTGCGCTCCCGCGAGCGCGCATCGGGGAAAATCTGTGTCGGCCCATGTAAACATATGAGATCATCTCTCATCGCCAGCTCTCCTTCCTCACACAGAGACTGCGTGTGAGGAAGAGCAGAGCCGATCAGCGGTAAGCTGACACAGAAAAATGTAATCTGATCACCAGTGCCCTGATTACAAAATAGGTACATAAATGCCATAAGTGCCCACCATCAGTGCCCCCCATCAGTGCCCCCCATCTGTGCCCACAGTCAGTGCCCATAGTGCTGCCAGTCAGTGCCCATCAGTGCCTTCTCATCTAGGCACTGATGGGCACTGACTGGCAGCACTATGGGCACTGAGTGTGGGCACTGATGGTGCTGCCCATCAGTGCTCAGCAGTGCCGCCCATCAGTGCTCATCAGTGCCACCCGTTAGTGTCCAGCAGTGCCGCCTCTCAGTGCCCAGCAGTGCCACCTATCAGTGCTCATCAGTGCCGCCTATCAGTGCCACCTATCAGTGCTCATCAGTGCAGCATATTAGTACCTCCTCATCGGTGCCACCTCATCAGTGCCCATAAGTGCCACCTCATCAGTGCCCATAAGTGCCACCTCATCAGTGCCCATCAGTGCAGCCTATCAGTGCCCATCAGTGCCGCCTCATCAGCGCACATCAGTGAAGGAGAAAAATTTATTTATTTTCAAAATTTACTCGCAGAAAATAAGAAAAACTTTTTTTTTTGTAAGAAATAAAAAACCCAGAGGTGATTAAATACCACCAAAAGAAAGATCTATTTGTGTGAAAAAAATGATAAAAATTTCATATGGGTATAGTGTAGCATGACCGCGCAATTGTCATTCAAAGCGTGAGAGCGCTGAAAGCTAAAAATTGGCCTGGGCAGGAAGGGGGTGAAAGTGCCCGGTAGGCAAGTGGTTAAAGTTCCCTTCACTGGAACTAAGGGGCCAAGCCCAACCCCTGAAAAATAACCCCACACCATAATCCCCCCTCCACCAAAGGATTTGGACCAGTGCACAAAGCACAGTCCATAAAGACATGGATGAGTGAGTTTGTGGTGAAAGAAGTTGACTGTCCTGGCCCCAACCTGATAGAGCCAGGCCTTCTCATCCAAAATCAATGCCCGACCTCGCAAATGCACTTCTCAATCATTACCACAGACACATTTCTAAACCTTGTGGACAGCCTACCCAGAAGAGTTGAAGCTGTTATAGTTGCAAAGGGTGGACCAACTCAATATTGAACCCTATGGACTAAGGCTGGGATGCCATTAAAGTTCATGTGCATATAAAGGCAGGCATCCCAATACTTTTGGTAATATAGTGTCTATACCATAGTTTGGAGACGCTATAACTTTTACACAGACTAAAAAATATACACTGACTTAGGTTATTTTTACCAAAGAAATTTAGCAGAATAGATTTTGGCTTAAATGTATGAAGAAAGAATATGCATTTGCTAAATTTTATAACAGAAACAAAAAAACACTTTTTTTTATTTTTGAAAATGTTTGGTACCTTTTAATTTACAAAGCAACAAAAAAAATCAAAAACCCAGTGGTGAATAAACACCACCAAAAGAAAGCTCTATCTGTCTTTTAATGTAATTTGGGTAGAGTGTTGCATAACTTGTATTCAAAGTATGAAATCTGATAATCGGCCATGGCAGGAAGGGCGTGAAAGTGTTCAGTACTGAAGCAGTAAAGTAAGATGTAGTCATTTGGACTAATTCAGCAATGATTACGGTTCCCTGAGGTCTGCTTTAGGAATTACTGCTCTGTGGATCCAGTAGAAGGTGACGAAAACCCCACAAACAGTTCTGATCAATTATGCCTCAAATGGGAAAAAAATTACTTAATGACTTTAACCACTTCTAGACCGGAAGGATTTGCCCCCTAAATGGCAAAGCCATATTTTGAGATTCACACTGTGTTAATTTAACAGACAATTTTGCGGTCGTGCTACGTTGTACCAAAATAAAATTTCCCATTACAATAAAATCACTCTAAAGTTCTCAAAAGAAAATGTTAAATATGATACAGGGTATACTTTAAAGTAAAAAATGTAGCTTTGTTTTGTGTTATTGCCAGGCACTGTGCTCCACTTTTAAACTTAGCTGGCAAGGTCATTTTTACAATTTTTCTATTGCTTTTGTTATTTTTCTCCTTATAGCTTTTAGAGTTTGTTAAAGACCCCCCCCCCCCCCCCAAACAATATATTTTCTGAAAGCACATAACCAGTAGAATACAAACAAGGTGCTACTGATTTTTAGGGCACAATAATATTTGTGCAAATGTTTATCAAAAAATATTTGAACTAACATACACTAAAATCATTATTAGCAAATAAAAACACAGCCAATTTTACAAAAATTCCCACTAAACTAAAAGCTAACCTGTATTGAGTTAATAAATATCCACTATTTGTAAATTTTAGATTGCGCCTTTTTGTGAAAAGGTGAAAATTGAACGTACTCAAAAAATGTAAATATGAATGAATGAATGAAACATGACATGTAGAATAAAAAAGAAGGTACTACTGATTTTAACACCCTGCGATATATCAAAACAATATATTAGCTTAAAATTCTCAAAAATTATTTTTAGCAGATATAAACAAAGCAAATTTCACAAAATTCCTGCTAAATTCCTACTAAATATAAAAGCTTAACCTGTATTGAGTTAATAATAAACAAATATTTATAATTTTTAAATTACGCCATTTTGCACAATGGTGAAAACTGTACATACACAAAACTATAAATAACCAAATTTCTCTAAAAATCTGGAGGCTTTCATTTTTCACTTTCAGCTTTCAGAGTTTTTAAAAGACCCCCCAAACTATACATTTTCTGAAAGCAAAGGGCCAGTAGAATAAATGGAAGGTGCTACTGATATTTAAGGCCCCGCGATATTTGTGCGAATGTTTACCAAAACAATATTTTTGCTAAAAATGTACTAAAATCATTATTAGCAGATACAAACACACCAAATTTTACAAAACTTCTGCTTTTGTACATTTTAAATTGTGCCTTTGTAACAAATAGTGAAAATTGTACATACGCAAAAGTTTCTCTAAAAATCTGGAGGTTTTCCATTTTCATTTACAGCTTTCAGAGTTTATAAAAGACCCTCCAAACCATATATTTTCTGAAAGCACGTGGCCAGTAGAATAAAAAGAAGGTGCTATTGATTTTTAAGGCACCGCGATATTTGTGCAAATGTTCATCCAAACAATATTTTCGCTAAAAATACACTAAAATCATTAATTGGATGGATTCATACATGGAAAAATATACAAAATTCCGGCTAAATTTTTACTAAATATAAAAGTTAAACCTATATTAAGATAATAAATAGCAAATATTTGTATATTTTAATTTGCACCTTTTTGTGAAATGGTGAAAACTTAAGGTACGCAAAACTATAAATAAAAACAATTTACTCCGGAGGTTATCATTTTTCACTTACAACTTTCAGAATTTGAAAAGACCCTCTCAAACCATACATTTTCTGAAGGCACACAACCTGTAATATAAAAAATGTACTACAGAATTTTTGGGTGCCACAATAATTGCTCAAGTGTTCATCATATCGCTATTTTCACAAAAAATACACTAAAATCATTAATTGTGCACATAAACACAACATAACTTACAAAATGCCTGTTAAATTACTACTAAAGCATCGTTCACATGTGGCATACTAAAGGTTACGCCCATGGACGGCCATGTTTACCCGCACATGGATGGACAGGTGTTCCATGCATCACCATACAGGCAGTCCCATTTATGTCAAATGGGATGCAACAGCTGCACAGGCATAGCTGCTGTTGCTAATCTGACATCCGTGTGGGTGTGGGTGCAGGACCCCGATTGCAAACAGTGTGAGCTCAGGGGCATGCACATGGACCTACATGGATGATCGGACAGGCAGGGGAGACATGTTGAGATCCCCTCCAAGCCACAGCAGTACCAGAAGCAGGTGGGAGTGGCAGAGGAGGGATGCCGGCTTCTAAAGGTAGCTGCAGGGGATTGGGTTTGTGGGGGGATTGGTGCTGGGGGGGGGGAGAAGGGGTATGAAGAGGATAGGAATGGAGAGTGAGGGGAGTAGTTTTAGGTGACAGGGAGTGGGCAGGAAGTGGAGAGGCTGGGGACAGGGAAGCAGCAGCATGGGGGGAGTCACATTTTAAGTTGAAAACTCTGATCCGCGGATTGTAATTTGCTGATCAGAGTTATAGAATTGTTCAGCAGAGTCTGCTGAACAATTCTATTATAAGCTCATGGTCATTGTAGTGACCATGAGCTTATAGAAGAGGGAGAAATGGGGTCCATGTGGCGCTGAAGGCTGTGCTGTAGGTCTTTATGTTGTATGGACCTGGCAGTAAAAGGGTTAATGCCTCAGCAATACTGTAGAGTGACATTGTGGATTGCACCCACTGACGTCACCTTAACATGTAGACTGCTAAGAGGAAAAAGCATGACCTTTAAAACAATCAAGTGGAATCTGTCTGCAGTGCATTCCTAAAAGTGTTTTTATTAAAGGTGCTAACCTTATTTGGTATAACTGCACAATGTCAGTTTGTGTATATTTGGTGTATAAAGGGTTTGAATTATTTTTAGAATCCTAGAAAAATTGCAATAAAAAATATTTTTGGGGAAAACAAAATCAAATTACTCTTCCAGACCGTTTAATATTATCTAAAGGTCATACAATTCTACATCTTTTCATAGTGATCACCAAGAATAGAAATAGCCAACAACATTCTGAATGATGATCCATTGAGCCCTAATAAAAGGAAGTCTTTTATTCATAATAATAATACTTATAGCTGATAAAAACCTGACAGGCCAATGAAGGGATGGGCTATCTCTAATATTGTGCTGGGGGGAACAAACCATGACCACAAAAACTCCAGCCTTCTGATTAGTTCCACGACTAATTTCTCTGCCTAAAGGAGCCTGATCTAATTGGTGGGCGAAACACGTCGGCGTCATCACTGCGTAACATCATCACGCAAAGCAGACGGTGCCTGCGCATGCATGTGCACCACAGCTCTCACACACTCAACTTCATAGCTTGTTGGGGCAGTCCTGCATCACTGTGAGTGTCTGCACAAGGACTCAGATGGGCAGAGCCCCGCTATATGGTGCTACCTGCTGCAAGGGCGGCTCTACAAGTGACCCTACTACGCTACATCACCAGATCAAGTTGGCTTCTAGGGGATTGGTGAGCAATACTTCATGATCCATCTTTCACAGCATAAGCACACCTGTCAGCTCTTTGCTTTACAGGTTCATTGCTGGGATGAGTTATTACATGGTGACTGTGCCCAGTAATATGCCCATACCAACTATATGTAAGCTTTATAAAACAAAATATAAGCAGCACTAAAAAATAATTGTGATCAAAACAAGAGTTAATTAAAGTGCAATCATGCAAACAAAATAATGAAGAGTATCTGTATGAGACCATATCAAAACATGAATTCAGTTTGAATAAAGTGAAAACAAGCAAATAACCAACATTGATGAATGATTAAAAAAATAATCATTGAAAGTCCATAATGGTGAACATTCCAAAAGTGAGTAAAACAATCCATCCACAAAAGTGCAAAGTGCAGTGTAGACCAGCAAAGTGGATCCCCCACCAGAAACACCCGCTTGACATACGCCTCTTACCAGATAAGTAGGACCATAAATTATAATGGTCAAAAACACCCAAGTTTTGTGGGAGGAAATCATAGTACTCTGGGGAAACCCACGCAAGCACATGGAGAACATGCAAGCTCCAAGCAAATAGTGCCATGGTTGGGATTTAAGTACTGCCAGGGGGAAGTGCTAACCCACTAGCCACTGTGATGACAATAGATTGTAAATAATATAAAATACAATAGAAATCTCAAATCACCAGGTTCTGGAGATTAAAGAGTATAAACACAGGATACCTGTGATTCACAGATCCTATAGAACCAATGCGCATGTCCCTAAATTCCACAAGAGTAGGGGGTATGTTTGTTACTGATATTGGGGCATATTCTATGAGGCATAAAAAAGAAAGAGTCAAAGTAGCTTCATGGAAGGGCATGTAAGAGGGAGAACATCAGGATTCCAAGTAGACCTTTGGGTCACAGACATTAAGTAGTGTCAAGGTTATTTCCACAAGCCCTGTGACTGCAGGCCAAAATGTGCAAACAAAAGTGCACTGCCACGTAGTATGTATAAAGTCAGCATCGACTGCACATCTTCCAAAGCAGAGGGCATGGAGCGGAGGCCTACTTTGAGCAATTTTGATAGAACAAAGAAATCCAATAACTCAAATTGAATCACTTTATCCCTAGAGGAGATCACCAAGGATTCAAACTCTGGCCAGTCTTCAGAGTCAATATATGGATCTGCCACCTCTACTTGGCCTTGTGATTAAGGTTCGTTAGAAGTAACAAAGATTCATTTTTAGAGATCAGTCAGGTCCTATCTGTCTAAAACAACAGTTTTGATCAGGGTCAACAGAAGGAGGATGACATTCAGTGCAAATTGAACCTTAGTTGTATGGTGAGGTTGCATATAATTAAAGGGTAACTTCGTAAAAAAAAAAAAAAAAAATAGTAAATTAAAAAAACAAAAACAAAATGCAATATAGCATATACAATTGCAACTCAAGTCATATTGCAATTGAATATTATTAAAATGACCTTTCCTTTTTAATCTGCAGCTCTGTAATTTTCTGTAAAATGAAGTACAATTTGGCTACCTGGTTTTCTACACAGATAGTGTACAGAACACCTCCCAGAAATGTAATTTCCTGCTTGTGTGATTGGCTCACTGATTTTCCCAGAAGTCAACAAAAATGCAATTTTGCAATTTTTGGTGAAATACTCCCAAAAGGAAAACAGATGCAGACCCTGACACTTTCTTAATTAGAGCCCTGCAGGTGCAGCGGCTGATTGATAATTATAAAATCATTCCCGTACAGAATCACATGGACACAAACAAACAAACAAACATCTATTTCTTCAGAAAAACAAAAGGTAGGAATCTGCAAAACATTTGTTAAAATCCTTGTAATGTACACAGATTGCCCAGAGGGGAATGCTTTTTTTTCTCAACGAAAGTGGAGTTATGCTTTAAAGTACAGTCAATAAGAAATTCCATACTCATCTCTAAATTGTTGAAAAGTCCTAAACTGACCTTCCAAAAAAAAGTGATGCAGGCATTTCACACCATATCTGGTCCAGCAGGAGACTCTAGGTACAGAAGAAAACTCTGTTTGATTGTATTTCTATACACTAGGATATGGAGGCTTTTATAGGATGAAACTACAGCAGCTTTGCCGCCATCTTGGCTTTGTCCTGTATAGGAGAAGCCAGTCTTAAGGCCCATACACATGATAAGAAAATCAGATGTAAAATTTTGTACGATGAATGATTGGCTGATTATCTGAGTATAGTGCTTTCGACAGCCGATTCCAACTTTTCGGATAACAAAACCTGAATTTTTATCGTAAGTGAACACAACGTCCTATTTTCGTTTAATCAGTACAGTTTTTATCTGAAAAAAATCGTAATAAAGCTACGCATGCTCAGACATAAAAGAATACATTACAAAACAATTCAACACATTACATCCCTTCCGAAGTTGTATTCTGTCGCACGAGAATTTTCACACGTTGAGTAACATTGAGACTAGCATGCAACACAAAAAGGATGATTATTCTCTCGATAATCTCATCGTGTGTACAAGGCTTTAAAGAGCAGTCATTAGTGCAGTCAAATAATAAAATTAGAATTCAGAGAGACAACACCTGCTAGTTGCTATGGAAGTTAAAGAGTTTCCAATGACACTCTGGAAGTCTGCAGGCTCCAAAGAAAAGATGCTGCAGATTGAGTTGATGCATTTGAAGTAGCTTACTGGTAGTAAACACAAAGAAAGTCAGCTAGGACATACAGTAATATAGGCAAAAATAGCATTTTAAGAAGGTAAGCTGTCCCTAAAAGGTTCATGGGCAGGTTCAACCATTGCTTGGTTTTATTTTGATGGGGTATAATAATAGTGACAAGGTGTTTTTCCAAGTCGGCATGAAGCAGGAGTTTGGGAGATTAACATTACCAATATTTACATTTAATAGTTAATTGTATTACTTTGAAGAATTGGTTTTAAATTTCCCAAACAGTTCCTGCAGATGAAAGAGCGATTGGACTGAATTGGATACATAATGAGGGTTCTGCCCGTGTCGCTTACCTGGTCAGAGGCCAATCTGACAAGAGGGCTTCCCTTGAGGCTGAGTGCCAAGCACCCCTGGAAGTGAGAACAGGGAGTGCTAGGCTCAAAGAAGCATGGGTGCAGTTTAGGTAGATTTGCTGGAAATTGCTTTCAGTGAGAAACACGGGGTATCTGTCAGCTGGACTGTCAGAAATGACAACAGAAACTCTGTTGTCCCTTGAAGTGTAGTTGGACCAAGGCAGCGACCACAAGTGAGGTTGTATACGGGAAGATGAAGGCCTACAGAACATTCTGGATCTGGGAACAAAGCTCGCTGGACTACCTGGTACACAGATGGGGAACAGGGAAGTGTTCAGATCTAGCTACAGAAACAAAAAGTTTCCCAGCTTTTTTACAAAATTTCTGGGATTGACAAAAAATGCTTGTGATTTTTCGCTTGCTGGTTCTTAAAAAGGTCTGGAGAAGATGCAGTGGAGCTTTTTCTGTGAATGCTGTGTGTGCTTTCACATTAATATGGATAATTTTAATATGAGGCATGAATGAGCCTCTCATGGTAGCAATAAGTGCCTCTATTCAGCAATTTATGATTCAACAGAGAAATTTTCTTCTCAATAGTATAAAATGCCTTTAGCATAGCTAGGAGCCGTTATTTTATCATCTAACCAAGAAGGTGTCATCGACCAACATTGCATACTTTTGGGTCCTATGATTCCTGGTTCTAAGTTAAGAGGAGCATAATCTGAGATTTCTCTGGGCAAGTACCTAATGCTGTCATTATAGACAAGCGTGGAAGTGGTGCAGAATGCAAGGTCTATGCGGAACAGAGATCTGTGACTTTCTGAGTGGCAATAAAAAGCTCTGCCCTTTGCATGGCTCCATCTCAAAACATCAGCCAGAACATATCAGTTAATTCCGTCTATCAGTTAAATCCATCTGCAAATGGTCCAGGTGGACATCAAGGTCTAAAATAAAATCTCCAGGACAACTATGGCTCCATCCAATAACTCCAAAATAGTCCAGTCTAGAACAGCAACATCCAGTAAGGGTAGGGTACCATTTTTTTTAGAAATAATTTAAGTATAAGGAGGCACGTCAGTAGATTTTTTTCCCATGAAACTGAAGTTGCCCTTTACATTTGGAACCTCGACATTGATGGCCTTGAAAGAAATGGCAGAAGCTCCCTCAAATATGATGAGAAAGGGGCATCAAAAGTTTTGGCTATCCAAAATTTATTTAGAGAGAAAACCCTAAAAAAAAAAAGTCTAATGCTTTCATACTGTGTGAGGGTTGAATTTTTTTTTTAGGTAAGTCAACACTAGGGATCTCTTCAGCTTGGGCTTTAGGCCTCTGGTGTTCCAAGAGATAATTTTAACAAGTGTAGACATAGTCACATACTGTATAATATATTTCACAGTAAAAGATTAAATCATGTGTCCAGTCTGCAACAATGTTACCATTAGGCTTTCGTTCACTTCCTTAAAAATAAAAAAAACGTTCTCTCCCTGTTCATTGGCCCCGACTTTTTTGAGCTTGTTTCAACAGAACCAGTAAAGCAGAACCCTAAACTCTAACATTATGGGGACAAGATCAGGTACACCACACAACATAGTTAGACAGTTAGTTTGAACTTAGTAATTCAATCAATACAAAAATAAATTCATAACTAAATTAAAACCCACATATACAGAACCTTATACAGCTGATCCAGGAAAAGGCAAAAAAAAACCCTTATTCATTCTCCAATATTCTCCAGGAAAAAAAATACCTTCCTGATTCTGTAGAGAAAATTTAAATTCCCAGGATCACAAATCTGGAATTATTAATTATGAATCTTAATAGCCAGTTATAGTCTGTATATTTAGAAACTCATCTAGCTTTTTTTTTTTAATTGTTTTTATAACAAACAGTGCTTGGACAATAGAGTCTGTGTTTATATGCATTTTACACTTTTTTTGTGAATGGGTAGCAAGTACCCCTAACTCTTTATATAGGTGGAGATCTGGGGCCCTCTTTTTCCTTACAGACCCCCATATCCACCAGACCAGGGATGTCAGGAAGAGGCCTATCAACATAAGGGACATGGTGCCTTGCCAGGGGTCCCCTGGAAAGGTACCCCCCCCTAATTTTTTATTTATTTTTATGAGCCCCCTGCCTTAAAATCCATACTAGACTCTCTTCAGGGATAAGGGTCTGGTATGAATATTGAGGGAGACCCCACACAGTTTTTTACACGTGGACTCCCCTTTAAAATCCATATCAGATCCTTATCCTGGATTCGTGTCTGTTATAGATACTGAGAAGAATCCCCTGGATGGTTTATTTACACACAGAACAAAGTCAGTTTCTTTTTGTTTTTAAATGTAAATTTTGCTGTAGTACAACCTATAGGTGTATTATTTTACATGTGGATTCCACTTCAGGTGCACATCAGATGTATACGCCATTCTAGGTGCACCACTTCACAAACATCCCCCAAGTAAGGTTATTACCCTTTTTCAATGAAGATAGCACTAGGTGCAACTCTCAGTATAGTGACTTTGTCATTAAAATCCAAAATTTGGCTTAGATCCTGATTGTAGTGGTCAGGATCTTTCTATCAAAATGCGGCAAAGATTTCCAAGTCAAGTAGATTGTCTTTAAGGTGTGTATCAAGGAAGATCTATGGTGAGCTACCTTCTGACTTTTCCGAGAAACTTACAACATGTAAATTATTGCACCATAAGCAGTTTTCCAGGTTTAGGTTTATGAGATGAGCAATCTCTTGTATTAGGATGTACTCTATCTGAGATAAGTAAACTTTTTGGCTTTAGTACCACTTTAAGGAAGCTCATGTACTTCAGTACAGAGGTTGTTCTCTCTTATAAGGATTGAACATTTTGTTTCAGGAGGAAATGTATTATGAGTGTCCTCAATTTTAGAAATAAGAGAGTCTTTGCAGACACAGATTCATTGAGATTGGGCTGAGGCTACAATGGCATCTGTGTGTTCCTCTGTGGGTGCGTCAGCAGAGGCATAGACAGAGTTACTTGAGGCAGAAGCATCCCCTTTAGAGAAAGAGAGATAGAAGGAAGTGTATCCTTTTTCTATGCACAAATCATCTATTATGTAATTGTTATTTCACCATTTATGTGAGGCACATTGTTTATTATGGTTTAATATGATTTTTATTTTACACAATAATTTTGTATTGATCACTACAGAGATACTGGTTTTGTGTACCTTTTAGATCATTTATCCATGTAAATATTATGTTGATTATTTATAGGGCCCATATATTTACCAGATGTAGTAGGGTTATTTGTATCACTATGCTTGGTCAAGATTTTTAAACATTTACTGTTTTTTATTTTCTTCTTTTGTTTCTTTTTTTTCTTTTTTTGTTACAATTTCTAAATTTTTTTCCCTTGCTTGATTTTCATTGTTACAATGTGACTGATCCTCCTGATATTTTATAATGGTGTATAAGGTCTATTCTAGAAAATTATATCCAATGTTTTTTTTTTAACCAGTTCTGGACCATTTTTTGCAATTCAGTTATTTTAACGGAAAATTGCGCAGTCGTGCAACGCTGTACCAAAATAAAATTGATGTCCTTTTTTGCCCACTAATAGAGCTTTATTTTGGGAGCATTTGATCACCTGTGCAATTTCTATTTTTTGCGCTATGAACAAAAATAGAGCTACAATTCTGAAAAAAAAACAATATTTTTCACATTTAGCTATATAACATTCCCCAAAAAAATGTAAAAATCAATATACACAAAAAAATTGCAATGAGCGTATTTTGATTTGTTTGCGCAAAAATTATCACGTCTACAAACTAGGGGAAAGATTTATGTCATTTTTATTTATTTATTTTTACTAGTGATGGCGGCAATCTGCGATTTTTAGCGGTACTGCGACATTGCAGGGGACAGATCTGACCCCTAACTGACATTTTTGACACTTTTGGGGGGACCAATGACATTACTACAGTAATCAGTGCTAACAATGTGCACTATTACTGTAATAATGGCACTGGCAGGGAAGGGGTTAACCTAGGGGGTGATCAAGGGGTTAATTGTGAGCCTAGGGAAGTGTTTTCTAACTGTCGGGGGAGGGACTTGTGAAATGACCATAGAGACCTGTGATCTTATATAGATCTTATATAGAAGGATCACAGGCACTCTGTGAACATTTCAGAGAGAAAAACGGTGTTTACAATAGCTGACCGTCCTTCTCTTTTAGTGCCCAGCAGCAATCACGGCCACCAGTCTCGTGGATTGGCATCCCCGCTGCCTAGTGGGTCCGGTCGCCCCCAGCACCACTCCCACAAACCAACATACCCCTACGTCGATTCCCACAGCCGAGCCAGCCTGCCGCAGTAAAACTGCAGCGGGCAGTGGGCAAGTGGTTAAAACCTCCCTTTTATCCCTCATTGGCGAACAGCCAGAAAGTGGGGATAGGAGACAGAGATAAAAATAATTCATTTTTGTTAGGAAGACAAGATGAGAATAATTAATTTGGTCTAAATATGACACTATGTGTATTATTGTTACTGGTTTCATGTATTATATTTATATTTCTTTGTAATTCAGTTTTCCCTAAATCATGTCTCGTTATTCTCCATAGGGTGACGCTAGAGAACTCCTCCAAGCACACAAAACCCTACCTTATTGGTAGGGAAAAAAAGAACCCCTTTTTCCTATCGGGGTGGTGCCTGAGTTGGACTGTCCATGGCTGGGTGGACTCAGGGTAAGTTCCGTTTACACAGGGGTTCCTTGATCTTTGACCCAGCCATGTGTGAAGGTGTTGCCCCCATGTTTGGGTGTATTCCAGGAACTTGGATTTGTCAGTGGCAGCCCTATCATGGCGTTGTGTATACTTCCGACTCCTTTTGAAGTGACTTTCTGAGCACTTCAGGTTAAATGAAACCGCAAGTGACGTCATGATGCAATGCATAACGTGCGTGCATGCACAATTTGAAGGGAATGCCGGGGACCACAGGATGCTTTCAACCCTCCATTGCTGCCTTGCTGCCTTTTTTTGGTTGGTCTGGCATTTATTACTCCTGTGGAAACACAGATGTGCACTCACTTCCCCCTATATATTAGGTTTCTTAGAGGCACGTTTTAGAGCTCTCCCGGCATGGGAGTGGTACAGCTTTCTTACGCTGGTGATTTCTGAAGGCATTCATGGTGAATGGTAATTTTTTTTACTTTGTTAAGAGATTATGACGGGTTTTTTTGCCCTTTCCCTTTTTTTTTTTTTCCTGACTGTTTGCCATATCTGCTTTCAGCTCCAGTGCTTTATTTGAAGAAAGTGTCCTTTTTCCTTTTGCCCTAGTGCAGTGATGGCGAACCTTGGCACCTCAGATGTTTTGGAACTACATTTCCCATGATGCTCAGCTACACTGCAGAGTGCATGAGCATCATGGGAAATGTAGTTCCAAAACATCTGGGGTGCCAAGGTTCGCTATCACTGCCCTAGTGTATAATCTGGCTACTGAGGGGATATTTTACATTTTATATAATTGCACAAAGTACATCTGTGGTCCTGTTGGATGTTTTCAATATATACCACACTGGGTGGAGGGCTATTGAGCTCTACAGGGAAACTGACAGACTTTCTATATATATTTAGGTATAGATTGCTAACAAATTTTGGTGTATTATGGTTTATCAGATGTGGAATGTATATTATTGTAGATTTTTTCATTTTTAGGGTGGTGATTGATTTCCCTGACGAAGATACTCGAAATGGCGTTGGGTTTCCCTTTTTCCATGTAATACTGTTACCAAAATGTTGAGAATGTGCAGTTACTCGTGGTATTGGGTATCACCACTTCATATATGATTTATGTTATATTTTTTGTCTGTTTAATTCTCTTTGATCTTTTTAACTCTTTTACTGCCAGGTCCGTACTGCTATAAGCTCATGGTCACATCAATGACCACGAACTTAGAATTGTTCATCAGACTCTGCTGAACAATTCTATAACTCTGATCAGTGGATTACAATCTACTGATCAGAGTTATTAAAGTAAAATATGACCACCCCCCCCCAATGCCACCGCTTCCCTGTCCCCAGCCTCTCTACCTCCCGCCACTCCCTGTTACCTAACACTACTCTTTTCCTATCCCCTTCATCCCCCTTCTCCCCCAGTACTGATTTCCCCCTCCACACCCAACCAATCCCCCCCCAGCAAACCTGGTCCCCTGCAGCTAGAAGCTGGCATCCCTCTTCTGCCACTCCCGCCAGCTTCTGGTGCTGCAGGGGCTTGGGGATCACAGAATGCCCCCCGGCAGGCTTATTCCCCCCCGTACTGACCCCTGCACCCCCCATCCATCCTCCCAGCGGAATCCCTCCCTTTCCCTCCCACCAATTGCAGCTGCTGATTGGCACTGTGTCTGGCCAGCTATCATACTGAACGCGGGTGGGGGGATTGGGTGCTGGTGAAGCTGGGGCTTGGGGGGGCTTGGTAAACATGTGTTTACCAGTCCCCTCCCTGTAGTGCAGTGGACCGAGGCACTTATTGCTATCGATGGCTCCTGTGTCCACTGACAGCTCAGCTGATCAGCTGATCACAAAGTAAAACGAGAGTTTACTATCTGTCAGACTGACAGTTTATGAATGGATAAGGAGTCTCTATAGTTTTATTATACAACCCCAATTCCAAAAAAGTTGGGATGCTGTGTAAAATCTAAATAAAAAGCATAGCAAATAGAAAACATATTCAATGTTTAAACTGAGAAAATGTACCATTAAAAAAAAAAAAAAGTAATTTTGAAATTGATGGCAGCAACATGTCTCAAAAAAGTTGTGAGATGGCTATGTTTACCACTGTGTAGCATTGCCACTTCTTTTTAACAAAACTCGGTAAACATCTGGGAATTAAAAAGACCAGTTGCTGGAGTTTTTGGAGAGGAATGTTGTCCCATTCTTGCCTGACATAGGATTCTAACTGCTCAACAGTCCTGGGTCTTCTTTGTCATATTTTTTTTTTTTCAAGATACACCAAATATTTTCAATTGAAAAGGTCTGGACTGCAGGCAGGCCAGTTAAGAACAGAACTCTTCTACTACTACTAAGCCATGCTGTTGTCATAGATTCAGTATGCGGTTTAGCATTGTCCTGCTGAAATATGCAAGGCATTCCCTAAAAAAATGTCTTCTGGATGGGAACATATGCTGCTCTAAAAACTAGATATATCCTTTAGCATTAATGGTGCCTTTCCAGATGTGCAAGCTGCTAATTCCATGCGCACTAATGCACCCCCAAACCATCAAAGATGCTGGGTTTTTAACTGAGTGTTAGTAACAAGCTGGAAGGTTCCCCTACTCTTTAGTTCTGGGGATGTGGTGCTCATGCCAAAAATAGAAAAGAACTATGACCAGGTGCCTAACGTATTATGCCTCCATCACATATATAACATATACCAATATTTGCCCATGGAACTTTGAATGAGGCACAAAACAAAAGTCATAAAATATCAATTTATTGTACAAGGATTTGACACATAATCGTATAAAGTACATATAAAAAATGTTTGGCTTATCAAGCCGAATGGGTTACACATAATAATATATAATCTCATTTGAGATCATGATCTGTTTGGTTGGAGAACCATCACTCATCCCTGCCAATGCTAGGTTGGTTTTTGGTACTTTGGTAATTCTTTTTACCACAGCCATGAACTCTCCTGTGCCGCCACCTCATTGATTTCCCATTGAGAGTCTTGGTCCCCTTCCACTACTCCCATGTAAGACACGGAGCAGCAGTCACCAATTTGAGGTGCTATGTTTTATCAATTTCCAATCTGTTTTTAGAGTTCTGTTGTTGGAGGCATCTACTTCTGAAGAAGTGAAAATATTCACGAAATGCGTTGAGGTACAAGATGCATTCCTCTCCCTTACTGTAATTATCTTGGTTATATAAAGCATGTACTTGAAAATATACCAGTTTGATGTACATTATATATTGTTATGATTAACCCATTGGCTTGCTATGTCAAACATTTTTATGTGTACATTATACATTTCAAATCCTTGTACAATAAATTGATCTTACATGACTTTTGTATTATGCCCCATTTTAAGTTCCATGGGCGAATATTGGTTGTGTGTATGGTTGCCATAAGAATGTCAAATTTTTATTTATCTGACCACAGAACAATTTTCCACTTTGCAACAGACAATTTTAAATGAGCTTCGGCCCATAGATATGCCATTTTTGGATTGCAGAGAAATATGTGTTAGTGATTTTTGGAAATATGCAGTATTGTTTATCATAGGACATACCTGTTTTTAATTCAGTGATGTCTGAAGGCCCAAAGATTACATGCATCCAATATTGCATGTTGACCTTGTCCCTTGGGCACAGAGATTTCTCAAGATTCTCTGAATTTTTAGATGATATTATGTATTCTAGGTGATGCTATATTTATATTTGAAATTTTATGTTCAGGACCATTGTTCTAAAATTGTTCAACAATTTTTAGAGGCAGTGTACCACAGATTGCTGAGCCTCTGCCCATTTTTACTTCTGAGACAATCTGATTCTCTAAAATGCTTTTTTTATACCCAGTCATGTTACTGACCTGTTGCCAATTAACCTAATTAGTTTCAAAATGTTGTTCTTCCTTGCTTTCTTTCATTTTGCCAACTTTTTGTTGCCCTGTTCTAACTTTTTTAAGATCTGTTGCTGCCATTAATTTAAAAATTACCTTTCTTATTCTTAAAAATGGTACATTTTCTCAGTTTAAACATTTAATATATTTTCTATTTTCTATTGTGAATAAAATATAGGGTTTATGAGATTTTCAAATCATTGCATTCTATTTTTATGTAGATCTTACACAGCGTCCCAACATTTTTGGAATTGGGGTTGTAAATGCTCATGGAGTAGTAGTGTTTAATTTTATTTATACTGGGCCTTCTGCTCTGTCAGTTACCTTCAGTTGAAGAATATATAACAGTATAAAATGTAGTAAATTCTCATATTCACAGTTGAATCAAATAGGAAAACTGTTTTATGACTAAATATATAATATTCAATATTTGCTGTGACAATGGACTTGAAAACATTTGAATGAAGAAAGTGGTGTGTTGTTCCTTTCTTTAATTCTCTCAAAGACCATTAAGGGCTTATAACAAGCTTCATATACTTAGCCAACAGGATGTTTACTGTCAACTTGAAGACAACATTAAAGAAGACTGGATGATTGTATTACATTCAGCTTCTAATTTAAAAGGCAATGAAAAAGAATATACTCCATGCCCCACTGTCTTGCATGTTAACCTTTTTGTTACCCTGCTAAATTATTACTCTACATGTACAATAATTAGATCAAATATGGTTACACAAGAATTACCAACTCAAAAAAAGATAATGCACTAGCACCAGACAATCACGTGAATGTTAACCTAATAAGAACTGTCTGATGTTTTTTGTACTATTTTGCTTTCCATGCACTAATTTAATCTAGTATTTAACATTTTAGGTCTGTTATTTAATTTTGGATAATATTGTATCTTTTTAAAGGAAATGTATAATGGTTGTGCATGTATTTTCTTTATGTATTGTTTTCTTGATTTATATTTATACTTATATATGTATTTATACATGGTGATCATACCCCACTCCAATTGCCTGTGAAAATTTGAAATATACCCCCTCAAGAACTAGCTTTGACCAGTCCAATTAAAAAAAAAAAAAAAAAGAGTTGGATGCATTCCTTAATTTACAAAATATAACTGGATTTTAACACCTATAGGTAATGACCCCAGAGGTAGTTAACCCAGGGAATATCTGATTACCTCCGGTATTCCCCTGCTGGAGCAAATTGGACCATGCTTTATTGTTTTTTGTTTTTAGTCTTTCTCTTGATCAACAGTGGGTATATGAGTTTGTATTTGGAGTTTTTTTATGTTTTGTTTTGCTTGTTTTTTCTCTGCTGGTTGACTTAGATGAACCTGTGTTTTTTTTCAACCTGACTAAGTATGTGAAAGCCCCATATATTAAATGTTTCCTTGTACAGTAAAGGTATAACAGATTGATCAATGTATAATTCAAATAGTATAGGTTTTAAATAGGTTCTGTTGTAAAATATAAGCTTCACAGAGAATTCTGACAGTTCTGTGACTCTGATAGCTCTTCATTACCTAAGGCCTG
Organism: Pelophylax lessonae; assembly: GCF_965119305.1. Lineage (NCBI taxonomy): Eukaryota > Metazoa > Chordata > Amphibia > Anura > Ranidae > Pelophylax > Pelophylax lessonae. The sequence goes on from NC_138770.1 coordinate 585,550,392, forward strand.
GGTCACTGATCGCAGCGTTCACTTCAGAGCATCACCTGCAGGTAAATTCTGAGACTGCAGCTTTCCTATTCGCATATAATTCCAATAAAGCAGAGTTAAACCCATGGATTGAAGTGTTTCCCAAAACAGTTTTATTATTCTCTGTATAGGTTTATTTTAAAGCAGAACTTCACACCTATGTGCAGGTTATATGTGTTTTTTAAGTTACTGAGTGTGAGGTAGCTGATGACTGTAGCAACCCCTCACAATGTACATGCCCCCTTTGCAAATAATATTGTTGGCATTGCAATATGCTGTTATAAACAATATCTAATTGGAGTCTCACCGTGCTTCTAAGGGCTTGTTCACACTTGCTCTAAATACTGACGCTTATCAAACACGCCTATAGTGTTAATGTACATTCATGGGTGTGTTTGATATGCGTTTAATGGGCATTAGAAAAGCTCCCCCAAACGTTGCTGTCGTGGTTGCAGCGCATTACGGTAGACTTGAATGGTAGGAGTTGCATTGGTGTTTTAAGGGCATTAAAAACTCCTGCTTTCAATATCAGTGTAAATAAGGCCTAAGATTCTGGCCATATGGCAAGTTTTTAAGTCTTTCATTTATCTTATAAAGCATATCAAATATCAATGTCAGAACAGTACAAACACCCACACAATGACCCGTTTTTGGAAGGTAGACACCCCAAGGTGCTCTTATTTTTGCCACAATATTTGGAAATGTAGAAACATGCTGGCATTGAGGAGGTAAAACATAGACCTTTGTAATGAGGCACTGAATACAGCACATCAGTAATGTACAGGTTAAAGTGGTTGTAAAGCCCAAACATTTGTTACCTTAATGCATTCCTTGCATTAAGGTAAAACATTTTTATGTGTCAGCATCCCCCTCATCCCCCCTTTTATGCAACATAGCCCTCATTCAGTCCAGTGCCATACACATCTGCAGCTCTTCTCTACCCTCACTTCCAGGTCTCACTGGCTCAAGCAAAGCCAGTGACAAGGGAGCGGGGCGGGGGATAGGGCTGAGTCCCACTGCCTGTGCCAATAAAAATATACCACCTATGCCTAGGAAGGCTCACAGGTATAGGTGCCAATCCCTAATAACACAATATAAAGAAACAACACCATGGAGAGGACTTTTAGGCACCAATAACCATAATAGATATGTATAAAAATTACAAAATTTTATTTGAGCATAAATTAAAGACAAAGACAACAAAGACATATACAACACATTAACTGTATGAAAGAGACATAACACATATTACTCTGAGTCTATCATAAGGGCTGCAAGACCCAATAGTGACCCTATGTGTTTTAACTCGTAGAGTCTTCTTCAGGCGGTTCTGGTGGACAGAAAAAGTAGTAGGTTCTATAAGAAAAATTTCAATATATACTGTAGGAAACAAAGAAATTCATAGGAGTAGATAAACATGAACAATTATATATAAATTTATATTGGTTTATGGTTACAACCTACAAAAATTAACAGAAGATTGAACATCTCTTGACACCACCAGAAGGCATCCAGGTGCCCATGCACCAATGAATAGCTTAAGGGATAAGAGCCTAATAATATGAAAATCATTATATGTCAAAGCAGGTATGCTAGAGTACAAGCCAACCAAATATAGAAACCGAACCACCATTAGTACTCACTCACTCAATCAGAGACCAAGGGCCTAAATGGTCCAAGGATTTGAAACAATTTACACAGCTTAGCAGAATGTTAATATTGTTCAGATCCCCAATTGTTTGGACCTGTGCTGGAGGGGTGGGGAGAAGCCAGGTCTCTTCTCCACATCTTCTGGTCCTGCAGGCTTCTGGGGACCTTTTGGGTGGATGTTATGAAAATTACCCAAAGATTCACAAATCATACTCTCACTCTAGACCCTGCTCTTTTTTCTACTGCATCACCACCTGTTCCCGAGTGCATCACATAGGAAATCCATCTTACCCCTCCTGATAATGACAGTGAGGAGCTGTATCCCTCTGTTCTGGAAGCAGACACAGCTGCCCTCGGTGACAGTATGGCTACAGAAAATGGCTAACATTAATGAAATGGCGGATCTTGCGGCTTCAGAGAGAGGCACAAGGGAGAAGTTTCTTGAACAGTGGCATTAATGGCATGAGTTTGTTTACTCAGAAGACTACAAAAAGATCATGTCATTAAATGGCCTGGCTCGGGGGGCGCTGATGGGTGACCCCTGGACGCTTGCAGTTGATGGTGGTCTGGCTGTTGGGCCCCTCCTCTCTCCTTCCGCCCCGGTGGACATGTTTCTCCCCTTCCCCTATTCCCCCCACCTCCTTTTTTTTCCTATCTCTCTTCCTATCTCTGCTTCTTTTCCTTCTCCTACTCTCCTTCATCTTTTTATTTTTCTACACTGAAAACACTTGAAAAATGTCTATGGTGTGCTTCCTCTTTTTGGTGGAAATGCATCTCATATGCTTGTGACGTCCCGGTGGCATGGGGATTCACGGTCTCCGTACACTGGCCAGGAGACAGGTGCCGAAGGAGGCCATGGCCCTGCATGGGGACCCATGGGTTGCATCTTCTTTCTACCTTTGCATATCACATAGCAAGGACTGTTGATATATGTGCCTGATATTTTGTACTCTATCTCATATCTTGTTTATGTTCGAATGAGAGGGGTCTGCGGGGCTCGTTACTAATCAACCAGTGTGGACATTCCTTCAGGTGCTAAACTGATATTTTTGTACTGCGTTTTATGATCCTGTGTTATGTTACAATTGTTGTATTGTTTGGCATACCTTTAAATAAAGAATTTATATAAAATATTATAGGATGTATTCCACCACCTATATGAAGCATTAGGTGGATAAAAGATATATACTATAAAGTCTCAAAACCCTTTAAAAATCACGGGAATATTGAAATGTTTGTAAGAAGAAATTGCTTACCCTAAAGGACATAAAGCCAAGTCTGCATCTGCTGTTCTTTAAATGTCTGTGTCAATGGCTGCAGCAGGTATGAACATGCACAAGTGCCCCAATGGAAAGCGGCTTCCCATGGGGGCACTGGACAAAGGGGAGGGGCCAGGAGCACCAGTGGGGGACCCGAAAAGAGGAGGTTTGTGGCCGCACTGTGCAATTCCATTGCACAGAGCAGGTAAGTATAGACATGTTTGTTATTTATTTTCAATGTATCTTTACAATCACTTTAAACACAGAGGGAGGAGGAGTTGAAGAGGTTAATGTACTGATCACATATAGTGTGAGGGTGAAGATGAATGGGTTAATGTTCAGGATAAGGGAGATGAAATCATTACTATACAGGTCACTACAGAGATGAGATGGAGATGTGTGATGTACAGAAGAAAAGGGTTGGGGGAGTGAAAGGGTTAATGCCACAATCAAATTAAGACAATCACCACCTTGAACCTTCTGCTGTCTATAGTCTGCTGTTAATGAATGGTCCTTCATTCCTTAAATCCACCTTCCTCCTCTGTAAGAGGAAGTGAAGGGCTCTCATATGTAAACACTGGCAGTGTTTGCTTTTGTGCTGGCTGCGATTGGCCACAGCACAAAACACATATGGCCACAAGACATAGAGCCACCCTGTTTGGCTCTGTGCATTTTTGCCTATGATCTGTCTAATGACAGCTCAATCACAGGCATTGTGCCCATTCCGGGTAGCATAAAGTAGTAAACAAAGGCACTCCAGAAAGGTGCATCCACCTATTTGCCATTTTTCTCTGTATAGTGGTAGTAAGGTGGTTAAAAAAGCCCCACAACATTTACATTAACAGATAGCACTGCTGTAGTGAAATGGTTTATACTGAGAAGGAAAAAATAGCTTAAACCTTTAAATAGTCTATGTAGATCTCCCATGAGCAGAGACTTCTAGTGTAGCACAGAAAATCAGGTTTAAGCTTATAATACAGTCACAGGAGTACTTTAGAGCACAATGTCTTAGATCAATAAGGAAGCTGTAACTACATTTTCTGTCATCTGATGATATTGATGCAAAAACATAATGGTTGAAATTATAAAATCAATATCTTAACTTAATAAAAAAATGTCTATTGATGTTGTTAAAACTAAATTCAATGGAGATAATTTCCTACCTTGTAGAAACAAAATATATAAATAATTTGGTAAAAGCTCATCCTTCATATATTTTTTTTTTAACCACTTGAAGACCAAGCCTTTTCGGATCTTTTCATTTACAAGTGCTGATCAATTATTTTTTGGTAGAAAATTACTTATAACCCCCACAAATTATATATATATATTTTTTAGCAGAGATCCTAGGGAATGAAATGGTAATTGTTATTTGTGCAGTGGTTTTTCAAATGCAATTTTTTTTGGAAAAAAATACATTTTAATTAAATAAAAAAATAAAAAAAAACACAATAAATACTGGAAAAAAAGAAGATCTATAAGTAGCTGCAGTAACCTCTAGGTGAATATTCAATTATCCTACTAAACCTATAATTCATAACACCAGTAGCAATGTACAACCGATGAGTAATATCAAATTATACCTTGAAAAACCTGCAATAAACAATATGACAAACCAAAAAAATATTTTGGTCTAATGAAAATAAAAATGAAAAAATGTGTACTATACAAATTCGAATAAAGTGTCTATTGATACATTCATTCCGTGCCAGTGGTGATATCTTCCATATAATCGCTTATATGGTGATTAAGATTACACTTCACCTCCTTCCAAAGTTTACACTCACCAGAAGGTAGTGTAGTATGGGCATGATCAGTATATACGCCTCCTAGTTCCTTATGCGGGTCTCTCCAATGGATTTTCACTGTAACCTCACGGCACCTCCAGAAAGAGCCTAGTTGACACCGTACCTATCAACTGAAAATCAGGGGTCCAGCAAACTGAGCTGACACACCACCTTTAATATCACTTTACGCAGAAATCTCATCATCATCAATTTCAGCTGTTTTTTTTCCAACATATATAGCGCATATTTTTTCATTTTTATTTTCATTAAACCAAAATTTTTTTTCGTTTGTCATATTGTGTACTGCACATTTTCAAGGTATAATTTGATATTGTATTATATGGGTGTCACCGGCACAACAAATAATAATAAAATCAAGATATAAATAAATTGATTTGCTGCAGCTACAAGTGACTCCTAAAGACAGGAATGTGAATTGAAATCAAAAGCTGAGGATAGCTGCGCTAACCTATAAAAGTGAAAACAAATAATCCCCACAAACATTTTTATAATAAACAATATATCCCCAATAGTGTTAAACCCAGTATATTAAATCTTATATGTAAATTTAGTGAATACAAAGAACAACATTTATCTCAAGTATTCAAGTTCCATTTTTCCATGCCTTGCCAAAAAGTAACTCTTAGTCAAGCAGTGCTTCACCTGATTGTATGCAAATCCACCACCTGCTAGAATATGCACTCATCAGCATTTGGTATTTTTCAGGCCTTAATATACCTCTGTGGGTCCTTATGATCTTGCCTGTGGTCCCAGTATCTATTGCAACCCCTCTCATGCATTTGTAAAGTTATTGTGAAACGCGTTGAGGCTAGTGGAACGTGGATGACGTACTTCCATTTCCTGTCCTGGTAACGTGATCAAGGCTTGGTAAAAATGCAGGCTCCAGTGCATGGAGCGGCGATTGCATGACCCTGAGACCATTGGATAGACATTCTAAAGGCACTATTATATGTGAGTGTAAATTTATATTTTTGATTTTAACATCAAACTGGTTTATGGAAGTTGCGCAATGATGGCTATCCTTTACTTTACAAATGCATGAGAGGGGGTTGCCATAGATACCGGGAAAATAGGCAAGATCATAAGGACCCACTAAGATATATTAAGGCATAAAATATACCAACTGCTGGTGAGTGTGTGTTATAGCAGGTGGTGGATTTGTACACAATTAGGCGAAGCACTGCATGACTAAGAGTTAGTTTTTTGGCATGGCATGGAATAATGGACACTTGATTACTTGAGATAAATCTTGTTCTTTGTATTCACTAAATTTGCATATAAGATTTGATATGCTGGGTTTAACACTATTAGGGATATATTGTTTATTAGAAAAGTGTTTGTGGAGATTATTTGTTTGCACTTTTATAGGTTAGCGCATAATTTGATATTACTCATTGGGTGTACATCACTAGTGGTGTTTTGATATGTAAGTTTATTAGGATAATTTAATATTCACCTAGAGGTTAGCACAGCTACTTATAGATCTTCTTTTGTTGTACACACTCCTATATGGAGTCATTTTAGTTACAGCAAACCAGATATTGATGGCCATGTGAAAGGGGAGCTCCAATCTACACAGCTCCACTACTGCTTCTAGAGCAACAAAAGGCAGTAAAAACTACCTGTTTCTGGATCCGGAACATCCTGCAGACGACCCTAGCTAAAATGGGTAAGAGAAAAACTGGCAACGGTCCTCACAAGCTGAGAGACTTATTCACAGCAGTGAGCACACCAAAGTCCCAAAATGGTGCTGCGGCCTCTGCACACCAGTGCAGCTCCAAGGGCAGCAAAGGAGGAGAACAGAGCAGACACAAACCTGACTCCCTCTCTCCTAGTAGCAGTAACCATTCCTCCTTAGATGATACTCCACTGCAGAGCCCACAGAAAACTGCTCAGAAAAAGATCTAATGCACATACATATGCAGGAGAGAGGAAAGGAGGAGACATGTCACAGGATAGTACCAGAGTCCTATGAGCAGATCCATGACTTCCCTACTACTGGTCAACCCCTGAGTGACACCAGAATGAAGGAAATGCTGGTTTCCCTGCGCGGGTCTATGTACAGGGCCCTCATGGACTGTATCACACAGATGAAGTCAGATATAGCATAGGTGGGAGATAGAGTTAATCATGTGGAACACAAAATAGCTGAGTTTTTTTTAAAGTAATGTTGTACCTGAAACAAATGTCTTTTCCCTATGGTGTGCCCATAAAGCATAGTGTAGGGGCCTGCTAATTCAAGCAGCTTCCAAGGAAAAGAAAAGGAGAGCATATGCACTATCTATGTTACTAGGTAAACTCAAAACACTTGAGTCCCAACACAAGTCTAACCCTACCCCCATAGTTCAATCTGCATTATTTCAATGCAGACAAGAAACTAGACTGCTCTTGATCTCTGACCATCAAAATCTTTTACAGAAATTGAAAGCATTGTACTACACCCAAGGGAACAGGGCTGGTAAATTCTTAGCCACCTATATTCCCAAAAAACAACAGCATGTTGCTGACCCCAGCAGTTGCTGACCACAGTACACACAAAACTGCACATCACCCCACAGAGATAGCCAATGCCTTCTGTAAGTATTATGAGGGCCTACATAATTTACAATCTGACCCTTATATGCCCCAACCTTCAGAAGCTGACATTAGTAACTTCTTACAATCAGTTAAATTACCAACTGTGGATGACACTATGCTACAGACTTTAAACTCCGACATCTCTGACAAAGAAATACTTCAGGCCATCCACTAATTAACCCCTAATAAGTCACCAGGAGCAGATGGCTTCTCTACTAAATATTACAAGGCTTTCAAAACGAAACTAGTACCACATATGCAAAAAAATTTCAATAGTGCTTTTACCTCCACTTCCTTCCCTGAGGAGATGCTTCAGGCTGTTATACTGGCCCTTCCCAAGCCAGGTAAGAAGCCAGACATTCCTCAAAAATTTAAGCCTATTTCGCTACTAAATAGTGATCTAAAAATCTATGCCAAAATTTTGGCTAAAAGGTTAGCAGAAATTACTCCCCACTTAATAAAAGCAGACCAAGTGGGCTTTGTAAAGAGTCGGCAGGCTCCAGATGGTAGAATGTATAATTTGCTCAATGTAGTAGAAACTCTAAAAGTGCCAACAGTGTTCCTGACACTTGATGCTGAAAAAGCATTTGATCGGGTTCCGTGGGGGTACTTAAGAGCGACGCCTAATAAATTAGGATTTATAGGCCCTATATTCTTAGCAATATCAGCACTCTACACAGTGCTGACAGCAACTGTAAATACATCTAATGCCATGTCAAAGAAATTTTATATAACCAATGGTACCCGAGAGGGTGGCCCACTGTCCCAACTGATCATTTCACTCATGATGGAGCCATTGGCGGAGACCATCAGAGCGGATGACCTTGTAAAAGGAGTTACCATAGCTGAAAAGGAACATAAGATTGGCCTTTTTGCTGATGATGTGATATCAACCTTAACAACTCCGGCTTCTTGCCTGGTAAGGGTACAAAAAATATTGGAACTATTTGGATCAGTGTCGTACTATAAAACTCAATGCATCAAAGTCCTCCATTCTGCAAAGTCCTCCATTCTACATGTACCCTGAAAACCTTAAAAACAAGATTCCCATTTCAGTGGGCTACACAGAATCTTCAATACTTAGGGGTTACCCTTTCATTTACCACTACTCGCACATAAAAAAACAACTATCCCTCCCTCTTGAACACAATAAAAAAAAAAAAAGACTTAGAGCATATTTCCTCGCATTGAACTAACTTAGTTTGGAAAAATAGCAGCCTTAAAAATTACTTTGTTACCAAAAATAATCTACTACTTCTCTACTATCCCCATATACTTACCGGATCATTTCTTCTTCACAGCAAACAAAATGTTTTCGAAAATTTCTATGGAAAGGTAAAATGCCCAAACTTTTATTCTCTCTCTTACTTAAACAGCAGCAGTTAGAAGGAGCAGGATTCCCCAACATATGAAAATGTTACCATGCAGCCTTATTAGACCAATCTAAAGCTTGGTTAGACCAAGAGACCAATAAACAATGGGTTTATATTGAAGGGGCAATAGTTTCCCATAGGGTCTTACCCTCTCTTTTATTGGCAAAACTCTTGCGAAAACCGCTATTTTACCCGCCATTCCCCTCAATTTATGCCATTCTAACCGCATGGGGCGCGCTACATGATCAAACAACCCAAGGTATACCCCAGCAATGTAAAGACCTTCCTCTAGGAACATTCAAATCCCTCATTCCTTTCATAGCACTACATAGTGATCTTGCTAATAAAGAAAAAACGTATAAAGAACTCATTTTATCTCGCCCAGAAGTTAACTCTTATGTATAACATTACCACATTAAAAACTCTGACTCCCACTGTACACTACAGGCTGATATATGGGAATGCCAAACCAATTCTTACCAAAAACCCAGGGGTCTTTCCTGGTTTTACTAGAAACTCCAAAACGCTCATATCCCTACTAAAACCACCAGTATGCTAAATTGGGAGAAGGATCTAAAAAAAGTTTCACCTTGCATAAGTGGAATAAAACTATTCAATCCAGATATAAGGCCCCATGCACACGGGGCGTTAGAAAAAACATGCGTCAAAGTTAGTTCTGACACCGGAAAAAGCAGCTGTAAAAACGTGCTTTCAGTAGCTTTTTCCATTGGCGTTATTGCACGTTTTGCCACGTTGCTTTTAGCAGCGTTTTTTTCTGCCTCCATTCAAAATCAATGGTTCCCTATGGGAGCCTATTGATTTGAATGGAAGTCGCACCGCAAGTCGGATCCGACTTGCGGGACGACTTGCGCTGTGAGAATCTTAAGGGGGAACTCCACGCCAAAATGGGAAAAAAACGGCGTGGGGTCCCCCCCAGGTTCCAAACCAGGCCCTTCGGGTCTGGTATGGAATTTGAGGGTAGCCCCACACCGAAAAAACGGCGTGGGGTCCCCCCCAAAATCCATACCAGACCCTTATCCGAGCATGCAGCCCGGCAGGCCAGGAAAGGGGAGGGGATGAGCGAGCGGCCCCACCACCCCCTGGACCACACCAGGCCACATGCCCTCAACATGGGGGGGTGTTGGTGCTTTGGGGCAGGGGGGGCTCTGCACCCCCCACCACAAAGCACCTTGCCCCCATGTTGATGAGGACAAGGGCCTCATCCCCACAACCCTGGCCGGTGGTTGTGGGGGTCTGCGGGCAGGGGGCTCATCGGAATCCGGAAGCCCCCTTTAACAAGGGGGCCCCCCAGATCCCACACCCCCTCCCTATGTGAATGGGTAGGGGTACACTGTACCCCTACCCATTCACCCCATAAAAGGCAGTGTATGTAAATAACGACAGGATACGTTTTGGAAAGTTTATTAAAAATCTTCATCTGTTCTTCTCTGGTCTTCTCCCTCTCCTGGTCTTCTGCTCTTTTGCTGTCCGCTCTTCTGCTCTTTTGCCCTCGGCTCTTCTCTTCTCTTCTGTCTCCTGTCGTTATTTACATACACTGCCTTTTATGGGGTGAATGGGTAGGAGTACAGTGTACCCCATACCCATTCACATAGGGAGGGAGTCCGGGATCTGGGGGGCCCCCTTGTTAAAGAGGGCTTCGGGATTCCGATGAGCCCCCTGCCCGCAGACCCCCACAACCCAGGCCCTTGTCCTCATCAACATGGGGGCAAGGTGCTTTGAGGTGGGGGGTGCAGAGCCCCCCCTGCCCCAAAGCACCAACACCCCCCCCATGTTGAGGGCATGTGGCCTGGTGTGGTCCAGGGGGGGTGGGGCCGCTTGCTCGTCCCCTCCCCTTTCCTGGCCTGCCGAGCTGCATTCTCGGATAAGGGTCTGGTATGGATTTTGGGGGGGACCCCACGCCGTGGCGTGGGGCTACCCTCAAATTCCATACCAGACCCGAAGGGCCTGGTTTGGAACCTGGGGGGGACCCCCACGCTGTTTTTTTCCCATTTTGGCGTGGAGTTCCCCCTTAAGATTCTCACAGCGCAAGTCATCCCGCAAGTCGGATCCGACCTGCGGTGCGACTTCCATTCAAATCAATAGGCTCCCATAGGAAACCATTGATTTTGAATGGAAGAAAAAAAAACATATAACGTGGCTTAGGGCACGTTAAGCAACGTTATAGCAACGTTATTCAGCCTTTAGCAGAGTCAGGCGTTTTTAACGCTCTAACGCTGGTCCTCAGAACGCGCAGGTCATGGGTTCTTGTTGCAGCTTAAAAACGCCTAGGCAACTTACAGCTCAAAAACGTCTGTGTGTGCATGAGGCCATAGAATAACATGGAGGGGCGTTTTTAGGCTGCAAAAAGAAAACACCTGACGCTACTTACAGCGGCGTTAAAAACGCCCCGTGTGCATGGGGCCTAAATATTCTCATTGTGTGAACCATTGGGATATAGCTCTGAAATAGGAGCTATTTAACACCTATAAGACTATCACACATCTTCAAAGATGCAACCAATCTTTGCTTGAGGATTTGTGGCTCCAAGGGCACACTAATACACCTAATGTGGGAGTGCAAATGTTTGAAGAGTTTCTAGAGATCAGTATTTTCCTTAATGGCGTCTGTCACTGGAGTCCTTTCTACTCCAGAACCATCATTAGCCCTTCTAAATTTAAAAATCGAAAATATACCTACAGAATACAGATGCGTGGTCACATATATACTTATTGCCACCTGCCTGACCATGACCTCAAAATGAAAAACCTCTAATGCACCTAACGTATCAGATGTAATAGCTAGAGTCAGAGCTCCACATCTGTATGAAAAGTTCTTTGCATATTCCTCTGACTCCACTCCCCAATTCCTGGACAGATGGCAAATGTGGGTATCTAAATTTCCAGAAACTTCACCGTAAAACACTGACTTTAGCACAGTATATAGAATAATGATGACTTATAACTAACAAGATGGTAGTATTGTCTAATTTTGTTTAATTTTGTTTTCCCTTATTACTTTATTTACTATACTTCTTTAGTTTTGGCTTCTACGTCAAATTTCTTTGTTTGAATTTCTTTGTTTATCAAAGGTCCAACCTTCCTCAACCTTTACTTAAATAACAAATCTTAATAATCTGTTGATAAGTAGTGTGCGATCATACCCTAGTCATAAAAATGTTTGTATTTCAAAAATAATTTGTATGACTGTGGTCAATATTTTAATGACATCAATGCTTTTTGTACTATATCAATTAGCAATCTTTAAAAAAAATAATTGAAAAGATTATTTTGGTTTTGCACCTGTGGTGACACATACACCAACAATAAATACCACAATTTTTTTGTATAATATGAAAGATGATGTTACACCAAGTAAATAGATACCTAACATGTCACACGCTCGTAAAATGGTGACAAACTATGATATTTAAAAATCTCCATGGGCAGTGTTTAAATGCCTTTGCAGGTTACCTCTTTAGAGTTACACACAGGGACTAGCACTAGAATTATTGCTCTAGCTCTAACATTTGCAGCGATATCTCACATGTGTGAAGTGAACACCGTTTTCATATGTGTGCGCGACTTATGTATATGATCTCTTTTGCACGCGAGCATGGAGGGATAAGGGTACTTAAAAATAAAAATGTATTATTCATTTTATTTTTATGCTGTCCCTTTAATTTTTTTTATCACTTTGATTCCTATTGCAATTAATTTAAACATTCCTTATAAAAGAAATAAGGATGACAGGTCCTCTTTATGCAGAGATCTGAGTTCAAAACTACCCCAAAATTCTTCCTTACCTTTAAAAGCGAAAGATCCAAAAATACTTGTTTATTTTCACCCTGGACCAGAAGTGACGTCATGATGTCGCTCTGGTCCTCTAAGGTCATAGAGGTGATCAAAGATGATCTAGTCTTTTATCGCCTCGGTGACCTGCTGTCGGCACCGTCGTATCGTTTCTCGGACAAACCTGTGGAATCAGTAAGCCCGATAGACACTGGCAAGAGATGGGGAGGAGAGGGTGCCCCCTCCCGCTGCTTCTCAAAGCATTCCAGTGGCTCATGAGCTGCTTGGAACGCTTTCAGGAGAAAGCCATCAGCCAGCTGAAAAAAAAAACAATACCAGGGTTATGGCTGATATCTTTAGCCATAATCCCAGTAAACCGCTTGCAAACTTTATACGTTTTTCGGGTGGCAAGTGTGCAAATATCTATGAAAGAGTATTTAAAAAAAAAAAACAGCCTAATTATTGAGCATTTGTATCAGACATGTAGGTATCAATTTAGGAAACACAGCCCTAGTTTTTCCTTACATTAAAATTAAAATAAGCTAATCTTAAAGCAAAAAAAGATTTTTTAGAAATTAAAATAAATAGTCCAGCGGTATTAAAAGATGGAGCTTTCACAGCAAATTTACAATTTGGATCTCTGGGAGGGTGGGGCAGGGGAGAGTTGAGTGATTTATGTAGGCTAGTTTTCTTTTCCCTAGTCATTATTTGGTAAAGTAAGAAAACATTTTAAAGGACGTTAACAAATGTGTTATACAGTACCTTGTCATTGGTCAATTCAGTCAAAAGATCAGGGTCTAACTCAGCCTTTTTCAACCAGGGTGCCTGATACCATACAGCTTTTCTCCCAAAAATGTCCTTGCCAGCTCCTCTTCTTAGTATAAATGCGCACCGCAACTCCATTCATTTTTCTGAATAAGCCATGTCCCAACCATTCTGCAGAATATGGCTTACTCAAAGGAATGAATGACAGTGAGCATGAACCCTAAGAAGAGTAGCTGGTGGGGAAGGTATTTTTGGAAAGGCTGTGCGGCAGTGGACAGGGCCACACAGTTAAGATCACTGGAACGGATCACTGGGGGGAAGAAGGCAAGTATTTAAAATGGCAGCTGTGCTCACGGGGATGGGGAGATGTTTTTAAAGCACAGCTTGTTAAGGGCCCAATAAATATAAGGCAACAGTTATGGTGTGTTAAAGGAGTTCTATAGTCTTAGCATACACTTTAATATTAGAACATCGATATTGTAATATTACTGTAAACCAGAGTTATATTTGACCATCCAATATAGGCTTACTTGAAAAATCTCACATTGCATAGTCAATACATTTTACCAAATTAAAGGTAAAAACAAAAAAATTAATATGCAGGGATCTTAACAAACTTTAAAAATGTCAGGATTGTTCAGATTAATAAGATTCCTCTACTGACTGTGCCTCCTGAAATTCTTCCTCTTAGCTCTTCTGTAGCTCCTAAGGCAGGCTTTGTGAAACATATGGCACAGCAATGCTTAGTGAACATGTCCTACAAAATTCAAAGAAGTAAATGTGTGGGGATTTTTCAGCAACTAAGTTTGCAAATTTCGACATCATTCACATTAGTGGGAGTAGGCTATAAATAAATGAAAATTATCACAGAAATGAATATAATGACTTTAAACATAGATAGAACTTAAAGGGATTGTAAAATCAGAAGGTTTTTTATCTTAATAAATTCTATGCATTAACCAGTTTTGGACCAGAAGGTTTTGCCCCCTTAATGACCAGGCCATTTTTTTGCTATTCGGCACTGCATTATTTTAACGGAAAATTGTGCGGTCGTGCAACAATGTACTGAAATAAAATTGATGTCCTTTTTTTCTCACAAATAGGCCTTTCTTTCGGTGGCATTTGATCACCTGTGAGATTTTTATATTTTACGCTATAAACAAAAAAAGAGCAAGAATTTTGAAAAACAAAGCAATATTTTTCACATTCTGCTATATAACATTCCCCAAAAAAAATAAAATTTAAAAATCAAATTTTTTTATCTTTTTAGGCCATGCGATTTTTTTTACCAAATATATGTAGTAGAATACAAATGTATTCTACTACATATATTTGGTAAAAAAAATCGCAATAAGCATATTTTGAATGGTTTGCGCAAAAGTTATTGCATCTACATACTAGGGGAAAGATTTATGTCATTTTTATTTATTTATTTATTTATTTTACTAGTGATGGTGGCGATTTGCAATTTTTAGCAGGATTGCGACATTGCGGCGGACAGTTCGGACCCCTAACTGACATTTTTGACACTTTTGGGGGGACCAGTGACATTACTACAGTAATCAGTGCTAAAATATGCACTGGTACTATATCAATCACATTGGCAGGGAATGGGTTAACCTAAGGGTTAAGTGTGAGCCTAGGGGAGTGTTTACTAACTGTATGGGGGATGGGCTTGTGAAATGACCACAGAGACCTGTGATCCTTTATAGAAGGATCACAGGCGCTCTGTGATCATTTCAGAGAGTAGAACAGTCAGCTGTGTTTACAACAGCTGACCGTCCTTCTCTCTCAGTGAGGATTGATCGTGGGTGTCCGGCAGCAATTGCGGCCATCGGGCCCGTGGATTGGCATCCAAGCTGCATAGCGGTGGTAGGTCCCCCAGCATTATGCATGCGACCGACCTAGGGCTACATCGGTTTGTACAGGAGAGCCAGCCTGTCACAGTAAATGTGCGGTGGGCTGTTGGGAAGGTGTTAAGATATAAAATCTTCTGTGTGCAGAAGCCTCCCTAATACTTACACGAGCCCCCTCTCTATCCGGCGATGTCCAAGAGTGCCTAAGCCATCCAGGACTCTCTCTCTTTAGATTGGCTGAGACACAGCAGCGGCACCATTGGCTCCCACTGCTGTTAATCAAACTTAATTAGCCAATCAGGAGAGAGAGGGGATGGGGCCAAATGGCAGCTCAATGTCTGACTGGATACACAGAGCTGCATCTCGACTTGCGTGCCCCATAGCAAGCTGCTTGCTATGGGGACACTCAACAGGAGGAAGGGGCCAGGAGCTCCAGCCAGGGACCCTGAAAAGAGGAGGATCCGGGCTGCCCTGTGCAAAACTGCTGCACAGAGGAGGTAAGTATGACATATTTGTTATTTTAATAGAAAAGAAAAATAAGAATATACAATCACTTTAGCATGCATATTACCCTGCATAATGGCAGGCATTAATATGCAGTGCATTGCGGAAGCCCATTTATTCTGAATTTGCACTGTAACAAGTAAAAAAGTGCAACTGATCCTTTTTTAGTAATGTGTCCCACCATAATGCACAGTGTATACGATGTTATGTACTGCCGTAGGTCGTGCATTGCACTCTACTATGTACAGCACATTCCCATGTGTTGTAGCAATGCACACTAAGGTGCACATTGCCACAATGTACAAGGGTGAATGGGCACTAAAAGAGAACTTGTCATTTACAACCCCAGGATTCAAGGACATTTAAAAAAACGTATACATAGATATATTTACATACGTGTATTTTTTCCTTTGTTACTATGTTTAGGGTTGAGCGGACACCTAGATGTCCGTGTTCGACGGGTTCGGCCGAACTTTAAAAAAAAGTCCGGGTCCGTGTCCCGGACTTTTACCGAACTTTTCCCGGACACCGAACCCCATTGAAGTCAATGGGGACCCGAACTTTAAGGCACTAAAATGGCTCTAAAACACCAAAGGAAAGGGCTAGAGTGCTGCAAATGGCAGTAAAACGTAATTAAGAGCATGGCAAGTGCTCTGCAAACAAATGTGGATAGGGAAATAACTTAAAACAACAAAAAAAAACAGAAAAATAAAACAATGTTCTTCTTCATCTCTGAAGGACGAGGCCCATATGGAGTAGGAGGGAGGTTGAGGTGGTGGTGGATGTGGCGGTGACATAGGCGTGCGCACAGGGTGTGCTGGGTGTGCCTGGGCACACCCTAATCACCTAGGGCACATAGCATTGCCAGTGAGGAGATGGGAAAGATCTCCCTGGGACCTGCTCTGCTCTATTTCTCCTTGCCTACAGGTACATGGCCCCGATACATTACTCTCCCTGCTGGCAAACACATGCATGTGTATTTCAACTTTGGGGTGCACACCTTAATGCAATAGGCTGCGCACACCTATGGGCGGTGTAGGTGGAAGCGGCGGTGGAGGAGGACCAGGGCCGGATTAACAGCATCATGGGCTTGGTGCTGAGGATTTTGAAGGGCCTTAAGGGCCGTGCCTTGCCATGCACCCAGAGGAGGAAGGGTGCAGCCATGCATGCCTAATTCAACATGGGATGCTGTCTCTGAAGCCCATAAACACATCCATGCATCGCCAACTGTCCCTCCTTGTCCGGCCTTCACGCTGTGTGGGGAGGTTCTGAGGGTGCTGCCTGGGGAAGCGAGCATAGAAGCCAGACTTCTGTGTTTACAAGTGACAGAAGAGCGGTAACAGTGAATATGGCCAACCCGGGGCCTATATAAAAGGTAGGGGCCTGGAGCTGCAGCTCCAATAGCCCCTACATTAATCTGGCCCTGAGGAGGAGGACGAGGTAGCCAACACTGCTTCTTTTCAAAAATTTTAAATGAGGGTACACCCCAAAAGAGTGAGAAAGAGCAAAAATGGAACAATGGGTGGGTAAGGTCGGTATCCATTGCTATTCTGCATAAGGTACGGAAAAGTCCCGTGGGATCCATGCCTGGTTCATTTTAATGAACGTGAGCTTGTCCACATTGTCTCTGGACAGGCGGCTGCGCTTGTCTGTTATAACGCCCCCAGCCGTGCTAAATACCCGTTCAGATAATACACTGGCTGCAGGGCACGCCAGCACCTCCAAGGCGTAAAGGGCAAGCTCAGGCCATGTGCCCAATTTGGAGACCCAGAAGTTGAAGGGGGCAGACCCGTCATTCACTACATGTAGGCGTGTGCACACATACTGCTCCACCATGTTGGTAAAATGCTGCCTCCTGCTAAGACGTTCCATCTGAGCTGCTGGTGCTGCTGTTTGTTGTGGCGTGCTGACAAAGCTTTTCCACATTTCGGCCATGCTAACCCTGCCTTCTGAGGTGCTGGCGGTGCCCTGGTTGCGTTGGCGACCTCCTCCTCCTCCTCCTCTGCCTTGTGCTTCCACTGTGGCCCCGCTGTCAGATGGGAATGCCAGCAGCATGGCGTCTACCAGCGTGCGCTTGTACTCGCGCATCTTGCGATCGCGCTCCAGTGAGTGAATTAAGGACGGTACGTTGTCCTTGTAACGGGGATCCAGCAGCGTGGCCACCCAGTAATCAGCACAAGTTAGAATGTGGGCAACTCGGCGGTCGTTGTGGAGACACTGCAGCATGTAATCGCTCATGTGTGCCAGGCTGCCCAGAGGCAACGAAAGGCTGTCCTCTGTGGGAGGTGTATCGTCCGTGTCCTCTGTATCCCCCCAACCACGCACCAGTGATGGCCATGAGCTGGCCTGGGTGCCACCCTGCTGTGAACATGGTTCCATCTCCTCCTCCAGCTCCTCCTCCTCCTCATCCTCCTCATCCTCCAGAACTGTGCCCCTGCTGGACAATTGCGTCCCTGGCGTTTGCGTGTGCAGGAACCCACCCTCGGAGCCCCTTGCGAATGACTGCCCTGAAAGCCTTGGAAATGTTACCTCTTCATCCTCCTCCTCCTCCTCATCCTGTGCCACATCCTCTTCCATCATCGCCCGAATTGTTTTTTCAAGGAGGCATAGAAGTGGGATAGTTAAGCTGAGAACGGCGTCATTGCCACTGGCCATGTTGGTGGAGTACTCAAAACAGCGCAACAAGGCACACAGGTCTCGCATGGAGGCCCAGTTATTGGTGGTGAAGTGGTGCTGTTCCGCAGAGCGACTCACGCGTGCGTGCTGCAGCTGAAACTCCACTATGGCCTGCTGCTGCTCGCACAGTCTTTCCAGCATGTGCAAGGTGGAGTTCCACCTTGTGGGCACGTCACATATGAGGCGGTGAGCGGGAAGGCCGAAGTTACGCTGCAGCGCTGCCAGGCGAGCAGCAGCAGGGTGAGAACGCCGAAAGTGCGCACAAACGGCCCGCACTTTCTGCAGCAGCTCTGACATATCGGGGTAGTTTTTAAGGAACCTCTGCACCACCAAATTCAGCACATGCGCCAGGCAAGGGATGTGCGTCAAACTGGCTAGGCCCAGAGCTGCTATGAGATTTCGCCCGTTATCGCACACCACCAGGCCGGGCTTGAGGCTCGCTGGCAGCAACCACTCATTTGTCTGCTGTTCCATGCTCCTCCACAACTCCTGCGCGGTGTGTGGTTTGTCCCCCAAACAGGCAAGTTGTAAAACTGCCTGCTGTCGTTTACCCCTGGCCGTGCTGAAGTTGGTGGTGAAGGTGTTACGCTGTCCGGATGAGGAGGCGGTAGAGGATGAGGAAGCGGAGTAGGAGGAGTTAGGAACAGGAGGCAAACTGAAGCGCCCTGCAATCCTCGGTGGTGGAAGGACATGCGCCAAATTGCTATCCGCCTCAGGCCCATCCGCCACTGCATTTACCCAGTGTGCCGTTAGGGAGATATAACGCCCCTGACCATGCTTACTGGTCCACGTATCCGTAGTTAGGTGGACCTTGGCACAGATGGCGTTGCGCAGTGCACACCTGATATTTTCCCCCACTTGGTTGTGCAGGGAAGGGATGGCTTGCCTGGAAAAGTAGTGGCGGCTGGGCACGACGTACTGTGGGACAGCCACCGACATAAGGTTTTTAAAACTGTGCGTCTCCACCAGACGGAATGACAGCATTTCAAAGGCCAATAATTTTGAAATGCTGGCATTCAGGGCCAGGGATCGCGGGTGGGTAGGGGGGTACTTCCTCTTCCTCTCAAGTGTTTGGGAGATGGAAAGCTGAACGCTTCCACGGGACATTGTGGAGATGGTTGTTGGTGACCCAGGTGGTGGTGTTGCTGACAGATCGTCTGTTTGCGGGGTGGCAGGTGCCGGTATCA
The DNA here is from genome assembly GCF_965119305.1 of Pelophylax lessonae. NCBI lineage: Eukaryota > Metazoa > Chordata > Amphibia > Anura > Ranidae > Pelophylax > Pelophylax lessonae. The sequence continues at coordinate 585,569,853 of NC_138770.1, forward strand.
CTACAGATGTGGCTGGAGCGGCCGAGACTGCAGCAGAAGAGGAAGCAGGATGAGCCAGAGACGTTTCTTGGTTTTGAAGGTGTGTACTCCACTGCAGCTCGTGCTTTGCACTTAGATGCCTGATCATGCAGGTTGTGCTCAGGTTGAGAAGGTTTATGCCTCGCTTCAAGCTCTGATTGCACAGGGTGCAAACCACTCGTGTCCTGTCATCAGCACATTTTCTAAAGAACTTCCACGCTAGAGAACTCCTTTGAGCTGACTTTGGTGCGCTCGTTCCCTTGCTGCGTTGGGCAGTAGCGGGCGTAGTGTCTAGGGCACGGCCGCTCCGCTTCTGCACCCTGCTCCCTCTTCTGCTGTGCTGGTGGCTCTGTGCGACCACCGCCTCTTCCTCCAAACTACTCAGGTCACCTGCATGACGTTCATTCCATGTGGGGTCGAGGACCTCATCGTCCTCCACATCATCTTCCACCCAGTCTTCACCCCTGCCCTCCTTGTCGGTCTCCACAATGCTGAACGCCGCAGCAGTTGGCACCTGCGTTTCGTCATCATCGGAGACGTGCTGCGATGATCCTTGCATGTACTCATCTTGAGAAATAAGTGGTTGGGCATCGCTGCACTCAATCTCTTCCACTTCTGGGGCAGGGCTAGGTGGATGGCCCTGGGAAACCCTGCTGACAGAGTCCTCAAAAAGAATAAGAGACTGCTGTATGGCTTGGGGCTCAGACTGCTGGCCTGATTTGCAAGGGGGTGAGGTGAAAAACGGTTGGACATTGACTGCAGGTGCCAACTCTGACCTTTCTGCAGTAGACTGGGTGGGAGACAATGTGAAGGAACTGGAGGCACTGTCAGCAGCAAACCAATCTACTATCGCCTCAACTTGTTCTGGCCTCATCACTTCTAGGGGCGTTTGATGCCCTACCAAATACTGATGCAGGTTCTGTCGCCTACTCACACTTGAGGAAGGTGTTTCACTTGTGCGTGTAGCTGGCACAGATCGACCACGTCCTCTCCTTGCAACAGGAGCTCTACCAGCAGCACCACGACCCAGGCCACGGCCCTTATTTGACGGTCTCCTCATATTTCTGTAATTTAAGATCTTGCCCTAGAAAGGTTTTTATTGAATAGCGGAATAGGAAATATGATCCAAAAAAGTGTATGTATCTCGCACGTACAAAACCACACTAGGCCCCAATTACTATTGTTTCTACCCCTAAAAGGATGGATGAGGAGTAGGAGGAGTATGGAACAGACAGCACCCTCAAATCTTCAGAAGTATGAGATGAACCCCAAAAACTTGGAAAGGTGGATCTCACACGTACCGACACAGACTATCCCGCAATTCAATTGATCCTCAAAGGTTTTTATTGAATAGCGGAATAGGAAATATGATCAAAAAAAGTGTATGTATCTCGCACGTACACAACCACACTAGGCCCCAATTACTATTGTTTGTACCCCTAAAAGGATGGATGAGGAGTAGGAGGAGTATGGAACAGGCAGCACCCTCAAATCTTCAGAAGTATGAGATGAACCCCAAAAACTTGGAAAGGTGGATCTCACACGTACCGACACAGACTATCCCGCAATTCAATTGATCCTCAAAGGTTTTTATTGAATAGCGGAATAGGAAATATGATCAAAAAAAGTGTATGTATCTCGCACGTACACAACCACACTAGGCCCCAATTACTATTGTTTGTACCCCTAAAAGGATGGATGAGGAGTAGGAGGAGGAGTATGGAACAGGCAGCACCCTCAAATCTTCAGAAGTATGAGATGAACCCCAAAAACTTGGAAAGGTGGATCTCACACGTACCGACACAGACTATCCCGCAATTCAATTGATCCTCAAAGGTTTTTATTGAATAGCGGAATAGGAAATATGATCAAAAAAAGTGTATGTATCTCGCACGTACACAACCACACTAGGCCCCAATTACTATTGTTTGTACCCCTAAAAGGATGGATGAGGAGTAGGAGGAGGAGTATGGAACAGGCAGCACCCTCAAATCTTCAGAAGTATGAGATGAACCCCAAAAACTTGGAAAGGTGGATCTCACACGTACCGACACAGACTATCCCGCAATTCAATTGATCCTCAAAGGTTTTTATTGAATAGCGGAATAGGAAATATGATCAAAAAAAGTGTATGTATCTCGCACGTACACAACCACACTAGGCCCCAATTACTATTGTTTGTACCCCTAAAAGGATGGATGAGGAGTAGGAGGAGGAGTATGGAACAGGCAGCACCCTCAAATCTTCAGAAGTATGAGATGAACCCCAAAAACTTGGAAAGGTGGATCTCACACGTACCGACACAGACTATCCCGCAATTCAATTGATCCTCAAAGGTTTTTATTGAATAGCGGAATAGGAAATATGATCAAAAAAAGTGTATGTATCTCGCACGTACACAACCACACTAGGCCCCAATTACTATTGTTTGTACCCCTAAAAGGATGGTTGAGCAGTAGGAGCAGGAGTATGGAACAGGCAGCACCCTCAAATCTTCAGAAGTATGAGATGAACCCCAACAACTTGGAAAGGTGGATCTCACACGTACCGACACAGACTATCTCGCAATTGAATTGATCCCCAAAGGTTTTAATTGAATAGCGGAATAGAAAATATGATCAAAAAGAAAGTGTATGTATCTCGCACGTACACCACCACACTAGGCCCCAACTACTATTGTTTGTACCCCTAAAAGGATGGTTGAGCAGTAGGAGGAGGAGTATGGAACAGGCAGCACCCTCAAATCTTCAGTAGTATGAGATGAACCCCAAAAACTTGGAAAGGTGGATCTCTCTCACACGTACCAACACAGACTATCCCCCAATTTAACTGATCCCCAAAGGTTTTTGATTAAATAGCGGAATAGAAAATATGATCCAAAAAAAGTGTATGTATATCACACGTACACAACCACACTGGGCCCCAATTACTATTGTTTGTACCCCTAAAAGGCTAGATGAGGAGTAGGGGGAGTATGGAACAGGCAGCACCCTCAAACCTTCAGAAGTATGAGATGAACCCCAACAACTTGGAAAGGTGGATCTCTCTCACACGTACCAACACAGACTATCCCCCAATTTAACTGATCCCCAAAGGTTTTTGATTAAATAGCGGAATAGAAAATATGATCCAAAAAAAGTGTATGTATATCACACGTACACAACCACACTGGGCCCCAATTACTATTGTTTGTACCCCTAAAAGGCTAGATGAGGAGTAGGGGGAGTATGGAACAGGCAGCACCCTCAAACCTTCAGAAGTATGAGATGAACCCCAACAACTTGGAAAGGTGGATCTCTCTCACACGTACCAACACAGACTATCCCCCAATTTAACTGATCCCCAAAGGTTTTTGATTAAATAGCGGAATAGAAAATATGATCCAAAAAAAGTGTATGTATATCACACGTACACAACCACACTAGGCCCCAATTACTATTGTTTGTACCCCTAAAAGGCTAGGAGTAGGGGGAGTATGGAACAGGCAGCACCCTCAAACCTTCAGAAGTATGAGATGAACCCCAACAACTTGGAAAGGTGGATCTCTCTCACACGTACCAACACAGACAATCCCCCAATTTAACTGATCCCCAAAGGTTTTTGATTAAATAGCGGAATAGAAAATATGATCCAAAAAAAGTGTATGTATATCACACGTACACAACCACACTAGGCCCCAATTACTATTGTTTGTACCCCTAAAAGGCTAGGAGTAGGGGGAGTATGGAACAGGCAGCACCCTCAAACCTTCAGAAGTATGAGATGAACCCCAACAACTTGGAAAGGTGGATCTCTCTCACACGTACCAACACAGACTATCCCCCAATTTAACTGATCCCCAAAGGTTTTTGATTAAATAGCGGAATAGAAAATATGATCCAAAAAAAGTGTATGTATATCACACGTACACAACCACACTGGGCCCCAATTACTATTGTTTGTACCCCTAAAAGGCTAGATGAGGAGTAGGGGGAGTATGGAACAGGCAGCACCCTCAAACCTTCAGAAGTATGAGATGAACCCCAACAACTTGGAAAGGTGGATCTCTCTCACACGTACCAACACAGACTATCCCCCAATTTAACTGATCCCCAAAGGTTTTTGATTAAATAGCGGAATAGAAAATATGATCCAAAAAAAGTGTATGTATATCACACGTACACAACCACACTAGGCCCCAATTACTATTGTTTGTACCCCTAAAAGGCTAGGAGTAGGGGGAGTATGGAACAGGCAGCACCCTCAAACCTTCAGAAGTATGAGATGAACCCCAACTACTTGGAAAGGTGGATCTCTCTCACACGTACCAACACAGACTATCCCCCAATTTAACTGATCCCCAAAGGTTTTTGATTAAATAGCGGAATAGAAAATATGATCCAAAAAAAGTGTATGTATATCACACGTACACAACCACACTAGGCCCCAATTACTATTGTTTGTACCCCTAAAAGGCTAGATGAGGAGTAGGGGGGGTATGGAACAGGCAGCACCCTCAAACCTTCAGAAGTATGAGATGAACCCCAACAACTTGGAAAGGTGGATCTCTCTCACACGTACCAACACAGACTATCCCCCAATTTAACTGATCCCCAAAGGTTTTTGATTAAATAGCGGAATAGAAAATATGATCCAAAAAAAGTGTATGTATATCACACGTACACAACCACACTAGGCCCCAATTACTATTGTTTGTACCCCTAAAAGGCTAGATGAGGAGTAGGGGGGGTATGGAACAGGCAGCACCCTCAAACCTTCAGAAGTATGAGATGAACCCCAACAACTTGGAAAGGTGGATCTCTCTCACACGTACCAACACAGACTATCCCCCAATTTAACTGATCCCCAAAGGTTTTTGATTAAATAGCGGAATAGAAAATATGATCCAAAAAAAGTGTATGTATATCACACGTACACAACCACACTGGGCCCCAATTACTATTGTTTGTACCCCTAAAAGGCTAGATGAGGAGTAGGGGGAGTATGGAACAGGCAGCACCCTCAAACCTTCAGAAGTATGAGATGAACCCCAACAACTTGGAAAGGTGGATCTCTCTCACACGTACCAACACAGACTATCCCCCAATTTAACTGATCCCCAAAGGTTTTTGATTAAATAGCGGAATAGAAAATATGATCCAAAAAAAGTGTATGTATATCACACGTACACAACCACACTAGGCCCCAATTACTATTGTTTGTACCCCTAAAAGGCTAGGAGTAGGGGGAGTATGGAACAGGCAGCACCCTCAAACCTTCAGAAGTATGAGATGAACCCCAACAACTTGGAAAGGTGGATCTCTCTCACACGTACCAACACAGACTATCCCCCAATTTAACTGATCCCCAAAGGTTTTTGATTAAATAGCGGAATAGAAAATATGATCCAAAAAAAGTGTATGTATATCACACGTACACAACCACACTAGGCCCCAATTACTATTGTTTGTACCCCTAAAAGGCTAGGAGTAGGGGGAGTATGGAACAGGCAGCACCCTCAGACCTTCAGAAGTATGAGATGAACCCCAACAACTTGGAAAGGTGGATCTCTCTCACACGTACCAACACAGACTATCCCCCAATTTAACTGATCCCCAAAGGTTTTTGATTAAATAGCGGAATAGAAAATATGATCCAAAAAAAGTGTATGTATATCACACGTACACAACCACACTAGGCCCCAATTACTATTGTTTGTACCCCTAAAAGGCTAGGAGTAGGGGGAGTATGGAACAGGCAGCACCCTCAAACCTTCAGAAGTATGAGATGAACCCCAACAACTTGGAAAGGTGGATCTCTCTCACACGTACCAACACAGACTATCCCCCAATTTAACTGATCCCCAAAGGTTTTTGATTAAATAGCGGAATAGAAAATATGATCCAAAAAAAGTGTATGTATATCACACGTACACAACCACACTGGGCCCCAATTACTATTGTTTGTACCCCTAAAAGGCTAGATGAGGAGTAGGGGGAGTATGGAACAGGCAGCACCCTCAAACCTTCAGAAGTATGAGATGAACCCCAACAACTTGGAAAGGTGGATCTCTCTCACACGTACCAACACAGACTATCCCCCAATTTAACTGATCCCCAAAGGTTTTTGATTAAATAGCGGAATAGAAAATATGATCCAAAAAAAGTGTATGTATATCACACGTACACAACCACACTAGGCCCCAATTACTATTGTTTGTACCCCTAAAAGGCTAGGAGTAGGGGGAGTATGGAACAGGCAGCACCCTCAAACCTTCAGAAGTATGAGATGAACCCCAACTACTTGGAAAGGTGGATCTCTCTCACACGTACCAACACAGACTATCCCCCAATTTAACTGATCCCCAAAGGTTTTTGATTAAATAGCGGAATAGAAAATATGATCCAAAAAAAGTGTATGTATATCACACGTACACAACCACACTAGGCCCCAATTACTATTGTTTGTACCCCTAAAAGGCTAGATGAGGAGTAGGGGGGGTATGGAACAGGCAGCACCCTCAAACCTTCAGAAGTATGAGATGAACCCCAACAACTTGGAAAGGTGGATCTCTCTCACACGTACCAACACAGACTATCCCCCAATTTAACTGATCCCCAAAGGTTTTTGATTAAATAGCGGAATAGAAAATATGATCCAAAAAAAGTGTATGTATATCACACGTACACAACCACACTAGGCCCCAATTACTATTGTTTGTACCCCTAAAAGGCTAGATGAGGAGTAGGGGGGGTATGGAACAGGCAGCACCCTCAAACCTTCAGAAGTATGAGATGAACCCCAACAACTTGGAAAGGTGGATCTCTCTCACACGTACCAACACAGACTATCCCCCAATTTAACTGATCCCCAAAGGTTTTTGATTAAATAGCGGAATAGAAAATATGATCCAAAAAAAGTGTATGTATATCACACGTACACAACCACACTGGGCCCCAATTACTATTGTTTGTACCCCTAAAAGGCTAGATGAGGAGTAGGGGGAGTATGGAACAGGCAGCACCCTCAAACCTTCAGAAGTATGAGATGAACCCCAACAACTTGGAAAGGTGGATCTCTCTCACACGTACCAACACAGACTATCCCCCAATTTAACTGATCCCCAAAGGTTTTTGATTAAATAGCGGAATAGAAAATATGATCCAAAAAAAGTGTATGTATATCACACGTACACAACCACACTAGGCCCCAATTACTATTGTTTGTACCCCTAAAAGGCTAGGAGTAGGGGGAGTATGGAACAGGCAGCACCCTCAAACCTTCAGAAGTATGAGATGAACCCCAACAACTTGGAAAGGTGGATCTCTCTCACACGTACCAACACAGACTATCCCCCAATTTAACTGATCCCCAAAGGTTTTTGATTAAATAGCGGAATAGAAAATATGATCCAAAAAAAGTGTATGTATATCACACGTACACAACCACACTAGGCCCCAATTACTATTGTTTGTACCCCTAAAAGGCTAGGAGTAGGGGGAGTATGGAACAGGCAGCACCCTCAGACCTTCAGAAGTATGAGATGAACCCCAACAACTTGGAAAGGTGGATCTCTCTCACACGTACCAACACAGACTATCCCCCAATTTAACTGATCCCCAAAGGTTTTTGATTAAATAGCGGAATAGAAAATATGATCCAAAAAAAGTGTATGTATATCACACGTACACAACCACACTAGGCCCCAATTACTATTGTTTGTACCCCTAAAAGGCTAGGAGTAGGGGGAGTATGGAACAGGCAGCACCCTCAAACCTTCAGAAGTATGAGATGAACCCCAACAACTTGGAAAGGTGGATCTCTCTCACACGTACCAACACAGACTATCCCCCAATTTAACTGATCCCCAAAGGTTTTTGATTAAATAGCGGAATAGAAAATATGATCCAAAAAAAGTGTATGTATATCACACGTACACAACCACACTGGGCCCCAATTACTATTGTTTGTACCCCTAAAAGGCTAGATGAGGAGTAGGGGGAGTATGGAACAGGCAGCACCCTCAAACCTTCAGAAGTATGAGATGAACCCCAACAACTTGGAAAGGTGGATCTCTCTCACACGTACCAACACAGACTATCCCCCAATTTAACTGATCCCCAAAGGTTTTTGATTAAATAGCGGAATAGAAAATATGATCCAAAAAAAGTGTATGTATATCACACGTACACAACCACACTAGGCCCCAATTACTATTGTTTGTACCCCTAAAAGGCTAGGAGTAGGGGGAGTATGGAACAGGCAGCACCCTCAAACCTTCAGAAGTATGAGATGAACCCCAACAACTTGGAAAGGTGGATCTCTCTCACACGTACCAACACAGACTATCCCCCAATTTAACTGATCCCCAAAGGTTTTTGATTAAATAGCGGAATAGAAAATATGATCCAAAAAAAGTGTATGTATATCACACGTACACAACCACACTAGGCCCCAATTACTATTGTTTGTACCCCTAAAAGGCTAGGAGTAGGGGGAGTATGGAACAGGCAGCACCCTCAAACCTTCAGAAGTATGAGATGAACCCCAACAACTTGGAAAGGTGGATCTCTCTCACACGTACCAACACAGACTATCCCCCAATTTAACTGATCCCCAAAGGTTTTTGATTAAATAGCGGAATAGAAAATATGATCCAAAAAAAGTGTATGTATATCACACGTACACAACCACACTAGGCCCCAATTACTATTGTTTGTACCCCTAAAAGGCTAGGAGTAGGGGGAGTATGGAACAGGCAGCACCCTCAAACCTTCAGAAGTATGAGATGAACCCCAACAACTTGGAAAGGTGGATCTCTCTCACACGTACCAACACAGACTATCCCCCAATTTAACTGATCCCCAAAGGTTTTTGATTAAATAGCGGAATAGAAAATATGATCCAAAAAAAGTGTATGTATATCACACGTACACAACCACACTGGGCCCCAATTACTATTGTTTGTACCCCTAAAAGGCTAGATGAGGAGTAGGGGGAGTATGGAACAGGCAGCACCCTCAAACCTTCAGAAGTATGAGATGAACCCCAACAACTTGGAAAGGTGGATCTCTCTCACACGTACCAACACAGACTATCCCCCAATTTAACTGATCCCCAAAGGTTTTTGATTAAATAGCGGAATAGAAAATATGATCCAAAAAAAGTGTATGTATATCACACGTACACAACCACACTAGGCCCCAATTACTATTGTTTGTACCCCTAAAAGGCTAGGAGTAGGGGGAGTATGGAACAGGCAGCACCCTCAAACCTTCAGAAGTATGAGATGAACCCCAACAACTTGGAAAGGTGGATCTCTCTCACACGTACCAACACAGACTATCCCCCAATTTAACTGATCCCCAAAGGTTTTTGATTAAATAGCGGAATAGAAAATATGATCCAAAAAAAGTGTATGTATATCACACGTACACAACCACACTAGGCCCCAATTACTATTGTTTGTACCCCTAAAAGGCTAGGAGTAGGGGGAGTATGGAACAGGCAGCACCCTCAAACCTTCAGAAGTATGAGATGAACCCCAACAACTTGGAAAGGTGGATCTCTCTCACACGTACCAACACAGACTATCCCCCAATTTAACTGATCCCCAAAGGTTTTTGATTAAATAGCGGAATAGAAAATATGATCCAAAAAAAGTGTATGTATATCACACGTACACAACCACACTAGGCCCAAATTACTATTGTTTGTACCCCTAAAAGGCTAGGAGTAGGGGGAGTATGGAACAGGCAGCACCCTCAAACCTTCAGAAGTATGAGATGAACCCCAACAACTTGGAAAGGTGGATCTCTCTCACACGTACCAACACAGACTATCCCCCAATTTAACTGATCCCCAAAGGTTTTTGATTAAATAGCGGAATAGAAAATATGATCCAAAAAAAGTGTATGTATATCACACGTACACAACCACACTGGGCCCCAATTACTATTGTTTGTACCCCTAAAAGGCTAGATGAGGAGTAGGGGGAGTATGGAACAGGCAGCACCCTCAAACCTTCAGAAGTATGAGATGAACCCCAACAACTTGGAAAGGTGGATCTCTCTCACACGTACCAACACAGACTATCCCCCAATTTAACTGATCCCCAAAGGTTTTTGATTAAATAGCGGAATAGAAAATATGATCCAAAAAAAGTGTATGTATATCACACGTACACAACCACACTAGGCCCCAATTACTATTGTTTGTACCCCTAAAAGGCTAGATGAGGAGTAGGGGGGGTATGGAACAGGCAGCACCCTCAAACCTTCAGAAGTATGAGATGAACCCCAACAACTTGGAAAGGTGGATCTCTCTCACACGTACCAACACAGACTATCCCCCAATTTAACTGATCCCCAAAGGTTTTTGATTAAATAGCGGAATAGAAAATATGATCCAAAAAAAGTGTATGTATATCACACGTACACAACCACACTAGGCCCCAATTACTATTGTTTGTACCCCTAAAAGGCTAGATGAGGAGTAGGGGGGGTATGGAACAGGCAGCACCCTCAAACCTTCAGAAGTATGAGATGAACCCCAACAACTTGGAAAGGTGGATCTCTCTCACACGTACCAACACAGACTATCCCCCAATTTAACTGATCCCCAAAGGTTTTTGATTAAATAGCGGAATAGAAAATATGATCCAAAAAAAGTGTATGTATATCACACGTACACAACCACACTAGGCCCCAATTACTATTGTTTGTACCCCTAAAAGGCTAGGAGTAGGGGGAGTATGGAACAGGCAGCACCCTCAAACCTTCAGAAGTATGAGATGAACCCCAACAACTTGGAAAGGTGGATCTCTCTCACACGTACCAACACAGACTATCCCCCAATTTAACTGATCCCCAAAGGTTTTTGATTAAATAGCGGAATAGAAAATATGATCCAAAAAAAGTGTATGTATATCACACGTACACAACCACACTAGGCCCCAATTACTATTGTTTGTACCCCTAAAAGGCTAGGAGTAGGGGGAGTATGGAACAGGCAGCACCCTCAAACCTTCAGAAGTATGAGATGAACCCCAACAACTTGGAAAGGTGGATCTCTCTCACACGTACCAACACAGACTATCCCCCAATTTAACTGATCCCCAAAGGTTTTTGATTAAATAGCGGAATAGAAAATATGATCCAAAAAAAGTGTATGTATATCACACGTACACAACCACACTAGGCCCCAATTACTATTGTTTGTACCCCTAAAAGGCTAGATGAGGAGTAGGGGGAGTATGGAACAGGCAGCACCCTCAAATCTTCAGAAGTATGAGATTGTGTTCACTGTACCCCACAAAGATTGAGTTCACTGCACCCCACAATGATTGTGTTCACTGCACCCCACAAAGATTGTGTTCACTGCACCTCACAAAGATTGTGTTCACTGTACCCCCCAAAGATTGTGTTCACTGCACCCCACAAAGATTCTGTTCACTGTACCCCACAAAGATTGTGTTCACTGCACCCTAAAAGGATGTTGTTCACTGCACCCCACAAAGATTGTGTTCACTGCACCCTAAAAGGATGTTGTTCACTGCACCCCAAAAAGATTGTGTTCACTGTACCCCCCCAAAGATTGTGTTCACTGCACCCCACAAAGATTGTGTTCACTGCACCCCAAAAAGATTGTGTTCACTGTACCCCCCAAAGATTGTGTTCACTGCACCCCAAAAAGATTGTGTTCACTGTACCCCCCAAAGATTGTGTTCACTGCACCCCACAAAGATTCTGTTCACTGTACCCCACAAAGATTGTGTTCACTGCACCCCAAAAAGATTGTGTTCACTGTACCCCCCCAAAGATTGTGTTCACTGCACCCCACAAAGATTCTGTTCACTGCACCCCACAAAGGATTTTGTTCACTGCACCCCAAAAAGATTGTGTTCACTGCACCCCAAAAAGGATTTTGATCACTGCACCCCAAAAAGGATGTTGTTTACTGCACCCCAAAAATGATTTTGTTCACTCCACCCCAAAAAGATTGTGTTCACTGCACCCCACAAAGATTGTGTTCACTCCACCCCAAAAAGATTGTGTTCACTGTACCCCCCAAAGATTGTGTTCACTGCACCCCACAAAGATTCTGTTCACTGTACCCCACAAAGATTGTGTTCACTGCACCCCAAAAAGATTGTGTTCACTGCACCCCAAAAAGGATGTTGTTCACTGCACCCCAAAAAGGATGTTGTTCACTCCACCCCAAAAAGATTGTGTTCACTGCACCCCACAAAGATTGTGTTCACTGCACCCCAAAAAGATTGTGTTCACTGCACCCCAAAAATGATTTTGTTCACTGCACCCCAAAAAGGATTTTGTTCACTGCACCCCAAAAAGGATGTTGTTCACTCCACCCCAAAAAGATTGTGTTCACTGCACCCCAAAAAGATTGTGTTCACTGCACCCCACAAAGGATTTTGTTCACTGCACCCCAAAAAAATTGTGTTCACTGCACCCCAAAAAGGATGTTGTTCACTGCACCCCAAAAAGGATTTTGTTCACTGCACCCCAAAAAGATTGTGTTCACTGCACCCCACAAAGGATTTTGTTCACTGCACCCCACAAAGATTGTGTTCACTGCACACCAAAAAGGATTGTGTTCACTGCACCCCAAAAAGATTTTGTTCACTGCACCCCAAAAAGATTGTGTTCACTGCAGCCCAAAAAGATTGTGTTCACTGCAGCCCAAAAAGATTGTGTTCACTGCAGCTCACACACAGAAAAATGGATGTGGATCACTGACACCTGCCTATCTCCAATCCCACACCACACAGCAATATCGATTGTAGTTTGTAGAACACAGTTTCCCTAAAATTCAGCAGACTCTGTCCCTAACAGGATTGAGAAGAGATCGTAGATCAGGATTGAGTGCAGATTCACCCCACCCCCCACACAGCAATATCGATTGTAGTTTGTAGAAGACACTGACCCTATAATTCAGCAGACTCTATCCCTAAAATGCCTACAACTCGCCCTGCCTAAACACTCCGACCTGTCCCTCAATTCTATCCGGACACAAATGTTTTTTTCCTGCCTATCTTTCCCTAATCAGCAGCCAGCACATTGATGTGTGCTCTGTCCCTTAGCTAAGCAGCAGAATGACGCTGCTGCGGCGGCTGCCTCGAACTTATAAAGACTTGGTCACATGCTTCAGACGGCCAATCACAGCTACTAAGACATTTGCAGGCATGGCTGGGATGGCTTAAGGCACACCAGTTAAACGATTGTTGATTGGCTGTTGAAAGCCCGCCATGAAAAGAGCGCCAAAGCATGCAAAACCCGGAAATAAAACGACCGAACACGGATTTTTACCCGAACATACAGTAAAGTGTCCGTGTCCGTGTTCGGGTAAAAAAAATCCAATTATTCGGTACGAACACGAATAATACAGTCCGTGTTCGCTCAACACTAACTATGTTATAATTCAAATTACCTCCAGCAATTGTCTTGTTAGAATTCAAGTCATATATTTTATGCTAGAATTACATAGATTTAGCCCAATGTTACTGTGAAATCACTCTTTTACTTGTCCTGCCAATTATTTTGGAAGAATTAAAATAACATATTTGGTGTTGAAATAACATCATTTTAACATTTAGACTTTGTGATGATTTGTGGAATGCATCCTCTGCTATTTCTTCCCACGGACATCAGAAAATGTATAGTATTGCTAATTTATGCTAATTTTTCACCACATTACTTGAGAACCCCTACAGAATTCAGCCCTGCACATATCCATCATTTCAGTAAGTGTTTCTTTCTGTGTAGTCGCCTTGCATTGACACAACCTGTCAGTTCTTTTACTCCTGCCCAGGAATTTCATGTGCACCAAAGTTATTTTAAAAAATTGGGAGAAAAGAAAATGTAAGGAAGTAATTTGTTGACAAGTGTGGCAAATAGGAATTTTTGTTTCATTCTCAAAGGGGATAAAAGCCGAAATGTAGTTGGTCACTGTGGGAAACAATTTTTATTTTTCACATCTACTGTATTTTCCAGTTTATTTTTTATTGCATCCTAAGGAAAATAATAGTATTTAAAAGGAACAATGTTTATGATAATTTTCATAGTTTTGTATGAATAACTTGTTTTAAAAAACATTAGTTCCTGAAGATTTTCACGCCTCCTAATAGTGCAATCAAAACTCAAAGCACCTGCGGAATGTTTTATTTTTACAGTACAGCCCACCCAACTGCCGTTTTTTCTCTAGTCAGGTAATCCTAGAATGCACCTACTAGAACACACTCTTGTATAGAGACGTGTGCGCTTATTTTGATGGGAATTACACATAGCTCAAATAAAATAAACCTTTAATTGAATTTAACTTACTGGTAATTTAACTGTAAGAAATATGGAAGCTGCAGGGTGTGACCCGCTATTTTGCAAATGCTAGTTTTTGGATTGGCATGCTGGCATTATAATTTTATTACCTAATTCACTAATCCAGAACAAGTGTGCAGATATGAACTTCTGATTGTACATTGACTCTGTCAGCATAACAGCCAGGCAACTGGCACTTTCATTAAAGCATCAGCAATGGCAACCATCATATTTATCCTACAAAATGTTTACCTTAAGGTAAATTAAGGGAAACAGAAAGGCCAATTCGCTGCTCCAGGTGAGAGGTGTACCATATTATTCCGGTGTATAAGACGACTTTTTAACCTCAAAAAATCCCCTATCTTATACGCCGAATATAATATCTCCAAGGTACCCTAAGTGTAAGTATTACCAGTAGATGTAATCTCAAGGTGCTGGTTGTGCGGGAATCCTGTACCGGTATACCGTATGTATTGTAGCTTCGGCTACATACAGTATACCGCGCTGAGCCAATCACGATGAGCGATGATTGGCGGAGTAACATCAGCCCGCCTCTCTGACTCCGCCAATCTGAGCAGGCTTTGCATTCAATAATAGAATACATCGCTCACCCTGATTGGCTTAGCTTGGTATACTCTATGTAGCCGAAGCTACGGTACATATGGAATACCAGTATAGGATTCCTGCACAGCCAGTGCCTTGAGATTACATCTACCAGTAATACTTATACTTAGGGTACCTTGGAGATATATGAGAGATTACATTTACAGTACTTATGGTACCTTGGAGATTAATAGGGCACAGACAGCCAGCGCTTTGAGAGATTACATCTAATACTTTCTTACAGTACCTTGGAGATATATGCGAGATCTGAGAAATCTACTGTTGTTCTATGGTGTTGCCTTGCTTCGAAAGGGGGGGTATTCTTATACGGTGAGTATAGCCCAAAACCAAAGTTTTAACATGAAAATCAGGGAGGTCGTCTCATACGCTATCCTGTGGACAGGTGGGACTGGGTGCTAGCAACTTGTATACAACTTGGGAAAGAAATTGGCTGCACACCTCTGCCGGTCCAAGAGATTTATTAAAACATGTATAAAACTGCCATCAGGACAAGGAAACAGACCATGGAAAGGTTGACGTGTTTCACACTGACAAGGTGCATCTGCTTTAGTTTTTCCCTTTTTCACTCCTTTTAGTTCACCTCACCATAACCTGTCTAGCATAGGCATGCACACAGGGTGTGTCAGGTGTGCCTTGGCACACCCTAATCACCCTGTGTGGCTCAGATTTCCCATGTTTAAACCCCTAACATTTCACCAAAGCCCCTAATGGATTAGTAAAATTTTAATTAGTAAAAAAAATAAAATTAATACTACTACTACTAATATGATCCACTGCTCTACTGACCCACATATGTGTTTGAGCTTTAATGTGCATACAATTATGCAAAAGGCTGTGCACACCTATGCTGTCTGGTTCCAGTAGTAGTCATAGTAATAGTCTTTTCCCTCCTGCATTTGGATGGAAGAGTAGATCAGGGAAGGTAGAGGTCAATATGGCCCAAAGATCAGCATTTCCTAAAAGGAAGTGAATATTGCCATTGAGGGTGTGCATTTTCCTAATTTTCCCATTTGCAAAAGCATGTTCACTTACCTGAGCATCCATGAACACATATGTGCTCGTTCAACACTGTGTGAATCAGTAGATATTCGCATTGTAAATTACGCCTAACAATATTTTTCCGCATAATGATTTTGAGTAAATATCTGAATATCTTTAGAATTCAACTCCTGCTGAATGTCAACAGACCAGCCATTAAATCAAATCAGATTGCTACCAGTTGCTCTGCTACAGAATGGGGTTTTAGCAAATGGGCCATCAGACAGGTATGTCTGATTTCAGAAGTAGTCATACTTCTCCTACACAAGATTTATGAACTTTCTAATATCTTTGTTCTCCTGCATCTGGATGGAAGAGTAGATCAGGGAAGGTATAGGTCAATATGGCTCAAAGGTTATTGCCATCGAGGGTGTGCATTTTTCTCATTTTCCCATTGGCAAAAGCATGTTCACTTACCTGAGCATCCATGGACACATATGTGCTTGTTCAACACCATGTGAATCAGTAGACATTCTTCTTGTGAATTATGCTTATTAATATTTTTTAATATCTGAATATCTTAAGAATTCAACTCCTGCTGAATGTCAACAGACCAGTTAATAATGCTGGCTGACGCTATTGACCATGAATGGTCATGACCATATGTGATCAGTGTTGTTGTTGCTGGAGTACATCCTCTAGCTGCTCCAGTGCATGGGCAGGTTTTAGACATTCCACAAGCATGGTATTTAACTTAATTGTGTATTTTTTAATGTTTTCCTTTGAGCCTTAAAAGAGAGATGTGCTACCCACTACACTGCTCTCTTATTTTTTTTGTTTGTTTCATTTATTTTAGCACATTTCCCCCATGGCACCCAAAAGCTTAAAAATTATCGTTGAAAAAGGCAAAAAAAATTGCATCATTTAACTCCTATAGACTTCAGTAGGTTTCGGGCACTATATTTAAGGTTGGAATGTTTTTATAGTATTTGGCCAAAGTCCAAGTCCGATTTTTTCAGAGGGTCGAAAAAACTATAAAGGCTTTGCCTTGTGAAGAAAGCAGGTTAGACATACCTGTCTGGTGTCCTATTTGCTAAAACTCCATTCTGTAGCAGAGTAACTGGTAGCAATCTGTTTTAAAATCTTGGACTGTTAAAAACAGGTTCCCATTGGCTGCCGTGGTTCCTCCGACTGAATCCTAATCACTGCAAGACACAATAGAGATGTAGGTGTAAGCAGGAGGAACTACAGTGGCCAACAAGGGACATACTATTTCACACACATGGAAGTACAGAAAAGGATCGGTGTCTGGGGATCTGCTACACAGTAAAGATTTATCTAGCTGGCCACTGGACAGGTGTGCATAAACCTGCTTTCTTCTCAGGGTAATGCCTTTTAAAATTTTTTGGCCTGCTGATAGGGTCACTTCAAGTGGAGAGGTGACAGAGGAGCAGAATTTGAATAATCATCCTTCTGGCTATAGATTGCTGGATGTGTGTGAATCACAAGAGTGGCTGGGCAGGATTGTCAATATTTTGGCATGTAGAATTGTTCACTGGTATGAATTCAGCTACTCTATTTCAGTTATATCTTAAAGGATAAGTTTAGCTTTTGGGAAAAAATAATAAATGCACATATTTTTGCTGAACAAATGTGCATTTATTATTGATCAGTGAATTATGGTTCCAATATTGGGCCCCTATAGACAAACCCTTTAATACTGGTTGGACTGGTTTTGGTCAGCAGGGGATCTGTCTGCTAATCCCCCGTAAATGATAAACCCTGGATTTTTAGAGTAAATTGTTTTTATTTACAGTTTTGCATACATTCAGTTTTCACCATTTCACAGAAAGGTACAATTTAAAATGCACAAATATTTGTTATTTATTAACTCAATACAGTGTTAAATTTTATATTTAGTAGGAATTTAGTGATTTTGGTGAATTTTTTTACGAAAATATTGTTTTAATAAACATTTTGGACCTTAAAAATCAGTAGCACCTTTCTTTTATTATACAGGTCCTTTAAAATCAGAAAATATATGGTTTGGGGGGGGGGGGGGGGGGTGGTCTTTTACAAATTATGAAAGCTGTAAGGTAAAAATGAAAGCCTTCAGATTTTTTGAGAAATATGGGTATTTACATTTCATTTCATTGAGTACGTTCGATTGTCACCATTTTGCAAAAAGGTGTAATTTAAAAGTTACAAATATTTGTTATTTATTAACTTAATACACGTTAGGCTCTTATATTTAGTTTTGCTGTGTTTATATCTGCTAATAATGATTTTAGAGCATTTTTAGCGAACATATTGTTTTGATAAACATTTGCGCAAATATCACAGGGGGGGGGGGTAAAATCTGTAGCACCTTCTTTTTATTCTACAGGTTATGTGCTTTCAGAAAATATATGGTTTGGGGGGTCTTTAACAAACTCTGAAAGCTGTAAGTAAAAAAAGAAAACCTCTAGATTTTTAGAGAAATTTGGATATTTTGCATATGTTCGATTTTCACCCTTTTGCAAAAAGGTGCAATTTAAAATTTACAAATATTTGTTATTCATTAACTCATTACAAGTTAGCTCTTATATTATTTCCCTTTCAATCTGTAATTGAGCCGCTGTAATTTTCTGAAAATGCAATGCAATATGGCTACCTGGAGTTGTTCTGTACACAGAATGTGTACTGACCGCACCCCAGAAACATAATATCCTGCTTGTGTGATTGGCTTACCAATTTTCCCAGAAGTCTGCCCAAGATACAAGTCAGATTTCAGGCATCTCCTGCAACATAAATGTCATTTTTGGGGAGATACTCCCAATAGGAACACGTCTAAAGGAATGCAGGCCCAGCAGATTTCCTCATTAGTGTTCTGCAGGTGCACAGCTGATTGATAATTATAAAACCACTCCCATTAGATCCTCTCAGCTCAGAGGAACAAACAGTGATTTTTTTTCAGAATAACAGAAGGTAGGAATCTGCAACAAAGTTTGTTATAACGCCTGCAACGTACAGAGATCACCCAGAGGGGAATGTTTTTTTTTTTTTTCTCAAAAAAGTGGAGTTATGCTCTAAATAAAACCCTGTACACGGTACTTTAATGTAATGTTACTATTTAAAAGATGGAAAAATCATTGTCAACAATTTGTGCTTCCTCAGAACTGTAACTCTTCATGTTACTCAAAGCCGATATCACTGCAGATCACTGTCTAGCCAGCTCTCCCGACCCATGGTTTCATTTAGACCGGGGTTTACATTTTGTGTAAAGATATTTAAAAGTAATACCTGTTAACTTTTAATTTGAAAATTAAAGATGATCCCTCTTAATTTATTTTTAAATTCTTTTATTGAACAAGACTGGGACGTATATCGTTCGGCATAAACTAGAGACTAAACAGATGGTGGTAAAGGTAACAACACTACATCTTCCTAAGCATCTGAGAAATAATTTACTGAAATCAGCAACCTTAATTACAGTAGCTTATTTGTTAATGGCTGTGGCCAACAAACAGACCTCTAACAACTTCTGAGCAGTAGTAGATGAATAAATAAAAAGTTACCTATAAAATGAATGAAGTTACCTATAACATTTGAATGTTATCTGGATTCCTATGGGCCCCAATACAAAATCTTTACCAACAAAGTCTTATAATAATAATAATAATAAATATAAATATAATAATAATACAGTCTTGCAAAATCCCTGTTTCAGTAAAGTGCATATCAAGCCATAAACATTTTTTTCTAGTCTGTGTTGCTGTTTGAGCGTCCTGCTCACTTCCTATCTGTTAGGACAGAAGGACAGAAAGCGAGGGTAAAGAGCCATAGACACCACTAAATCTCCAACAGGGTTTCTAAACCTCCTCTCCTCAATCCAAAACTGTTTTGGAAACAAGACAAATTTTGGCTTGACATATGCTTTAACCACTTAAGCCCCGAAAGTTTTTACCCCCTTCCTGACCAGGGGCTATTTTGCGATTCGGCACTGTGTGACTTTAATGGACAATTGCGCGGTCATGCGATGCTGTACCCAAATGAAATTGATTTTTTTTTCCCACAAATAGAGCTTTCTTTTGGTGGTATTTGATCACCTGTGCAATTTTTTGATCATGCGCTATAAACAAAAAAAGAGTGACAATTTTGCAAAAATAACAATATTTTTCTCATTTTTTTATATGAAATTCCAAAAAAAAAATGTAAAAATCCAAATTTTTTAACATTTTGGGCCAATTTGTTTTCTGCTACATATGTTTGGTAAAAAAAATTGCAATAAGCGTATTTTGATTGGTTTGTGCAAAAAGATTTTGACAAAAGTTTTTTGGCATTTTTATTGTTTTTTTTTTTAACGAGTAATGGCGGCGATCTGCATTTTTTTTGCGGGACTGCGACATTGCGGCGGACAGATCGGACCCTTGACTGACATTTTTGACACTTTTGGGGTTACCAGTGACATTACTACAGTAATCAGTGCTATACATATGCACTGTTACTGTAAAAATTACACTGGCAGGGAAGGGGTTAACTTTATTGGAGAAGGAGGGGTTAAGTGTGTCCCTAGGGGCATGCTTATAACTGTTATGGGATGTGGCGGTTTGTGTAACTATAGAGATATACGATCCTGCATAGCAGGACCGTATGATCTCTGCTGTTACACAGGGGAGAATGACAGGCAGCTTTGTTTACATTAGCCGCCTGCCTTTCTCCCTCTGTAACAGACTAACGTGATTGACCGGTGGACATCAGGTCCGCCGGTCACACACGCGGGGATCACAGTGAGCGAGCAGGGGCGGGAGCGCGCCTCCGGCGGTGCACGCTCGCCCCCTATTGGCTCGCAGGCGAGTGACGTACCCATACGTCACTTTGCCTGCGCGGGGCTGACCGCCGCAGTATATGTACTTGCGGCGGTCGGCAAGCAGTTAGCCACGTGAGCTCCGGATGATTTTACCTTATGCATGACCTGCCCATTTTTTGTTATTCGACACTGTGCTAATTTACCTGACAATTGCGAGATCGTGCAACACTATACCCAAATTAAATTTATATAATTTTTTTCACACAAATAGACCTTTCTTTTGGTGTTTTTTTTTTTGCAATATAAACGAAAAAAGACAAATAATTTTTAAAAAACAAAAAAAAAACTAATATTTTTTTTTAATTTCTGCTATTTAACATAACCAAGAAAATTTAAAAAAGAAAATCAAATTTCTTCATACATTTTGGCCATAATGTATTCTGTTACATGTCTTTGATAAAAAAAATCCCAATAGGTGTATATTGATTGGTTTGCAGGGATGAGAAACTGACAGATCACTCCTTCTGTACAGAGCTCTGTGTTGTTTATCACCACAGAGCTCTGGGCTGTGACACAGCTGATCAGCAGGTCCTGGTCATGAATCACTGATCAGGACTTGCTTACAGGCTCCCACTGTGTAAAATCACATAGTGCCGAGGGGGGGGGGGGGGGGGGCGAACGCCCTAAACCTAGAAGTAGGCAGTGAGGTATGGGTATGTTGCTTTGCCTACAGCGGCCGCTCAACCTGGATCGGAAAGTGGTAATGATATAAATACCTCATACTGTGCAAGAATATTAGCATGAAAGCCGTTTCCATTTTATCCTTTTCAGCTCCGGAAGGTTTACCCCCTTCAAGACTAGGCCATTTTTTGCTATACGGTGTTACTTTGACTGACAATTGTGCAGTCATGAAACGCAGTACACAAATAACATTTATGTCCTTTTTTTCCCACAAATAGAGGTATTTTTGGTGGTATTTTATCACTTCTGTGGTTTCTATTTTTTGGGCTATAAACAAAAAAAGACCAATAATTTTGAAAAAAAAAAAAAAAACAATATTTTTTATGTTCTGCTATATAACACATCCATTAATAAAATGTAAACAATCAAATTTATTCCTTCTTTCTTTTTCAATTTAGGCCAATATGTATTCTGCTACCTATTTTTTGTTAAAATCCCAATAAGCGTGTAGAGATGTATAGAACTGTTCGCCGGCGAACAGTTCCCGGCGAACTTAGCATGTTCGCGTTCGCCGCTGCCGGCGAACATATGCGATGTTCGGTCCGCCCCCCATAAGACATCATTGAGGCAAACTTTGACCCTGAACTTTACAGTCAGCAGACACATTTCCAGCCAATCAGCGTACCTCCCTCCCACACCCTCCCACCTCCTATAAATAAGCAAGGGCAGCATCCATCTTAGATCATTCTGAAGCAGTGTGTGTAGTGAGAGTAGGGAGAGCTGCTGCTGCTGCTGCTGCTGTTAAGCTAGGGACAGTTAGTCAGTGTTCCTGGTCTTGCAGTGTTCTTGGTCCACTACTGCTGTAATATCAGCACCCCAAAAAGCCCTTCTAAGGGCTGGTATTTGTGGGTTTTTTTTTTATATATATATATATATATATATATATATATACCTAGCGTCCCCAAAAGCCCTTTTAAGGGCTGGTAATTGAGTTGTTTCTTCATATATATATATATATCTATAGCTATCTAGTGTCCCCAAAAGCCCTTTTAAGGGCTGGTAATTGAGGATTTTTTTATTTATATATATACATATATATATATATATATAGTGTCCCCAAAAGCCCTTTTAAGGGCTGGTAAGGTAATAGATTTTTTTCTTTATATATATATATATATATATATATATATATATATATATATCTATTGTACACTGCAGTTGCCTGCCCGCTGTGTGTGAGAGGCCACAGACCTACCACAGACTGTACTGTGTGCACACCACACTCATTTCGGGTGGCACAGGCACAGTACCTGGCATTTTAAAAAATATTTTTTTTTCCTCTGTCATAATTGCAGTGAGTGCTGTGTCAGGTCCACAGAGTGCACTGTACCCACTGCAGTGCACTGCCCACCACTGATATATATACGTTGGCACAGCATCTTGTTGCAATAAATTGAAAAAAAAAATATTTTTTATTATTGCAGTTGCCTGGGCTGCCAGTGACTGTCAGGTCCACAGAGTGTACTGTGCCCACTGCAGTGCCACTGTGTGCCCACCCACCACTGATATATAAGGTGGCACAGCAGCTTGCAAAGTAAAAAAAATATATATATTTTTTTAAATTGCAGTTGCCTGGGTGCCAGTGACTGCTGTCAGGTCCACAGAGAGTGTACTGTGCCACTGCCCACCCACCACTGATATATAAGGTGGCACAGCAGCTTGCAAAGTAAAAAAAATATATATATTTTTTTAAATTGCAGTTGCCTGGGTGCCAGTGACTGCTGTCAGGTCCACAGAGAGTCTACTGTGCCACTGCCCACCCACCACTGATATATAAGGTGGCACAGCAGCTTGCAAAGTAAAAAATATATATATATTTTTTTAAATTGCAGTTGCCTGGGTGCCAGTGACTGCTGTCAGGTCCACAGAGAGTGTACTGTGCCACTGCACACCCACCACTGATATATAAGGTGGCACAGCAGCTTGCAAAGTAAAAAAATATATATATATTTTTTAAATTGCAGTTGTCTGGGTGCCAGTGACTGCTGTCAGGTCCACAGAGAGTGTACTGTGCCACTGCCCACCCACCACTGATATATAAGGTGGCACAGCAGCTTGCAAAGTAAAAAGATATATATATATATTTTTTTTAAATTGCAGTTGCCTGGGTGCCAGTGACTGCTGTCAGGTCCACAGAGAGTGTACTGTTCCACTGCCCACCCACCACTGATATATAAGGTGGCACAGCAGCTTGCAAAGTAAAAAAATATATATATATTTTTTAAATTGCAGTTGCCTGGGTGCCAGTGACTGCTGTCAGGTCCACAGAGAGTGTACTGTGCCACTGCCCACCCACCACTGATATATAAGGTGGCACAGCAGCTTGCACTCATAGTACAACAGTAACAACACATTAAAAAAAAAATGACAGGCAGAGGCAGGCCACCCCGCAAGGGCCGTCGTGGTCGTGGTGCTGTGATTTCCTTAGGCCCTAGAATAATGCCCAGTGTTCAGAGGCCACCACAGACCCTGAACTCAAAAAATTCTGAGGCCATAGTTGACTGGCTTACACAGGACACCCAATCGTCTACAGCTTCCGCTCGGAACCTTAATGCACCATCCTCCTCCAGCTCAGCTTCGGGCACCTCTCAATTTACCACTCGCCAGCCCGCCGGCACCACCACCAACACTAGCACCACAGCCGCTTCACTTGATCCGTCAGAGTAGTTATTTTCACATCAGTTTGAAGAAATAAGTGATGCGCAACTATTAGTGCCAGAGGATGTAGATAACGGGGATATGTCTCAGTCAGGCAGCATTATACACATGGACGTACATTGTGATGATGATGATGTTGTTGTACCTGCTGCTGCTGCCTTTGCTGAGTTGTCAAGTGAAGCGGCTGATGATGACGATGTGTCTGTGGATGACACCTGGGTGCCTGCTCGAAGAGCAGAAGAAGAGGGGGAAAGTTCAGATGGGGAGACAGAGAGGAGGAGGAGACGAGTTGGAAGCAGGGGGAGGAGGTCATCGCAAGGAGCTAGTGGCGCAGTCAGACAGCATGTAGATTCGGCACCCGGGGTCAGCCAGACAGCACGCCAATCAACGCAAGCTGTTGCCACCACCAGAATGCCGTCCTTGCAAAGCTCAGCAGTGTGGCATTTTTTTTGTGTGTCTGCCTCTGATATCAGCGATGCCATTTGTAACCTGTGCCAAAAGAAACTGAGTCGTGGGAAGTCCAACACCCACCTAGGTACAACTGCTTTGCGAAGGCACATGATCTCACATCACAAACGCCTATGGGATCAACACATGAGTAAAAGCAGCACACAAACTGAAAGCCACCATCCTCCTCCTGGTCCAGCATCTTCAGCCACGTCAACCACTGCTGTCCTCCATGCCCCCTATCAACAACCCGCCCCTCCGCCTCTCACCTTCAGCAGTTCCTGCTCGTCACCTGCCCACAGTCAGGTGTCTGTGAAGGAAATGTTTGAGCGCAAAAAGCCAATCTCGCAGAGTCACCCCCTTGCCCGGCGTCTGACAGCTGGCTTGTCGGAACTCTTAGCCCGCCAGCTTTTACCATACAAGCTGGTGGAGTCTGAGGCCTTCAAAAAATTTGTCGCTATTGGGACACCGCAGTGGAAGGTACCCGGCCGAAATTATTTTTCACAAAAGGCAATCCCCAACCTGTACTCTATTGTGGAAAAGGAAATCATGTCACGTCTGGCACACAGTGTTGGGGCAAGGGTCCATCTGACCACTGATAGCTGGTCTGCAAAGCACGGTCAGGGCAGGTATATAACGTACACTGCGCATTGGGTAAACCTGCTGGCGGCTGCCAAGCATGGAATGCGTGGCTCTGCTGCAGAGGAGTTGGTGACACCGCCACGACTTGCAGGCAGGCCTGCTGCCACCTCCTCTACTCCTCCTACTCCATCCTCTTTGCTAACCTCCTCGGCTGAGTCCTCTTCTGCTGTTGCGTCTTGCTCCACACCAACTGCACCCCCCCAGCTCCCCAGGGGCTATTCCACATGCCGGATACGACAGTGTCACGCTGTCTTGGGGTTGACTTGCCTGAAAGCAGAGAGTCACACCGGACCAGCACTACTGTCCGCCCTGAATGCACAGGTGGATCAGTGGCTGACCCCGCACCAACTGGAGATCGGCAAAGTGGTGTGTGACAACGGGAGCAATTTATTGGCGGCATTGAATTTGGGCAAGTTGACACATGTGCCGTGCATGGCACATGTGTTGAATCTGATTGTGCAACGTTTTGTGCAGAAGTACCCAGGCTTACAGGACGTCCTCAAGCAGGCCAGGAAGGTGTGTGGCCATTTCAGGCGTTCCTACACGGCCATGGCGCACTTTGCAGATATTCAGCGGCGAAACAACATGCCAGTGAGGCGCTTGATTTGCGACAGCCCGACACGTTGGAATTCAACATTGCTAATGTTCGACCGCCTGCTCCAACAAGAAAAAGCGGTCAACGAGTATTTGTATGACCGGGGTGCTAGGACAGCCTCTGCGGAGCTGGGTATTTTTTTGCCACGCTACTGGACGCTCATGCGCAATGCCTGTAGGCTCATGCGTCCTTTTGAGGAGGTGACAAACCTAGTGAGTCGCACTGAAGGCACCATCAGCGACATCATCCCATATGTTTTTTTCCTGGAGCGTGCCCTGCGAAGAGTGCTGGATCAGGCCGTAGATGAGCGTGAAGAGGAAGAGGAAGAGTTGTGGTCACCATCACCACCACCAGAAACAGCCTTACCATCGATTGCTGGACCTGCGGCAACACTGGAAGAGGAGTGTGAGGAAGAGGAGTCAGAGGAGGAATGTGGCTTTGAGGAGGAGGAACACCAACCACAGCAGGCATCCCAGGGTGCTCGTTGTCACCTATCTGGTACCCGTGGTGTTGTACGTGGCTGGGGGGAAGAACACACCTTCAATGACATCAGTGAGGACGAGGAATTGGACATGAGTAGCTCGGCATCCAACCTTGTGCAAATGGGGTCTTTCATGCTGTCATGCCTGTTGAGAGACCCTCGTATAAAAAGGCTGAAGGAGAACGACCTGTACTGGGTGGCCACGCTACTAGACCCCCGGTATAAGCAGAAAGTCTGTGACATGTTACCCAATTACCGGCAGTCGCAAAGGATGCAGCAGCTACAAAATAAGTTAAAAACTATGCTCTACACAGCGTATAAGGGTGATGTCACAGCACAACGGGAATCCAACAGGGGAAGAGGTGAAAGTAATCCTCCTCCTACCACCACAACCACGCCGGCAAGGACAGGACGCTTTACAGACGTCTTGTTGATGGAGGACATGCGGAGCTTTTTTAGTCCTATGCATCGCCACAGCCCTTCGGGGTCCACCCTCAGAGAACGACTCGACCGACAGGTAGCAGACTACCTTGCCTTAACTGCAGATATCGACACTCTGAGGAGCGATGAACCCCTTGACTACTGGGTGTGCAGGCTTGACCTGTGGCCTGAGCTATCCCAGTTTGCCATTGAACTTCTGGCCTGCCCCGCTTCAAGTGTGCTGTCAGAAAGGACCTTCAGCGCAGCAGGAGGTATTGTCACTGAGAAGAGAAGTCGCCTAGGTCAAAAAAGTCTTGATTACCTCACGTTTATTAAGATGAATGAGGCATGGATCCCGAAGGGACTGACAGTGGGGGATGCATTTGACTAAAAAAGGCCTGGTGATGACTGAGATGCCTTGGCCTAAAAATGGTCCACACGCTGCTGTATATAATCATTCTCTGCATGCCGGATGACTTACGTGACGTCTCCGCCACCAACTACGGTTCAAGCAGCAATGTTTTAGTGCACTTTCTGCCTTAAAACCTCAATTTTTCAGGCCGCTGCTACAGCAGCGGCTGCAACAATACCTACTTTTTCATGCATGTGTACATGCCTAATTTTTCTGGCCTCTGGTGCTACACTGTGGCTGCAAAAAAACAAAAAACAAAAAAAAAGGCACATACATGTGTCAATTCCCCTTCGTGATCGTTACCTTGTCGTGGTGAAGGGGCTTGCGTATCACAATGAAGCGATCACCTCTAGGATTGTGTTGGCACACCCCAGATGATAAGGTCGTTGCTTCATTGTGTACAGACCAAAAGCGATCCGCAGGATAATTTTTCATAAAAAAAAACATTCATTTTCTTTCATTCTTTCTGCGGAGCTGGGTATTTTTTGGCCGCGTTACTGAATGCTCATGAACAATGGCTGTAGGCTCATGCGTCCTTTTGCGGAGATGACAACCCTGGTGGTCAGTCGAACCCAAGGCAACATCATCGACCTCATCCCATATGCGTTTTTTCTGGAGCGTGCCCTGCGAAGAGTACTGGATCAGGCTGTAGATGAGCATGAAGAGGAAGAGTTGTGGTCCTCATCACCACCAGAAGCAGCCTTGTCGTTGTCAATTGCTGGACCTGTGGCAACGCAGAGAGAGGAGTCTGAAGAAGAGAAGTCAGAGGAGGAAGGTGGCTTTGAGGAGGTGGAATACCAGCCACAGCAGGCGTCCCAGGGGGCTTGTTCTCACCTTTCGGGGACCCTTGGTGTTGTATGTGGCTGGGTGGAGGAAGAGACCTTCAATGATGTCAGTGAGGACAAGGAACGGGACATGGCTAGCTTGGTATCCAACCTTGTGCAAATTGGGAGTTTGCGGTTGTGCAAATGGACTGACTGACTGTTAAACGGGGAGTTTGGTCTGTCAGAGTTTGGTCTGTCACTGTGAAGCGGGCGACGGGCGTAACCCTTACACTACTTGACCGATAAAACATCATACCTGATCGTATTCACACACTGGATGTTTTAGTGCTGGTTTACACTGCCGCTACCACTAAAGTAGCGTCGCTTCCAGTGCGACTTTGGCGCGACTTAGCGCGACTTTGGCGCGACCTCATCGCGAGGTGACTTTTTATTTGGCCAATCACAATATCATGTTTTGTGACCGTCACCTAATTTCCTTTTCCTGTTTTTTGTTTTACATATTTCCCCATGTGTGCAGTGTTGTCTGTGTCATAGCTCAACTGATAGGCATGTTTGCCTTGGCATATCATATTTCAGCTTGCCAGAAAGAAAAAAAGACAGCTGGAAAGACACTGCATTAGTTTTCTACTAAAAATCATAAGAAAAATGCTGTTTTTTTTGGGTTGTGGACATACTACAGAGCTGAAACTTGACAGGTACACTTTTTAGACCCCCCAGACACTAAATACAAAAAATGACATGCCTGCCTAAAAAAATGCCCGATAAATGCCTGCAAGAGAAAAAGACAGCCGCAGAGAAGCCGTATTCCTGAAAATATAAGAAAAATGCTGTTTTTTAGGGGTTCTGGACATGCTACAGAGCTGAAACTTGACAGGTACACTTTTTAGACCCCCCAGACACTAAATACAAAAAATGACATGCCTGCCTAAAAAAATGCCCGATAAATGCCTGCAAGAGAAAAAGACAGCCGCAGAGAAGCCGTATTCCTGAAAATATAAGAAAAATGCTGTTTTTTAGGGGTTCTGGACATGCTACAGAGCTGAAACTTGACAGGTACACTTTTTAGACCCCCCAGACACTAAATACAAAAAATGACATGCCTGCCTAAAAAAATGCCCGATAAATGCCTGCAAGAGAAAAAGACAGCCGCAGAGAAGCCGTATTCCTGAAAATATAAGAAAAATGCTGTTTTTTAGGGGTTCTGGACATGCTACAGAGCTGAAACTTGACAGGTACACTTTTTAGACCCCCCAGACACTAAATACAAAAAATGACATGCCTGCCTAAAAAAATGCCCGATAAATGCCTGCAAGAGAAAAAGACAGCCGCAGAGAAGCCGTATTCCTGAAAATATAAGAAAAATGCTGTTTTTTAGGGGTTCTGGACATGCTACAGACCTGAAACTTGACAGGTACACTTTTTAGACCCCCCAGACACTAAATACAAAAAATGACATGCCTGCCTAAAAAAATGCCCGATAAATGCCTGAAGGAGAAAAAGACAGCCGCAGAGAAGCCGTATTCCTGAAAATATAAGAAAAATGCTGTTTTTTAGGGGTTCTGGACATGCTACAGAGCTGAAACTTGACAGGTACACTTTTTAGACCCCCCAGACACTAAATACAAAAAATGACATGCCTGCCTAAAAAAATGCCCGATAAATGCCTGCAAGAGAAAAAGACAGCCGCAGAGAAGCCGTATTCCTGAAAATATAAGAAAAATGCTGTTTTTTAGGGGTTCTGGACATGCTACAGAGCTGAAACTTGACAGGTACACTTTTTAGACCCCCCAGACACTAAATACAAAAAATGACATGCCTGCCTAAAAAAATGCCCGATAAATGCCTGCAAGAGAAAAAGCCAGCCGCAGAGAAGCCGTATTACTGAAAATATAAGAAAAATGCTGTTTTTTAGGGGTTCTGGACATGCTACAGAGCTGAAACTTGACAGGTACACTTTTTAGACCCCCCAGACACTAAATACAAAAAATGACATGCCTGCCTAAAAAAATGCCCGCTAAATGCCTGCAAGAGAAAAAGCCAGCCGCAGAGAAGCCATATTCCTGAAAATATAAGAAAAATGCTGTTTTTTAGGGGTTCTGGACATGCTACAGAGCTGAAAATTGACAGGTACACTTTTTAGACCCCCCAGACACTAAATACAAAAAATGACATGCCTGCCTAAAAAAACGCCCGATAAATGCCTGCAAGAGAAAAAGACAGCCGCAGAGAAGCCGTATTCCTGAAAATATAAGAAAAATGCTGTTTTTTAGGGGTTCTGGACATGCTACAGAGCTGAAACTTGACAGGTACACTTTTTAGACCCCCCAGACACTAAATACAAAAAATGACATGCCTGCCTAAAAAAATGCCCGATAAATGCCTGCAAGAGTAAAAGACAGCCGCAGAGAAGCCGTATTCCTGAAAATATAAGAAAAAATGCTGTTTTTTTAGGGGTTCTGGACATGCTACAGAGCTGAAACTTGACAGGTACACTTTTTAGACCCCCCAGACACTAAATACAAAAAATGACATGCCTGCCTAAAAAAATGCCCGATAAATGCCTGCAAGAGAAAAAGCCAGCCGCAGAGAAGCCGTATTACTGAAAATATAAGAAAAATGCTGTTTTTTAGGGGTTCTGGACATGCTACAGAGCTGAAACTTGACAGGTACACTTTTTAGACCCCCCAGACACTAAATACAAAAAATGACATGCCTGCCTAAAAAAATGCCCGCTAAATGCCTGCAAGAGAAAAAGCCAGCCGCAGAGAAGCCATATTCCTGAAAATATAAGAAAAATGCTGTTTTTTAGGGGTTCTGGACATGCTACAGAGCTGAAAATTGACAGGTACACTTTTTAGACCCCCCAGACACTAAATACAAAAAATGACATGCCTGCCTAAAAAAACGCCCGATAAATGCCTGCAAGAGAAAAAGACAGCCGCAGAGAAGCCGTATTCCTGAAAATATAAGAAAAATGCTGTTTTTTAGGGGTTCTGGACATGCTACAGAGCTGAAACTTGACAGGTACACTTTTTAGACCCCCCAGACACTAAATACAAAAAATGACATGCCTGCCTAAAAAAATGCCCGATAAATGCCTGCAAGAGTAAAAGACAGCCGCAGAGAAGCCGTATTCCTGAAAATATAAGAAAAAATGCTGTTTTTTTAGGGGTTCTGGACATGCTACAGAGCTGAAACTTGACAGGTACACTTTTTAGACCCCCCAGACACTAAATACAAAAAATGACATGCCTGCCTAAAAAAATGCCCGATAAATGCCTGCAAGAGAAAAAGACAGCCGCAGAGAAGCCGTATTCCTGAAAATATAAGAAAAATGCTGTTTTTTAGGGGTTCTGGACATGCTACAGAGCTGAAACTTGACAGGTACACTTTTTAGACCCCCCAGACACTAAATACAAAAAATGACATGCCTGCCTAAAAAAATGCCCGATAAATGCCTGCAAGAGAAAAAGCCAGCCGCAGAGAAGCCGTATTACTGAAAATATAAGAAAAATGCTGTTTTTTAGGGGTTCTGGACATGCTACAGAGCTGAAACTTGACAGGTACACTTTTTAGACCCCCCAGACACTAAATACAAAAAATGACATGCCTGCCTAAAAAAATGCCCGCTAAATGCCTGCAAGAGAAAAAGCCAGCCGCAGAGAAGCCATATTCCTGAAAATATAAGAAAAATGCTGTTTTTTAGGGGTTCTGGACATGCTACAGAGCTGAAAATTGACAGGTACACTTTTTAGACCCCCCAGACACTAAATACAAAAAATGACATGCCTGCCTAAAAAAATGCCCGATAAATGCCTGCAAGAGAAAAAGCCAGCCGCAGAGAAGCCATATTCCTGAAAATATAAGACAAATGCTGTTTTTTAGGGGTTCTGGACATGCTACAGAGCTGAAACTTGACAGGTACACTTTTTAGACCCCCCAGACACTAAATACAAAAAATGACATGCCTGCCTAAAAAAATGCCCGCTAAATGCCTGCAAGAGGAAAAGCCAGCCGCAGAGAAGCCATATTCCTGAAAATATAAGAAAAATGCTGTTTTTTTAGGGGTTCTGGACATGCTACAGAGCTGAAAATTGACAGGTACACTTTTTAGACCCCCCAGACACTAAATACAAAAAATGACATGCCTGCCTAAAAAAATGCCCGATAAATGCCTGCAAGAGAAAAAGCCAGCCGCAGAGAAGCCATATTCCTGAAAATATAAGAAAAATGCTGTTTTTTAGGGGTTCTGGACATGCTACAGAGCTGAAACTTGACAGGTACACTTTTTAGACCCCCCAGACACTAAATACAAAAAATGACATGCCTGCCTAAAAAAATGCCCGCTAAATGCCTGCAAGAGAAAAAGCCAGCCGCAGAGAAGCCATATTCCTGAAAATATAAGAAAAATGCTGTTTTTTAGGGGTTCTGGACATGCTACAGAGCTGAAAATTGACAGGTACACTTTTTAGACCCCCCAGACACTAAATACAAAAAATGACATGCCTGCCTAAAAAAATGCCCGATAAATGCCTGCAAGAGAAAAAGCCAGCCGCAGAGAAGCCATATTCCTGAAAATATAAGAAAAATGCTGTTTTTTAGGGGTTCTGGACATGCTACAGAGCTGAAACTTCACAGGTACACTTTTTAGACCCCCCAGATGCTAAATCCAAAGAAATTTTTTATTTTTATTTTTTTTTAATTTTTCCAATAATTGGCTCTCTATCAAAAAATTATAATTTTTAAGAACTTTTTTTGCGTGATCCCTCTCCGGCATGCCACAGTCCAGGTGTTAGTCCCCTTGAAACAACTTTTCCATCACTATTGTGGCCAGAAAGAGTCCCTGTGTGTTTTAAAATTCGCCTGCCTATTGAAGTCTATGGCGGTTCGCCCGGTTCGCCGGTTCGCGAACATTTGCCGATGTTCGCGTTCGCCATTCGCGAACGGCGAATTTTAGGTTCGCGACATCACTATAAGCTTGTAGTGACTGGTTTGCACCAAAGTTATAACATCTACAAACTATGGGATATTTTTATGGAATTGTTATTTATTTATATTTTTACTCATAATGGCAGCGATCTGCGACTCATGGAGGGACTGTGATATTGCGGCAGACAAATTGGACACTAAGTGAAAATTTTACACTTTTTTTGGGGACCAGTGACACTAATACAATGATCAGTGCTACTGTAAAAAATATGCACTGTAACCATACTAATGACACTGGCAGGGAAGGGGGTTAACATCGGGGGGCAATCAAAGGGTTAAATGTGTTCCCTGGGAATGCTTCCCAACTGTGGGGGATGTGCTTGTATTGTGAGTAGACAGAGATCCGTGTTCCTGCTTAGCAGAAACACAAGATCTCTGTCTTCTCCTGTCACAGAATGGATTAGCCTTGTTTACATAGGCAGATCGCTGTTCTGTCTGCCTCGGGAACTATCGGCAGACCCCGGTGGACATCGGGTCCACCGAACCCGCTAATTGACTCCTGCTGTGTCCAATCACAGCCGGAGGTGGTCGTCGGTGGCGCTCGTCCATGTGTCCCAAAACTAGGAAATAAAATCACGTACAGGTACGTGATTTTGCTCTGAAGGCCTGCCCTGCCACAGTAAGTATGCGTGGGGCAGTCCGAAAGTGGTTAAAGTGTTTGTCCAGCTCAAACTTTTTTTGTTTTTGTTTTGGATAGAATGACAAAGGGTTAAATGAGGGTGATGGTTTGTGTATAGGGGCATTGTTTGCCTGCATTTGAAGCACACATTAAAAGGTTAGTTCACCTTTTACAAAAAACTGCCTATGTAGATAAAGGGCATCTGTAGATAAAAACAAACTGTTCAGCTTTGATTAAATTTGCATAAGACTTGTGCTATAGGTGTGGGCCATTTACATTGCTCCTGAAGCCTGGCCGAAAAACTCACAGAGATGGCATAATCCCATTCTGTCTTTTTGCTAAAACGTTGCTAAGACACTCCCAGCCATTATTGCCCACCTGCACCATCACAGGATCGAGCTCCCAAAACTCTGCATATGTGTGGTCCACTATCTCCTCCATCACAACATTGCTAAACTCAGAACTACTGCAACAGGGGAAAAAGAGAACATGCAAGAGGGTTCCAATTGGCTAGAAGTGTCT
Organism: Pelophylax lessonae; assembly: GCF_965119305.1. NCBI lineage: Eukaryota > Metazoa > Chordata > Amphibia > Anura > Ranidae > Pelophylax > Pelophylax lessonae. The sequence goes on from NC_138770.1 coordinate 585,603,885, forward strand.
TAGCAACATCCTAGCAACAAGGCTGGATAGGATGATGCCCTCTATGGGAGTTTTTTGGCCAGGCATTGGTAGTTATGTATACAAGAGAAAGAAGTGCCTCTAAATGTAGGAGTAATACCACTTTAATAGATTAAAACAACAATTGGCAACTAACGTGATACCGATATTCAAAAAGGGGCAAAGGCATATCCCGTGAAATTATAGGCCTGTCAGTCGGACATCGATAGTATGTAAACTTCTGGAGGGGATGATAAGGGACTAATATCGTAGAGTTTGCTAAAGACAACAACATAATCAGCAGTAATCAGCACGGGTTTACAAATGGGCGTTCTTGTCAAACCAATCTCTTAACATTCTACGAGGAGGTGAGCTGTGAGCTAGATAGGGGCAGACCAGTAGATGTGGTGTATAGTGAAAAAACTATCAGCGCAAGACTAAGTGAAATTCAAATGTGTATAAAATGTGCTAGAATAAATCAATATATAAATCCGGCTGCATACACAAATTGTGTCCACACCTCACAACAAAAACATAAAAATCAGAAAACGTGCTGCGCCAGAAGTGCACAAAAATAATTAGTGATTACATGAATCAACAAGTGTTATCAACAAAATATGGTGTCCATCATATGTGCTCTGATGAAACATAAATGTTCATATAAACCGAAGAAGCCAAACGGAGCCCACTCTCCAGGCGTAACGCGTATAGGGAGGCGGAGCCTGCGTGCCTGACGCCGATCGCTCGGGTGCTACTCTCCAACACTGAATGCCATAATAGCAGGCACGGCCCAACAAATGTGAGTTACCCCTTTATGCTCAATAAAAGCTCATTATTTACATTCAGAGAGCACTAGATCTTTGCTTTATCTTTATTTTATGTCCTGGCGACCCCCGGAGGTGAAGGCTGGAGAGGTTACCTGTGATAGTCTGTTTATCCCCTGATATGCTCATGCTGGCCCGTTTGGGTCTGGTATCAAGGTGAGAGGCCAATCTTACTGGTGGAGGGAGTTCACACACTGGTGGTTCCTGCTTGATTCACAAGGGATTGAGGCTGTCCTGTCATCACCTGGATATACTAATCATTACTTTGGAACACTTTATATGAACATTTATGTTTCATCAGAGCACATATGATGGACACCATATTTTGTTGATAACACTTGTTGATTCATGTAATCACTAATTATTTTTGTGCACTTCAGTAGATGTGGTGTACCTGGATTTCACAAAGGCGTTTGATACAGTTCCCCACAAGTGCTTAATTTATAAAATATGGTCTGCAGGGATTGACCGCAGGGTTTGCTCTTGGATACGGAACTGGCTAAAAGGGCGTGTCCAAAGGGTGGTAATAAACAGCGCATACTCAGACTGGTCAGAGGTGGTAAGCAGCGTCCCACAAGGCTCAGTTCTGGGACCAATCTTGTTCAATTTATTCATAAACAGCATTGAGGACGGGATCAGTAGTTCGATATCAGTTTTTGCAGATGACACAAAATTGGGCAGGGCAATAACTGCACGGCATGAAGCAGATATCCTACAGAATGACCTGGACAAAATAACAGAGTGGGCAACGACATGGCAAATGAGGTTAAATGTGGAGAAGTGTAAGGTTTTGCACTTGGGGACTAAAAACATAAAAGCACAATACACGTTAGGGGGGGATCCCTTGGGGGAATCAAAAATGGAGAAAGATCTGGGAGTCTTGGTAGATGATAGACTAGGCAATAGCATACAATGTCAAGTGGCAGCTGCCAAAGCCAGCAGAATATTTGCATGCATAAAGAAAGGGATGTATTCCAGAGATAAGACTATAATCCTTCCACTTTATAAAACTCTGGTCCGACCACATCTGGAGTATTCTGTCCAGTTCTGGTCATCAGTCCTCAGGAGGGATGTGTTGGAGCTGGAGAGAGTCCAGAGAAGGGCAACTAAACTAATTAGGGGATTGGAGGACCTTAATTATGAAGAGCGTCTGCAATCGCTTGATTTATTCTCCCTGGAGAAGAGACGCCTGAGAGGGGACATGATAGCAATTTATAAATATCTCAATGGTGATCTCGGCATAGAAAAACAGCTATTCAGTCGAAGGGATTGCATGAGGACTCGAGGGCATACAATGCGATTTGAGGAGAAGCGTTTTAACCTCAGGCAACGTGGGGGGTTCTTTACTGTTAGGGTTACAAGATTGTGGAATTCTCTACCACAAGAGGTGGTTTTTGCGGGAAGTATGGTGGCTTTCAAAAGACTCTTAGACGTACATCTCAAGGATCAGAACATTCAGGGGTATGTGAGATGATTACGGCCACACACACCTACACAGGTTGAACTGGATGGACTATTGTCTTTATTAAACCTCACCTACTATGTAACTATGTAACATAGTGAGTGAGGATATAGTAAGGATGAGTTGCCAATTGTTGTTTTAATCTATTAAAGTGGTATTACTTCTACCCTTAGAGGCACTTCTTTCTCTTGTATCTATAGCTGCTGCTGGAATCCGCTTCAGGTTTCAAACCAGGAAGCTGTTATTTATGGATGGATTATATTATTACCACTATAAGACTTTTGAGACAGTTAATGTCTCTTCTTATGGGCACTTTTATTGTTTTTTTATTAATCTCTAGTGTTCTGCTTTATCCAGATTCCCTATTTTTATATTCTTCTATTCATTGTAATTTCCAAGTTTTGCGCCATCACTATTGTATTGTTTGGGAGATATATAAATGGCCTACATCTATGTCAAGGGCATTATATACATTTAGTCAAAGCTACACAGTTTGTTTTCATCAACAGGCTCCATTTACATGCTTTGACAGTTTTTTGGTAAAGGTGAACTAACCCTTTAAATACAGGTAATTGGATTCCCATCACAAGATTTGAATGCAAAAGCCAACATTTCACAGCAATGCCTAATGTACAAATGCCCTAAATCTCTTTAATTGAGCCCTGGATAGCAGTGAACATTAGGGGGAAGTGATAGCTATAGTTTTTGGCTTGACTTTAATTGACTCATTTTTTGAGGGGGGGGTTTATAAAGCATTCGTCAAACAAAATTACAGAAGTGTAAACAAGTAACATGGGAGCCATCAAAAACATTTGTGCCTAATGGAGTTGATTTACTAAAATAGTTGTAGCACCCTACAGGTAGGTGCTAGGTAAATGTATAGTGGGCCTTGTCTGCCTAACAGCAGGGCCATGATTTCTTTTGGTTAGGGTGTCATGGTTTCCAGGTGTGCCTGCTAAAGGGGAAGTCTCCCCACTGGCTCCTGTGAGAGGCTTCTCATAGGGAAGTGGAGGAAGCCCAATCAGGGGACAAATTCAAGCTTGTAACTAAACCAGAATGCAGATTATGCTGCAAAGGATTCTGGGAGTGGGTATAAGTTTGGGGGAAGGGTGTGACCCGGCGTCTTTGGCGAGAGCAGTGTCCCAGGAGGGAGAGAACAGCTGTCTTCCCTCCTGTCTGAGGAAGCGGATGTCTCGGGGTGCCGCCCGGGAATCCAGAGAGGGCTGAGTTGAGCTTAGGGGATCCAGTGTGCCGAGAACCAGCGGAGAGCGAGAGGGGTCCAGTCCAAGGAAAGCCTACACAGGTCGTGAGTACTGAGGATTGCCCCTGGGGGTCTGCCTGAAGAGTTAGAGGAGACCACTCCGGAGGAGGTTCTGGAAACCAGTGTCAGCTAGCTGTAAATGGGGTACCTAAGTTGAGGACCCTGACGTAACAGAGGGGGTACATAGTCAATGGACCCCGAAGAGCTAAAAGTGTAAAGGGGGGCGCCTGCGGTTTGGGCCCTGAATTGTGCAGAGTAACAGTTGAGAGTTGCAGCTATACAGTAATTCACAGCAAGCTACCTCAAGCCAGTGCCAGGCTGGAGAGAGTGGTCAGTGACTTTGCAGTGCATCAGTGTCAGTAGTTCTATGCTCCACAGTCCTGAGTCTTCTGAACCTAGAGTTGAGGATTCAGCACTTCTGTCAAGTTATAGTGTGTTCTAAGCATCAGTGAGCGCTGGCTAGCGTCGGCTGGCGTCAAGGCAGCGTTAACAGACATTTTCTGGATAAATTCCCAAATTGTATCTAGTTAAGCCTAAAGGGAGTATCCCACTCATTCCCTTCTCCTATCCCCTTTATCTACAATAAAACCACAAAAGCAAGATGCCAGAGTTGTCAATGTCTCAGTTCTGACACCCAGAGTCGCAGCTCACAAGGGCTGGGGAGGTAACCGGTAACAATGGCAGACCCACATCAGGCCCAATGCCTGGAAAACCTGCTACATAGTTATAAAATTATATTTACACAAAATATTTATCAAAATCCAGAGATTTGTGTCAGCATTTTAAGACATCCAGAATATCAACTGCATGTGTGCTACATTTTTTATTTTTTTTTACATTCAAATAAAACACAGTATGTCAGAAAAACATAGCTTGGCCATAGAATAAAACATTTTAACAAGAAAAATAATTTGCTTCCTATAATCTTGTAAAAAAAAATGTAATTATTTGGTCAATCACCTTTGCTTACAAGTAGATAAACAAGGTTAAGCTATCCACTTGACAGTAATCAAGTTTGAGAAACACAACACGCTCTATCATTTCATGTGATCATAATCACATTAATACATATGGCTTTTTCTTTTACAATTATAAGCCTTTGATTGGTAAAGAATGGAATTTAATAGAGATCCTTCCCTAGGGTCTTGTAATAAAATGTAAGAAGACTCTTAACTAAGGAAAAAGTATGTCTTTGACCCTTTGTCCTTTGCATGTAGATGCAGAGATACAGTACTTGGAATTTAGAACTCTGTAACAGGACTTTAGGGAATCATGGCATTTCAAAAGACAGTTGGTATTTTACTTTTTAAACATGACTTTTCTTCAGAACTAGTGTGATAACTGGTTATGTCTAACATTGTGGCCTTCAACTCAATTACCCATTTCTTCAAGGATGTTGAATACCCTTTCTATGGCATATGGATTAGCTAACCTTCCTCGCTCTTTCATCTGGTTCAAATTTTCACTTATGTAAAATATAAGAATTGGCATTTTAAGCTACTATACAGGGCTATGCATGGATTTTGTTATTAAAATGTGTTATTTAATTGTTGTAAAAATGCTAGCCACCTTACAAATATACTGCCAGTTTGTCTTTACCAGTAGCTTGTCACCAATACACCTACCTACCCTAACTTTATAACCACTAACCCTAATGCCTAGCATGAACCCGAAATCTGTGAAATAATGTATAATCAGCGCAAATATGTCCTAAACTCTGCAAAATTATTTCACAATATTATTCAATGGCCTAAATTGGAGGCCCTGTGTGATTGCTGCCAACACCTATCTGAGTATTTCCATCAGTGACTTTACAAACCAATAACAATGCAAATATTTAGTGCAGCGTAACCATTAATACTTAATACAAATCAAATCAACAATGTTATACCAACTCAAAATGGTAAGTGCAATTTCACAAAAGTCCCAATTGTAAATATCTGCTCCACCACTGTGAAAACTCAATGTGATAGTTCAAAATGATGTAATCCAGTGTGTTCAGTGACCACCACCTCTAGACATATTGCCTGCTCACCTCCAGACTATGACCCCATTACAGAGTCGCAATCGCCTGATAAGGTATCTCTCAGGATGATGCTGTGGAACACTCCTGCAAAAAACATTACTGATCTACGCTATTCCACTTCTGAAGTCTAGATCAACCAAATGTGACCATATAATAAAAATGAAAAACCATAGTGCTCTCTGCTTCAAATTATTTATTTAAAAACTAAGCAAAGGGATTAAAAACACTCACATAGATATGTGAATAACATGCATATAATCAGTTCACCATGCTTATACACAAGCATAGACGTCCTGGATAACGGCTCCTCCCACCTGTACGTGTTAGGCCCTTCTGGTTCGGCTTCTTCAGCAGGTCAGACAATTATATATGTAACACAATTCCCAGCATAGGTGCTGGCTGTGGGTCCCCCTGGGTCACCGGGTGCAACAAAGGTACCTTTGAACATGTTTCTCCAAGTGTGAGAACTGAGACAAGGACCAGTCCAGTATCTTTGGGTTTTTATGTTTATTAGGAACTTAGATGGGAGAAGGGATGAGTGGGATACTCCAACAACTGAACTATGCACAATTAGGCAGGGACTCTAGAAAATGCTGCTTGATGCTGGTTAACGCTGGCCGGATGCCTGTTAGCGCTGACTTGACACTATGACTTTGCCTTTGACTAACAAAGTAATTTTTAGCTCCCTGAGGTACTCCTTCCTGAGGTAGCTGACTGTACACTTTGACTGTACTGCTGAATGCTTCAGGGCCCACACTGGCGCCCCCTTTCACTTCCCTATCTTCAGGGCTTTAAGACTTGGCACCCCCTTTCACTGTCACAACTACTGGTTAGCTGGCTCCTGGATCCCCTTGGAGTGGTCCCCTTTCCTAGGCAGACCCCTGGGCAGATCTTAAGTACTCACGATACTGTTTTTCCTTAAGACCTCTGCCCAGCAGCTCCACTCGGTCAGCAACACTCTGGATCCCTCTCTGCAGCACAGCTCGACCTCTGGTCCCCCTAGGCCGACTGCCTGGACCACCTTCACTCTCTGACAGGAGGAAAGACAGCCGTCACCTCCTCCTGGAACTGATGCTCCCACCAAAAGACGCTCTGTCACATGCTCCCCACAGATTTATATCCAATCCCAGGGTGCATTGTGGTAAACCCCGCCCACTGGGACAGTCATAAACCCTGGTGTGCTATTGGCTAGGTTTCCTCCACTGACCAACAAGATCTCTCATTGGACACAGTGGGGAGACTCCCCAGACTCAACAGACACACCTGGAAACATGTGAAAGCTAGCTAACAATTCAGACCCCCCTGATAAGCAGACAGGGCCACATATGCATTTTCCTAGCACCTACCTAGGAGGGTGCTCTAGCTATATACAGTATAACACTATATATATATATATATATATATATATATATATATATATATATACATATATATATATATATATATATATATATATATATATATATATATATATCCCAGATAGCAAGGACAACTTGCCACAAATTCGTGGCAATGTTGAATTGTAAGTCTTGTTAACTTGCTGCACATTTTTACTAGTAAATTGTACACTCGCAGAGCACTTGAAGGACAAGTTCTGGTTGACACTTTTCCAATTTGTTGGAAATTTGCGTGGCAAGTCTCTAGCAAGGGCAAAGTTGCAGTGGTGAGTCTACAGCGAGAACTCTACAAGTCTACAGCATAAAACTTCAGCCACAGTGACCCCTGTGGTGGTATGACTATTGCACAACATAACCGAACCAGAACTTGCAGCAGACTTGCAGAATGTTTGCAAAGAAAGTTGATCTGAAATCATGCAATGGGGATTTGCTGCAGTTTTGCAACAAACTTGTGAAGCCGGGCAAGTCTAGTAATAGCTCAGTAAGTCGTTTTTAAATTTGCAGCACAATTGCTTGCTATCTGGGATATATAAAAAATGTAGGAATATATAAGTACAATATTTTGGATTTATAGTCTTTGGGTTGATTTTCTAAAGGCAAATAGGCTGTTAACTTTGCAATTGCAGTTCATCTCTGGAAGAACATTTTCCCTAAACCTTAGTGAATGTGATGAAATTAATAATGATTACATGTGATTGGATGATAGAAGTCAGTGGAACTTCACCTTATTCATCAATTAGTACTTCCTTGCAGAGTGCAGCTGTACTTACAAAGGCAATAGTCTATTTGCCTTTAGTAAATCAATTGTTTTTTTCCTTTTACTAAGGATCTGATATTCTCCTGATATAGGTACTGCAGAAGAACAAAGGATTGCACTGGCAAAGTTTAGTCCTGCTTCAAGTATATGTAAACACAATCATTAAAATTCAATTTAAGGCAAACTCATTAAGGGTAGAGATGGCCTTGCGGTTCGCCCGGCGGTCACTTTGCTCGTTCACTCTCCACCAATCATGCGAACATATGGCTATGTTCGCCGCTGCCATATTCTTTTACATTGTGAAGAACTTTGACCCATGACACATCAATCAGGTGGTACAAGACAGCCAATTGAGACATTTCAGCACATGGACATACCCCCTACCTTATAAATAGACCTGACCTGGCTGCCATTTGCCATTTTACATTCTGTCTTTTGTCGGGAGAGTAGGGAGAGGTTTGCTGTGTGGAGCAGGGACAGATTGTCAGTGACACAAATCGCTCGGTAATAGGTCCACAAAAGTTCTTTTAAGGACTGATATAGGTGTACTGTCTAAGTGTCTATATTCTGTCTTTTGTCAGTGTAGGGAGAGGTTGCTTTGGGGAGCAGGGACAGACTGTCAGTGACACAGATCGGTAATAGGTCCACAAAAGTCCTTTAAAGGACTGGTATAGTTGTACTATTGTTTGGTGTGCAGTATATAGGGGTGTAATACACTTATAATATAATTTCTAATGTAAAAAGCATATTATAGTGTATTTGGGTACTGCAGAAATTTTGCCTCTTTCGCTGAATTAACTCTGCTACACACAGTGACAAAAGTTACTAGAAAATATTTTTCATAACTGGTGTGATAAACCAGTGGCCCCCCCAAAATGACAGATTGAAGCGGGGTGTTATACTTTCATAATAGTGTTGTTGGGTACTGCAGAAATTTTGCCTCTTTCACTGCATTAACTCTGCTAAACACAGTGACAAAAGTTGCTAAAAAATATTTTTCATAACTGTTGTGATAAACCAGTGGCCCCCTAAAATGACAGATTGAAGTGGGGTGTTATACTTTCATTATAGTGTTTTTGGGTACTGCAGACATTTTGCCTCTTTCACTGAATTAACTCTGCTACACACAGTGACAAAAGTTACTAGAAAATATTTTTCATAACTGGTGTGATAAACCAGTGGCCCCCCAAAACGACAGATTGAAGTGGGGTGTTATACTTTCATAAAGTGTTTTTGGGTACTGCAGAAATTTTGCCTCTTTCGCTGAATTAACTCTGCTACACACAGTGACAAAAGTTACTAGAAAATATTTTTCATAACTGGTGTGATAAACCAGTGGCCACCCAAAACGACAGATTGAAGCGGGTTGTTATACTTTCATAATAGTGTTTTTGAGTACTGCAGAAATTTTGCCTCTTTCGATGCATTAACTCTGCTACACACAGTGACAAAAGTTACTAGAAAATATTTTTCATAACTGGTGTGATAAACCAGTGGCCCCCCAAAATGATAGATTGAAGCAGAGTGTTATATACCTTCTTCCACATATATCAAAACAAGAAAAAATGGCCCGTGGGACTTTATATGAGGTGCGTGCTCAGTGGCTAATAATAAAGACATACACAGTATATGAATAAAAACAACATAACATTTTATTGCATTATAAACAAACATGGCAATATATGCTCGAATACACATGATATAGCTCAAAGGCTCAAATATGAATGGCATATGACATGATTGATATATTCTCAAGTTTTGGTATGCATCTTGGTGTATCCTCTTGATGAAAAATACCATAATGGGTAATATGAGATATTGGAATGTACATTGTAGACTGACGCGTTTCGGGAGCAACATCTCCCTTCCTCAGAGACCAATGCGTTCAAAGTATCTCTATAGAAAATATAATATATTAAAGTCTGCAGTAGGGATGGAGTTTGAATAAAAATAATTCAATCAAAAATGGGAGCTCAAGGGAGTACTATATACTCACCAATCAACGGAGCTCGAATAGCAAGGATGTACTCTTGTATGGCAGCGGTGCGTCTTGTCTAACCCGGGAGCTGAAGGGTCCCAATATGACAGCAGCCAGAGAGGGGGGGGGTTTCTGGCAGGCAAGTGTATGTGTAATGGGGGACCTTCCATACCTATTGTTTATATACGAAGTAACAAAGTCATCAAAATGTAGCGTGTAGGCTACCAATATTCAAAACATGTATGATATTAATGGGGTGGGAAGGGCTAATGTGATGGATGTGTGAGGGGGGGGAAGTGTCAAGGTGGGGATGAGGAAAGTGTGGGAGAGGATAAAAGATAAGAAAGAGGGGGGGGGAGGGGGAAAGAAGGGGAAAGAGAGGGAAGGGTGGGGGAGAGGGGAAGGGATGGGGAAGAAGGGAAGGAAGGAGGGGGGGAAAGGAAAGGAGGAAGGGGGAAGAGGAGGAAGAGAGGAGGGGGAAAGGGAAAAAGCGGGAGAGGGGAGGATGGAATGGGGAAAGGGGGAAAGGGAAAGGGGGAGGGGAAAGGGAAAGGGGGAGGGGAAAGGGAAAGGGGGAGGGAAAAGGGGGGGCCTGGGGGGGATGGGGAGGAGGGTGAGGGAAGAGGGGAAATGAGGGGGGAGGAGGGGAAAGAGGGGGGAGAGGGAGGGGGTGGGGGGGGGAAATAGAAAGAGGGAAAGACCAAAGCCAAAAGGTGATGACAAGGGATTGAGTAGTGATGTGTGATGGCAGGGGTAAGGTGATGTGAGAAATGTGGGTGAATGAAGAGTCAAAGTGGAATGCTCAGCTGTGAGGAGTGGGTGAGGGAGAAGGTGGAACCGTGAGAGGAATGGTGGGTGGCTCATCTGTCAGGTATCTCCAAGGCTGGCAGCAAAAAAGGGACCCTAATGTCATGTCATGGGTGGATGCCGATCTAACAGAGCCTAGGCAACTGTGATCGCGTGTGTGAGAGGAACGCTGAGATGCAGACCTCTCCGTCCTGCAGATTTGACGGCACGCAACAGCGTGGGCACGTCAGTAAGGATACCGACGTGCGGCGCTGGGGGTGCGGCATGACGCCGATGTAAGGGTGGACCCGCTCCTCCCAATAAGGGGGAGGGGCGGGGACAGCAAGGGAGGCGGAGCCTCACTCTTTATACATCGCAGCTCCCGGGATATAGGCAAAGGCACCACCTGGTACAAGGAGCCAGTGTGTCAAAAACTATTAAAACCACATTGAGAATATAAAAAAGGGGAATAGGACTCTAAAGTAGTGAGATGTTGCCTACTAATAGCAGAAAAAACAAAGATTGTATATATATCTTATGAGGACAATATAAATAAAATAACAAAAATAAAAAAAAAATACAGAGGGGGGGGGGTCACCAAGATTGCATTAATAGCCTGGAGGAAACCAGATCATTAATGGGCACAATGGGTGTCTTCCACCCTAAATATAGGTACAAAAGGGGTAATGGGCTGGTTTCTTCCAGAGCACTCCTCCATCCCGAAATATGTATCAAAACAAGAAAAAATGGCCCGTGGGACTTTATATGAGGTGCGTGCTCAGTGGCTAATAATAAAGACATACACAGTATATGAATAAAAACAACATAACATTTTATTGCATTATAAACAAACATGGCAATATATGCTTGAATACACATGATATAGCTCAAAGGCTCAAATATGAATGGCATATGACATGATTGATATATTCACAAGTTTTGGTATGCATCTTGGTGTATCCTCTTGATGAAAAATACCATAATGGGTAATATGAGATATTGTACATTGTAGACTGACGCGTTTCAGGAGCAACATCTCCCTTCCTCAGAGACCAATGCGTTCAAAGTATCTCTATAGAAAATATAATATATTAAAGTCTGCAGTAGGGATGGAGTTTGAATAAAAAGAATTCAATCAAAAATCTTCCACATATACTGCGCTTCTCTAGAGACTTTTGTCACAGGGTCATCTAAAAAATGACAGGCAGAGAAAGAGGCAGGCCCTTCCGCAGGGGTGGTAGGGATAGGGCAGGAGCACCAGGCTGGAGCCAAAGTGGGAAGTTTCAGAAGGCGCTTTCGATTACGTCAAAGGACGCACCAGACTTGGTTGAGTGGCTCACTCAGCCTTCCTCTTCTGCACCCTCCTCATCCTCTCTATCTGCACCCTCTTCACTCTCTGCTGTGTGCACCCGCAAAGACACCACCACCAAGACCACCACCACCACCATATACCCTACGCTTGAGTCACAGGAATTATTTTCCAATCCATCACAATACATTTGCGATGCGCAGCCATTGTTGACATCAGATCAGGAAGAGGAGGTAGCAACAGCGGCCACTGAGCAGTCTGACGACAGTACCCAGATCAGCTCAAGGAGGTTGGTCCCTGCTGTTGCTGCCTACTCCAGGATCTCAAATGTTATTGGTGGGGAAGGTGACGTCGATGATGACGTGTCTATGGACGTCACGTGGGTGCCCACAAGAGAGGAAGAGGAGGGGAGTTCAGAGGGAGAGATGGACCAACAGATAGGGAGGAGAAGCAGGCCGAACTTACATTGCACAGGAGGGACAAATCAGACTGGTAATGTACCAGGAGCGAGCCATCAACCATGTACAGTCACATCTGGTGCTCCCAGGACGCCGGCACATGGCTCTGCAGTGTGGGCTTTTTTTAACCTGTCCGCTGCTGACAATAGTGTTGCCATCTGCAGCCTTCGCAGTCAACGCATAAGTCACGGTAAGACCAACACTCACCTAGGGATGACCGCCTTAAGAAGGCACCTGGACTCCCATCACCGAGCCCAGTGGGAGCAACGCCATCAGAACCGAACCCACAAAGCCACACTCCAGGCTCTCGCCATCCAGCCTCTTCTCTTTCTCCTCTCTCCTCACAATTGTCCTTCACTCCACCTTCCATCATGCCGTCCTCAAGTTTTTCTGGAAAAAGGCAGGCTTCCTTGGCCTAAATGTTGGAGCGTAAAAAAATGATGACGCCAGATAACCCTCTTGCCCAACGGTTGACCGCTGGCTTGTCGGAACTGATAGTCCGCCAACTACTGCCATATAAACTGGTGGACTCGGAGGCCTTTAGAAAATTTGTGGCCATTGGAACACCACAATGGAAGATCCCAGGAAGGAAATATTTCTCGCAGAAGGGCATCCCAGAGCTATAAGGCCATGTTCATCGGCAAGTGAATGTATCTCTGGCACACAGTGTCGGTGCCAAGATACATCTGACCACAGACACGTGGTCTAGCAAACACGGGCAGGGAAAGTAAATAACTTTTACTGCCCACTGGGTGAACCTTCTGATGGCCGTCAAGCATGTAACCCGTGGCACCCGTGTAGATTTGGGTTTTACCGCCACGGATTGCATGCAGGCCTGCCTCTTCTTCTCCTCCTCCATCCTCCCTCTCCTCCTCGGCTGACTCCTCCTTTTCCGCTGCTACCGTCTCTTCCGCTGCACTGCCCAAGATCCCCAGAACCTATTCCACATGCCAGGTGAGACGTTGCCATGCTGTGCTGCGTCCGTTGTGTCTGGAAGCCAAGAGCCACACTGGTCCTGCACTCCTTTCAGCTTTGCTTTCACAAGCAGATCAGTGGCTAACACCGCTCAATTTGACAGTTGGTAAAGTGGTGTGCAACAACGGTACCAATCTGATGAGCGCACTGAAACAGCAAAATTACACATGTGCCATGCATGGCACACATCCTGAACTTGGTCGTGCAGCGATTCGTTGTCAAATACTCTGGGGTCCAGGACGTCTTGCGGCAGGCCAGGAAAATCTCGGCCCATTTCAGAAGATCTTACACAGCCATGGCTCGCCTTGCTGACATTCAGCGGCGACACAACCTGCCCATCAGACATCTTTATTGTGACTGCCCAACGCGATGAAACTCAACCTTGTATATGCTTGATAGGCTGCTCCAGCAGAAAAATGCAGTTAACGACTACCTGTACGAACTCTGCGGCAGGACAGGTTCTGGGGAGCTTGGGTTTTTTTCACCGCGCCAGTGGCTGCTCATGCATCATGGTGAGATCACCAAATGGTCAGGCGCAGCCAGGGCACCATCAGTGACATCGTACCTTATGCCTTCTTTCTGGAGCGTGCATTGCGTCCTGTCATTGATCAAGCCGTCGAGGAGTAGGAAGATGAGGAAGTCGAAATGCTGGATGAATTCCCAGAGGGGGCTACTCCATATGAGACAAGTCAACAACAGGAGTCTGAAGAGGAGTTAGAGGAGGATGGTGGCGGGGCGGATGAGGAGGAGCAAGAAGAGCATGCTTAAAACCTTTCTGGGATCCCTGGTGTTGTCCGTGGATGGGGGGAGGAGAACAAGGACGTTTAGTGCAAATGGGGGCCTTCACGCTCCAGTGTTTTAAGAGGGACCACTGTATAAAAAGCATAAAGGGCAAAGACCTGTACTGGGTGGCAACGTACTTAGACCCCCGGTACAAACAAAAAATGGCGGAAATGTTACCACCATCATAGAGGGCTGTCAGAATGCAGCACTTCCATGCCTTGCTTCGGGAAATGCTGCAGGAAGTCAATGCTTATGGGCTGACGTAACGTGTATAGGGGGCGGAGCCTGCATGCCTGACATCATATCCTCTCAAGACTAGCATCCTTGATGGTTTGATACTGAATCTTTATGCTGATTTTATCATTCACTCATGTAAGTGCAACTTTAACCGCTTCCATACAGAGCAGTTAGACCCCCTTCCTGCCCAGACCAATTTTCAGCACTCTCACACTTTGAATGACAATTGCTCAGTCATGCTACACTGTAACCAAACAAAATTTTTATCATTTTTTTCACACAAATAGAGCTTTCTTTTGGTGGTATTTGATCACAACTGGGTTTTTTTTTTTCGTGATATAAGCAAAAAAAGAGCAAAAATTTTGCAAAAAAAACACTTTTTTTTAGTTTCTATTATAAAATTTAGCAAAAAATTAATTTTTCTTCATACATTTGGGCCAAAATTTATACTGCTACATATCTCTGGTAAAATTAACCCAAATTAGTGTATATTATTTAGTCTGTGTGAAAGTTATTGAGTCTAGAAGCTATGGTACCAATTACTCAAAATTGATCACACCAGATGTACTGATGGCCTATCTCCTTTCTTGAGGCCCTGAAATGTCAGGACAGTACAAATACCCCCCAAATTACCCCTTTTTGTAAAGTAGACAGTCCAAGGTATTTAGTAAGAGGCATGGTGAGTTTTTTGAAGTTATAATTTTTTCTTACAATTCTTGGGAAAATGAAGAAAAAATGTTTTTTTTCTTTTTTTTCCCAAAACGTTGTCAATTTATAAGCTATTTCTAACACATAGCATGTACACAGCAAAAATGACACCCCAACATTTATTCTGCTACTCCTTCTGAGTATGGTGATACCACATGTGTGAGACTTTTACACAGCCTGGCCACAAAAAGAGACTCCACGTCCAAGTAGCACCATAAGGCGTTTTAGGAGCATAAATACACATAAAACTTTCTTACTACCTATCACACTTTTCAAGGCCCTAGAGCACCAATACAATGGAAAAGTCCACAAAATGACCCCATTTTGGAAAGCAAACACTCCAACGTATATTCTATGAGGCATTATGGGTCCTTTGAACATGTCATTTTTTTCCACAAGTTTTTGGAAAATGTGGGAAAAAAATAAAAACTTTTTTTTTTTTACACAAAGTTGTCACTTTATAGGATATTCCTAACACATAGCATGTACATAGCAAAAATGACACCCCAAAATACATTCTGCCACTCCTCCTGAGTATGGCAATACCACATGTGTGAGACTTTTTCACAGCCTAGCCATATAGAGGGGCCCAACATCCAAGGAGCATCATCATGCATCCTAGCCACTTGCCTAGGCCTATTTTTGACATTTGGTGTTTACAAG
Source organism: Pelophylax lessonae (assembly GCF_965119305.1). Classification (NCBI taxonomy): domain Eukaryota; kingdom Metazoa; phylum Chordata; class Amphibia; order Anura; family Ranidae; genus Pelophylax; species Pelophylax lessonae. The sequence continues at coordinate 585,619,506 of NC_138770.1, forward strand.
CTAAAATCAGTTGTTTTTGCTAGAAAACTACTTAGAACCCCAAAACATTATATATTTTTTTAGCAGAGACCCTAGAGAATAAAATGGAGATTATTGCAATATTTTTTTATCACACCGTATTTACGCAGCGGTCTTCCAAACGCAATTTTCTGGGAAAAAATTCACTTTTTGAATTAAAAAATAAGAAAAAAGTAAAGTTAGCCCAATTGTTTTCCATAATGTGAAAGATAATGTTACGCTGAGTAAATAGATACCCAACATGTCATGCTTCAAAATTGCGCACGCTCACAGAATGGTGACAAACTTTGGTACTTAAAAATCCCCATAGGCGACACTTTAAAAATTTCTACAGATTGCTATCTTAGAGTTACAGAGGAGGTCTAGAGCTCAAATTATTGCTCTTGCTCTAACGATTTCGACGATACCTCACATATGTAGTTTGAACACTGTTTACATATGTGGGCGGGGTTTCCGTATGCGTTCGCTTCTGCGCACTAGCTCGCGGGGACAGGGCGCTTTAATTTTTTTTTTTTTTTTTACTATTTATTTTATTTATTATTTTTTATTTTTACACTGTTTTTTTAAAAAAAAATTGATCATTTTTATTTCTATTACAAGAAATGTAAACATTACTTGTAATAGAAAAAGGCACGACAGGACCTCTTTTTTGTGAGATCTGGGGTCAAAAAGTCCTCAGATCTCACAAGTACACTAAAAGATAGAAAAAAAAAAAAAAAAAAATTAAATAAAATGGAAAAAAAAAAGGGACCTTTAAACTGGTTGCTAGGCAACGACGTTTGCCATAGCTCCGGTCCTCCAAGACCATAGAGTCGAGTGAGGGCAAGCTTGTCCTGTCTGTGAGGTTCTGGGACCGGATCGTTTTCCCCACTGCCGGCGGGTCCGGTAAGCGGGGAAAAGGACCAGAATGCGGCGGGAGGGGGGGGCACCTCTTCCGCCACCTCGGAAGGGTGATCCCGCGGTGAATCCGCCGCTGGGACCACCCTTATTGGAAAGCCAACCGTCCACCGTTTAAAAAAATACCAGGGTTATGGCAGCTATCTGCTGCCATAACACCGGTATTTAGATTTAAACGGAGGACGTATATAAACCTTTTTGGACTTAGACATGGTGGCTGTATGAAGGGTGACAGGTACTCGGGTACTTTGCTGGGCAGGTGACAGGTACTCTGGTACTGATGAGCAAGTGGCAGGTACTCAAGTACTCCGATGGGCAGGTGACAGGTACTCGGGTACTCTTATGGGCAGGTGACAGGCAGGTGATAGGTACTGATGAGTAGTACTGATACTGATAGGTGATACTGATACTGTACTGATGGGTACGGATGATCAGTACTGATACTGATAGGTGATAGGTACTGATGGGTACTGATGAGTACTGATGAGTAGTGATGGGTACTGATGAGCAGGTGGCAAGTACTCGGGTACTTCAGGTGTCAGGTACTCTGATGAGCAGGTGGAAAGTACTCGGGTACTCTGATGGGTAGGTGACAGGTACTCGGGTACTCTGATGGGTAGGTGACGGGTACTCCGATGACGGGTACTCGGGTACTCCGGTGACGGGTACTCAAAGTACCAGAGTACCTGTCATCAGAGTACCCGAGTACCTGTCATCAGAGTACCCGAGTACCTGTCATCAGAGTACCCGAGTACCCATCATCAGAGTACCCGAGTACCTGTCACCAGCCCATCAGAGTACCTGTCATCAGCCCATCAGAGTACCCGAGTACCTGTCATCAGAGTACCTGATGGGCTGGTGACAGGTACTCGGGTACTTTGATGGGCTAGTGACAGGTGCTTTTTATTGGGGGGGGGCAATCAGTGTGGTTGGGGTGCACTGTACTTGGTAACTAGCTGTTACCACAATCTCCTCCTCACACAGGATCAGTGTGTGAGGTGGAGAACACGGTGACAGCTAGTTACCGTGTTCTCTGATGACATTTGTGACCGGCTGTGATTGGACACAGCCGGTCACGTGGTAAAGAGCCAATTTCATTGGCTCTTTACCTAGATCGGGGATGGGCTCTGTCCGAGGGACGAGCCTCATCCCTGATCGCGCCGCTGAGCGCCGCCGGGGGCGTGCACTGGCAGCTAGAACGGGCCGACGTCATATGATGGCGGCCCGGATCGGTAAAGAAATGTGTTGCCGACGTCATTTTACAATGACTCGGTATTGAAGGGGTTAATAAATACCTGGATTAATTTATCATACGGAGAGCACTAGATTTGTTCCTTTATATCTCTATGTATGTATTGGACTGATTTTGGATCTGAGTAATCTTCCCTATATCCATTGATGTTACCATCTCGTGCATACCACATTGGTGATGCGGGGGTCTAAATGTGAGGTGAGAGGCCACATTTACTGGTGAAGGGTTGGTGAGCACAGTCACAGTGGTGTCAAGCACTGAAGATTTTTTCACTGATTTCTGTGGACTCTTTATTTTTCACCTGGAAGCACATCTTACCACTTTGTATTTAGTGTTATTATAGATTTGGCGCAACACTGTTTTGGTTTTTCTACATCGTGTTAACGGCCGATGTGGACGCTCTGAGAAGTGATGAACCCCTGGACTACTGGGTGGGCAGGCTTGACCTCTGGCCAGAGCTTGCAGAATTTTCAATGGAACTGTTGGCTTACCCCTCGTCCGTGACCGATAAGCGCACTCGCCTAGCTCACGACAGTGTTGACTACCTCACATTTATAACAATGAATGAGGCATGGATCTCGGAGGAATTCCACACATGTGACCAGTAGACCATGTTTGATTCAAATTCCTCATGACAGCTCACAAATATCTGCCTCTACCAATAACAATTCATGGTCCCTGTCACGATCGACCACGCCCACGGCAACTAGCTAACCGAGACGTGGTTTCGTGACTGGGGAGTATAAGGGAATAATGGAAATTCCTACTGAGTAATAAGACTGGCTGTGACACTTTCACAGCCCGCACTGCCTTTGGTCACCACTAGAGGTAGACTCCACTCCAATCCAGCTGGCTGACCACACACAGGCAGATACAAATCTTACATACAATCTGGTGCACTGTAAGGGTTGGGGAGCAGTCTAGCAATTATCACACACTACTAGGATTCCTCCAGCTATCCTACAAGCTAGAACCCCGGTGTTAATCACTCTTCCCACTTTCCCCACACCCACACACCACAAACTATAGCCTGCCACCACCCAACAGTTTGTCCGCAGACTGCTGTGCATAAGAAATATTTACAAAGCAAAAGGAGTTACAAAAATTACAAAAAGAGATAAAAGACACACAATTGGCAATTTGCTATGAAAATAAAAAGGAATGAAAAACAGAAATAAACTTTACCGCAGCTTATCCCTTGGTAGAAGCATACCGGAAACCGTGTGGGGACTCCCCAGTTCAGAACTGGCTTCATGGAAGAACACCGTTCATCTCTCCGATTCCCCAATTTATTGCAATATGGATGTGGGCTGGACTTTAGCCCTTGGCCAATCAACCCCAGGGGGTGTCCCCATCTCAGCCCACACAATGATTTGTGTTCTGAACTGACCAGAGTCAAATTGACCCAGAACGGCGCTGACCGCTGAATCAGGGATAGAAATTCTGACACCAGCGTATCGGTCTGATTGCGACAGTACCAAACACCGCTTGCCTGCGCCATATAACGTTTTTGTGCAATTCTCTAGGATTACACACACGCTACAATTACAGATTTACATATACTTGTAGCCCAACACGTGAACCATAAGAAGGAATTATTTTCATCTATCTGTCACTAATATTTTACCTATTATGAGAGATAAAATACATTCCTTTGATCCGATGATGCCAATCACAGCTTGCAGACTGTTTGGAGCCTATCGCCCCCTGTGGATCCCCGCAGCCGAGATGACCAGCGGCCCTCTATCCTAGAGAATGGTCCTGTCTCTTTCAGATGTTAATAACAGGGCATGTGTGTATGACTGATACTAAATACTACAATTCTTAATAACCCAAAATGACACTACATCTACAATTATACTATTTCTACAGATCACTTCATATCTTGCTAAGGCAAAGCTACCCTACTCTTACATTTATGTCACAGTCCCTGTCTTAGGTAAATACAGCGGCATAAAAGACCTTTTATGGCCGTTGAATGCCTAATATTTGGGGCCTGTAATGGCCAACACTTATTTATCCTGTGAATGCCTAATGTACCTCCAGCCACAGAAAACCAAGTTCTTTGCTGTCAGGTGTACGCCTGTGGGCTAATTTTTGTGGCCTGTACTGGCCGACACTTACTTCTTTATCCTGTGAATGCCTAATTTTTCAGACTGGAATTGAAAATCAATGGGTCTGTAAACGTTCCGCTAAATTGTTGAATGGATGCGGACCCATTTTACAGACATGTGAATGGACCCTATATGTATTTGACATGTATTTACCGGCTGCTGTCAGTTCTGGCTGATTTAGAAAAAAAAAATAAAAAATGTTTTGGCTGAAAAAAAACAAAATTATTTTTGGCAACTTTTCCAATAGCAATACTTCTGGTATGTCAGTGTCCATGTTGTGGGACTATGTGTGCACAGTTAGTAAGTATTTTGTGGCTTCAAATATGACCTGGAGGTTTTTAATGTTCGCCTGCCATTAAAGTGAATGGGGTCATCCGCGAACATTTGAGAAAGTTTTCGGATCGCATTCGTGAACCGCCCCGTCCGATGTTTCGTCAATCACTAATTAAGGGTATTATAGACACTCTTTAGAATTCTTTTGGGTCTATGCCATGGAATTGTGTCAGTGCTGGACCTTGAACTATGTACCTGTCTGAGACAAGTACATAAATGTGTCGGTGTCAGGCACCATACTCCTTCCTCAGTGTGCTCCCTCCCTCCCTCCATGGCCACCATGCCCATCACACTGACAGACACATGGCTGAGGAGTTTTAAATAAGAGTGGGCAGAACCTGATCGGAAACTGAAAGATCAGTTCCCTGTCAGATTTGTCTGGCAGTTGATTAACAGCACATGGCCGTATGCAGATCCTTGGCTGCTATTCAGCCCAATAGCAGCCTTTTAATTTGTTTAAATATATCTTATTTTTGCTTCTTGTATGTTCGGTGTTGTGATGTGTGCTCTGCATATATGTCGTTACGTTTTACGTATTGTATCTTTACTTTTTGTATTATATTTTTTTTGTGAAATAAATTAATTGAAAAAAAAAATAGCTTTTCCACTGAATCTCCTGGATGACAGCTGAATGGGCCATGGTAGAGACCTGTGCTGGAAACTGTCATGAATGTGGACATGGACACTCTGAGAAATGCCAAATAGCCATTGCTAAAGGGCATTTAGATAGGAAATATCTGTAAACAGTCTGTAAAAAATCAGCAGCAATGAGAGGCAAGAAAGGATGAAAGTTGAAAACGATAATTTTGTTTAACCACTTGCCAACCGCTAGCAGCACATATACTGTGGCAGGTAGGCTCTACTCGCAGAGCCGCCACAGGGGGAGTCAATCAGCGGGTCCGGCAGCCACGATTACCACCAGGCACCCGTGATCGCTATCTGTGGAGAAATAACGGCGGTCTGCCGTTGTAAACACGGCAAACCGCTGTTCTGTCAATAATGAACACAAGGATTCTCTGTTCCTCTTAATTAGGAACACAGGTCTCTGTGTTCATTCAGTAAATACACCCCACCCCCACAGTTAGAAAGCACCCCCTAGGGACACATTTAACCCTTTGATTGCCCCTGGTGTTAATCCCTTCCCTGCCAGTGTCATTAGTACAGTAACAGTGCATATTTTTAGTACTGATTACTGTAGTAATGTCACTGGTCCCCCCAAAAGTATCAAAAATGTCAGTTAGGTGTCCGATCTGTCCTCCGCAATGTTGCAGTCCGGCTAAAAATTGCTAATCGCCGCCATCACTTTTAAAAAAATTATTAAAATTAAAAATTACATAAATCTTTCTCCTAGTTTGTAGACGCAATAACTTGGTGATCAAATACCACCAAAAGAAAGCTCTATTTGTGGGGAACAAAGGAAAAAAAAAAACGCTGGACCTTCAGAGTGCATGCGCCGCTGGTGTCAGCAGCTACATGCAGGGCGAATATCTCCTAAACTGTGCAGGTTTAGGAGATAGTCATTTTACCTACAGGTAAGCCTTATTATAGGCTTACCTGTAGGTAAAAATTAAAAAGCGAAGTATACTGCCACTTTAAGGGGGAAAACCTTCAGAAGTGGTTACAAAATTTGATTACGGTATTTATGATACATGGTGCTTTAGCAAACTAAATGTCATTTAGCTAGGGTTTGCCATCCAGGGTAAAATGACAACAGACAGTGCCCCAATAGCCCTTCCCCCTTACCAAATAAGGTATAAACACTGATCCTCATGCCTTTGCCACATCCCTGCAGCAGGCCATCCTTGTTAAGCTCACCAGAGCACTATCACACGAGCAGGCACTGTCACACAAGCAGGCACTGTCACATGTCTCTTTAACAGGCTGAGCACTGCAGCGTCACAGGCAGAAAAAACTGTATGAATAATATTTGCACTTTAGGCCAAAGTAGCTTTTTGGCCTACCAGGCACTGCTAGACATGATGACTGAATTGACAAAAAATTCCCAGCGAGCAACCTCCCTAAATAAATAGATAAATTGCTGCAAGCACTCCACTTCTCATATCAGTGGGAAGAATCTAAAGCCATACCTGTCTGCCTCCTCCTAAACTCGGCAGCCCAACAGTCTCACCAGTAGATAGCGAAGCGTTCAGTCCGTCTTTGCCCCTCCCCTACACTTGACGACACAAGGGACCACGTGTCTTTATCAGGGGGATATGGGGCATATAAAAAGTATGATTTGCAAATTTAGTTTAAAAGAGAAGTATGGGCTTGTTGAGGTTTTTTTTTTTATTTATACTTACCTAGATGGACACAGCATTTCTCACAGCTCCGTGAGCATAGAGCTGGTGACTATCCGTGATGGAGCGATAGGCTGTGGAGGGGGTGGGGGTGGCCGGCACAGGCTCTCAGCTGCTTGCTGAGAGGCTGAGCCAGGTGCCGATCCACGATTATGGGTGGATCTTGAGCTTCTTCAAATTCATATACCGGCCACTTTATTAGGTACAGTGGATCAATTGCTTGATGACTTGCTGAAGTTCAAACCGAGCATCAGAATGGGGAAAAGGGGGATTTAGGTGACTTTGAACATGGCATGGTTGTTGGTGCCAGATGGGCTGGTCTGAGTATTTAGAAAACTGATGATCTACTGGAATTTTCATGCACAACCATCTCTAGGGTTTACAGAGAATGTTCCAAAAATGAGAAAATATCCAGTGAGTGGCATTTGTAGAGACAAAAATGGCTTGTTGATGACAGAGGAGAATGGGTAGTTTAAGATGATAGAACAGCAATAACACTCGTTACAACCAAGATATGCCAAATACTATCTCTAAATGCACAACACAGCGAACCTTGAGGCAGATGGGCTAAAGTAGCAGAAGACCACACAGGGTGCCATTGCTGTCAGCTAACAGGCTACAATTCACACAGGCTTCCCATATTGGACAATAGAAGATTGGAAAAACGTTGCCTGATCTGATGAGTCCCGATTTCAGCTGCGACATTCAGATGGTACGGTCAGAATTTAGCATAAACAACATGAAATCATGGATCCATTCTGCCTTGTATCACTGGTTCAGGCTGGTGGTGGCGGTGTAATTGTGTGGGGGATATTTTCTTTACACTGTTTGGGCCCCCTTAGTACCAATTGAGCAATTATTAAATGCCACAGCGTACCTGAGTATTGTTGCTGACCATGTCCATCCCTTTATGACTACAGTGTACCCATCTCCTGATGGCTTCTTCCAGCAGGATAATGCACCATGTCACAAAGCTCAAATCACCTCAAATTGGTTTCTTAAACATGACAATGAGCTCACTGTACTCCAATGGCCTCCACAGTCATCAGATCTCAGTCCAATAGAGCACCTTTGGGATGTAGATGAACGAGAGATTCCCATCATGGATGTGCAGTCCACAAATCTGCTGCAACTGTGTGATGCTATCATGTCAATATGGACTGACGAAGGTTTCCAACACCTTGTTGAATCCATGTCATGAAGATACTGAAGGCAAAAGGTGGTCCAACCCAGTACCAGCAAGGTGGCCAGTGAGTGTATATCTTTTATTTTGAATTATCATTTATTGTATGTGTCAATCTGCTTTGTGCTTATCCTCACAAACGGTATACTCCCATTTTGATCTGTTGTACCTTTCTCATTTGGCATGGGTACTTTTCACAAATGTTTAACAAAATGTTTTGTTTTAAATATATGTAGGTTTAAAGACCCATAAACTCCTTTCCTTTATCCCTTGGCCACTTTTAGTTTTATTGTGTAATTATATAATGAGATTATTGGACCAATATGTGATTCACCATTGGGGAGTGTTTGTATCTTTCTCCTTATAAATGTTTTACCTTTCTAGTTTACAAAACACTAAGGCGTTCGCCGAAAAGCGTTAGATATTGGTTTTATGACACTCTGATGGAGCCAATAAACTTTACAATATGGACTACAGTGCTGCTGGGTCCCCTTTTTCTGAATATGGTTACGATCCTTCATGAGACTTTGCTGGGTCTGTGACGTCAGCTGAAAATAGATTACCGGAGTGCAGAACTAACTGCACTCCTGTGATCCACAAATTAGCTCTGGCTGTATTTCTCCTTTAATAATAAAATGAAATACAAATATGAACAAGTACCTACAAAAACAAAATTCAGCAAAAACAAGATAACACAGAAATAAGCATTCTTCCCATTCACACACAAAATTGATAATTAATTGGTAGAGACAAAAGGGGGGGGGGGGATAAGTAAGCTAAAAATAAAATTATGTTATGTCCAGGCCAGACAGTGAAGATAAAGCAGTAAGGGATAAATGATAGAAGAGTATAAATAAAACCAGATTATATTATTTCCAAGAGGTGAGCTTAAGGTTACATTTGAAGACTGTAAGATTTGATGAGTGCTGAATAGCATACAATGAGTTATGGAGAGGCACATGAGAGGTTTAGAAGGGAAGGTAAGATCTGAGAACTTATAAAACTCTACTTTTTGGATGATTCAACAAATTCAACCTTCAATCTAATTTGCATTAAAAAAAAAAAAGCCCCCATTGGGATTTTCCATTTTTTCCAATGAATGGCCTTTTTTATTGTCAGAATAGGCAAACATTAAAAAATAAATGTTATCTATAAAAATTAGTGAAAATGAGAGTTGTGATTTTCATGAAATGTCTGTGAAATGTAAGTGATTTTCACAAAATTCTACTACTTTGGAAAATTAATTGGAGTCTATGAGGAAATCAATTAAAGTGGTTGTTAAGTCATTTCTATAAAATCATGCAATCCCTTCTGTAATTTAACAATAACTGTCCCTGTGCCTACAGTATAGAAAAAATATGTCAATCTGCACCTATATCAGAGCGGCTCCCGGCGATCACATGACCGCGTGATCTTCTCTGTCAGGCTGATAGCTCCAGCGGGCGGGGCCGAAAACTGCCGCTGATGTCAGCTGGGGAGGAGGGGAAGAGAGGAGAGAGAGAGAGCCGAGTGGTCACATGATAGCCTGGAGCCGCTCTGATATAGGTACAGATCGGCATATTTTTTCTCTAACACAGGCACAGCGACACTTATTGTTATACTACAGAGGGGTGGCATGATTTTAAATTAAATATAAGAGCAGCAGGAGGGGAAGGGGCAGGCACTGACATGAGCAGGCAGGCAGGGAAAGGAGGACATATAAACAGACCATGGTGTCAAGGCTCAGCAGCCATGATATACCGTGGTCAGTTTACAGAGGGGAGGGTAGAAACTGGCAGGATCAGCCAGGTTTTTTAGGTGATACGGGGGGCCAAATTACACAGCACAAGCACTGTGCTGTAAAGCATGCTTTAAGGGAACAGGATCTGTTTTTTTTTTTTAGGGTAACAAATGCTTTAAAGCATACCTAAAACCAAAAATGTAATATTACGCAGTCCCCTTTCCCTAAAAATCACATCTATATACAGCTCTTCTTGCTGATATGATATCATCTTGCATAAATGACTTAAAAAACATTGTTTTACTTACAATTACTGTTTTTCCACTTCCTGGTTGAGTGGGGAACTGGTGATGTAACCAATGCCTCGCTGCTGCACCATGGGAAGGCTCAGTCACATATTCTAAAAGGCAGACTCAGAGTTCAGGGCAGACGTACTGCAAGTAAAGAGAGATTGCATCATCTGTCCTTAATGAAAATAGCCACCATGAAACAAAATGAATGCTTCCACCACATCTAAGGATTGGTAAGCTGCAATATATGTCCCAGACCATCACTGATCCACCACCAAACTAATCATGCTCAGACAGGCTTGGAAATATCAGTTTGTAAATGGATAGAAAATTGGCTAAAAGATAGAATTCAGAGAGTAGTGGTTAATGATTCTTACTCTGAATGGTCTAAGGTTATCAGATGAGATGTGTACCCCAAGGTTTAGTGGTGGGACCCTTACTTTTTAATATCTTTATAAATTATATAGGGTGTGATTAAAAGTACAATTTCAGTCTTTGGAGATGACACCAAGCTTTGCAGTGGAATAACTTCCTCTCCAACTTACAAGCTGACCTCAATGTACTGTTTCATTTGGCAACTATGTGGCAAATGAGCTTTAATGTTAATTAATGTAAAGTTATGCACTTGGGGGGCTAAGATTATGCATGCATCATGCATACTAGGGGGAGTAGAATGGGGGTAATCCATAGCAGAGAAGGATCTGGGTGTTATGGTAGATCCTAAGCTTAATAATAGCATGCAATGCCAAGCTGCATTTTCCAAAGCAAACAAAGTCCTTTGTTGTATTAACAGAGGCGTGGACTCCAGAGAGAGAAATATAATTTTGCCCCTGTACAAATCATTAGTAAGACCTGGAACATGCAGTTCAGTTTTGGGCACCATTTCTTAAAAAGGATATCGGGGAACTGGAGAAAGTGCAGAGAAGGGCAACTAAACTAATAAGAGGCATGGAGGAGCTCAGCAATGAGGAAAGATTAGAGGAACTGAATTTATTCTCTCTTGAGAAGAGGAGATTAAGGGGGGATGTGATCAACATGTATAAATACATAAGGGGTCCATATAGTGAACTTGGTGTTGAGTTATTAACTTTAAGGTCAACACAGAGGACAAGAGGGCACTCTTTACGTCTAGAGGAAAACAGATTTCATCTCCAAATACAGAAAAGTTTCTTCATTATAAGAGCTGTGAAAATGTGGAATAGACTTCCTCCAGAGGTGGTTCTGGCCAGCTCACTAGATTGCTTGAAAAAAGGCCTGGATATTTTCCTAGGTGTACAGAATATAAATGGGTACTAATATTTATAGGTAAAGTTGATCCAGGGAATATCCGTTTGCCTCTCGGGGGATCAGGAAGGAATTTTATTTCCCCTGCTGTAGCAAATTGGATCATGCTTTGCTGGGGTTTTTTCACCTTCCTTTGGATCAACTGCGAGTATAGGATTGTGTATTTGGGATTGTATGGTTGGGTTTTCTTTACTATTTTTTTATTGGTTAAGCCAGATGGACTTGGGTCTTTTTTCAACCTGACTAACTATATAGCTAAACGATGTTACAGGCAGCATAACATTCTCCTTGTCTTCTCCAGACTCTTTTACATGTTTTACATGTGCTTAAGGTCAACCTGCTCTCATCTGTGAAAAGCACTGGGTGCCAGTGGCAGACCTGCCAATTCTGGTGCTCAATGACAAATGCCAATCAAGCTCCACAGTATCAGGCAGTGAGCACAGGGCCCACTAGAGGATGTTGGGCCCTCAGGCCACCCTAATGAAATCTCGTTCTGATTGTCTTTGGTCAGAGACTTTTACACTAGTGGCATGCTGGAGGTCATATTGTAGGGGTCTTGCCGTGCTCATCCTGTTCTTCCTTGCACAAAGGAGCAGATACTGGTCCTACTGATGGGTTAGGGACCTTCTATGGCACTGTCCAGCTCTCCTAGTGTAACTACCTGACTCCTGGAATCTTCTCCATGCTCTTGAGACCTTCCGGCAATGGCACGTGTTGGACTGCCTGTGCAACCTCTACAGGTTCCAGGTATCTACTCATGCTACCAGTAGTTACACTGACCCTAGCTAAACGTAAAACTAGTGACAAACAGTCAGAAAAGATGAGTAGGGAAAAAAAAAATGTCAGTTGCCTCCACCTGTAAAACCATTCCTGTTTTGGAGGTTGTTCCATTGTTGCTCATCTAGTGCACCTGTTGTTAATATCAATAACACCAACAAGCAGCTGAAACTGATTAACAACCCCCTCTGTTACTTAACTGACCAGATCAATATCCAAGGTTTTGAACTGATTTGATGCTGTAATCTAAAAAAAAAGTTTTTCTTTAATTTTTTTTTGAGCAGTACACATATGTTTCCTTTGTCTTTAGAATATATTTCTTTGGTCATGTGCACTTATGTGAGAGACAGAAGGCCCTGAGGAAGCAGTGTTTTCTGTGAAACGCGTCCAACTAAGCTCTCTATTTCGACCAATAACCATGCATATTTGCACTGGACAATGCTTTTTAGAATGTATATGACATTTGATATGTGTTTTTAGACATTTTATTGTCAGAAATAAAATTGCATATTTTTTTCTATATAAATGTAATTTATCTGCGTGATCACTGAAGGGGTATTTAAAGCCCTACCATTTATTCTTTTGTGCTATATACTAGTTCTTTATTAAATGTCTAATATATTACAGAGGGAAGGAATTGCCATCTAGAATTTTTATAATGACCTTCATTTTATGGCCCCTTCCTAAAATGTGTCCCTTGCTGTGTAGACCCTTATGCTGACTGCATGAATTTCCTAAACGCAAACACCACAATGAAATATACACCTACAAAGGCTACTAATTCAAATGGAAATATATTGTATTATATTGGACATTAAAACATATCAAAAATGTGTATATGTGGCGAGGTAGTATCCCGTCCAAAAACCACCCAGTGTATTCCCACCTCTACCCGAGTCGCCCCAGATACCCCCCCCCCCCTTCCCCATCATACACCCAGAGAAACCCACCCCACTCCAAACCCTAAGCCACCCTTCTTCTGCTATACCCCCATCCCCTCCACCCCAGCTAAAACCTGGCTCCCCCCTCAAGAAAAAATATTGTCCAGTCTGTATGGGATCTCTATATTATGTTAAACCTATGAAGAAAAGAAGAAAGATCCGCGCTTAGGATAAGCTATCTATAAAATAGTGCGTAAAATTTCTATAAATAAAACACTAATGGCTGCTGCCCACTCCAAAAGATGCACCCCCAATGGGGGAGCGTCAGGTGTAAATGTCAAAAAGGGAAGTGATTGGCGCTGCCAGGAAAGTAGGTTAATGGGAAATCTGGGTTAGGCTCCTATAGTTCAAGACCAAGTTCAACACATGCAAATGCACATATGTGGGAATGTGGGAATGAGAACTATATAAGTAATAGGATATAAAAACACAATGGGTGTGTAATATGTGTGTAAAATTAACACTATGTGCTGATACCAAATCAATAAATAAATAAATGTGTTCAATACCTTATTGAGACTCAACATAAATATGCAAATATATGTAAATGTAGGTATAAAAATATAAAAGCATATAAAGATAGTGTTAATAAATTATGGTGATATAGAGAGTTAGTGTGCAAAGGTGCTAAAAAATAAATATAATGCACTAATCAAACTAAATAAGGTGCATTCCGAATAGTCATAACCATCTATTCAATAAAGTGCAACTGCATACTCATAAGCAATGAAAATAAATAAGTGGGTGAACTATGTGCATCCCACACTGGTGACAATATAAACACTAGTAAATAAATAAGTGCAGCCGTGCAAATAACTATATAAATTATGAAAGTGAGAACCATATAAATTCAAAGGCTCAAAAAGCAGGTTCTGTGTATTTTAAAATTGTCCAAAAATAGTGCAATCAGAGCTGGTACAGAAATCATAAAGTTCTATAGTCCATATAAGGATGGAGTAAGGTGCTCTTTTTTTCTATGAAGCCGGGAGTGCAGTGAGTGGTTGGAAGATAGGGTGCTCCCCCTCTCCTGGGGTCCTGTGCTTACCGGATGTCCGTACCCCTACAGGGGTAAATGGCGGGTCGATAACAGGGATCGCTCCCATACACCGGCAATCTGGTTCCGTCCTATCCTTCCTATTACCACTCGTATCCACTCCTTGCTCCGGTACACATAGGGGTTAAAGCATCAGGGAGAGAGCTCCAGTACAATTCCCGGGTATATAAAAAAGGGGAAAACCAGAAGCCTCCGATAGTGCAGGATTGCCTTTAAAACTTTTATTTAGATTCCAAAAAAGACATGTACTCACATAAAATCAACATGCAGCGCATCCGTATGGCATAGGGTCCGCAACTACCTCGTTCGCGGTGCTCGCCTGGGATCAGCGTGCGTCCCAACCGCCAGATATGCGTTCCTAGCCTCGGGATCGTTCAGACGAAAGTGATGTGGTCACGTTCTCGACGCGTTTCGTCACACTGACGTCATCTGGAGAAGCGTTGACCACGTCTATTCCGTCTGTTTAAGTATTAAGCGGTTACCAGGCAACTTAGTGGAGGAATGTGCAAATGTAAATTCTCCGGCCAATCATCGCAAGGGGCCATGTAATGTCATCTATTGCTAGGCAAACATATTTTGTACGGGCATAACATTAAAAAATCTACTCGCTATTTGGACATTGACATATATTATATATGAATCCCCCTTGAGATTAATTACATATATGCCGCCAACAAATATGCTACTTATGTGAGTAAGTGAGCATTGGGAGACGGAACTTGAGCACACAGGTTTCCTGTCTCTTTGTTTACCATGCATTAGCCCGTTTTTCAGTAATACAATTCTGCCTAGCAACAGATGATATTCAGATATCCCCTCTTTTTCTATTTGCCAAATAGCGAGTAGATTTTTTAATGTTATGCCCGTACAAAATATGTTTGCCTAGCAATAGATGACATTACATGGCCCCTTGCGATGATTGGCCGGAGAAATTACATTTGCACATTCCTCCACTAAGTTTCCTGGTAACCGCTTAATACTTAAACAGACGGAATAGACGTGGTCAACGCTTCTCCAGATGACGTCAGTGTGACGAAACGCGTCGAGAACGTGACCACATCACTTCCGTCTGAACGATCCGGAGGCTAGGAACGCATATCTGGCGGTTGGGACGCACGCTGATCCCAGGCGAGCACCGCGAACGAGGTAGTTGCGGACCCTATGCCATACGGATGCGCTGCATGTTGATTTTATGTGAGTACATGTCTTTTTTGGAATCTAAATAAAAGTTTTAAAGGCAATCCTGCACTATCGGAGGCTTCTGGTTTTCCCCTTTTTCATATACCCGGGAATTGTACTGGAGCTCTCTCCCTGATGCTTTAACCCCTATGTGTACCGGAGCAAGGAGTGGATACGAGTGGTAATAGGAAGGATAGGACGGAACCAGATTGCCGGTGTATGGGAGCGATCCCTGTTATCGACCCGCCATTTACCCCTGTAGGGGTACGGACATCCGGTAAGCACAGGACCCCAGGAGAGGGGGAGCACCCTATCTTCCAACCACTCACTGCACTCCCGGCTTCATAGAAAAAAAGAGCACCTTACTCCATCCTTATATGGACTATAGAACTTTATGATTTCTGTACCAGCTCTGATTGCACTATTTTTGGACAATTTTAAAATACACAGAACCTGCTTTTTGAGCCTTTGAATTTATATGGTTCTCACTTTCATAATTTATATTGTTATTTGCACGGCTGCACTTATTTATTTACTAGTGTTTATATTGTCACCAGTGTGGGATGCACATAGTTCACCCACTTATTTATTTCCATTGCTTATGAGTATGCAGTTGCACTTTATTGAATAGATGGTTATGACTATTCGGAATGCACCTTATTTAGTTTGATTAGTGCACTATATTTATTTTTTAGCACCTTTGCACACTAACTCTCTATATCACCATAATTTATTAACACTATCTTTATATGCTTTTATATTTTTATACCTACATTTACATATATTTGCATATTTATGTTGAGTCTCAATAAGCCCGTTAGGTATTGAACACATTTATTTATTTATTGATTTGGTATCAGCACATAGTGTTAATTTTACACACATATTACACACCCATTGTGTTTTTATATCCTATTACTTATATAGTTCTCATTCCCACATACATTCTATGTTAAACCTATGCTCCCTCTGTGATGGTACAAAGAGGCCGCATACCCATATAGTAGGTAACTGCTCAATCATCTGGTATAAACACCTAATTCCTGTCGTGTCCTGCTCTCTAACTCGGTGTAAAACATAAAGGTATTGAGAGTGCTATTTGACTACAATGGCAAGCAAGGGTGTTTTGTCAAGGTGGTAAAGGCAGTATGTAGTGGATATAATAACTGTATTGTTTCCTAATGAACACGTAAAGCAGCTTATAGTGGCACAGAGAATTAACTGTAAATATCTCCAAAGGTGTCCTCTCACATCAAGGGACCTGACATACCTGCCAGCTTGTTGGCCTGTGAGGTGTAGCCTCTATTTGCAGAACTTGTAGAAACTACAGCTCACAGGCCAACAAGCTGGCAGTTATATCAGGTCACTTGTTGTAAGAGGACACATTTGGAGATATTCACTGTTAGTTCTCTGTGTCATTAAAAGCTGCTTTACATGTTTACTAGGAAACAATGGTTATTATATCTACACTTACTGCATATACCACTTTGACAAAACACCCGTTCTTGCCATTGTAGTTCAATAGCGCTCTCAATACCTTCGGTATGTGTTTTACACTGGGCTAGAAAGCAGGACACGGCAGAAATTAGGTGTTTATACCAGGTAATGGAGCAGTTACCCACTATATTGGTATTTGGCCTCTGTATACCATCACAGCGGGAGCATAGGCTTAACATCATATAAAGATCCAATACAGATTGGACCATATTTTTCTTGACGGGGGAGCCAAGTTTTAGCTTGGGGTGGAAGGGAGGGGGGTACATCAGGAAAGGGTTGTATCAGGGTTTGGATTGGGGTGGGTTTAGTAGTTTTGTAGTGTAGTTTTGATTAGGGCAGCAGCTTGAACACCTTCCAATAACGTTATCCATAGCACAGAACATTTTCTCTTCTTTATTTGAATAATAGTCGCAGAATTATGCATTTATATAACATCATGTATTGGAGAAAGACTTATATGCTAACAATTGGGTTCAATTGGTACTGGACTGCAACTGTTCGGACAGAATGGATTGGGGAAAAAAAGTAATGACTGTAATGAAAGAAACATCTGAATTATAAAATGTTGAGTGAATAGAAGGTGTGTTAAAAAAAAGAAACTACTCAGTATGAGAGTGGATAGAAATAGCAGATTTGCATATGAAAATAAATGGATGGTTGCCTGAACAGAAAACAATGTATTATTAGTGATGGTAAGACTGAATTGGAGAAGTAACAAAGTGAATCTCATGTAGAAATGGAAACAGAGTTGCCAGCAGGATATAAAGTGTATCATGTAACTACAGAAACAGAGTAGCCAGCAGGATTGAGAGTGGTGAAAGCATTAAAGTCCACTTGCAGAACGAACAGTGGTGTGAAATGAAAACATGCTTACAACATAATGGTCAGGCGCCAGTGTGACAGCACTCAACATATCTGGGGAATTAAATTAAAAAACAAAAATAGCAGAAAGAATGGAAACATATGGGGGCAGAATTGCGGCAGAAACTGAGCCATACCTAGAATGGAGGTGGGATAAAGACAGGACCTTACATCAAGAAACCTTGTGATAGTAGAATAGGGATAGGGAGTGTGAGGGATGTCTTTAGTACAATGTAGAGAAAACAGAGAGGATATAATGGGGACAAGGAAATCTAAGGGCAAACTAATTTGATGAAGCAGTAGTTATAACAGAAATAATAAAGGCACTATAAAAGCATAGCAAGGGAAGAAATAGAGAGAAGAGATTTTATGTAGTGCAATAATTGGGTGGATATCTAAATTAATGTTATGTTTTATGCTATTGATGGGTCACATGCCAAGTAAGCCTGTGTTGAAATCTATTACACTAGTAGAGTTGTGTTAGAATCAAATAGGCTGAAAGAATGTTACAGAAATACCAACTGAAGATGTCTGTAAATACCAACAGAAGATGTCTATAAACCAACAGACTATGTTTAAATTATAATAATAATAATGGACCATTGTTTTTGGGGTTGATACATGTGTGGTGGGAGTTTCCTAGGATAAAAAGATTCTGGACACAGGTATACCAACTCATTTATATGGTTTTTGGATGCAAGTATTCCCAAAAATCCTTTTGAGTCATTGCTTAACCTGATGTCTGCTCAATGCATGGCCAACCAAATTAGGCTGATAGCTTTTATTTTCACTGCCAAACAGACCCTGGCGATAAATTGAAAATCTGGGGTTCGGACTGTAGCACAGGTAAAAGCCAAGATGGCCTGGTATCTAATTAACAAAAAACTGGTAGTAGTATTGCAGGACAAGGTCAAGAAATATAAGAAGGCCTGTAATCTATGGATCTCAAATTACTGAGGGGGAAACCCAAACGACTCCTTGTAGTACCACTAACCGGTCTATCATTTTCATTCAGGAGTCTACTCTGAGATGTTGGACCCTCCCTGCTCTTGCTCCAACCCTTCCCTGTATCCTCACATTCCTGCCAGCCACCCCCTTACCCTTCACCCTCTCCTCCCTCATCCCACACCCCCTTTTTTTCCTTTTATATCTGTCCCTTTTCTCTCTTCTCTTTTCTTTTCTTCTTCTCCCACTGCTTATTTAAGCCTGGTTTCACAGGTCACATTATTATTTGACTTGACTCTCTTAGCTCCCTGTGCGGGGTGCTGCATGCCCTGTGTCGGCATGTGCCTTTTCTGGGCTCGTTGTCCCTCACTTAAAAGCCCGTGATTGGACCAGAACCATTAGCAAAAGCCAATTGAGGGGGCAGGAGAATGCTAGGAATGTGATTGGAGTGACTAGGGGGTCCCTAGACCAATCATTAGTGAATACGCCCCCCAGTATATAAGATCGCCCCCGCCATATTCCTAGCATTGTTATACTGGACATGGAAGAGAGTGGAAGCAGTTCTGTTAATTTTACTTTAAAAGTGTCATTTAGCTATTTTTAGTGTGAGGAAAGGGATATCTAGTGTAGTTAGAGTGCTCCTTTACACTTAAGTTAGCTTCAAAAATTCAGTTTCTGTAGGGAAAGTGTTAAGTGTAAGGGGACCATAGTGTAGTGTAGGGTTAACTGGCAGTGATTGCTATGGCAGGGTGACAAAACCCTTCCATAGCAGGGTGACCGCTATAGAGAAATGATCATTTCTCTGAATTGCTTCGGCACACCCATATGGCTTCTCACCAGCCAAGCATTTTTTATGCTGCAGGGGCTGCCACTGCCAGTGCTTTTTTGAGGACATGTTTGATGTCAGACATGACATCTGAACATGTGTATAGGGGGTATATATAGACATATATGTCTGTATATATACCCCTAGACATATATAGGTGTGATAGTAGCAGAAAGAAATGCTTGCGCTAATGAAATCATTTACAGTAATATATTTCTGCTACTATCACACCTATATATGTCTAGGGGTATATATTCAGACATATATGTGTATATATACCCCCTATACACATGTTCAGATGTTTTGCCTGCCTCAAAAGAACCCAAAAAATTGCCAAAAAAACACTAGCGTAAAAAAAAATGCCCAGGTGTGTTTTTGCTGGCATTTTTTGGGGGGTTTTGGAGGCAGGCAAAACATCTGAACTTGTGTATAGTGGTGTATATACACACATCCATATATTTATATACACACCTAGACATATATAGGTGTGATAGTAGCAGAAATATATGCTTGCGCTAATGAAATCATTTACAGTAATATATTTCTGCTACTATCACACCTATATATGTCTAGGTGTGTATATAAATATATGTATGTGTGTATATATACCACTATACACAAGTTCAGATGTTTTGCCTGCCTCAAAAGAACCCAAAAAAAATGCCAAAAAAAGGCTAGCGTCAAAAAAAAAAAATGCCCAGGTGTGTTTTTGCTGGCATTTTTTGGGGGTTTTTGGAGGCAGGCAAAACATCAGAACTTGTGCACAGTACCACTATACACAAGTTCAGATGTTTTTCCTGACTGCAAAGAACCCAAAAAAATGCCTGCTATTAAAGCGGTAAGGAGCTGTGCAAAGCGAGAAACCATATTGGTGTGATCTGAAAGTTTTTTAATACAAACAA
Organism: Pelophylax lessonae; assembly: GCF_965119305.1. Taxonomy (NCBI): domain Eukaryota; kingdom Metazoa; phylum Chordata; class Amphibia; order Anura; family Ranidae; genus Pelophylax; species Pelophylax lessonae. Next base: position 585,639,876 of record NC_138770.1, read on the forward strand.
TCTTTTTTTTTATGGTTCTGGACATGCTACAGAGCTGAAACTTCACATGTACACCTTTTAGACCCCCCCCCCCCCCAGATCTGAAATCCAAAGTCAAAAATGACAATTTTTAAGAACTTTTTTTGTGTGATTTTGTGTCTGGGGGGTCTAAAAGGTGTACCTGTGAAGTTTCAGCTCTGTAGCATGTCCAGAACCAGAAAAAAAGATCATATAGGTGTTAAAGGAGGCTCTCACATCCCTGTTCTACTGAAAAATTATCTTTTTTTTTTTCTGGACATGCTACAGAGCTGAAACTTTACAGGTACACCTTTTAGACCCACCAGATACTAAATCCAAAGTCAAAATCAAAAAATCTTTATTTTTTTTATTTTTTTCAATAATTGGCTTTTTTATCAAAAATGACAATTTTTAAGAACTTTTTTTGTGTGATTAATAGTTAATGGGGCATGACCCAGAACCCTAGGCACTTTTTAGGGGCATTTATTGGGTTTTAGGGCTTAAAAATTGTGTTTTTTGATTACTGAAGTTCGGTCCCATTGATTTCAATGGGGTTCTGAAATCCGAACCAAACTTTTGGAAAATTCGGGTGTTCTGGTCGAACCGAACTTTTCAAAAGTTCGATCATCCCTAATGAGGAACATACACTCTACTCTATGTGCTCGTTTTTGGTGGTATGGGGGTATATTTTGGATCTTGCTGTCCCATAGCTACATCTATATAACTCTTTATAGTTTTTCAATGCAATATTAGACTAGGGATGATCGAACTTTTCAAAAGTTCGGTTCGGGCCAGAACATCCGAACTTCCCGAAAGTTCGGCCCGGATTTCAGAACCCCATTGAAATCAATGGGACCCGAACTTCGGTAATCAAAAAACACCATTTTGAAGCCCTAAAACCCAATAAATGCCCCTAAAAAGTGCCTAGGGTTCTGGGTCATACCCCAGGGACTATTAATCACACAAAAAAAGTTCTTAAAAATTGTCATTTTTGATAGAGAGCCAATTATTGAAAAAATTACAAAAAAAAATTATAAAAAAAAATTCTTTTGATTTAGTATCTGGGGGGTCTAAAAAGTGTACATGTGAAGTATCAGCTCTGTAGCATGTCCAGAACCATTAAAAAAAAGATTGTTTGTATTAGGTCACTTATAGAACAGGTTAGTGGCTTCTCTCTTTTCACACCTTGCCGGTTTAGTAGCAAGCGTTTTTTTGGGCATTTTTTGGGGTCTTTTGAGGCAGGCAAAACATCTGAACTTGTGTATATGGGTATATATACACACATACTTATATGTATATATACACCTAGACATATATAGGTGTGATAGTAGAAGAAATATATGCTTGCGCTAATGAAATCATTTACACTTATATGGCTCCGCTCCTATCACACCTATATATGTCTAAGTGTAAAATACATATAAGTATGTGTGTATATATACCACTATACACAAGTTCAGAGGTTTTGCCTGCCTCCAAAGAACCCAAAAAAATGCCCAAAAAACCGCTAGCGCCAAAAAAAAATGCCCAGGTGTGTTGTTGCAGGCATTTTTTTGGGGTTTTTGGTGGCAGGCAAAACACCTGAACTTCTGTATAGTGGTATATATACACACATACTTATATGTATTTTACACTTAGACATATATAGGTGTTATAGGAGCGGAGCCATATTAGTGTAAATGATTTCATTAGCGCAAGCATATATTTCTGCTACTATCACACCTATATATGTCTAGGTGTATATATACATATAAGTATGTGTGTATATATACCCGTATACACAAGTTCAGATGTTTTGCCTGCCTCCAAAGAACCCAAAAAAATGCCCAAAAGAACGCTAGCGCCAAAAAAAAACGCTCAGGTGAGTTGTTGCAGACATTTTTTGGGGGTTTTTGGAGGCAGGCAAAACATCTGAACTTGTGTATACGGGTATATATACACACATACTTATATGTATATATACACCTAGACATATATAGGTGTGATAGTAGCAGAAATATATGCTTGCGCTAATGAAATCATTTACACTAATATGGCTCCGCTCCAATAACACCTATATATGTCTAAGTGTAAAATACATACAAGTATGTGTATATATACCACTATACACAAGTTCAGATGTTTTGCCTGCCTCCAAAACCCCCCAAAAAATGCCTGTAACAACACACCTGGGCGTTTTTTTTTACGCTAGCGTTTTTTTGGGCATTTTCTTGGGTTCTTTGGAGGCAGGCAAAACATCTGAACTTGTGTATAGTGGTATATATATACACACATACTTATATGTATATATACACCTTGACATATATAGGTGTGATAGGAGCGTAACTATATTGGTGTTAATTATTTTATTAGCGCAAGTAGTGTTTTCTGCTCCTTTCACACCTATATATGTGCAGGTGTATATATGCATACATGGGTGTGTATATATACCCCCTATACACATGTTCAGATGTCATGCCTGACTCCAAACATGTGCTCAAAAAATCCCTATAGACGCCTGCAGCCAAAAAGCAAGCTGACAGGGGCGAAGCCATATTACTGCAGCGAAAGTGACTTCAGAGAAACTAGCTTTTCTCTATAGCGGTCACCCTGATATGGAAGGGTTTGGTCACCCTGCCATAGCAGTCACTGTCAGTTCACCCTACACTACATTATGGTCACCCTGATATGGAAGGGTTTGGTCACCCTGCCATAGCAGTCAGTTCACCCTACACTACATTACGGTCACCCTGACACTTCACACTTTCCCTACAGAAACAAAATTTTTGCATCTAACTAAAGTGTAAAAGAGCACCCTAACTACACTAGATATCCCTTTCCTCACACTAATAAATGCTAAATGACACTTTTAAAGTAAAATTAACAGAACTGCTTCCACTCTCTTCCATGTCCCTGTATAACAATGCTAGGAATTTGGCGGGGGCTATCTTATATACTGGGGGGCGTATTCACTAATGATTGGACTATGGACCCCCTAGTCACTCCAATCACATTCCTAGCATCCTCCTGCCCCCTCAATTGGCTTTTGCTAATGGTTCTGGTCCAATCACGGCTTTTAAAGCCCATTTCCTGAACCATTGAATTTTGATCGGTTCTGGTTGCCGAATTCCGAACTTTTTCAGCAAAAAGTTCTAAATTCGGCAGAACCTCAAACTCCCAATGTTCGGGTCGAACCGATGGTTGACCCGAACCGTTCGATCATCCCTATATTAGACATGCTCCCTGTTTTGAAAATTTTGTGTGCACTGGTATGCCTTGTGATCCACCTTACCTCCTTATACTTTGTACATTGTACAGCCGTTTTGTATGTTATATAAACTTCAAAAAATACCTTTGAAACAAAATGTGTATTTAAATCTATTAAATGATAAACATATTTCAGACTATGGGGTTAATTTACTAAAGGCATTACATAGGATTTTCACTTAGCAAGGGAATTTTCCTTTAGTTTAGTGAATGAGGTGTTGCCTTCTATTATCCAATCATGTGCAAGCAAAAATACTTTTCTTTTCCTGATATATGATTGGATATTCTTTGCAAAGTGAATTTTTTACCACGGTCACTAAGCTAAGAGGAAATTCCCTTGCAAAGTGAAACATCTATTTAATGTCTTTAGTAAATCGACCCCTATGTGCCTTACTATATATATATATATATATATATATATATATATATATATTTTTTTTTTGTTCTCTTAGCAAGTGTTTACTTGATTTGTATATTCAAGTTGTACATATAGTAATCATTTGAAAGAGATAAATGTAACCAATTGTAGCAGAGGCAAAGAACAAGGAAAATCAAAGGCTAGGACGTTGATCACCATCCGCGCATGCCAGAATCGCACTCTGGCATGCTCTGCGGCTTTGGAGTGACAGCCGGAGGTGATAAAGATACATTTAACCAAAAGCGCTTGTTCCTTAGTGTCGGTCTGACACTTTTAAAACGTGAGTGTTATTATTGCTGTTTTAAATAAACTGATACAGTTTTATGGATTTACGCTATGTTGATTCTCCTTTCTTCTTAAAATTATATACAGTACATCCATACATCTCTATGAGAGAGCCTTAAAATAAAGATGTGAATACCAACTACAGCGTTATGAGCCGGTCTGCTGGATATTTTATAACAAGGTGTTGAATCTGGTTTATAATTTTACCAGCCACTCCATCTGGTAAGTCAGTTTGGGGTGATCAGTGGAAGGATCACACCGGGTGATTGCACAGACTTGATGAGTAAAATGATGGTGCGCTTTATCTAATGATAGTGATATGCAATAAATACAAAACAATCACAAGTGCAAATTCAAAATAAACAAAGTATTATGATGCAAAATAGTGATAAATGAATAAAGTCCCAGACACAACGTGTCTATGTGTTGGAATGAAAATCCCGTGACATAAATGTTGACAGATGGTGATAAACTCAAATGGTGACTTAAGTTCCCTCCACCTGCTGGAATTCCTCCTTACCGGACGGAATAAAAGTAAGTGCTCTCCTCTGCAAAAGCCAACAATCCCTGTGCTCCAACCAAAATATGTGCTCTCCACCGTGCATGCAAGGTAGCCCGCTGAAGTTCAGATATTAGTGTGGAGCTGGCAGCTGTGTAGAGCTCACCTGGGTCCCCCTCTGTCATGTGCGCGGCACACGGGAAGTCACAGACGATCCATTGAGTTTATTCAATCAAGTGGCTGTCAATATCATCTGGATAAGGAGATACACTCTTTTGAGAGTCTGGGGCAGTGTGCGTTGTCCATATCCATCTGGTAAGAGGCCCAGCGGGCTACCTTGCATGCACGGTGGAGAGCACATATTTTGGTTGGAGCACAGGGATTGTTGGCTTTTGCAGAGGAGAGCACTTACTTTTATTCCGTCCGGTAAGGAGGAATTCCAGCAGGTGGAGGGAACTTAAGTCACCATTTGAGTTTATCACCATCTGTCAACATTTATGTCACAGGATTTTTATTCCAACACATAGACACGTTGTGTCTGGGAGTTTATTAATTTATCACTATTTTGCATCATAATACTTTGTTTATTTTGAATTTGCACTTGTGATTGTTTTGTATTTATTGCATATCACTATCATTAGATAAAGCGCACCATCATTTTACTCATCATTTCACATTTTTTCTGGGAGCTGCTTATCACAGACCAGCGCACTTTTCTTTTCACACAGATTGCACAGACTTGCTAGTTGAAGATTATGCACACTGTCATATGCACTTTTTGGCTGTTTTTCTGGGAATTTATGAAATATGAGATCATTTTTGTGGTTTTTGATTTTTGGATCACTTTACTACAATGTTTGATTTTGTATTCACAGTATATGTTTGTTATGTATCATATGAATTTGTAGTTTTATAATTGTATTTTTACTTATATTATTTTTCATGTAGCACCAATTTATCACATTCATGTGAGAATAATTGTTTACAACAATTGCACTAGCACTTTAAAGATTGAGCACATCATTTATTTTTTATTTAATAGGGGATAATTGACTTAACTATCCCCGCCTCATTAGCTAGGTGAGTGCAGATTTGCGCTGAGTGATTTTCTTCTATTCTGATGCTTGGTATACCTATAGATAGCAGCGGTAATTTATAAAACAAAAAAAAAAACTCCTTTTTTCTGTTTGCTTGTAACCATTGATAATCTGGGTGCCAGATCCCTCTTTTTGTTTATTAAATATACCCCTATGTGTCTTACTTTTTTTTTCATTTTTACATATATGTATATATGTATATATATATATATATATATTTTTTTTTTTCTCTTTGCAAGTGTTTTCTTGGTTTGAATATTATAGTTGTACTGGATACATATAGTAATCATTGAGAATAGATAGATGTAACCAAAAGTAACAGAGGCAGAGAACAAGAAAAATCAAAGGTGTCTCTTTAGTTTCTTTCAGACCATCTGGCATGAGGATGCTTAGATGGAAAATACCAAAAAATCTCTCTCAGGTACAATATGGTACAAGGGTTCAATGGGGGTACTTGTTCACTACTTATTGTTGTCAGCAGGTGGAATTCTTTCTAGTAAATAATGGTGAAGTGACTGTATAAGCAGTGGTCTTTATAGCCTTTGATTTTTGATGTTATACCATCAAGAGGAACTTCGGCACTGCTATTTTGGCTGTGGGAAGCTGGCTGTGACTTCCTGCTGTTTCATGACTGGGTCCCCACTGCGCATGCACAAGACGTGCTGCACTTGCAGGCTGGTCCCGCAACCTCCTGGGACTGTGATGTGTCCCAAGAGGTTGAAGGGGTGGAGGGGTGAACTTGAACTCTTTTCGCCTAGGTGAGAAAAGTGAAAGTGGAAGAACGTACCTGTCAGAAATAGGTACCTACTTCCAGAAAAAATGTCCCCAATTCTTGCAGAGGGGGATTAGGAGGAGGATAAGTGCAACTTCCAGTTTTAAGTGAAGTTCCATTTTAAAGGAGAAGTAGGGCCAAAGCCAGAAACACAGGAGTACACTTCATCCTGCATTTCTGCCATCCGTTTTCAGCCGACAGAAGGCTTAAGACTGCTGTCGGTTGATGTCACCGGGCCAGTCCAAGCTCTGGAGAGATCCCAACTTTAAAGTCAGGATCCACCAAGATTCCTGACTGACAGCTGGCTCAGCCTCTCAGTGAGTCTCTGAGAACCTGAGGCAGCCGCTTCCACCCCCAGCCCAGCTTGGTTCTGCAGTGAGTGTTAGAGGGGCAGAGCACACAGAAGTGACTGACAGTCACCAGCTCTCTTCTCATTGATGACTGAGAACTGATTGATCGCTCAGTTTTCGGTCTTAGAGGTGACGGGGTCCGATGCTGCATCCACCTAGGTGAATATGAATGTTTGTTTTTTTTTACATTCCCAAACTTCTCTTTTAAATCTGTTCCTAAAAGTCTGTATAGTCTGTCCACATACAATATTGTAGTTTGTATGGGCATTTAACAAATAAATCTAATGTTTCTACCTGCTCTCATACTGTAGAGTATCTTTCTTTTAACACACCTTTTATTCACTCAAATTTTTTTGCTTTAGATTTTCCTTTTTTTAATTTCAGATTCATTTTCTCCAACAACTACGGTCCAGTACTAATTAAACTCAATTGTCAGCAAATAAGGTACAGGGTTCTTGTGCACCCTGTTGTCTCACTGTACAAATCTGCTACTATGATACAAGGATTTTCCAAAACAATTTGACTGTTAGATATATGTAAATATATTTGAATCATCATGAATATTTCTGCTAGAGCTTCAAATATCCTATGACTATTGTTTTTATCACTCACTACATTTGCTGTCAAATGAAAATGCCATTTATTTTATATTATTTTACAATATTTTTTTTATACCTTACATTATAAAATAAACTTACATATCCTCTACATTTTTTACATTTGTTTACAAACATATGCAAGATATTATTGATATATCCCCTTCCTAAATTAAAATGCCTGCAATATGTGTATTCATACAGTAGCCTATTAGCTTACTATTTTTGTTTTCAATCACTGTTGCACCAGTTTTTTACAATCGCTAATATCCTATACCATTGCACATTGAGACACCATTACTATGTAATATGTCTTTAGCACTTTGATGTTTCTGATATCAAGCTTATATTATTATTTTTATTGTGACTATTGTTGTTATCAATATTATTAGGAATTTGTTTACTTTTGATATACATCCTTTTAGATCATTGTTTTGATACACTTTTTTTAAAAATATATATTTATTTATATATTTCTTTGTACTGTTTTATTTTCTAGCTCTAATAAAAGGGGAGTTTTGAGCCCCCAATTACGTTGGTTTCTTAATTTTGCATTGTGTTAAAAAAAAAAAAAAAACCTTTACTGAACTGTCGTGGTGCTTTAATCCTTCCAATGCTGTACAGTTTTTGTTAGAAGATCATAAATGTCAAATCTTATCCATTTACAGTAAATATAATTTTAGTGAAAGGAAAATTTAGCAAATCCTTACTTCTGAAAGTGTTTCATGTAACATTACAGATTTGCAAACATGTTGGCAGATTTGTGCGACAATGTTACAGATTTTTGTAGAAATGTCTGTTTTGAGCTGTTCATTGTCACTCATACATTTGCATACTATCAAGATCACATCAGCCAAAAAAAAAAAAAAAATCAGCCCATGAATGGCCAGCATAAAAGTTTCCTATGTGTTACCTGTGTAATATATTGCACAGTGACACTTCAAAACCTAGCACAAGTCACCAGATATTTTTAACACAAGTGGCAGACTTTATGATGCATTTTAATATGTGTGTGTGCTAGTCATACTCTGAGCCCTGCATCCATCATGTGTTATAAATAGACGAAGCAGGTGCAATCATAATGTTTGAGTGTAAAAGTTCAAGTTTTACAACTTCTGTTCTTTATATACAAAGCTTGGAGTAGGGTCTTCTGGTTCATAAATACTTTGAGAATCTCAAGATTAAATGCATCACTCTGTAGTAAATCTAAAATGTATTTTCTTTTTCATTTATTAGAGACACCGAGAAGTCAAAGTGACCCTAGCATTGAAATCCAATATAATTGCGTTACCACTGATCTTAGGGATGGTTTATTAGAGGGTTTTTTTTACCTAACCAAGTAAACCTGAGCTCAAAATATCCTAGCCATTTGGGGTTTAGATTTTTAGAGTACATCCCAGTGAAACATTAATCATTTCCATTTAAACCCAATTAAAGTCTTGTTTTTTATACTTTTCATGCAATCATTCTGCATAACAAGCATAGAACATGACATACAGTACATACTTTATTGTTTTTCATTCAGTCCAGTCAGCCCAGTAAAGCCCTTGTACAATGCATCAACCAACAACACAGCTCAGAAAGACTTAACTTGGGCTTTAAACTGACTCATGGAACACAGCCTGTGCTAAACGGCTCCTGTTTCCATCCTGGCATTTATCTTGTGTGCAGGGCTGCCTTTCTTGATCAATTCATATGACTTATTTCTAGATGAGATCTGAGGAAAGGGGCATGACCCCTGAAACATTTCTGCCAGCCAACCATCTGTACCTAGGACGGGACACATTCAGTTCATGTTGGAGCAGATCATGTACACTTGATGTTTTTTATTGGCATGTGAGCATCCATTTGTCATGAGTGGATTTAATAAAATTTAACAATGGTAATGCACAAGGTGGTTGCACCCTCCTGTATGTTCTTACAGTTCGTCTAGAAGACTTTCTGGTCGGTGGAGGGCTGCACCCTTGGAGGGCATTGTGGAAAGAAGCAGGATCAAAGATTCACGTTGGGTTTAGTGCTAAAGTGTTTTGGACTACATTATTTCTAGAATGGTCCCAAGTTTAGGCCAACAGGAATAAAGATCATCATTCTCTGGTACTTAGTGCCACCTTCTATAGATGCTAGAGAGGGGGAAAGGTGTGTGCCAAAAACAATGATCAAAAATTGACTGAAACTACAGGAATGTCTTATTGCCAGATCTGGGATTCTCAAAGTTTAGTTATACAAAGGTTTAGAAGTTATACAAGGGTTGCTTTTTTATCAGGAGTGTGTAAACCATTTCTTCAGAGATTATAGCAGATACATGGAGTGTAGGAATTTTTATTGTAAAAGTATGATTTTTGCAAAAATACTTGGTGTTCATTGATATATTTTAAAAAATGTATACTTTTTAAAAGAACATTTTTTCTTTTAGGCCAACTGGTTTAAACTCATTTCTAATCCCCTGCGTCTGGACACATGATAAGCTATTGCTTTATATTTTTGTGAAGTTCTTGCACACTGTTTTGAACACTATCTTAGAATGATGGAAATGAAAATCATGTGTTAAGAAGCCTCTTTGCACATACTCCTTAAGTGTGTCTCTAACCCAGTGGTTCCTCTTGAGAGGCACTGGCCTCCATGGATCCTTTTCCCTTTAAGGTGGCCTTTTTTGAGCTTGTACATTGCAAAGCAAATGTTCTCATGTTGTAGTACTTAAGGCCTCCTGTAAGCCAAAGTTACTGTCTGACCAAGTCTATGTTAATGAAACAGGGGTGAGTAAGAATGAACTGTAGTCCCACATACTTCCTACAGGATGTAGTATCTCTTATAATTCACATATTCAATATCCAAAGCTGGAGATACATGTAGCAATTTAATAAAGCAATACACCTTTTCAATTCGAAAGCAAACAAAGACATAAAAAGGTGGTTTCTATCAACTGCAGGGTGATTGGATCAAAAAAACTCATAGTTTTAAACAAAATTTCTATATTTTCTTTACATCTTTGATTTGATATTTCAATTTAATGCACTGAAGCTGTAAATTTATTCTCGAGTTTCTGGTGATTATTTGCTATTGTGTGTAAAATTCCATTGAATTTAATGTAGTTGAAAATAAGTTAAAATTGGCAAGTGTATAGGCAACTTTATAGCAAGGGATTGCACATTTTGCAGTACAGAATTGTAGCAACAAACTAAAGTTTCTAAGATTCACAACGTGTAACCTATGGTCTCAAATATTTAAGCTGAAGTTTATTAATAACTAATGCTAGTTATTAGTTACTAGTTACTAATTACAGCCTATGTAATTGTTTTGTGGTATAGGTCTAAAATTTATTCTAATAATGTATTTACAGTTGTAAGTAAATATTTTGTTTAGCAGAAGAGATAGCACTTAGCTCTATTTAAATTTCAAGTAGTGAGCATAGGCTTACCAGAATCTTTAAAGTAAGTCTTAACGCTAAAGAAATATTAAAGGCTGCAGCCTTTGCTGGCTGGAGTCCAAAATTCTGAGCAAATAAGCATATAAGTAGAGTTGAGCAAACACCTGGAGGTCCGGGTTTGGCCGAACTTGAACCCAAACTTTTAAGCACTAAAATGGCTCTAAAAAAAACATGGAAAGGGTTAGAGGGCTGCAAATGGCAGCAAAATCTTCTTGAGAGCATGGCAAGTGCTCTGCAAACAAATGTGGATAGGGAAATAACTTAAAATAACATAAAAAACATAAAAATAAAAAATAATCATCTTGATCTAGGAGGACGAGGTCCATATGGAGTAGGAGGTTGAGGTGGCGGTGGATGTGGTGGTGTAGGTGGAAGCGGCAGTGGAGGAGGACGAGGTAGCCAACACTGGTTTTTGTTTTAAATTTTAAATTTCTTTTTAAATTAGGGTACACCCCAAAAGAGTGAGAAAGATCAAAAATACAACAATGGCTGGGTAAGGCCGGTATACATGTCTATTCTGCACAAGGTATGGACAAGTCCTGTGGGATCCATGCCTGGTCCACATTGGCTCTGGACAGGTGGCTGCGCTTGTCTGTGATAACGCCCCCAGCCGTGCTAAATACACATTCAGATAATACGCTGGCTGCAGGGCAGGCCAGCACCTCCAAGGCGTAAAGGGCAAGCTCAGGCCATGTGCCCAATTTGGAGACCCAGAAGTTGAAGGGGGCAGACCCGTCATTCAGTACGTGTATAGTACGTAAGGAACGGTAAGGAACTGTATATGGTATATGGTATATGGCAAGGAATGGTGATGGTGGCAGGGGTTTTGTTTGTGGGCTGGGCTCTCCCAAAGCTGTCCAAGTTCTGAGGCCTTCTGGTAGGGACGGGGCTGCACTGGTCTTGCCAGGGACCGGGATTCTGAAAAACCTGTGGTGTATGTGCCCCTGGAGTGGCAGTCCAGGGGTGCCATAATTCACAGTGGATGACAACACTATTAGTATGGCACCAAGGGCACTGCACTTCCTACACACCTGCCTCTAGGGCTGGGCCTTTTGGTCAGGAGTCAGGACCAGAGGAATTTTTTATTCCTGTCTGAAGGGCCTGCCATAGTATTGCAACGTGGCACTAACCTTGCACTTCTCCACTATCCCTTTCCCCACTTTTATGTGTTATGTGGCTCACATTTTGTGTTTTTTATTGTGGCGGTACACTTTATTTTGCACAGCGTGATTAATAGGGTGTAGGTCCTTGGGCCTGTCCTTGAAAGTCTTGGTAGGGGGTGGATATGGCCTTCTGGCTTGGTTCGCCCTCCCTCATGGGGTCTCTCTTCGGGAGAGCCCCAACTAATACTTAGGGTGGTCTGTTTCAGCAGACCTCCTAAAGAACGGGGCTGCCTGGTTTCGGCCAGGTTAGCCAGTGTAAGTACCCCAGTTCCTGTCAGGAGCCTTGCGCCCTGGGGGATCGGGGTCAGGGACCATGTGTACACCCTGTGCACTTTTTGTGTTTCACTTTTTTGGTGTTCACTTTTTTATGCACCCACTGGGTGATAGTCTGAGTGTGTTCACACACCCCACTGGCTTAAGAAAAAAAAGAAAAACAACTGGTGGTCCTGGTTGTCGTGGCATGCCAACAAAGCTTTTCCACATTTCATACATGCTAACCCTGCCTTCTGAGGTGCTGACGGTGCCCTGGCTGCGTTGGCGACTTCATCCTCCTCCTCCTCTGCCTTTGCCTTGTGCTTCCACTGTGCCCCCGCTGTCAGGTGGGAATGCCACCAGCATTGCTTCTCGACCTTTTGGCTAAGATCAAGTGTAGTATCTGTTGTTATCTGTTACCTGGGTGCCACCCTGCTGTGAACACGGTTCCTCCTCCTCCATCTCCTACTCCTCATCCTCCACCTCATCATCCTCCAGAACTGTGCCCTTGCTGGACAATTGTGTACCTGGCGTTTGTGGGTGCAGGAATCCACCCTCAGAGCCACTTGTGAATGACTGCCCTGAAAGCCTTGGAAATGATCACTGCTCCGGATGCGGAGGCGGTAGAGGAGGAGGAAGTGGAGTAGGAGGAGTTAGCAACAGGAGGCAAACTGAAGCGCCCTGCAATCCTCGGTGGTGGAAGGAGATGCGCCAAACAAATTTAAAGGGTGTATCCCTAAACTGGTGTTTATTGAATAGCAGAATAGAGCAACAGTATCTAAAAGGGTGTATCTCACACGTACAGATACAGACTAAGTCGCAATTTAATATCTTTCTTTCCCCTAAATGGGTGTTTATTGAATAGCAGAATGGAACAACAGTATCTAAAAGGGTGTATTTCACACGTACAGATACAGACTAGGTGTAATGTTCTGGTACCTCTGGTACCCTTGTCTCCATATTTCTCCTTTCCTAATTGCATCCCATCTTGTGTAACAAGGGACGCATATACCTTTAAGACCGGATGACATCATTGCCGAGCACCGCTATGAGCGGCTATTTCAATCGCCGGTTTGCTCTCACTCATCGCTCGTTCAACCGCCATGGTTGGAGCGTCCCGCTGTCTGAAGTCAGCATACCAGTTCGACACGTTCCTGTATCTCGCTACCTGAACCTGTTTTCGGATCCTGTGTCTCGCCACCCGATCACCCCTGGCATGCTGTCTTCACCTTCACCGCATGTTCACCGCACCTACTCCTGTAAAGTCGGAGCTGCTGACATTCTCCCTTGCTGAACTGAAGCCGGAAACCTCGCTGGTGATCCGTATCTCGCTACGGGATCACCCCTCTCCAATGGACACTGTTACTCCTAAACCTATCTAAGTGATAAGTACCCCGCAGGGGATTCTTACTAACCAATCTCCTACTGTCATCTACTGCAATTACCAAGACTATCTGTATCTATCTATTCACTATCATCTGCATAAGACTGTTAGCTCTTGGGACTACCTTCAACTATCCTTGCACTAGGTTACTCTGTCTAAGTATACTCCATCTGTGTCCTCTTACCATCTGCACTATACTTGACATCAGAACCTATCTGCTTTACCATCACCTGCAACTCTCCTAATACTACTTCTAGTGCTCACCATACAATAGCCTGTCTCTCATCTATATATCCTCATATATTCTATCCCTCCATTAACATCTATTAATATATATATGGTATATAACAGGCTGTACACGGTGATGAAGTCCTGAGAGTTGGATATGTTTGTTCAACAGATTCTCTACAAGGCTACTGAGTGTAATAATTCTGCAGCTGTAAATCCATCCACTAACAAAAACGCATGAACGTTACAGATTGAACGAGCCTTTAAAAAAAATATGGATTCAGCAGAATTATCCACTCATGTACTACAATTAAAACAGCAAGTAGATGCATTGATCCTTGCGCTTACAGAGGTACAAAATGAAAATCAGACCTTGAGACAGCACCTTGGCCGTCTTACACAGCCTCCTGCTGCTCAGCCCCGTGAGCCTAAGATAAACCCTCCTATAGTGTTTTCTGGTGATCGGAGCAAATTCCGTGAATTTAAAAACGCATGTCGATTGTTTTTTTTGTTAAAACATCTAACCTACACCACTGACCAAATTAAGGTTTGTACCATCATCTCCTATTTAACGGGTGAACCCCGGGCCTGGGCAGATGCTCTCTTTGAAAAGGATGATCCACTCCTTAATTCTTATCCCTTATTTCTAGCACAACTTGCTAGTTTATATGAAGACCCCAACAAGCAGAGTACCGCTGACACCCAATTACGGGACTTAAAACAAGGAAGGAGACCTGTTGAAGATTTCGTGGCGAATTTTAAAAGATGGTCCCCTGATTCAGGGTGGAACGACACATCTTTGCGAACGCAGTTTAGACTCGGCCTATCTGAGGCCGTTAAAGACGAGCTCGCCCGAGCGGATTTACCTGGCACTCTAGAGGGACTGATACAGACCAGTATCAATATTGACAGACGACTACGAGAAAGAAAGGCTGAGAAGATGGTCTCACCATTTTCCAGTCCTTCTCGGATGTTGCCTGCTGACCCTACTCCTATGGAAGTAGGAATGATAAGTCCACCTCTGACCCTTTCTGAACGTGCCAGGAGGAAAACCGAACATCTTTGCATGTACTGCGCATCCCGGAATCATTTGGTAAACGGCTGTCCTCTTGTCCGCAGAAAAGAGGGTGAGTGTTCAAATGTCTTGCTAGGGGGACTCACAACTTCCTTTTCTTTTTTTTTTCCTTCCTATCTTTTTGTTCAATTAACATTGCAGTGGGACCAAACTAGGATCACCACCAAGGCTATGATTGACACCGGATCTTGTGGAAACTACATTGACATTTGTTTTGTCTCCCTTAATAAAATACCTATTGTTTCAAAACCCAAACCTGTCTCCGTTAGTTTGTAATGTTCTGGTACCTTTGGGTACCCTAATTACTCTTTCATAAGTGTATGCGCCCCACCATTCTCTTTTGGTAAGGTGCGTATACACCTTTAAGACTGATGCTGTCATCACTGAGCGCCGGACTGATGGCTATTTAGATCGCCGGCTCTCACTCACATGTGTTCGTTCAAACTGCTTTGTGCCTTGATGCTAACCTGTCTTGAAGCTCTCATGCTTGCAAGCTTACCTCGCTGTCGGAACCACGCTGCGCTGATCCCTGTATCCCGCTACCGGATCATCCGCTCTTGCCGAACCTCTCCTCTGCTACATTGCTATTAGTGATAAGTACCCCGTAGGGGAAACCTCTATAACTTTCATACTAAAGCTTACACTATCTAGCTCTGCATACTAAGGACTATTACTACATCTGCATTATCTAAGATTGCTAGCTCTTGAGCCTACTACCACCTGTTTTTGCACTGGGTTGATCTCTCTTGTATTTCCACCTGCTACTCTGTCATCTGCTACCATACATGATTGCTAAACCTATCTGCATCTCATCTGCTACTATCTCACTTTCAAGAACATTTCCTTTCAAGTGTCTGTCATCTACCATCTCTACCCAACCTGTCTCTTCAGCCTATCATCACTGTGTTACTATATACATAAGTCACTCTAGGAAACATCTTATTGAGTGTGTGTATTTACTTGCTGAATTGAGATCCTCCACACATGATGAGTCATTGAGAGTTGGGAATGGTATCTCAGCGTTTCTCTACATGACTACTGAAGTGGAATATTTCTGCAGCTGAAAATCCACACCATACATAAAACGCAGGAGCGTTACAGATTGAACGAACCACAAATGGATTCAGCAGAAATAACCACTCAGATGACACAATTAAAACAGCAAGTAACTGCGTTAATACACGCATTTGCTGAATTAAAAGAAGACAATCAGGCTCTGTCGCAGCAGGTAATTAGACTGACACAACTTACCACTGCTCAGTCCCCTGAACCCAAAATAAATCCTCCTTTGGTATTTACAGGCGATCGCAAAAAATTTCGCGAATTTAAAAACGCATGTGAGTTACTTTTCTTGCTAAAACCCCGTACCTACCTTACTGATCACATTAAGGTTTGTACTATTATTTCTTACCTAACAGGCGATCCTCGGGCCTGGGCAGACTCTCTTTTTGAGAAAAGCGATCAGCTTCTCAACTCCTATGCCTTGTTCCTAGCAGAACTCACTAGCATATATGATGATCCCAATAGGCAGAGTACTGCCGATCTTCAATTAAGATCCTTGAAACAGGGTGGGAGACCTGTAGAAGACTTTGTCGCAGAATTCAAGAGATGGACCCTTGATTCAGAATGGAATGATGCATCTCTGAAAACCCAATTTAGGCTTGGCCTATCAGAGGCCGTTAAAGACGACCTCGCCCGAGCGGATCTGCCAAAAACCCTGGATGCATTGATACAACTCAGTATCACCATAGATAGAAGACTACGAGAAAGAAAGGCTGAGAAAATGGGAATGCCATTATCCAGTTCTTCTCGGATTTCGGCCGTTGACCCCGTTCCTATGGAGATAGGAACCATACGCCCACCTCTATCAACTATGGAAAGAGCCAGAAGACGATCTGGTAATCTCTGCTTGTACTGTGCATCCCCGGATCACAAGATAAACGTCTGTCCCCTAGTCTACAAAAAGAAGGGTGAGTGTTCACATGTCCTCCTAGGGGGATTGACAACTTCAATCACTAACCCTTACCTTTCTGTTTGCTTGACATTACAGTGGGACCAGAACAGGATTACTACTAAGGCCATGATTGACACAGGATCTTGTGGAAATTATATTGACATACGTTTTGCTGCTTTAAATAAAGTTCCTATTATTTCTAAACTTAAACCTGTCTCAGTGAGTCTTATTAACGGTGTTCCTTTATCCTCTGGTCCGATCACTGATCAGACACAGGCACTCCTAGTCACTACTAACGGGTCTCATATGGAGACCACTACCTTCGATCTAATATCTTCACCCCACTTTCCCATTGTTTTGGGACTTCCCTGGTTGCACACACATCAACCAACCATAGATTGGAAGGAACGGACCCTGACCTTCCTCTCTTGCTATTGCGAGGGTAAGTGTAACCTCCCGTCTTTCGGGAAGATCCTGTCTGTGGTGACAGATGAGATTGCACCACTATGTTATCAATATCTCTCTGAGGTTTTTCTTGAGAAAAATGCTCAAGCACTACCTCCCCATCGAGACTATGATTGTAGCATTGATCTACTCCCAAATAGCAAATTGCCGTTCGGTCATGTTTATCCTCTTTCACAGGATGAACTTTCCCATCTCAAAGACTATTTGGATGAGAATTTGGAAAAAGGTTTTATTAGACCTTCCACTTCTTCCACAGCAGCTAAGAACAAAAAGGTGGATGCACTATCACGACTAACTGAAGAAAACTACTTTGAAATCCCTTCCGTTCCTATAATACCTCACAAACGCATTATTGGAGTTGTCCGTTCCTTGAAGGAAGAGGTTTTGCATGGTATAAGTTTGGATTCACCCCCACCACAACTAAATACTGATGCAGAAGGCTTCCTCTACTACAACGACAAACTTTACATACCACCTACCATACGCACCAAGATCTTGGAATTATCGCATGATGTGCCTATGGTAGGACATATGGGTATGACAAAGACTATTAATCTGATTGCCAGGCAATTCTGGTGGCCTGACATGAAAACATCTATACAAAGATTCGTCTCTTCATGCAATGTCTGTGCCAGGTCCAAAATTGACACTACGAGACCATCCGGTCTACTATGCAGTCTACCAATACCCCAAACTCCATGGGAAGTTGTGTCCTTGGACTTTATAGTGGAATTGCCTCCTTCCAAAGGATTTAATACCATCTTAGTGTCAGTGGACCATCTGACAAAAATGGCACATTTCATTGCTATTCGCAGACTACCTTCGTCCAAACAAACGGCAGAACTCCTGATGAAACATGTCTTTAAGTTACATGGTATCCCAAAAACTCTTCTGTCTGACCGTGGATCACAATTTATTTCCAAGTTCTGGCAAGAACTATGTCACATACTACGGATCGAGCGGAAGCTCACTTCTCCTTACCATCCGCAGACCAACGGACAGACTGAAAGAGTCAACCAATGCATCGAGCAATATTTACGTTGTTACACTTCTTACCAACAGGATGATTGGGTGGATCTTCTCCCTCTGGCAGAATTTGCCTACAACAACGCAACCCACAGTACGACCAAGCAGAGTCCGTTCTACTTGAACTATGGGTTTCATCCCTCTATTCTTCCACCACGCATCCTTCCTTCAAATAACCCAGTAGCTTCAGACTATCTTACCCAAATACAGGACTCTCTGGGTTTGCTTAATACTACCATTGCACACGCTCATAGTCAACAAAAGAAATACTATGATCTTCGCAGAAGACCTTCTCCTCAGTACGCTATCGGGGACCTCGTTTGGCTCTCAACAAAAAATTTAAGACTGAAAATCCCTAGCAAAAAGCTTGGACCTCTGTTCTTGGGACCTTTCCCAATCAAGAAACTTATTGGAAAAGCTGCAGTACAGCTTACATTGCCAATAGACCTCAAAATACATCCCATTTTCCATGTGTCGCTACTGAAGCCCCATGTTCCTGACCAAGGAATAAGGCCTACTATCCCACCTCCTCCTCCTGTACAAGTTGAAGGTGGAGAAGAATATGAGATAAAAGAGATTCTGGATTCTCGTATACACAGAGGAAGACTTCAGTACTTGGTTCGATGGAAGAACTATAGGCCCCAAGACGACACCTGGCTAAACACCTCTGACATACATGCCTCTAGATTAATCCGCAATTTTCATGCGAAGTACCCAGACAAACCAGCTCCAGAGGCCTTCAGGAGCCGGCCTTAAAGGGGGGGTACTGTAATGTTCTGGTACCTTTGGGTACCCTAATTACTCTTTCATAAGTGTATGCGCCCCACCATTCTCTTTTGGTAAGGTGCGCATACACCTTTAAGACTGATGCTGTCATCACTGAGCGCCGGACTGATGGCTATTTAGATCGCCGGCTCTCACTCACATGTGTTCGTTCAAACTGCTTTGTGCCTTGATGCTAACCTGTCTTGAAGCTCTCATGCTTGCAAGCTTACCTCGCTGTCGGAACCACGCTGCGCTGATCCCTGTATCCCGCTACCGGATCATCCGCTCTTGCCGAACCTCTCCTCTGCTACATTGCTATTAGTGATAAGTACCCAGTAGGGGAAACCTCTATAACTTTCATACTAAAGCTTACACTATCTAGCTCTGCATACTAAGGACTATTACTACATCTGCATTATCTAAGGTTGCTAGCTCTTGAGCCTACTACCACCTGTTCTTGCACTGGGTTGATCTCTCTTGTATGTCCACCTGCTACTCTGTCATCTGCTACCATACATGATTGCTAAACCTATCTGCATCTCATCTGCTACTATCTCACTTTCAAGAACATTTCCTTTCAAGTGTCTGTCATCTACCATCTCTACCCAACCTGTCTCTTCAGCCTATCATCACTGTGTTACTATATACATAAGTCACTCTAGGAAACATCTTATTGAGTGTGTGTATTTACTTGCTGAATTGAGATCCCCCACACATGATGAGTCATTGGGAGTTGGGAATGGTATCTCAGCGTTTCTCTACATGACTACTGAAGTGGAATATTTCTGCAGCTGAAAATCCACACCATACATAAAACGCAGGAGCGTTACATAGTTTTATTAACGGTACCCCTTTATCCTCTGGTCCTATCACCAGTCAGACACAGGCACTTCTTGTAACTGCTGACGAGTCTCATGTGGAGACCACCACCTTTGATGTATTAACTTCACCACATTTTCCAATCATTTTGGGACTTCCCTGGTTACACATATATCAACCAATCATCGATTGGAAAACAAGAACGTTAGCCTTCTCTTCTCACTATTGTGAGACGATGTGTAATCTCCCCACACATGATAGGATCCTGTCTGTACTCCTGGATGACATTATTCCTAAGTGTTATCAGGATTTATCGGAGGTTTTCCTTGAGAAAAACGCTCAAATGCTACCTCCCCATAGGGACTATGATTGTTGTATCGATCTACTCCCTAATAGCAAGTTGCCTTTCGGACATGTTTATCCACTCTCACAGGATGAACTCTCTCATCTTAACCACTTGCCTACTTTGCACTTAAACCCCCTTCCCATCCAGACCAATTTTTAGCTTTCAGTGCTCTCACACTTTGAATGACAATTGCGCGGTCATGCAACACTCAACCCATATAAATTTTTCGTCCTTTTTTTCATAGAAATAGAGCTTTCTTTTGATGGTATTTATTCACCGCTGGGCTTTTTATTTTGTGCGCTATAAATGAAAAAAGACCGCAAATTTAAAAAAAAAACGTTTTTTTTTTAGTTTCTGTTATAAAATTTTGCAAATTAGTAATTTTTCTTCATAAATTTTGGCCAAAATGTATACTTCTACATATCTTTGGTAAAAATAACCCAAATAAGTGTACATTATTTGGTCTGCGTGAAAGTTAGAGAGTCTACAAGTTATGGTGCTAATCATTGAAAATTGATCACACCTAATGTACTGACAGCCTATCTCACTTCTTGAGACCCTAACAAGCCAGGAAAGTACAAATGACCCCCAAATGACCCCTTTTTGGAAAGTAGACATTCCAAGGTATTTAATAAGAGGCATGGTGAGTTTTTTGAAGTTGTCATTTTTTCCCACAATTCTTTGCAAAATTAATTTTTTTTTTTTTTTTTTTTTTTTTACAAAATTGTCATATTCAACAGGTTATTTCTCTCACATGGCATATGAATACTTACAACTACACCCCAAAACACATTCTGCTACTCCTCCTGAGTATGGCGATACCACATGTGTGAGACTTTTTTACAGCCTGGCCACATACAGAGGTCCAACATTGAAGTAGCACCTCCAGGCGTTCTCGGAGCATAAAATACACTTTTCATTTCTCAACCACCTATTACACTTTTGAAGGCCCTGGAGCACCAGCACAATGGAAAAGCCCACTAAATGACCCCATTTTGGAAAGCAAACACCCCAACGTATAATCTATGAGGCATAATGAGTCTTTTGAACATGTCATTTTTTTCCGGAATCTTTCGGAAAATGTGGAAAAAAAATGAAAACGCATTTTTTTTACACAAAGTTGTCAATTTATAAGATATTTCCAACACATAGCATGTACATAGCAAAAATGACACCCCAAAATACATTCTGCTACTCCTCCTGAGTATGGCGATACCACATGTGTGAGACTTTTTTACAGCCAGGCCACATACAGAAGTCCAACATTGAAGTAGCACCTCCAGGCGTTCTCGGAGCATAAAATACACTTTTCATTTCTCAACCACCTATTACACTTTTGAAGGCCCTGGAGCACCAGCACAATGAAAAAGCCCACTAAATGACCCCATTTTGGAAAGCAAACACCCCAACGTATAATCTATGAGGCATAATGAGTCTTTTGAACATGTCATTTTTTTCCAGAATCTTTCGGAAAATGTGGAAAAAAAATGAAAACGCATTTTTTTTACACAAAGTTGTCCATTTATAAGATATTTCCAACACATAGCATGTACATAGCAAAAATGACACCCCAAAATACATTCTGCTACTCCTCCTGAGTATGGCGATACCACATGTGTGAGACTTTTTTACAGCCAGGCCACATACAGAAGTCCAACATTGAAGTAGCACCTCCAGGCGTTCTCGGAGCATAAAATACACTTTTCATTTCTCAACCACCTATTACACTTTTGAAGGCCCTGGAGCACCAGCACAATGAAAAAGCCCACTAAATGACCCCATTTTGGAAAGCAAACACCCCAACGTATAATCTATGAGGCATAATGAGTCTTTTGAACATGTCATTTTTTTCCAGAATCTTTCGGAAAATGTGGAAGAAAAATGAAAACGCATTTTTTTTACACAAAGTTGTCCATTTATAAGATATTTCCAACACATAGCATGTACATAGCAAAAATGACCCCCCAAAATACATTCTGCTACTCCTCCTGAGTATGGCGATACCACATGTGTGAGACTTTTTTACAGCCAGGCCACATACAGAGGTCCAACATTGAAGTAGCACCTCCAGGCGTTCTCGGAGCATAAAATACACTTTTCATTTCTCAACCACCTATTACACTTTTGAAGGCCCTGGAGCACCAGCACAATGAAAAAGCCCACTAAATGACCCCATTTTGGAAAGCAAACACCCCAACGTATATTCTATGAGGCATAATGAGTCTTTTGAACATGTCATTTTTTTCCAGAATCTTTCGGAAAATGTGGAAAAAAAATGAAAACGCATTTTTTTTACACAAAGTTGTCCATTTATAAGATATTTCCAACACATAGCATGTACATAGCAAAAATGACACCCCAAAATACATTCTGCTACTCCTCCTGAGTATGGCGATACCACATGTGTGAGACTTTTTTTACAGCCAGGCCACATACAGAGGTCCAACATTGAAGTAGCACCTCCAGGCGTTCTCGGAGCATAAAATACACTTTTCATTTCTCAACCACCTATTACACTTTTAAAGGCCCTGGAGCACCAGCACAATGAAAAAGCCCACTAAATGACCCCATTTTGGAAAGCAAACACCCCAACGTATATTCTATGAGGCATAATGAGTCTTTTGAACATGTCATTTTTTTCCAGAATCTTTCGGAAAATGTGGAAAAAAAATGAAAACGCATTTTTTTTACACAAAGTTGTCCATTTATAAGATATTTCCAACACATAGCATGTACATAGCAAAAATGACACCCCAAAATACATTCTGCTACTCCTCCTGAGTATGGCGATACCACATGTGTGAGACTTTTTTACAGCCAGGCCACATACAGAGGTCCAACATTGAAGTAGCACCTCCAGGCGTTCTCGGAGCATAAAATACACTTTTCATTTCTCAACCACCTATTACACTTTTGAAGGCCCTGGAGCACCAGCACAATGAAAAAGCCCACTAAATGACCCCATTTTGGAAAGCAAACACCCCAACGTATATTCTATGAGGCATAATGAGTCTTTTGAACATGTCATTTTTTTCCAGAATCTTTCGGAAAATGTGGAAAAAAAATGAAAACGCATTTTTTTTACACAAAGTTGTCCATTTATAAGATATTTCCAACACATAGCATGTACATAGCAAAAATGACACCCCAAAATACATTCTGCTACTCCTCCTGAGTATGGCGATACCACATGTGTGAGACTTTTACGCAGTCAGGTCACATACAGAGGCCCAACATGCAAAGACACATAGCATGCACATACCATGAATTACCATGAATTACACCCCATAATACATTCTGCTGAGCAAAGGGTAAACAAAAGCTTACCTGTAGTTTTAGAAGCGCAGTTGTCCACAGGAGTTGAGTCCAGGCAGCAGGCAGGGACTTGATCAGCAACAGTGCATGCAATTCTCCAGGCAAGGATACCAGTCCAGTGTCAGTGCATGCGGCAGGCAGAGGCATGATGGCAGTAAGTCCTGCAGGCAGAAGTAGGGCCTCTGTCGGGATAGAATGGGGACAGGGGTAGAGGCTTCTCCCACCCAAATCGCTTTGAAGCCTCCGGGATCCAGACCCTAATCTGAGAAGAAGAAAAACAAAAAAAATTGTTTTCTTCATCCAGAAAAACATTTCTGGTCCCCTCACATATGCGAGACCCCTGTGGTATGAATCCCACTACTTCCAGAGGCAGGCAAAAATCGTGGTCAAACAGTCCAGGGTCAGTTCCAGAGCAGGCAGAGGTAGGTACAAAATCGGCAGGCAAAGGCGTGGTCAAATAACAGTCCAGGGTCAGTTCCAGATCAGGCAGAGGTATGAACAGAATCAGCAGGCAGAAGCATGGTCAAAAAACAGGCCAGGGTCAGTTCCGGAGCAGGCAGACATAGGTACAAAATCAGCAGGCAAAGGCGTCGTTGTATAACAGTCCAGGGTCATTTCAGGAGTATACAGTGGCATAAGGGGTGAAAGCGGAGGACTACGTTTACCATACTAATAATTTAGACAAGTATGGTAACGGCGGAAACAGTCGTCTACACAGAGGCCTGGTTGGGAAGGACACTGGGGACAGTAATAGCGGGTGTCTTTTCGAATTCCTGCCTTGGTACACACCCTACATTTTTTCTGCCGTTTTTGGTCTCTTTGTGTGGGAGGGATTTTACTTGGAAAATGGCGTTCAGACAGTCTGCTTATTACGTCAGATCTAATGTTTTCTGGTGGGCCGTTTGGAAATATGAGGGTTGTGAAGATTTCCTCCAGGTAATAAAGGAAGGGTTGGGGGCTTTCGGTGGATTTGCGGTATAAAATGTAGGAATTGTATATGGCCAAATGAAAAATATAAATTGCTACTTTTTTGTACCAATGATAGGTACGTCTTGTGGGTAGATAGGGTTCCATCATTTGGTCGTTGAAATCCACTCCCCCCATGAATAAGTTGTACTCATGTACACATGTTGGCTTTCGGACTGGGCCATTCCTTCGTCGGGATTCCACATAGTTGTCATTGTGGATCGAAGACAACATGTACACATCTCTTCTGTCCCTCCACTTCACAGCCAGAACTTCCTCATTTCTCAGACTCGCCGTCTCCCCTCTTCTCAGCTTGGTGTTTACTAGCCTTTGAGGAAAGCCTTTCCGGTTTTTTCGGACCGTGCCACATGCAGGAGTCTTCTTTCTGTGAAGGTTTCGGAACAGGGGCAAACTGGTGTAGAAATTGTCTACGTACAGGTGGTAGCCTTTTTCAAGGAGGGGGTAAATGAGGTCCCAAACGACTTTCCCGCTTGATCCCATGTAGTCCGGACATTCAGGGGGATGCAGCTGGGTGTCCTTCCCTTCGTACACCCTGAAGGCATAGGTGTACCCTGTGGCTCGGTCACATAGTTTGTAAAGCTTCACCCCATAGCGGGCCCGTTTGCTGGGAATGAATTGTTTGATGCCCAGCCTGCCAGTAAATTTCACAAGGGACTCATCCACACATATATTTTGGTCTGGGGTAAATAATTGAGGGAATATTTCTGAAAAATAATTTAGAAGTGGCCGAATTTTGAACAGCTTGTCAAATGCTGGGGAATTTCGGGGAGGGCACTGGGTATTGTCATTGAAATGTAGGAACCTCATGATCATCAGATACCTGGCCCTGGGCATTACTGCAGAGTAGATGGGCATATGGTAGATTGGTTTGGTTGACCAATATGCTTGCAGTTCGTTTTTTTTATTGAGTCCCATGTTGAGGGTGAGGCCTAAAAATATCTTGAACTCCTCCACCGTTAGGTCTCTCCACTCAAAGGGACGGGAATAAAAAGATGTGGGGTTACTCTGGATAAATTGATGTGCATACAGGTTGCACTGGGCCACAATGGACGTCAGCAGGTCCTCCGTAAAAATTAAACGGAAGTAGTCAATTGGGGCAAAGTTCTCAGTGTTGACCTGGACTCCTGGCTGGGCAGTGAAAGGGGGGATGATGGCTTCTCCTGAGTTGGGAGGAAGCCACAGGGGGTTCAGAAGGGCATAGGGAAGGCTGGCGTTGGTCCTAACCCTTTGGGGGCGAGGTGACACCCCACTTGAGCTTGGCTTTTCTTGCCGAGGCACTGTGGTGCTGGTGGATGGCACTGCGGAGCTGGTGGATGGCACTGCGGAGCTGGTGGATGGCACTGCGAAGCTGGTGGATGGCACCGCGGAGCTGGTGGATGGCACTGCCTCCTCCTCACCAGAACGCCTTCGTTTGGCAGGCGGGCAGTATTCCTCCTCGTCGGAGTCGGTCTGCGTCCCGCTGCTAATGACCGGCTCGTAATTTACTTCGGAGTCAGACTCTGACTCCGAAGATTCCGAAGCAGAAAGCTCCCTGTCCATGTCCTCACTGATTATATTGAAGGCCTCCTCAGCTGAGAAAATTTTTTTTGCCATCGTTGGTGACACTGATGGGCACGGTGACACTGATGAGCACTGGGCGGCACTGATGGGCAGACTGGTGGGCACTGGGCACACTTATGAGCACTGGGCGGCACTGATGAGCACTGGGCGGCACTGATGAGCACTGGACGGCACTGATGAGCACTGGGCGGCACTGATGAGCACTGGGCGGCACTGATGGGCACACTGGTGGGCACTGGGCACACTTATGAGCACTGGGCGGCACTGATGAGCACTGGGCGGCACTGATGAGCACTGGACGGCACTGATGAGCACTGGGCGGCACTGATGAGCACTGGGCGGCACTGATGAGCACTGGGCGGCACTGATGAGCACTGGGCGGCACTGATGGGCACACTGGTGGGCACTGGGCACACTTATGAGCACTGGGCGGCACTGATGAGCACTGGACGGCACTGATGAGCACTGGGCGGCACTGATGAGCACTGGGCGGCACTGATGAGCACTGGGCTGCACTGATGGGCACACTGGTGGGCACTGGGCACACTTATGAGCACTGGGCGGCACTGATGAGCACTGGACGGCACTGATGAGCACTGGGCGGCACTGATGAGCACTGGACGGCACTGATGAGCACTGGGCGGCACTGATGAGCACTGGGCGGCACTGATGAGCACTGGACGGCACTGATGAGCACTGGGCGGGCACTGATGGGCACACTGGTGGGCACTGGGCGGCACTGATGAGCACTGGGCGGCACTGATGAGCACTGGGCAGGCACTGATGGGCACAGGTGGGCACATTGGTGGGCACTGGTGGGCACACTGGTGGGCACACTGGTGGGCACTGATGAGACTGGGCATACTGATGGCACACTGGTGGGAACACTGGTGGGCACACTGGTGGGCACACTGGTGGGCACTGGTGGGCACTGGTGATCACTGGTGGGCAATGGTGGGCACTTTTTTTTCACTTACGATCTCTCCTCTCCTCACACTGCAGTCTGTGTGTGAGGAGGGAGAGCTGGCAATGAGTGATGATCTCAAATGTTTACATTTGAGATCATCTCTCATTGGATGCCTCGATCGTGACGAATGGCCGCTGTGATTGGCCATTCGTCACGATCTGTGATTGGCTGTGTCCAAGGGACACGGCCAACACAGATTATCCCCGGTGCGCGCTCGCGGGAGCGCGCGGGGAGTCTGTTACTACCGAGGCAATGACAGATGATCTCATATGTTTACATATGAGATCATCTCTCATTGGATGCCTCGATCGTGACGAATGGCCGCTGTGATTGGCCATTCGTCTCGATCTGTGATTGGCTGTGTCCAAGGGACACGGCCAACACAGCTTCTGCCCGATGCGCGCTCGCGGGAGCGCGCGGCGGGCGTGTTTATGGGAGGCCGTTTAAAAACGGCCTCCCGAAAATTCAAGTCCGCGCTGCAGCCGTATATAGGCTGTAGCGCGGATGTGAGAAGGTTAAGGAGTATCTGGATGAGAACTTGGCAAAAGGATTCATCCGACCTTCTACTTCCTCCACTGCTGCTGGGCTCTTCTTCGTCCGCAATAAGGACTCTAGCCTTAGGCCTATCATTGATTTCAGACAATTAAATGCCATCACAATAAAGGATCGTTATCCTTTACCCCTTATTCCTGAACTTATCGAACAGGTGCGTGGGGCTTCTTTCTTTTCAAAATTGGACCTAAAAGGGGCATACAATTTAATTTGAATCCGTAAAGGGGATGAATGGAAGACTGCATTCAGAACCAGATATGGACTGTTTGAGTACCTTGTAATGCCATTTGGGCTATGCAATGCTCCCGCAGCCTTCCAACGGTTTATAAATGAGATATTCCGAGACTTGCTTGATGTTTGTGTGGTAGTATATTTGGACGATATACTTATCTATTCTCATTCCTTACCTGAACACATAAAACATGTGAGACTTGTGTTGTCAAGACTACTTGCACATAACTTATATGTTAAATCAAAGAAATGTTTGTTTCATAAAGAGGAAGTACTATTCCTAGGGTATATTATATCTAAAAGTGGAATCAAAATGGACATGAGCAAAATATCCTGCATTCTGGATTGGCCTGTGCCAACCACTCGCAAAGCATTACAAAGGTTCCTAGGATTCTCTAATTACTATAGGAAATTCATTAAGAACTTCTCTGCGATTGTGAAACCTCTCACACAACTTACAAGCATGAAGAAACCATTTAATTGGTCAAAAGAAGCAAATGGAGCATTCTCTCTGCTGAAATCAAGCTTTACTACTGCCCCCATACTATGCCATCCAGACCCATCCCTTCAATACATCTTGGAGGTAGATGCATCTAATATGGCAGTAGGAGCAGTTCTCTCACAACGACCAACAAACACCTCACCTCTTCACCCAGTTGCTTTCTTTTCAAAGTCATTAAGTAGTCCCGAGGTGAACTACCTAGTAGGTGAGAAAGAGTTATTAGCAATAAAACTGGCGTTAGAGAATTGGTGACATCTACTTGAGGGCACTCAATTGCCAATTCTGATATATACTGATCACAAAAACCTTCAATACCTTCAGACTAATAGAACTCTTTCCCACCGGCAGGTACGGTGGTCGTTATTCTTTCTGAGATTTAATTTTTTAGTGACTTACACGCCCGCAGACAAAAATAAAAAAGCGGATGCACTCTCACGACTAGCCGAGAAAGATTGTACTGAGGTTCCCTCAGTTCCTATAATACCACTTGAACGTATTATCGGAGTCGTTCGCTCCCTGAAGGAGGAGATTTTGCACAGCATAGGATTGGATTCACCTCCACCACAACTAACTACTGACGCAGAAGGCTTCCTCTACTACAACGATAAATTATACATACCCCCTACTATGCGAACCAAGATCTTAGAATTGTCGCATGATGTACCTATGGCAGGACATATGGGTATGACTAAAACTCTCAGTCTACTCACTAGGCAATTTTGGTGGCCAGACATGAAGACAACCGTAAAAAAGTTTGTTTCATCTTGTGATATCTGTGCAAGGTCTAAAATTGACAACACGAAACCATCGGGGTTACTTTGTAGTTTACCGATACCCCAGGTTCCGTGGGAAGTGGTATCCTTAGACTTCATAGTGGAACTACCACCTTCCAAAGGATTCAACACCATCTTGGTGTCAGTGGACCATCTGACCAAGATGGCACATTTCACTCCTATCCGAAAACTACCTTCATCCAAACAAACAGCGGAATTACTTGTGAAACATGTCTTTAAGTTACATGGTATTTCAAAAACACTACTGTCTGACCGTGGTTCACAATTCATCTCAAAGTTTTGGCTAGCTCTATGTCAGATACTGCTAATAGAGCGTAACCTTACTTCTCCCTACCACCCTCAGACCAACGGACAGACAGAGAGAGTTAACCAGTGCATTGAACAGTACCTGCGTTGCTATACTTCGTATCTACAGGACGATTGGGCAGATCTCCTCCCGCTGGCGGAATTCGCCTATAACAACGCTACTCATAGCACTACTAAGCAAAGTCCGTTTTACCTGAATTATGGGTTTCATCCCACACTCCTTCCTCCACGTATCTTGCCATCAAGTAATCCAGTGGCATCTGATTATCTTGCCCAGATAAAGGATTCTCTGGGATTACTCAACAATACCATATCCCATGCTCATAGCCAACAAAAAAAGTACTACGACCTCCGTAGGAAACCCTCTCCCCAATATGCCATTGGGGATCTTGTTTGGCTTTCTACAAAAAATATGAGACTAAAAATCCCTAGTAAAAAACTTGGACCTCTATTTCTGGGACCTTTTCCAATAGAGAAGCTTATTGGAAAAGCTGCAGTACAACTCACATTGCCAGTAGACCTCAAGATACATCCTGTCTTCCATGTGTCTCTACTGAAGCCCCATGTTCCTAACCAAGGAATAAGGCCTACTATCTCACCTCCACCTCCTGTACAAGTGGAAGGCGGAGAAGAATTTGAGATAAAAGAAATTTTGGATTCCCGTTTCAATAGAAGAAGACTATGGGCCCCAAGATGACACCAGCTGGATACCTCCGATATACATGCCCCTAGACTGATTCGCAATTTCCACTCGAAATATCCGGAAAAACCAGTTCTAGAGGCCTTCCGGAGCCGGCCTTAAGGGGGGGGTACTGTAATGTTCTGGTACCTCTGGTACCCTTGTCTCCATATTTCTCCTTTCCTAATTGCGTCCCATCTTGTGTAACAAGGGACGCATATACCTTTAAGACCGGATGACATCATTGCCGAGCGCCGCTATGAGCGGCTATTTCAATCGCCGGTTTGCTCTCACTCATCGCTCATTCAACCGCCATGGTTGGAGCGTCCCGCTGTCTGAAGTCAGCATACCAGTTCGACACGTTCCTGTATCTCGCTACCTGAACCTGTTTTCGGATCCTGTGTCTCGCCACCCGATCACCCCTGGCATGCTGTCTTCACCTTCACCGCATGTTCACCGCACCTACTCCTGTGAAGTCGGAGCTGCTGACATTCTCCCTTGCTGAACTGAAGCCGGAAACCTCGCTGGTGATCCGTATCTCGCTACGGGATCACCCCTCTCCAATGGACACTGTTACTCCTAAACCTATCTAAGTGATAAGTACCCCGCAGGGGATTCTTACTAACCAATCTCCTACTGTCATCTACTGCAATTACCAAGACTATCTGTATCTATCTATTCACTATCATCTGCATAAGACTGTTAGCTCTTGGGACTACCTTCAACTATCCTTGCACTAGGTTACTCTGTCTAAGTATACTCCATCTGTGTCCTCTTACCATCTGCACTATACTTGACATCAGAACCTATCTGCTTTACCATCACCTGCAACTCTCCTAATACTACTTCTAGTGCTCACCATACAATAGCCTGTCTCTCATCTATATATCCTCATATATTCTATCCCTCCATTAACATCTATTAATATATATATGGTATATAACAGGCTGTACACGGTGATGAAGTCCTGAGAGTTGGATATGTTTGTTCAACAGATTCTCTACAAGGCTACTGAGTGTAATAATTCTGCAGCTGTAAATCCATCCACTAACAAAAACGCATGAACGTTACACTAGGCAGCAATTTAATATTTTTTCCCTAAATGGGTGTTTATTGAAAAGCGGAATAGAACAACAGTATACAACGGGTGTATTTCACAGTAACATATGCAGACTAGGCCGCAATTTAATTTTTTTCCCTAAATGGGTGTTTATTGAATAGCGCAATAAAACAACAGTATACAAGGGGTGTATCTCACAGTAACATATGCAGACTAGGCCGCAATTTAAT
This sequence comes from Pelophylax lessonae, assembly GCF_965119305.1. NCBI lineage: Eukaryota > Metazoa > Chordata > Amphibia > Anura > Ranidae > Pelophylax > Pelophylax lessonae. The sequence continues at coordinate 585,671,220 of NC_138770.1, forward strand.
TTTTTTTCCCTAAATGGGTTTTTATTGAAAAGCGGAATAGAACAACAGTATCCAATGGGTGTATCTCACAGTAACGTATGAATGAATTTTTTTCTTTTTCCCTTTAATTGGTGATTTTTGAAGAGCAGATTAGAACACAGCAGTGTCTAAAGGCTTTATCTTACAGTAACATATAAAGGAAAAAATGGAAAAAAAAAATGTTCCCTTTAAATTGGTGATTTTTGAATAGCAGATTAGAACAGCAGTGTCTAAATGCTGTATGTCACAGTAAAATAGGACGGAAAAAAACATTTTTTTTTTAAAATCCAGATTAAGCAAACACATATGCACTGAGCTTGCATTGCATGGCCGCTACACGCCGCCCACCGCCCACCTTGGATACTGTTATTGTTCTATTCCGCTATTGAATAAAAACCCATTTAAATGAAAAACTGAAAAATAATGATTTTTCCCTAAAAACTGAAAAATAATTATTTTCCCCTTAAATTGGTGCTTTTTGAATAGCAGATTAGAACAGCAGTGTCTAAACGCTGTATGTCACAGTAAAGTATGAATGAAAAACATAAAAATAGTTATTTTCCCCTTAAATTGGTGCTTTTGAATAGCAGATTAGAACAGCAGTGTCTAAACACTGTATGTCAAAGTAAAATATGAAGGAAAAACATTTTTATTTTTTTAAATCCAGATCAAGCAGACACATATGCACTGAGCTTGCATTACATGGCCGCTGCATGCCGCACGCCGCCAACCTAACACTGATAAAAGTTTTTTTTTTTCTCCCTCCTCCTCACTGGGCTCAGGTCAGGGTAAAAAGATTGGGCACTGCACCCCCACACAATAAAATCAATGTAGATTGCTGTCTGATTAAAGAAGATTCTTCCTATTCTTTCCCTGAAATCAATCTCCAGCCTGCCCCTACAATAATCTCTTATCTCTCCCTCAGCAGCATCAGGAACCTCTCCCTACAGTAATTAGAGCAGAGTGACGTGCGGCGATACGTGACTCCAGCTTATATAGAGGCTGAGTCACATGCTGCACTGGCCAATCACAGCCATGCCATTAGTAGGCATGGCTGTGATGGCTTCTAAGGACACACTAGTTAAACGTTTGTTGATTGGCTGCCCTGCAGCTGTTGAAACTGCGCCATTAAAACCGCGCCAAAACATGAAATAAATTACCGAGCAACGGACTGTATCCCGAACATACAGTGAAATGTTCGGGTCCGTGTCCGGGTACCGAACACCCAAAAGTCCGGTACGATCCCGAACAATACAGTCCGTGTTCGCTCAACCCCACATATAAGGACTTCTGACGTTGCTGATCTGTATACTTGTGTCTAGTCCATAATTCATAAAACATAATGAAACCAATGGTTCAGCATAACAGCCAGGTAACTACTAGCATTATGTCAACAATGGCACCTCTTATATTTCTCCCATGAAATGTTTGCCCTTACTAAGAGCCACATTTTTATGACTGGAGTCTGTAGGTATACAACCTTAGATGTCCTAACTATAAGACCTTTGCTAGTGTTGATGATCCTGGTCCTACCCTGGATTACAATATTGTGATAATGTGTAAATAAATATGTGCCCCATAATTACACAGGAAAAGAATGCAGTTTTGCTTCTGGGGCTAACAGTAAATGTGACCCATATTCAACCAAAGACAAAAGGCCACAACTCTAAAATAAGAAAACATCTTAACTCCTCAAAGTTACCCCAGCACTACTGCCATTAAAGCAGCTCTGCCAGGTATGCCCTTTCCTTCAAACACACTTATAAACACTACATAAGAGATTTGAAGCATCAGACTTTCTTTCAACGTGCCATTTGATATTTTCCTGCAACTGTTAAATTGTTAGCAACAAACCTCTTCTCCTCTGTCTGACATTTTTTTGCGCTCAAAGTCAGACACCTCATCAATTGGTGTGGATGCTTTTTATGAGCCTTGGTGGAGAAGCTGCAGAGGTTTCAAAGGCATAACACCTGCAGATTGCCACCTCTGCATATAAGTAGGATGTGGGAATAGCAATCCGAAAAAAAAAATGTCACCCATAGCCCCCAGGTCTAGTAAAGAGAGTAATCATACACAAACATTACACACAACCATTTTTCTGTGAGCTGTTGACATTTTTCAGAATCAGATTCAACGTGGTGGTAATGCAGGTAGAATGAGGCGGTTTTGTGTTTGAAATTAGAAGTATATGTCTTTACGTGGAATTCCAACTTACACCTAACTAGCCTTAAAACTGCCCTCTCCCCCTCCCAACACCTATGCTAACTAACCTGTGTAAGAAAGATGTGTATACTTACATATTTTCAGGTTGCTCTGGTCTTGTCCCTTAGTCCAGCTTCATTATTTCAGCCAGCCTGGCTTCAGGAGGAAAGGAGGGACCGCCAACAACAGATTGGCCATTGAAGCATATGGGTGACTATATGGGTCACCACTCCAGGCTTGACTAGCCATTGTCAGAGTGCTCTCTTCTCTCTCCTGCTGGCTGACACAGGGGAGATTATGCAACTGGATGGGAGCTGCGTGAAAATATACATCTTTCTTACACAGGTCTGTGTAGAGGTGTTAGGAGGAGAGAGGGGACAATTTTAAGGCTAGTTAGGTATAAACTGGAATTCCACTTTAACATTTTTTGCTCTCACACTGTCAGGGAAATGCCCCTTGCAGTTTGATTGACTATATTGGACGATTATGGATTTTGTACAGTGAAGGCGACATAGATGGGAATTTGAAAAAAAATCATGGACTTTATAGACACGTATGTAAAAATTAGCTAATTTATTTATCTACATTAAAATAGTTTGTGTACAATATAACAATTAGATAAAGAAGTTTCCCTATTAAAAAATGTTACAGGCATACGCCACTTTACATACACTCGCAAGTACAGACTCATTGGCGTCTATGGCAAATCTTGGTCAGCTTGACATGGCACTGCTCCCAGTTTTTAACATTAGCATCTATGGGAAATCTTGGTCAGCTTGACATGGCACTGCTCCTGAACCATAAGTGACAGGGACACCAAACTTAGGGAGCACTGAGAGAGGACCCAGGACTACAACATATTTAATTTTGGGGTTGAGCAACTTGCCTACATAATGTACTATGTCATATTCCTGGGTCCCCTTAACGTGCTCCCCAAGTTCAGTGTCCCTTGGTCATTTCAAGCTGACCAAAATTTCCTATAGACGCCAATGGTAAATTGTAAAAACCCAGAGCAGTGCCTTGTCAACCTGACGAAGATTTGCCATAGAGCTAGTGTATTTACATGCATTGAGAAGTGAAAAAGGTATTGCTTCACTTTAAGTACATTTTCATTTTACATACATGCTCTGGTCCCTTTCTGTACTTAAACATGGGGTATGCCTGTAATAAGTTGCGGAGAAAGTGTAAGTTCCCCGTGAAGGGTAATATGTTGTAAATATACTCAGTGTATTTCTATGCAAAATACAATGAGGTTGATTTACTAAAGGCAAATCCACTGTGCATTGCAAGTGCACTTGGAAGTGCAGTCGCTGTAGATCTGAGGGGGACATGCAAGGAAAATAAACAGCATTTTTGCTTGCACATGATTGGATAATAGAAATCAGTAGAGTTTCCCCTCATTTCAGATCTTCCCCTCAGATCTACAGAGACTGCACTTCCAAGTGTTATTGCACCTACAAGTGCACTTGCATTGCTCAGTGGATTTACCTTTAGTAAATCAACCCTAGAGTCTAGCTAAGGCAAGGGTTTGTGATATTTATGTGGAATTCTACTAAACGTTCCTTAGCAGCCAGTAATCTCTTTTTTGTGTATTATATGCTATGTGTAACTCTAGGTAAAATCTTTATATTTTAGTTTTGACCAGAGTGGGAAAAGGTTAGGTCCTCTGTCAAGATTTTATTGCTGTCTGTGTGCCCATTGGGAAGAATCATCCCTCTATTTGTACTAATGACCATTTTCAGCGATGAAGTGAAGCAAAATCCAGTTTAGGAGATGTCCCCAGAACAAAAAGGTAATGGTGACACCTGTTTGGGTGGCAACTGTCTAAGAGAGTAAAGTACATAGAAATGTCCTCAATTGTGCGCAGTCAGGAAAAATAAACTGGCTGGGGTTTTAACTCTCCCATACACTATCCAAATCTAAAAATCTATACATACGCTTTAACAGAAAATGTGGTTCAGAACAGAAATATAGAAACATTATGGAAAAGGTAGATCATTTTGTAATTTTTCATTCTTGATTGTGTGCACTTCGCAGGAAAACAATGATTCCAATTTTTTATATCGTAGTGAATTCATGGCAACTGACTAATAAACTTTTAAAAAGTTCTAAAGTCAATCACATTGATTCAAAAAACTTCCCACTAAAAGACAGGGAAAGGTGATTATGAAGATGCTAATTGAGTTAATTACTACTTCATATAATCCAAAACAGATTTCCAGAACCCTAGAGCAAATGAGAAAGAACACATTCCATGTCTGCTATAAGAACAAAGTGAATATTTTATTAAGGCAGCCTGTCCTTGAGAATTAGAGCCTGGTGCTTGTGTGGTATGCTTTCGGTTTAGTTTGGGATTTTGTCCCCACGCATACAGCCAGATTGTGTGAGCATAGTACTAAATAAACAGAATGAAGGCCTCAAAATAGTATTTTAAGATTTCAGATAGTGTCATGGCATATTTTCACAGTAAAGCTGGCTTGCCCATGGCCTTGATGTCACAAAAGATAGTATCAATAGATAAAAATGTCTTTACACCACATTCATCATGGGCTGACCATGACAACTTGTTAAAGATGCAGATGGCATGTTTTACAAATACTTACATATATATATATATATATATATATATATATATATATATATATATATATATATATATACAGAGAAAGAGAGAGGGAGAAATAAAGAGAAAGGGAGGGAGAGAAAAAGTGGGTGAGGGAGAGAGGGAAAAGGAAAATTATCTATCTATCTATCTATCTATCTATCTATCTATCTATCTATCTATCTATCTATCTATCTATCTATCTATCTATCTCTATTCACATTATATAGCCACTTATAAATCTGTGAAGGTGTACCTGTTATCATTACTAATGAAATAACTCTGCAGGGTTTTACAAAAAATAGGATTCATGGGGATTTTACACTTATATTGTATTTGATTTGAGCAAGTGCCCACTAAAACCATCTACTAATAAGTACAGTGCCTTGCGAAAGTATTCGGCCCCCTTGAACTTTGCAACCTTTTGCCACATTTCAGGCTTCAAACATAAAGATATAAAACTGTAATTTTTTGTGAAGAATCAACAACAAGTGGGACACAATCATGAAGTGGAACGAAATTTATTGGATATTTCAAACTTTTTAACAAATAAAAAACTGAAAAATTGGATGTGCAAAATTATTCAGCCCCCTTAAGTTAATACTTTGTAGCGCCACCTTATGCTGCGATTACAGCTGTAAGTCGCTTGGGGTATGTCTCTATCAGTTTTGCACATCGAGAGACTGAAATTTTTGCCCATTCCTCCTTGCAAAACAGCTCGAGCTCAGTGAGGTTGGATGGAGAGCGTTTGTGAACAGCAGTTTTCAGTTCTTTCCACAGATTCTCGATTGGATTCAGGTCTGGACTTTGACTTGGCCATTCTAACACCTGGATTTGTTTATTTGTGAACCATTCCATTGTAGATTTTGCTTTATGTTTTGGATCATTGTCTTGTTGGAAGACAAATCTCCATCCCAGTCTCAGGTCTTTTGCAGACTCCATCAGGTTTTCTTCCAGAATGGTCCTGTATTTGGCTCCATCCATCTTCCCATCAATTTTAACCATCTTCCCTGTCCCTGCTGAAGAAAAGCAGGCCCAAACCATGATGCTGCCACCACCATGTTTGACAGTGGGGATGGTGTGTTCACGGTGATGAGCTGTGTTGCTTTTACGCCAAACATAATGTTTTGCATTGTTGCCAAAAAGTTTGATTTTGGTTTCATCTGACCAGAGCACCTTCTTCCACATGTTTGGTGTGTCTCCCAGGTGGCTTGCGGCAAACTTTAAAGGACACTTTTTATGGATATCTTTAAGAAATGGCTTTCTTCTTGCCACTCTTCCAAAAAGGCCAGATTTGTGCAGTATACGACTGATTGTTGTCCTATGGACAGAGTCTCCCACCTCAGCTGTAGATCTATGCAGTTCATCCAGAGTGATCATGGGCCTCTTGGCTGCATCTCTGATCAGTCTTCTCCTTGTATGAGCTGAAATTTTAGAGGGACGGCCAGGTCTTCATAGATTTGCAGTGGTCTGATACTCCTTCCATTTCAATATTATCGCTTGCACAGTGCTCCTTAGGATGTTTAAAGCTTGGGAAATCTTTTTGTATCCAAATCCGGCTTTAAACTTCTCCACAACAGAATCTCGGACCAGCCTGGTGTGTTCCTTGTTATTCATGATGCTCTCTGCGCTTTAAACGGACCTCTGACTATCACAGTGCAGGTGCATTTATACGGAGACTTGATTACACACAGGTGGATTCTATTTATCATCATTAGTCATTTAGATCAACATTGGATCATTCAGAGTTCCTCACTGAACTTCTGGAGAGAGTTTGCTGCACTGAAAGTAAAGGGGCTGAATAATTTTGCACGCCCAATTTTTCAGTTTTTTATTTGTTAAAAAAGTTTGAAATATCCAATAAATGTCGTTCCACTTCATGATTGTGTTCCACTTGTTGTTGATTCTTCAAAAAATTACAGTTTATATCTTTATGTTTGAAGCCTGAAATGTGGCACAAGGTCGAAAAGTTCAAGGGGGCCAAATACTTTTGCAATGCACTGTATACAGCAGGGATAAAATAGCTTATATGTAGCTGGTAGGTTACAAACTTTGTTTTACCCCATGGGCAGGAAATTCTGTGGAGAGCTAGGGTGGTAGTGTCAATGTGGACAAATGTTGAAGCAAGTTTTGTGAGCGAAATTCTCATCTTAGACAGCTTTTACCAGAAAAGTTGTCCTCACTGGATGTTTTAACCTCACTGCTTCGATTACCCCTTATCTAATGAGTTATTAATTATATCATCAGGAAATCTTCTCATCTTTATCTATGTCTTCACTGAAAGGCTGGAAGGACTTCTGGCTGGACATTTGGTGAAGACAATGATGATTTACACTCACCGGCCACTTTTTTAGGTACATCTTGCTAGTATCGGGTTGGACCCCATTTTGCTTTCAGAATTGCCTTAATTCTTCGTGGCGTAGATTCAACAAGGTGTTGGAAACATTCTTCAGAGATTTTGGTCCATATTGACATGATAGCATCGCACAGTTGCTGCAAATTTGTCGGCTGCAGATCCATGATGGGAATCTCCCATTTCGCCACATCCCAAAGGTGCATTTTTGGATTGAAATCTGGTGAGTGTGGAGGCCATTGGAGTACAGTGACCTCATTGTCATGTTCAAGAAATTAGATGATTTGAGCTTTGTGACATGGTGCATTATCCTGCTGGAAGGAGCCATCAGAAAATGGGTACACTGTAGTCTTAAAGGGATGGACATGGTCAGCAACAATTCTCAAGTAGGCCTTGGGATTTACAAGGCAGGACAGGTCCATGCTTTCATGTTGTTTATGTAAAGTTCTGAGCCTACCATATGAATGTCGCAGCTGAAATTGAGACCCATCAGACCAGGCAACGTTTTTCCAATCTTATATTGTCCAGTTTTGGTTAGCCTGTGCGAATTGTAGCCCCAGTTTTCTGTTCTTAGCTAGTGGCACCCAGTGTGGTCTTCTGCTGCTGTAGCCCATCTGTTTTAAGATTCGATGTGTTCTTTGATCAGAGATGGTATTCAGCATACCTTGGTTGTACCGAGTGGTTATTTGAGTTACTGTTGCCTTTCTATCATCTTGAACCAGTCTGCCCATTCTCCTCTGACATCAACAAGGCTTTTTTTCCCACACCACTGCCGCTCACTTTTTCGAAACATTCTCTGTAAACCCTAGAGATGGTTGTGCATAAACATCCCAGGAGATCAACAGTTTTTGAAATGCTCAGAGTAGCCCATCCGGCACCAACAACCATGCCACATTTAAAGTCACTTAAATCCCCTTTCTTCCCTATTCTGATGCTCAGTTTTAACTTTAGCTTAGCTACCTTTTAACTTTAGCTACCATGTGATTGGCTGATTAGCAATTTGTTTTACCACGCAATTGAACAGGTGTACCTAATAAAGTGGCCAGTAAATATATATTGTACTTAGCTCACACCTGGGCATTTTTGATGCTCATTTAGTGCTACTCATATAAGAAGAATGAAAATTGTAACAATAATTATGTTAATGGAAAATGGTGGTGATGATACTGGAGAAATACAAATTGCAAATTCTAGATTTGGGTATATACAATGCAAGGAATTTCAACAGAGTAATCTCAAATATTATATTGTACATATGATTGATATGTTTCCATTAAATTACAGCAATGTTGATCATTTTAATATATTAGTCACAAATCCATGTACACAAAGAAATCTTTTGTTTTAAACTGTTTTTATTCTCCTTCGATGTATTCGGGTTAATAAAACCAGTAGCAGAGTGCAAGAATAATTTCATGCTCTGCTGTACATTTTGTTTGGCACAGATCTACAGTCATAAGAAGCATAACTTTTTTTTTCTACTATTTTGCCAGCCTCAACAGTCTTTGGCACTCTCTGGCTGGGATAAAGACACATTAGACATAGAGGTGATAATTATGATCCTTAAGAAAATCATTGCTGAATGATCCCAGTCCAGGGAAATAAATGCCATGTACAGTTAGTAGTTATTAATTTAAAGTTTATAATTCTACACAGTTATATATGGCAGCATGACCTCCCTATTCCTGGCTGCATTATGACAGTCCTTCTATCATCTTCCTTTTGGAGACAAAGCTACCTTACCCCATGTAAATCTGTCATCCATTCCTGACTCTTACAATGAACCCACAGAAGAAGAAAAGGTTTTCAGTAGCCAAATGAATAAATCTCATCTTCTGAGTCAGTAGTGTGTCTGTCCAATTTACTACATCTTCTTTTAACCCTATTGATGTAGACCTTATTGTCTTTAATTATGTGATTCCGATTGACCTGTTGAAGTCTTACATCCTCAGCACATGATATATGACTTGGTGAGAACACAGGCTAACAGACATTAAAAGCAATAAGGGTACAGACATAATGTAATAATAAATGTTCCTCACACCCTTGACAGTAAAATGCTTAGTGAAACTCAATATTTAGAATTTTAGACGGATAAATGCATGTAGATAAGAAGACTTCAGGTCCACCAGATAAATGCATGGATAAAAAAGTCAAGGGATGGATAGGCAAACAGGCAGGCAAGCAGATAATATACAGAACCATGCAAAGGTTTTAGACAGGTGTAAAAAATGCTTTAACCGGTTGCCGACCACACGCCGCCTTTTTACTGAGGCAGTGTGGCTCTCCTGCGCAAACTGACGTAGACCTACGTCGGTCGCGCACCGGCAGCTAGGGGGCAAGTGCGCGCTAACGATGGCGCTACCGCCCCCACTCGGCAGCCGATGCACGGGTCAGGTGGCTTTCATTGCCGTCTGACACCCACGATCATTCCCTGCTGAAAGAGAAGAACGGTCAGCTGTTGTTCTTCTCCCTGGAATGATCATAGAGCCCCTGTGATCCTTCTATATAGGATCACAGGTCTCTATGATCATTTCACAAGCCACGCCCCCCCCCCCCCCACAGTTAGAATCTCCTAAGCTCACATTTAACCCCTTGATCACCCACAATGTTAATCCCATCCCTGCCAGTGTCATTATTTCAGTAACTGCATATTTTTAGCACTGATTACTGTAGTAATGTCACTGGTCCCCCCCAAAAGTGTCAACAATGTCAGTTAGGGGTCCGATTTGTCCACCGTAATGTTGCAGTCCCACTAAAAATCACAGATCGTCACCATTACTAGTAAAAAAAAAAAACAATAAAAATGACATAAATCTTTCCCCTAGTTAGTAGACGTGATAATCAATCAAAATACACTTATTGCAATTTTTTTTTACCAAAAATATGTAGCAGAAAACAAATTGGCCTAAAATTTTAAAAAATTTTGATTTTTTAGTTTTTTTTTTGAGAATATTATATAGCAGAATGTGAAAAATATTGTTTTTTTTTCTGAATTGTCGCTCTTTTTTTGTTTATAGTGCAAAAAATAAAAATCGCAAAGGTTATCAAATACCACCAAAAGAAAGCTCTATTTGTGGGTAAAAAAGGACATCAATTTTATTTGGGTACAGCGCCGCACGACTCCGCAATTGTCCATTAAATGACACAGTGCCGAATCACAAAATATGGCCTGGTCATTAAGGGGGAAAATCTTCTGGTCCAGAAATGTTTAAATTAGGAAAGCTTTCAGAAATAGAGTGATAATTAATACATTTTTATCAATTTACAAAATGGGAAGTAAATGAACAGAAGAGAAATCCAAATCAAATTAATTTTTGTTGTAATCACCCTTTGCCTTCAAAACATACATTTTTAAATTCTTCTAGGTACACTTGCACACAGTTTTTGAAGAAACTCGGCAGGAAGGTTGTTCCAAACATCTTGGAGAACTAACCACAAATATTCTGTGGATGTAGGCTGCCTCAAATGCTTCTGTCTCTTAATGTAATCCCAGACAGACTTGATGATGTTGAGATCAGGACTCTCTGGGGCCAAACCATAACTTCCAGGACTCCTTGTCTGTGCTGATCACTTGCATCCTCCTCCAAAAAAAAAAAACTCTATAGTGATATATAACTGAGCACGAGCAGACTGGCTCCAAATGCTCTGTCTTATAAGGAGATGTCTTGGGTAGAGATGTCCCGAACTATTCGCCGGCGAACATCGCTTGTTCACATTCTCCTCGGCGGGGCGAACATATGCGATGTTTGGTCCACCCCCTATACATCATCATTGAGCAAACTTTGACCCTGTACCTCACAGTCAGCAGACACATTCCAGCCAATCAGCATACCCCCCCCCAGACCCTCCCACCTCCTATAAAAAAGCAAGGACAGCATCCATCTTAGATTCATTCTGAAGCTGCAGAGTTAGTTAGAGCAGGGAGAGTACTGCTGCTGCTGCTGAATTAATAGGGAAATCATTAGCTAGGCCAGTGTTCTGTGTCCACTCCTGCTGTAAGAACAGCATCCTGACAGCACCCCAAAAGCCCTTTTTAGGGCTGGTATATAAGTCTGCTTTTATTTTTTTTTTCTATATATATATATATATATATATATATATATATATATAAAAGATTCATTTAATTTTTCCTCTGTAATATAATCGCAGTTGCCTGCCAATGAGTGTCAGGTCCACAGACTGTACTGTGCCCACTGCCCACCACTCATTTAGGGTGGCACAGCACCTTGCAGATAAAAAAAGTAATTTCATTTTTTCTCTGTAATATAATTGCAGTTGCCTGCCAGTGAGTGTCAGGCCCACAGACTGCACTGTGCCCACTGCCCACCACTCATATAGGGTGGCACAGAACCTTGCAGATAAAAGATTCATTTAATTTTTCCTCTGTAATATAATTGCAGTTGCCTGCCAGTGAATGTCAGGTCCAAAGACTGTACTGTACCCACTGCCCACCACTCATATAGGGTGACACAGCACCTTGCAGATAAAAAATTAATTTAATTTTTCCTATAAAAAAATATAAAATTCATCCAGAAAAAACAGGAACTGGCTTTTTCATTCGAATTTCAGTAGCGCAGGTTTGGTGATAACCTCTTACCAAATAAATAGGATGATAACATATACCAAAATATATGAATCAGATGTGATAAATAAAAGCATAAAATCATAAATACATAAAAGCATGAAATCACACCAATAGGAGTCCATAAAGTCCATAGGTATAAAGTGCATAGAGCAATGAAAGTACAAACATGAAGGATCACAGGTGCAACTTATGGGGACCACCCTTGCTTGCCATCACCACACAGTGTCGGGAGAAGTATCTGAAATTCAGACTCACTATAAATTTACCAGGAAATCTTCCAGAGGAGTATTTGCAGCACAAATCAGAGATTTGGAGGAAACCTGATTTTACTATATGCTGTTGTTGGCTAGTCCATGAGAGTGGTTAGGCATAGGCGTCTGATGAGTCCGAATTTCAGATACTTCTCCCAGCACTGTGTGGTGGTGGCAAGCAAGGGTGGTCCCCATAAGTTTCACCTGTGATCCTTCATGTTTGCACTTACATTGCTCGATGCACTTTATACCTATGGACTTTATGGACTCCTATTGATGTGATTTCATGCTTTTATGTATTTATGATTTTATGCTTATATTTATCACATCTGATTCATATATTTTGGTATATGTTATCATCCTATTTATTTGGTAAGAGGTTATCACCATCCCTGCGCTACTGAAATTCAAATGAAAAAGCCAGTTCCGTTTTTTTCTGGATGAATTTTATTTTTTATTATATTTACTCATTTAAGTAGCAGCAATTTGTGTTATTTGTGTTATTCTGTCAGGTTTGTGTTACCTGTATTTCCTAAAGCGCAGTGGATTACAACATCGTCTATTAATTTAGTACAAGTAGTGATATTTATGTATTACATTTTTCCTCTGTAATATAATTGCAGTTGCCTGCCAGTGAGTGTCAGGCCCACAGACTGTACTGTGCCCACTGCCCACCACTCATATAGGGTGGCACAGCACCTTGCAGGTAAAAAAGTCATTTGTTTTTTTCTCTGTAATATAATTGCAGTTGCCTGCCAGTGAGTGTCAGGCCCACAGACTGCACTGTGCCCACTGCCCACCACTCATATAGGGTGGCACAGCACCTTGCAGATAAAAAATGTATTTAATTTTACCTCTGTAATATAATTGCAGTTGCCTGCCAGTGAGTGTCAGGCCCCCAGACTGTACTGTGCCCACTGCAAATGGACTGTTTGCGGTTGTTTGTGGTGCGTTAAACGGGGAGTTTGGTCTGTCAGAGTTTGGTCTGTCACTGTGAAGCGGGCGTAACCCTTACACTACCTGATCAATACAACATCATACCTGATCGTATTCACACACTGGATGATTTAAAGCATGTTATTCCAAACAATTTAGGATTGTTAGGTGATTTATGCCCTTTATGGATTAAAACCCGACTCTGCGTCAACTACGTAATTTTCCATGGGAGTTTTGCCATGGATCCCCCTCCAGCATGCCACAGTCCAGGTGTTAGTCCCCTTGAAACAACTTTTCCATCACTATTGTGGCCACTAGTGTGGGTTTTAAAATTCGCCTGCCTATTGAAGTCTATGGCGGTTCGCCCGGTTCGCCCGTTCACGAACATTTGCGGAAGTTCGCGTTCGCCGTTCGCGAACATAAAATTTTATGTTCGCGAGATCTCTAGTCTTGGGGACTGTGCAAGAAGGGGAGGATAAGAGAACACAGGATCAAACAGCCTTTTTACACAATGCAGAGGACTAACCCCTTAGGTCCTACAATGAGTATTACAATCATGCTTTACTGCATATACATATACACACTGATTTTACTGTTGCTAAAGGCAAAACCTTTTCTTTTTTTTTTTAGTTTTTGGTTAGAGTGGAGAGAGACTAGAACTCTTGTCAGGTTTTTTTTTTTTTGCTTTCTGTATCCCCATGATGGAGATTCACCCTCTCTATTTGTCCTGTTTACCCCTATCGTCGAAAGTGAAAGTAAAATAAAATCCCAAAACTTGGGTTGACATCAAAACTGGAATAGGAAGGAAAGGACACCAGTTCTGGTGATACTGGTGACACCCTAGACTTCCCTCAATTTGGAGGGATTTCCTCTTGGCTATGCAACAGGAAGTGAAAAAAAATCTCCCCAATGGGACACAGATGGCAAAAAAAAACTGACAGGAGTCATGGTTATACCCACCCTTAGGGCTCTTTCACACGGTCCGCCTCCGTAGGCGGATCCGTGTTGCTCAGCGGGGATCAATCCGCGATCCCCGCTGAGCCGGTGGGTGACAGCTCCGTCTCCACTTGCAGAGCGGAGAGGGAGGTGTCTCAGCACCCGCTGCCCTCTATGGGGGATCGGATGAGAGCGGACCGCTTGTCCGCTCTCATCAGATCCGCTCCGCTCCGATTACTGAACGGATGGAAAAATAGGGTTTCCATCCGTCCAGATTTCAGCACAGGATCGGATGCGGGTGGCAGCGGAGGTGTCTCCACTGACCGCCGCTGCCCCATAGAGCTGCATGGAGGATCCGATCAGATCCGCCTAAAAAACTGACAGGCGGATCTGATCGGACTGCCCGTGTGAAAGAGCCCTTACTCTATCCAAAATTGAAAAAAAAAATTAGCCTTTTATGAAACCTAAAGTGAGACTTCTGGTTTGGAAATTTGGACTTTTATGGTTGACAATTTTTTAAAAAGCTCAACTGCATCACAACAGGTGAAACTTTCGAGAAGCTTGCGTATCACTCCTACCTACACAACATGGCTTGTGCCTGTCCTAACACATATCTAACAGATTGATAGATTAGTATCTTGATAATAGGTAAAAGCCAAGCCTGGTCTTCTTTCGGCATGCCTTTATAATGTATAAGAGAGATTCAAATTCCTAAATTATACTTTTTATTCTCTAGTAGTGAGATTGAAAGGAACAGTGGTTTATGAGGTTAGGGAACATGAATGAAGTAAAATAAATGATGAAGTTGAAGAAACAAAAAGACTCTTCCAGTAAAAGTGAATATATTTCTGATTTCTTGTGGTTACCTGTGAACTGTAGTTTTAACTGTTAACCACAAACAGTCCTCTCCAGTGACAACTCCCCTCTGCCAAGTCTGTGCTGAAGCCCACTTCTCTCTCTACCAACCACATCAAACAGAGGGAGCATGTGCTGAATTGCATGCTATCTGTTTACATTTAACTGAGGATATTTACATTATTTTAGAGGGAATAATGGAAGTACTCGGAGTTTCGGTTTACACTAGCTTGGTTTCGAAGTCTCCCGACTTTGAAGCCGCGCCACACATCGCAACTTCATCGCGGCTTGCAAACGACCTCTTAAACAAAAGTCAATGCAAGTTGCTCTGAAGTCGCCCCCAAGTGGGGCAGGAACCATTTTCTAAGTCGCTCTGATTAGAATGGTTCCATTGCACTGAATGGGGCGGACTTGTCAGGGAACTAAGTCGCTTGACAGGTCACCCCAGTGTGAACCGAGCCTTAGTCATCTAACAAAAAGTTTAATTATAATTTTTTTTATTGCAGTTCAACTTTACTTTACTAACTTTACAGAAGGGTACCCTATTAATTCAGACTTCATCTACAGCTTCACCTGCAAATACAACCCTGTACAGTAAATCTCCTTACTATATCAGTGGTAATTGATGCCTTACCCACATCACTATAACCATAATGGGGAGTCTAACAAGACCTAAACATCTATCACCAAGCTGTTTATGACTTTTTATGTCATAAACATGTTTATTGTGTAAGATAAATGGCTTTATATCTTAAGCTGTATATGTGAAATTAACTGCTTCTAGACCGCCCCATAGCGGATTTACTGCTACAGGGCGGGCGATTTGTGCAGAATCATATATATATATATATATATATATACAGTATATATATATACGTGATTCTGCACCTCTGGGAATTGGGCGCAAGAGCGGTCAGCCGGCGGCTCGCTACTGCTGTGATTTTAAACAGCGGGAGCTGATCAGTGAGTTCCGCTGACCCAATGTCCTCCAGGACCCACCGATCGTTTGTTACACTGATAGAATGACAGTCTGCCTGTGTAAACAAGGCAGATTGTCCTTCTGTCAATACAGAAGGCATGGATCCTGTGTTTCTGTAAAGCAGAAACACTGATCCATGTCTTCCAGTAGTTGCACCGGGTACAATGTAACATGACCGCACAATTGTCAGTTAAAGCAACGCAGTGTCGTATCGCAAAAAAGTGGGGCCTGGTCAGGAAGGGGTAAACCTTCTGGAGGTGCAGTGGTTAGGTTGCACAGTCAGCCTTAGGGAAATTAAGAAATTATTTTCACGTCTCTCCTGTCATCCTAAAATAATGAATAAAGCCCCAGTTTCTTGACTGGTGATGGAAAATAAATTACATCAATATTTATTTTTAAGAAGAGAAGGTTTTATTTTATATTTTTAGCATAGTTGTATTCCTTTAATCCATCCGAAGACATCCTAAATGGGCCATTTAATTGTTATTACTGGAGTCACTTAGGCTCCATTCACACCTGGGCGTTTTCAGCTCCAAAAACGCTCAAAAGAAACACTTCCAAAACGCCCATCAAGTAAAACCCCATTCATTTAAATGGCCCCTGTTCACATCTGAGCGTTTTGCAAAACGCCTGTAGCTGAAAAAAGTACATGAGCTTCTTTTTGGGCTGATTACCAGCGTTTTTGATAGATGTCAATGAAAAAAGCCTGAAAAAACCGCGGTAAAATCGCGGTAAAAATCGCGGTAAAAATCGCTGTAAAATCGCGGTAAAAAACGCTACGCTCAAGTGTGAATGCAGCCTTAGTGTAGAACTTTCATGCGAATTATAGATATGAAAGGTGTGTGGCCACTGTATTGCCACCAGAAGATTTTTTTTTCTGTAAACTAGTTATGTTTTTTGGTTTAACTGATGGACATGTAAATATTGACTTAGGAATGCCTTGGAATACTTTTTTAGACCTTCTCTAAGTGGTCTTTAATAATTTTGTACACTTTAGGTAAATATTACATGTTACATGCCCTGAGCAGTCATGATAATATGCCCTCCAGTAGATTTACCCACTTTCATGACCAGGCCATTTTTTGCGATACGGCACTGTGTTACATTAACCACTTAAGCCCCGAAGGATTTGGCTGCTTCGGCATTGCGTGAATTTAACTGACAATTGCGCGGTCGTGCGATGCTGTAACCAAATGAAATTTACATCCTTTTTTTCCCCACAAACAGGGCTTTCTTTTGGTGGTATTTGATCACCTTTTTTTTATTTTTTGTGCTACAAACAAAAAAAGAGCGTCAATTTTGAAAAAATTATATTTTTCACATTTTTTTATATGAAATCCCCCCCCCCCAAAAAAAAATGTAAAAATCTAAATTTTTTAACATATTAGGCCAATTTGTTTTTTGTTACATATTTTTAGGTAAAAAAAATCGCAATAAGCGTATTTTGATTGGTTTGCGCAAAAGTTATTGCGTTTAACTAAGGGAAAGATTTATGTTATTTTTTATTGTTTTTTTTTTTTAACTAGTAATGGTGGCGATCTGCAATTTTTTTTGCAGGACTGCGACATTGCGGCAGAGACAGATCAGACCCCTGACTAACATTTTTGACACTTTTGGGGGTACCAGGGACATTACTACAGTAATCAGTGCTATAAATATGCACTGTTACTGTAAAAATGACACTGGCAGGGAAGGGGTTAACTTTATTAGTGATCAAGGGGTTAAGTGTGTCCCTAGGGGCGTGATTCTAACTGTAAAGGGGCGTGGCTTGTGATGTAACCACAGAGACATACGATCCTACATAGCAGGATCGTATGATCTCTGCAGTTACATCAGGGAGAATGACAGGCGGCTTTGTTTACATTAGCCGCCTGCCTTTCTCCTTCTCCAGCGGGAGATTGCGAGTGGCCGGCGGACATCGGAGCCACCGGTCACTCGCGCGGGGATGCCCGTGAGCGAGTGGGGGTGGGAGCGCGCCTCTGAGGGCACGCGCTCGCCCCTACAGGCTCCTGGGGGAGCGACGTAGTACTACGTCGATTTGCCCAGGAGGGGCTGACTGCCGCAGTAAATATACTGTGGGCGGTAGGCAAGTGGTTAACTGACAATTGTGCGATTGTGTGATGCTGTACTAAAAAAAACTGATGACCTTTTTTCCCCACAAATAGAGATTTCTTTTGATGGTGTTTGATCACCTCTGGTGTTTTTATTTTTTGTGCTATAAGCAAAAAAAAAAAAAAAAAACGATAATTTTGAAAAATATATATATGTATTTTTTTTTCTGCTAAAAAACACATGAATTAAAAAAATGTAAAAAAAAAATCAAATATGTATTCTGCTACATATTTTTGGTAAAAAAAAAATCAAAATAAGCGTATATTGATTGGTTTGCACAAAAGTTATAGCGTCTACAAATTATGGATATTTTGTTTATTTTTTTTAACTAGTAATGGTGGCGATCAGCGACTTAAAGCGAGACTTGTGCAGACAAATTGGACATTTTTTGGGGACCAATGACACAAATATAGTGATCAGTGCTAAAAAATATGATCTGCCACTGTACTAATGACACAGGCTGGAGGGACAAGCAAAGGGTTAGGTGTGTTCCTAGCCAGTGCTTTTGCACTGTGTGGGAGGTGCTTTCACTAAGGACAGGCAAAGATCCGTGCCCTGTTTTGCAGAAACACAGGATCAATGCCTTCCCTACTGACAGAATGGCGATCTGCCGGGGTAATGAACAATTGAGTCCACAGTACCTGCTCCCTCTGTTTCTGATCACTGTGATAGTGAGCCACCGCTGATGCACATACGCGCCCCAGACTCGGAAGTGTCGAATCACGCACTGGGTACGTGATCCGGCACAGCCATGCCATTTTGCCGCCGTATATCTAAGTTATATGGTTTGCAAGTGTTTAAGAAAAAAGAAGCCAAACAGCCCCTGTACTGGCCTAGTCAGGAAACTAGTGGATCAAACAATCCAGCACTAACAATAGCAAGAGGTTGTGAGATTGATTCTTTCACTAGAACATCAAATTCCATGAATACTATATTATATGAAAAAATGTTATGTAAAAAACAGTATTCTAAGTAAATATAAATGTTTTTTCATGAAAAAGTTTGAAATGGCATCAGGTTGAAAAACACAATATACTAATGTGAGTTTCAAGGTTGTGTGCCACTTTAAAGAAATATATGTGCATTTTGTATAAAATAGAAAAAGTCCAGATTTATCCTGGAAAGAAACAGAAAATATATTTTGACAATTAGCATTTGATCGCTAAAAATCAAAAGCAAGCTTATGCTCCAGAGGATTGCTTGATAAATGAACTATCATGTACAACCATCTGCTTTACAGTACCCTAATTTAAATCCCAGTGCCCCCTGGCTAGGTCAGCACTTTCAGATGCTGAGAAGTAACTTTGCACATATTTACTGGGCTTGCAATTCTTTTTTTAAGTGTAAAAATATAAATGATCCATGAAGCTTCATTAGGTCTGCAAAATAATTAAAAAAAAAAAAGACAAAGAAAGAAAAAAAAAACAGCTCCAAATTTTATTTTGCAGTTTAGCCGACATGTATTTGTACATAAGTCTAATTAATTATACAGTTTATCAGGGAGCACACCCAGCCAATGACCATATTTTTATGTAGTACAAGACAAAGGTGGCCTCAGGTAAACATTAGGGGAGATTTACTAAAACTGGAGCACACAGAATTTGTTGAAAGCGTGCAAAGTAACCAATCAGCTTCTAAGTTCAGCTTGTTCAATTAGGCCTTGACAATAAAACCTGGATGCTGATTGGTTTCTATGCAGAGCTACATCAGATTCTGCGTACACTCGTTTTAGTAAATCAACCCTATAGTATATTTGCTCCTTAAGGAAGTATTAAACCCTCAATGTTTCTTGGCTTAACACGTTGAGCACAATAAAATAAACATTCCCTAGTAAACCATTTGTTAACTTTTTAATCCCTTTCTGGTCCCATTGCCCCCTGGGAACCCTTAAGCGTGTATTCTTTCCTTTTGTAATTTTATAATCACATTTTTCAGATGTCTTCAGGCTGGTCATGTAACTTGCAGAGTCCTTTTCTTGTTCTCCTTTACTCTAGGTGTGGTGATTGGTCCTTATTGATGCAGAGAGAGATGCTGATCTAATAACAAGCTCCATTCTCTTCATCATTGTATGTGACTGTAGGGTGTCATGGAGCAGATCCTTAATGCCGTTTACTCACATGATGTTCAATTTGACCATTAAGTATTTCCATATATACTGGTTATGTGAAATATTCTCAATCCAAACCATATTTGTTCTATGTATTATTTTGCATTGTCTTTTTTTTTTTTACCTTTTTGTAGAATAAAATGTATGTAGTTTTATATATATATATTCTTTGTGTGGTTGTCTCTTTAAAGTCCCTTGGGCCATATTAGTTTGTTTTTACATAATGTTCTCAATAATCCAGGTTGACTGAAGACCTCTAAGAGCGTAGAGGAACCAGGACCAAGGGTAGCACGGGGGAGGAGGTAAGTATTGTAATTCTTTTTTTTTTTTATTTTAAACCCTACTGAGGGACTATTTTTTTTTAAAAAGCCCTAAATTTTTTAGTCCTTCGTAAAACTGAATGAACTGTATATTTAATGTGTACTCTACTGGTATTTATAGGCACTTAGCACCAGAGCTTAGCACCCTGGAAATCCCTCTTTGAAGCTCTTAATACATGAATGATATCTGTAGAACTTTCCAGGTCCACTGAAGCTCAAACAAAAAACACAGTTTGAAAGACAGCTATATAATATGTGATTTTCACATTCTATGATTTGAATGTATAAAGTATCTGCACACAAAAAAAAAAGAAAAAGACCATTTTGAGGAAATGCCTCGATTTGCTTTATTTATTATTCAGGAGGCTGATGGGCAAATATTGAGTCAAAATGTATTCGATCAGATCAGTCTGGATCAAAGTATAGGAGTACAGAAGGAATTATTTTTTTATTCCAATGAATCTTTGGGGGGATCTTGTTAAATAACAGGATCAATTCTTTCACTCATCTGCTAACAATAGCTCTCCATGGTGTTAATACTGTGTGTATACACGGTTTCAACGTAAATGTTAAATGTAATTTTTAATTTTAATCATTTTTTATTATTTTTGAAGAAATACAGAAATAAGATGTACATGACATATTGTTTCGATATTAGCTATTACTAGCTGATATTATATTACAGATGAAGGCACGTAGTAGATTGCTAAAAATCATTTCATAAACATTACCTGCCAATGGCAGAAAGTAATTATAAAAATAGTAAGAGCATGGAACCTTAAAGCGGAGTTCCGGGCACAAAATCGATATTTATTTTTTGTGCCCGTCCGCTTGTTCCCCTTCACCTGAAAAGGAATTGGATAGTTAGGTTTTTTTTTTTTTTTTAAACTCACTTTGTAATTGAAGATCGAATATACTCACCTAGTCTTCACTTCCTCCCTCAGCGCCGCGGCTCCGCCGTCACTTACTGGCTTGCACTGATTCCTGGGAGCTGAACGTCATCGCTCCCGGGAATCAATGCGACGGCACCGGCCCCGCTCGTCACTTCCGGGCGACGCCGCATTCCCCTGCTAAACAGCTTCTGGGCATGCCCAGAAGCTGTGGAGGAATGCGGCGCCGCACCAGAAGTGACGAGAGGGGCCGGTGCAGGCGCATTCTGGGAGAAGAAGACGCGGAAGAAGGCGCCGAAGAGGACCGCGCCGGCTTCAGCTGCCCACAAGAGAGATGGAAACGCTGTGGAAGAAATTTTAAAGGTAAGTATTTCTTCTAAAAGGTAAGTGCGAACCGGGACAGATCAGAGGCTAGCCATTGTGGAATGTACTAGCCCTGACTGTCCCGGGGGTATGTTTATTGAAAAATCATTTCTGTGCCCGGAAGTATACATTGTGGAAGGCAATACTACAATATTTGTAAAAAGAAAAGGTGCGCTAACCTATAAATAATGTGGCAGTACTAGAAGTAAAAAAGTATGTGAAAAGATAGTATAAATAATGTTACAGCAAAGTGTCAACAGTGATATGGTGATAATATACCATCATTGAATAAACCAACTGTGATATAAACGGTGCAAATGTCTCTAGCCAAAAAGTCTTTCAGTGAATGAAAAAGTGACTGTGCACAAAACAAAGTCTCTAAGAAAGTGAACTGATGATTTAAAGTGACATCTTCCAGTCTTGCAATCTTTCAACTGCAAACCAGCACCGCGTGACCCAGAATACCAAGGGGATAGTATGGCCCCTTACCAAATACACTTGGGATAAAGTGTATAGTGACCAATAATAACACTCTCTGTGATGAACAGTGTCTGGTGTCACCCGGTGGTAATGAGGGACCAGATGATGGTGGAGGGCAGACGTGGGAACACATGTAAGTGTACTACTTCCTTAATCGGGATGGTTCTCAAAATGGCTACAGCTTCTAAAGCATATACAACGCTTCCTTTTCCCAGTGGAATATAAGGCTCACATATGCAGATGGTAGAGCCTCTCGAATATAAACTCACCCAAGAATAAGCAGAATAACCGCCAATAGTGCATTAACCATGATAAACAAGTTATCAAAAAAAAAAAAAGAAATGTACTTACATTACATCATATGATACACATACAACAATAGTTCCTTCTGTAGAACGTTGCCGTCTGCAGTGCGGACCATGTAATGTGACTTTTAATATAAAAGATAAAAAAAAAACACTATGCCTCTTTCTACCAGCAGCACCCACACACTTAGTATGAGGCCATCTACCCATTTCAAACAGCTTTGTCTTTCCAGTCCCAGAGGTAGGAGATCAATACCTTACCATGATACACCTTTCAGAAAAATCATCTTCAATGGAACAATGGGAAACAAATTGTGAGGAAACTTTTTTCCCCCATGAATGGACAGACATCCTCAAGAACCTCAATAAGATCACTTACTCCATCACAGTACATGAAACTTTCAAAGTTTTCAAAGAAACTTCTCAAATTTCATACTAGATGGTACTTAACATCCTATAATTTTCATACCATCTTTCCAGATGTGTTGCAATCCTGTTTTCAAGGCATTTTAGAAATTGGGACAGTGTCACATACAGTATATTATGGATATCGCCAGTATGTTTATTATTTGCTTCTATTCCAAACTCGACCTTTCACTGGAAGTGCTTCTACACACTATATTTAGTGCTATTCAGTGGGATATACTGTAGCTTTAAATTTGTACTTACAAGTTGCTCCATGGTCACAATTTTTACTTAGGATGGGATCTCTGAGGCTTTTAGGAAGAATTTACCATACTATCCATTACTTAATGCTGGGTTTTCATAAGAAATGGGATCTTTGAACCTATGCATGTGTCATGGAATGGTAACCACCTTACAAATGGAACTTTTTTACTCTTGTTCCCAACCTTGATATACAGGTATACCTAAATCCTGATAACATTTGAAGCTCAGGTGTATACAGCCACCTTTCCCTTTATGCCTTTTATCTTTTCTGGTACTGTTTTTTATTTATCTATTTTGTTCTTCTCTCTATAGGTTTTTTTTTACAATTTGTAATTATTGAGTACTACTTATCTGGACACATTGCAGGTGTTTGCAATGTAATGTCGCATATGATTGCTATAATTCTCATGTTTGATCTAAAAAAAATAATAATAATAATTTGTAAACAAACAAAACAGCATGCCCCACCCCCTCTCCCAAAGCTATACAGGAATGTGGGTTGCTGTCCTCATAGCAAGAGAGCTTAGCAAGAGAGCTGCAAGTGTGTATCCCTTTGCTTTGCTGACATGTTCCAGCAATTGGGGTGCTTTGAGAGGGGGGGTCCCAAAAAACAGGGGTCCCTGAAGGGTGGTGCTAGCTAGCTTATGTTTTACCTGCTTGCCCCCCAATTAAGGGTAGGTTGTTGGGCACCCCCTCCCTGGTGAGCTGGTTTTAGGTGTTACTTGTACCCCCAACCAGGTCAACAAGCATGCTGGTATAAACAAAAGTACTATATAAAAACATAATGACACTGTAAAATGTTTTATTCTATTATATCTAATATTTACCGTTACAGGATCCCATAATGTCCAAAGATGTCCCTTGGGGTTCATTTAGCATTGGAGAGGATGGAAAGAGCCTAAACTGGCAAATGAAATAATGAGATAGAGGTTAGAAGGACGAACCACAGCAACCAGAAAGGGACACACTATTCCAAATTCCCGAAAGTGTTGGAAAGTATCAAAGCTGGGGACTCTTCTAGGGAGCAAAATTTGAGCACACTGACAGACAGGTAGGTATAAAGCTGCTTTCAGGCTATTCCTGCTTTTTTTTTTTTTTTTTACACCACCTAAACAGGGTAGCTTTGATTCTAAGACTATCCTTGAAGTTGTCAATGTATGTAGTGACACCATCAGTTCAGAAAAACAGCTTTAATCAAATGTTTGTAAATGGAGCATAGGAACAATTCAAGGTGGAGGAAGGGGAATATTGAGATGTTTGACTAACCTTCATTTAGGAGATATGCAAACAGAATACTTTTCAGCGAGTGAAATATATATCATTATCATATTTATTGCTTTCTACAGCATTGACTCTTAACACTTTCAGGCTTATTTGTCAATGCAAAATGCAATATGCATGTATAATAACTCTAGTGAACTGCAACTGGTCATAAATCATCTTTCACTGTTCTGCATCCAGTGATGTAAAATCGTAATTGTAGCTTTAGGTTACTGCTATGTATTGTGGTTCTTTAATCCAGTATGCTGATTTAAGTCGTTTGAACTCTCCTGTTTTAAAGTGATTGATATGTATGGCTACAAAATTGCACATAAAGCTTTCTTTGCAAAATATGTTCATAAACACTTACAATGTGTTCATTGTAAAAGCCATTTGCATCTTTTTATTCCTTGCCCATTCCTCAAAATTCTGGTTGGGAAATGCGCTTAGTAAAGTTACTAAAAGTCACATGACTTTGGGCTTTGGGACTACATGTCCCATTATGCTGAGTGCCATCATAGAAAACCATGTGCACGCCCATCCTATGTTATTGTTGTTCTCTCCTCCTTTGACCGACTGTAATTTAAAGTGCCTGTCTTATCAGAGTAATATCTGCTTTTTCCATGCACAACAGGCTTTAGTCCTTGGCATGTGCATAAGGATGGCTGTGGCATGACACCAGGTAACTTTCTTTCTTTTGTGTTTGTTAGAGGCAACATAACCACCCTTTAAACGGGAATTAAGGGTATGGACATTTTGTAGGGGAATTACAAAAATGTGAGTGGCTTCAAACACAAGGCAGACAACAAACTATGTAAGTGCTGTCATATACTGCTATATATAATGTTTTACATAGAGTACCCTTATATGTATTTCATCTGTATTTAGACTACATCCCATGTGTTTATGTAACTCCAAAGAGTTATAGATTTTATTACAGAACCTCAAAATTGAAAATTAGGCTTTGAGATGCATACTACCCACCTAGCTAGTAATTCCATACGTTGTATTTCATAGACTTTTTTTTAGTGCCCCTGTCCCCCTCATCACTCCTAAGTGCCCTTTAACCTCCCTGGCGGTATGATTATGTCAGGAATTCTGTACCAAAACTTGGCGTTATGTATTATAGGCCTACAATTCTTAGTAATTACTGACTTAAACCTGACCAAAACAAGACTCTAGTAGACATCCCAGATGTGATAAATTTGAAACACAAATGCATGAATTATAATCTAATCAATAATATAATTTTATTATATAATATATAATATAATATATATATATATATATATATATTATATTATATAATTATATTATTAATTAGATTATAATTCATGCGTTAGTGTATATATATATATATATGTGTATATATATATATATATATATATATATATATATATACACGTGTATATATATATATATATATATATATGTGTGTGTATATATATGTGTGTGTATATATATATATATATATATATATATATAATATAAATGTTATGTGTGTGTTTGTGTTTTGTGCAACGTTCAACGTTTGAATTTACCTCCCTAGTTCTGCTCCCATGCAGCATTGCTGCTGCAGGGAACGGAACTAGGAAGTCATCACACCGACGGAGGACGGATGAGCGGCGGGGATCTCAGATGACTGGCGATGACAGCAATGGGAGATCATCGCTGGATCGCCAGGAGAAGGTAAGACACCGCTGCGCGCTCTGCACATCCACCCCGAGCGTGACTCGGGGATACCGATCCTAGCATAGAAAATCCACCCCGAATCACGCTCGGAGATACCGCTAGGCAGGTTAATTGGTCATATGGAGATCTGGGATGAGCTCTGTGAAATCTGACTGTGAGCCCCAGTTCACATCAGAGCAATTTGACAGGTCAAAATGCATGTCGATTCGCAGCCTATTGCCAGCAATCGGAGCGTCCCAATCGGTGCGATGCCGACTTTGCAGCATCGCACCGATTTCCAAAAGTGGTTTCTGCACTACATTTGGCAACTTCAAGGGCAATTTCGATAGGCATCTGTGCATGACCCGCACAGATGTCTTTCAAGTTGGCCCCAAAGTCAGACTGAAATGCGGCTTTGAAATCGTGCAAGTTTAGATGAACTCCCACGATTTCAAAGCCATGTTCACTGTGAACGAGAGCTAAAGGATTACAAAGAACACGTATTAAAAAAAAAAAAAAAAGATTGACCTCCACTAATGCTAACCAAACTCCTGCAGCCTGCTTTACTTAAACTGAACTAAATCCCCCCCCCCTTTTTTTTTTTTCTTTTGCACGGCTGAGGCCTTGTTCAATTGTTTACATCCCTATCAATGAAACTGTCTTGAGTGATGACCTTTGACTTGAAAGAGGAACTACAGCTTTGGGGTACAGCCCTATTTAGGTCAAAGTAATTTTCATCCGCGAGGATGTAAACACTGGACTGGGCCACCTCTGTGTAATGGAGGTAAGTAAGGCACTTGGAAAAGGGTAAGTTCATTTTCGTTTAGAAGAGGTTGTGTTAGCATTAGTTCAGATAAATATGGAGCTGTCCTTATGGGAAAATAGAGTGAACTTTCTAAAGTTAGCATTACTACAGTGTTTGCTAGATAGCGATAGCAGCTCATTGATTGGTTTCACTTGCTTCCTGAAAGTGCTCTTTATTAAGTCAATGAACAATATGTAAAGTGCAGTAGCCCTTAATATTTTAAAATAGTTTTTCAATTGCTCAGTAAATTAAAATTAGATTGTAAGATACACTTTGCTGTACTTTGCACACAAACATTGTTCTCTGCACTAGCTCATTGAATAATTCTGTTTAAGGTAAAGATGATAACATGCTAAGGGCAAACCAAGTTCTGCCAGTGACTCACTTAATTTACTCCAGCAATTCAATCCCCCAGTTTCAAAAACTGAGTTTTTTTTTTTCTTATCTGTAGCCAGGTGCTACAGCAATATGGAGAAGGAGCCCTTGATTTTTATTCTTCTCTCCCTCTACTGAGATACTGATGCTATTCTGCACCATTCTCCATCCCCCAGCAGAAGGAGAGTCAAGCAAGCTCATAGACCTCTATGCAGAGCACTGAGAATCTTGGGAGTTGTAGTTGAGTGAGACAGGGAGGCTTATATTGGGACAAATAGACTTCTTGCACTACATATCCCAATAGGCATTGTGCAGTAGGAAGAGTGGAGAAGATTTTTATTAAACTGCCCATGTCACCAAGGGAGTTAGAGGGAGAGCATTTCTGTCTGGATATTTGCCTGCCAGCTGGAGACCCGAGCCTGAGACTGGGAGTGAGGACACCTGGGGACAGTGAAGCACTGCCCAAATCACAGCACCTGCACTGCTGCCACAGGGAGACTGGAGCGTCCACTTACCCTTTGCTTTCCACAGCTAATCACCAAAGGCTTTTGGGGAGAAACAGAGGGGCCCCCCTCTTACAGCGAGTGGTCACCGCAGCATCCTGGGGACTGGTGAGAAGGCTATTTGCTCATTGCTGATACTGCTAGCAGGGACTGAGCCACTGAGAGCAGGATACCAACACCCATACTGCATTCTATGCCGCACTCATTTCAAACTTAGAATGCACCTATTACAACCCTATAGCACATTATACTGTGCCTTTACCACATCAAAACCACATCTACCTTGCACCTGTGCCAAGACTATACTGTGCCTTTACTGTACCTATACTGCATGCAGGTTAACTGGGACTACTGTTAAGTGCACCAAAGCTCTTAAGGGGCCCCAACGATAGCCAGCAGGAAAAAATCAAAAGACTGCCCCTCCTGTAATAATTATTCTACAACCTCTGTGTTCCCCTGCCCCCTCTGCTATCATACTCCTTTTATTTTGGACAGTACATACCCAGTTGGACTAGGACTAGCATCACCACTATAAATGAGCTCTGGCAGTATAGTTCCAGCACTCGGTAGATTAACCTTTACTACTGCAAACTGCTGAACTTGAGGTGGCCTTGCTACTGTTTATGCTGGTCTGGATACCAAATCTCATTCTATACTTAGTCCCTTTTGTTAATCACTTTGGGTACTAAAGTGTGCTATTACCATTTTATGCTTGCCTAGTTACCAACCACATTGTGTAACAATATATTAAGCATGCCTTTAGTTGGTTTGGTGCCTGTTTTCTTTGATATAGAACTACTATTCTGGACTGAGCATAACATTTAGTGAATTCCTGTGATTTTGTATGTTTGTACACTCAACCTGGTGTGTTCTAGTGGCTGAGATTCTTGAGAAGGCTGAGGCAAATTACAAAGGGCCAATCCTATCTAGCAGCTCCTATGGTGGTAATATCTTTTTTCCCATTTTTACTTACATCATGGTAAACAGGTCAAAGGATAGCTTTCTTGTTCACCTGAGCACAGATTGTGTCAGTGGATTTCTATTACTACCTCATTTTAATTTGCAAGCAAATATATGGTCTCATAGCAAATATTTGCAAATTGTGTAAATTAAAGTGTAGATAAAAGTAAAAAAAAAACTTTTTTTAAGTTGTGGATAGAGCCGCAAAGGTTTCTGGTAGGTTTTCACAACTTTCTGTGTCCCCATCTATTTGTCCTGGTAACCAGAAAGTAAAGCAAAACAGAAAAATTGTATCAGTGCGAGTTCCATCCACTTTGAAGAGATTTCCTTTCATTTCCTGTTGCGTCTCCAAGACAGAAAGTGAAGAGATATGACCCCATTTGGACACAGTCAACACATAAATTACCTGTTATGGGTTTAAACTAAAACTTTGGCTTTAGATACACTTGGAAAGAAATACTTGCCAATAATTTACATCTGAAATAGAATGTATAAATTCTTGCAAAAATTTGGAGAAATATTTAAGCTGTACAAGTAGTTGTATATTATAAACAACAAAAATAAACAGATGAAACTACTGTATTTCCAGCCCAGTATAAATCCATAGAAGGTCACCGCTCACCTGTGCATTATACTGTTCCCAGTACCTCGGCATAAAAAGAAACACTATGCAACCAAATAATAAATCTGATTTATATCTTCTCAGATTAGACATTTTTCGCATTAGAAAGAGGAGCCTGTAAGGACATATGATTACTGTTTACAAATGTAGCCAAGGTCAGTGCAAACAACTACCAAGGGAACCTCTTCCCAAGGACAGCGCAGATTACATTTTTATATTACTCCTCATGAGCTCATACTGGTGTTCATAAATAATTTTCATTTGCTTTATACGGGTACATTTAACAAAAGACTCCTCAGTATTTGCCTATTACAGACAATCTAAACGAAAGAACAATATAATGTAGCTCATTAACATTTTTTTTGATTTAAGCATGTGTTATTTATTTTGTGGAACTATTTATTTCACTAATTTATTTTTAGCGGTTTCATAGAGTTCCTAGCATTCTTCAATAATTTACTAGAAGTGTAAAATTCCTAATATAAAACAAAGTCTGTCATAACATAACCATGGAGCTGCCATTGATGATCTTTCCATTTAAATTGCTGGTTGCTTAGTTGTAGGCCTCTTGCTTCATTCGTTTATTACTCTGTGACCCAGAATAAGTACTAAGTGGAGCTTGCAAAGCTCATGAAAATGTGCTACTGCGCTAAGCAGGAATCTATTATTGCAATATTTAAGATTCTCAACTTTCCCAGGATCCCACAAGAAGACTAGGTGACATCACCAGTACCCTATGAAAATTAGCGGAAAGAATGAGTAACATCATCAACAGCCCTATGCAAGTGGGCAGTAGGAGTAACATTATGAGTGCTTTATGCGAGTGGGCAGTCATTTTTTATTTGTTTTCTTTTGTTTTTTTCATATGGTGAGGACATTCTATATAGTAGAACCTTGTATTTTGGTGTGACTTCGGCTCTAAAGCTGACCTTGAGGTCTCAGGAGGCAGCGGCGGGGAAGTGTTTGAAAGCCAAAGTCCAAGATGATTATTTTTTCTTTTTTCGTTCTATTTTTTCTTTTGCATTCTAAAGGGTACATTTTAAAAAAGACTCCTCCGTATTTGCCTATTACAGACAATCTAAATGAAAGAACAGTAGAATGTAGCTCACCAACACAATTTTATGATTTAAGCATGTGTTTATTTTTTGGAACAGTTTATTTATTTATTTTTTTTTTTTTTTAGCAGTTTCACAGAATTTCTAGCATTTTGCAATAATTGACTATAAAAGTATTGTTCCTAACATAAACAAAGTCTGTCATAGCAGAACCATGGGGGCCACCATTGCTGATCAAAAAGCACACTTCTTCTCCTTGGATCATCCACGAGGTGCGGTGATGGCTTTGATGGGTTTTTGACCACACTGATCTCTCCTTCTACTACATTTATGAACACTGGGAACGATTTCGCAAAGACTCTGTTTTCTTTTTCAGAGGACTCTAATATAGAGTTGTATATCCATTTATGATTTTATCAATTATGTGTTTTTAGAAGCGTCCTCTTATTATTTTACATGGGACTGTAATTCTACCCTCGCGACAATTATTTATATCCCCACAAGATGGCAGAGACAAGGCAAATGTCTTCCTTAATCTAATTACACTGGCTCAATTGTTGAACTGTTGGCCAATCACAAATGGTCCCTCCCTGTTGATGTGCCAATATATAGTGTGTGGTGAGGTGTGCATGCGTGCCCCTGATGACGTCATATGTGACAAAACCGGTAGGGTGTGACGTACGCACACCACTACGGCCATTTTAACTACTGGATAAGTACGTTTTTAGCGTTTGATATGCCAATCAATGCCTGTATTTGTGCTGAAAATGTGAGTGCACTCACAATTGTTTTATTACATTTCTAGTTTATACATTATCCCACTATGTTGGCAATCTTTTATTTTTAATGTTACGATTTTGCTGGATTTGATCATGCTGCATGGAAGTGCTTACTGGTTTTATCTGACTTTGACCTTCTCTTACCACTGTGGCTGGTGAGCCGGTATACACACAGGTGTTTGTTAACCACTCTTACAGGGGGTCAGACGAGATCTGGTAAGCAGGATTTGAGTGTGAGAGGTGTCAATGGGTTTACATCAGGATCTTCTACCTATCACAATGGTTGTGGGACTATCATCTTAACTGGATTTTGGGACTTTTACATATGATGACTGGAATTTATTTTGTATTTTAAGAGGCTTGATAGGTTTTAATCTACCTAAAAAAGATATAACATCATGCTCATTTTAAGGCTTCGCTCCTCCCACCTTTTGCAACAAATACTATTGCCCTGTGGATCCACTGCCCCAACCCTTCCCCAAAGTCATGGGGTGTCTCCAGAGCCTTCCACAAAAATCTTCTTAGTACCATTCTTGACACCCAAGGCAGTGTCTCTCCCGCCTCTGTACCTTTGCCTTAGGGGGAGTTTCCGTGAGAGGTGATCAAAATCTGGTCCTGGATCCCACCTTGGAATGCTCCTCCGGTATGTCCCCTCTCTCTTGCTCCACTTTAAATAGAATGAAGTGGGCCCTTTTTAATTCTAACCTGTGTGACGTATGGTGCCTTCTAAACCCCCAAAGCAAAGACTTTACGTTTTTTTTTTCAGTCCCACACAATACCTACAGCAGACTAGACTACATTTTTGTCTCCTCTGATTTATTGGACTGATCCCTTTAAGTGCACATAGATCCCATCCCCTTGCCTGAGCAAGCCCTGTCTACATTTCTATCGCTGTCCCAGACAGGCTCCGCTGCTTTAGGTCCTGGCAGTAAAAATACATTTTTTTACAAGATCCTATCTGCCTTAAAGACATTATACAATGCATTACACAGATTGTGACGGTTCATTCCCAAAAATTCCGCTATCCAGTGGGAAGCACTGAAATGTGTTCTAGGAAAAATCTTTATCCCCCACAGAACATATCTAAAATGAGAATCCACCAATTGCTTACCTGTACAGCCTTATCTCCTCATTAGAGTTAGACCATAAACGCTCGGAATCCAAGGATACTTTGCTACAGCTTTCCAACTCTGGGACCTAACTTTGACAACTCATAGAGTTCTCCAGCCTGCCCCAAAGCCTTTGTAGGGGTTTATCAGGTCAGCAATATGTGAAGCCATATGGTATTGTAAATATGAAGCATATGATATGATTCAATTATAATACATGATTGTCTTTTCATACTTCTTTAGTGCATTGTCTTTCCAGTCTTTTGGTGCCCTGTGGAAGCTACAAATTGCGAAACGCGTTGGTTTCCCGGGGACCGTCAGACTGCACTTATATTTAGATCCTGCAACAATTTGGTATCTTGTACTAGCTACCTTATATGGAAGCTATGGATCTACTTTTTATTTATATGTCAATGTAATATGTGGTGTCATGTTTTTTGTCCTTTTTATTTATTAATAAAGTTGTATCTTTTAATGAATGTGTGAATACTTGTATGCATCCCTTCATGTTGATGCCGATATAGTCCCGCTTTTTCTTTCCCTTTTTTTGATTTGTATATGATTTGGGGACGATGGCACATATATCATGGTACACCTTTTTGCTAACTCATAGATCGGTGCTTTCTGCGAAGAGAGATAATTTGTTTCGCATCTCCTATATACTTGAGGATACGTTCGGCTCCCTGCGGGCCCTAAGTTGCACCATAAAACCACTTCTTACTGTATTGCAGCCATTCCTACTCCCTCCAACACTCTCACACAGAAACTGAGTGAAATCTCTACCACTTGCGTTATTACTATCATACACTATACAAAATTAAAGGGAAATAGGCGGACCTCCCCCATGAGCAACTCCTAGCATGCATCAAATCTTATATCAACATACGCAATGGCTCTCCCTACCCAACTAGTGGAAACAATTGACAAATTGGAGGCTCTATTCTCCTTTGATGTGCTCCTTACCTTAATACCCTCTTTACCAATGAAAAAGAGCCCAGGTCCTGACAGCTTCTCCGCCAAGTTCTATAAGACATTACAGGATCAACTTTCACCTGTCCTAAAATTATTCACACCAATCTCATCGCTGGAGGCCCAGATCATCCTCATGTTCAAA
Source organism: Pelophylax lessonae (assembly GCF_965119305.1). Taxonomy (NCBI): domain Eukaryota; kingdom Metazoa; phylum Chordata; class Amphibia; order Anura; family Ranidae; genus Pelophylax; species Pelophylax lessonae. The sequence goes on from NC_138770.1 coordinate 585,704,439, forward strand.
CGAGGGAAAGACCTGACAAATTGCAGAAGTACCAGCCCATTTTGCTCCTTAATATCACCACCAACATTTATGCGAAACTGATAGCCATTTGCCTACAACCACACTACTTATAGAAAAAGGTAGGCAGGTACTACATTACAAATCTCAATGGATATAGCAGTTAAGCCACGGTTGCCAGGTTTTTTCAAAGGCAGTTATAGTGCCGGTGTACGTAGATAATGTTCTCTCATAGGAGTAGTGTAGGTGTGTGGTGTGTATAGCTTCTGAAGGGTTAGGGGCTAGGTTTTTTTTCCAGTGGCGAGCAATTGTCAGTCTCGCTGATAGAAGAAGGTTGGCAACAACTTTACGAAATTGGTAAGGAAAGGAATCAATACCTATATTCAGGATGGCAAGACTTGGGTTGGAGAGCATTAAAATACCTGAAATTTCAGAGATAAAACAGAAGATTTTTCTTCAGAAGCTGCGTTTATTCAAACAAGACCATAAAATGTGGAACAAGTTACCCATGCAGCCGCAATCTCTTCAGCATAGTGGAGAACTGCCAGAGAAAATTCTGGCTAACCTGTGAGGGGTTAGATAACATCTAATGGTAATCTTTAAAGCAAGTTCCCAGTGGTTAGTGCAATGAGTGGCACTGAGGCCAGAATGTATTGCTCGTTTCCTTTTGGTGGTCAGAGAAGGAGTTGTTCAAGTCTTTCTCCCATTTTAACAGGGCTTGAAGTTTGTCAAATGTGTAGTAAGTTATACAATAGGGATGTATTCTTATCTAGTTTTGTGGAAGATTTAAAAAAAACAGCTATTTTGGGGTGTATAGGTATTATAGGGGATGGTGTGTTGAGTAAAAAATTTCTAATGCGGGTCAAGGTAAAGTACATGGATCCTGGGAGGCGATATTGTTGGATAAGCCAAATGGGGTCTAAAGGTTTACCATCAGAGAAGAAGCCGTCAACCCAGTGGATGCCATATTTCTCCCAATTGCAGATGGGAAGGTCTGACAGGTATAAATATATTGCGTTAGCAGGAATTTATACAGTTTCTGGGTGGGGGGAGTCTGGAGAGTCTCGACAGAGCTATCTCCATGCTAGTATTGATGCCTGAGTGGTGATGGGCATGGTGGAAAGGGGTAGTCCTTTCCAGCAATCTGCGCACAGTAAATCACTCAATTGTATGATTTTAGTGAGGGAGTGTTCAATAATTACCCATTTCAGGGTGTTTCCGGTGTAACACCAATATTTGAGCTGATCTGCGAGGGTTGCAGTGTAGTAGTCAAAGATATCTACCATGCCCATGCCACCAACCTTTCTATTTTTAGTGAGGACAGTATGGGGGCATCTGTGCTTTTTTCCTTGCCATATGAATGCTTTAAGAAGGGACGTTAGGGTCTGTAGGTAGGGTTTCAGCTTTGAGATGTGGAGGGTTCTAAAGACATATAGTATTTGGAGTAAAATAAGCAATTTGAAGGCCGCTAGTCTTTCTACCCAGGATAGTTCTTTTAAGAGTAATTTTAAGATCAACACCTCCAAATCCGAAATATTAAATGTGTCCCGCCCTGCCTGACTAAGGGCCCAACTTCAGAGAGAATTTCCTTTTAAGGTCAGAAGCAATCATATTACTTATCTCAAAATGTGCATCGCAGCGGACATCTTACCTGAATTGCCCTAGAATGTTGACAAAAGTGTCCAAAGATCTGGGTTTCTGCTGGTGTACTCGTATCTCATGGTTTGGTAAAATACACTAAACATTGATACCCTTCCCTGCTTCCTCTACACTTTTAATGCAATCCCAATAGATCCACCTAAAAATGTCTTCTCTCATCACAGGTCCTGCAATTCATCTGGAGTTCTCACTGCCCATGTCTGAAAATAATGGTGCTCACTGAACCTAAGCTTGCTGGGGGCTTTGGCCTCCAAAACTTTGAACTCTACCACAAAGCAACTATTTGTGACTATACTATTGGATGTACACTATCTGTTTCACCACAGGTTGGACTATAGAATGGACCAGCTGGAACAAATGATCTCTCTCCCCTTAATCTATTTGGTCCTCCCCTGGTTGCCCTTTTCCCAACAACTGCCACTGACCTCCCTTCCTCACCTGACCCTACAACATCTTTCCATTTGGGATAGATTTGTTATTCCAAGTAGGCGATCGTTCAGACCAGCCCCCTTGGTTCCCTTTTTTTAATAACCCCTCCTTAGGACCAGGTTTTCAGACTGCTACAGTAGTATTCTTATCTCAGAAAGAATAGCCTCAATTATACCCTTTTTATCCAGATTTCACCATCGCCTGGGCTTAGAACCCCTGCCCTTCTTCAGTTCACAGTCAGCATTGGCTCCCCAACTTCTACTTCCTTCATAGATTTAGGACAGAATCCCATCCAGTTTCTGACTTCACTCCACTGGAGGACCTTCAAGATACACTCCCAGACCACACTGTATCCCAGTGGTATGGAGTATTGAGAGAGGGGACTTTCGGAGTGGCACCACATTCTCTGAAGATAAATGGCAATGTAAACTTCAGTGGCAAGCATATAGTGATTCACCTGCATTTTTAGCTTTGGGTCGCAAAGTAATTTTTTTGCATTATCATAGCTTCAAGTGTTTTACAACCGCCTAATCCATTCACCTATACTTAATCCCTCCTACTCCCTTTCCAGTATCTAATAGAACCCTTATCTTGAATTTGCACTTGAAAACAATCCTCACAATTGATTTTAGGCTCAGTACACTTTTAGTTTTAACTTTTTTTTTTTTTACACAGTTTGTTATGATATTTTGGATAAATGTATAGTACACTTAAGATTACCGTAATTACATACGCTAACAAAAGTATGTACCTTGAAAATTATTCAATAAAAATATATTTGACTAAAAGGCTTGACAGTTCATATTCAAATGCATCACACTGAAAATAAATTAATGCTGGGTCCCACTATTGCTCACAAGGGAGCTGTCTAAAGTGGGGGCACACAACCTAATAGGGGGTTTCCTTTTAAATTACAGAGCTCCTTTAAATCAGGACTATATTAGCAATTTAAAAAAAAAAAATTGCAGTAAGTTTTTATACCAGAAGAAACTTCATATGTATAATTTTGACATTAAAAATTCTTTAAATACCTGCTAGCAAATGTTTTCCTATTTGCCTACTGGCTGCCACACTGTACGAGTCAAGTGCGCAACTGCACAAGTTATTTCAGCAGTGGTTGGCCTAAAAAGAAGCCTGAAGACTTTGAACCTATAAGAAGACCAGAAGAAGATGACGGTGGAGGTGATTGATCGAAGGGAAGTGTTGCATTACTGAAGGAGGGCATTTTAGGAGGTAAGTGTGAATAATGTGCAAATTTGATGTGCTTACTTGCACATTAGGTAAGAGCCCTGGGAGCCACAGAGAGTAAAGTTCCACCCTAATATATCTGCTCCAAATGCAATTACAAACAAAACATTGTTACAAACAAACAATGATATGCAAACTCAAATATCCCATAATAACCAATCCAATTTTAGTTCTCTTCAGTCAGATCAGTAAAAGGTGATTTTAGATCATTTACTTTTGATTACTGTCTTTTGCTTTTTCATTTGCTAAACATGCTCTAGAGATTTACATATTGCATATTAATGTAAAATTCTCAATTATTTTTACTTTTGTAATTATGGCATAAACAACATAAACATTTCTCATAAAGTATTCAAAGTACAGACCGTTGTTTCATAGTGTTTAGATATTGTAATATTGTTAGCACAAGTCATTCAGTAAAAACACAATCTGTTTTATTACTCCCATGTTTCCCTGTGACCTTAACATGCTAATGAATTATGCATTTATTTCTCACAACAAACAATTTCTTAACCGACCTGGAACCTTTTCCGTTTATGTACAATAAGACCAGTGACATTAAACATAGGGAAAATGCAAAATAAGAAAATAATGGAGACAAGACATTAAACACAAGAGACCTTGAGCTTCAGAGTACACAATTTTCCCTTCTCTTTGGGATGTTCGAATAACAAAAGGCTATGTATTCATATGCTTTTTACTTCAAACATGCTGTACACGATCTCAGAGGAGACCATGGGAGATGAAACTAGCCATTGCATAATAAATTTCCATATAATTTCATAAAACTTTCTTTGCACTCAAAGAAGGCAAAAAAAAAAAAAAAAAGATTTGGGAACAAAATAAAACCTTTATCTCAATGCAGACTTGTAACAATCATCTGACCTGGGGAATTACTTAGCAAACATTTTTAAGGAGACACGTTCCACAAGAAACTTTAGCTTTTTGAGTGATCTCTTTGAGAGCAAAGTCAATCCTAGGTCACTCTTCCAATGTATTTTCTTTTGTAGTAAATCCTAGTTTCAAGAACATTCTTGCTAAGGTTCACTTGTGTTTAACCTATCATATAATATCCAAGTTTACTGTGTTAGAAGAAGCAGAACACTATTAAGGTTTTCCCACAAGACTGTGATTGCGTTTGACCCAGTAACCTGTATTAAATTAACATTTATTCTACAGCTACACAGCTGGACTTGAGCGAGCTTTGGTTTATTGCAGGACCAAGGTGAGCCATGTTTAGGCAGAGTAGAAAACACAAGACTATGTGTTTTTCAAGTGTGTTTTTATATAATTTAATATGTGATAGAATGTAGTAAGCAAGGTACATAAAAAAGTCACATGAGAGACCTGCATGGATATTAATACAAAAGATTCTCTCTACCCACTCAAAAGGTCATGATAAGGCAAAAGCTAAGGTAAACATTCCATCACTTAGGTCCAGAAATGGTTCATTGGTACAATAGAAGAAAAAAAAACGATTTCCTGTAGATAGGTTCAATAGAATAAAGTGAAACTATAAGAAAACATAATAAATATATGGTGGAAATGATATGGTCCATACAAATATCATTTATAACTCTCGTGGCTACAGGCATTCTTTGTTTGTACAGTTCAACAATTGTCTCTGCTGAAAATGTGGTAATAGAAAAAAACATTTGATGAGTGACTGTAGTAAAAAAATGATTGTTTAAATGGACCCTGTAATCAACATAAAATAAATGCATTTTTCTGCCCATTGTTTTGCCCATCCAACCCCCTGTTTTGTGTGAACCAAGCATCATCTATAGAAGCAGTATTTCTACCAGTTCTATGTATGACAGCTTCCCACTGACACTGGTTTCTCATGAACCAGCAGTTGCTTGACCCAGTCGCATCCCTATAAACCGCTGACCTCATGGCACATTGTCTTATGTGGTTGGGATTCCCTGGTCTTGTAAACAAAGGGGCGGAGTAAATAGTGACATCACTGTCCAAATATGGCCCCTTCCTTTATATACTTGATAGCTCAGGAAACTGTCATTTGGCAATTTTAACCTTTGGGATCAGTCGTATACGCCGAATCATCAGATTTTATGTTTTCTGCGAGTCAGCAGGCAGTTAGCATTCTTATTGATGATGGATTGACATTGAGGGACTTTTTTGGGGATTTTTAATTTTTTTTAATAAAGGACTTGTCAAATGTTTAGGTTTATTTATTACTAGGTTACTTTTTTCTATGTACTTCGCACATATTCACATAGTGGGAGCAATATCTGGAGGCTCCCTCATTATTAAAGGGGGTATCCAGATTATGATAAACACCCACCAAGCCAAAGAACACCACAACAAACAACCAGGGTTGTGCAGAAGAGGCCCTTTTCCTCATCAATATACCCCCCCCCCCCCCCGGAAAGGTATCCCCTCATGTTGAGGGCATGTGACAAGTGGGGCTTACGCTCTTTCCTCATTTTTCTGGCCATGCACAGATTGAGGGTTACTTATGGGTCTTTAGGGATCCTCACATATTTTTTTTTTGTTTTTTGTTTTTTGTTTGTTTGAGTGGGGAATCCCCCTTCAAATCCATACCACATGTATACTTTTTTTTTTTTTTTAATTGCTGTTAAATATACTACACCAAAAGTGACATTTGCAAAGAAAAAAATATATAGTTTAAATTGCTGTCAAATGACATTTCATTGCCAGCTACATTTTTTTTAAGAAAAGAACTCAGTTATGTACGTTACATACACAATATTGTGGTCAATTGTGTTTCTTACCACTCATTACTTTGGCTCTTGTCCAAAGTGGTCCCTCAGTGGCCAGTAAAAGGATCCTTCTCAAGCTAGCTTTTGTAGTGGCTGGGCTGCATTTAAAGAGCCCAGCACAGTAACAATACTCTATATTGTCAAAAGTATTGGGACGCCTGCCTTTACACGCACATGATCTTTAATGGCATCCCAGTCTTAGTCCATAAGGTTCAATATTGAGTTGGCCTACCCCTTGCAGCTATAACAGCTTCAACTCTTCTGGGAAGGCTGTCCACAAGGTTTAGGAGTGTGTCTATGGGAATGTTTGACTGTTCTTCCAGAAGCGCATTTGTGAGGTCAGGCACCGATATTAGACGAGAAGGCCTGGCTCGCAGTCTCCTCTCTAATTCATTCCAAAGGTGTTCTATCGGGTTGAGGTCAGGATTCTGTGCAAGCCAGTCAAGTTCCTTTACCCCAAACTTGCTCATCCATGTTTTTATGGACCTTGCTTTGTGCACTGGTCCAAATCATTTGGTGGAGGGGGATTATGGTGTGGGGTTGTTTATCAGGGGTTGGGTTTGGCAACTTAGTTCCAGTGAAGGAAACTCTTAAGGCATTAGTATACCAAGGCATTTTGGACAATTTCATGTTTCCAATTTTTTGGGAATGGTCCCTTCCTGTTCCAACATGACTGTGCTCCAGTGGTACAGGGTGCTGTGATTGGCCCAGGTACCATATGACAGCTACAAAGAAAATGGCCTCTGCCCCCACCTATAACTGGCCTTCATAGCAAATAACACATGGAAGGGCAACGCTCATGAGACAAATACAATTAAAAATTTCCCAGTTCAATTTGCTAACCAGTATGCTTACCAACCAAATTAACCTGTCTAACAGTTTGCGTCAAAGCAGGGGTTTAGTTAGCACACATTTGCAAACGCATGTGTAAGCTGCAGGGCCACTCCACGGCACCCTGTATTACCTGCAGTCCTAACTTTTGTAAATTTATGAGAGTCTCCACAGGGAAGCACATGCAAGCTAATGGATAGATATGGGGCAGTTGAGCCTGGAGGTGGCCCAACCCTCCTAAAGGTACCTGGGGGCACAATAGACGCCCAGCCAATAGCACAGCAGCAAAGGCATCCAGTGTGTCCGCTCACCAGTATACATGAACAACAAAGAAAATGGCCTCTGCCCCCACCTATAACTGGCCTTCATAGAACACGTGGAAGGGCTGGGCATCTATTGTGCCCCCAAGTACCTTTAGGAGGGTTGGGCCACCTCTTGGCTCACCTGCCCCCTATCTATCCATTAGCTTGCATGTGCTTCCACTGTGGAGACTCTCATAAATTTACAAGAGTTAGGACTGCAGGTAATACAGGGTGCCGTGAAGTGGCCCTGCAGCTTACACATGCGTTTGCAAATGTGTGCTAACTAAACCCCTGTTTTGACGCAAACTGTTAGACAGGTTAATTTAGTTGGTAAGCAAACTCGTTAGCAAATTGAACTGGGAAATTTTTATCTGTATTTGTACCATATGATAGCTATCCATTACTATATACAGTATGTGCTCCTACTGTGGAGGCTCTCAAAGTTTATAGAGTTAGGACATATTTTTCCGCAGATAATACTGGGGTGCCTTTTCATGGCCTCTGAAGCTTAGGCATGTATTTGCAAATGTGTAAAAATGAAACCCCTGTTTTTTGTAAACTGTTAGACAGGACAATTCGGTTTGTTACAGGCTGGCTGGTAAGTTGAGCTAGGAATTTTTCTTTTTTTTTGTTTGACATTCATTGCCCTTCCATGTGCTCCTTGCTGTTAAGGCCAGTTAATGGTCGGGGCAGTTGCCATTTTTTTGTACCATGTAATAGCCGTGGGCCAATTACAGCATAGGAAACAGCTGTTATGAATAAATTTTGTTGACATTGCAATTATGTGATTGCATAGCGATCACAAGATTACCAGGCCCAGAGTACCAGGATCCACAACCCACTTAGTCCGGTGGACATGGCAGTAGGGGGGGGGGCAGAGGGTGCAATGCACTGCTAAACCTGGAGCAGGCACCGCATGTACATGTAGGTTATGGTGCCTGCACGTGCCGCCCCGCCGTAGTACTGTATATGTACTGTGGTGGGTGGGCAAGTGATTAAACATTGCTAAGCTGAATCTTTGACTGCTCTAATCTGAAATTGTACAGATTATTGATACAGGCATTTTTTTTTACAAAAATCAGAATTGCAACAGTAGATGCTGTGATTGGTTAATGCTTCTGTTAAAACGTGGTGGTTAGTGTGTGTGTGTAATAAGTTGATTGCATAGTTAGCCTGTTTCACTGATGATCACTCTGCTGGTACTAAGATTGTTGTCCCAGAGCGAGAAGTTCTCTACACCGGATGCAATGCACTAGTGTTATCTTTACACCCATTGTCCTCATTCCTTGCTAAGATCCCAAGAAAACCCCATTTGTGGCCACACTTTCCCTTTGCTACCTATTTATGCCAAGCAGCACCAGGTGTCAGGCCAGGAACACATTGGGGGAGAAATGTAGCAGATGGGTATAAGTAAAAGGCATCCAGGTAGTGCAGGTAGTGATATTAGTCTGGGTCACAAATGCCGCCACAGTGCTTGTCACCTGCTTTGCAATGATTAATCTTTCAATGAGTGAAGTATAAAGGTACAAATACTACAGAAGAACCATTGAATTTTTTTAATACAATTGAATACATACATTTACAACAAATTCGATTTACTGTATGTTTTAGTTACGCTATGTTGTAGTGAGCATTTACTGTAAGTACTAGGTAGTATAGAGACATGCAATGATATTTTCCATGATATGATAGTAGGAACCAATAAAACCACCCAACAGACATCCTGCATCCTGACAATGTGTCAGGGAAGGATTTGGAGAAGACCTGGCAAATATGCCTAGTATAGCTGCGTTAATTCATGCAAAGGCGTGTGGCGTGCAGTGGCGAATCTGCATGTGCGACAGCGCATGCAAAGCACGATAATTGCCAGCGTCCACTGGCCTATATAAGAATGGCAGTTCTCCTCATCATTTGCTGGATTATTATCAGTCTTTGTATCCTGTGTTCATGTGCCTTGTGCTTCTGCTTGATTACCTGTTACTGACCCAACCTACCTCTGACTAGGCTTATCTCCTAGCTCTGACCCCGTCTTGCTCCCCTGACATGTTCCTGCCTCTGTTCCTGATTTACATCCTATGTTTGACCCTGGCTTGATCCTGACCAATCTTCTGCCTATGCTACTGATTGATATCCTGAGTTTCATCCCCAGCTCTGGCTTTTGGCTTTGTTTCCTGATCTACCCTACTGTCAAGATCCACCAGTTCTTTCAGAGAATCATCTGCCGTGATTACCTTTTCTGTTCTCTGAGTCCTCTCATCTGGAACCATCAGGCAGCTTTATCATTGGCAACCTGTGCTTCTTTGGGCATTGCACCCTTTGTCACCACCTTCAGGGGTACTTTGCAATAAGCTGCAAGGGGAGCCCTCTAATCACCTCAGCCTCCGGTCAGGTACGTGACACAATGGTGTCTGTTGCCCCACGTAATATCCTTTTAAATCTCTTTACAAAGAGCTACAGTGAGTTACAATTGTAACTCTCTACCTTCCTTTGCAAAGATAGATAGATAGATAGAGGGCAGATCCTGGGAGGGTGCACAGGGTGCACCGCACCCAGGCACCACAAGCTGAGGTGGGGGGCACCGAAGCTCATGTGGCACTCACTTACATTCAGCAGCAGTGGCTTTGATTTACTTACACAGTGCTTCAGTATTTGTTCTGGCCGGCTGAGGCCCTCTTGTTGCACCGCCGGCCTCTACTGCCTGCACTGGTTGCTAGGTTCGCCTACCGCCTGGCGTCTAGCAACTAGTGACCTTATGAGGAGGAGAGTGAGGCCGAGGCCTCAGAATTCAGAGCAGAGGAGGATTTAACTTCTTCCTCTTCCACGCCTAGTAAATTTTTGCTCCACCCACCTCCTCCCTCCATCTTCTCCAATGTGGCTGCATGTGCCTCTCAGAGCCTGAGGGAAGGGAGATTAGAGCTTGTCTGAAGAGTCGACCTGCACCTGCCTGAGGTGAGGCAGATGAAGTAAAATGTGTGTGTGTGTCATTAGGGAGCAAGAGCTGGCAGCAGATGAAACCCGCAGAAGGATGGGAGGAGGCGGTCACAATGATGGATCTCAGGGATTCATGCTGGGACTGTAATCCCTCACTTTTAGGGATGTGGCCCCCCAAAAGTGAAGGACTACAGGTCCCAGCATGAACCCCTTAGAGCTGAGGATGTATCACACCCCGCCCCCCCCCCAACTAGTAAAGGACTACAAGTCCCACTGTCCCACTGTCCCAGCATGAACCCCTCAGAGCTGAAGAGGTGTCCCCCAGCCCCCCCCAACTAGTGAAACACTACAGGTCACAAATCTTAGGGATTCTTGCTGGGACTTGTAGTCCCTCACTTTTAGTGATGTGACTCCCCAAAAGGGAAGGACTACAGGTCCCGGCATGAACCCCTAAAAATTGAGGATGTATCACACCCCGCCCCGCCCCCCCAACTAGTGAAGGATTACAGGTACTACTGTCCCAACATGAACCCCTCAGAGCTAAAGAGGTGTCCCCCCAAGGCCCCAAGGTTCATGCTGGGACTTGTAGTCCTTTACTATTTCCTAAATCTCAGGGGCTCATGTTGGGGACTCGTGAACCTACCAAAAGTAAAGGACTGCAAGTCCCAGTATGAACCCCTCAGAGCTGAGGATGTGTCACCCCCCCCCACCCAACTGGTGGAGGAAAACAAGTCCCAATAAGCGTATATTGATTGGATGCGCAAAAGTTATAGCGTCTACAAACTATGGGATATTCTTTTTTTTCTTGCTATTAGTGGAGGGGATTAGAGATTTATAGTGGGACTTGTCATAGAAACATATGTAAAGGGGAGTAGTTATTAAGATAACCACGCCCTTGTGGGGTGTCAGAAGTATTTCTGCACCCAGGCGTCTGTGGCCTTGGATAGACAGACAGACCAGACAGACAAGACAGACCAGACCAGACAGACCAGGCAGACAGACCAGACAAGACAGACCAGGCAGGCAGACCAGGACAGACAGAACAGACAGTCCAGACAAGACAGACCAGACAAGACAGACTAGACAAGACAGACCAGGACAGACCAGACAAGACAGACCAGGACAGAGCAGTGCAGACCAGGACAGACAAGGACAGACAGACAGATCAGACAGACTAGGCATACAGGCCTGAACAGAACAGACAGACCAGACAGACCATGCAAAATTGCAAAGAGAAGATGCCGTATTCATTTAGAAAATCAACACCAGAATATGTATTTACAATATTTGGGTAATTTCCCTTTAACAGTTTAATATGTTTGAGAAGACTATAGCTATATATCAGACTTGTGAACGCTGTTACATTTTCCTCGCCTTGGCAGAGGCTGGTTCAGGTACATTTAACTCTATTAGGGTAAAATCTTGACCAGCAAAACTTTCAAGTGCATTGAAGATTCCATACAATAACATTAATACAGGAGCTTTTCAAGCACTGCTAAAGAACAAATTTATGATCACACGGATAGTAATATTATAAATTTTCACTCCTGCTGTAAAACGTTATGAAATCTTGTGCTAACAGTGCAGTACGAGCTTACTCTTCTCATTGAAATCAGCATTAAACTCCCCAGACTCAGCTGCAAAGTTACAACTAATGCTTTTCCATTTAGGGATCTGGTCAATTAAAGGTTGCTGAAACATTCTTGCTTACACTATAATCAATAGATGCAATTTTGCAGCTGCCAATCCTACATTAACGCTAAGCAATATAGTTGCTTGCCCAAATGAGAAGTGCATTGTGGGTATCATAGGAAGGGCAGGTGAAACCTTGAGGCTAGCAATGTAAATATTTTTCTTCTAATCCAATAGAGTGAGTCCAGGAAAAGATGTTTAGGAGGGATGAACGCTGAGCCGTTCTTAGGTGATGTTGGAGAACCATTGTGAACGGTCTTTGGTGAAGGAGAATCTGCCCTGAGGTTTCCAAGAGGCGTGAGCACACAAATTAAGCTGAATGATTCTTGTCAATACAATGAGCAGCCAGTGATGTGATTGTGTGATCAAATGGCCTACTTAAGCATTGTGTTCAGATACAGTATATATATAAATAAAATATTCTAGCTGCTAAATAAACCAAGGCCATGCACCATGTTTATATTTAAAGGGAAATTACAGAGTCATTATATTTAGTGATCATATATCCTATGTAAGTAGACTTAACATCAGAGGCATTTTATACATTAGGTACATGTAGAAGGTGATGTGTAACTGAGATAACGTAAGGTAATAAAATGCAGTTCTCCCCTGAAAATGCTATTATTTGCTTTTCTTTCCAGGATGGCAACATGTTTTTTTCAGGCATCAACCAGGGTCCGAATGTTTTTCCTGGCCTATGAAGCTGGTTTATAGATAACACAATGGGGTTGATTTACTAAAGGCACATTGTCTATGCACTCTGCAAGAGCAGTTGCTTCAGAGCTTAGTAAATTAGAAAAAGCTCTGCTGACTTCCATTATTATTATTATTATTATTATTATACAGGATTTATATAGCGCTAACAGTTTGCGCAGCGCTTTACAATGTGAGGGAAGCCAATACAGTTACAATACAATTCAATACAGGAGGAACTAGAGGGCCCTGCTCGTTAGAGCTTATCATCCAATCATGTGCATGCAAAAATGCTGTTTTTTTTTTCCCTTGTGATTGGGTATTTTTTGCAAAGTGAAGCTTTACCTCTATTAACCGCTTGCCGACCGCCCACCGCAGATATACTGCAGAAGGGGTGGCTCCACTGCGCAAAATCATGTAGATCTATGTGATTTTGTGCACGCGGTCTCTGTTTAGACACAGCGGGAGGCGGGCCGTGATTGCCCCTGGCCTCCTGCAATCATCAGAGAGACTGACAGAAGACCCGCCTGCTTATGTAAACAAAGCAGGCGAGTCTTCTGTCACACGAGCAGGGAGAGATCAGGAGTTTCAGCTAAGCTGTAACCCCGATCTCTCTGTGCCTGTCACAGAACCCTCCCCCCCTCACAGTGAGTAAGCACCAACAGGCATACATTAACCCCTTTGATCACCCCAGTGTTAACCACTTCCCTGCCAGTGTCATTTATGCAGTAACGGTGCATATTATTTAGCACTGATTACTGTATTAATGTCACTGGTCCCCAAAAAGTGTCACAAATGTCAGTTAGGGGTCTGATCTGTCTGCCGCAATGTCTCAGTCCCGCTAAAAATCGCTGATCCCCACCATTACTAATAAAAACAAAAAAATATATAAAAAATCCAAAAATCTATCTTCTAGTTTTTTTTTAGTGTGTCTATGGGAATGTTTGACCATTCTTCCATAAGCGCATTTGTGAGGTCAGGCACTGATGTTGGACAAGAAGGCCTGGCTCTCCGTCTCCTCACTAATTCATCCCAAACGTGTTCTATTGGGTTGAGTGCAGGACTTAGTGCAGGCCAGTCAAGTTCCTCCACCCCAAACTCGCTCATTCATGTCTTTATGGACCTTGCTTTGTGCACTGACGTGTAGTTATGTTGGAACAGGAAAGGGCCATCCCCAAACTGTTAACACAATTTTGGGAGCATGAATTTGACAATCTGAGTCCTTACAGTGGAAGACTTTGGGGTAATTCTTTAACAGTTTAATACCTTACAGCTAGTAACCATAAACAAATATCCTTGGTACTGATAGAATACTAGACAGTCTAGGGTCTCACAGCTGAAGATCATGAAGTAAGTATTTTAGACATCTGGGTACCTTGCGCCAAGCACAGTAATCGGTAGCCAGTGCAGATTCCCAACACACAGTCTCAAGGATTAACTAAGGGTCACTACTAAGTTCCGAAAACTGCTGCGTCCACTGGACACAACCCTAGCACAGTGACTGGAATGGAGCCTCTCAGTACCAGATCCCTGGTGGTGTGGTTCTGCGGACAATTTCTGAGCAAAGTCCACTTACTCCAGGAGCTTCTTAGAGCAGGCCTTTTAGAGCAGCTGCATGGTCCATGAGCTATGGACCGTGAGCTGCTTTGTAGCAGCCACCCTGCACATCTGGAACCCTCCTGGAGAGAAGGAACCCTGTTCTTCGTGTCTCTATTCCAACCCCCTGCTGGACACTTCTCTCCAAGGATTGACTGGAACCCAATAAATACTCAGGCTAGCTGATTTTAATCCCCCACCCTAAGCTCTGGAAAATTCTTCCAGAGGCAGGGGGGAAGCAATCAATCTCCCAGCCTGTGAGACCTTGACCAGACCAGAACAAAAAAATCATTGCTCCCTTGAATTTCCCTTGCATCCTAAACTAGGAGGGTGCTACAAAAATAAATACAGCCATGGGATGGTTATTTGCTTATTTGTTTACTCTTACAGCTTAGTGAATTATACTAGTGTGTCCCCTGAGGTCTGCACAAAAAGTTACATGTAATTATGTACCTGTTTTGAATATATTGTTGTGCTTCCTACAATGTATCTTAATGGTCTCCTAAGCCCCCATGCTTAGATCTAGTTTGAGCCTAAAAGACCCCTTCTGTCTACCAGTAGAGATGGGCTTCTAAATTCAACCCAGTGCAGAGCTCCTCTTCAACCTTACAAGATCTCTTCCTCCAGTGGTGGTTAAAATTGGATTTATCACAAAACAGTAAGATGTATACATAAGTAAGGAGGCTACAAGCTTGGTTTGGAAAATGCATACATTTTTTTCTTTCAGATGGATTTTAGGGAGTTTTACAGAAAGGGAGAATCCTAAAGATGAGTGCAGTCAATGCATACATTTAACATATGTTATGCACAGATTTTAAAACAGAAGAAAATGTAATTGTAAACATTGTAGCACAGTGCTTTATATTCTTTACAGTGATATTGAAATGGTTTTCTGCCAATCTCATCTGTGAGTTAGCATTTTGTGAAGGTGTCCAAATTACAGTTATTTTTTTTTTTATTAATCATTGTACCAGCATTTCTTACTTAGACTTCCTCCAAGCAGAGGGTAGGTTTTTCTTTACGTCTTAGCGTACATCAATGGTTTGAAATTAGGAACAGCATTCTGTATTGCGTTTGTGCATATTTCCAATACTGTATTACATAAAGATAAACTAGCATATATCTGATTTTCTCTACAGTAATGCTGGCCATACATGTTCAATTTTCTTGTACAATTTTCTTTTAGATTTACCTTAAACTATGTAGTGCAAGGGCTTGCCAAATTGGATACAATTGAAAGTTGTTTAGTTTTGACCTCATATTATATGGTTTTTGGTAAATCTAAAGGAAAATTGTACAAGAGGATTGAACATGTATTGCCAGCCTAACTTGGTTACCTTGAGCTGATCCTGTGATATTTTACACATTTGAAAAAGTAAATGATTTTTTTACACATTTGAAAAAAGTATAAGCTGCTACACAGAGAAGGTTTTTTACCTCATTCATAGAATGCATGAAGGTAAAAAAAGCATTCAGCCTTTACAAACACTTTAATGTACTTCTTTTGCCTAAAAGATAAAGCTTTCTATTTCTCTTAGATCAGGTCTTACAT
Source organism: Pelophylax lessonae (assembly GCF_965119305.1). Lineage (NCBI taxonomy): Eukaryota > Metazoa > Chordata > Amphibia > Anura > Ranidae > Pelophylax > Pelophylax lessonae. Next base: position 585,720,113 of record NC_138770.1, read on the forward strand.
CAGCTTCAGCGACCTGTCAAAAGCTCCTCCATTAGAAGAACCAGTATAAGGAAGTAGCTCACCAGCTGACCTCATTACCACACCCTGAACCTGTCCACCTCTTCCTCCTCCAGGAGATCATTCCCACCCACCTCCACAGGTTACGTATTTACAATACAATCAGTGCTCTTGTTCTCACTAAATAAACAACCAATTTGTTTTCTATGTTACATAGATTGCATTGATCAATTATTTGGCAGAGTGTGCAGGAGCTGAGTGATCACAACCTATGTGGACAGAGCTGTATTATTAAAAACAGGAGAAGTGTGTCCTGGAAGTCATGTAAGGTCACCATACTCTATAAAATTTAATTGTACAATCTCCTTTAGATCTACCATCAACTATGTAGTGCAAGGGCCTGCCTGATTGGATACAGAGTGATTGGATAGAAAGGTGTCTCCTAGTAAACTGTTTTGGTAAATCTGAAGGAGATCATACAGAGATAGTAAAATCAGATTAAATAGTGTATGGCCACCATTATACACCTAAAATCAACTAGTCACACTTTCAGTGCCATTAATTGTTACCAGCACCCCAAGCGCAGAAGCAAACACACATTTTACTAAGTGAAGAAACAAGCGACAAACGCAGCAAAATGCACAGTACAAAAACGTGCAAACCACAACAGGCTAAAATGTCCCATGAGTTACTTTGCCACATGTAGGGCAGCTCATTGAAATCAATGGGCTGTGCTAAGCACGTTATGGCAAAAATGCACCACAAAATGTGCACTCCTCCTACGTTAGGTGTGAATGAGGCCAGAATGTGAAATTGATGTGTTTACACAAAAATAATGAGACTCCATTCACATCTGCTCATTTCTGAATTTATGGCAAACCGCACAGAAAAATGCATGCGTCCGTGCATTTCAGAAATGTGCTGCAAATGTGCATTGTGCTTTTGTTGTCATTAAATGGTAAAGGCACCCCAAAGCACTCCAAGCACAGATAGCAAGCATGCATTTGCTCTGTGACAAACGCTCTGCAAACACAACAAAAAAGCAGGGTAAAAACGCCCTCTTCTCTGGGTCAAAAAAAGTTCTAAAGCTTCTTTGGGGTGTTTGTCACACATAGGAAAGCCCATTCAAGTGAAGATGCCCTGTTGTGAGATTGCACTCTAGAAAAACAGTAGGCTAGAACTGATGATGGGATCTAAAGAGCTGAGGGTTTTAATGTAAGAGTACCAAAGTGTTTTTACATATTTTAGCTGATGGTTTCTTAATTTGAACTTTTCTAACTATTTCCAGTAAACCCTATTTTACCGCCTGACAACCAACATATTACTGAACATAATAAAATTATAATTTGTCAGACAACAAACATAATATATTCCAGAGGTATGTTTCTCCTAGGACAGTGGTTCTCAACTCCTGTCCTCGAGACCCCCTAAAAGGCCAGATTTTAGGTATTACCTTGGGGAGATGCTGACCAGAATACTTCAATCACTGAGCAGCAAATGATATCACCTGTGATGTATTTCAGTTACCGTATATACTCGAGTATAAGCCGACCCGAGTATAAGCCGAGGCCCCTACTTTTAGCACAAAAAGATGGGAAAAATCATTGACTCGAGTATAAGCCTAGGGTGAGAATGCAGGGTGGCGGGCATGGTACAGGAGAATGCAGGGTACTGGCATGGTACAGGAGAATGCAGGGTACTGGCATGGTGCAGGAGAATGCAGGGTACTGGCATGGTGCAGGAGAATGCAGGGTACTGGCATGGTGCAGGAGAATGCAGGGTACTGGCATGGTACAGGAGAATGCAGGGTACTGGCATAGTACAAGAGGATCCGGGGTTGTGGGCATACTACAGGAGATGCAGTGCTGTGGGCATGGTACAGGTAGACCATGCCCGCAGCACTGCATCCCTTGTAGTGTGCCCGCAGCCCTGCATAATGGCAGGTAGTGAAGCTGTTTCACTTACCTGTTCCAGAGGCGCCTTCATTTTAAAAATGGCGCCGCCCGGCGCCGACACGTCATTGCGCACGCTCCGCCACCGCTCGTATAATTTTGGCTATTCCCGGCCTCTCCCGAGCGGCGGCGGCGCGTGCGCGGTGACATGTATGCGACGGGCGGCGCCATTTTTAAAGCTTAAGCTCGTCGGAGCGGACTTTTTTTTCCTTGACTCGAGTATAAGCCGAGGTGGACGTTTTCAGCACAAAAAAATGTGCTGAAAAACTCGGCTTATACTCGAGTATATACGGTATCTTGCAAACCTGGCCTGTTAGTGTGCCCTGAGGACCGGAGTTGAGAACCACTGTCCTAGGAGATCCAATGTCCCCCATCAGTTTTCTGGGGCTTGTAATATAAGCATGTTTGGTGTCTAATTATTTGCTATTTTCCTATACATCAGTGTAATCACTTTTAAAAAAAAAAAAAAAAAAACAATTCCGTGATAGACATGATTATAGGAAATTGTATGATACTTAACTCTGTGTAGTTTAAAAAAAAAACAGAGTGACAGATGAGTATTGTGGAGTCACATACCAGGCAGGGCATTCACTGTATGACATGACTTCTTGGAGGACTTCAGCTGAATGTTTTACAACATTCTGGTAATGGACTTTAATGGCACTGCTGCATTCTCTTCGCTGCCTGTATCCTGTTACAGGTACTTCAACTGGAATGTTTTTTAAAGGGGTTTATGATGGCTCTGCTTTGTGTTTTGAGCTGACTTTTGTTTTTTTAAGGGTGCTTCAATATGATCTGTTGAATACTAAAATTGTCACCTCTCCACTACAGACATTAGAGTTACTGTAAATCTTATTGTTGTGCCGCTGACTTGTGAGTTCTGACTTGTACCATTCAGTGGCAAACAATTTAGTCCAGAAAGAACATGCATGAACAAGGATGATGCAAGTCTCCTAGGAAGAAAGGGAAGATAATGATATTTTAACGGTGGTGTAATGAGATTCTTTTGAAAGGTAAAACATATATTCATTTTTATTTCCTTCTACCCTCATCAGAAGGTAATACAGACCTCAAATGAAGATGAATTAAACTTCCAATGCAGTAGTTTTCCCTAGACCAGACAATATTTGTGACATCTCCTTATAGTGTTTCTATAATTGTACTCTTATGTATCTGTGTTACCTCTGTAAAAGACCATTCAGATTTGTTCTGAAAATACTTTTACTCTTAAGTCCAGTTTCCCATATTAAACCTCCTGAACTTACCTAGAAGTAAGAGAAACACTCAAAAACTTATAAAAGCATACCTGAACTAACTGTCACTTTATTTTTGGTGCACCTCTCTCAGTCGACTTGTGTTCTGAGGCCTCTTTTCATTCTCTCCTCCAAGCCGGTCAACCAGTCATATATTAGTCTCTAGTATGAGGTCACTAGTAAATGTTGCAAGACCCTGAGATAGGCCCTTCCAACAACCAATGGGGTCACCCAGGTCTCTAGCAAGCAACATAAGCACTGCAGACTAATCCAATCACAATACAGAGAAGTATAAAAAAGAACCTGTAACCCTGCATTTTTTTTTCTTTTAACCACTTGCTGACCAGCCGCTGTAGTTTTACTGCGGCAGGTCGGCTCTATTACGCGAAATGACGTACCTGTACGTTGATTTGTGTAATAGATAGTGGGGGTGCATGCCAACAGAGGTGCGCACACACGCCGATTGGCCAGGGGGGAGCCAATCAGTGGGTCCAGTGGACGCGATGTCCGCCGGCCACCTGCGATTGATCCCCATGGAGACAGAACGGCGGTCAGCCGATGTAAAAAAGGCAGACTGCTGTTCTGTTAGGTGATGAACACAGGGATCCTATGTTCCTCCGATTTAGGAACACAGGTCTCTGTGTTCATCCAGTGAATCGATTCCCCATACAGTTAGAAAGCACTCCCTAGGAGCACACTTAACCCTTTGATCACCCCTGGTGTTAACCCCTTCCCTGCCAGTGTCATTAGTACAGTAGCAGTGCATATTTTTAGCACTGATTACTGTAATAATGTCACTGGTTCCCTCAAAAGTGTCAGTTAAGTGTCTGATCTGTCAGCTGAAATGTTGAAATCTTGCTAAAAATCGCTGATCGCCACCATTACTAGTAAAGAAAAAATAAATAAATAAATAAAAATGACATACATCTATCCCTTATTTTGTAGCTGCGATAAATTTTGCGCAAACCAATCAATATACACTTATTGGGATTTTTTTTTTTTTACCAAAGATATGTGGCAGAATACATATTGGCCTAAACTGATGAAAAAATTTGATTTTTTTTTTATTAGGAATGTTTTATAGCAGAAAGTAAAAAAAAAAAAAAATATATATATATATATATATATATATATATATATATATTTTTTTTTTTAAGAATTGTCGCTCTTTTCATTTATAGCGCAAAAAATAAAAAACCGCAGAGGTGATAGGGATGTAACGATATTGAAGATATCGCGATATCGTATCGTCGTGGTCGTCTCGATATCGTCGTGGTCGTGTCTCGATATCGTCGTGGTTGGGCTACAATATTAAAAGGACAGGTGTCCGTCAAAAAGCAAGAGGAATAAACACAGTCCCGCGGAACAAATCATTGTTAACCACATAGACCAGAGTTTAAGGATTTTTTTTACTGTTTTTTTTTTTTTTTTTTCTTGCTATGTAGATATTTTGATCTTTCTGATGAAAAACGTGAACATAAGCTAAATGATAGGTCAGTGTTTTTTTTAAAGGCTTTTTGACTGACTATTTTATTTAAGTTTAAGTTATGTTCCTAAATACCAGTTTTAAAAGGCTGCCTTTATTTGCCTTGCACATTTAGAGCCGGTTCACACTACCACTACCAGAAAGTCGCCCCGTGACTTGAAGAGACTTGTTTAGAGACTTGGAAGAGACTTGGAAGAGACTTGTGCACTACTTTGAAGAGACTTGGAAGAGACTTGGAAGAGACTTGGAAGAGACAGGCGACTTTGTCTGTGGGGAATGCCTGGCTAATCTCTTTCTTCTTCCTGGAAAGTCTGATAACAAGTCGTGTCAATTAAGATAAGGAGGCAACTCCCATTGAAGTATATGGGACAGTCGGATCACAGGTCGCCTCAAAGTAGTACAGGACCCTTTTCTGAAGTCGGAGCAACTTCAGTAGTGCCAATTAAGACGGCACTGATTGATTAACATTGCTTTTGTTATGTCAAGCTACCTGTGGCAACACAAGTTGCCTCACAAGTCGCGCTAGTGTGAATGGGCTCTTAAACCTGACTTAACTTGATCTTTGTTTGCACTTAAAGGGAATTGCCTATTGTTTGTTTACAATTGTTCTAGCTGCTTCTTAACTTGAACATTGCACAGAAGAATCAGTTATGCAACCAAATATTACTATACAGAATATTGATGTTCCTGACTACAACTTGCACTTTAAAAGCACTATGTGATCAGTGTTTTATGTTGTCATGGATCCATAAATACAACAATAAATTGCCTGTTGACTGGCAAAAGCAGAATAAATGTTGGTATTTTTTCGCTATTATCATCACAAACACTATCATGAGTTATTTAACAATACCGTGAGCTTTTCCACAATATCGCAATAAATATCGTACCGTGAGGTCAATATCGAAATTGTATCGTACCGTGAGATTTTGATATCGTTACACCCCTAAGAGGTGATCAAATACCACCAAATGAAAGCTCTATTTAAAGGGAAAAAAAGGACATTGGTTTTATTTAGGCTGCGCAATTGTCAGTTAAAGTAACACAGTGCCGTCTCACAAAAAATGGCCTGGTCATTAAGGGGGTAAAGCCTTTCCGGTCCTTAAGTGGTTAATAATGATGTCCCGTTTTAACTCCACCATTCTAAATTGATCCATTTGAGGAACACAAATTTTCTAAAAATCAGTGAAAGATATACAATAAAATTTTATAAAAATGTCTGGCTCAACTGATATGATTAAAACATAAAATTAAGTAATCTATCAATAGCAAAAAGTACTACCTATTAAGGAATAATGATTATAATTAATATGCTGTATTGATTAGCTGAGAGAATTTGTGTAGACAGTTTTAATGAATTCTTATGTCTAATCTGAGTAATGACATTGTAAAAGTACAAGTAAAATTATATTTAATGTGAAGCTGGACATAAACCTGCATACATTCTGGAAGCAATTGTGGATATTTGTTAGAGGAATCTATCACTTCTTTTGTAGAAAGTTGTTGGTGACTTTTACTTTTAATATCACTAATCTGTACTTAATATATCATATACTATAGAGTGAATAGAAAGTTCACTAGCATTGTGTGACACCTTCAAATAAGCTTTATAAAAAAAAAAAAAAAATTGTAACGTGGTAGGCCTAAACATTTTGTATAGACTTGCATGCATGATAGATGCATTAGCTGCATGCTCCCTAACAAGTTCCACTACTGGGATTTATTCTGTGCAGTAAAGGTTGAGCAGGTCTCTTCCCAGTTGCTATTTTAGGTGATATAGCAAGTCTATAAATAATGTTTGCGAGTACCACATTTTACTATTTTTTAGTAAAGGTTATATGAAGGTGTCACTGTGGGGTTATTTACTAAAACTGGAGAGTGCAAAATCAAATGCAGCTCTGCATAGTAACCAATCATCTTCCAGGTTTTATTGCCAAAACTTGATTGAACAAGCTGAAGTTAGAAAATGATTTAAAAAAAAAAAAAAGAAGATGATTGGCTACTATGCCCAGCTGCACCAGATTCTGAGTCCTCCAGTTTTAGTAAATCTACCCTATTATGTCTACATTTGTTCAGCTTGTTTGAAAGCTGATGATGCTGTCTATTAAAATCATCAATGAACTTTTATGTTGAAAGGACATATTCCTAAATTTCCCTGCAGCAAGATTGTACCCCTTTTTAACCACGTTGCTGACTGTTTATATTTAATTGTACTTAACATTCAGTATATAAGATGTTTTTAATATGCTTGTACATTATGTGTCAGTAAAACAGAAATAAAGGGAAAACAGGGTTAGTGGTTGTGGTGGTTGTATTATACATAAAAAGTGTGGAGATTAAATGTGTAGTTGTCTACAACTCCTAAAGTGAAGCTATGAATTCAGCTTTTGTCATGTTTTAACAGGTCCATACCATACACCACCAAGTGCTTGCTCCCATGCTCTGATTATCTTCAAAACATTCCAGGATTCCCAAAACCCAAGGATGGTTATTATGCAAATATCAATAACACATGATGGGTAGCACTCCTAGCCAAAGTCAAGCCATGAGAAACGAAGAGCAAGAGCCTGACCACAGTAGTTGTGGTTGATTTTTCCATAATAGAGTACAGTGAAGATATTAAGAGGCAGTAAGCAGGCACTTGGAGTTGCATGTGGCAACTTTGGAAGGTGAGGCAAGCCATTAGGTTCACTTTAACTAAGGAAACAAATAAAACAATACATGCTACTGTAAACATGTTAACTGGGTTCCCTTGTCCTAAATTGAAATACAGAAAGAACATATACAGTGCCTTGCGAAAGTATTCGGCCCCCTTGAACTTTGCAACCTTTTGCCACATTTCAGGCTTCAAACATAAAGATATAAAACTGTAATATTTTGTGAAGAATCAACAAGTGGGACACAATCATGAAGTGGAATGAAATTTATTGGATATTTCAAACTTTGTTAACAAATAAAAAACTGAAAAATTGTGCGTGCAAAATTATTCAGCCCCTTTACTTTCAGTGCAGCAAACTCTCTCCAGAGGTTCAGTGAGGATCTCTGAATGATCCAATGTTGGCCTAAATGACTAATGATGATAAATAGAATCCACCTGTGTGTAATCAAGTCTCCGTATAAATGCACCTGCACTGTGATAGTCTCAGAGGTCCGTTTAAAGCGCAGAGAGCATAATGAAGAACAAGGAACACACGAGGCCGGTCCGAGATTCTGTTGTGGAGAAGTTTAAAGCTGGATTTGGATACAAAAAGATTTCCCAAGCTTTAAACATCCCAAGGAGCACTGTGCAAGTGATAATATTGAAATGGAAGGAATATCAGACCACTGCAAATCTACGAAGACCTGGCCGCCCCTCTAAACTTTCAGCTCATACAAGGAGAAGACTGATCAGAGATGCAGCCAAGAGGCCCATGATCACTCTGGATGAACTGCAGAGATCTACAGCTGAGGTGGGAGACTCTGTCCATAGGACAACAATCAGACGTATACTGCACAAATCTGGCCTTTATGGAAGAGTGGCAAGAAGAAAGCCATTTCTTAAAGATATCCATAAAAAGTGTAGTTTAAAGTTTGCCACAAGCCACCTGGGAGACACACCAAACATGTGGAAGAAGGTGCTCTGGTCAGATGAAACCAAAATCAAACTTTTTGGCAACAATGCAAAACGTTATGTTTGGCGTAAAAGCAACACAGCTCATCACCCTGAACACACCATCCCCACTGTCAAACATGGTGGTGACAGCATCATGGTTTGGGCCTGCTTTTCTTCAGCAGGGACAGGGAAGATGGTTAAAATTGATGGGAAGATGGATGGAGCCAAATACAGGACCATTCTGGAAGAAAACCTGATGGAGTCTCCAAAAGACCTGAGACTGGGATGGAGATTTGTCTTCCAACAAGACAATGATCCAAAACATAAAGCAAAATCTACAATGGAATGGTTCACAAATAAACATATCCAGGTGTGAGAATGGCCAAGTCAAAGTCCAGACCTGAATCCAACCGAGAATCTGTGGAAAGAACTGAAAACTGCTGTTCACAAACGCTCTCCATCCAACCTCACTGAGCTCGAGCTGTTTTGCAAGGAGGAATGGGCAAAAATTTCAGTCTCTCGATGTGCAAAACTGATAGAGACATAGCCCAAGCGACTTACAGCTGTAATCGCAGCAAAAGGTGCACGCCCAATTGTTCAGTTTTTTATTTGTTAAAAAAGTTTGAAATATCCAATACATTTCTTTCCTCTTCTTGATTGTGTCCCACTTGTTGTTGATTCTTCACAAAAAAATTACAGTTTTTATATCTTTATGTTTGAAGCCTGAAATGTGGTAAAAGGTCGCAAAGTTCAAGGGGGCCGAATACTTTCGCAAGGCACTGTATTGGAGGCACTGTGGACTTTCATGGTACCGTAAGGACATCAAAAACAACTATATTAAAAATTTTACAAAGTTTAATAAATACACTAGTAAGAAAAACACACATAAACTCAATAAGAGTCACAAATCTCAGAATTATACAGCATCAAAAAATCTACTAAATAGTAGTGGATGATATACAGCTTTTTCTCTAATTTATAGACAACAACCTCAATGCTTCCCATAGCAAGGGAGGCCAGTATAGGGAGGAGTCAGGAACACTCGGCAGTTGGGAGACTGCCTTTTGCCAATGCCATTTTTTCCATCTGGTTAGCCTCGGGTGACTCCAGCATTGCGCTCTTGTAATTCCTTCTGGGGGTTTGGTAGACGATTCAGCCAAGGGGTCAATGTTTGAGTTGTTATTTATATCCACACCAGGCCCTATATTGTTATAGGACCTTTAGGTATTATAAATCACCAAGTTAACTTGTTAATTATGGCATTAATAATAGTTTGTGAGTTTTATTTTTTTTTTGTTTGTTATGATATCTTACTATTGGATTCAAATTTTGCAACAGATGACACAGTTCTCTTCTACTATGCTCTTGAAGAAGCCGTATATCCACAAAACATGTTGAGTGTTCCTGACTCCTCACTTTAACTACGGAGATCAGTGATCTTCTACTGTCAGACTAAGGCTGACCATACATGATTCAATTTTCTTACAATTTTCTGTACAAATTTCTTTAGATTTACCTTCAACTATGTAGTACAAAGACCTGCCTAATAGGATACAATTTAAAGTGTTGTTTAGTTTTGACCTCATATTATATGGTTTTTGGTAAATCTCACAGAACATTGTACATGTATGGCCAGCTTAACCACTTTAACACTGCTCACATTGCTACTACTGGAGCAATGTGGCTCATTATCGTCCAGCGACGTAGACCTACGTCGCTGGACTCCGCCCCTTGTGGGCGGCGAGCGCGTGCCGCCGGAGGCTCGCTCCCACTGTTTTCAGTCACAGCTGGAGTCGGGCCAGGGGAGGAGCGGCGGCGATCGCCGCTGCTCTTCCCCGATCGTCGGGGAATCTAGTTTGGAGATCCGCCCGCTTGTGTAAACAGAGCGGGCGGATCTCCTCAGTGACAATGAGTGACAGATTGCAGTGTTCAGCATTGCTGAACATGCGATCTGTCCTTTTGTCACTCAGTCACCTCCCCCCCCCACACGTTAGTAAGCACCAGGCATACATTAACCCCTCCCTCTCCAATAAAATTAACCCCTTCCCTGCCAGTGTCATTTTTACAGTAACAGTGCATATATATAGCACTGATTACTGTAGAAATGTCACTGGTACCCCCAAAAGTGTCAGAAATGTCAGTCAAGGGTCCGATCTGTCTGCCGAATTCTCACAGTACCGCAAAAAAAAATCGCAGATCGCCGCCATTACGCGTTAAAAAAAACCCACCAAAAATGACAGAAATCTTTCCCTTAGTTAGTAAACGCAATAACTTTTGCGCAAACCAATCAAAATACGCTTATTGTGATTTTTTTTTACCAAACATAGGTAGCAGAAAACAAATTGGCCAAAAATTTTGATTTTTACATTTTTTTGGGGGGAATTTCATATAAAAAAATGTTAAAAATATTGTTATTTTTTCAAAATAAACACTCTTTTTTTGTTTATAGCGCAAAAAGTAAAAATCGCACAGGTGATCAAATACCACCAAAAGAAAGCTCTGTTTGTGGGAAAAAAAGGATGTAAATTTCGTTTGGGTATGGCATCGCAGGACCGCGCAATTGTCAGTTAAAGTCGCCCCCCTTGCCGAATCGCAAAAAGTGGCCTGGACGTAAGACAGCAAAATCCTCCAGTGGTAAAGTGGTTAAGGAATCAAAAAATAAAATTAGCTCAATTCACAAAAATAGGAGAGTTATTTTATCTTTGCAACACAAAAAAACGGGTATGATGGCGCTCCCGGACGAAATGACATGAAAAAGAAAGAAAAAACTTATGTGCTGCTCAGGATCTGGATAATAAACTTGTTTATTAAAATCAATAAAATTGGCTCCCGGTCAAGGAAAAAACAATGGTGTGCCAGGGGAGTAATGCTGAGCATGTAGACTCAAACAGCAAGGAGGACCCAGAGGCAGGGAAACAACGCCTTACCACCAGTAAGGTCTGGACAGTGTGTCACCTGTAGATGGGCTGACCGACAGCCTCGATCGGATCGGGAGCCTTTGCTGCGGGTGAGTCTCCAGATGGAGCGATGCCTGGGGTGAGGAGAGGTTGATGGAAGGATGGTGTCCTCAAACCCCGACCTGCAGATCCGGTGGTGGTGCGCGCCCGAGGTGGCAGCGGCCGCTGCTCGTCAGTCCCTGCTGACGCGGCGCCGGGAGATGACGTCACCAGGCGCCTCGCGCCGATGTGCACACCAGGGGCTGAGTCCACGATGTAACCGGAAGTGTGGAGGTGGCTCAACAACGACCCGGCTCTTGCATCACCAAAGAGTCACCTGGCGGAGCTAATGGAAAATGCCACAATTGGAGGGAAATGACATGTTTCGGGCCAAGCCCTTCTTCAGATCTCCTGTGGCTAACTGATAATGGCACATATATAGGGTATGGGGAGGAAGAGGCGTTGCCCCCCACTCTCTGGCTCCACCTTGTGTCCAATCATGATAAATATAAAACCATAACGTAATGACATACAAAACAAAAACATACCAACAAATATCATGGAAAATGAATGGAAGAAAAATATAAAGACAATATGTGAAGATTGTGTGAGAAAAAAAAAAAAAAAAAAAAAAAAAAAATTTTTATTTTAAAAAAGACAAAAGACAACCTTGAGCCCAACTAAGAGGAAGTTACACCACAGTGTAAGCATCGAGCTCCTCGTTCAACCCATGGGGAGACAGAGTGTTAAGCTTATAAATCCAGAACGTCTCTCTCTTGCAAAGCAAGGAGAGACGTTCATTACTGGACAAGGAACCCTTGGGTACGCACTCAACCGCCCACACCCTAAGGTCCTGTACTAGGCTCTTATGGTGGGTGGCAAAGTGTCGGGGCACACTATGGGGTGGTTTCCCATTTTTGGTATTTAGTCCCTGCAAAATACCTCTACGGTGCTCACCAATCCGTGTGCGCAAATGACGGATGGTGCGGCCTACGTAAAGTAGATTGCAAGGACATTGTAATATATATACCACATATTCTGTGGTGCAAGTGATGAATTGGCGTATGCTGTAGCTCTTGCCAGAGGAGTCACAGAAGGATTCACGGCCATGCTGAATGAAACAACATGTGAGGCACCCTCTTTTCCTGCACTGAAAGGTGCCTACTTTGTCGCTGAAATATGACCTGATGTCCAAGGGCCTATTGGATGTGGATGCGTTGATTTTGCTGGGAGCTATGACATTCTTGATGGTCCGTGCCCTCCTGTAGACCACATGGGGGGCTGCTGGAAGATGGGGGCCTAATCTGGGATCAGAAAGTAATATTGACCAATGTTTCTTCAGAATGTGGGAAATATGTCTGAAGTTATTGTTAAACCCGGTAATGAATCGGGCTTTAGGGATGGTTTGCAAAGTGGAGGTGGGCCCAGATGGGCGGGAAGGGGATGTGTCCCTGCACTCAGTGAATGCCTTTAGAACCAACGCCTCCGGGAATCCCTTTTCCAAAAAACTCACTCTCATGAGTTGACCCTGGGTTTCATAATCTTCCAGACGGGAACAGTTTCTGCGTAACCGCAGAAACTGTCCCTTAGGAATATTAGTCTTCCAAGATGGGTGGTGGCAACTCTCATAATGGAGATAAGAGTTGCCAGCCACCGATTTGATGTGATTGAGGGTCACAATCGCGTTTTCGGCGTGTGTGAGCTCCAGGTCAAGGAAGACCAGACGCACAGGGTCTATAACATGGGTAAAGGATAACCCGAAGGTGTTGCTGTTACAGTGGTCAACGAAGGCCTGGAAGATGTCGAGGTCCCCGTCCCAGATGATCAGAACATCGTCTATGTAGCGGCCATAATAGACTAGATGTTTGGAGAACGGGTTGTTGTGCCAGACCTGGAACTCTTCCCACAGTCCCATCGTCAGGTTGGCATAGCAGGGTGCGAAACTTGCACCCATCGCTGTGCCATGGGTTTGTAAATAAAATTTGTCCAAAAAGGAAAAATAATTATGTTCAAGACAAAACCGTGTACCCTCCACTAGAAAGGCAACCTGGCGGGAATTAAGTTGGCCATCCTTGGTGAGAAAATGTTGTAGGGCTCGAATGCCCACATCATGGGGGATGGACGTGTACAAAGAACACACGTCTAGGGAGGCCCAATGATAGTGACTCTCCCAAGGGTAATGTTTCAATGTGTCCAGTACGTGGCTTGAGTCACGAATATATGATGGCAGCTGTTGTACTACGGGTTGTAGAAACCAATCAATATATTCGGACAGGCCGCTGATGAAACTATTAGTGCCGGCCACAATGGGCCTGCCAGGAGGGTCCACCAAAGATTTGTGGACCTTGGGGAGATGATAAAAGTACGGTGTACTGCAAACCGAGGGGAGAAGAAATTGGCATTCCCTCTTGGTAAGTACTCCCGCCGTTGCGGCCACCTGTATCATCTCGCCAAGTGCCAACTGGTACGCCGGTAGAGGGTCTTGGGGGAGAGCAGTGTAGGTGTTGGTATCAGATAGGAGCCGTAGAGACTCACTGATGTAAGTGGTACGGTCCTGGACCACAATGCTCCCTCCCTTGTCGGCTTGTTTGACGACAATGTCCTTGTTCAGTTTGAGTGTCTTAAGGGCAGTCGTTTCAAGTGATGTCAGGTTGGGTCTCTGTGACGTGGTGTTGTCACACATGTTCAATAACTCCTTGTAAACAACATGATAGTATGTCTCCAAGAAGGGCCCTCTTGACTGGGATGGATAAAACAAGGAACGTGGACGGAAGGATGTGTGGATCACAGGGGGATCAAAACATGCCTCTAGAGGTTGACTGTCAATGTGGCCCTCCTCCCACAGGTCCCACAGATCTTGAAGACAGTCAGTCTCTGGGGTGCCTACGGGGGAACTGGTGGCAGATAGGGGGGTGTGATGGGCTACTGACGGTACGGGAACACTAGTGGCCGTGGTGGGCTGTATATAGTGCCGCTGGACCGTCAGGTTCCTGATGAAACGGTTCAAATCTTTGAAAATTTGAAATTTATTGGCTCTAACATTGGGACAAAAACTAAGCCCCCTGGACAAGAGGGACTGTTCGGACTCAGTCAGGGGGTGCGAGGACAGGTTATAGATCTTGATCGTGGACTTGTTGCTTATGAATCCTTTCTGTCTTTTTTGTGCCTGCTTTCTTCGTTTTGAACCTCCCCTTCTACCTCGTGTAGTTTTCTTTTTTCTGTTTGGCAGAGGGGGGATGGTCCTAAAAAAGGAAACGAAGAGGGCCCAGGGGTGTTAATTGGTGCAGCGGAACTACATGTGAGTCCCACGGGGTCACTAGTGGGGGGATCACAGGGATGAATGGGTGGGGGACTGAGAGATGTGGCTTGCAATGAAGAAGGTGCGACCGGATTAGTGGAGGGAGAAGGGGAGCCGCACGGGGCACCCGTTGAGTGGGTGGCTTGGTTGCGGGGAACCATAGGTGGAAATGGTAGACCCACAGGCGGGGGTGCCCGGCTCCTCCGTCTATTCTTGCCTCTATGTTTCCTTCTGTGATTCCTATGGTGGGGGTTCAAGGGACCACATGGCCCGCCTTGGTCAATATTATTCACCTGTATATTAGGGGCCAGTCTATCCTTCCTACTGGATTGAATGGAGGCCGTGCTTTGTCGACCATGTTCATGGCGCCAGGGGCCCAAGGGTGCCTTGGGGGGGAGGTGGGAGCTTCCCGAGGAGCGAGTCCAGACTGGCTGGCGGCTCCAATTGAACACCCTACCTTCATTATAATCCTTGAGATCACGTTCAAATTTGTGTAATTTGTTGTGTACTAGGTTATCTTCAAATTTGGTTAGGTTCTTGTCCAATACCTGCCGCCATTGGGAAAAGAGGCAAGACTCAGAGAAGGCCTGGACCTCCAATTCGAGAGATGCAACCAGCTCCAGGACCTTGGCCAATTTGCGATCCCGCTGTTGGATAATGAGCTGGATCCATTTGTTGGTGCAGAACTCGGAAAAGAGGTGCCAATCCTTATCGAGATCTTCATCAAGAAAATCACAATTTTTCTTTATTCTGAGTCCCCTGGGGGTAATCTTAAGTTCTATATATTTCTCCAAGAAGGATTTGTCCCACCACTGGGTACATTCTGATTCCCGAGCATGTTGCAGGGCCAAAAAGGCCCTTCTCATACGGGCCTCAAAATCCTCCGAATGGGGGGGATCTCGTGAACCGGACGAGCATGCAGGGGGATTAAGTTCGGAGGGGGAACTCCCGACCTGGCTATCCAAAAAATTGCCAAAAATGGACTGAAGTCGGGTGGCCCGGTCCATGTTGGGAAAAAAAAAAAAAAAAAAAGGAAGGGTAATATGTTGTATGAGATTGTTGGGAAGGGAGGGGGAGGAGGGAAGGGGGAGGATGGAGGGGATGGGAACAGGAAAAGGAAACAGTGAGGATGTAAATCACAAAGAGAGAGACGTTCTGGATTTATAAGCTTAACACTCTGTCTCCCCATGGGTTGAACGAGGAGCTCGATGCTTACACTGTGGTGTAACTTCCTCTTAGTTGGGCTCAAGGTTGTCTTTTGTCTTTTTTAAAATAAAAATTTTTTTTTTTTTTTTTTTCTCACACAATCTTCACATATTGTCTTTATATTTTTCTTCCATTCATTTTCCATGATATTTGTTGGTATGTTTTTGTTTTGTATGTCATTACGTTATGGTTTTATATTTATCATGATTGGACACAAGGTGGAGCCAGAGAGTGGGGGGCAACGCCTCTTCCTCCCCATACCCTATATATGTGCCATTATCAGTTAGCCACAGGAGATCTGAAGAAGGGCTTGGCCCGAAACATGTCATTTCCCTCTAATTGTGGCATTTTCCATTAGCTCCGCCAGGTGACTCTTTGGTGATGCAAGAGCCGGGTCGTTGTTGAGCCACCTCCACACTTCCGGTTACATCGTGGACTCAGCCCCTGGTGTGCACATCGGCGCGAGGCGCCTGGTGACGTCATCTCCCGGCGCCGCGTCAGCAGGGACTGACGAGCAGCGGCCGCTGCCACCTCGGGCGCGCACCACCACCGGATCTGCAGGTCGGGGTTTGAGGACACCATCCTTCCATCAACCTCTCCTCACCCCAGGCATCGCTCCATCTGGAGACTCACCCGCAGCAAAGGCTCCTGATCCGATCGAGGCTGTCGGTCAGCCCATCTACAGGTGACACACTGTCCAGACCTTACTGGTGGTAAGGCGTTGTTTCCCTGCCTCTGGGTCCTCCTTGCTGTTTGAGTCTACATGCTCAGCATTACTCCCCTGGCACACCATTGTTTTTTCCTTGACCGGGAGCCAATTTTATTGATTTTAATAAACAAGTTTATTATCCAGATCCTGAGCAGCACATAAGTTTTTTCTTTCTTTTTCATGTCATTTCGTCCGGGAGCGCCATCATACCCGTTTTTTTGTGTTGCTATTCTCTCCACCCAGTTGGAATCTGGGTTAGGGTAGGCAGCAGCCCAGACTTGGACGTGACATTGAAGGTGGACCCTTTTGGGACATTGTCCGACCCCATTATCCCAGCCCCGCCGTCTGATTATCGCAACCACAGCGCCAGGACTTTTTTGTTTACATTATTTTATCTTTGTTCATTTTCTTAAAGATGTTTTTTTTTCTTAAACAAACCTATTTAGCAGTGTACAAAAAAAGTAGTACACAGTTGCGTCTGTGCAGATAGCGTATGTGCGTGAGCGTGTACACGCATACACACATAAAGTCACTAGAAGAATTGTACACACAAACGCATCTAAATGTATGTAATGCAAGTACTTCAGGTGCATATTTTACGCAGGAACTTCTGTTGGCTCTGCCAGCAAGAACCTGTGTTCACGCAGGAAATACACATATATCCAAATGACTGAGCCCTTATGGTCCAAATACATAGGAAATTGATAAAGTAATGTCCATGTACTCTAGTCCACTGACTCTAGTTCTCCACAACCCAGACTTTTCTCCTGGAGACTTTGCACACTGGTGGGACAAGCCTCTACCCCCGGCATGTAATGTATCTTTTTTGAATAGAACACTTTCTGCCCTTACTAATCCCTGCAGGAACAGAACCAGACCATATACCTTCCATTTTGGATTTACCTCCAAATAAGCACTTTTTGAACAATCCCATGCATCGCTCACACCACAGTAAATGTCTTAAGGAATCTGAAAAATTCCTCTAAACAACACCTTATATCAAGGATATAAGTTAAAGAAAAATAGCAATTTAGAGAGCTTGGGGGCACCCTGACTCTCAAGCTGAAGAGTCAGGCTCAGATAAAGTAAGTCAAGTAAAAATCTAAGACTGATGTTAAAATTCTTTCATAAGTACAGTCATGATTAGGTCAGTCACAATCATTTGTACAGTATATCCCAAAATGTATATAGCGAGTAATGGCTTGTTTTACTAAAGACAATAGGCTGTTCACTTTGCAAGGGAATGTGCACTCTGCAGAGGAATTTTCCCTTAGCTTAGCGAATATGGTTAAATTTCACTTTGCAAAGAATACCCAATCATGCGCAAAGGAAAAATAAGACACAGGTTGACTCACTAAAACTTAAGAGTGCAAAATCTAGTGCAGTTGTGTATGGTAGCCAATCTGCTTCAAACGTCAGTTTGTTAAATGAAGCTTTGACAAAAAATCTGGAAGCTGATTGGTTTCTCTGTAGAGCGGCTCCAGATTTTGCACTCTGCAGTTTTAGTAAATCAAGGCCGCTCCAGATGACGTCAGAGTGACGAAATACGTAGGGCGGAGTCTAGCGTCATAGCGCCACTTCCGTTTTTCGTCCGTGGAACGCATCAGCGAACCCGAACTTCCTGAGGTAGCGAGAAGGGATTGTTTTTACTGAAATGTAAGTGTTTATGTTCTTAATAAAGTATTACTTGATATTACTACACTATGGAGGATTCTCTTTATCCATGAGGGGCTAACATCATTCCAAGGAAAGCAAGTGAAGTGGAGTCACCAGAGCAGGGGATTCCTGTGGAACTTAAAGAGGCATACCAACATCCACTGGAGGTAGGGAAAATTTTCCCTGGAAGGCTGCTTTCGCCTGCAAGGGGTCCATAATCTGGTGAGTGCATTCCCAGAAGGGGTCACGAGTGAGCTCATGGGGATCCTGTCACAGCCTAAGTGATTTATTTCCATGATCGTACTGCAGAACTTTGATGAACCTCATGGCACCTTGAAGATTTTACATGTCACCAAGCACTATCTATGAACTTTCTTGAATAAGCATGGACATGTTAAAAGACCCCCCCCCCCCCAGTTGTTGGGGGTTTCCACATATGTTTATATGTTCTTTTGATTTATAACATTTGTACTATATTTATAGCACAGTGCACATAGAGTTTGTATAATATTTCATCACGGGAATATTTACTGCATAAGCTTGACACCTTATTTGTATCAGCAATTTTAAGTCAATTAGTCACTTTTTTATTTGAGTTACATTTGTGATTTTTTTTTGCCATCACCTGTACCTAGGTTTATTTATATTTTTAACAGAATTCACTTTATTTCTTATGTATCACACCTTATGATTGTATGCAAATCCCAGCAAAACTAGCTTCACCTCATTCACTATGCTAGGGAAAAACTCCCTTTTTCAAATTTACTTTAAGTAAATCAACCCCTAAATATCCCTAATGGTGACACATATTTTTCAAAGTGAAATGCCAATATTTTTTTTTCAGTTAAAATTATTTTTCACAGTTCATTTAAAACATACACAATCTGAAAGCAATATATTGATATAAACGAAATGCTACATTATTCCAGTTGTTATAAGCTAGTTTCTGTATATTGGAAGTAACATGCTCTATATAGCTGCCAAAGCCTATTTTGTGCCTGAAGTCTAACAAGCCTTCCATGAAAAAGCCACAGAATTCTGTAAACAGTCCAAAAATCTGAATTGCTAGCCATGGTGTATTAACACCCACAACCATCATGAAAGATGTAATTACATTATACATTCTTTAAACAAAGAAAATATATTTCTATCTACCCTTCAGTCAGCAATGGAAAGTGGTTAGGAATAGTGCTAAAGTGTCTAGCATATTAATTCTGCTCATTACATTTAATTTGGTGTTTCATGTCTCGTTTAGTAAGCAAGGTTAGTAAGCTTTCTTTCATGTCCCCTTTGTGAACTTGGTTGTGCGATGATTGTAACTTGTACAGAATGTTCCTTTTGTGTAGCAGTTCATTTGTTTTAAAGGGATTTCTGTGCCTGCCATAAGTGTGGTCAATGGGTATTAAATGCGGATGTGAGAGATTGGCCACAGTCCAGGTCTCAAGCAAAACTTAATCTTAGCAGCAAAGTTTTATTTTATTGATTGTAATTTAAGAATGTGATCTAGTTTCAGCAAACGGACCGATTTTAGTCTCGTCTTCAAAAGACATCTCTTTGCTTTTTTTTGCAACAGTTTTGTATGCTGATGTTTGGAGATGAAAGGGACATTTGTTAAGTGCTGAGGCCAGGCAGATATAATTATTATTATACAGGATTTATATAGCGCCAACAGTTAAAGCAGCACTTTACAACATAAGGGCAGATATATACATTTACAATACAATTTAACCACTTCTCACCCAGCCTATAGTCAAATGACGGCTGGGTGGGAAATTCGTCGATCCGGGTGGATGTCAAATGATATCCTTCCGGATCGCGCGGGGCCACGCTGTGGAGCAATCCATTACCGGTTGTATCTATTGGACACAGCCGATGACTGATCAGTGTACCAGCCCGCTGCCGGTATCATGTGACTGCTGTTACTAATCACTACAGGTCACATAGCAGTTGAAAACAATTGATTGCTTCATTTCATGCCATTCGTTGTATACAATTGTGTTGTTAGCTGTGATTGGTTCCACTGATCACATGGAACTGAGGGGGCCAAGCACAGCCCATCAGTTCAATGGGATTACACGTGACCAATCACAGCTAATCTCAACAAAACAGACTGAATGAATCAGTTTTAATCAGTAAAAATGGTTGCTTATACCAGTGAAATGCACTGGTATAAACAATCATAATGTGTAAAAAAATTAAAAATCCTGATCACTTCTCCAGAGTAGTACAGTGTCACTATAGTATTGTAGAAAAAAAAATAAAAAATTAAATAAAATTATTTTTAAAAAAGTGACTTTTTTTTTTTACGTACTTTTACCAGTAAGTGTCCCTGATCGCCTATTATATGATAACACTGTACTGCACTGGTGATAGTAAGGGCAGCAAGTAAAAAAAAAAATACATTGTGAAACATTTTTTCAATTTCTTTATTTTCCCAAAATTTGTGGCAAAAAAAAATTACAATTTTAAAAAACTTGCCATGCCTCTTACTAAATACCTTTGGCTGTCTACTTTCCAAAAAGTGGTCTTTTTTTTTGGAGGGGGGGGGATATTTGTACTGTCCTGGTGTTTTCAGGCCTCAAGAAATGAGATAGGCCATCAGTACAGTACATCAGGATTGATTGATTTTCAAATATATATCATAGTCTGTGGACTCTAACTTTCCTACAGACTAAATAATATACATTGATTTGGGTTATTTTCATCTAAAAAATGTAGCAGAATACATTTTGACCTTTTGACCTAAATTTATGAAGAAAGATTATTTATTTGCAAATTTTATATTCAAAGTGTGACAGCGCTAAAAGTTGAAAATTGGCCTGGGTAGGAAGGGGGTAAAAGTGCCAGGTATTAAAGTAATTAATACCGTAGGTATCAGAGAGCCCTGCTTGCCAGAGCTTACAATCTAAGATATTTAAAAAAAAATGATTCACTTAGAAAAACTGTCTTTTTAGTGCAGCCAGTGTAAGTGCCTCTCTGTTATCTACTGCTAGAAGATATATCGTAAATAATGCTTGTGTACAATGACGTAGATTTATTAAAAGACAAAATGCTATAAACCACTGCATTTGGAATTCATGTCCTTCCTTAATCAGGGCTAAGACTGAACAATAAATCTATAGTACTAAAATAGTTCCTATATGCTTAAAAACAATTTGTCTTCAGAATTTGAGGAAAGATCTTCTTAGGACAGACTGGGGGGGTTGGCTTGGGTGACCTATTGGTAATCCTGGTCTTTTGGCCAATGAGAAGCATTGGAATTTGGGAGGTTATACAACCAAACTATAACTATAACTACAAATATTTATGATATAAATTAGTTTTATTCTGTACTCTAAGACAAAATCTTACCATAAACTATCCATACTGAAAAGGAACTGAAAGGCATAGGAGGATATTTATGTACTTAATTTGAACTTGGGATCACTAGTAGGGATGATCGAACGGTGCGGGTCGACCATCGGTTCGACCCGAACATTGGCTGTTCGAGGTTCGGCCGAATTTAGAGCTTTTTGATCAAAAAGTTCGGAATTTGGCAACCTGAACCGACCAAAATGCAATGGGACAGGAAATGGGCTTTAAAAGCCCATGATTGGACCAGAACCATTAGCAAAAGCCAATTGAGGGGGCAGGAGAATGCTAGGAATGTGATTGGAGTGACTAGGGGGTCCATAGGCCAATCATTAGTGAATACGCCCCCAGTATATAAGATAGCCCCTCCAAATTCCTAGCATTGTTATACAGGAACATGGAAGAGAGTGGAAGCAGTTCTGTGACTTCTGCTACAAAGTGTCATTTAGCATTTATTAGTGTGAGGAAAGGGATATCTAATGTAGTTAGGGTGTTCTTTTACACTTTAGTTAGATGCAAAAATTTAGTTTCTGTAGGGAAAGTGTTAAGTGCCAGGGTGACCGTAGTGTAGTGTAGGGTGAACTGACAGTGACTGCTATGGCAGGGTGACCAAACCCTTCCATATCAGGGTGACCGCTATAGAGAAAAGCTAGTTTCTCTGAAGTCACTTTCGCTGCAGTAATATGGCTTCGCCCCTGTCAGCTTGCTTTTTGGCTGCAGGCGTCTATAGGGATTTTTTGAGCACATGTTTGGAGTCAGGCATGACATCTGAACATGTGTATAGGGGGTATATATACACACCCATGTATGTATATATACACCTGCACATATATAGGTGTGAAAGGAGCAGAAAACACTACTTGCGCTAATGAAATAATTAACACCAATATAGTTACGCTCCTATCACACCTATATATGTCTAAGTGTAAAATACATATAAGTATGTGTGTATATATACCACTATACACAAGTTCAGATGTTTTGCCTGCCTACAAAGAACCCAAAAAAATGCCCAAAAAAACACTAGCGCCAAAAAAAAAAATTTGCCCAGGTGTGTTGTTGCAGGCATTTTTTGGGGGTTTTTGGAGGCAGGCAAAACATCTGAACTTGTGTATAGTGGTATATACACACACATACTTATATGTATTTTACACTTAGACATATATAGGTGTTATAGGAGCGGAGCCATATTAGTGTAAATGATTTCATTAGCCCAAGCATATATTTCTGCTACTATCACACCTATATATGTCTAGGTGTATATATACATATAAGTATGTGTGTATATATACCCATATAAACAAGTTCAGATGTTTTGCCTGCCTCCAAAGAACCCAAAAAAATGCCCAAAAAAACGCTAGCGCCAAAAAAAAAACGACCAGGTGTGTTGTTGCAGGCATTTTTTGGTGTTTTTGGAGGCAGGCAAAACATCTGAACATGTGTATACGGGTATATATACACACATACTTATATGTATATATATACACCTAGACATATATAGGTGTGATAGTAGCAGAAATATATGCTTGCGCTAATGAAATCATTTACACTAATATGGCTCCGCTCCTATAACACCTATATATGTCTAAGTGTAAAATACATATAAGTATGTGT
Organism: Pelophylax lessonae; assembly: GCF_965119305.1. Taxonomy (NCBI): domain Eukaryota; kingdom Metazoa; phylum Chordata; class Amphibia; order Anura; family Ranidae; genus Pelophylax; species Pelophylax lessonae. The sequence continues at coordinate 585,743,163 of NC_138770.1, forward strand.
GTATATATACCACTATACACAAGTTCAGATGTTTTGCCTGCCTCCAAAAACCCCAAAAAAATGCCTGCAACAACACACCTGGGTGTTTTTTTTTTTGGCGCTAGCGTTTTTTTGGGCATTTTTTTGGGTTCTTTGGAGGCAGGCAAAACATCTGAACTTGTGTATAGTATATATATATACACACATACTTATATGTATTTTACACTTAGACATATATAGGTGTTATAGGAGCGGAGCCATATTAGTGTAAATGATTTTATTAGCGCAAGCATATATTTCTGCTACTATCACACCTATATATGTCTAGGTGTATATATACATATAAGTATGTGTGCATATATACCCATATACACAAGTTCAGATGTTTTGCCTGCCTGAAAAGACCCCAAAAAATGCCAAAAAAAACGCTTGCTACTAAACCGGCAAGGTGTGAAAAGAGAGAAGCCACTAACCTGTTCTATAAGTGACAAAATACAAATTATCTTTTTTTATGGTTCTGGACATGCTACATAGCTGAAACTTCACAGGTACACTTTTCAGACCCCCCAGATACTAAATCCAAAGAAATTTTTTTTTAATTATTATTTTTTTTAATTTTTTCAATAATTGGCTCTCTATCAAAAATGACAATTTTTAAGAACTTTTTTTGTGTGATTAATAGTCCCTGGGGTATGACCCAGAACCCTAGGCACTTTTTAGGGACATTTATTGGGTTTTAGGGCTTCAAAATGGTGTTTTTTGATTACCGAAGTTCGGGTCCCATTGATTTCAATGGGGTTCTGAAATCCGGGCCAAACTTTTGGGAGGTTCGGGTGTTCTGGTCGAACCAAACTTTTCAAAAGTTCGATCATCCCTAATCACTAGTAGGGAAAAGCTCAAAGTTTGGTCCAAATACAAATTTGGTCTGAACTTTGTCTGTTTTGGCATTCGTCGACTTTGTACTAATTCAAGCTGAACATTCATGTATAGTAGCAATATTCTTACATGCTTTGTCCTTAGCAACCAGTGTTATTATCGTGCCCCATTCTTTCACTGGCTGGGAATCCCTGGCCCCGGAATTGTCACCCTAGTACAAGTAGTGTGTTGCAAAATAGAAAAAGGTAGCCTGACCGCCGCACATCTCACCCAGCCTGAAAGGTAAGCAAAAAAAAAAAGCAGCCTCAGTTCGATTCATCCAGACCACAACCTCAACATGTTTCACCCCGCCCCCAAAACATGGATAAAAGTTTGTCTGGTTCAGCAGGAAACATCAGAATTTTGATCCTTGTATGACCTCTGTAGTTGTACAGAAGTCTCCCCACTGTCAGAATACAATGACACAGCAGGTAGAATTCCCTCATCTACCTTGAATTGGGATTGCGTTATCGAGTCACTTTTTTTCATTCAACCTGCTGGTTGAACAAAAAATTACCCATCTGTGGCCTGCCTTAGGGTGACTACTCTATTTCTCCTTAAACACAGTACACTTTAGGACAGGAAATGTGTTACTGGCAAGATCTCTAGGTGAGAATAAACAAAAAAAAAAGCCTGAAAAGAAGAATAAGCTGCAATATGTGTCAGGCGGATTCCTGTGCACAGAAGATTGGTTCATAGCTGATCGCGCACAAACGCCAGGTGGGCTTTTTAGTCTGCACTATGGCTTTGGGTCCTTGCCATTTGGTCTGTTACATTTCCTGATTATCCGCTACCTGTTCCTGTGTTGACTTCCTTTTACTGACTTGAACTGCTCCTGGCTCTGCCTGAATGCTTCCTATACTGACGCTGTCTACTTTTACCGACCCTGACCTCACTTTGACTACTCTTCTGCCTGTCAATTGTACTTGGTCTGCCTCTCAGTTGCTGACTCAAACTGCCTACCTGCATCTGAACCTGCTGACTAGTGCCTATCTCCTGTTCCAGTCCCCCTGCCAGCAGAGCCTGCTCCTCAGCAACGCATAGCCTGCTCTTCAGCAACGCACAGCCTGCTCTTCAGCAATGCACAGCCTGCTCTTCAGCAACTTTCTGCTCTTCAGCAATGCACAACCAGCTCTTGAGGAACTTACTGCTCTTCAGCAACGAAAAGCCTGCTCTTCAGCAATGCACAGCCTGCTCTTGAGGAACTTACTGCTCCTCAGCAATGCACAGGCTGCTCTTCAGCAATGCACTCACTGCTCTTCAGCAACGCGCAGCCTGCTCTTTAGCAATGCGCTCACTTCTCTTCAGCAACGCGCAGCCTGCTCTTCAGCAATGCGCTCATTGCTCTTCAGCAACACATAGCCTGCTCTTCAGCAATGCGCTCACTGCTCTTCAGCAATGCATAGCTTGCTCTTCAGCAATGCGCTCAATGCTCTTCAGCAATGCATAGCCTGCTCTTCAGCAATGCGCTCACTGCTCTTCAGCAATGCATAGCCTGATCTTCAGCAATGCGCTCACTGCTCTTCAGCAATGCATACCTTGCTCTTCAGCAATGCGCTCACTGCTCTTAAGCATCCTTCAACAGAAGACCAGTCAGGGACTCGTGCCCACTCTGTGCTCAGGTGCTCCATCCTACAACAGAAGACCAGTCAGGGACTCGTGCCCACTCTGTGCTCAGGTGCTCCAGTCACCTTACCAGGGTTCCTGAGCCAGAGGTGTAAGAGAAGCTTACCTTCACACGTCAGGCTCCATCACAAGGTACATTACACTGTTACATTTTTTGTTCCTGAGTTTACCTATGCTTTGGGTACTTTTTAATAGAGCAATACTAGGAAGGAACCTAATCCTATTTTAAGAGTCTACAACCCAGACGAAGATAAAGGCAAGTAGCATGCAGGACCATAGACAGCAAAGAAGCCTTTTAAATTGTGTCACTTTTAATAGCTACATCTGTACCTTCTCTATTTCAAGTCAATCCAATATATCTGCAGCAATAAATCTTATGTGCTTGTAATGCAGCAGTGCTTTCTTCAGCCACAAGCTGTTAGTGTGCAACAAAAAATTAACATAGATATTTATGAGGTTCTGTTGACCTATGGACTGTTAAATTCTGTAGTAAGTGAAAATCTAATGTTTCCTTAAAAGCTAGTTAGTGTAGCGAAAAATGGACACGTCTGTACTTTGAGAGTGCTTGATAATTCAAGGATCAGTAAGTAGAAAATAATTATTGTGTCTGACTAAACTAGACTGAAAGGTGAGAACTAATAAATGTAAAGATAAGTATTACAAAAGCTCTATGCCAGAGCCACTTACCAAAGTGCAAACAGCCCGGATAACTAAAACTGCACACAAAAAACATTATCATCAAGGAGGAGTACTAGACCTCATTTATTTATTTCAGGTACTTATATTGCGCCATCAATTTATGCAGCACTTTACATATACATTGTACAATCACATCAGCCCCTGCCCTCAAGGAGCTTACAATCTAAGGTCCCTAACTGACATTCATACCTACACATACCAAGGCCAAATTAGACAAGAGCCAATTAACCTACCAACATGTCTTTGGAGTGTGGGAGGAAACTGAAGTATCCGGAGGAAACCCACACAGGCACAGAGAGAATATGCAAACTCCAGGGAGGTAGTGTTGTGGTCGGTGATTTGAACCAGTGTCCCTTTGGCTGCTAGGCAGAAGTGCTAACCACTACACCACTGTGCCGTCCAACCTTACAAAAAAAAAAGTGAGCTGGTAATAAAGGGTAAGTAAAGTTTCAGTGCCTATTCTGCATGACAAAGGGGGTGGGCTAGTAGTCTCTGAAAGATTTCTCACCAATTTGGAAATAGCTTATTTTTGTAAGGCAATGCTTTAATAAATAGTGCTTAGTAATCTGTTTTAATTAGCCATGCATCTTTTAAAGAGGAACTCTGTTTTTGTTAAAATATATACAGCAAAATTGCTACATGATTTTTAATTCTGTGCTATGGCCCTGATCCTCCTCTTCTAGGGTCCCCCACCAATGCTCCTGGCTCCTCCTTTTCACCAAAGCAACTTTCTATGGGGGCACTTGTGTGGGCTCACTACCGAGCCACCTAGTCTGCATATATTGACAGAAACAGCATGGCTCTGCCCCGCCCACACTCTCTCGTCACAGAATTTGATTGAAAGTAGCGGGAGCCCATAGCTCCGACTTCTATCAATCTGCCCTATGAGGAGGGAGAGAGGAGAAACAGCTGCTGCTCCCATACACAGCACTGGTTCAAAAAAATAGGCTCAGGTAAGTATAAGGGGGATTCTGTGACACAGTAGGTTTTCTCCCTAATAAAAAGTATGCATTAAAGAGTACCATGTTGGCTAAGGCACTCGTGCACATCACTGGATCGAGATGGGGCTTGGGTAAGTATTTGGGGGGCTGAGGGAGCTGCTCCACTCTGAAGGTTTTTTTTATCTTAATGCATAGAATGCATTAAAATTAAAGAAAAAAAAACCTTCTGCCTTTAGAACCACTTTAAGGTTTTCCTTACCTTAATGCATTCTATGCAATAGGGTAAAAAAAAAACCTTCTGTGCTGCAGGTTCCCCCCCCCCCCCAGCTCCCCTCCTATACTTATCGGAGCCTGATCCAGCGATGTGCATGAGTGCAGCGGCTCTTGCCAGTGTCTCCCTCCTCATGGGACAAATTGATAGCTGTCAATCAAATGCTGTAAAGAGGAAGTAGTGGGCGGGGCAATGAACACAGACAGGGTGGTTCCGGAGCAAACTCTCATGGCTTTCTATGAGGGCACCCTCTGAAGAGGAGCCTGGAGCGCCAGAGGAGAACCCCAGAAAATGGCGATTGGGGCTCCTCTGTGCAAAACCATTGAACAGAGCAGCTAAATATAACATATTATTTATTATAATAAAAAAGTAAAGGTTTAATGTTACTTTAACCACTTAAATTACATCTCTATTTCAATTTGTAGCTACTGTTTTAATTTACAGCCATTGTTTCAATTTGTAACCACTGTTTTTTCTAAAACTGCCAAAAATTCAGTGCAATATGGTAACCTGGTGCTTTTTCTGATCATTTTGGAATATTGTATTGTTTTTTTAATCAACGGTGTACAGTATATGTATAAGCATTATTGGAAAGTGGTGCAGCATTGTTTTTCACATATATGATGTACAGTATATTGGTGTTAGAGTGACACTGCGTGATTGCTGCAAATTGACAATAGGCTGGACAGGAACTGGTTAAACAACCATTCTTTGTTCCAGGTGGAGGTCATATGACTGCCTCCTGGAAAGCGCCCCACTGCCGGTACCATGTGACTGCTGTGACCAATCACAGCAGATCACATGACAATTGTAAACAATGAATGGTTTCCTTCCATGCCATTTATTGTGTACAATTGTGTTGCTATCTGTCATTGGTCACAGTGATCACATAGTAGAGACAGGATCAATCACAGCCCACCTGTACTAATCAAAGCTAATCACAACAATGCTCACTGAATGTATTTGTTTCATTTAGAAAAATGTTTGCTTATACCAGTGAAATTCACTGGTATAAGCAATCCTAATGTGTAAACAAAAAAATAAAAAAAGTCATGATCACTTCCCCAGAGTAGTACAGTGTTACTATGGTAAGAATGTATTGCTCTTGTCACAGTGTGTTAAAAACAAATGTAAAAAAGGAAAAAAAAAGAAATGAAAAAACAATTACTACTTGTTTTTTTTACATACTGTCACCAGGCAGTGTCCCTGTTCATCGCCATGCCAGTTCTATGATGCTACAGTATACTGCACTGGTGACAGTATGTAAAAAACGAATTGTTAAAAAAATCAATTTTTATTGTTATTTTTTCATTTTCCAAATATTGTGACAAAAAATGACAACTTCAAAAAACTCGTCATTACCTCTTACTAAATAAATAAAGACTGACTACTTTCCAAAAAGGGGTAATTTGAGGGATATTTGTACTGTCCTGGCATTCAATAAATTACATAGACCATCAGTATATCAGGATTAATCGATTTTAATATATATATATATATATACCATAGTTTGTGGACTCTAACTTTCCTACAGACTAAATAATAGACACTGATTTGGGTTATTTTCACCAAAGAAATGTAGCAGAATTCATTTTAGCCTAAATTTATGAAGATTATTTATTTGCAAAATTGTATAACAGAAACAAAGAAAAATGCACATTTTTCAAAACGTTCAGTTTATTTAGAAAAAAAAAAAAAAAAAACAGTGGTGATTAAATACTACCAAAAGAAAGCTCTATTTGTGTGAAAAAAAAAGAAAAAAAAAAGTCATATGAGTACAGTGTTGCATGACCCCACACTGAAAGCTGAAAATTGGCCTAGGCAGAAAGGGGAAAAAGTGTCCAGTATTGCAGTGGTTAATTACCTTGGGTTAAAAAAATCAAAAAGAAATCCAAGCAAGTTGCTAATATCAACCTAACCTTAGTTTAGTATACTGGACAACACTGTAAAAAAATCTTCAACCCCTGAACATAGCACCAAAATCCCATTAAAGTTTATGGGAGACAAATCTTGTAACTGAAAAAAAAAATAAAAAAAAATATATATATATAGGCATGTAGCCTGAAATGGTTTAGGGGGTGGGGGGGTGCATAGTTTTTGGTCCAACCAGGCTACATGACTGGATAAGATCAAGATGAACAATGCCCCAATGACCTGCTGAAACAAACAGGACAATCCTGCACCGATGATCCTGTGCTGCCGGAATCTTGCTGTAAATGACAGTTCTCAGGCTGGCAGCTAAATGTCAACAAACCGGCCAGCCGATGTCATTACCAAATTGTTTACAATTTGAAACAAGCCAGTGGGTGGGTGGCCAGAAGCTTCATTTTCTGGTGGTAGTAAGTAATACCACCACTAAATGACTGCATTCTGCTGCAGCCAGAGGTTTAGTTTTCCTGTTTGGTGAACTATGAACAGCTTGGATTCAGGTTGAACTGTTGGATAACTCAAGCCCAAAGCTCATCCCTGATGACTAAATACAAAGTTAAAATACATGTGTGGGAAAATGTTTTCTATTTACATAGAACCGTCAGTCCCTCCCCTCATGCCAGGATGCTAGGCGTAATCTTTGACTCTGACCTGTCCTTTCAGCCCCAAATCCAATTGTTGTCCAAATCTTACAGACTTCACCTCTCTAAAATTTGCCTCTTACCACTAAAACCACTAATTAACTGATTCACTCCCTTGTGTTCTCTCTCCTTGACTATTGTAACTCCCTCCCCATTGGCCTACCTCTCCATAGGCTATCCCCTCTTCAGTCTATGATGAATGCTGCTACCAGACTCATCCACCTTACCAATCACTCAGTTTCTACCAACCACCTCTCTGCCATTCCCTCCACTGGCTTCCCATTGCCCAACAAATACAATTCAAAACACTAACAATAACATACAAAGCCATTTTCTCTGCCCCAAGTTACATCACTAATCTGGTCTCCAAATATCACCAAAACCATGCTTTCCGCTCCTCCCAAGACCGCCTGCTTTCTAGGTTCCTTGTCTCCTCCTCCCATGCTCATCTCCAGGACATCTCCAGAGCCTTTCCCATCCTCTGGAACTCATTACCGCAATCTGTCTGGCTAACTCCTACTCTGTCCTCTTTTAGGCTATTCATGGAGACTCATCTCTTTGGGGAAGCCTATCTGTCAAGTCTACCCCAACACAGGTGGTCAGACACTACAGCCAGCTACTGTGTTCTTCACCTATAGCAGCCCCCTTTCCTATATGGCAAGCAGGCCTACGGGTACTCGGTTGCCCCCAGGTCTTATACACAATGCTATAGTGCCTGGCCACCTCGCCAGGTGCGAGCTAAACAAAACAAGCAGACAGGCAGAGTGGTTCTATAACAGTTAAGGTAAAAGGAAAGCTGAGTTCAAGGAATAGTCAAATATCTGGTCCAAGGTCATACACAGGGGGATCTAGGCAGCAGACAGGGGGGGGGGGGGTGCTTGATCAGGAATTACACATGTATCACTCTATCATAAGCATGCGAGTGAGTGTTTGGCTGGCTTAAAACAGGTTTGAGTTCCACCCAGAGACTGGCCACATTAATCCCCGTGCAGGTGGACAGACAGTCAAGGAGAGTGCCATAGCCAAAACCCAGATGCTGGAATAAGGAGCAGGAGCACTAGATGCTCCTGACACTATCCTACCTTCAGCTAATAGCTGAATCCTTTATTTCTCACATGAGTTCATCCCTTACAGTTATTATCTTTTGTTCCATCAGACCCCCCCCTATTAGATTGTAAGTTTGCAGGAGCAGGGCCCTCCTAACCCTAACCCCTATTGAATTGTATTGTTGCTGTATTGTCTCCCTTTATATTGTAAAGCACTGCGCAAACTATTGACGCTATATATAAATCTTGTATTATAATAATATGAATGTCAAAGGACACCCCTACCCAACAGCGCAGATCATTTTGTTACTTTGGCTGCTGCAGCGGCACTGTGCTCTCTCCTCCTCGGCAGGGTTACTGTTAGCTCATTTGCACCGCAGCAATGGCTGGTTAGTTCCCAGTTAGTCATTTTGTGCAAGGGTTTACAGACAATTATTTCAAGACAAATTATGGCATCTATACTGGTTTGCATTTTAAAAGAATGAGCTTGATATGATTAGCCCTGTAACTTATTTCACTGTTGCCTGGAATGTCTTTTCTATAATACTACATTTGTTAGAATAGTGAAGTTATGCCTATAATGAGTATAACAGTATTTTCCTATTCTTTTTTCAAACATGTATATTGGCATTATCATATTCATTATCATACATGGATTTCACTGACACTGAGGCCATCTTCAATATTACTCACTCGGAAAGGATTCATTACTAATGTAGATTTCACAAGGACAAACATAATAGCTTTGTCAATAGCTATATATTTATCTCAAACTACCATAGCATTAAAATAGCCTCTGGGCCCGAAATCATATCAGAAAAAAATATATGGACCTATGAAATGCTGATTAGCAATTTTGATGGTTGTAAAATGATTGAAAGACATATTCCTTCCTTTCTTCTGTCCTTCCTTCCTTACTTTTTTTCATTTACATCACCGGTTTTCAAAATTTTATCAAGAAGCTGTCCAGTGAATGCAAGTGCACTAATATATGAACAGCCATCCACATATAATCTGCCTGTGAGACTTTGCAAGGCTGCAATAATACTGCACTTAGTCGCTACCTCAAGCAATCTTCATGATCAACATTGCAAGACATCCAGACTCCTGAGACTTTGTAGTCAGTCCTCTCCATTCTTAGGCAGTTAAAGGGTTAACTAATTAGTCAGTCCAACAACTACCATTTTATAAAACCCTGGTCCAGCCACATCTGGAGTATTCTGTCCAGTTCTGGTTGCCAATCCTCAGAAGGGATGTGCTGGAACTGGAAAGTGTCCAAAGAAGGGCAACTAAACTAATTAGGGAATTGGAGGACCTTAATTACGAGGAGCGATTACAAGCGCTTTAATTATTCTCCTTGGAGAGGAGGCGCCTGAGAGGGGACATGATAGCGATTTACAAATACCTCAATGGTGATCCCAGAATAGGTAAAAAACTATTTAGTCTCAAGGAGTGCAAGAAGACACGTGGCCACACAAAGAGATAACACAAACGCACACCTATACAGGATGAACTGGATGGACTGATGTCTTTATTCACCCATAACTACTATGTAACTATATAACCTCAGTTGTCAATCAAGTCTGCAAAACCCAAACATAGAATTGGACCCCATTTAAGTCTACGGGAGGTGAATTTATTTTTTTGCCCTGTTAATTTTTAAGGTTGACAGGCAAGCTATTGTTGAAAAGGGCACAAGGAATTGGGCACTGCCATGGGGAACCTGTAATAATGCAAAAGTGTTTAAAAATGTCTAAAAATGTCAAGGGCAACATTAAAAATGCACAAATATTTTAAATAACCTTCTTGGGGATGCCTTAAAATGTAACTGAACTTTTGTTGAGAAAAAAACAATCCTCTCTGGGTGATCTACAGTATGTATACTACAAGAATTTTAACAAACAATGTAGCAGATTCCTACCTTTTGTTATTCTAAAGAAACCCCTGTGTGTTTGTCTGTGTCCATGTGGAAAGTGTATCTAATGTGAGTGGTTTCATTATATAAATCAGCTGCTGCAACCGCAGGGCTCCAATAAGGAAAATTGCATGGTCTGCATCCCTTTAGATGTGATTTCCTATTGGGAAAAACTCATCAAAAATAAATTTTTTATTGCAGGGGATGCTGAAAATCTGACTTGTATTTTAGTGTAGACTCAGTGAACCAACCACACAAGCAGGGAATTATATATTTTTTTTATTTTTTTTTGGGGGGGGGGGGGGGGTTTATTCTGTGTACAGAACACCTCCAAGCAGCCATATTGCATTGCACTTTACAGAAAAATCACAGAGCTGCAGATTGAAAAAGAAAGGTAATTTTTACTTTCAATAGTTTTTATTGGTTTCAAAGCATATAAACACAAAATTCACAAGAACATTGTCGTAAACTGCAGTAACTTGGGCAGGCTTAACCCTTAAGTGGAAGGGGAATAGTACGGACTCTGGGTCCAGAGGAGCCAATTTTTGTGGAACCTGGCTCCCCAGGAAACCGAGTATGCATAGGCTTTTTCCATGGAATACTGGAGATTGACCTGTTTCACCACCTCCAGAAGGGACGGTGCCACCGGCTGTCTCCAATGTCTCGCTATCAGCGTTCTGGTGGCTATAAGTACATGACCGTAGACCGTTCTCATGTCAGGGGGGATGGTATCCAGCCCCAGTGAAAGAAGGGCCGTGGCTGGGCTGGGTTTAAGCAGGATACCAGTAATGTTAGATAGAACCTCAAATACCCTTCTCCAGAAACTAGTTAATCCTATACAGGACCAGAACACGTGTAGAATTGTGCCGGGTTGGTCACAGTTGCGCCAGCATTGCGGGCTATGTGAGGGGAAAATTTTAGAGAGGCAGTAGGGTGTAAGATACCACCGAGTGATGATTTTTTGTGTCTGTTCCCAGTGGTTAACACATTGGGTAGTGCTATGAGTGGAACGAATTGCTAGTTTCCATTGTAATTCAGAGAAGGATACCTGAAGCTCCCCCTCCCATTTGACAATGTGCGTAGTCTTCAAAAACTGGGTTTTCTGTCCAAAAAGGTTGTAAAAGAGAGAAATTCCCTTAATTAAGGATGAGGGGTTGTTAAAGAACTTCCATATTGACTCAGGGAGGTGAACATCAGGTGGGGGGAATTTGTGCAGAAAGCTAGATATATTATTGTACACATAGGCAGCTCGTGCAGGGAGTGTAAATTCTTGCTGGAGATCTGTAAATTGTTTGAGAGAGTTGTTACTGTACAATTCTGAGATCTTAAGTATACCCGCAGACATGAGTTGGGAGGTGTATGAGTAAGGGAGCAAAACATTTAGCACGGATATTGGAAGGGGAATCTGAACAGTAGGTTTAATCTGCAGGAGATGTGTATGGAGAAGTCTCCAAGACTGAATGGAGGCCTGCGTCATAATCGGTAAGGTGGATAGGTTGAGGGGTTTCCACATGTCTGCCAGGAGTAACAGGCTGAGATCGGGTGAGCGGGATAGTGAGGCTTCTATGGGGAGCCAAGGAAGGGAGTGTGTATGGGCGAACCAATGTTGGAGGGGTGCCAATCTAGAGGCATGATAGTAGTCTAAAATATCCGGGAGTCCCAGACCGCCCACTCGTTTATGACGGATCATGTGTGAGTACGCACATCGTGCTCTCTTTTTCTGCTATACATATGATCGGAGTAGTTTAGAGAGGGGTTAAGAAAGGTAATTTTTAATAGCTTTCAATTACAATATGACTTAATTATATAAACTATATTATTTTTTTTTATTTTATATTTTTTTAGACATAGAAGCAGCACCACAATATGATTAATTTCAGTTTAAAAGTAGTAAATACAATAAAAAAGGGTTTTCTCTTAAGGCTAGTTCATACCACAATCCCTGCTTTCAGTGTGTGTCTCTACTTGCACATTAGCGTGCTACTGCTCCAGTTCCTCTTTCATGTGCCTCACCATTCTCATCCAGTAACTCTAGGCGTGATGGCCGGTGGCTCCCCACAATCTTACGATGAGCCCCCTCCATTCATACAGGCATTGCATGATGCTGCCTTGCCAAAGACCAGACCAGTTCCATTTCCTATCACCCAAGGCTTTTCTTTTCTTGTCAAAGTTTCAATCCCACACAGCAAAATGGGGAACTGATGCTATTTATATGTTGCTTTACCTACAGTTTTGTATGACTCTGAACCTATGTCATTTGCAATTGCAATTAGAATTTATGACTGTTTTTCAAATATGTTGGACTGGATACTGCCTTCTTCTTGGAGCCCCTTCATTGCCCAAGGTTGTCAGGAGTTCCCACCATATACAGCATGCCCATTAATAGCCTGGAGACCTACTGTACCAAAGTGCTTGGACTTCTTCATGTTTTTAGCGTGGACACTAGTGAAACTGAATGTTTTTATGTTCCTGAAATTTTGGTGACAACTTGTAAAACAAAACTAAAGTAGTTTGTGGGTGCAATGAGGCATAGCGGTATGACAGAGATGTAATTTCCGGTCACTTCTACACAACACGTCCTGCAATTGAAATGCACGTCGGCTCGGATAAGCGGAGTGGCGTGACAAGTGTTCACCGAAGATTGCTGTATAGACTGAGTGCTGGTCAAAAAGCACTTTTAAATATGAGTTAGTACTTTTTATATTGACATGTGTTTAAAAGGAAATAAACATGTTGCACAATGATGGCCCCTTCTTCATGATTGCATAGCTGATTGAGAGTGGTGGACTACCTTGTTGGTGAAATACCTGTTGGATCGGGTGGAAACAGCAGAGTAAGTTTGACGCATATATTAATTATGCCCCAATATTTTTGAGTTCTGGTAAATGAGTTTTTTGTACTGTGGAGGAAAAATGCACAGAGTTTGTGATGTTGCAGCATGCAAAGCATGATATTGAGGAGAAGATTATAATAGTGGTGTGGACAATAACAAGATAATTATGATCTGATGGATATGTGAAGTCATATACGCTGCCAGACTCGTCCACCTTACTAACTGCTCAGCGTCTGCTACCCCTCTCTGCCAATCCCTCCATTGGCTCCCACTCACTTAACCAATTAAATTCAAAATACTAACAATAACTTACAAAGCCATCCACAACTTGGGCCCCAGCTATATCAGTAACCTAGTCTCAAGATACCAACCAAATTGTCCTCTCCGTTCCTCCCAGGACCTCCTGCTCTCTAGCTCCCTCATCATCTCCTCCCATACTCGCCTCCAGGACTTCTCCCGAGCATCTCCCATCCTTTGGAATTCCCTACCCCAATCTATCTGACTATCTCCAACTCTATCCACTTTTAGGCGATCCCTGAAAACCTTTCTCTTCAGAGAAGCCTATTCTGCCCCCACCTAACAACGGTTCTTTTATGTTCTTCATCAGTCCATCCCCCACAGTTATTACCTTTTGTATATCTTGGCCCTCCCTCTTAGATTGTAAATTGTAACGAGCAGGGCCCTCTGATTCCACATGTATTGAATTATAGTGTAACTGTACAGTCTACCCTAACTTTGTAAAGCACTGTGCAAACTTTTGGCGCTATATAAATCCTGTATAATAATAATAATGATACTATATATTTTTATCGTTTTTTGACTTTCACTTGTTGGATTAATTTCTAAAAGACAATTGTCTTGGAAAAGTATAAATGGTTTTTACAGTAATGCACTGCACGGTCCCTTAAGATTCTGCAAGATAGCACTATTTTTTTTTTAGCACTGAGTATATTTATATGTGGGAGAGGTCACATCAAGTACTTAGTAGGTGACACACTGGTGCAATACACTTACACTATTACTATTGTTTAACCACTTGCCGACCAGCCATTGTAGTGGGGGCGCGTGCGCACCACCAGAGGCACGCGCATGCGATGATTCGCTAGAGGGGGAGCCAATCAGCTGGTCCGCTGGGCACCCGCGATCGCTCCCCATGGAAACAGAACGGTAGTCTGCCTATGTAAACACAGCTTACAAGATCGCTGTTCTATCAGTGATGAACACAGGGATCCTATGTTCCTCCTATTTAGGAACATAGGTCTCTGTGTTCATCTAGTGATTACAACCCACACACAGTTAAAAAGTATCCCCTAGGCACACATTTAACCCTTTGATCGCCCCTAGTGTTAACCCCCTTCCCTGTCAGTGTCATTAGTACAGTAACAGTGCATATTTTTTAGCACTGATTACTGTAGTAATGTCACTGGTCCCCCCAAAAGTGTAAGTTTATTGTCCGATCTGTCCGCTGCAATATTGCAGTCCTGCTAAAAAATGCTGATTGCCGCCATTACTAGTAAAAAAATAAATAAATAAATAAAAATGACATAAATCTATCCCCTAGTTTGTAGATGCGATAACTGTTGTACAAACCAATCAATATACACTTATTGGGATTTTTTTTTTTACCAAAAACATGTAGCAGAATACACATTGGCCTAAATTGATAAAAAAATTAGATTTTTTAATGTTTTTTTATTGTGAATGTTTTATAGCAGAAAGTAAAAAATAAAGTTTTTTATTTCAGAATTGTCGCTCTTTTTTTGTTTATAGCGCAAAAAAAATAAAAATGGCAGAGGTGATCAAATACCACCAAAAGAAAGCTCTATTTGTGGGAAAAAAAGGACATTGATTTTAATTGGGTACAGCGTCGCACAACCATGCAGTTTACAGTTAAAGTAACGCAGTGCCGTCTTGCAAAAAAATGGGCTGGTCATTAACCACTTAAGCCCCGGAAGATTTTACCCCCTTCCTGACCAGGGCCTATTTTGCGATTCGGCACTGCTTGACTTTAACGGACAATTGCGCGGTCGTGCGACGCTGTACCTAAACAAATTTGACGTTTTTTCCCACAAACAGAGCTTTCTTTTGGTGGTATTTGATCACCTGTGCGATTTTTACTTTTTGCACTATAAACAAAAAATAAAGCATCACTTTTGCAAAAATAACAATATTTTTCAATTTTTTTTATATGAAATTCCCCCCCCCCCCCCAAAAAATGTAAAAATCTAAATTTTTTAACATTTTAGGCCAATTTATTTTCTGCTACATATGTTTGGTAAAAAAAAATCGCAAAAAGCGTATTTTGATTGGTTTGCGCAAAAGATATTGCGTTTACTAACTAAGGGAAAGATTTTTGTCATTTTTTTTTTAACGCGTAATGGCAGCGATCTGCGATTTTTTTGCGGTACTGCTACATTGCGGCGGACAGATCGGACCCTTGACTGACATTTTTGACACTTTTGGGGTTACCAGTGACATTACTGCAATAATCAGTGCTATACATATGCACAGTTACTGTAAAATGACACTGGTAGTGAAGGGGTTAACTTTTTTTGAGAGGGAGTGGTTATGTGTGTCCCTAGGGGCGTGATTCTAACTGTGATTGGCTGTGGCTTGAGGTGTATGAACAGTGATCAACGGTCCTACATAGTAGAACCGTATGATCACCATTCATACACAGAGGAGAATGACAGGCGGCTTGTTTACATTAGCCGCCTGCCTTTCTCCCTCTCCACCCAACGATCGCGAGTGACCGGCGGACATCGGGTCCGCCGGTCACACGCGCGGGGAGGGCCTCCGGCGGCGCGCGCTCGCTCCCTAGACCCTCACAGGCTAGCGACGTATCCCTACGTCGCTCTGCCTGTGAGGGGCTGACTGCCGACGTAAATAGTCGTGCGGCAGTCGCCAAGTGGTTAAGGGGGTAAAAACCTTCCGATCCTTAAGTGGTTAACAGGGATTTTTTATTATTTACAAAATTATCATTTTTTGGGGATTTGTGGGATAATTACCACAATGCTGTTTCCTTTTTTCCTGATGGTTATAGGAGCTTCTTTTCTTGTGCCAAATGGCCCTGCATTGGCCTAATTTTTTCAGAAGAAAAAAATCTTATACAAACATTACAAACACAAATAGCAATACAATACACACAAAAAATATTCTAAGAACAATAGGGGGGGAATTTTTAAAAGCAATGGAGGTAACATTTACATAAATATATTTAAAATACCCCCTTAATAAAACAATAAAACATTTTTTACAAACATTTCTTCTAAGCAGCTTAGCGAGTGGCATTAAGAGTGTCTGCTTTGTTGAAATTCTGCTGACACCGAAATCGGTAATCAATCAGTAAAATCAATTTTTGCTCAAATCACTTCACTGATTTTTAGTGGACGCATAGGTTTTGTTTGAAACTAACATTCTGTGAGCATGCATAGCCTTTTATTCACCGTCCTTACCTGTTTAGTTTGTGGGCAGATACCATACAGTTAATTACAAAAGCCCCTTCCATCTTTGCTCTGCTCATTCTGTGGGGGTACAGTGTTCCAAAAACCAATAAAGTTTATTATACGAAATAAAAGTGTAAATATAATTTTATAGAACCATAAACAAAGTAAATACCACAACGCCAAAACAGACTTTTTCAACTAGTCCTCTAATTGGATTGTTTTCTCCCATTCTCTGGTTTACTCAATAAAAATATTTACAAAGAAAGACACATGTAAAACAAGGGGAAAACAGATGCATCATTATTTTTATCTTTTATGGAGAGAGCATGAAAGAGACATAAGGTGAACCTAACCGGCAGCTTGTTATTTAATAGCCGGAGGGGAACTTAGGCGGCTGCTGAACTAATAACCAGGTCATTAACTGTAGTAACAACCGATTTCATGGTGATTATTGTTATTATAAGCTGTAATCAAATTTTTAAACATGTTTCAAGATTTTATTCAGCCTAAAACTGAAGCAGGGAAGCAATAGCAGCAGCTGGCCTGAGAATTATTCCTTCTCCCAGACTAATATCTGATTTTCCATCAGGCAAGAAAGCGAGACGCGTTGCGCTCGTGATATATAATTGTATCAACAATAAACCTCCACAGCGCTGAAATATGATCACCGAAATGTTTCTATGCTTCCTATGCATGAGCCATCTGACTAGATGGACCTCAGCAAAAGCAGTTAAAGCAATTGGTTTCACTTACAGGCTCA
Organism: Pelophylax lessonae; assembly: GCF_965119305.1. Classification (NCBI taxonomy): domain Eukaryota; kingdom Metazoa; phylum Chordata; class Amphibia; order Anura; family Ranidae; genus Pelophylax; species Pelophylax lessonae. Next base: position 585,760,164 of record NC_138770.1, read on the forward strand.
AATAAATCAGGGCAAAATGGCTCCATCCAAGGTTTACTTGGAACATATGCCATGACTTCATCTATATCTGAATAAAAACTCAGCTAAATACTTTAGATTTTTCTGGAAATTCATGACCCTTGAAATTTGTCACAATGATTTGTAGACTAATTAGAGGTTATTCCTGTTTATGTTTTAAACTATATGGGAAAGTTAACGCATTTTATGGAAGAAGGTTGAGTAAGTTTTAGAGAAGACTTTCATAAAATAGGACATTTAGAGGGATGGGCAGTAATGTGGTTGGAAGCTTCTGTACTAGAGCCTCAAGGCACATGTCCTTATATGGAAATGTATTATTCCCTAGTGTCTGTGGGCTTTATTTACTAAAGCTGGAGAGTGCAAAATTAGGCTCACTTCTCCATAGAAACCAATCAGCTTTCAGCTTTTATTGCCAAAGCTCAATTGAACAAGTTGAGGTTAGAAGCTGAATGACTACCATGCACAGCCTGAATGCACTAGTTTTAGTAAACCCCCCTGTGCCCTCGGAAGAATGGAGTTTTACCTAGCTGTAAAGGAATTCTAGTACCCCCACTGGCACATATTCGTAGATATATGCACAAAGCAATGCTTACAGAAATGAGCGTGGACTTATTGCTTGTACAAATGCACATGTGCACACACATGAGCATGCACACAGGAGCGTGTCCACAGTTTCTAGTGCCAGACTGACTATTTAAGGCATGCTATTGCTCACTGTCAGTGCTTACTGGTCTTCAGCTTTCCCTGTGTCCTGAGTGTATCCTGTATCTGACTTCTGTTGATGACTTGGCTTGTTACTAACCTGATTCTGGATCATACTGCTTCTGAGTGTCTACTTTGGCTGTTCTTCCTAACCACTTCAGTCATGGCAGTGTGTTCCTGCCTAAAGTCTGCTGAGAACTTCGAAAAGCCACGCTTCCAGAGCCTGCAGTATATGCAGAGTGCCTCTTTAGCCTGGGCTGGTCCAGTGTGCATTTCATCTGCTCCTGGCCTGAAGCCCTGCCTGATTTCTCAAGCCTACATCTCCTGCTGCAAGTTCTGCTATCAACATCTGCTAGCATTTGTGTTCCTCTTGTCCCTTGGCCCCATCTGTTCCACCTTCAGTGGGACCTGGGCTGGGGATAAAGGAGAGGCAAGCCTCACCAATTCATTCTCCTGCCAGGTATGTGACACTTGCATTAGATGTAGTCAAGCACTAACCCAACTTTCTTAGAATTCAGCCAGGTATCCTGACCAAGATCACAGATATGGTGTAGCCAACAAGGTGAGAATCTTCCCTTTAATTATCCAATAATGTGAAAAGCAAATTCGTGTTTGGTTATTTTTAGCTGCACATGATTGGGCATTCAAAGTTAAAGGAATTTGCTTTTCACATGATTGGATAATTTTAGTGAAAATTCACACAATATATTGGGGTTGATTTACTTTATAAAGGCAATAAGACTGACTGTGCCCTTTGCAAGTTCAGTTGTACTCATTTTCCATGAAGCTTGGTGAATGTGGTGAAGCTTCTCTTTGCAAAGAATACCCAAGCAGGTGGAAGGAAAATGTTCAAAAAAAGCATTTTTGCTTAAACGTGATTGGATGATAGAAATCAGTAGAGTTTTACCACATTTACCAAGCTCTGAGGAAAATGAGCGCAACTGCACTTGTAAAGTGTGCAGTTTAGTTGCCTTCAGTAAATTCACCTCATTGCGTGAAGATTTTCAACTCCTAAATCGGCCCTTGTATGTCTACTGGTTCACCAGCTCGTCTGTTTGATCATATTTTGAGCATAATCTAAGATTTGGTCAAAAATGACGTATTAATAAGGTCTTGGTTTGTTTTAATATTCTAGCATATTGTTATAGATCTTCTATATACACACCTAAAAAAAAAAACTCTCAGCTTTGTTGGATTGAGTCCTCACTTGCTGGAATGCATAGGCACAGGACTCCATTAAAATCTTGAGCCCCTAAAGAAGACACGTGTGGTCGTGACGTAACGCGTAGGGCAGAGCACCGGAAGTGACGTAGCGGAGAACGGGAAGGATTAGCCCCGCGTCGGAGAAGCGCATTTTGCAGCGTTTTATGTGAGTGGAAATCTTTATATATTTAATAAAAAGGTTTAACAATACTTCACTATATGGGCCCCTTTATTTCTGAGATTTGAGGTACCACCAGAGATCCCATAAGTGGACCCCCATTGTAAAGAAGTACACCATTAGCCACCATCATCTTCTACATATATCCAGAGGAGGAGAGGAGAAAGGAGTATTTTCCCTGATAGATCCTACAAAGGCAAATGATTTAAGACATGGAGGTGAGCATATAGCACACCTATTGGTCACGTGCACCGAAGAGCACCCGTATGCACTGAGTGTATAGGTGGAAGATCTTTTTCTTTTATAACACAGAGGAGGAAGATTTATAGTATTATCACCATTTGGGACACTTGAGCACTTTATGATGCGCTGTATATAGACATCCATATCACCATTGCTACCTGTTGATATAAAGTTTAGAAAAGGTCACTAATTGAGCACAGAGCACTTTTTTTTTTTTGGATTTTTTGGATTTTATCACCAGCTTATAACTATTCAATTTATCACCATAGGCACTGTTTGTTGAGACATATCTACTGTATATATTTATGTTTATGTATTAAAAATATATCACGTACTGTATTGTGATTTTACATGTTCACCATTATTATTGATTGATTGTTTATATGAATTTTATACACCAGTGGGACTATTTATATTTTGTGATTTTACACATTCACCATTATTATTGATCGATTGTTTATATTAATTTTATACACTAGTGGGACTATCTATTTATTTATCACTAAGTCACCTTATAGCACATACAACCTTCAAAGCGCGGTACTCCCCCCCCCATTTAAAATCTTGATGGTTGTACTTTTACATATTACTTTCTTTCTTGCCTGATTTGAAATGGCACAAACAGGTTACAACCCCACCTCCACTTCAATATAGTAATGATAAATTCATAAAAGATGACTTGTTCAACAAAGCAATTCTTGAGAGATGGAAAAGGCTTAGCACTTTATGTATTTATGGTTTATGATATGTGATAGAGCTGTGTTTGTCAGGTTTATTATATTATGTACCTAGCGAGAGGCCTGGTGGAATCTGTGTCCTCTGTGACCTCTGCTCCTATGCCACTTTTAGAATTTCTGTGTAGAGTAGCTGTTAGAAATAATAGAAAAATGTCATGGGGTTCTAGTTCATGTTGCATCAGGGCCTGAAGGAATTAAGATAAATCCCTGCAAAGGAGTAGTAGAAATGATATTGTACAATAAATCAAAGTGATGATTTATGCACTTATAAACTTCAATATTCTCTGAAACACTTACCTTGAAACTCTTCAAAGACTTTACAAGGTTTAAACTGAAGTCCAGGAAGATATAAAAAGAACGCAGTTTGGTGTTCATATATATGTCTACAATTTATATTTTCTATTTAATCCGGCAGTGTATCTGAACTTGATTTGTTATCAGCTTCTTGAAGCAGAGCTCAGACTGGGAGGATCAGAAAGCAGCACATGGATCCAGCCAGTTGTGTTGCAGTGCATATATACTAATAAGGAACATGCTCATAGGAGGAGATAGCAAAGTTACAGAAAGATGAGCCTATCAGTCTGCTGCTTCTCTTTTCACTGTCCAGTCACAGAATGGAAGAGGGATAAGGCAAACCATATATACTGCCTTCCAGACATGGATGTGCTGCATTTTCAGGGCACTGTTTAGGCACATTTACATTTCTAGATATTTTTATTTTTTTCATATATTTTATTTTCAGCAGAAAGGCAGTTCCGTGTCAACAAGACAAAAATAAAGAAACATTAGTATACCAGTATACAAGTACATCTAATCAATATATGAACATTTCTAGATATTACCTGTAAAATAGTATTCACTTTTCAAGTTTCAGGGGTATATGGAATCCAACACAGCATAACCCTATTACTGAATATGTTTTGAAAACCAACACCAGTTTCTGTTATAATAAATGTATCTGTTTAAATAATTCAGGACTAGGTCAGAGAGTATATAGGACTGATCTTCATTCTCAGATTGTTCTCCATTTGAGAATTGTTCCCCAGTGAAGTTGCATTGGTCTTAGGGACTGGACCAGACCTCCACCTATCTTGCAGACTCAGACCCAGCATCAGTAAAAAGGTATTTTGACAACTTGAAGCGCCTGCCTTAACCACTTCCATACCGTGCGATTTCTGACAGTCCTCTCCTACATTAAACCTTTTTATTTTTTTTTTAGCAGAGACCCTAGGGAAAAAAATGGCAGTCATTGCAACTTTTTATGTTACACTGTATTTTTTGGGGAAAAAAACTGTTTTATGAAATAAAACAAAAGAAAACACAAGAGTTAGCCCAATTGTTTTGTATAATGTGAACGATGTTACGTGGAGTAAATAGATACCTAACATGTCATTATATAAAGTTGAGCACACTTGTGGAATGACGCCAAACTTCGGTTTACTTACTTACTCTCTATAGGTGACGCTTTAAAATGTTTTACAGGTTACCAGTTTAGAGTTACAGTTGAGGTCATAGGCTAGAATTGGTGCTCTCACTTTAACATTTGCAGCGATGTGTGGACTGAACGCCATTTACATATGTGGCTGCGACGAACGTACGCGAGCCCACGGGGACGGGGGCACTTTACTTTTTTTTTATTATTGTTTATTTTATTTGTATTTTTTTATTTTTATACTTTCCCTTTTAATTTTTTTTTATCACTTTTTTTCCTATTATAAGGTATGTAATCATCCCTTGTAATAGGAATAGTGAATGACAGGTCCTCTTCATAGGAAGATCTGGGGTCAATAAGACCTAAGATCTCTCCTACAGGCTAGAAAGCCTGAAATCGGAAAAAAAAAACGATCTCGACTATTCAGCTGAGATCAGTGCAGTATTGAAAACTGCCAAGCTGGACGTGACGTCATCACGTCGCGCCCTGGTCTCCAAGAGTCATATAGACTAGCGGGGACCATCTGGTCCTTGCAGTGTCTATGGTGTCACTTCTGCCGGCGGTTGATTCCTTCTCTGGCTCGCTAATCACACTGGTGAGTTGGTAGAAGCACCGGAGGGCGGCGGGGGGGGGGGGGGATGTAGGAACAATCAAGTGGCTGAACAGCCACTATGATTGTTCTTACGGTGAAGGGAATCGCCGGCTGAAAAAAATTATATCTGAATGATGCCTGCAGCTTCAAATATACCCACTTAAATCATATGACGTCCACCTAAGGGGAAGTGGTTAAAGCATATTTTTACTTTTGCAGTCAAATTTGAGAAAACCCCGCTGTATGTTTTTATGTGTTCCCATTCACACAGCATACCTAATATATTTTTTAAAATGTCTTTCTTTTTTAAATGTTTCAAAGGAGAAGATGTATTGGCAGATTCTAAGAATTTCAGACGGTCTTACAGTGTCTTGATCCCCATACAGACTGAGCTATCCCTCAATAACATATAAAGCAAAAGGGTGGTTTTTAAAATGTTTAACCCTTTGTTAGAACGGACAGTGTTCCAGTAATCTTGTTTACAGCTTGTGATGAAAAACTGGGAACACAGTACAGACAGAGTTAAATATATTAAACATTACTCCTCCTAAATTTTACAAAACAGGGAGAGCATGTAAGAAATGTAAACAGCACTTAACCACTTGCTGACCAGTCGCTGCCGATATACGGGAGCGATCCTGGGGACACTCAGCAGCGAGGAAGCTGAGGCGCGGGGCTGGCAGCTGTGATTGGTGATTGCCGCAGGGCACCCACAAACGCTCCCCGTGGAGTGAGAACGGCGGTCTGCTGTTGTAAACACAGCAGACTGTTGTTCTCTCAGTAATCATCGCAGGGCTCTTGTGTTCCTCTTATTTAGGAACACAAGTCCCTGTGATGATTCCATAAGCCCATCCCCCCTTACAGTTAGAAAACACCCCCTAGGTATAAATTTAACCCTTTGATCGCCCCTGGGTTAACCCCTTCCCTGCCAGTGTCATTAGTACAGTAACAAGGCATATTTTTAACACTGACACTGTAGTAATGTCACTGGTCCCCCCAAAAGTGTCAAAAATTTCAGCTAGGTGTCCGATCTGTCCGTTGCAATGTCACAGTCCCGCTAAAAATCGCTGCCATTACTAGTAAAAAATAAATAAATAAATAAAAATTACATAAATCTTTCCCCTAGTTTGTAGACGCAGTAACTTTTGCACAAATCAATCAAAAAAACGCTTATTGGGATTTTTTTTTACCAAAAATATGTAGCAGAATACAAATTGGCCTAAAATGATGAAAAAAAATTAGATTTTTAAATTTTTTTATTGGGAATGTTATATAGCAGAAAGTGAAAAATATTGTGTTTTTTTTTTCAGAAATGTTGCTCTTTTTTTGTTTATAGCACAAAAAATAAAAATCGCACAGGTAATCAAATACCACCAAAAGAAAGCTCTATTTCTGGAAAAAAAAGGACATCAAATTTATTTGGGTACAGTGTCGCACAACCGCGCAATTGTCAGTTAAAGTAACGCAGTGCTGAATCGCAAAAAGTGGCCTGGTCATTAAGGCGGAAAATCTTCCGGTCCAGACGTGGTTAAAGAAGAACTATAGGAACGCTGAATTCTGAACTCAGAAGGTCATTTGCTCACAACGAGCTCCATTTGAAGATTATATTGCATTTTCTTAATGAATACAAAGTGTCCTTTGATTGGACAGAGTTGGGGGGGGGCAGGGTGGTGATGTCATGCTCTCCATTTTGTCCAATCAGAGAAGGCTTTCCATTTACTGAGGAAATGCAAAGCATTCTCTGAATGGTGTTTATGCTAAGCAGATGACTGTGATGGGAGTCACTTTGGTTGGGGGGCTTGTGGAACCCAGATTACTTTAGAGAGGTCAGGAAACTCCTTGTCCAGCTTCCCCGGTCCCTCTTATGTGTAAGTCACCCTGTGTCTATTAGGAGCACAGGGTGACCAAGAACCCCAGTCTGGTCTGCACTAATCAGACTCGCTGTACAACCACACTAGACTCAGCCTTTCGTGTTACCCCAGTTATCCTGGGTTCTATATGTGTGGTTTGTGTTGAGTGAAGGGCTCTTTCACTTGGGACAATAATATTTCTGAACAGTGTCCCTCAGGCAATATATGAAGATGAATGATTGACTTTTCAGATTATTGCAGGAGTGTCTCATAGACCCTTGCTAGTGGGGTGGGGTGGGGTTTGTTATTGTTAAGTACCTGCATTCCTTTGTTCTATTGTTGTTCTGTCTACCTTAAGATCAGCTTATTATGGGATGTATATGTGTATGTGGATTGGCTGCTAAGGGGGAGGGGGGTTGTCCCACAGTGTATATCTGTTTGTGCATGTGTTTCAGTAAAGAGTTAGTTGCTTTCAGACACATACAAGCAAAGTTCAGGCTAGTTTTTGTATGTAGGGCGGCTTGAATCTGTATATAACAAAACTGAAGAGAAAAAGGGGATTAAAGAAGGTGTGTGTGTTGAAACCAACCGGCCCTTCGTTTGCTATACTTACCCACCAGTCTGCTGACAAACCAAATAAACCTGTCTAACATAATAGGTTAAAAACAGGGGTTTAGTTAACACACATTTGCAAATGCATGTATAAGCTGCAGGCCACATTTATCAGGGATGGAGACGCTTGCTTTACAGGCTGGTGTCTCATATAAAGTCCCAATTTACCTTTACCATCTATACTATTGGGATGGGGGGGTGTGTTTCCCAGCTGGTCATTTTTTAGTTTGCACCCTATGGCTTTTACATAGCCATTAGTTTTTCAATACCAGTCATGGAGGGGAGCAGGTTGGGGGAGGATTGGGCCATCTCCAAGCTCACCTGTTTCCCATCCATCCATTAGCATTCATGTACTTCCATGTTTGAGACACTCAGGTTAAGTAGTGTTAGGAAGTGTTAGGACTGCAGGATACACAGGGTGCCGTGGAGTGGCCTGCAGCTTATACATGCGTTTGCAAATGTGTGTTAACTAAACCCCTGTCTTTAACCTGTTATGTTAGACAGGTTTATTTGGTTTGTCAGCAGACTGATGGGTAAGTATAGCAAACTAAGGGCTGGTTGGTTTCCACACACACACACACACACCTTCTTTAATCCCCTTTTTCTGTTCAGTTTTGTTATATACAGGGATGGAGACGCTGAGCAGTGCTCACCGGTGTCTCATCTAAAGTCCCAAAACTGCCCAAATTTTCTATGTTATCAGGGATGGAGACGCTTGCTTTACAGGCTGGTGTCTCATATAAAGCCCCAATTTACCTTTACCATCTATACTATTGGGATGGGGGGGTGTGTTTCCCAGCTGGTCATTTTTTAGTTTGCACCCTATGGCTTTTACATAGCCATTAGTTTTTCAATACCAGTCATGGAGGGGAGCAGGTTGGGGGAGGATTGGGCCATCTCCAAGCTCACCTGTTTCCCATCCATCCATTAGCATTCATGTACTTCCATGTTTGAGACACTCAGGTTGAGTAGTGTTAGGAAGTGTTAGGACTGCAAGATACACAGGGTGCCGTGGAGTGGCCTGCAGCTTATACATGCGTTTGTAAATGTGTGTTAACTAAACCCCTGTCTTTAACCTGTTATGTTAGACAGGTTTATTTGGTTTGTCAGCAGACTGGTGGGTAAGTATAGCAAACTAAGGGCCGGTTGGTTTCCACACACACACACCTTCTTTAATCCCCTTTTTCTCTTCAGTTTTTTTTTATATACAGGGATGGAGACGCTGAGCAGTGCTCGCCGGTGTCTCATCTAAAGTCCCAAAACTGCCCAAACTTTGTATGAATCTGTATATATGTCCAGACTGGAGGAAGCCGTATACTGACGGAAGCCCGCAAGTACAGTGTAGGTCTGCGGTTCCGTTACAATGACCTTCTGCGTTCGCAATGCAGCAAGGAAGCCGCTCCACCCAGGACCCTGAAGCTGGTGGAGAACACTGGAGTAGTGGTACCTACTACAGTGACTTAAAGCTTCTAGAAGGATCTCACAAGTATGATATATGCATATTTACATTAGTCCAAGCTCGACCAATGTAACTATGTAAAAATATCCATACCTGGAATTCTTTTTTTTAAAAAGGTAACCAGCTACATTTAAATATTTTCTTTAAGTTGTGCTATGGTAATGGGAACATGTAACAAATATAAGGTAGGTGTTTCCCAATCTGGCTGCAAAAGTGCAAACACGCTTTAAACTGTCGCCATAACAAAACAAAATTGGAGGCACACAGCAGGTATTCCCAATGCCAGACTCAATGCAACATTTCTACGTCTGATTGCAGTGTACCTTTAAATACTTTTTTGTGTTTCCCAGCGTCACATGGCACAACAGGCAAGTGTAAATCAAGCTATAAAAAAGTGTGCATACGGCTTTTTTTCTTTAACGTGACCTTTTTTTTTTTATTTAAACAGAAAAAGAAACTGTTTAATTAGAGACAGGCCCAGGCTAACAAAACATCGAGTTGATAAAACTTGCAGAGCAGTAATTAACCACACAGTTAAATCAGATTTTGATTAATAAAAAGAAGTTTACTGTGAAGAGGATAAACTCCTTTCAGAGTTTATTAACTGTTCCAGATTTCACATAGTTCTCAGCACACAATTACTTTTATGGTCTCATAAACACATTTCTTAAGAAAAATCCCCTCTTGAGCTACCACACACATAATATAACAGTAATTTACAGCAGGAACGCTTTCTGAAAAGGGGTGCTATTCCAGAGTCTGCTTTTTTTAAAGCTAAAGTTTATTAAATTTTCATAACACTGCAACAAAGTTGCGAATATGCAGCAGCTACCAAAGACTTGACTGAACAAAAAAAGAAGGTAACAGAAAAGAAACCGTTCCAACGGAAAAATAACTGTTAAATTGACGTAAAGCTCAGGTGTAAAAAAATCTATTCAAGTTTGTATTCTTAACTCAGAAAAGTACTTTCTATTGCTCTCAGCCTTTTCCAAATCCCTTTTATTTGCTGCTGTGCTCCAGCTTTCTTTTAGAAGGGGGCTATATTTGTTCTCCATTGTCCAATTCTATGTAGGAAAGTAGATACCCCTCCTATTTGCTCCTGTGACTAGGGACTATATGGACTACGGGATTTGTAGTGCGCATAGAACAGTGTACGTGACCAAACTAATGCACACTGCTTGTTCCAAACAAATGGAACATAAGGAGAAAAAGAGAGGTTTGGGGGCTCTTGGAGGATGTTACAAGAAAAAAGAAAAACACATTAAGAAATTGTTTAATGGAACATACAGTAGATTGTTGTTGTAGTTCAGTAGTTTAGTCAAGTCTGACTCTTCATGAACTCATGAACCATAGCATGCCAGGCTTTTCTGTCCTCCACTGCCTCCCAGATTTCGATGATGCTATCTATCGTACTTGTTTTCTGTCGTCCTCTTCTCCTTTTTCCTTTCATGTTTCCCACCATCTGGGTCTTTTCCAGTGAGTCCTCTCTTCGCATTAGGTGGCCAAAGTATTCGAGTTTGAGCTTCAGGATCTGTCCTTCCAGTGATTATTACAGGTTGATTTCCTTCAGCATGGACTGGTTTGGTCTTCCTGATGTCCAAGGGACTTTCAAGGTTCTTCTCCAACACCATAGTTCAAAAGCATCAATTCTTTGGCGTTCAGCCTTACTTATGGTCAAACTTTTACAGCCATAGGTTACTACTTGGAATACCATATGTAGCACCCTCCCAGGTAGATACTAGGCAAAGCATATGTGTGGTCCTGTTCTGCTTATCAGGAGGGCTTGATCTGTTAGTTAGCCTGTCACATGCTTTCAGGTGTGACTGTTGAGTCTGGGGAGTCTCCCCACTGTATCCAATGATTGACCTTGTTGGACAGTGGAGGAAACATAGCCAATAGCACACCAGGGTTTATGACTGTCCCAGTGGGTGGGCATTGCCGCAATGCATCCTGGGATAGGGAATAAATCCAGAGGGGGGCATGTAACAGGGTGTCTTTTGGCAGAAGCAAAGTCCTAGAAGGAGGTGGATGGCTGTCTCTCCTCCTGCTAAAATGAGGAAGGTGGTCCAGGCAGTCAGCCTAGAGACCAGGGGTTGAGCTGTGCTGCGGAAGGATCCAGTGTGCTGACCAAGTGGAGCTGCTGGGCAGACTACTTCTGGAAAAACAGTGTCGTGAGTACTCAAGCATCTGCCCAGGGGTCTGCCTGAGAGAGAGGACCACTCCAGCAGGGTCTAGGGGATCAAGGAGCCAGCTAACCCAGAGTGATACAGTAAAGGGGTGCCAAGATGTAAAGCCCTGAAGATTATGGGGTACAGGGGGTGCCAGGAAGGGCCCTGAAGTCTCAGCAATTTTCTGAATTGTCCCCGCCTATTGTGCATAGTTCAGTTCAGTTGGAGTATCCCACTCATCCCTTCTCCTATCCAAGTTCCTAATAAAATATAAAAACCAAAGAAACTGGACTGGTCCTTGTCTGAGGTAAAAACACTTGGAAATATGTCAGAATGTTCTGCTGTTGCTCATGGTAACCCAGGGGAACCCACACTCAGCAGCTCCCATGGGAGTAGTGCTACACATAGCTTTGACTATAGGGCACATTGTCAGTAGGGTGATGTCTCTGCTTTTTATAATGTTGTCTAGGTTTACCACTGCTTTCCTCCCAAGAAGCAAGCGTCTCCTAATATCATGGCAAAAGTCAAGTCTGCCGTGATTCTTGGAGCCTAGGAAGATAAGGAAGATAAAATCTGTTACTGTTTCCATTTCTTCTCCTTCTATTTGCCAAGGGGGACCAGTTGCCATGATCTTAGTTTTCTTAATGTTCACATTTAGGGCATTTTTGTGCTCTCCTCTTTCACCTTCATTAAAAGACTCTTTAGTTCGTCTTTACTTTCTATTGTGTGGTATCATCTGCATATCCCAGGTTGTTGATATTTCTCCCTGTGATCTTAATTCGGGCTTGTGATTCATTGATCCTGGCATTTTGCATGATGTACTCTGCATATACAGTATCTCACAAAAGTCAGTACACCCCTCACATTTCTGTAAATATTTTATTATATCTTTTCATGTGACAACACTGAAGAAATTACACTTTGCTGCAATGTAAAGTAGTGAGTGTACAGCTTGTATAACAGTGTAAATTTGCTGTCCTCTCAAAATAACTCAACATACAGCCATTAATGTCTAAACCACTGGCAACAAAAGTGAATACACCCCTAAGTGAAAATGTCCAAATTGGGCCCAATTAGCCATTTCCCCTCCCCGGTGTCATGTAACTGGTTACTGTTACAAGGTCTCAGGTGTGTTAAATTTGGTGTGATCACTCTCACTCTCATACTGGTCACTGGAAGTTCAACATGGCACCTCATGGCAAAGAACTGAAAAAAAGAATTGTTGTTCTACAGAAAGATGGCCTAGGCTATAAGAATATTGCCAAGACCCTGAAACTGAGCTGCAGCACGGTGGCCAATATCATACAGCGGTTTAACAGGACAGGTTACACTTAGAACAGGCCTCTCCATGGTCGAACAAAGATGTTGAGTATACGTGCTCAGCATCATATACAGAGGTTGTTTTTGAGAAATAGACGTATGAGTGCTGCAAGCATTTCTGCAGAGGTTGAAGGAGTAGGGGGTCAGTCTGTCAGTGCTCAGACCATACGCCGCACACTGCATCAAATTAGTCTGCATGGCTGTCGTCCCAGAAGGAAACCTCTTCTAAAGATGATACACAAGAAAGCTTGCAAACAGTTTGCTGAAGACAAGCAGACTAAGGACATGGATTACTGGAACCATGTCCTGTGGTCTGATGAGACCAAGATAAACGTATTTGGTTCAGATGGTGTCACGCCTGTGTGGTGGCAACCAAGTGAGGAGTACAAAGACAAGTGTGTCTTGCCTACAGTCAAGCATGTTGGAGGGAGTGTCATAGTCTGGGGCTGCATGAGTGCGAGCTACAGTTCATTCAGGGAACCATGAATGCCAACATGTACTGTGACATACTGAAGCAGAGCATGATCCCAGGGCAGGGCAGTACTCCAACATGATAACGATCCCAAACAAACCTCCAAGATGACCACTGCCTTGCTAAAGAAGCTGAGGGTAAAGATGATGGACTGGCAAAGCATGTCTCCAGACCTAAACCCTATTGAGCATCTCTGGGGCATCCTAAAATGGAAGGTGAAGGAGCTCAAGGTCTCTAACTTCCACCAGCTCCATGATGTCATCATGTAGGAGTTGAAAAGGGGCTCCAGTGGCAACCTGTGAAGCTCTGTTGAACTCCATGCCCAAGAGAGTTAAGGCAGTGCTGAAAAATAAGGGTTGCCACACAAAATATTGACACTTTGGACCCAATTTGGACATTTTAACTTAGGGTGTACTCACTTTTTTTGGCAGTGGTTTAGACATAAATGGCTGTGTGTTGAGATATTTTGAGAGGACCGCAAATTTACACTAAAGTAGAACTAAACTCTCTCAATCAACATTAACTATTTCTAAGATCTAGCTATGGAAATCCTGGCAGTTGTAAAAATAAAAGCAATACGTTTCCTAGTATGTCTCGGTAATCCCTCCGGTGAATGTCCCATTAGGGCCTACTGAAGTAATTTCACCAAATTCACTTGCGTTACTGAATAGACAAAATGGTACACTCTAATCCAAAAACTGCACTTTCCAGCAGGACCGCTAGGTATGAAAGGCAGTCCCCTCGTATCCATAGTTTCTAAAGCACTGAGAGGCAGCTCCCCAGACACACTTTGCTACCCACACTGGTACCATGTACCACCGCAAGAGTACTTTACAGTTGGCCTCAATAAGAAAGGTGTTAATTTAGGATTTTGAGGCACTTTGAGCAATCTTACACCCCTCCTGCATTTTTCAACTGTTCAGTTAGATCTTGTTCCTATTTCTCCATATGAAAAAGTTTGGCAGAACTATCCATAAGCATACTATAAATCTTATGCCTGTCAAAAGTCCTGCAAAGGTATTCTATTGAGGTGGAAGAGGACAATTTAGACTTGCATTTCATAGAGCACAGGAAATGCATCAGCTCCATATATCGAAACTGTTCTGAGTCCGGAAGTTGATACCCTTCACGTAGGCAAGCCTATGACAAAGCCCTCTATGGTCACATAGATTCGCAATGCGGAGTAAACCTTTGTTCATCCACCAGAAGACGTTATGGGGGTTGAGACCCGGGGTGAACGCTGTATTGCGCAACAAAGGAGCCAGAGAGGTATGCAGAGACCTAAAGCCATGTTTGGCCCCCAATCTATCCCACAAGTCAAGGGAAAATGACAAGGTAGGACATAAAATAAGTGGTCTATCTTTTGGGTGCCAATATAGCACATATATGTGGCACCAAAGAGGGTGGGCTTTAATGCCTACACACCACATAGATGCGTCAATGGACAGCTGAGGTTACTGTGCTGAAAGTCTACTCACTGCATGCTGCTACCAATACCATGATGGCTTCCAGTCTAGTAATGATCGGGAGCTGTCAGGATGGTTACTCAATCATGTGACCACTGTGAAAGCTAATCATGTCCTTGGGCAGCCCATCCCAACTCTCTGGCCCCCTAGGCATAAAGAGACTCAGTTAAAGGAAAGCCAGGGCTGGGCAATCAGAGATTAACACATTTCTACCACATCTATTTATAAAGGGTGGACCATTATTTCCCCACTGCTAATGGAGAAAGTAGCTGAAGCAGCCATTATGCACACTAGCTTTCACTGATTGTGATCATTTTTTTTATTTTTTCATGCACCCCCCCACCACACATCTGATCTTCAGACTGTCTCTGTATGTAACATGTATATTAATCCTTCACCTCCCTTATGTTTTAATCCCCTGAATACTGGCATGTTTCTTTTAACAGAAAGTAGGGAAAAAAGTTTTTTTTTCTTAATTTTTTTTTCCTTTTGTATAGTAAAAAACAAAAAAAGAATCAACAGTTATTAAATACCAAGTAAATAAATACCATTAAATAAAGCTCTATCTGTCCCAATTATATTTAATTGGGTACAGTGTTGCATGTTGCACAACCAAATAATTGTCAGTCCAACTATCACAGTTATGAAAATTTAAAAAAAATGGCCTGTAAAAGATGCTGTATTGTAGACTAGTACTCAAGCAGTTAACTTTCTAACAACTAAAGCTGTTCCTCTTATTTTCTGGCAAAGCGCTATAATGCAGTTCTTCTTTCAAAGACTTTTACAGGACTAATACGGCACCGTACATGCTCTTTTTCCAGCATTTTAATATTTTATACAGGAATATAAAATTTACAAGATATTATTTAACCCTCAGGACCTAGAAACTGGATTATTACTGAGTAAAATAGCTAGCCCGTGGCTTCTTTGTGTGTTTGCTTCATCC
This sequence comes from Pelophylax lessonae, assembly GCF_965119305.1. NCBI lineage: Eukaryota > Metazoa > Chordata > Amphibia > Anura > Ranidae > Pelophylax > Pelophylax lessonae. Next base: position 585,775,562 of record NC_138770.1, read on the forward strand.
CCGGTGTATGCTCATGCTGCTTCATACTCTCAAAGTAGACACAACCGCATGCTGTACAGATGGGAGCCTGGCTGCATCATTATGTTATATTGAAATAATACAATACCACCTGTTTTGTTTGGGTCTCCTGCCAACATTGCCCCATAAAACATTTATTTTGCTAATATTTTAGTTGGTCACCACAGAAGGGCACTTGAAGTTAAAGATTTAGCATGTGTGCAACCACTTTGGAAAACTACTGCAAAAAAAAATGATATTCATGGAATAATGGTGTAACGAGAAAGAGAATAGCCCATTGTCTGCTGTGGATGTTCATATTATGTTATGTAATCATAATTTGCCATTTGTCTGCTTTTTTCAGTTTACAAAATTAGACTTCATTCCTTTTTGGCAGCTGGTGCTGAATGAATTATTATAATTGTACCGCTGTGTACTTTTCCAGATATATAGAATGCAAGCTTTCAATGTGTAACATGATACAGTACTGATTAATTTTGAATGTTTTTTGTTCAGATTATTATTACTATTATTATTTTTCTATGCTCAGAACCCCATTGTAAGCATGGCATGGGTTCATCTACTGTGCTAAAATGACAATGAAAAATTGAATACAGCCAGTAAAGTAAAACAGGAAATATTTCAGATGTAGTATCGCTAACTTAAGAATTAAATAAATAATATAAACGAAACTTGAGCATGGTTCATATAAATAACAACTACTAATAGGAATAATGACTCCCACCAAAGTGGACCTTCATTGAAAAAGTAACTATTTGTTATCTTAAATTGTACATTTAGAAGCTTTATTTGTGCCTGGCAGTACCCTGAAAATCTACCTTTGTCCTGAATTTCTGCTGCAAAATAGCAGTGTACTCCCGGCATGTGTAGATTTCTCATTGCTGTATATTTGCAGTGTGAGATTAAAGAAAGTAAATACCTCTTTTTGAAAAAATGCTAGGCTTTGTATGGCAGAAGAAGCTATGAAGAATTTAATAAAGCAGTAACATCACTTTCCTGGCAGTATGGCCCCTTTAGTACTGCCTGCGCCTAACTCATGAAAGCCTTGCGCCAGTTTCTGTAAAAGTACTGACACATGTGCCAAATTTAAGTAGTTCTTACTACTTCTACTTTTAAAATGTGTCACTATGACTGTGACAGGCTCGCATAGAAGTGAAAAATTTCACTCTGCGCACCAGTTGTGAACCAAACTAAAGCTGTAAGCAAGAAAGTGGAAAATCACTCGGAATATGTGTAAAAAAATATGATGCGCAGATTCATATACCAAAAAAAATGAACATAAAATATTAAATCAGCATAAATTTGGTTTGTGCTGACTATAGACATGTGTGTAAATGTAATCCGACATCGCCACTTACAGTCCTTCATGCAGTATGTTCTTTATTAAAACTATGAAACTGTGATACAATCAACCAATAGTAATCCACATGGACAGTCAAATTGATACTAAAGTCTCATTTTTTTTTTTTTTGCCTAAAAATAACAATCATGTTATGCTTACCTGCTCTGTGTGATGGTTTTGCACAGAGCAGCCAAGATCCTCCTCTTTTCGGGTCCCTCTTTGGTGCTCCTGGCCCCTCCCTCCTGATCAGTGCCTTCAGAGCAAGCAGCTTGCTATGGGGGCACTCAAGCCGAGCCGCAGCTCCCTGTCTCCATTCAGACACAGAGCTCTGGGTAGACCCCACCCCATCTCTCCCCTCATTGGCTCAATGACTTTGATTGACAGCAGCGGGAGCCAATGGCGCTCTGCTGCTGTCTCAGCCAATGAGGAGGGAAAGTTCCAGGCAGCCGAGTATCTCCTGCAACATCGCTGAATAGAGATGGGCTCAGGTAAGTAATAGGGGGGCTGAGGGGAGCTACTACACACAGAAGGTTTATTTTATCCTAATGCATAAAAATAAAAAAAAAAACCTTCTTCTATTACAATCACTTTAAATTCGGTCACATCAGATTGTTTACCAGCAGACACCTCCACCTCTCTCTGGTGCCCCTGATGATGTCAGAATGGCAAAACATGTAGGGTGTGGTATTGTAGCACTCTACAGAAAAGAAAGCTCTGCATGCAGCTAGATCTATCTGTATATTGCTGATGTTAGAGCCATCTACCTGAGCAGCATTAGAATGGTTTTAAAGTGATATTGGTAATTTTATTCAGTTGAGCACACTTTCCTCTTTCTTAAATAAAATACTTAGATGAGCATAATATCAGTTTTTGTATCCTGTTGATCCATGTTTTATCACCTGAGCTGAGAGGATTATTGGATTTACAGAATGATAGTTCTGGGGGAGGATTGCTTGAGCCCTCGGAGAGTCCAGCTTGGTTTATGAAGTCCAATTGATTTGAGTAAAGGCACAATAAGATCTTTGTAATGGGAGCCAATACATAAGGTGAGCATGTGCCCAAAAGTGTTTGGTGTAGGTGTCTGCTATTACACAGTCTGATCTGACTCAAATTAACTCTCTATGTTAACTTGATCACGATCGGTGGATTAAATCACAGTTTGATTCATGGACATTTGTTATGAAGGACTGTTATGTGGTGATTTTGGATTATAGGTAAAAACATGTCTATAGTTAGCACAATTTTGATTCATGTTAACTTCGTAATTTAGGTTCAAAAATAATTACCACTAGTTGGCAGGTAAGCAAGTGGCAGTAAATGGGACAAACTCAAAGTTGGCAGATGGGGATGGGGTGGGGGGTGGTGTTTGTGTTTATTACTTTATCTATATATTTGAATGTGTTTTATATTTACTTCATTAGTTGCTAGGATTAAGGTCGCCCATGTCGTAGCATAGTCCTCCCGTAGGTCCGCTTTGCCTGTGACTGAAAGCTGATGGCAGTGGGCAGATTTCATAGCTAATAATCAGTCTAATAGCAGCTTTTGAATCCGCCCACTGCCAATTGCTGTCAATCACAAGCAAGGTGGACTTTATAGGTAACTAGTCTCTTTGAGAGATCCCCTAACGTAGACATTTTAGCACTGGAGGGATTGCTTTGCTAGGTCAGTGTGCCATAAAGTGCATAAATGCTGAGCATACTTGCACATGATTTCAAAAAGCTTCAGGGGCCCCATTTTTTTTATTTTATTTTTTTGGTATGGCAGTTAACTCCTGTTTAAGGTTCTAAGGCACTGTTGTTTCTGACTGCTAGTCTCAGGAGATTTGGATTGAGATTTTGTGATGTGACTACAATCTGCAATCGTTTGCATGCTTTTTTTTTGGCCTGGAGTTCAGCTTTGAGCACCCTTTGAGACAGATACTGAACTCAATTATTCTATTTTTAATTTTTAAGGGACAAAGAACATGCTTCCTTGATAAATGGGCAAACAAAAAAAAGAACTTTGTAGACATTAAGCAAAATGCATTCTGGATAAAGATCACATAATGTGAGCTCATGTGCACTTCTTGATTTTTTTTTCTCTGCTACAGAGCGGAACTATGTTTTTGGTTGATAAAGGGAGGGTTACATCCCGTCAGTTTTAATTTTACCATCTGTGTTCCATTGGAGAGATTTCCCGTCACTTCTTGTCCTATTGGCAAACAGAATGTTAGAGGAAATCCCTCCAAAGTGAGGGAATCTCTGGTTGTCATCCAAACCCCCCCCCCCATTGGAAGGTTTTCCTTCTATTCCTGTTCTGGTGACAACCAAAAATTTGGAAATTTTTTTCACTTTTACTTTTAATAGTAATCAAGACAAATAGAGAGAGTGAATCTCTGTAACCGAGACAGAGACTCTAGTAATAAAAGCATGACAGGTGTTGTATTCTCTCTCCACTCTCCACAGCTTTGCCGTTACAGATACTTTAAGGCAGGGGTGCTTAAACATTTCAAGAGAGAGGGATACTTAAGTGATTTGGTAATCAGCCACAGGCCACAATGAAATAAGTGGTTTTATCCCCTCCCCCCATCGCAAATGTAAACGAGCCCTTACTGAAAACCCCCTATAAGGCTGCTTTCACACTGATGCGTTGCGGTTTACCCACACCGCTGAATCGTGCAGTGCACCTGCAGTTTTCCTGCATATTAGCTGCGCTTTGCCATAGGTTTCTAATATACACTGTATTGTCAAAAGTATTGGGACACATGCCTTTACATGCACATGAACTTTAATTGCATCCAAGTTTTAGTCCGTAGGGTTAATATTGAGTTGGTTCACAGCTTCAACTTTTCTGGGAAGGCTGTCCACAAGGTTATGGGAATTTTTGAACATTTTTCCATAAGCGCATTTGTGAGGTCAGGCGCTAATGTTGGACAAGAATGCCTGGCTCGCAGTCTCCACTCTAATTCATCCCATAGGTATTCTATCAGGTTAGGGTCAGGTCTCTGTGCAGGCCAGTAAAGTTCCTTCACTCCAAACTTGCTCATCCATGTCTTTATGGACCTTGCTTTGTGCACTGGCTCAAATCATTTGGTGGAGGGAGTATTATGGTGTGTGGTTGTTTTTAAGGGTTTAGGCTTGGCCCCTTAGTTCCAGTGAAGGGAACTCTTAAGGCGTTAGCACACCAAGACATTTTGGACAATATCATGGTCCCAACATTGTGGGAACAGTTTTGGGATGGCCCCTTCCTGTTCCAACATGACTGCGCACCAGTACACAAATTCAGCTGAACCCTCTAATTTTTACCTCATATTTTTACATTGTAGCCCTTAAAGCAGGGGTTCTCAACCATTGGATCAAAAACCACATTTGGTCCTCATATCCCTCTGAAGTGGCCCTCGACCTCAAACTAGGGAATCCCAAGCCTATGCGCTGGGGTAGTGGGTCAGCAAGCCCAGATCCTGATCAACAGATTGCCGACTCGCCATCCCAGAGCATCAGAGTGCATGGAGCCTGTGCTGGCAGTGGCGGAAGCATGCAACCGCTGTCGGAGCAGGAGCCGCATAAACCCATGCTTCCTCTGTAGCCCTTGCTCCTGTCCCAGACAGAGTAATATCAAGTGCACTTCACCTGATACTTTTCTAGCAACCTGGGGAGCGATGCCAGCAGAGCTGGAAGAGGAAAAGACTAGTGTATTAACTATAAAATATACTGCACTTTTGCAATGGCCATATTAGCACTTATAAAAAAAGGGGATTTTAGGCTGCTTTCACACTAATCCACAGGTGCAGTGCAGTGCATCTGTGGCTTTCCTGTGGGTTAGCTGCACTGACCCATAGACCACTATTAAATCCTGAAGGTTTGGTGCGCTTTCTGAAAGTGCACTACACCTGCAAAATACACAGAAACCCACAGAAGAGGTTCATTATCCAATACCTACTTTATTTTCCACTTTATTCCCAAAAAAATGCATGGAATAGTCTTATTGCAAATTATGTATATAAAAACAGAAAATAGTCACAAGTAAAAAAAAATAAAAATAGCTATTTTATTTTTATAATTGGTACAGAATTGTTTGATCTGGTTTGAAGTTTCCTTATAATTACTTAAAACGAGCAAGCAACAAGTCATTTTTATATGAATAAATTATTATTAATAATAGTGGTGATTATTATTATTATTATTATTAATATCATTATTATCAGCATTGAGATCATTGTTTGTCTTACAAAAGGAGCCCATAGGAAAAGCATAAAAGACAAATTCAAAGGTTGTCACAATAGGATGTGTTTTTATTCAAACCTCAGTTTCATTGTCCATGCCGTAAAGGTCATACCCTCTATTTTTCCTTTTAATGTTTGTACTTGATTTGTTAGGCTACATCTTCCAAACCCTTTCAACCATAGGTTGTTTTTGCTCAGAATCCATTTTAATTCCCTGTGGTCAAATATTTTCCAAGCCAGATGCCCATGCTTAATTTAATTATGCAATGAACAGTGTGAGAAAAGCAAGGCTCCAAATGGTTAAAATAATGAGCTGTAAGGGTTATATAGACTTGAACACTATAATAAGTAATAAAAAAGACTATTACCAGCAGCAATTTAGGAACAAAGGAGTTGCAATATATTTAATAGGTTTTATTTTCACTCGATTTTAATTTGATTTACAACAAAAAACTGTTTTCTACAGGGTGATAGATAAGTGGTATTTTTTTATTTTTTTTATTTTATAAAAATGTTCTTAATTGTATTTGTTTAATAAACACCTCATATAAATGTATCTATTAACTGCAGTAATTACCTTGGATCATCTAATTTAGTTTTAAATCAAAGTTACCCCAAAAAAGTATTTAGAAAGTAGAAACAATTGTGATTATTTGCTCAAAGCAACACTATCAAAGCAACGATCAGGTCTTGTTTTGATGTCACCTCCATATTTGCCTGTAGATATCCAGGTAGCAAAACAACTGTGAACTTTAAGGGTACTATACTTTAGTAAGTTCACAAATTCAGCTTCATTTATCATTGTCTAAAAAGAAAACACGGCAATAATTCTTTCAGACATTTTGCGAAGGGCACACGGACATCTTTGCCTGTGACTCTACTTCAACATTTTTTTTTTAAATTTGAACAAAATCATAGGTGCATCAGCAGAGGAAGTAAATATCATGCACATGAAAGTTCAGACTGTATGAAATCTGGCAGGTGTCATGCACATGAAGCTGGGTAAGAGGTGCTGATGTATGAAATTCAGCCATGGGGGTCACTACTGAGCCATAATTACATAGAGTGCATATATTAAATGGACGCATGTAATTCGTCTTGCTGCCCCATCTGAGGCCATATTTTCAGCCAATGGAGAAAAGAAAGATGCCAGATAATAAAGTGAAATTGAAAGAAGGCAAAGTAAATTTTTACACAGAGTTTTCCCAGCTGCTATCTAGGGATTGTTAGAGAGTTGTGAGGTGACAGGGGAGCAATAAAGAACTTAAATAGCCTCTAAGTAAAGGTTAAATGTGATAGAAAGAGCAATGGCATGAACCCCTTTAAGCAGACCCTTGTGGCTTGGGTCTTTATAGCTTTTTAGTTTCCCAGGTTATAATATGTGTCAGTACTTAGTGCTTCAAACCTCCAGACCTTATATCACTAAAGGAAATGGTAGTGACATAGAGGGCAAGGGGAGGATCCACAGCACACAGTGGGTGACTGGTGATGAGCAAATTATGCAAAGTTTGGTTATTTGGACATAGATCAAGACATAGATCTGAATCCCACTGAATTCTATAAAAGCTGAATCTAGTTCGTTTTTCCTAGCTTTTTTCAAGGCTAATATTTAAGCTTTTGTTAAAAAAAGGACATAGGTAGCTAAGCACTGCCATGGTGGACATGTACCAATGCAAAAAAATAAAAAATACATAAAACTATCATACGGTGGGATAGGGTCCCTCAACCCCTTGACACCAACGTAATATAAATATGTGGCCTCACTGAGGTGGGCTTTTTGCCATGGGGCCGCATATTTGCAAATCTCCTTTTATGCTGGGAGCTTGCCGCACAGCTGGCTCCCAGCACAGATACCAGGGTCTCACCGGGAGCCCCAGGTCCTGTACTAATGATTGGGTCCCAGTGTTCCGTGAGAATTACCTACCCCGTGATAAAAACCTACCCTCGTCACTTCCGGCCAGGAACAGCTGAGCAGCGCAGCAGTGCGCATGCTCACAGCCCCAGATACGTAATGGAGCAGCTCAGGAGCTGACTAGTGTGCATGCGCACTAGTATGAAAAGATCACGGTGTACCGTGAAAAAAACCTACCCACGCGGCGGTTACATAAAACACCTGTGCTGCAATACGAGTCATCTCCGCTCCTATCCCTGTCACTTCCCTGATCTCGGCTACTAAATATAAAAGCGGCTCTCGGCTCCGTGATTTATATTTTCATAGACCCGCCGCCACTTTTATATTTACTAGCCCAGATCAGGGAAGTGACAGGCATAGGAGCGGAGATGACTCGTATTGCAGCACAGCTGTTTTAATGTAACCGCTGCGTTACACACACTGCCGTGCACCGGGTAGATTTTTCTCACGGGGTAGGTAATTCTCACGGAACACCAGAACTCCTGATTCTGGGTCACCTGATCGCTGTGGTAGCATCCGATTGGCTGAAGCCTATACCTGTGTTTCTCTATCTGTGAATGGATAGGAAAGATACACCCATATCTTTTTCTCTCCTTGCAGAGAAAACAAAAAGTGCGTGCAAAAAAATAGGTTTGATCTATGTCAGTGCCAAGGTTAGTGTTTGGGTCAAGTAAGGGTCAAAGATCAAGGTCAGGGGCAGTATATGTTGAAAATATATATATTTTTTTATTTAGTATCTGTGTCAGTTAGTGTTAGTGTGTTTTAGGTAGGGCAAAGACAAAAAAGCAAAATGCGCACTTTCTGGGCTACGGGTACAAACAACAAATAACATATGCATATGTGGTATCAAAGAGATTGTCAGGAGCAGGAGAATTTTTTTTGGTTTGGGTTAGGTTATGGTAGTGACAAAAAATATACAGCTAAATTTAGATGCCATGGGATGGTGTAGCAAGGTTAGCCATAAACGTGTCCAATGGTGCAATGTGGAAGGGGAGATCACTTCTAACTAAAAGGTGTGCACACATCCTTTAAATAGCATGCTTTGGTAATGTCTTAACATGCATCCAAAGGTACAGAGCAGTATACAGTACTCCTTTAAAAGGGACGTTTTTACAAACAGTGACTGGGGAACCGTTATAAGCAGCAATAGCATTACCGAATAGATCTCTGCCAGCTTCAGTTTGTAATCAAACCAGCTGGGGATTCTAAGTGACATCATTGACCAAATTTGGTCATGACATTATTTGGTTATTAATGTCACCTAGGATCCCAGGTAAGCTTGTTTACATACCTAAGTTAAACAAGGATCTGTCATTTGCATTTGTATTTGCATTATTATTTTATTTTACATTTTTTAATAAAGGACTTTTTCAAACTGTGGTTGTTTTTATTTACTTTATCACTTTTTTTTGAAGAATCAAAGGGTACAGTGTACCCCATACTTATTCATTTTGGGGAAAGGTGCTTATCTGGGAGCCCCTTAATTCAAAGTGGCCTTCCAGCTTCAGATAAATTCCCCTTTCAGACTCCCACATCCCTTTTTGGGGACAGGATATGGAGATGAGGACCTTGTTGCTAGGCTTTGCCCAATTTTATGGTGCAACAGGCTAGCATCATTAAGTAGTATAGTTGGGAATATTGTTGATCGGTGGGTCATTATAACTGACAAGGATCTTCATCGCTGGAGGATGTTATTGACATTTTTTCATGGTTTGGGTGTATTTATTTTTATCTCTTTTTTTTGTGAATGAGTAACAAGGAGTAATATGTGTAGCGCTAAATTATGAAGACAAGAGAACGGTCGCCCAGGTGGGACTTTATATGAGGTAGCCACAATAGTCATGAAGAGTCAAAAAGTAAAATTTATTAGTAGAGTATAAGCATACAATCGATATAAATGTATAGTCATAAGCATAGTTACAAAATAACTATTGAAGCATAATATCTCAGGATATTGAAAGTACAAAAAAGTATCAATATAGTAAATAAAGATGATACAAATAAAAATATATAGTAAAATTGAGACAGGTGTAGGAACCATAGAGTAATGAGCTCACAGGGTGGTGCCTGTTCTAAGGACAGCAATGCTGGGAGTAGTGAAAGACTGATAGAGTGAAGTGTCTAAAAGAATGGGAGGTGGAGATGGTGAAGGAAGTGGTGGGAATTAGACAAGGTGTGTAATTATGTCCACATAGTAAACCCATTGGAGAGAGAAAATAGGATATCAGTGCATGAAAGCACAGATGTGCATGAAAGTTAAGTTCCTCACCCGAATATCCACATAGGTTGCACGTAGATCTTGTCCCTAGCGCCATGTGTATGGTAGGACAAACCGAACTTGTTCGTCAACATGGAAAAAGCCAGCACAAGCTGGCAACCATGACCATAGATGTTACAACCATAACCAGCACATGTAGACGCTGCAATTGCAGCGGTGCATGTGACCAGCAGGAACATGACGCCGATATATAGGTGGCTCCACCCTAGAGGGGAGGAGGCAGCAGGGGAGGAAACCCTCCCCATAATATATCGCAGCTCCCAGAGCAGATCTGCACCTACCACCAGGGGGAAGAGCATAAGCCATTAAAATGCAGGTGCCGAAGTGTACCTGCAAAAACGCATGGTAAAATAAATAATTAATGCAATGTGTACAATGCTTACATGAATTGATGCTGTAATGTTACATCGGTTAGACTAAAGCAATGCGAGACCAAAGGCGGGCAATGGGTGTCTTCCACCCGGGAAATACTGGTAAAAGAAAACTGGTCTAGCACTTGCAATTGTGTGCATCTCCATCCCTAAAATTTTGTAAAGACAAGAGAACGGTCGCCCAGGTGGGACTTTATATGAGGTAGCCACAATAGTCATGAAGAGTCAAAAAGTAAAATTTATTAGTAGAGTATAAGCATACAATCGATATAAATGTATAGTCATAAGCATAGTTACAAAACATGTACAGCATGTAGAAAACAATTGACAAAATAACAACATAGCAGCAAATTGCGCATGATGACAGCATTGCAGCATCCGTGTAACATGGTATTGGGTATATCTGTATTGAAAACTCTACGCGTTTCGTGGGTCTAATATGCCCACTCATCAGGAGTATATAAGTAGATCTGTCTAAAAGTAAATGATAAAAAATCAATATTTGCTGTGCGTTTATATTGGCCAACAACTGTAAAGTCCCACCTGGGCGACCGTTCTCTTGTCTTTACAAAATTTTAGGGATGGAGATGCACACAATTGCAAGTGCTAGACCAGTTTTCTTTTACCAGTATTTCCCGGGTGGAAGACACCCATTGCCCGCCTTTGGTCTCGCATTGCTTTAGTCTAACCGATGTAACATTACAGCATCAATTCATGTAAGCATTGTACACATTGCATTAATTATTTATTTTACCATGCGTTTTTGCAGGTACACTTCGGCACCTGCATTTTAATGGCTTATGCTCTTCCCCCTGGTGGTAGGTGCAGATCTGCTCTGGGAGCTGCGATATATTATGGGGAGGGTTTCCTCCCCTGCTGCCTCCTCCCCTCTAGGGTGGAGCCACCTATATATCGGCGTCATGTTCCTGCTGGTCACATGCACCGCTGCAATTGCAGCGTCTACATGTGCTGGTTATGGTTGTAACATCTATGGTCATGGTTGCCAGCTTGTGCTGGCTTTTTCCATGTTGACGAACAAGTTCGGTTTGTCCTACCATACACATGGCGCTAGGGACAAGATCTACGTGCAACCTATGTGGATATTCGGGTGAGGAACTTAACTTTCATGCACATCTGTGCTTTCATGCACTGATATCCTATTTTCTCTCTCCAATGGGTTTACTATGTGGACATAATTACACACCTTGTCTAATTCCCACCACTTCCTTCACCATCTCCACCTCCCATTCTTTTAGACACTTCACTCTATCAGTCTTTCACTACTCCCAGCATTGCTGTCCTTAGAACAGGCACCACCCTGTGAGCTCATTACTCTATGGTTCCTACACCTGTCTCAATTTTACTATATATTTTTATTTGTATCATCTTTATTTACTATATTGATACTTTTTTGTACTTTCAATATCCTGAGATATTATGCTTCACTATTTATGGTTACTTAACCAGTGTTATGAAACCATATGAGCTCATCTTCCTCACTCTATTTTATTCATCACAGCTTTCTCATCACTATTCCTGGCCATTGGTTACACTGTGATCAGCACTCTTTCTGGGGATCTGCGTTTTTCTTTGGTGTTTCCTTCGTTTTTTTTTTTTTTTTTTTTTTCTCTTCTCTAATGTTGACACTGTCTCTGCTGGAACATACCTTGTACATTGAATACTTTCATGTTTCACTATGTGATACAGCCCATATTCTAATACTTTGATATATTATTTCTTGCATTTTCAGCCAGTGTCATATCACATTTTCCATCACTTATGTTTCCTTGCCCGGCTCCCCATTTTCTTGTGGGTACTCTTGTCTCTTCAGCTCCCGGATCAGACGTTGGCACCCCACCTCATGGCAGCATTTCTCAATCTGATTTGGCCCAATGTAAGTGTTGTTTCCCCACTTGGGTCATACATTTGTTGAAACTTCACAGTTGTTGGCCAATATAAACGCACAGCAAATATTGATTTTTTATCATTTACTTTTAGACAGATCTACTTATATACTCCTGATGAGTGGGCATATTAGACCCACGAAACGCGTAGAGTTTTCAATACAGATATACCCAATACCATGTTACACGGATGCTGCAATGCTGTCATCATGCGCAATTTGCTGCTATGTTGTTATTTTGTCAATTGTTTTCTACATGCTGTACATGTTTTGTAACTATGCTTATGACTATACATTTATATCGATTGTATGCTTATACTCTACTAATAAATTTTACTTTTTGACTCTTCATGACTATTGTGGCTACCTCATATAAAGTCCCACCTGGGCGACCGTTCTCTTGTCTTTACAAAATTTTAGGGATGGAGATGCACACAATTGCAAGTGCTAGACCAGTTTTCTTTTACCGCTAAATTATGAATGACAAACACCTATACTGAATCAAAGTATGATGTTAACATATACAGTCCAAAAAATGAACACTGAAGTCCGCAAAGGAAGGTATTGGCTGAAACAGATTCCCAGGAAAGGAAAAGCTCCAAACAAATGAAGAAAGGTGAAGATCAGGTGTGCCCAGGAGTAGGGATGATCAAACTTTTGAAAAATTTGGTTCGGCCAGAACACCCGAATTTCCCGAAAGTTCGGTTCGGATTCCAGAACCCCATTGAAATCAATGGGACCCGAACTTCGGTAATCATAAAAAAAATTTTGAAGCCCTAAAACCCAATAAATGCCCCTAAAAAGTGCCTAGGGTTCTGGGTCATGCCCCAGGGACTATGAATCAGGCAAAAAAAAAGTTCTTAAAAATTGTCGTTTTTGATAAAGAGCCAATTATTGAAAAAATAATTGAAAAAAATTAGATTTCTTTGGATTTAGTGTCTGGGGGGTCTAAAAAGTGTACCTGTGAAGTTTCAGCTCTGTAGCATGTCCAGAACCAGAAAAAAAAAAAACAGATTATTTTTCATAGAATTTCAGTAGCGCAGGGATGGTGTTACCCTCATTTCACACCTGGCGTTTTTGTTTCAGGCGTTTTTCGGGCGTTTGGAGGCAGGCATGACATCTGAACTTCTGTATAGGGGTATATATATATATATATACATGTGTATGTATATATATATATATATATATATATATATATATATATACATATACATATACATATACATATACTGTACATAAAAAGTACAGTAAAAATGCAGGAAAGTGCACTGGGGGGCATACTAATGTGAATTTATTTTATTTTGCAATGTATCAGTGTGTTTGGTGAGTTTTACTTTTTGATATATATATGTGTGTGTGTGTGTGTGTGTGTGTGTGTGTATACATATACATATATATATATATACACATATATATATATATATATATATATATATATATATATATATATATATATACCCCTAACCCAAAATAGGTGGGTCACCCTGACATGGAAGAGTTCGGTCACCCTGGTATGGCAGGCAGAGTCAGCTAAACTACACTATGGTCACCCTGACATGGAAGAGTTCGGTCACCCTGGTATGGCAGGCACAGTCAGCTAAACTACACTACGGTCACCCTGACATGGAAGAGTTCGGTCACCCTGGTATGGCATGCAGAGTCAGCAAAACTACACTACGGTTACCCTGACATAGAAGAGTTCGGTCACCCTGGTTTGGCAGGCAGAGTCAGCTAAACTACACTACGGTCACCCTGACATGGAAGAGTTCAGTCACACTGGTATGGCAGGCAGTCAGCTAAACTACACTACGGTCACCCTGACATGGAAGAGTTCGGTCACCCTGGTATGGCAGGCAGAGTCAGCTAAACTACACTACGGTCACTCTGACATGGAAGAGTTCGGTCACCCTGGTATGGCAGCCTCAGGCAGAGTCAGCTACACTACACTACGGTCACCCTGACATGGCAGAGTCAGGTCACCTAAACTACACTACGGTCACCCTGACACTTAAGAGTATCCCTACATAAACTAGATTATTGAATCTAACTATAGTGGTATATAGTACCTTAACTACGCTGCATATCCCTTTCCTCACACTAAAAGAAGAGCTCCATACAGCAGGAGTAACACAAATGCTTCCACTCTCTTCCACAGCCCCTGTATTACAGTGCTAGAGGTTTGGCGGGGCTATGTTATATACTGGGGGGTGTATTCACTACTGATTGGCCTCTGGACCCCGTAGTCACTCCAATCACATTCCTAGCAGACTCCTGCCCCCTCAATTGGCTTTTACTGACGTTTCTGGGCCAATCACGGGCTTTTAAAGCCCAATTCCTGTCCCATTGCATTTTGGGCGGTTCTGGTGGCCGAATTCCAAACTTTTCCCGCAAAAAGTTCGGAATTCGGCCGAATTTCGAACAGCCAATGTTTGGGTCGAACCGATGGTCGACCCGAACCGTTCGATCATCCCTACCCAGGAGTAGAAATTAATCCACCAGACAATATATTGAGAGATGGCTCCTTACCAAATAGCTCTTGCCACTAGATTATAGGTGGCTGAACACACATATGAAAGAGAGATCCTCCAATGTAGTGGAATGGCCAGGCAGGAGCATAGGTCACTCACTCCAGGGACAACCAATCATAGGTCACAGGGATATCCAGTGTATAACCATGGAAATAAAAAGGGGAAACACTCCCATAGTGCATTACCAATGTATAACTTTAATAAATAAAAAGGGATGCACTCACATGTAAAAACTTTGTATGCCAGCGGAACAAACAATGACATGCAGCCGCAATGTTCCTGCAGAACATTCCTCCTTGGATAGTGGGTCACCCGGCAGTATGGTGGAGAGCTAACGCTGATGATCCATCTAAACACCAGGGACCAATACGAACTCTCGCGCCATCAGGATAAACCACTACATGTTTCGTGATAACTCACATCCTCTGGGGGGTTCGTATTGGTCCCTGGTGTTTAGATGGATCATCAGCATTAGCTCTCCACCATACTGCCGGGTGACCCACGATCCGAGGAGGAATGTTCTGCAGGAATGCTGCTGCTGCATGTCATTGTTTGTTCTGCTGACATATGAAGTTTTTACATGTGAGTGCATCCCTTTTTATTTATTAAAGTTATACATTGGTAATACACTATGGGAGTGTTTCCCCTTTTTATTTCCATGGTTATACACTGGATATCCCTGTGGCCTATGATTGGTTGTCCCTGGAGAGAGTGACCTATGCTCCTGCCTGGCCATTCCACTACATTGGAGGATCTCTCTTTCATATGAGCGTTCAGCCACCCATAATCTAGTGGCAAGAGCTATTTGGTAAGGAGCCATCTCTCACTATATTGTCTGGTGGATACATTTCTACTTCTGGGCACACCTGATCTTCACCTTTCTTCACTTCTTTGGAGCTTTTCCTTTCCTGGGAATCTGTTTCAGCCAATACCTTCCTTTGTGGACTTCAGTGTTAATTTTTTGGACTGGATATGTTAACATCATACTTTGATTCAGTATAGGTGTTTGTCATTCATAATTTAGCGCTACACCATTCTGTTTTTATTATTTTATTTGGAACTTGTACTATGGTTTCAGGTGTTAGCTGCTTCTCCTAAAGCGCAGTGTTTTTTTCTGTTTCTATATAAGGAGTAATATGTACCCCATACTCTTCACCTTGGAGGCAGATATCTACAGAAATCTCCCTCACAGACTCCCTCATTGAGGATGATGAGGGGGCCTCACCCTCTGTTTCAGTTCTGTTAAAGGGATGTGGGGTTTGGGGGACTCGACTTTCGACTAAGGGGCTCACAGATATCTGCTTCACTCATGCTGTGCAACCAGTAGAAAATCACCCCTTAAAAAGACCATTTAGCACAAAGTGGCGTAATCTTGACAGCCGACTCCATAACCTAATTATATTTATCTTACCTGTGCCTCCACAACTCTGTTTTTCCATCAGACTGCTGACTCTTAAGCCTATGTAAGCTTCATGTTAACTGATGTCAGAGCTTTCACAGGGCTTTAGTGCAAACAAAGGCAATAAAAGTACCCACTTTTTGGTAAAATATAAAAGATGGGTTGCATCAGGTAAATAGATACCAAACATGTCAAGCCTATAAATCGCATACATCTGTAAAATGGCAAACAACAATGTCAATGTCCATAGGCAACACTTTAAAAGCTTTTGCAATTTAGAGCTAAATCATGGCCCTAGAATTATTATGCTCACTCAAATATTCACAATGACACCTCACAAGTGTAGTGCAATCACTGGTTAAATACACATGAGTGCCCTACGTGCACCTTTGCATTGGCATGTGTGAGCTAGGTGGTAGGGTTGCTTTTAAAATATTTTTGTTATTTTTATTCATTTCATTATAATTTACATTTTTAACCCTTTTTTATTTACCTTTATTACCATCTCAAGGGGGCAACAAAGTCCCCAATGTATTAAAACTGGCAGGGGTCAGGTTTTCTTTGCAGAGACATCAGTCTATTAGACTCCTATCATCTCCCCTGCCCATCACTCCAGCTGATCAAGCATAGAAATGTGCTTGGTCAGATGTTTACCTGGCATTTCAGCTGGTATTCCGACAGGTCTGAACCCAGAAATTCTGAGAGTTTATCCCTTCTGGGTTCATTGATCACAGAGCAGACTGGGGAATGGATATTCATCAATCTGCTCCCACTCAACTAGCATTGCTGCAGCTGTGAGCTTGTTTTGGCTTTTTTTGGCCTCTTGACTTCCAGGCCATTTATAAATGAACTGTGGATGGCAAGTGATTAAAAAGTAAATAATGGTAAAACAAATTGTTTTGCTCTGTTGTATTTTAGCCCTCATAAAAGTGATTCCTTATTATTGCAGTTCATCTCGTGTGATTTTTTGTGACAGTTGTCAGTTTTCAGGCATGTTCAGTAAGATACATTACATTCTTCATCCATTAGTGGCAGCCAATCTGAAATAATCTCTTGAGTGATCTCACTTCTGAAAGCTGTAACCTGACTGGCTGCTATGGGCTTTTGAATTTTACACTTTGTTAATACTACATTATTGAAGAAGCTTGTGCTCTCTCTTGTAATATGTTTTTGTGTACAGGACCGTTATTTATATCTACTGTATGTAAGTAGGCATGCACTATGATCATTTTTTGTCTACTGTTTATTGCAGCAATATGTTTACTTTGATCCATTTATTTACCAGAAATGTTTTTTTTTTTCTGCCAGAATCACTGAAAAAATAATTACATTTTTTGAAAATTTGGAAGAACAAAAATATCAGATGGATTAATATGGACTGTTACTACGGAGCAACAATAGGTGTTTTTTTTAACAATATTACAAGAAAAAAGGTCTAGTAGCTAATATTGAAGCTAACATTAATTTATGCATTCAGTTCCTTTGTGCAATGAAAGAAGAAAAAGGTTTGAAGTGGTCTAGCACCAGCTAAAACTGACTCTAACAAAAACAGGGGTTCTGTAACTCATCATCCCTCCATAATCTGCCAAAAATGTCAAGACGAATGTGTGCTGTTAACTTCTGTTAACATCTTTGCCCTATTCTTTCCACAAAGCATAGTAATAAAACTGTACTAAAGTATATACAGGGCAAAGATTGAATTTTGTGAAGTACATCTTTATCTGTATTTGCATGCACTGTTTAAATATCTACTGAGAAATCTGCCCACACCATTTAGGGTGATGTGTTACCAAGATGTCCAGTAGCTTTTCTCTTCATCTCAACTTCTTGAATACAGCAAACATAGATTTATTTTCTGTGGAGAAGGCAAAAAATGCAATGAGCAACTTCAGATATTTTCCAACATATGATAAGAAGCACATCCACTGGTGCTTCTCCTTTGGGAGTTAACAACCTTGCTTGCCCCTATGAAGTGATACTTCAAATTGGTCCCCTTTGTTTTCAAAGATTTGGCCTTTCATGGCAGACTCAAGGCTGACCAATAATAATTCTAGCATGTTTAGGACTATAGGGAAAGGTTGGAGAAAAAAAAAGAGAAAGAGCATTACTGAATTGTGAATTTCTGGAATTATCAATTTACTACTAATTCAGGAAAATATGGGAAGACTGGCATACTGTATACATTTGGGTTCATTTACTGAAGAAGTATAGGCTGTTCACTTAGCAAAAGGAATTTACACTTTGCAAAGTAAGTGTTCTGACATCAGTGTTCTGAAGTTGTTCTTCAATCATCCAATGATGTGTGAGAAAATATCCAGGTTTTTTTATTATTATTATTTTTCTTTGCACATGATTGGACATTAAAAGTGAACACAGTTCCACTTTTTTACTAATCTAATTTTTAGTATGCCTCGCTAAGAATATCCCCCTTCCAATCCCAATTTACCTCATATTTTTTTTTCTCAATCATTTTTTGTTGCTATACTTTTACTATTGAGATACATACATTCCATTTGCATCAGGTTCTTTAGAAAATAAGATGCATATGTTTTTGAATTCCCATAAAATATTGCATTATTTGTAACATACATAATGCAAAACCAATATAAATATATGAAAACTCTAAATTGCTGCAAAAAAATATATATATATATTTTAATCACATGTACAGTTGCTGTATTCATATGATTTAAAAAAAAATACTATAAAAAATAAGGACAATTGTCCCAGGTCAAGTCAACCAGGACTGCTTAATCTCAGAATAAATTTAGCCATTGGATCTCGAGACAGTAGTTGAAATGGTAATTTCCTGGTTTAAATCGGAATTTGCCTGACCTTTTAAATCAACTTTCCATCTAAAATCTCACTGGTGTCTGGTATATACAGGCAACATTTTAGATTAAGAGTATATGAGGTTGAACCTTAAAACTGAAAGGTGAGCATTTTATTTAATGGTTTCACATGATGCACAATGCAATAGGGTATTGTAGAGAGAACCATGAGGGAGTAGAAAAAAAAAAAGAAAGCAGTGGGCTAAATAGTTGTAACTCAGAAAGGCAGAAGCAAGCCAAGGACATCATGAACTAAAATGTCATAGCAGCATTAGATCAAGCTGCTACGTATATCAAGGCAATATCTAGTAAAGGTTATCAGGATGCTGAACCTTGCCGCAGTTCCAAGGCATCGCTCTGAAGCATATTAACCGAGAATTTGTTTGGTTTTGTCAGCATGTCTGTGACCCTTAACATTCATTTATAACATAGTGTTTTTCATTTCATAAACTCTAATTGGACGAAATGTCAATGTTAACATCACCATAATTAAAACTATTGCTGACTAGTGATCTTTTCCCCTCTCAGTCATTAAACCTGAATCTCAGTTGCTCTGACCTTTCATTTCTGCAGAGGGACTACAATTTCAGCCCAAACTGCAAGTTGTAATCCTTTATGAAATTAGGTAGATGGTGCAGTTACATCTCAGCAAGAAATGTGAGGCCGTCAGCCCCATATAACTTCCACATGCGCTGTCTTTGTTGCCCTTGTCGAGGAACAAGATATCTTTCAAGACTTGTGTGCTGTAGACTTTTGAGATGCGTCTTGCTTGCATGAAATATAGGAAGAAAAGAGCAAAAAAAAATATCTTTCCATAGTGGTGGCAAATACTTGTGCAAGCCACTGTAACTAAGGCTGTAAGAAAAGAAATACAAACACTCATAGCGCTCAGGGATGGCTACATTACACATCACATGCACGGCCCAATGCTTGGTGGATGCAGCCCTTCTCAAATAGAGGTATCCTAAGTAGAACTACAAAAACAAGAGTTTTAACAAAAGCGCGTTTGTTCAATAAGTCGGAAAAATGTACACTTGCTGTGCAACCAGTAGGAAATCATCCCTTAAAGAGGCATTCCAGGTATTCATATTATATACATAATTACTGTACATTGTTCCAGCTTGAACCAATGTAACTATGTATAAACCATGCCTTGCTGATGCCCCTGGAAGATGGAAATTACTGAAGTAGACACCCTAAATCCAGTGTTACCCACTTGCTGCTGGGTCCCATGCAGATCGGCTGCCCTGCTACATTCTGAACACAGGGGGTCAGCCTCTCAGTATTTTCTGAGTTAATGCAAAGCTTTCTCTGATTGGATAAGATGTCGAGTGTTACATCACCCTCCTCACCTCTCCACCTTGTCCAATCAGAGAAAACACCATTTGCATAATTATTCAGTAATTGCAATGCATTCTTTGAATTGCACCTGTTCTGAGCTTCCATTCTTCTGTATTGCAGCAGAGCAGTTACTTGGTGCTGAACCCAGCAGCAAATAGAGGGAAATATCTATTTCAGTGATTTCAAGCTTCTAAGAGCATTAGACAGGTATGGTATATACCAGTGACGGCCCATCCATTGGGGGCGCAGGGGCCCCGCCCCCTAATCTAATCTCTGGCTCTAATCAGGTGCTTTTTTAGGCACCTGATTAGAGCCAGAGGCTCTAATAGGCTTCAAAAAAGGGTGGGCTCGGGGCGCAGAGCACCCAGTTGTGTGACAATAGCGAATGAACATTCGCTATTGCCACACTGCTTCTCCTCCCGGGCCAATCAGGAAGCGGGTCCTGAGACCTGTTTCCCGATTGGCCAAAAGGAGAAGGCATGCTATTGGCCAAGAAGGGGGGAGGAGACAGCCGCTGAGAAGGGACATGAAGGAGCCTGACGGGGAAGCCGCCACTGCCTGTCATTCCGGAGGAACAAGGTAAGTAAACTGGTGGGGGGGATTGTGGTGGTGCAGGCTGGAGTGATATGGGGGGCAGGTCCGTCTAAAGCCCCCCCCGTGACTAATGGAGCACCAGTCACCACTGGTATATACATAGTTACATTGGACTAAGCTGGATCAATGTAACTATGTATAAAATATCCATACCTGGAGTTCCTCTTTAGAAAGACCATTCAGTGCAAAATGATGAAATCTTAACACCTTGCCAATGCTTTCCCACCACTCTTTTCAGAGCATCTGTCACTTTAGCCTGAATAGGAAAATTAGCAGGGTCTCTTTAAATGATTTGATTACACTAAACCAAAATCAGAAAGGTTGCTTTGGGTTTGAACTTTGCACTGCTTATCAGACAGATACATGGCCATGGATGCAGACTTTTTCTAATAAAACAAGAATAATATATTGAATATTTCTATAAAATGAAATACACTTGTAATTTTCTCTATGAGTAATGTTTCTGGAAAGCTGCAGTCTAAATAAAATATACATTTCAACAATATAACTGATTATATTGTCTTGACTTTTTCTTCTACACTTTGTCCTTTTCTATCAACAAAAAGAGGTCATTGTCAGTTGGGTTTGGCTTTGGTGTTTGAGTTAACTGCAGGCTGGTTTTTCTCGCCAACAATTTTTTTTTCTTTTTTCATGAAGTAAAGTATTATATTTTCATTAGTTCTTGTATTTACATTGTACTTAACCTTGCCATGAAGCCTACTGCTCTGTGTTCCCAGTCATTTAAGATTCAAGGAAGGTTTAAGTTTGCAAATTCTCCCTATGGGGCTGATTTACTAAAGGAGTAGCGAATCTTCACTTTTTTTTTTAGTAAAAACAAAACATAAAGCTGTGCTCACATCAATCATTTTTAATAATTTTCCTGCACATGCCTGAGTGATTGAAGTTACAATAGCATCACTAGCTAAGAGAACGTTCACTGTGCTATATAAACCTTCCCTACTCCTTTAATAATTCAGCCCCTATAGGTTTACAGAACACAAACTCAAATTTAACAAATTTAGCTACCTGTCGTAAGATATACCCTCACTATTATCATATGGGCTAATTCACATCAGTAGCCACACTGAACACACGGCTGCACTGTTTATTTGTTTTTTGTTAGAACTTTATTTAAATGTCACAAGTGTTCTATTCACCAAAGTGGCATTGCCCTTAAGTGGTCTGTATCATATCATGCTATGCTTAAATGTAGCACGTTTTTTTAGCGCACAACACAGTAATGCAGGGGTGTGAACTGACTAAATAGCAAATAGTACTTTGTCTGTGCTTCAGGAATGCACTGGGCGAGAATGCCCAACACAGCCCAATGCAATTGCTGTAAATTGGCCTTTATTGTAAAAGAAAGCTTGGCTTTGTGAAATATGTATATAACATGTGTACTCATAATTGCCACACATGACATTTTTTATCTTACCTAAAACAAACATCAAAAACATAAAAGATATCATCCGACTAGAGCTTACATGTGGTTGCTGCATTGTTTTTCTTTTTCCAGGGTGAATATATTTTCTGCAAGTACAGAACAATACAACTGCAAATAATGTCATCAACGTTCCACGCTATCTTTTTTTAACTTGTCCCATGTCCCTAACACTCTGTAAATTGTATATTTGCATTAAGACAAACATGCTGAGCCTGTGCCCACCCCTCTAGTCCAGCGTACCTCTGTTACCTCACTCCCATTAACAGAATAGGGTCCCGCCGAGCACATGTGCAGGCCTCATGCATAAACATCGTAGCTCCTTCACTTTCCGTATCTCGTGATCAGGTCATAGATCTCTGTAAGGCAAGTTCAGATCCAGTTGCTACTGGATACCGACCACTAGGAAGGGAGCCAGAACATCGACCCCCTCGCTACAGGAGGACCTGTCACCAGCTACCATGCCTAACAATTTATGGCTTGTGTCTTGAACTTGTACTTGGTTACTTTTAGGAAACTTCCCTCTTTTGCCTTGTCTTGCCGAGTTATCCTTTTGGAACAGTGTTACTTCCTAACCCTATGTGCTTTAACAGACCTGGTTCTTTAGATACACTAGAATCAACATGCACTCTTTTGAATAACTTCAGGTCAGGCTCATAACGGTTAATGTAAATTTACTGAACAAGTTGCAGCACATAGTTGAAAATGAACAATGTCCTTCTCCTAACTCTAACAGAACAGTGTAGTGACCAAGGCATACCTCAGTAAGGTGAGAGTTCATAATGGCATTGTCCATGGCTTGGATGTCTTCCAAAAACCCCGGTTCCTTCAGCAGTGCCAACTCACAAGCGATGCTGAAACTCGCCGGAACCACTGAAACCTGGAACTCCTGGACCTCAGCCATCCCCTTTTTATATCACAGGTGGGCTGGCTAGGACCAAAAACTGGGAACTGAGCTATAAACATTTACCCTTTCCCCAGCCTTGGCCAGCTGCTGACTTACTATACTATACACAATTCAACCTGCCTACGTGCTGCTCCACCATAGATACAATGCAATGTGTAAGCAAGAATCGGCAGCAAACGGATGATCCAGGAGGCCTTCGCACAGAGTTGCCGAGAGGGTCATCATCACAGCTGTCACTACCATCGCTTGACTGCAGGATAAGGGGGCCTCCCACTGCGCCCTAACTCATCACCGTCCGAGAACTGTCAGGAAAAGATATGATGAGAGGGTAACAGACACACCCTTCAGATGCATTTACCTGCTAACAACTTACAGTTACAGACCCACCATTCAGCTGCATTCACCTGGTAACAACTTTCAGTCACAGTCCCCTCCCACCTGCTGCAGTGTGAATTGCTCCAAGCCATTTTAGGCAGAGCCCTACATAGCCCAGACGTCATCCTTTTACTACAGAGTGCTGCCATCTGTTCCCACCCTCTTACCTCAGTAACTATTCACAGTATACAACTTGGGCCCAGCATCTGTATATGGGCCTGCTCCTTGTCAGTACTTTTGAAAGGAGTTTCCCCTGACATTCAATTGGACACATGTTAAATACTGCTACTATACCCCTTTTTGCTGAAAAATTCTCATCACGCTGCACACCAACATTCTTAAAGGGCCCCAATGTAGCCAGCAGACAATCCATCCTAAAGACTTGTCTAGCTTACCATATCCCGAGGACAGAACTGTGTCTAACTATAGGCCAGTATTTTAAGGCTTAAACCTAGCCCTTTTGTTTGAGAATGCCCAACTGACATAGTTGGGCTATGTTTTCTTTCCCTTGTTGGTCATTTGTGGTGAATCATCTCAAACGAAGAGCTACAGTTTATGCTCCAGGAGCCACAGTTGGAAGAGAATTGTAAAGTTATTTTGTGTTTATGCTGAAAACTTTTTCCAGCATTTCAAGCATGTTGCTGAATGGATGAAGGATTTGTGGAACAGAGGAGGATTTTTGCATTTTGCAAAGTGCTGCTAATGTGAACATTGTTTATCATTATTTTATGTGGACAATGGAAGCATGAGTATACGATTTTAATTTTCATAGCAGCAGCTAGCAATATTTATTATCCATCAAGAGCACATTGTATTTATAAGCACTGGGAAAAATAAGCTATTTGTTTTTTTACGGACTAGTCACTTTCCTTTTCTATTACTGACCGATATTCATGTGCTAACTTGCTCTAGTGTACTTTATTACTTTAATCTGCCAATACAGTCTGCTTATCTTTTAAAGGGTTGTGAGTATAATTCTTGTGCGCCTGCTGCTGCTTTACGGAAAGGTATTCTGGTGGTGTCAGTAAGGGTGAGGCCTCACATAGGGCTGGACCGGAGTAGAGGACCAAAATTACAAGCGATAAATTAACATTTTACAAAAATGCCTTGTTTTTTTTGTAGTTTAAAAGCATCATAAATCCACATTTCTATACCTTGTGGGGTTTTTTTTAAATTCTTTTTATTTGTTTTTGAAAAAATGTACAAAAAACAGAGCTGTTGGGCATACCCTGGCTCAAGACAATAAAAAAAGAACAAACATAACAAGTACAATTAAAAAAAAAACAAAAGAAAACCCAGAACAAGGCTGCAACCATAGCCTATGTAAACTCATGCTTCACCAGTGAAAGGCAATGTCTAATGGAAAAGCCTGGTCACTGTGGAACACCGAAGGACACGAGAAAAGCGGCACAGGCCCACTCCCCCCCCAACAAGAACAGAATGAGCAGATATTAGGGCTGTGGAGTTACAACATCTGGGCGTTCACCATCATTAGTAGTTTCATTTGCCTCTAACCATATGCTCCAGACCTTCATGAATTTCTGAGGGCAACCTCTGTTAGTATAAGCCGCTTTGTATAGAGGGATAACAGAGTTCACCAAAGTCTTCTACGAGGAAAGGGTGGGTGCATCAGGTTTCCGCCATCTGAGAACCACCAGTTTCCTCGCGTAGAACAAGAGACCCAGTAAAGTGCAGGTCGCCACAGAATGGGCCACAGCATTTACAAGTCCCAGGATGCAAAACTCAAGTTTGGGAGGCACACAGATGGTGTGGTCACTCGATCTATAAGATTCAAAACCGCGGTCCATTACGCCGACAGAGATGGACAGTGCCAAATCATATGCGTATAGGTGGAGGCATCAGCACAGCAGCGCCAGCAAGTCGCAGGGGTACCAGGGAAGGCTCTACTCAGTCTAGTTGGTGTCAGATGAAACCTATGTTTTTTTTTAAACTGCACTAGGCGATCCCTGGCAGCCATGAGGTGTCGGAAGGGGTAATCCCAGACATCCTCCCAATCCTCCGTGTCCAGTTCAGGGGCCTCCGCTACCCAAAAGGCCTGCAGAGCCTCCAGACCAGAATGTACACTGGGGAGCAGGGTACTATAAATGGTAGAGAGGAGTTTTATCAGCGTCTTATCACGGAGAATTGTTTCCAAATCTGCCTGAGTGAAATCAGTGGGGGAGTCGCCGAATTGTTTGTGAAATGCGCGTCGAAGCTGCAGGTACCAAAAGGAACATGAGTTGGGCAAAGAGAACCTGGCCTTCAGCTGGTCAAATGCCAGGAGCGTCTCTCCCTGACAAATATGGGACAAGTAGAGGACTCCCCTGGTGGCCCACACAGAGGGATCCGGAATGGAAAAAAACTCAGACAATTCCGGATTCATCCTTAATGGGGAGTTCGGGGAGCGACGGCCGGAGCCTGTCCTAATGTACAGACACTTCAGCGCCCATGCCCTGATCACCGTCACCATAGAAACAGTGAGTGGGTACGGGGCCTTTGCTCCACAAAACAGCAGATCACACAGTGCCTCGTAGGAGCCAACCAGGGCCGCCTCAAGAGCCACAGCGGTATTGGATGGGTCAACCAGTTATGTGCATGGGTCAAAAGTCCCGCTATGTAATACTGAAAAAAATCAGGACACGCCAAACCGCCCCGAGTCCAAGGTTGCTGTAGCACAGATAGTCTGATCCTGGGAGGGCGAGAGCCCCACGGGAAGGTGAGGATGTGGGAGTTAAACTGTCTAAATACAGTCTTGGGTATCAAAATCGGGGAGTGGCGGAACACATAGAGAAGAGGGGGAAGCAGTTTCATCTTGACTAGGTTGATCCTACCAATTAAAGTCAGGGGGCGATTCGCCCAAGATCGCAGCTTAGTCCTGAACTTCTGCAAAAGGGGAAACAGGTTTAGTTCACAAAAATCTTGTATGTCAGGGGAGATGACTATACCCAGGTACCTGATCTTATCCATCCAGCACAATGGCAGAGAGGGGTCCGCCTGTAGTCGGGCACCCTCATCCACTGGAAGGATGAGCGACTTATCCCAGTTTTCCCTAAGGCCAGACAGCTCAGTGAAAGTTGTAAGTAGGTCCAGGGCCAACCGGAGTGACCGGCTGGGGTCCCAGAGGAAAAGTACAATATCATCAGCATATAACGCCAATTTTTCTTCCAAGGACCCCACCCGAATCCTTCCGATCCCCCCAGAACCACGGACAGCCACCGCCAGAGAGAACAAGGCCGGTGACAAGCGACACCCTTGACGAGTGCCTCGCGCAATTGGAAAGGCAGTAGACAGCCTGCCACCCAACTTAATCTGAGCCCATGGTTGGCTGTAGAGAATGGAGATCCAGCCACGAAAGGTCGGGCCGAAGCCAAAGGCCTCCAGCCCCGCCGCCATGTAGGACCAGGCAACCAAATCGAATGCTTTTTCTAGATCGAGCGCCACCATCACTCGGGCCCCCTGAGCCTCCGCTGGAACCTGCAAATGACTAAACACTCTATGTATATTTATGTCAGTGGACTTGCCCTGCATAAAGCCGGTTTGGTCAATATTGATCAAAAAGGGAATTACTTTCATCAACCTGGTAGGGAGCATCTTGGGGAGGATTTTTAAGTCATAATTGAGAAGGGATATGGGCCTGTAGGCCGAGCACAGAGTAGGGTCTTTCCCGGGCTTTTGAATTAGAACTATGTGTGCCTGAGATATGGAGTCAGGCAGAGCACCCGACTCCAGGCAAGAGTCATATATCTTCAAAAGTCTGGGTGCCAAGTCAGAAATGTACATCTTGTACCAGTCCCCCGGGCAGGCCCTCAGGACCAGGGGTCTTCCCCGGGGGAGGGAGCGAATGGGCAGCTCAACCTCTTCTAACGTGAAATCCGCCTCCAAGAAGGCAATGTCTTCCGGCGACAGAGTAGGCAATGACAGTACCCCCAGAGACCCCAGATCCCGCCCGTCCCACAGGGGGGCCTGCACCATACAAGCATTCATAGTAGTTCCGAAATTATAGAAGAATCTCGGCGGGGTCTTTGATAAGGCCCCCTTGGACTGATTGCAGAACAGAAACAACGGTCTGGAGGCTAGAGTCCACCGCCAGATTAGCCAGAAGTCTTCCATTTTTGTCGCCTGACTCAAAGATCCTGGCCCTAAGTGACCCCACCTCAGCCTCAGTGGCCGAGGAGACATGTAAGCGTAGGGCTCTCCCAGTCTGGGCCAGGGAGGAGTACGCCTCAGGGAATGGGTCCGAGGCAAACACAGCCTCGGCCTCGGCCATGGCCGCCTCCAGGGTCACCCTCTCCGCAGCGCACTCCACCCTGGCGGACTTAATGGCGGAAATATAGTCACCATGCACGGTGGCTTTAAAAGCGTTCCAGCAGACCAGTGCCAATGAGGCGAGGTCATTGAGGTCCCAATATTATGCAATCTTGCCGGTCATCCCCTCCATTACCACACCTTGTGTTTTTCACCTACATAAGTTGTGCATTGATCTTACAGTTTCATAGTGCCATTTCTTGCTCTGTACAGACAGTCTATAGAACAATAAATAACATTTTTTTTGTATTTGTATGTGTTCTGTATAGATTAATACATGACCCCCGTCTGTAGTCTGATAACTAAGGATGGGCAGAGCACCCCCCTGTTCAGTTCACAGCAGAACTTCCGAACATGGGAAATGTTCTGACTCGAATAGCAAACCCCATTGAAGTCTATGGGAGCCGAACAGGAGAAATCAAAAGGTCCCATTTTGAGGGCTTAGAGGCAAGTAATTGGACATAAAAGTGGTATGGGGTCTGGGTACGGCCCTGGGGGACATGTATCAATAAAAAAAAAATTGTAAAAACATTTGTTTTTTAAGAGCAGTTATTTTAATGATGCTTAAAGTGCAACAATAAAAATGAAAAAAATTCCTTTAAATATAGTGTCTGGGAGGTCCCCTTAATGTGCCTGTAAAGTAGTGCATCTGTAACATGTATAGATCTTGCTACCCTGGGCTGTGGTTGTCAGGGTTTTTGGGTGGGGGGCTTATTGGAATCTGGAGGCCCCCTTTAGCAAGGGGGCCCCCATATACTGGCCCTCCCATATGAATAGGTATCGGGTACATCGTACCCTTACCCATTCACCAAAAAAGTGTACAAAAAAAATAAACACACAAGACAAGTTTTTGACAAGTCCTGTATTAAAAAATAAAAAAATAGTGTCCCCCCAATGTAAATCCATCGTCAATCACACGGACCGCCGCACCTGCCGACCCGAAAAAAGAAAGAGAAAGGTCTGCTCTTGTTCAGCGCTTCCTATTGTCTGCCAGCTGTGCGTTTTGACAGCTCTTATACAGGGAATGGGCGGGGCCACATTGGTAAAACCACTGGGTGGTCCCACCCCCTTGTGACATCACCAACTGATGCATGGTGGGTCGGTGACATCACAAGGGGCGTGACTGTCAGGTGACATCAACGGTGTGGCCCCGCCCATTCCCTATATAAGAGCTGTCAAAACGCACAGCTGGCAGACCGCAAGAATCACCGAATGAGCTTTTTTTTGGGTCAGTGGGTGCAGCGGGCAGCATAATTGGCAATGGATTTACATCGGCGGACATTATTTTTTATTTTTAAAAAAGGACCTGTCAAAAATTGTCTTATGTGTTCATTTTTTTTTTGTACACTTTTTCGGTGAATGGGTAGGGGTAGGATGTACCCAATACCCATTGACATGGGGGAGGCTGGGATCTGGGGGCCTCCTTTTTACAGATTCTGATAAGCCCCCCACCCACAAACCCCATCAACCACAGCCCAGGGTTGTCAACATGGGGACAAGGTGCTCTGGGGTGGAAGTCATTTTAAATGGGATTTGACTCGTTTTTTTTTAGAAATGTCATTTTTTTTCTATAGCAAGATCCATACATCGTACAGATGCGCCACTTTACAGGCACATTAAGGAACCCCCTAGGCACTATATTTAAAGGATTTTTTTTTTTTTAACTGGCACTTTTTTTTTCCAGCTGTCAGCAGGGAAACCCATTAACAGCTGATGACTCAATGGTTGTTAAGGACGCGGCGGCCCCGCTCCTTAACAACCAGCTTATACTGTGCCCTGACTGGGCAAAGATTTGCCCAATCAGAGCGCAGCATTGCAGGGTGTTCATCAAGGCAAACACCCTGCAAATTTGAGTGTTTGGCAAACAGCCAAACAGGCAAATGTTTGACCCGAACTCATGCTTGGGCAGAACCGTTTGTCCATCCCTACTGATAACTGAGACGTCCTTCGAAGAAACTATATATGAAGACTTGTGACAAATGTAAACAGTTTTATTTTCCATCACTTTCTGTCCTAGTGACAGAAAGCCATTGTGACAAAGAGAGGGAAAATCCCCCCAGTGGTGACACATACAGCAAAAAAAAAAAAAAAATCGACAGAAGATGTAACTCTTCCAGACTCTATTCAAACCAAGATAGATATGTTTGCAGCAGGATCCCTCTAGCAATGTAACTGGTCCCCAGCAGCCTGCTCTGTAATCCACAGCTGGCTCCAGTGGTGCTCCAGCCTCCTCAATGTACAGTACAGGGTAAATGTCCATGGTAAGTATGTGATGATGCTGAGGCTTCACTCACAGACCAGATCTTTGGGCAGAGGAGGAGGATGCTGGAGCATGGTATAAGGTAAGTGATAGAGCCTGCACTGTGCACCACTAGACATAACATACAAGGATAAATGGCCTGCTGGTCCTGCATTGTATGGAGAAAACATCAACCTATGCAGCAATAAAGTGAAGTAGCTTTGGGGAACCAGTAGCATGAAGAAGAGGAAGCCTGCGTGAGTGAGAAACTAGGTAAGTAAAACTGTTTTTTACTGGTACCCTGGGGAAAAAATAGCATTTAACCCTTGCAGTGTAGGAAGCTCCACTGCAAGGATGGTTTTCTCATTTACCTGAACTTCAACTTTAATTATCCAGTACATGTGCACAAAACTATAACTAGCATTTTCAATTTCCAGTAAAGTCTCTATATTATTTATATAGCCCATTCACATTATGAACAGAAACTCATTGAAGGAGTTACTACACCATTTAGCTACTTCTTAGGTAACTATTGACTTTGGGGAAATGTCATATCTTATTGCAGTAGCTTTAAATCTAAATATTTTTTCTGAGTTCCAGTGGAAGTTTACTGTACAATGTAAATGCTGTGTGGCAGCCAGACTTTTATTACACTAAATATTTGTGGCCAAATACATGTCAGTATGAATACAGAACAGAAGATTTGCAGGAGCAAAATGCTTTTACACCTCCTGTTCCCTTACATAGTATGGATAAAATCCTTGAAGCTACCTAAATATGGTAGATCTGTAGAAATGGACAGATTTTGGTGTGTTCATCCCAAAAAGAATAAAAGGTGTTCTTGACCTAATCTTTTTCATTTATTTAACAAAATCTGAATCTGGCATTTGTTTTCCAAAGGACAATGTAAACTACAGAGTTGTATAAAGTACTCGAAACCCATACTTGAGTAAAAGTACAAGTGCTCGATCAAAAAGTGACTTGAGTAGAAGTGGAAGTGCTCGACCAAAAAGTGACTTGAGTAGAAGTACTAAAGTATTCAACATTTTTTGTACTTAAGTATTGCAAGTAGTTTTTTAAAAAAATTTGCTACTCAAGTACTGAAAGTAAAAGTACCAGTAGTTTTGAAAAATAAATTGCTACTCAAGTACTGAAAGTAAAAGTACAAGTACTGTGTTATGTAGTTATTAAAGAAAGAAGTCAAAAGTTTGAACATCATATTGTTTTTTATTATTTCAAATGCAGCTTTTATTTATACATACAGTAGCTTTTATTTTCGTATGCGCTGATAAGTCCCCGTTCACTCTAAGGCGACCTGTGAGGCGACCTGGTCGCCTCACAGGTCGCCGTAGGTCGCCTTCCATAGGGAAGCTGCGGACCCGTTCTAATAGGAGCGACACAAGTCGCTCCGACTTAGAAAAAGGGTCCGGAGCTTCTTTGGGGCGACCAGGAGGCGACCGCCATAGACTTCAATGTTATGAAGTCCGTGCCGGCCGCTCCGAGGTCGCGGCGCGCTGCTCGCACCGCGACCTCGGAGGTCGCCCCTGGAAGTAGCGTCGCTTGTATGTGATTTTTATAATTGTAACGATTAACTATGCAGCACAAAAAAAAATATCGGAGTAGAAGTATTGAAATCATTGAAAAAATGTAGTGAAGTAAAAGTGGTAGTAGGAGAAAAAAATTCTATCTAGGAAAGTACAGATACCGCCTTTCGGTACTTAAGTACAGTAGTGAAGTAGTTCTACTTAGTTACTATACATCTCTGGTAAACTATGATACCTCCCAAAGGATTTGCAATTCCTTTCACTTGGCTTGTGAGCTAGCTATCTCTGCTGGACAGCAGGAAGGTCCTGGACCTACCTTCAGACTACATAGCAGCAACGATCCCTCCAAAGTAGGAGTAGATGCACACTAATGATGATGTATTCTTCCCTCCTTCCATTGCTTCCAACATATTCGGTGTTATTAACCCTCCTCTTATGTTAGGGTCAGAACTGACCCGTTTTCAGGTTTTGAATGTCTTTAAGTATCACATAAATTTGTTTATTGCATCAAGATTTTTTTACTTTGTCAGGAACCTCTATTTAAACAATGTAATAGAAAAAGAATCCTTTTCACTAAATTATAAAATACTGTGGTGAAAATTAAGACGTTCATGGTGTTAAGGTCAATTCTGACCCAGTTATAATATAGGATTTTAGGACACTAATAAGTGCCAAAACTGAAATCATAAACACTCTCTCTGCTTAGTAACACTGACAGCCAATCACCTCTCAACCCTGTGAGCTGTAGTTAGGGAGGGGCCTATCTCTTTTCCTGCTTGTCTGCTTCTCTAAATAAAGTGAAGAAACATAGGACAAATTCATTTCAGAGTTGCTGACTTTATTTTACCATTTTTTAAATTTGAAAATGAGAGGTATGCTATCAAAAGAAAGGTCTAGGGGTCACACCAAAAATATTAAAACCAATCTTTTCAAGGATAAAGAAGCCTAACAAGGTAACCAAGAGGTAAGAAACAAATTTGATGATAAATAATTATTCAGAGGGTATTTTATGGCTGATTTAAAACACGGGTCAAAACTGACCCTAACATCATGGATAGTAACGGAATTCTAACATAAGAGGAGGGTTAAAATGAGCAATGACATCTGTTTTTTTTTTTTAACACATCACATTGTACAATGTTGCAGTAATGTGCAGGATCTGTTGTTCACGGCAAGAGGCAAAATACATTGGTTTTCTTCTTTAAAGTGATCGTAAAGTCTTTTTTTTTTATATTAAAATAACAAACATGTTATACTTACCGACTCTGTGCAGTAGGGATTGACCGATATCGTTTTTTAATCGCCGATACCGATATTTTGGTCATCGCGTATCGGTATCGGGCGATGTGGGCTGATATTTTCGTACAATTAGAAAAATATATATATTTTTTTTTTACTTGACAGGTACTGTTGTGGAGGGATCTGGGGGTCTAAAAGATCCAAAACCCCTCTTCTGCACTTTAAATCATTCAAAACCCCAAGTTTGGCTGTTTTGAATGCTGTAATTTTTTTTAATCTGGCGCCAGTACCCGGAAGTGATGTCATGACATCACTTCCGGGTTTTTGCATGTAGACCCGATCAGAGCAGGCTGGTTGCCCAGGTCTCCCGGTGGGACAGGAGACCCAGGCTAGCAGCGGAAGGCGGCGGGAGGAGGGGGGTCGTCCCCTTCCGCTCCTTGTAATGACAGTCGAGCGGCTTCTCTAGCTGTAGACATCACTCCGATAAAAGCACTTTCCGAAAAATTGGTAATATCGGCCACCGATATACCGATTCCGATATATCGGTGAAAGTGCATATTGGCCCTCGATATATCGGCTTTGCCGATAATCGGTCGATCCCTACTGTGCAGTGGTTTGGCACAGAGCAGCCCAGATCCTCCTCTTCTCGGGTCCCTAGCTGGAGCTCTTGGGCCCTCCCTCCTGTTGAGTGCCTCCACAGCAAGCAGCTTGCGATGGGGGAACCTGAGCCGAGCTGCAGCTCAGTGTGTCTATTCAGACATGGAGCTGAAGTTTGGCCCCGCCCCCTCTCTCCTGATTGGCTAACTGACTTTGATTAGCAGCAGCGGGGCCATTGTCCCAGCCATTCAGGAGAGAGAGAGTCCCGGACGGCTGAGGCACTTGTGGACATCGCTGGATAGAGATAGGGCTCAGGTAAGTATTAAGGGGGCTGCAACACAGAAGGCTTTTTATCCTAATGCATAGAATGCATTAAGATAAACAACCTTCTGACTTTACAATGCTGTTAATGTGCATGGCAGTGCATTTGATGTGCTGCAACATGCTTTTATGCATTGCACTGCATTTAAACGATAAGTCCAGGCAAAACCTAACTAACGAAAACCTGCTCTCTGCCACATTCTAAACCTAATCTATCTAACCCTGTAAAGCAGAAATCGCTGTACATACCTTTTCTGCACCCAATCTGGTCCGGTTTCCAGCGACGGAAGCTCTGTGCAGGAGAGGACCGACAACGGCTGTGAAATGCCTGGGAAGTGAGGTCACCCATATACTTACTATGGGGCTTCCATTGTCGAACGTCTCTCCTGCACTCACCTCCACATTGAAGCCCTGGCTGACAGCTCAGCGTGCGACCGGACCAGATCAGCTGCAGGATAGGTAAGTATAGCGATTTTTGTTTTATAGGGTTTGGTAGATTAGGTTTAGAACTTGGCACAGAGCAGGTTTAGCGTTAGTTAGGTTTTGCCTGGACTTATCCTTTTGTAGGAAAAAATAGCAAAAAAAAAAAATATATATATATATATATATATATATATATATATATATAAATTTTGTATACATAAATGCTACACAAGCCATATTGTTGTTGAATGTTATTGTTATTTTAATCCCCCTTGCTTTGTAATCTGCAGCACTGTAATTTTCTGTAAAATTCAATGCATATGGAAACCTGGAGGTGTTTCATACACCTATGGAATGCCACCAGAAATGTATTTTTGTGCTTGTGTGATTCACTCACTGATTAAGATTTTAGGGATCCTCTGCAACAAAAATGTCAGTTTTGGTGAGATACTTTCAAAGGATTAGTTGCTTCTAAAGGAATGCTGACACAGCAACTTTTCTCACACTGCAAGTGCATCAGCTTATTATTAATGAAAAAGCCACTCACATTCAGAATTAAAATCCTGAAGATACAAATTGGAATGAATAGCTTTTTCATCAGAGCAGAAACAAATAGAAATCTGCAACAAAGTTTGTTAAAATCCTTGCAAGTGTTTTTGTGCTTATTGGAATCAAATTCCCTGCAAGTTAAAGCAACATCAAATCTTCAATTTTTGCACAGAGCAGCCCCAATCCTCTTCTTCTGGGGTCCCCCACCAGCACTCCAAACTCCTCCTTCTCTGCAAGTACCCCATGGAAGCAGACAACCTTTGCGTGCTTGCTCCCAAATCCTCTCTGTCTGTGTCTATTGACACAGAGCGTGCGGATCAACCCTGCCCCCCAATTGCTTGGCACAGCACTTGATTGACAGCATCAGGAGCCAATGGCTCCCACTGCTATCAATCTGCCCAGAGAGGAGGGAGACAGAGGTGAGAGCCGCTGCTCTAAAGCACATCACTGGATCGGATGGGCTCAGGTAACTATAGGGGGGGGATGGTCGGGGGGGGGGGATGTTGCAGCACAGAAGGTTTTTCACCTTAACCACTTGCCGACCACCGCAAGTACATATACTGATATACTGTGGCGGTCAGCCCCTCACAGGCAAAGTGACGTATGGGTATGTCACTAGCCTGTGAGGCTCTGGGGAACGAGCGCGTGCCGCCGGAGGCGCGCTCCCGCTCCCGCCGTGGCAGCGGGAGAAAGGCAGGCGGCTAATGTAAGCCAGCCGCCTGTCATTCTCCCCTGTGTATGAACAGTGATCATACGGTTCTACTATGTAGGACCGTTGATTACTGTTCCTACACTTCAAGCCACAGCCAATCACAGTAAGAATCACGCCCCTAGGGACACACATAACCTCTCCCTCTCAAATAAAGTTAACCCCTTCACTACCAGTGTCATTTTACAGTAACAGTGCATATGTATACCACTGATTACTGTAGTAATGTCACTGGTAACCCCAAAAGTGTCAAAAATGTCAGTCAAGGGTCCGATCTGTCCGCCGCAATGTCGCAGTCCCGCAAAAAAAAAATCACAGATCGCCGCCATTACTCGTTAAAAAAAAAAAAACAACAAAAATGACAAAATTCTTTCCCTTTGTTAGTAAACGCAATAACTTTTGCGCAAACCAATCAAAATACGCTTTTTGCGATTTTTTTTACCAAACATATGTAGCATAAAACAAATCGGCCGAAAATTTTAAAAATTTTGATTTTTACATTTTTTTGGGGAATTTTGTGAAAAATATTGTTATTTTTGCAAAATTGACGCTCTTTTTTTGTTTATAGCGCATGATCAAAAAATTGCACAGGTGATCAAATACCACCGAGAGAAAGCTCTGTTTGTGGGAAAAAAAGGACGTCAAATTCGTTTAGGTACAGCGTCGCACGACCGCACAATTGTCCGTTAAAGTCACGCAGTGCCGAATCGCAAAATAGGCCCTGGTCAGGAAGGGGGTCAAATCTTCCGGGGCTTAAGTGGTTAATGCATAGAATGCATTAGGGTAAAAAACCTTAAGGCTTTAGAACCACTTTAAATAACAGATTTAAAAATGTGTTTATTCCTAAACTGCAATTTGTCTGATAAAAAAAAAAAAAACTTCTCATAAAGTCTTAATAGAATCGTTTTTTTCTTCCTGACTGTTAAAAGCAGTTAAGGGGTTGTTTTAGTCATATACAAAGTAATGAATAATATTCATAAGTCATAATAAAGGTAAAAAGATATGTTGCTGTTGCTGGTTTGCTTTATTATCCACCTCACATTGCATTTGCCACGTGTTCTGGAAAATATTACTATTCCATAAAAAAGGGTGTTTATAATAACTCCAGATCAAGAGCAGATAAGTACTTTATTAACACTGAACCCTGGATAAAATATAAAAATTACCTCTGCCGTAGGGCTACCCTCACACTGCAAGGGTCAAAGGCATATTTTTGTCTAGGGCTAACATAAAAACCAGCTTTACCCTATTTCTTACTTCCCTGACAGCTGGCGCTCTCTACTACTCTCTAAAGCTCCGGGTGTGGATGGGTCCCCTTACATCCTCACTTACACTGCAGGACTGCTATTCCTGAATTGTATGTGATGGTTTCAGAGTGGAAAAAAGATACAGGTTCTGAGGACAAGTCAAGTAAGCCTGCAGGAACGAGAGACAAGATAAGTAAACTGTTCCCCTAGATAAAAACGTTCAGTTTTAAAAAATGTTACGGGCGACCAAATGGCTGAAAATCTGATCCATCAGCAGTTTGTCAAACCTGATACTGTGATCCTGTTTGTGTGGTTTGAATAATTTTATCCACTTTATTAATTTTTTTTCCCTCTATAAAACAAGTAAAACAACAGCTCAAAAAGGGTACTCATTTCAAAAGAGCTGTTTCCAGCCAGAGCTGTTGCCAAATTTGGGCCCCCTGGAGTGGACGGATGTCTCGGGTCAGTGACAGTCACTACCTTGCTTTGTGCACTGGTGTGCAGTCATGTTGGAACAGGCAGGGCCAACACCAAACTGTTCCCACAAAGTTGGGAGCATGAAATTGTCCAAAATGTCTTGGTATGCTGATGCCTTAAGAGTTCCCTTCACTGGAACTAAAGGGCCAAGCCCAACCCCTGAAAAACAACCCCACACCATAATCCCCCCTCCGCCAAATGATTTAGACCAGTGCACGAAGCAAGGTCCATAAAGATATGGATGAGCGAATTTTGGGTGGAGGCCTGCACAAAGTCCTGACCTCAACCCGATAGAAAACCTTTTCTGGAAGAATGGTCAAACATTCCCAACGACACACTCCTTAACCTTGTGGACAGCCTTCCCAGAAGAGTTGAAGCTGTTATAGCTGTAAAGGATGGGCCAACTTAATATTGAACCCTACGGACTAAGACTGGGATGCCATTAAAGATTATGTGCTTGTACAGACAGGCGTCCCAATACTTTTGGTAATATAATGTATTAATGATGAAGACTTTTTCTTCAACTGCCACCAATACAAGTGACCACGTTTTTTTTTACACTCCTATTAATGCCCTTGCTTCCAGATGTAGAAATATATATATATTTTAATAGAGATATATTATTCTCTTGGAATATGGATTGAGGGAGAATTGCATAGTCTACTTCCCATATTGTGATTGGTTAGTCATTTAATTTATTCACAATAACACTCTAACAGGCCTTATGGCCTTATGACAATCCGATATTGCCTATCCCTCTATGTCCCTTAATAATACATTCATCATGTTGACCAAAAAAAGAAAAGGGGTGCGCTAAAGTTTGAAGCCTTATGTTTGGAACACCATTTAATTAAGCCAGACAAAAACATTTTCCTTTTGCTATTAGCAAGAAAAATAATTAACAGACTTGATATGGAACAATTGTGCCGCAGACGAGTCACTGGCTTCTTAAATTCAGCGGACATTTCATTTAGGAAATTACTTTCAAGCCATGTTAAGCAATTCACCCCTGAAATGATTATCTTTTGTTAGAAGATACATGTTGCAGCTGACTGCCTCACTTATTTCACACTTTTATTATGAAAGAATATATCACACCGAAGATGTTTCACTGCCTGTTCAGTCATCCTATTTATTTCTCTCTTGCAGAAGAAAGCTTTATCCAGCTGTGAACCTTGGCCAAAAATTAATCAGAATGTCACTATATATAAAGCAACAGGGAAAACGATCAGCATTCTGCACCTCTAACTAGGGGACTGTGGTCTTCTCCTGGTAAGCAGTAGTTAGCTCTCTCCATCTGCATGTCTTCTGGTAGGACTGCATAGGCTGAAGCCTACGGTGGAAGAGTTTAAAGAGGCAATATTCTAACTCTAAGCTTTTTATTTCTCCTATGCAATAATTGTTATTGGCAACAATAAGAAAACTCTGTTTAATTATCTGCTGAATATATTTATTTATTTTATCTTAGGAAATACATAATTACAAACATGTAGAAAATAAACTATTACCTCCTCATGCCTTACTTTTGATTGCTCACAAAACAAGTGAACACATGTAGCAACTATGTATCAAAGTCACACTGTAAGTCAGTTTTTTTTTTTTTTTAATAAACTGCATACTTTATTACAATATATAAAACATTATTAAAACAAGTGGCTTTGAAAAAGGGGGAGCTACTGGAAAAAAGTTGGGTGAACAATATTTAATCTTTACCCTTATGGCTCATTCACAAGGCCGCTTGTGGGTGTACACCCCCCAGATCTGCATATATCTGTAGTGGGTATGGCCAGGTGTTTCCAATTAGCTACAGAAAGCCTGTACAAATTAATGATAGGCTGATGCTGTCCATATATAATTGCTCACAGGGCAATTACATTGCAGCTAGGGACAGATAAGCAGCTCTGTAGGCAGTCTGTTTGTGAACAGGGCCACTCAATTCTCCCAACCTACAGGTAATTACTCCATGTGCAATTACATATATACAGCTGAAGAGCCTCTCAGCCTGTCATTGATTTGTATATGCTAAGTGGCTGCAGCGGAATGTGAAAACCAAACCCTTCCAAGAAGTATGCTGATCTGGTTAATGTATGAACATGAATGGCCATATGAATTAACCCTTAAAGTGTTACTAAACCCCGGACCCCGCATTCTCTATATCTGGTCTCCCACAGTACACAGAACATGGAAATGCATTTATTTTAGTAAAAAGAAACTGCTAAATACCTTTTCTCATCAGCAGTATATAGCAGCCTTGTGACTTGTGTCAGTTCCTAGTAAAGCTTCTAGGAGGAGTTTTCATTCTCCCCTCACCCTCTGTCTGGACATGTCTGGACAATGCTGATTGGCCCTGTGCTCATCACATACACTCTCCTAAGAAAAAAAAAACTCTCTAGCAATACACAACAAACTGAACATGTGCAGCCTGTTCCCTGGCTCGGCAAATATCAGGTTATTTTGTGGAGACAGTGAAAGAAGAGGAGGATCAGAGAGACAGGATCAAACAGCTTTTTTACACAATGCAAATAATTAACCCCTTAGGTTCCACAATGAGTATATTAAGCATGCTTTACTGCATATACAGACTGATTTTACCCTTGTGGGTTTAGTAACAATTTAATAGCACCTTGCTTTTAAAAACATCTACATTGGGTCATTGGACCCTCCTTTCCACTTTATCACTAATGGTTGGATGTACTAGAAATTATACATAGGACCAGTTTGCAGTATTCTTGTATCTGGGAGACCAGCCTCACAGTCTGGCTAGCCTGGGGAGTGGACTGGGAGTGGGCAGTCCATTTTGGTTATCATGTGTGGCTAAATCACTTTTATGTTGGCTGAAAAAGAAACTACACAGTAACATTTTCGTCAGTTACTTAAAGCGGAGTTCCAGTCACCTGTGGTAAAAATAAAAGTCAGTAGCTACAAAAACTGTAATTGCTGACTTTTAAAAAACAGCCACTTACCTGTTCCAGGATCCAGCAGAAAGCTCACCCTAGTCTGTCTCACCTGCTGTTTTCGGTCCCCGGCACTGGCATCTTCACTATGGGCACCCAGCTGTGACAGCTTGCGGCGAGTCACGCTGCGCATTGTGAGTGGTGAATGCAGTCTTCAGGGACCTGTTGGTGTCCCAGAAGTCTTCAGGGGGGGAGGGAGTAAGGAAAACTTCTGTTGCCGAGCGCTGCAGCGCTTGGAACGGAAGTGGAAAGTGGGTACCTGTCAAAATTGGGTACCCGCTCCCTCTCCTCAAAAGTGCCAATTGTTTAGGAGGAGCCGGAAACAAGTCCTTAAAGCAGGACTTCCCCTTTTGGGTGGAGCTCCGCTTTAACAATACCCATTCTGGAATCAACTTTTTACTAGTGAAACAAGATGTTGCAAGGTAATTATATTGCTGAATTAATTTAACATAAAGGTCTTAAGGACCGTTAGTATACTACTAAGAACATTTATAAAATAGGGATCTTTCATTCATGAGTTAGTAATCTGATTACTTGTTTCTATTATGCTTTTTTTTTTTTTAATTGTAATACAGTAGTAGTTTTATTTATAAAAACAACACTGATAGTGGGACTTTGATACATAGCTGTTACATGTGTTCACAGGGGGCAATAGTAAGTTTCAAGTAAGTTGCAATAGAATTAGTTTTTCACATGCAAAAACCTACTACCATAAATTGAAATAAAAAAAAAAAAAAATACATAGCAGTCAAAGAACAGAAGTATATCCCTGTACTTGCTCTTGTTTCTGAATGAAAAATGTATAAATTAGATAAATATTTTACTGTATGTATTATATATATATATATATATGATGTACCCACACAGTGGCCTCGCTGTGGGGCGGTTGACTGCACCTGGGTGACATTTGTTAGAAGGGTGACACCCACTTGCATAGCTACAGGGATCACAGGGGTGGTAATTGCCCTTGTCTCATTATTTCCTGTTACACTGTGTAACTGGGGAGAAGTAAGCTCAGAGGGCAAAGGCCGGCCAGGAGTTGTAGTCTTTTCCTGCAGACAAGACGAGGAGCTGTGGCGAGGGATAGACTACATTTCCCATGATGCTTTGTATAGGTGTACAGTCAAGGGATGCAGTGCAGGGTTTCTGGCTTTTTCACAGTGACATAGTGTGACAGGGCAGATTAAGTGGAGAGCAACATCCAGAGTTTAAGAAGTGGGCAGAGAAAATGCATAATGATTATTCAGCCAACAATGTTATTTTGTGTGTGTTGCATGGTACGGAAAGTGCCTGTTGTATGTGCACTGCAGCACTGCCTCTAGCTGCCTCATAGAGCCCTCAGAATATTCTGGAGTTTTGTACAGTTCTATGCTGGGGAAGGGGGCTGGAAGGAAGTTGAGTCTGTATTAAAGCGGGGAGGGGAGGGTGACACCATGTTTTACCGCACCAGGTGACACCAACTCTAGTGATGCCACTGGACCTATAAACTATCCATCACCATACTCTATAATATAGACAGGTCATAAACAGGCTATTATTCAAAAATATCTCTTATAGATTACATAACACCACAGGTTTACTGGCAAAAAAATCACTCCTCAAGGAGAACATTTCAAGATAAAAGATATCAGAAAGAAAGGAGATAAAAATACCCAAGAGAAAAAATAAATTTCACCATTAGTGCTCAGATCACAGGAGTCCAAGGCTAGCTTGTGAATGTTCCTTCCTTAATCACAGTCTGTAATATTACTGCTGGGTTGCTGCAGCTCCAGTCGGCTCCACTGGGTGGCGGACAATAGACTAAACAAAACAAAAGAAGACAGGCGCACATCCGACCTAGTGTGATACAGTTTATTTAAAAGTAGAAGTGGTAAAATTACATGCACTCACATTCTGGCAAACGGTTCTGAATGTATCTGCAGCCTCCTATCCTGTATGGCCTCTTCAAACATAGTGTTCTGGACACTAGGTTTCCATCCTGGTTCCAGGACAGTTCAAGATCCAAAAACACCAAGGAAACCGCATCAACAAGATGCATGAATTAGATGCCAAATTCATTGTTATTACAGTAGGATATAAATCCATCCACTGTATTCAATGAACCATCCCAAATGATGATCACATCATCAATATAACGCCCGTAGTACACAAGATGTTTAGCAAAGGGGTTCTGGGTCCAAATGCTGTACTTCTCCCAGAAACCCATAAAGAGATTGGCATAGCAGGGTGCAAAATATGCACCCATAGCTGTGCCATAAATCTGTCTATGAAACAAGCTCTCAAATAGAAAATCGTTTCATTCCAGGGCAAATCTCGGGCACTGACAGATGAATTCAGACTGGAGGGGGTGCATATACTCTGCTTCAGATAGAAAATGTTCCACTGCCCTCAGACCCCCTTCATGGGGAATGGATGTACATAATGAACACACATCCAAAGATAGCCACAAGTACCCAGGCTCCCATCTATATTTCTGTAGATGTTCCAAGACCTGGGAAGAATCCCTGATATAGGCTGGCAAGGACATAACCAGCGGCTGAAGAAATAGATCAATGTACTGAGACAGTCTGCTGGTTATGCCATCCATAGCCACCACAATCGGTCTTCCTGGTGGGCAACCTGGGTTCTTGTGGATGTTTGGTATGTGATAGAAATATGGTACTTTAAAATAGTTATTGATGAAAAACAGTTTTTCTAATTTATTGATAATCTTATTACCACAAGCCCGGTTTAGCAAATTATGCATTTCCATTCTAAACTCCGACAGAGGTATGGGTTTGACCTGAGGAGGGAGGCCACGCCTCCAAAACGTGTCGTCATAGCAATGGGCTGACGTGTGACGTTGCTTCCTTTC
This sequence comes from Pelophylax lessonae, assembly GCF_965119305.1. NCBI lineage: Eukaryota > Metazoa > Chordata > Amphibia > Anura > Ranidae > Pelophylax > Pelophylax lessonae. The sequence continues at coordinate 585,818,461 of NC_138770.1, forward strand.
TCTCCTCCTTGTTGTGATTTCCCTGCAATCACCGGTCTTCCGGCCAGGTCTGGGCGCGCATGCGCAGGAGTGATTGCACAGGTGCAGGAGCTGGAGACGCTGGGAGCCCGGTGAGTAGTCCACGCACCTAGGACATCAGGAGGGATCACTATCTCACCATCTCATTAGGACACAGGAGCATCGATCGGGCTCCCTGTCTGACTTGAAGAGGCCATACAGGATAGGAGGCTTCGGATACATTCAGAACCATTTGCCAGCATGTGAGTGCATATAATTTTACCACTTATACTTTTTAATAAACTGTATCACGCTAGGTCGGATGTGCGCCTGTCTTCTTTTGTTTTGATAAATATACCCACACAGGAAAATGTCTCAAAAAAAGTTCCCCATTTATTGTAAATTCCCATCAACTAATAAAGAGTGCCCTGCAGTGATACAGAAAACATAGGTACACTTATATGCCCAAAATGAGGAAACAAAGGGGAGCCAGGGAGGAGGATGGATCCACAGAAAAAGACAAACTTACCCCTAAACTGCCGATTATCGGCTTTCCTCTCTTCACACTGACAGAGTGTGAGGAGAGAAGAGCCGATTCAGCTGCATTTCCCCACTGGGGAGATCTGCACAGATAATCAGGATCCTGATGATCAATGCAGCCCCAACAGTGCCCAGCAGTGATGCCAGTCAGTGCCCATCAGTGATGCCAAGCAGTGCCTATCAGTAATCCCAGTCAGTGCTGCCTTTAAGTGTCCATCAGTGCCTGCTCATCAGTGCTGCCCATCGGTGCCTGCTCATTAGTGCCACCATCAGTGCCACCATTTAGTGCCCATCAGTACCACCTATCTATGCTGCTTATCAGTGCCCATAAGTGCTGCCAATCAGTGCCACCCATCCGTGCCACCTATCAATGCTGCATATCAGTGACGCCTATTAGTGCCCATCAGTGTTGCATATTAGTACCTCGTCATCAGTGCCACCTTATCAGTGCCCATCAGTGCCGCCTCATCAGTGCCCTTCAATGTCGCCTTATCAACGCACATCAGTGAAGGAGAAAAATTACTTATTTAAAACATTTTCTAACAGAGTATATTGAGAACTCAATGTCCCACATTTTCACTTAGGGGTGTACTCACTTTTGTTGCCAGAGGTTTAGACATTAATGACTGTGTGTTGAGTTATTTTGAGGGGGCAGCAAATTTACACTGTTATATAAGCTGTACACTCACTACTTTACATTGTAGAAAAGTATAATTTCTTCAGTGTTGTCACATGAAAATATATAATAAAATATTTATAAAAATGTGAGAGGCGTACTCACTTTTGTGAGATACTGTATATGCTATATTATTTTTTTTTTTATTTGCTATTTTTGTTACTACGAAATTGGAGTTACCCTTTAAGTCCAAAAAAGAACTTGTCAAAATAGTTTTAATTGGTCATTACCCAAAAATCAAGTTTCATTTATTAATTTTCCAAGTCACCCATACTAAGGTTATTAAAGAAGAGGAAAGCAAAATAAGCAGACCTGCTTAGGCAGATAGCAATCTTCAGTGGCTCGGCTTGTTTGGTAGCCTTGAGGCTACAAGCTGAATTCCCAGGACTCTGTGTAAGGAAAATTAGTCTAAGTGTGGTATAAAGCATAGATAGCTCAAAGCAAGTGTTAAACTCTGGGCATGCCTCAGCTTCACTCATGCATACTATCAACGCCAAGACTGTTTTACCTTAGCAATAATAAAATCATAATATTTTCCCAACTTGGCCTGACTTGTTGCAAGCAAGGCTTACACTCTACCCTTCAGGGAAAAGCTTCATCTACTATACATGTAATTGTATTAAACTCCAGGATAACAGCAAATATATACTGTTGTCAGCAATTCAGAATGGACAGTTAGCCCTCGTTCACATTGAAGCGATTTGTCAGGTGAAATCGCATGACAAGTCGCAGCCTATTGCTGACAATGGCACCTTTCCAATCGGTATGACGCAGACATTGCTGCGCTGCACTGATTTGCAAGAGTAGTGCATGCACTACTTATGCTGATTTCGGGTGCGACTTCAATAGACATCTGTGCATGAACCCAAACAGATGTCTTTCAAGTTGAACCCGAAGTCACACTGAAATGGTGCTTTGAAATCGTGCGATTTCAGATGAAGTCACTCGATTTCAAAGCCCTGTTCAGTGTGAACGAGGGCTTATAGTCAGATCATTTTTGTGCCACTGTATGATGATTTTATTGCACTGCCCACTATAACCATAAATCCTGTGGTCACACGGTTCCATACAAATAATATGACATTTATGCTAAATATGGTATGCAGATACAGTGGTGATCGAAAGTTTGGGCAACCCAGGTAAAAATTTGTATTAATGTGCATAAAGAAGCCAAGGAAAGATGGAAAAATCTCCAAAAGGCATCAAATTACAGATTAGACATTCTTATATGTCAACAAAAGTTAGATTTTATTTCCATCATTTACACTTCCAAAATTACAGAAAACAAAAAAAAATGGCGTCTGCAAAAGTTTGGGCACCCTGCCGATTTAATATCTTGTACTGCCCCCTTTGGCAAGTATCACAGCTTGTAAACGCTTTTTGTAGCCAGCCAAAAGTTTTTCAATTCTTGTTTGAGGTATCTTTGCCCATTCTTCCTTACAAAAGTCTTCCAGTTCTTTGAGATTTCTGGGCTGTCTGTTACGCACTGCTCTTTTAAGGTCTAGCCATAGATTTTCAATTATGTTGAGGTCAGGAGATTGTGAAGGCCATGGCAAAACCTTCAGTTTACGCCTCTTGATGTAATCCCTCGTGGATTTCAAGGTGTGTTTAGGATCATTATCCATTTGTAGAAGTCATCCTCTCTTTAACTTCAGCTTTTTCACAGATGGCATCAAGTTTCTATCCAAAATTTGCTGAAATTTTATTGAATCCATTTTTCCTTTGATTCGTGAGATGTTCCCTGTGCCACTGGCTGCAATACAACCCCAAAGCATGATTGATCCACCCCCATGCTTAACAGTTGGACAGAGGTTCTTTTCATTAAATTCTGTGATCCTTCTTCTCCCAACGTACCTTTGCTCATACCGGTTTGATTTTAACCTCATCGGTCCACAGAACTTGTTTCCAAAATGCATCAGGCTTGTCTACATGTTCATTTGCAAAGTTCAAACGCTGATTTTTCTGGTGAGGACTTTTGCAGATGCCATGTTTTTGTTTTCTGTAATTTTGAAAGTGTCAATGATGGAAATAAAATCTAACTTTTGTTGACATATTATAAGAATGTCTAATCTGTAATTTGATGCCTTTTGGAGATTTTGCCATCTTTCCTTGGCTTCTTTATGCACTTTAATACAATTTTTTACCTGGGGTGCCCAAACTTTCGATCACCACTGTATGTTACTAACATATGTTACATAAAAATCCAGGCTTGCAACAAATTAGATTTCATTCTCTATAGCAGTTGGAACAATAGTGTTTGTACATTTCTACTAACATTACTCTTTGGCTTTGTTAGACATACACTGTAGTATTCCTGTGCAAAAATGCATTCTATTCTATGCTTCTGTACCCCTGAGTCAGAATAGTGTAAACATGTGTTGATCGGTTAGTTTAAACTTGTTTGAAAAATTCCAAAATCCCTAAAAAGTTATTTAAAGTGACATTTTTCATTTTACAGGTGGCATATAGTAAAAAACGGTGCATTGTTCACCCTTTCGGTTAAGGAATGTTTAATGGTGTCATACTGCCCTCTTCAGTTTCTCTATTCATCAGAAGATACAAAAGAAAGTAAAAGTTAGATCATTGACTCTAAACTACACATTTCTCGTGAAGCTGAACAGTTTTGTTGGTTTTTCATTGCTGTGTACTTAGTAAAGAAAAACCTGTAGAAGGTAAAATAAATACAGGTATTCAATTTCTCTTCCAGGGACTTATTGACTATACACTTCAGGAAAAAAGGTAATTTTTTAATATAGATAGATAGATAGATAGATAGATAGATAGATAGATAGATAGATAGATAAATAGACTCACCGAGCACTTTAATAGCAACACCTTGCTAGTACCGCCGGGTTGGACCCGCTTTTGCCTTAAGAATTGCCTTAATTCTTTGTGGCATTGATTCAACAAGGTGTTGGAAACATTCCTCAGAGATTTTGATCCATATTGACATGATAGCCTCATGCAGTTGCTGCAGATTTTTTGGTTTCTCACCCATGATGCGAATCTCCTGTTACGCTACATCCCAAAGGTGCTCTATTGGATTGAGAACTGGTGACTGTGGAGGCCGTTGGATTACAGTGAACTCATTGTCATGATTTGAGCTTTGTGACATGATGCATTATCCTGCTGGAAGGAGCCATCAGAAGATGGGTACATTGTAGTCATAAAGGGATGGACATGGTCAGCAACAATGCTCTGGTAGGCCATGGCATTTAAAAGATGCTCAGTTGGTACTAAGAGGCCCAAAGTGTGAAAAGTTGCATTCCAACATTTCACAACATGATAAAATTGCATTGCAGAATTCTGTAATGAAATCAGTTTACATTCCATGACTAAATCAAATCCCATTAGACCTTCCCATAATTCAATCAAATCACAATTCAACATTTCATATTGGAATCAAATCACATTCCAACATTCCACAATGGAATCAAATCACATTTCACAATTCTGGAATAAAATCAAATCACAATCCAACACTTATGGAATAAAATCATACTCCAACATTCCATATTTACAGTAAATTATATTCTAAAATTACATTATGGATATCAAATTAAATTGTAACATTTAATATTTACATCAAATCTCATTCCATAATGGAATGAAATACATTCTAAAATTCTATAGTGGAATGAAGTCACATTCCAATGAAATCCTAAAACATTTTACAAAGGATTCAAATTACAGTCCAACATTTCTTAAATGGAATGAAATACATTCCTTGATAGAATCAAATCACATTCCAACTTTCCCTAATGGAATTAAATTTCAATCCAATATTCCATAATGGAATTAAAATTATTATTATTATACAGGATTTATATAGTGCAAACAGTTTACGCTATAAAAAGGTGTGTCAAGAAAAACTAAAGGTAATAGCTAGGGGTGAATGAGCTGATGGAGAATATAAAAATACAGTTGATAGGTGTGGGTAGGATAGGCTTCTCTGAAGAGAAGGTTTTTCAGGGATTGTCTAAAAGCAAACAGAGTAGGAGATTGGGGAAGGGAGTTCCGTAGGATGGGAGAGACTTGGGAAAAGTCTTGGAGGCCAGCATGGGAGGAGGTGATGAGGGAGCTAGAGAGTAGGTCTTGGAAGGAACGACGAGAATGATTTGGTTGGTATTTGGAGACTAGGTTAGTGATGTAACTGGGGGCCAAGTTGTGGATGGCTTTGTAAGTTGTTGTTAATATTTTGAATTAAATTCATTGTTTGGATGAGCGGAAGCCAGCGGAGGGATTGACAGAAAGGAGTAGCAGACACTGGTAAGGTGGATGAGCCTGGCAACAGCTTTCATGATGGACTGAAGAGGGGAATGATGGACAGTACATCATTCTGCCTTTGAAGTGATTTCATGATATGGAGGACAGTTTTTTTCATCACACTATGTAATGTGCTATGCTGTTTTTTGCATGTATATTTGGCTTACAATATCTCATTGACATGTTTACAATCTTATGTATGTGTCCACTGCAATACTGTTCTGCTATTTATTGTTCCAAGAAAATAAGCATATGTTTTTTAACATTGACTCATTTGCTAGCCATGTCACACATGCCTCATTTAAAGTCCCAATCCTCCTCTTCCCTATATAATAGATTCAGGGATGGAGGTGTATGGCGCTATATGTCTCATTCAAAATCCCCCCAAAAAAACCCTCTTTAGTTAATATATTCCATATTCGACTCAAATCACATTCCAACATTCCATAGATGAAACATAGATGAAAATCACTTTCCAACGGTTCATAATAGTATCAAATCAAATTTGTCATTCCATAATGGTATCAAATAATTTTCCAACATTCCATAATGGTTTCAAATTACAGTCCAACATCCCTAGTAGAATCAAATTGCTTTCCACCATTTCATGATGGATTGAAATCACATTTCTACATTTCATAGTGGAATCAAATGACTTTCCAACATCTCATAATTGAAACAAATTTGCAACCCAGCATTCTATTATGGAGTGAAATCACATTCCAACATTTCATAATAGAATCAAATCACATTTAACATTCCAAAATAGTATTACATCACATTCCAAAATAGTATTACATCACATTCCAACATTCCATAATGGAATCAAATCGCATTCCAACTTTCTATAACGGAATTTAATCACATTTCAATATTCCATATTGGAATTTCAATCACATTACATAAAGAAATGAATTCACATTCTAACATTGCATAATGGAATTAAATCTCCAATCCAGTATTTCATAATGGAGTCAAATCCAATTTCATAATGGAACCAAATCACAAATCCATCATTCTGTAACGGAAACAAATCACATTTCAATAATTCACAATGGAAAATCAAATCACATCCCAACATTCCATGATAGGACCAAATCACAATTCATAATTTAGTCAAATTACATTACAACATTCCCTAATGGAGTCACATTCTATAATGGAATCAGATCACATTCCAACATTCCATAACAGAATCAAACCACATTCCAGCAGTCCATAAAGGAATCAAATTACATTCCAACATTTCATGATGGAATCAAATCACTGTTGCATGCTATTTGCATTGTTTAATACCCATGTTCCAGAAGATTCTATGTCTCTCTGGAAAGCAGGGGAAGCAGGCAAACCAGCAGCAGCTGCAACACTAAGCAGACCTAACTAATCATATGTAGCCACACTGATTACAGTGGGCACAACTAAATGTACCTAACAGCAATTAAAGCCACACTGGTTACAGTGAGATAAGCTAAATTTACCTAACAACAAAAACACAGCTGCACTGAACACAGTGCGCCAGAACTAAATCTATCTAATCCTAGCACCTACCTAGGAGGGTGCTACATTGCTATCCCACATGCCACAATAAAAACAAAAGTCCAACATTCCATAACTAGATTAAAATACATTCCAAGATTCACAGTAAAATAAAATGACATTCTAACATTATATGATGAAATCAAAAAATTATCCTGCATTCCATAATGGAAACAACATTACTGTCTGTAACAGAACCGCTGACCCACACTGTACTTGTGGTCTTCCGTCAGAATACGGCTTCCTTGCAGTCATGAACATATATACCAGATTTTCCCAGCCGCCCTCATACAAAGCTAGCCGACAACTTAGCTTGTACATGTTTTGGAACCTTCTCCTTTGTTGAACAGTTTCACACTCAATTTACACACACATGAGCATAACCCTCTCCTGATCAAATTACTACACACAGGCCAGGGGTTGCCTGACTACATGCAGATGAAATTGTATACAGAAATAGAATTAACATATCTAAAGAACAACCAACACAAACAGTAGATTTCCACTCAGCAACTAATAGATGACAGTGATTCAATCAACCTGAGCCAATTAAGTAGCAGATGGCCGTCCTCGAGCTCCTGCAATACAATACACAAACAATAGGTGTAAATACACAACCTATTGTAGATTACAGGTGATTACATCAGCATATTCAACGGTGTCCATACTGCACCCATATTGCACAATGTACTGCACTTATTCCAAACCAAGACTGCATCTATACAAACCCTATTCTGCATTATAACGAACCTTTACCATATTTGAACCACATCTATCTTGCACCTGTGCCACAACTATACCGTACCTATACTTCATGCAGAAAAACAACGACTGTCATTGTTGCAAAAATCCACTTGCCGACTGCCCGCCGCATATATACTGCGGCAGGCTGGCTCAGCTGCGCGAATCGCTGTACCTGTATGGCGATCCGCAGGAGCTCTCCTGCGGATGAGTGCTCACCGCCAGCGGGGCGTTCACGTCCCCACTAGGCAGCGTGGATGCCGATGCATGGGACAGGCGGCATCAATTGCCGCCGGTCATCCATGATCACTCCCCGCTGAGAGAGAAGGACGGTCAGCTGTTGTAAACACAGCTAACCGTTGTTCTCTCTGAAATGATCACAGAGCAACTGTGATGCTTCTATAAAGGGTCACAGGTCTTTATGATCATTTCACAAGTCCCTCCCCCTACAGTTAGAAAACACTCCCCTAGGCTCACACTTAAACCTTTGATCACCCGTAGATTAACCCCTTCCCTGCCATTGTCTTATTATTATTATTATTACAGTAACAGTGCATATTTTTAGCACTGATTACTGTAGTAATGTCACTGGTCCCCTTACAAGTGTCAAAAATGTCAGTTAGGGGTCCGATCTGTCTGCCGCAATGTCGCAGTCCCGCTAAAAATCACAGATCGCCGCCATTACTAGTAATAAATAAATAAATAAAATGACATAAATCTTTCCTCTAGTTTGTAGATGTGACAATTTTTGTGCAAACCACTCAAAATATGCTTATTGTGATTTTTTTTACCACAAATATGTAGCAGAATACTAATTGTCCTAAAAAAAAAAAAAAAATCATTTTAACATTTTTTTTTTTGGAATGTTATATAGCAGAAAGTGAAAAATATTGTTTTTTTTTCAGAATCGTCGCTCTTTTTTTGTTTATAACGCAAAAATAAAAATCACACAGGTGATCAAATACTACCAAAAGAAAGCTCTATTTGTGGGAAAAAAAGGACATAAATTTTATTTCAGTACAGTGTTGCAAGACTGCACAAATGTCAGTTAAAATAACGCAGTGCTGAATCACAAAAAATGGCCTGGTCATTAAGGGGGCAAATCCTTCCAGTCCAGAACTGGTTAAAGAGCCCCACCGATAGCCAGCAGAGGAATATCTCAAGGAATTACCCCTCCTGTAATAATTATTCTGCAATCCTCCTTTGTTCCCCTGGCCCCACCCTCCTTTTATTTTGGACAGCGCATACCCTGTCTATCTAGGAGTAGCATTGCCACCATAAATGCCATCTGGCAGTATAGTTCCAGCACTCAGTAGATTAAACTTTACTACTGCGCACTGTTGCACTTGAGGTGGCCTTGCTACTGATAATTGCTGATCTGGATGCTAAATGCCATTCTATCCATAGTCCTTACCGTTAGTCATTTTTTGTGTTAAATTGTGTTATTACCATTGTTAATCCATTTTATGCTTGCCTAGTTACCAACTGTATTGGGGGACAATACATTAGATTTGCCTTTACTACCTGGTTTGGTGCCGTGTTCTTTGATATAGCACTACTACTGGGTACTAAGTATTACTTTCAGGGATTTCCTGTGATATTGTAATGTTTGTACACTCAACCTTGTGTGTCAGAGAGGCTGAGGCAGAAGGTCAAGGCAAAGAACAGAGGACCCTTCCTATCTGGGGATACAGGGGTAGAGCTACATGTATTTTTCAGGATCTAGTCAGAAAGAGTGTGACATCATCCTCGCCTAGGTTCTGTAGGTGAAAGACAAAGGTGAGGTAAGTATAACTTTTTCTTTCCAGGTACATTTTACATCTATTAATTGTAGATGATTTGGGATGTGGAGGTGGAGAGGCACTTATAGACAGTGTAAGTGGACCTTTCATTCTACTGCAATGGTTGTTTTAAGAAGATTAATTAAAATGCATAACTTCAGTCAGAGTTTACTAAAATGTACAGCAAGTATAGAGTTTGAAATTGCAGACCTCTTCATCTCAAAATACTATTACAAACTACCAGTTATGTTAATATAACCACTACAGAACAGGTTTATTTTCAGTGTAAGAATCCGTTTTTCAGTTCTGGCAGATTAGAGCTGGTGGATGTGGCTGGCAGGGTGCTGTATATAGCTTCTCTAAAACATCACAGCATACTGCCTCAGTGGTCCTCTCGTGAATCCTCAGCCCTGATGCAAGCAGTGGAATAGCGTTTGAAAGAATTATGCAAATAAAAAAACAGCCTTGATGGGTGGATGTCAGTCCGGAGAGGTTCCTAGGCAGATTGCATTTGAATGGAGACCACTCTAGGTAACATCAATCTCTACTGCTGAGCTTGCATGTAGGGCCAGGATGAGGGGGTGGGCAGGAGGGGAAGTTGAAACAAGACACAAAAAGATTCCAAGCTCTCCTTACCGACCAGTCTACGACCAACCAAATTGACCTGTCTAAGAGTATGCATTAAAAACAGGAGTTTAGTTGCACACATCTGCAAATACATGCGTGTAGCACCCTACAGGTAGGTGCTACGTAAAGATATAGTGGGCCCTGTCTGCCTAACAGCAGGGCTGTGATTTAATAGTCAGGGTGTCATGGTTTCCAGGTGTGCCTGCTGAAGGGGGAGTCTCCCCACCAGTGGCGGCCGGTCAATAGGGGGCGCAGGGGGCGCGGCCCCCCCAATCAGCATCTTCCCAATCAGCAACTTCAAAAAAAATTACCTTTTAAAGCCCGCTAGGGATGCCGGACTTATTGCTGGCTATGGGGGGGGGGGGTGGGGTTTGGCATCCCATGAGCTCAGAGCAGTGGCGCCGATTGGCGGCCTTCTGGGTGTCATCGGGGCGCAGAGCAATGCTCCCCGACACTCCCCGATGCTACACGTGAAGTCCTGTGATTGGTCCAGACTCCAACCTGGACCAATCACATTCAGGACGTCTGACATCGTGACTTGTGGGGGCGGTGCGCCGGCGTGTGCATCAGTCACCTTCCCTGTTCCCGGTTCCTGCCCGCCGTCAGAGCTAGGAGCTGTGTGGGCGAGTCGAGACGTCTCTGAGCCAGGAGCAGGTAAGTGAAGCCTCGTGTGACTGTCTCCTCTGCCGCCGGCCGCCACTATAAAAAAAATGAGCTGGGCAGTGTGTTTGTTTTGGAAGATGCACAGAGAAGATGTATATGTCCCCCTGTTAGGGCTGCTGTGGACCGATTCTCTCCCACATATAGAAGGGTTGGCCATTATTCTGCTCACCCCATCCATCGCTGAAAACTACCAGTGCTGCAGCCATATGATGTGTGTGTGTTTGAAGTTGAGTCCACAGTGACACCATGCCAAGGCTCTCAATCTGACTCTCTGCTTCAATATGTTCCGAGTCATTGATCCCTGCATGAGCATTGCTCTGTCCCACCTAAATATATGTTCTGCAGCCTATACCATAACTGACCCATTTTTTAAATCTGCAGAACATTGCTCAGACCAATCTATATCTCTGTTCTGCAGATTACCCATCAAATTACTCCTCTAGAGATCTGCAGAATATAATTCTTCCATTTATATTTTTGGCAGAATATCCCCTCTACAGATCTGCAGAACATTGCTTTGTCCCATCTAGATTTATGGTCTGCAGATTATCTATTCACACAGACCCTTCTACAGATAGGCACAATATAGTTCTCTTCTATCTGTAGAAGGGTCTGTGTGATTAGATAATCTGCAGACCATAAATCTAGATTGGACAGAGCAATGTTCTGCAGATCTGTAGAGGGGTAAGTGATGGGGATAATCTGCCGAACATATAAATAGATAGGCACAATATAGTTCTCTTCTATCTATTTATATGTTCGGCAGATTATCCCCATCACTTACCCCTCTACAGATCTGCAGAACATTGCTCTGTCCCGTCTAGATTTATGGTCTGCAGATTATCTAATCACTGACCCCCTCTAGAGATCTGCATTGTCATTTTTCTTCCATTTTCCTTCCACTTCACAATTTTGTGCCGGTCTATCACATAAAATACATTTACGTTTTTGGTTGTAAATAACATGACAAAATGTGGATTATTTCAAGGGGTGACTATGAATTATTTTTCAAGCCACTGTTCCTTGATTACTGAAGGCCCCTTTCACACTTGTGTGACCTCAAAGTCACGCAATTTTTTGCCGCGAAGCAATACCTATTACATTTTTCTTTTTGCGCCCCCCCCAAAAATTTTGAGCACCAGCCACCACTGCTCCCCACTGGCTCCTGTGAGAGGCTTCTCATAGGGCGGTGGAGGAAACCCAATCAGGGGACACATCCAGGCTTGTAACTACCCCAGGAGGCAGATTATGCTGCAAAGGATTCTGGGAGTGGGTATAAGTTTGGGGGTGGCACATGACACAATGTCTTTTGCGGGAGCAGAGTCCCAGGAAGGAGAGTGCGGCTGTCTCTCCTCCTGTCTGAGGAAGGTGGATGTCTCAGAGTGTCGCCTGAGTGCCCATAGCGTGCTGAGTGAGCTGAGGGGATCTGGTGTGCTAAGAGCCTGCGGAGAGCGAGAGGGGTCCAGTCCCAGGAAAGCCTACACAGGTCATGAGTACTGAGGTTTGCCGCTGGTGGTCTGCCTGAAGTTAGAGGGAAGAGGTTCTGGGATCCAGTGCCAGCTAGTTGTAAAGGGGGTACCTAGGTTGAGGACCCTGAAGCTACAGAAGGGGTACATAGTCAGTGGACCCTGAAGAGTTCTAGGTAAAGGGGGCACCTGCAGTTGGGCCCTGAACTGTACAGAGTGTGTCAGTTGCAAGTACAGCTATACAGAGTTCTTCTTCATACTACCTCAAGCTGGTCAAAGCGGGGGGACAGTATTTAGTGACTTATACAGCACAACAGTGTCAGGAGTTCTACAGTTCTCAGTCCTGGATCTTCTAGACTAATATTCGAGGATTCAGCACTTCTGTGTTCTACAGGATATTCACAGCGTTAGTGAGGGTTGGTTGGCGCCGGCTGGCGTCAAGGAAGCACCAATGGGCATTTTTCAGGAGTAAAGTCCCACATGAAATTTGTTCAAGCCTCAAGGAGTATCCCACTCATTACCTTCTCCCATCCCCTTTAAATCAAATAAAAAAACACAAACAAAGATGCCGGAGTTGTTGCTGCTTCAGTTATCACACCCAGGGTCACAGCTCACATGGGCTGGATAGAGTACCGGTACTAATGGCAGACCCACATCAGGCCACAGGCCTGGAAACCTTGCTACATGCGTAGGCCACAGAGCCCTGACAAGGCACCCTGGGGTCCTAACTCTAAATTCTGTGAGTCTCCAACAATGGAAGCACATGCATTTAAATTGACAGGTGTAGGGCAAATATACCTGAAGGGTGTGGTTGGTTGGTGCCTCAGACCAAGGGGGGTGGGACTTTAATGGCAAGTGAGGTTATATACAAGGTATAGAGTAAAAATAGTATATTTATTTTGAAAAGAGATTATTTACCTAAATCATAGATAAATAATACATTCATTGTGCTGGGTTATAGACCCAGGGTGAATGAGTGAAAGAGGTTGGAAGTATTGTGACATGTGTGGTATGGTGACATTTATTGGAATATTTGTCTCTGTTCTTCCATGCTTGTGGGCTTGGAAGTTTTGGTCAGATATAATTCCTGGTGCATATCCAAAGCGTTTCGGCTTTTAAATAGCCTTTATGAAGGATTATTGTCACCATTTATTTATTTTATATTCTGTTCCATGTAAAGTTCATTTGCCCCTTATTTGCAACTAGAACCTTGGTGGGTGTGTCAGTTTTTATGCTGTAAGTGGGGGAAAAATGGAGCAACCAAGGTTGGTTTAGACTACAAAGGGGTGGTTTTTAATGCTTCAAGAATCCCATCTTAGCCCAGAGGGCATTGTACAGGGAGAGGTATATATCCGTATTTCTGGCAGTTTCCTTGGTACCAAATCGGGCAGCAGCTCCTGTGTCTTTCCTTCTCCCTCTCTGCGACACTTCCCTCACAGAGAGGAAGCACCCAGCAGCAATCTCAGGTTATTTGAAGGTCAACACAAGGGAGACTTTTACTGTTAAATAACATGCATAAAGTAAATTTATTGTACATGTAATCTTATGTGAAGACAATGCTGAAATGAATGCTCTGGTAGCAGGGTCTCTTTAAAGTGTCACTAAAGGTAAAATAGTTTTTTCATTTTGAATAGAGTAGGGAGGGTTATAACGCCTGTCAGTTTTTGTTGTTTGTTTTGCCATCTGTGTCTCATAAGGGATATTTCCCTTCAAGTCTTGTCCTATAGCCAAAACATGGAAGGGAATACGGAGTGTCACCAGTGTCTCCATTGGAAGATTTTTCCTCTATTACTGTACTGATGTGAACTCGAAATGTTTATTTTACTTTAATTTTCAATATGTAAAAGGACAAACAGAGAGGGTGAATATCCCTAATGGGGGCACAGACAGCAACAAAAACCTGACAAGTGCTCTAATCCCTCTTCACTCTATCCAAAACTAAAAAAAAAAAAAAATATATTGTATTTAGTGGCACTTTAACCAACTGTGAATTTTCAAATATTGTCCATATGGCTTTAGTGCTAATCTCTTCGACCTTGGCACCCCATGTGCTTTGGGTATTTTCTAAACTAGATCACAGTTCCCATTTTCTATACTTTTATTGCATGGCAATAGGCTATCCATATAAAAGTGGAAAGCGTCTCTGAGGTTTATAATCTTTTGGAATATTGTTCATTTAAGTCGTAACTTAGCTCATCTGTAGGAACAAAAATATCAAATACTTTACAGTGCCCAGATTACCTCTTTGTTTCTCTGGATTCAGATCTTTTAGTTTTCTCCTTTATTTCTGTCATTCCTCTGGGCTATTTTGGCAATATGCATCACTAAATGATCTTTCCCGTTACCTGTTTACTTGAATCTGTCTCAAGTCTATTTTTTCCACACCTGTGTTTGATCTGCTCCATTCCTGTGGCTATTTCTGAGCTTTGCACCTACCAGAAAGCTCTGGTGCATTGTCTGAGCTTAAACTTAATGTTTGGGTTACACTGCACCGTCTTTGGCTGTTGGGGACATCTTCCAACCCTAGAGTATTTCTGTAATTAGGCTAAGCCTTTCTGTCCTGCGTGATTTGTGATACCCTGCGGTCTCTGGATTTTGATCCTGCCTAAGTATTTGGCCGTTTTTCTGGTTTGACTCTGGTCTTATTTAATTAATACATTTGTTTGCCTCCTATGCTTACCCCTAGCCAGAACCCTTTTATTATTCTGTTTCATAGCTGATGCTCTACATAATCCTTTCTGTTCTCTCAACTGATGACAGCAAGGCAGTCCCGGGCAGTCCAGTCTCCTGCAGCCATTGCCATCCCCACCATCAGCAGGTTTGGCAAAGACTAGGCAGAGCTTGAGCATTTCCCACTCCTATTTGTAAAAAGTAAAACAGCTTATTTCTACTTTTTTGCACTTATGGACTTGCATTCCAACCTCTCTTTATCCAGTGCTCTAGTCCTGGCATTCTATGCAGAAGCTTTGCAGAAATTCGGAACTTGACAAGTTCTAGCTTGTCTGCTAGCTGGTCTTTTTTAAGACCCCAGGTGACTTTTCCTGTTCTTTCCTAGATATCTACCATACTCATGTACCCAGATTGCTCTGCTCCAGAGGTCTATATACAGTAACCCTTAAAATACAGTACACAGTCCTCTGCTTCATCATCTATTTGACTTTATTTTATTAATTTAGGAGCTGCCATTGTAGGCAAGTGTACATGAAGCCTTATATGTTTGGTGTATAATTTGGACTTTGTTTTAAACCTTTTTTGCAAATTTGATGTTACAATGTTTGGTCAAGTGTTTTGTATTTTGTTTTAAGTGCTCCATATTAATTTATATTTCAAGTTATTTCCAGGCTCAGGTGGTTCAATATGAATCCAAACTTCTAAGACATAGATAGTGCTCTGCAAGAAGCCATCATTGGTGAAAGACTTGCATCTGACTTCTGGTCATGTCATCTGACTAGAGGTCAGATGTAAGACTTTGGCCAATTATGGTTCTTGTCCAAATCACAGACTGCTATAAAAGATTGCTTTCCAAGCAGCCTATTGTCAGTGTGTTGTAATTTAGTGAGAGAGAGTGACAGCTGACAGTATCACAGGCCCAAAGTAGAGTAAAGTCATTCCCAGCTGCAAAAGTGCCCTGTTCTTCTTCCTCATCCACAGCTACTTTTGCTGTTGCCCCAGCAAGCTTCTGAGAAGGAGACAGATAAACTATTTGAACACAGCAACATCCACTTGCTACAAGAGCAATTGCAGGAAATAACTGCATCTGAGGTTGAGGAGGAGAGCAACAGAAGCGTAGAGGAAGGGAACAACAGGAAGGAAGATGATGATGAGCTCTCTGGCCTTACCTGGGAACCAGATAAAGTGGAAGAGAATAGTGAGGAAGAGGCGCAACATCAGCAAGGCAAAATGTCATCCAGGGGTAGCTCACAGAGGAGTGCAGTACGCAACCACTCTGTTCCAGAATACGACAGAGTTCTATGGGTGCAGGCCATTTCAATCCCCTGTGCTAAACTGTGTGTTCAACACATGTGGTGCAGGTTGCACCTTACTCATTTTCAGTATCTGTCAGCAGCATTTCAAGCATAGTAATAAGACCACTTACTTGGGTTCCACATGTATGAAGAGACAGTGGGAGCAGCATCTAGCAATCAGCAGAAAAAGGGCCACACTTCTCCTCCTTTGGACCACTCCTTTTCAACCCCCCCCCCCCTCCCCTCACTATACAATATTCTTTATCAGCAGCCTTAAGTATTATGCATAACAGTATTGAAAGAAGTGTCAAAGCCTAATTTTTTAGCACTATCAATGGGAAAACGGCCACCATTAAGTCATGCATCCTAGAGGCAATTGTAGGCTGCAACCCTGCTATAATTCATCCAGCCCCACCTATGCCTAGCCTTACAGATGAACAGGCAGCTTTCTCCGTCCCAGCTAATAGAACGTAAGAAAAAGTACATCTCCAACCACCAGCATCTCAAGGCCAGCTTCACAAAATTGCTAGCTTTCCAGCTACTACTGTTCCATCTGGTGGTCTTTGCCCCCTTCTTGGAATTTGCAGCCAGTGCTGAACCAAAGTTGCAGGTTTCCAGCCATTTTTTCACCTGTAAGGCCATCCCTGCACTGCATTTGTGGTGGATGGGCTTCTTCATGCTCCAGTGCCTGCAAAATGACCCCAAGATTTGTGTCACCAAGGAGAGGGACCGTTCCTGGTTGGCTACCCTCCTGAATCCATGTTATAAAGGAAAAAGTCACCTAGTTTATTTAACCCTTGCATGAAGCATTTAAAGGACATGCTATAGAGGAACCTGGTAACCTAATTTCTGGAGGCAAGATAACCTGAGGCCTCCTGTCAGTGAAAAAACCAGCGGTGGTGGTGGTAGAGGCTTTATATACCCTGCGCCCAAGACTATCTGCTACCAGCAGCTATAGGCAGCGGGTGAGTCATATGGTGGAAGATTGCATGCGATGAAGGGTGAACGTTGACATCTTCAGAATGAATAACCCCTTGGACTACTGGGTAACAAGGATAGACCACTGACCAGAGCTTGGACCAGATTGCAGTTGAGCTACTGGGCTACCCTAGGGGACTTTATTACAGAAAGAAACTTCTGTCTGACGCCAAAGACAGTTGAATGACTGACCTTTGTGAAAATTAACCATTCTTGGATCAGTCACAACTACCAAACCCCTGCTGCAGGTGCCACGGTTTAAAATTTTTGTTTGAATAATGGGCCAAAAAATTATATTAGTGTGCAACCTAAGTCCTCTCCTTTAACCCCTGCAGGCCTGCAATAAATGGCACACCCTGCTACCATTAACACTTCTTTTATACCATTGATAGCCTGATACTGTTACCATATTCTGCCACCTCTGTAGACCTACCACTATTACCATCTTATACTGCTTTCATTGCAATAGCAACTTTAATTTGGCACACCTAATTTTTCTACAGCTGTTTCCATGTTTCAAAAAATTAAATATTTCTGGCAGTGTTCATCAGGTCCTCTGCATTTACTCTGTTTTAGCACTAGTAAAATCAAAACTTCAAACAATCAAAAATCCATCAATTTTTGCATTGTATTACAGTGCATTGTCATTAAAATTAGACAAAACTAAGGGGTCCATTTAAAAAAAAAATGATTAGCCATTCGTCTAGCAAATCTGCACTTAGGTTTGTTAGGTACAAATTACTTGAATACAATTATTTGCTAAATCCCTCAGTGTTCTCTAGAAATGTTACATTGCATCTTTTCTTACAAAGGGGTATGCATTTCCTGAGCGCCTCAATTCAATCTAATGGCCATAATGCAGTATTTTACTACTGCCTTAAAAAACAGCATTTATTCAGCAAAGAAAATTCATGTTTGCCCGATTCGTACAGAATAAATGTACATGCATAATCACTGGACAAATGGCTATGCAAATTGAGACCTCTTAAAGTGATTGAAAAGGACATTTTTAAAATAACAAACATCTCTAGACTTACCTGCTCTGCGCAATGGAATTGCACAGAACTGCCTTAAACCTCCCTCGCCCCGCCCCTTCTCCTTGCTCCTTCTCTCTGTCCAGGCACTTGTTCGTGCCCGCTTCCGAGCCCTGCTTTTGCATCTATTGATCTATTGACACAGAGAGTGGGATTCGGCCGCACTCCCTCATCATTGGCATTGATTGACAGCACTGGGAGCCAATGGCATGTGGCTCTGAAAACTTGCTTAGTATTTTCAACTTTCATCTGTAAAAATGTTTATTTAGTGTGTAGTGGGTCTGTGAAAAATCATTGGCTCTTGATTGTGACATATGCCTCATCTCTTCATTATCTATAGCTGGTCTATACAGTATTTATGACTGCTGTGTTTGAAATATCATACCCTGTTATTTCTTAAAAAAAATAAATACTTATTTCTCCTTGTTATATTGCTTTCCCTTGATCAGGATCAAATTGCTTTTATACTATATTCTATGCCATGTATTTGGTTGTTGTCTCTGCACCATGGCACTGTAATTTTTTTTTTCTCCTGAGCAACTGCCTCATCTCTGGAACGTGGGTTTCTGGTCTCTTGATTAACATTTGTACACAATACAGTGTTGTACAGTACTAAAAAGAAGAACACAAGCTATGCTATATGACTTGTCTTGACACTCTTTGACAATATGTTTGAAGTTAAAAGCTTTATCTTTATATATATCCCCCATTACTCCTGAGCAAACGGGAGTAAGGGGGATATGTGAAAAACACCGCAGGCCCTACGGGGACAGTGCTACATGTATATTATTTAATTTGTGTGAAATAGTCTACAAACTATGGTATTTTTTTTTTTTAATGTATCAATCCTGATGTAATAACTGCCTATCTAATTTTTTGAGGCCCTAAAATGCCAAGGCAGTATAAATATCTCTAAAATGACCCATTTTTGTAAAGTAGACAGTCCAAGTTATTTAATAGAAGCCATAGGGAGTTTTTTGAAGTTGTATTATTTGCTAAATATTTTTTGAAAATTATGTAAATAAAATGTTGTTTATTTTTTGAACAAAGTTGTCATTTTTTTCAGTTTCTTCTCACACATCATAGACATACTTATAATTACAACCCAAAAGACATTCTTCTATACTGCTGCTGACTTACATTGATCTGGTGACACTGGGGCTGGTGTGGCGACAATTAGGGCAATGTTCCAGGCTAACAGTGATGTGGATGTAAAACTGCAACTGGTGTGATCGGGGACACTGTAACTGGTGTGGCAGTGATTAGGGACAATATTACTGGTATGGAGATGATCAGGGACACAGTAACTAGTGTGGTGATGATTAGGGACAATATGATTGGTGTGGCAGTGATCAGAGACACTGTAACTGGCGTGGTGGTAATTAGGAACAATATGACTTTTGTTGAGGTAATTAGGGACAATATGACTGGTGTGACATGATTAGGGACACTGGGACTGGCGTGGAGATGATCAGGGACACGGGAACTGATGTGGTAGTGATCAGGGACACTAGAACTGTTGTGGCGATGATCAGGGACAATATGACTAATGTGGCGGTGATCAGGGACAATATGACTGGAGTTGTTGTGATAAGGGACACTGTGAGTGGTGTGGTGGTGATTAGGGACACTGTGATCAGAGGTAATGGCTGCCGGCACTGACATACAATGTTATCAGAGCAGCAAGCCATTGTACTTGATCACTGTCACAGCAGTACA
The DNA here is from genome assembly GCF_965119305.1 of Pelophylax lessonae. Lineage (NCBI taxonomy): Eukaryota > Metazoa > Chordata > Amphibia > Anura > Ranidae > Pelophylax > Pelophylax lessonae. The sequence continues at coordinate 585,838,450 of NC_138770.1, forward strand.
ATATCACTATAGCGACACTGCACTTGCTCTGGTATAAGTATGTAAAATAAAAAGTATAATTTGGTGATGGGGATTTATTTTTGTGCCATAATGGCTATATATTAGCAAACATTTCTGAAAGTTCCCATCAGCATTAATTAAGCCATTGAGAATTACTGTGATAACTGTGATCGATCAGAGCTAGCACATGGTACAGGGCCACTGTAATTGGCCCTGTACCATGTGATCACTGTGGCCAATAACAGATATCACAGTAGTAAGCAATATCATAATGAATGACAATCATTGTTTACTACTAGACATGTGGTCACTGAGACCAATCACAGCAACCAAATTGAAGGGAGGAACACAGCAGCCCAAGACACTGATCAGTGACTTGTTGTGTCAGGTAGATACAGCAGTCAAAGATTGCGCTGCTGTGCACCCCTGGGGCACAGTTCTGGAAGGACAAACAGGTACGTCCTCCCAGAGCAATGCTTGTCCCACCCACCCATATATGTACAGTGGCCAGGCAGGAAGCAGTTAAACATATCACTGTTATGCTGGTTAGGATATAGCGCATTGGATTGATTCCATGATCTCTGTTGGTCATCTGAGATTATTCCTTTTTTTTTTGGCAAAAGAAAATAAATGCTGCTTATCTATATATATTTATCCCTATGGATCCTTGGTCATAATATGACAACTAGATTTGTAAAATATAAAATGCACATGGATGGTAAGAAAGTGATAGGCAGGTGGGCACATGACAGCAGGTAAATAATAAAAAGCATTGTAAGACTGTCATAACTAACAAAATAACATGACACATCTGTCATTATAACATAAGTCACTCTTACAACAATTAACAATCTTTTCCTTGAAAGCAGATTTTAAACTCTTGACACAATGAGGTGTGGCAAGGTAAACTATGATTACAATTTTTGTTCAGCTTCCTGCAATTTGTATGGGGACACATTGGACACCTCCGGCTGTCATTGTGCTCTTGCTGGGCTTCTTATGTGTCCCTGCACCCTTTAAGGAGAAGTCGGCTGCCACCAGGCATGTCTGCCCTTAATTTATCCATTGCTATTTATGCTCCAGCATTGAGGTTCTTATAGTTTAGAGTTAGGACCTCACTATACACAGAGACCTTGACAAGGCAACGTGGCTTCCAAATATATTTGCAATTGCTGTGCAATTAAAAACTCTTTTTTTTTTTTCACAAAAATTGTTAAACAGTGACGTTTTTTTTTTTGCAGGCTAGCTGGTAAGTGTGCTGGGAAATACGTTTTGTTTTGCTTGCTCTGTGCAAAGCTTTTCCATGTGCACCTTACACTGAAAGCTTGTTATAAATTGGAGGGGTTGCAATTTTATTTTTATTTTGCTGGAAATGCCACAGCGACATACTTGGCACCTTCAGCCTCCATTCTGCTCTGTTGGGCTCATGGTGTGTCCCTGCACCTTTATAGAGAATTGGGCTGAGCATACCCGCCCTTAATTTATTCACTGCTATATATGCTATGAGCAGCACAGTGGCTAAGGCCCTGCTCACATCTAGAGGTTTGGAATCGCACCTGCGATTCTGGCCGCAATTCCAAATCACAAATGTAGCACAAGTGTTTGTGTGCCATTTAAATAAATTAAAAAAAGCAATCCCCTGGGGAAGCCACGTGGTATCCTGACGACACACGTGGGGTGGAGCCAGGTGATGTAATTGCCAAAACAACAAGTGACGTGGGAACAGAGTTGTATAAAGTACTCAAAACCCATACTTGAGTAAAAGTACAAGTGCTCAATCAAAAAGTGACTTGAGTAGAAGTACTAAAGTATTCAACATGTTTTGTACTTAAGTATTGCAAGTAGTTTTTTTTTTAAAATGTTGCTACTCAAGTACTGAAAGTAAAAGTACCAGTAGTTTTGAAAAAAAAATGCTACTCAAGTACTGAAAGTAAAAGTACAAGTACTGTGTTATGTAGTAATTAAACAAAGAAGTCAAAAGTTTGAACATCATATTGTTTTTTATTATTTCAAATGCAGCTTTTATTTATGCATACAGTAGCTTTTATTTTCGTATGAGCTGATAATACACATGTTTTGAGCTTCATGAAACCTGCCATCTACTGTTCTGGCAGTGGTAATTTTTATAATAGTAACTAGTAACTATGCAGCACAAAAAAAAAAAATACTGGAGTAGAAGTATTGAAATCATTGAAAAAATGTAGTGAAGTAAAAGTGGAAGTAGGAGAAAAAAATTCTACTCTAGGAAAGTACAGATACCGCCTTTCGGTACTTAAGTACAGTAGTGAAGTAGTTCTACTTAGTTACTATACATCTCTGCGTGGGAATCATAGTCCCGATGTCTGGATGTCAGTTTCACACAGTTTTTATGTTTACTCGTTTGAATAAGAATTTATTGTGAAAAAAGAAATTCACACAGAGACATTCATACGTTAAAATGTGTATTTCCAATTTAGTGATTTTGCACTTGTTTGATTTGTTTTACTATGCATTGCATAAGTACTTACACGTATAATTATTTTTTCTTTTTGTGCATATCTAGTGGATATTAGGGTCATCAATATTATTTTTTTATTTTGGCTACTAATTGAGGGAACAGAATAGATGGTTGCAGCAACCTGTTATTATTATTGTTGTTGACTTTACTGCACATTGGTTGTATCACATAGAAGGTAGCGCTGGAGTGACATCTATCATTTACTCCATTCATTTTAAATAGCACCAAAATTTGCAGGAGCTCCTTTTGGGTACAAGCTTAGCGTGATGCGTTTTGCCATGATTGCCTTGCGGTAAACCACGATAGAACAGCACCTTGTTTTGGTGCCATTTAGAATTAATGGCACGCAAAGATGTCTGCTACATTTTGCCAGCATTGCAGTGTGATTTGGCACTCCATTCGTGATCCCATATCGCTAGATGTGAATGGGGCCTAAGTGATTGGTACTTCCACCTAGCCATCACTAGGGCCGTTGGTTTGGATCTCTACCACGGCATGGAGTTTGCATGTTCTGTGCCTGTGTGGGTTTTCTCTCACACTAAAGTGATATGATGGTAGGTTAACTGGCTCCTGTCTAAATTTACTCTAGTATGTATGAATGTGACTTAGGGACCTTAGATGGTAAGCTCCTTAAGGGTAGGGACTAATGTATGTATGTATAGACAAAGCTTTTTCAGTGGGAATGTGGGGGAATGCAGTTCCGGCACCTCTAGCACTGAATATATGTAATGGCAGGTGGTGCTGGGGTGTGCTGGAGGGTCTAGTGATGCTGGCTGCTGGGGGATCTATTGCTGTGTGTTTGTGTGTGGGGGGGAGAGGGGGTATATTGTTGGTGGGAAAATCTATTGTTGCTGTTGGGTCTGTTGTTACTGGGGGGTATTTTGTTGCTTGGGTATATTTTTGTAGAGGAGGTCTATTGTTGCAGGGGGATCTATTGTTGCTGGGGCAATCTGTTGTTGGGGGATTTATTGTTATTAATGGGGATCTGTTGTTGCTTGGGGGTCTATTGTTAATGGCTGCAGGGGATCTGTTTCACTCATTTTCTATTATCATTAACAAATTCTCTACAAATTATTTAGCACCACAAAATGATAATTGGTTCTGAATTATCTAAAAGGAACGATGGGTAGGGAACAGAGACAAGGGGTGACTCAGAAAGGGGGAGTATCTGCACCTATTCTCTGAGAAAAAAAAGCCCTGATAATACATACACTCTATTACCAAAAGTATTGAGATGCCTGCCTTTACACGCACATGAACTTTAATGCCATCCCAGTCCTAGCCTGTAGGGTTCAATATTGAGTTGGCCCACCCTTTGCAGCTATAACAGCTTCAACTCTTCTGGGAAGGCTGTCCACAAGGTTTAGGAGTGTGTTTATGGGAATGTTTGACCATTCTTCCAGAAGCGTATTTGGGAGTCCAGGCACTGATGTGAATGAGAAGGCCTGGCTCCCAAGCTCAGCCCTAATTCATCCCAAAGGTTTTTTTTTTTATCTGGTTGAGGTCATCACTCTGTGAAGGCCAGTCAAGTTCCTTCACCCCAAACTCGCTCATCCATGTCTTTATGGACCTTGCTTTGTGCACTGGTCCAAATCATTTGGTGGAGAGGGGATTACAGTGCTGGGTTTTTCAGGGGTTGGGTTTGACACCTTAGTTCCAGTGCAGGGAACTCCTAAAGCATCAGCATATCAAGACGTTTTTTGACAATTTCATGCTCCCAACTTTGTGGGAACAGTTTGGGGATGGCCCCTTCCTGTTCCAACATGACTGCACACCAGTGCTCAAACAAGGTCCATAAAGACATGGGTGAGTGAGTTTGGGGTGGAGGAACTTGACTGGCCTGCACAGAGTCTTGACCTCAACTCGATAGAACACCTTTGGGATGAATTAGAGCGGAGACTGCGAGCCAGGCCTTCTTGTCCACCAGGATCTCACAAATGCGCTTCTGGAAGAATGACCAAACATTCCCATGGACACACTCCTAGACCTTGTGGGCAGCCTTCTGTGGGCAGCCTTCCCAGAGGAGTTGAAGCTGTTATAGCTGCAACCTTATATTGAACCCTACGGACTAAGACTGGGATGCCATTAAAGTTCATTTGTGTTGCTTCTCAATACTTATGACATATATATATAAATCCAAAAGGGGTTGCTGCACAAAAAGGGTTACATTCTAGCTTGTATTTATTTATTTAGATTGATTTATTATAGACATATTAGTAGGAATTGTATCGTTTTTTAGTTATTATTTATTGTTTTGATTTATTTATCAATTATGTATTATTTTTTATTACATTTTTTATTTTTTTATTGATATTTTCCCCCGTTTTTCTTTTCTTTTTCCTTTTGTTCCTTTAATTTTCTTGGATAACAGGTGCCTTATCGATACGATTTCTTATATTTGGAGAACTTCCATTGCCTCTTAGAGCTTTCGTTTCACTCATAGGTGGATGATACATGTATAAATGACTCAATATTATTTGAATAATGAATTAAATTGGTTCTAGATGCTATATTATATACTTTGATTCAGACATTCATTATTATGTATACGGTTTGAAGAAGGGCGCTATCGATATCAGCCCGAAACTGTCACCACCAGGAATACTCGTGTAACTATGTAATTTTATATTTGGAATAAAATTACTTTTTGTACAGCAACCCCTTTTGGATTTTTTCTATATATGACCTGTGGGAGGGTCTGGTTGCTTGCACACACCTGGATCGCAGTAGTGCACCTCAAACTTTGGAATATATATATATATATATATATATATATATATATATATATATTGACTATATGCTATATAAGTACCTGAAACAAAAAAAATGCTCCTACAGAGTTGTGTTCATGACAGCATGGGCTCAGAGGAAGTGAGTTAAATGGCACTGGCTGCCATACATCCCACAAGACTGCCAACACCTATTGCCAGAAGGGAATTATTGTAGAGTACAGTGGCAAAAGTAGTTTTTTTTGTATTTTATGGGGGTTTTTTTATTAAAAAAAAAAAAAGCTGAGGTCCTTTTTACAAAAACAGTGATGGTGCAGATAAAAATTCAAAGGCTGCCAACATGCACTGGGGTAGATTTACTAAAGCTGGTGTGCACACTGAATCGGGTGCAGCTATGCATATCAACCAATCAGCTTCTAATGTTAGCTTTTTTAATTAGGCTTTGACAATAAGTCCCGGTTCACACTGGGATGACTTAGCTGCCTGACAAGTCATGCTCCATTCAGTGCAATGGAACCGTTCTAATCGAGGCAACTCAAGTTGCCCCGGCTTAGAAAAAGGTTCCTGCACTCCTTTGGGGTGACTTGCATTAACTTCTATTAGAGAAGTCTTTTTCAAGCCACACTGAGGTTGTGCTGCATGGGGCGTCTTCAGGGTTGGGCAACTTTGAAACCGCCCCTGTGTGAACCGAGCCTAACACCTAGAAGCTGATTGGTTACTATGCCCAACTACACCAGATTCTGTGTGCACTAGTTTTAGTAAATACCCCCACTGTGTTTAATCCATGCAGTTGTAGCACTACTCCCAAGGGAGCTGCTGGTTACAGGTCCCCCTGGGTTACCATTAGTAACAATAGAACAATCTGGCATTTTCCAAGTGTTTTTACCTCAGACAAAGATCAGTCCCGTTTCTTTGTTTTTTTTATGTTTTATTAGGAACTTGGATAAAAGAAGGGATGAGTGGGATTCTCCAACTGAACAAAACCATGCGCAATAGGCAGGGACAACTTGAGTAAATGCCGCTTAACGCTGAGTAACGCTGACTAACGCTGAGTAATACTGAAATTGAGCTAGTTAGGGCTAGGCCGCTGGTTTCAGTCTGTCACTAGCTGTGACGCAGGACTGAAGTAATTCTCTGAGGTAATCTGTACTCTGAAGCAATCTGTACTCGAAAGCAACTGAACTGTACTGCTGAACAACTTCAGGGCCCTTCCTGACACCCCCTTTGTTCCTAATCTTCAGTGTTCACTACACGGCACCCCCTTTACTGACACACTCTGAGTGAGCTGGCTGCTTGATCCCCTGACTTCTCTGGAGTGGCTCCCTCTCTTAGGCAGACCCCTGGGCAGATCCCTTGGTACTCACGATACTGTTTTTCCCAAAGTCCTCTGCCCAACAGCTCCACTGTTCAGGACACTGTATCCTCTTCAGCTCAACTCCACTCCTGGTCCCTAGGCTGACTGCCTGAACCACCTTCCACACTCTGCAGGAGGAGAGACAGCCATCCCCTCCTCCTGGGACTTTGCTCGCGCCAAAAGACGCCCTGTCACATGCTCCCGCCCTATTTATGGGCAATCCCAGGATGCATTGCCACATGCCCTCCCACTGGGACTGCCATGAAACAGGATGTGTTACTGGCTGAGTTTCCTCCACTGTCCAACAAGCTCCCTCATTGGATACAGTGGGGACACTCCCTCAGACCCAGTGAATCACACCTGGAAACATGTGACAGGCTAATCTAACAGATTTAACTGATAAGCAGCAGGAGCAAAATCAATGCTTTTACCTAGCACCTGTCTAGTAGGGCGCTACACAGGGAAACAATAAAAATATAAACACCTAATTGAGGCCCTTATGGAAATGAATTTGCTATGGAATCCAGAAGATATTTATTAGGTGGGGTTGTCCTCAAAGGACTAATCAGTGACTGCACTTAGTTTTAGTCTTCTTTTATATTTAGCAGGGGCGCCATCTTCCCAATGCATTTCACACATTCCCATTCTTACATCTCCATTTGGGAATGAAGTGACTGGTTTAAGCTGAAATAAGTGCAGATTTTAATCTTCATTCTTTATGCCAATTATCCTGTCTGAATGTTTCCTGTGAGGTGATTATTCCTCCCATTCCTCCTTGCTCTGGGATTTCCTGATGATCTGCTCTCTGTTCATGTAGCTGGGGATTTTATCTGTCTGCCATGTCTAGCATTCCAGTCCTGAAATTCCCTCCTTTTATTCTATCTCAAAGTGCTGACTGCCTCTGTCTTATCTCCTCTGTAATGTATGTTGTCACCAAAGCCTGGATGTGCAGAATTTATCACTGCCATTGTAAAAGCCTACTTCAGCATGGCCTCCGTCACTGTATGTGCTGATGCAAAACCGATGATAAGAAAACAATACAGAAAGCCATTTTAAAGTGGGCCAAACAAAGGAAAACCAGTGTGCCTTTTTAAATGGAACAAAAGAACATCAGAGCAAAAAAAAAAAATCTATAAGTAAATATATTGTATGTGTAGCTTGTTAAGCAAACCTGATATTTTTCATGCTGCTTACTGTTTAACAAAGAACATAAAAATTTCTACTAGTTACAAATAATAAAAAAACATGTTTTTTTTTTCTATAAACTGCTGAAACTGTTCAACATGACAGCCACTGTAGAGGTTTTTTAAAAGAAAATTGTGGTCATCAATACAGTAGCTGTGTTTTAAAAGCAAGTTTAAAGCAAGTTTTAGTTTAAGCAAGTTTAAAAAGAAAAAAAAAAAAAAATGTAAATAGCGAGATGCACTTTGCACTGCCCTCTTAAGTACTTTAGCCCTGGAAGGTTTTACCCCCTTCGTGACCACGTCATTTTTTTGCGATACGGCACTGCGTTTGTTTAACTTACAATTGCGTGGTCTTGCGACGTTGTACCAAAATAAAATTGATGTCCTTTTTTTCCCCCAAAAATAAAGCGTTCTTTTGGTGGTATTTGATCACCTCTTTTGCCCTATAAACAAAAAAAATAAATAAATAAAAAACAACTATGTTTTACCTGTACATTCTGCTATAAAACATGTCTAATTAAAAAATGTAAAAAAAAAAAAAAAATGTAAAAAATCTAATTTCTTCATCAATTTAGGCCAATATGTATTCTGATACATATTTTTGGTAAATAAAAAAAAAAAAAGAAATCCCAATAAGCGTATATTGATTGGTTTGTGCAAAAGTTATAGCGTCTACAAACAATGGGATATTTGTATGGAATTTTTATTTATTTTTTTTTTACTAATAATGGCGGCGATCAGCAGGACTTATAGCAGGCCTGCGACATTGCGGCATACAAATCGGACACTAACTTACACTTTTGACATTTTTTGGGGACCAGTGACACCAATACAGTGAACAGTGCTAAAAAAATATCACTGTTACTGTACTAATGACACTGGTAGTGAAGAGGGTTAATATCAGGGTCAATCAAAGGGTTAACTGTGTTCCGATGGGGTGCTTGCTAACTGTGGGGGGGTTACTCTGACTGGAGGAAGATAGAGATCTGTGTTCCTGCTTAGCAGAAACACAAGATCTGCCTTTATTGGGAACGATCGTGGGTGGCTGGTGGCAGGTCCCGCTGATTGGCTCCCACTCTCTCCAATGAGCTTGCAATTGGGTCTCCGGTGGCGCTACCGCACCACCTAGAGGCTATTGCACAAAATAAAGTACAGGTACGTGATTTCGCACAATAGAGCCAACCTGCCACAGTAAATGTATGTTACGCGGTCGGCAAGTGGTTAAGCAAGTTTAAAAAGCATTAAAAAAAATATGTAAACAGCGAGATGCGCTAAACCAAAGCTTTGCACTGCCCTTTTAATGCCTGCTAAAATAGACAGCAGTTGCACACTAAAACAGAGCATTTTAGCATACAACTAATGTGAACAGGCCCTGAAAGAAAACTGATGTACTTATATTTAAAGTGTTACTAAACCCAGGACCCTGCATTCACTATATCTGGTCACGCACAGAACATGGAAATTATTTTAGCCAGGGTCCCCCCGCCAGCAGCAATAGATCCCCCTAACAACAATATGGACCACCTGCAACAAAACTTCCCCCCTAGCAACAATAGACTCCCGGCAGCAACAATAGATCTCCCCACAGTCAGCATTAATAGACACTCCAACAGCCAGCAACAATAGGCCCCTCCTTCAATGGTAGACCTCTCCTAGCATAAACTGCTAGAATAGATCCCCAGCAGGGAGCATCAATAGATTCTAAAGCACACCACAGCACCTCTTGCCATTACATACAGTCAGTCCTGGAGGTAACGGAAACTGTGTTCCCCTGAAAAAAAGCCTTGATTTTAGTAAATATAAACTACTAAATACCTTTTCTCATCAGCAGTATATAGCAGTCTTGTGAGTTTTATCAGTGTCTGGTTAAAGCTTGCTAGAGGAGTTCTTATACTCCTCTAACTGTCCTATGAGGCTGCAGGATTCCTGACTTCTGTCAGGACAGTACTGATTGGCCCTGTGCTGATCACATGTAGCCTCCCAAGAAAAAAAAAATCTCTAGCAATACACACCAAACTGAGCATGTGCAGCTTGCCCCTAAGGCTCTGTTTTATCAGCAGATGGATTGTGGACAGTGGAAGAAGGTGAGGATCAGAGAGGACAGGATCAAAGAGGCTTGAAACCCCCACTATTATATTTTCCAGGTTCTCTGCCTTAAGAAAATACTTTATATACCATTTGGGGTGGTTAACTAATCTTTAACATATGTACAAAAAAAAACACAAAAATGATTCTGGCAGTGAAAGGGTTAAGCCGTGTGTGTGTGGTGTTATGGATAGTATAATTTTGATGAACAGGGTCAGAGAAACTGTTTTTTTTGGCCTGTTTTAACTTTTACATTTAGCTTGGCTTAAATACAGCAATGGCATCCAAACATGATTTATTTTACAATAAAAGAAAAATAGGTGGTCACAGATGAGTTTCCTTTAAAAAGATAAAACTAAAGCCCCCAACTTAGTGCAAACTGGAAAGTGACAAAACAGTTAAATAATTTGTAATATTCTTATTTTTTCAAAGTACCACATGTATTGTCCTAAAAATTGTTATCAAAACAGAGTCCAAGAAAAAAACGTAAAAAAAAACCTTCAAAACGACTACTCCACATGCCTAAGAATCCCCTCCTATCCCTGAATCCTGAGGAAGTCTCCACAACCTCTGCTTCTCCTTTCAGGGATCCGAGGATCGGGGCATATTGGTCAGCAGAGGGGATCCTGTGACTTGCACAGTATATCCTTAAAGCGTAACTCCACTTTTGTTGAGAAAAAAAACATTCCCCTCTGGGTGATCTCTGTACATTGAAGGAATTTTAACAAACTTTGTTGCAGATTCCTACCTTTTGTTATTCTGAAGAAATTGTTTGTTTCTCTGTGCCTTGTGGGTCAAATGGGAGTGGTTTCATAAGTATCTATCCGTTGTGGCAGCTTCAGGGCTTTAATGAGGACATCTGCTCCCTTTAGAAGTGATCCTATTGGTAAATAATTTCACAAAAATGACATTTTTATGCAGGGGATGCCAGAAGACTTGTATCTTAACCTCTTGCCGACCACCGCAAGTACATATACTGCGGCGGTCAGCCCCGTGCAGGCAAAGTGACGTACCGGTACGTCACTAGCCTGGGAGCCAATAGTGAGCGGGCGCGCGCCCCCAGGAGGCGCGCTCCCGCCCCTGCTCGTTCACGGACACCTCCGCGTGAGTGACCGGCAGACCCAATGTCCGCCGGTCACTTGCGATCGTCAGTTACAGAGGGAGAAAGACAGGCAGCTAATGTAAACAAAGCCGCCTGTCATTCTTCCCTGTGTAACAGTAGAGATCATACGGTCCTGCTATGTTAACCCCTTCCCTGCCAGTGTCATTTTTACAGTAACAGTGCATATGTATAGCACTGATTACTGTAGTAATGTCACTGGTACCCCCAAAAGTGTCAAAAATGTCAGTCAAGGGTCCGATCTGTCCGCCGCAATGTCGCAGTCCCGCAAAAAAAAAAATCACAGATCGCCACCATTACTCGTTAAAAAAAAAAACAACAAAAATGACAAAAAATTTTCCCTTAGTTAGTAAACGCAATAACGTTTGTGCAAAATCTGCTTATTGCGATTTTTTTTACATATGAAGCAGAAAACAAATTGGCCAAAAATGTTAAAAAATTTGATTTTTACATTTTTTTTTGGGGAATTTCATATAAAAAAATTTGAAAAATATTGTTATTTTTGCAAAATTGTCACACTTTTTTGGTTTATAGCGCATGATCAAAAAATCGCAGAGGTGATCAAATACCACCAAAAGAAAGCTCTGCTTGTGGGAAAAAAGGACGGTTTAGGTACAGCGTCGCACTACCGTGCAATGGTCCGTTAAAGTCACGCAGTGCCGAATCGCAACATAGGGCCTGGTCAGGAAGGGGGTAAAATCTTCCGGGGCTTAAGTGGTTAAGCAGACTTCTGGGAAAATTGGTGAGCTAATCACACAAGCAGGAAATGGTGTTTCTGGGGGTGTGGTCAGTAGACATTCTGTATACAGAACAGCTCCAGGTAGCCATATTGCATTGCAAATTCAGAAAATTACAACAGCTGCAGATTGAAAAGGAAAGGTCATTTTTAATAACATTCAATTATAATATTATTTATGTCACAATTGTATACTCTTTATTATTTTTTCTTTATTTGCTGGTTTTTCCCCCCATGAATGTGGAGTTACCCTGTAAAGTGCAGCATTTTGGACTCTCTCTGGAATGGTGGAGAGAGATCAACCATTTTAGCCTTCTCTCAGTGATCTAATACTGTGGGCACCCAATAATGATTCCCCCTTAAATAACCTTAATCTTGGGTTTCTTGTGCGGGCATTTGAGCATAAAAGTGCCTATTTGCCACGAATTGCTTGCAGTAGAGGACCTTGATGTGATGTCCTACCTCACTTCATTTTTAAAACTTAATCTTTTAATGACTATATGAGTTGTAGGTTTTGCAAAAAGCACAATATTTGTGATCTTTTTTCTTCCTTTGTAAAAAAAAAATATGTGTTCCTATGCTGGGTACAAATTTCTTGTTCTGTAAACTAATTTATTACCAAACATTGCTGCTCCTTTAATTCATTAGCATTACGTAAGAATTGGATTCATGACAGGAAACCCAACTAGGCTGTAGCCACTTCTTTACAAAGTGTGTCCAAAGAAAAATAACATCTCCTTTCTACAAATTTAATTGTTTAATAAAAACATTTTTTCTTCCCAGGTATCCAAAAGTTGCTAGCAAAAAGGAATACACTCTCCAAAAATGTAAGCAAGAACACAAACGTGGTCAAAGAATAGTTCTTAGAGAAACAAAGTTGTATTCATCTTCGCTGTTCTGGTATCGTGAACCTTTTTGCTGCACAAAACAAACAAACATTTCCTTTTATAACAAGACAAAGAGCTTGAATACCAAACTGGGCAAATCATTTAAGAAAACAAACTTTCACATATAAGGGCTTTTGCCACACATGACTTATTCTGATGACAACAAGGAGCTTGGCCACGGAGTGCTGAAAGCTTATTAATATTGTACAAAAAGACTTTTGTTTAACGTTTAGCAGACAACATGGGAATTGTAATGAACGGGGAGCTTAGCGAAGTCTATATTTGCAGTGATTCTTTTGTAATATTTTGTTGGAGAAATTATAAAAGAATAATAATAGCAATTTAAAATTTTATTATGACAATCAAGTGGATTCTTAAACTATTAAACATAGTGTTTAAAGAGATGCTATCATCATCATAAAGTTTGCAGGTAAAAGCACATCATTTTATTCATTTTTATTTTGTTTCCATAACATTTTTTTTTTATTCACTTGCAATATTCCTCCAAACTTTTTAGGCATTTGACACTGAAGGAGTTGTCAATTTCATACTTGCATACTTGACAAAGGAGTGCGCATGTCCAGGATCGGACTTCCGCGCAGACTCCGAAATGCGTTGTGAGCCCTGACTGCCCACAGTTCCTGCCTGCACTCCTGTGACGTCAGCCGCCGCCGCAAGCCACAAGCCGCCGGCCGCAGCTCCAGCCTCCTCACCGCTACTCTAGGGGATCCGGAAGACAAGAGCAGGCCTCTCCAGCCCTCCGGAACCCAGGGACAGCCTGAATGCTCGGAAACTGACTACATCATCAGCCACTGCTGAAGCGCCACGTCTGACCCGCTATGACCCTAACTTGTATGTAAGTTACTACATCATTGTTGAAATAAATATCTTTTACCACACTCAAAAGGCGCTCTCCCCTCTCTTTCTACTTCCTGCACAGAGTTGACTTCACTCCTTACGGACAGCAGCCCTGAGTGCCCTTTTCATCTATCCATCCATCCCTGGATGCATCCCGGACCGGTTCATCCCACATTGGATTCCAGGTTGACTTTATTTCCCTTATTTAGGGACTTGCCCAAGGCCTGTAATTTTCTCCCCCTTGTGCATACCCACCCTAATCACCAGCTGACCTGTATCCAGGTCCCCCCAGGGTATACATCCTTACCTTGGTATTTAATCTTGCATTGCAGCTGACAACCTGTAGCACAGCCTATGAGCGCCATACTGCCTATCCTCTTTTTATCTTACTTGAATGGCAGCTCTGAGCCTGCTGGGGCATTTTGTTTCCTACAAAATGTATTATAAGTCCGTATGTGTACTAGGTTGTCCTTAGGGCAGGGTTCACATATTTGCAGCTGCGGTTTGCAGTCCGGTGTCCTGTGCTTTTCTATTTACCAGTTCTGGTGTGATTCAGGTACAAATCTTTCCCTGAAAGCACACCTGAACTGGACCCAAAAATGCACAGGACCCTTTTCAAAACTGCACCCCATCCGCTCTGGACATGTGTGAACCAGCTTAATTGAAAGCCGGTCACACTCACATGTTATGCAACTTGGATGCAGTACAAAATGCATCCAATTCGCATATATATGAACCCAGCGTTAGAGTCTATGTCTCTTCTCTTCCATGATAGTGTTAGTAGGTAGTAGTCACATATGGTAACAGATTATGTTAAAAGTTTGTTTTTTATCAACGAAAGCATGTTTTAAATGCAAAACTCTGATTGAAAGCATCATGTGTGGGATACTTTGTCTTGATGTGGCATACATTATCTCACAAAAATGAGTACACCCCTCACATTTTTGTAAATATTTTATTATATCTTTTCATGTGATAACACTGAAGAAATGACGCTTTGCTACAATGTAAAGTAGTGAGTGCACAGCTTGTATAGCGGTGTAAATTTGCTGTCCCCTCAAAATAACTCAACACACAGCCCTTAATGTCAAAACTGCTGGCAACAAAAGTGAGTACACCCCTAAGTGAAAATGTCAGAATTGGGCCCAATTAGCCATTTTCCCTCCTCTGTGTCATGTGACTCATTAGTGTTACAAGGTCTCAGGTGTGAATGGGGAGCATGTGTGTTTAATTTGGTGTTATCGCTCTTACTCTCTCATACTGGTCACTGGAAGTTCAACATGGCAGCTCATGGCAATGAACTCTCTGAGGATCTTAAAAAAAATAATTGTTGCTCTACATAAAGAAGACCTGGGCTATAAGAAGATTGCCAAGACCCTGAAACTGAGTTGCAGCATGGTGGCCAAGACTATACAGCGGTTTAACAGGACAGGTTCCAACAAGAACAGGCCTCGCCTTGGTCGACCAAAGAAGTTGAGTGCACATGCTCAGTGTCATATCCAGAGGTTGTCTTTGGGAAATAGACATATGAGTGCTGCCAACATTGCTGCACAGGTTGAAGGGGTGGGGGGTCAGCCTGTCAGTGCTCCAACCATACGTCGCACACTGCAACAAATTGGTCTGCATGGCTGTCATCCCAGAAAGGAAGTCTCTTCTAAAGATGATGCACAAGAAAGCCTGCAAACAGTTTGCTGAAGACAATCAGACTAAAGACATGGATTACAGGAACCATGTCGTGTGGTCTGATGACACCAAGATAAACCTATTTGGTTCAGATGGTGTCAAGCGTGTGTGGTAGCAACCAGGTGAGAAGTACAAAGACAAGTGTGTCTTGCCTTCAGTCAAGCATTGTGCTGGAAGTGTCATGGTCTGGGCCTGCATGAGTGTTGTCGGCACTGGGGAGCTACAGTTCATTGAGGGAACCATGAATACCAACAGGTACTGTGACATACTGAAGCAGATTATGATCTCCTCCCTTCGGAGACTGGGCCGCAGGGCAGTATTCCAACATGTTAGCGATCCCAAACACACATTCTAGACGACTACTGCCTTATCAAAGAAGCTGGGGGGTAAAGGTGATGAACTGGCCAAGCATGTCTCCAGACCTTAACCCTATTGAGCATCTGTGGGGCATCCTCAAATGGAAGATCCAATGCTGCATGTCCCCCACCGCCTCTGCAGTGCGAACTGAATGATCAAACACCACTGTTCGCTTAGTTCCCCCCTCCGCTATGAGCAGAGAACTGTGATTATCAGTCAATGGCTCTCTGCTCTGCCCCTCCAGCACTCACTGGAGTGCTGGGCTTGGGGGGAGGGGGGAGGAAGCAGCTAAGTCTCCCAGCAGTGCAGCTGAAAAGCTGAGCCAGATGCTGCTCCAGGGATCTGGGTAGATTTATTTATTTATTTCAGGTACTTATATAGCGCTGTCAATTTACGCAGCGCTTTACATATACATTGCACATTCACATCAGTCCCTGCCCTCAAGGAGCTTACAATCTAAGGTCCCTAACTCACATACATACACAGTAGGGTCAATTTTTTATACAGGATCCAATTAACCTACCAGCATGTCTTTGGAGTGATTGTGATCTTCCCCCAGCCTAGTCCAGCTGAGCGATGTCAGCTGACAGTGGGCTTTAGTCTGCTGCTGGCTGCAAACAGGTCACAGGAGTGAAAAACGAACTGTATCCTGTGACCCATAGGAGAAGTATGGCCAAAAAAGCTTGGACCACACTTCTCCTTTAACTCAAGGATGGACGTGTGCTTACTTAGCTTTTTGCCTGGAGCCCCACTTTCATTTTGTTTTACTTTGGCAACAAACAAAAAAATCTTGATCAGTATTTGTCAGCCAACAATAACAGTTACCTTAAAAATAAAATATTTTTGTTGAGGCTGGTACATTTTTAAGAAAAAAAAAATGTTGATGATGGATTCTTCGATGTGCAGGACAAACAGGAAACTACACTGAATCTTCTAACACTGTCCTTAAAACGTTCACATTTGCTGCCTAACTCTGATTCTTGGTCACCAACAGACTACACTGATAATTCCAAAGGCATCTTAGACCCTATATTTCAATGGATATGTCAGAAACCTATTGCGAAAAAGACAAGATTTGGTGAGAGCTTGCCGTGAACACTGTTACTTGGTAAATGACTATGACTTATGGTGCTAGTAAGAAGTGACAAGACAGGCTGTTTTAGTAAGCCAAGCAAGTTGGTAAGGATATAAAGGTGATGAGTGAGAACAAACAGAACTGTTATAGGATGATTGGTTGGCAAACATCAAGATAAGGCAATCTTTTTATTTGCTAACCACCAAAAGTTTATGAATACGTTCACAATGCATATATTGTCATATCCTAGTTCGATGTCTCTAGTTATTTCTCTTTTCCCACCATCACCCTTGTCATATAGGCACAGTGCACTAGGCATTATAGTTAAAGTATATTTAAAACCAAACATTATTTTGTCTTAGATACTGTAGAATGGTAAGAGCTATGAACCCCTAATGAGCTTTTATTGCTGTCTATGTCCCTGCTGGGAATATTCACCCTCTCTCTCTGTCCTTATGACTTTTGTCACTTTGACAGAAAGAGAGAAAATTAAAGGTTTTCAGTTGTCAACAGGACAGTAGGTGAGGGTAATGGGCCATACACACTATACAATTGTCTTTAGATTTTTTCCTTTAGATTTACCAAAACCATATAATATGAGGTAAAATCTAAACACTTTCAATTTGTATGCAATCAGGCAGGCCCTTGCTTCTAAAGGAAATCTGACCACAAAAGTTGTATAGTGTGTATCCAGCTTAAACCTTTCAATGGGTGTGCTTGTTTCCGTGACAGTGGTCTAAAGCTGGATACACACTATACAACTTTTGTTGTTAGATTTCCTGTATATTTACCTTCAACAATGTAGTGCAAGGGCCTGCCTGATTGCATACAAATTGAAAGTGTTTAGGTTTGACCTCATATTATATGATTTTGGTAAATCTGAAGGAAAAAATCAAAAGACAATTGTATAGTGTGTATGGGTCATTAGAGTGAATTTTCCTCACTTTAGAGAGATTTCCTTGTCTTGTCCTCTGTCTTGAGGACACTGAAGCAAAATCCCCCCAATGGAACACAAAAAAAGATACCTAGTTGTAGGTATACTCTACCCAGAACTTAGCAAAAACTGTTCTTAGTGTAATATATTATATGCCTTTCATTATTATCATTTGAAAATTGAAGAAATCTTTAAAAGCAAAACCATAAACCAAAACATCTATTACTTATTTATTTCTATGGAAGCAAAGAAAATGGTTTACAGCATACAAATGTTTCCTGCAAAACGTTAATGACAAGGTGAATTCATAGATTATGTAATTATTAGGACTCTAATTTTATTTAATTATTAACTCCTGCGTAATAATATGATTGGCAACATATTTTACCAACACTGGCTGAGCATTCATACTGCAAAGGGTTGGAAAGAAGTAAATTGTAACATCTCATCTGGCCCCTTGCCAAATATCTACAGGGCATTAGCAACAAACTGGTGAAGCTCATTAAACCGGGGAGAGAGAGAAAGGAACCTATAACCATTAAAAGTCCATTAAGCAGCATGTCATCTTGTGGAACTAAATAGCCCAGAGTAATCAAAAGCATATGAACCCCAGCTGGGTTACCTAGTGAATTGTTTCGATTTAGGGGAAAATCTGTCAGGAATGAAGGTTGTTGGGTTTGCGCAGCCTTTTTCTTTTTCAGTATATGGTTTCTTGTCCCATTATAATTAAAGTGATTGATGCTACATGTAGACAAAGGTGAGGAGTGACCAAAATAGCCAGCACATCTGCTCATTGCAAGCAGCAAATAAAATGCAACCGTAGCAGCTAGGAACGTAAGGTTATCCTGCCACAATCAATTAGGCATGGCAGACACAATACTTTCTCATCAACTTGTGCGGGGGATATCCATCATTTTTTTCTCTTTTGCTGCAAAGCAGATAACCTATTGTGCAAACTGTTTACAGCCTCATAGTAAGAAGCTCCCTTGCCTCTTAAATATTCATTTACAGTGGTTGTAAATTATGTATGGGGTGCATGAGCACATTGATTCCAAATTGTGGTGCAAATATTAAATGTACCTCATTAAATAACAATTATATTTCATGTGATGCTTTAAACAAAAATTGGAAAAGAAAAGAAAAAAAAGGAAAAAAAAAAGAAAAACTGAAAGGGCTGGTTTACAATACTGATACTGATAAAAAAAAAAAAAGAGCAAATCTCAATATATTCTATCAGCCGAAGATTTAGGCTTAAACATGAGTATGCTGAGCATATAGAACATTGCAATGTATACAGTTAGATATTACCACAAAATGAATCCCTTCCTGCCAACATGCTACAGCCATTTAACTGAATCTTAAGTGGGGGGGGGGGCAGAGTTTCCAATCATGTGACCACTGTGATTGGCTGTTGCTGCAGTCACTTGAATGAGAGCTCATCCCAACAGCTCACAATCAGAACTAGAGACTGTGAGCTGTTGGTAACTGTGCTAAGAGCATGCACTCAGCCCAGTCACCATTAACACATACAGTATGTGCATCATGTGGATGTTCAGGTCCACCCATCGTGCCGCCACACATATACATTACATGGTCTGCAAAAGGTAAATGATAATACTGTAGTAAAGTAGAAAACAAATTTTGAGTACCTTGCAGCTAATAGTGTAAACAAGGTTTTCTTTAGCAATATAGTGGGCAGCAGAGTGGCTAAGTGGTTAGAACTCCCGCCTATCAGCACTAGGGTCATTGATAAAATTCCCAACCATGACACTACTTGCCTGGAGTTTGCATGTTCTCCCTGGGCCTGTGTGGGTTTCCTCCCACACTCCAAAGACATGCTGGAAGGGTAATTGACCCCTGTCTAAATTGTCCCTAGTATACTGTACATATGTAGCTCCTTGAGGGTAAGGGACTGATGTGAATGTACAATATATATGTGTAAAGCGCTGCATAAACTGACAGCACTATATAATGTAAGTATCTGTAATCATAATATATATATAAATATATATATATATATATATATATATATATATATATATATATATATATATATATATATATATATATGTAGCAAGGTTTCCAGGCCTATAGCCTGATGTGGGTCTGTCATTAGTAGCGGTAATCTCTCCAGCCCATGTGAGCTGCGACCCTGGGTGTGACAACTGAAGCAGCGACAACTCCAGCATCTTTGTTTGTGGTTTTTATTGGAATAAAGGGCATGGGAGAAGGGAATGAGTAGGATACTCCTTGAGGCTTAAACTAAATACAATTGGGAATTTACTTCTGAAATGCCGTTGGCACTTCCTCTACGCCAGCCGGTGCCAGCCAACGCTCACTGACTCTGAGAACACTCTATAGAACAGAAGAAGTGCTGAATCCTCGACTTATAATGCAGAAGATCCAAGACTGAGAACTGTAGAACTCCTGACACTGTTGTACTATGAAAGTCACTGAATACTTTCCCCCGCCTTGAACAGCTTGAGGTAGTATATTGTAGAACTCTGTATAGCTGTCACTTTAACTGGCACGCTCTGTGCAATTCAGGGCCCAACTGCAGGTGCCCCCTTTGACCTTGAACTCTTCAGGGTCCACTGACTATGTACCCCCTCTGTAGTTTCAGGGTACTCAACCTAGGTACTCCCTTTACAGCTAGCTGACACTGGATCCCAGATCTCTTCCGGAGTGGTCCCCTCTAACTTCAGGCAGACTCCCAGGGGCAATCATACACACACACATTGTATTCTATTTAGATAAATATTTTGTTTTTTTACCAAAAACATGTAGCAGAATACATACTGGAATAAATTGATGAAGAAATTAGATTTTTTACATTTTTGTATTGGATGTTTTATAACAGAAAGTAAAAAATATTGTTTTTTTTGTTTCTAGTGCAAAAAATAAAAACCGAAGTGGTGATCAAATACCACCAAAAGAAAGCTCTATTTGTGGGGAAAAAAGGACATAAATTTTATTCAGGTACATCATCGCACGACCACCGATTCTCAGTAAAATAACGCAGTGCCTTATCACAAAAAAGTGGCGAAAGAAAGATTTCTGATTTGTTTAATTATTCTATCCGTAGCACTAATAGCTCAGCACAACATATTTTGGAAATGAGATACAAACCACAACTGGGCAAAAAATAATTTCTGCATTAATTAAACTCAATAAAGATCAACATACCACATTACTTCTTTAATACAAGTGAAAGTTTAAAGACTGGAATGGATGGTTGCCAGCTGCACAATGCAAGCCCACTCACCTGATGTCTAATGGACTAAACAGTAGCATTCTGTATTCTGATGCTCCCTGTCCCTTCCCTCAGCTCTGAGTCACGCTGCCGCCCGGAGACGATGGAGCCTGGAGGCATTGGAGGAAGGTGGGTGGAGCCAATTATAGGCACAGAGGAGGAATTTAAATCCTCCTCCACTTTGAATGCTGGGGCCTTATTTTCTCCTGGCTGTCACGTGACGACGGTGATGTCACTGGTTGCTAGACGCCAGGCAGCAAGTGATACTAGCAACCAGTGCAGGAGAGGCCCAGGCAGCAAAAGCAGAGGATCGGATCAGATTGGGCCTGCCTGCCGCCTGGCCTGGATTCATGACTTGGGCTATCAATTCTGATTCAGCACCACGAAACCTGTGGCTTTTTTGGGGCCCACCCAGTGCTATACCCCGGTTCAGCCCCCCTGACGTCACTGTCTTGGACCCTTTCATCTGATTTTGCTCTGGTGTTCCTTACTGTGTTTCTATGGTTTGAGCTACTGTTGAGAGCCCATCAAGGGAAGCTTTGCTGTGTGGGATCCACCTCACCAGAGCTATTGAGCTTTTTTAAATTTTCCTTCTTATGGCTACTTGTGCAAATCTAAAATGTCCCATTGCCTCTTTGAGTGGGTTGGTTTGGAGACCTAAAAACTGCTAACCATTGTTTAACTAATATGTTTAAAGGCTTACTCTTTTATCACATTGAAAATTCTCAAATCAGACACCAAAAAATTAGCCATGTGTATTTATTTTTTTAAATATTAATCAATGTTTTTTTCACATTTGGGTAGACCAGAGAATGGAATGCTTTGAGGGAGCACACACAGCAATAAATTGTTGACAAGATTTCAGACTTCCCCCATGCTGGAAAAATAGCATTTCTATTGCTGTCTGTGTCTTCATGCGAGATTTACCTTTACTTCCTGTAACAGTAACAAAATTGTTACCAGTATATGAAGGGAGGGGGATTCTCGCCAGCAGGGCAGGGCCACAGACAGTATTACAAACCTGATAGTGACTTTAACTTTTACATCCAATCCAAATCCAAAGGCAAAAAAAGTTCAGGTTAGGAGTTATGGTTTAAATTTTAACAAATAGTCAGTAAATTTATCGATTTTTTTGCCACAGTTTAGATAATACAGCTATTTGGGGGATCAGGAAGGACTTTTTTCTTCCACCTGAGCAAATTGGATTATGCTTTGCTGGTCTTTTTTTTTTTTGCCTTCCTCTGGATCAACTGTGGGTTTAGGATTGTGTATATAAGAGTGTATGATTTTTGTTCCCATTTTATTGGTTGAACTAGATGGACTTGTGTCTTTTTTCAACCAGACTAACTATGTCATTCATTATCAAGTTTTATAGCAGCTCCAACACGGGGTGGGCAGGAGGGGCAGCTTCCCTGGGCACTGTGGTATCATGTGAGATGGGGGGGTGGCACCACAAGGAGATTGAGGGGGGAGGCGATTTGTGTTGAGAAGGGGAGTTTAGTGGGGGCAGGGGGTAAGAATTGTTCTAGGAAGGCAAATTTGGGGAGGTGTGCTAGGAGTGGTGATTTGAGGGGATTTGTGTTAGAAAGGGAAGAGTGTTTGTACTAGGAGGGGGAATTTGGAGGGGTTTGTGCCATAAATTTAATTTTTCTTTCTTTTAGGTTGGTCGATTTGTGTTAGGAGGGAAAATTTGTGTGGAGGGGGGATTTGTGCTAGGATGGGGGATTGGGAAGGTGAATTTGTGCTGGGAGGGGGGATTTTGGAGTGGGGAGGAGAGGGTTTTGTGCTAGGAGGGGGAAGATATTTTTTACTGGGGAGGGGGTATTTGTGCTGGAGGCATATGGGGAGAGGGAGGATTTGAGCTGGGAACTTGGGGGGTAAGCATGCAGATTAGTGTTTGATTTATTTTGGGGGGGTTGCTGACACTTAATGCTCATACATCTGCGGGGGGGGGGCACAATTTGGCATTGGCATGTTCTTCCTGGGCTCTAGTTGACCTTGTCCCGGGACTGAGTTCCCACTGCCCTCTTTTTGCTATAATGTTGTATTGTTTATAAAATAATTCACACATTCAAGAAAAGCTGCATAAACTCTGTAACTATCCTATCAAAATAGGTGGACATTATAATGGAAATTGGGGTACAGGAGTAGAACGTTAATGAAAAATGCACCTTACAATCAAACTACCTCAATTATTTATTAAAATGCTTGGTAGGTCTGATCACGATAATAAAGGAAAACAAGAGAAAAGTAGATTTTTATTATCAGCTAATGACCAGTTTGTTAGCTAACAGGTTGTAAACACTCAAACAAGCTGGTCGTTAAATGCGGTTAGTTACTACATGCATTCTTTGAGATTTACTAGAACCTTAATGATTTCATCAGAAACGGAGAGCGGGGGCAAAAAATGTGATTTCAATGGCCTCTGATCCTGACCACATTGTCATATGGATTTCGAAAATAAAATGTTCCCCTGTCAAGAATTTTTTTTTTTCTAGCAATCACGTAAGAATGTAAGATGGGCTCTGATTCTAAAAGATAACTACTTGAAAAGTGCCACTTAATCTACATTACTTTGTGCTGAAATTATTCCAAGAGTCCTCCTTAACAATGTTTCTTTGAAGCAAATTGGAACACTCATTCAGAACAATCGTTTAATAAAATTTACATGACACTTCCACAGATCTTCATTACATAAAGTGATCTTTGAGATAGAGAACATGGAGTACTTAACCAGGCTGCACTTGAGTTAGGCACACTGTGTTGTTTGCCTTTGTAATAGAATTCCAGCTGTACAAGTGGTTCTTTCCTGCTGGAGGGAAAAGAGAAGAAATAATTGATGCAGTACTACTTTCTTACTTGATCATTTTACAGGCCGGCTGATATGTACAGTATGAGAAGGACACACTTCTTTGAAATTCAATTTGTTGTGGTCATGTAGAATAGAGATTTGTTTTTCTTTTTTGTTTTCTTGCTCGAAAAAATAACTAAAAAAAATTCTATAAAACATTAAGCACATTTAATAAAGTCAAACTCCTGACAACTTTTTTTTCTTTTAGTTTTGAATAGAGTGAATGAGTTGGAAACTTTATCAACTATCTATTGTTGACTGTATCACTTTTTAGGACAAGTTCACTTAGACAGAAGAGCAAGCTAAGCTGGCCATAGACGGACTGAAATCCATCCGGTTCAGCAGGAACTGGCCAAATTGAGATCCATCTATGGGCAGGAGGGTTGTAATGAAGGTAATCTGTCCGCACACAGGAAAAAATCTAACTCCTGTGTAGCTGAGCCATCACTGAAGATTTGCATACTGAGATGTGATTGGCCACTGGGATGTGTCCAGCATTATGAGGACGGAGAGGTTGACTGACGGGCACCGCTCCCGTAGATGTCCTATGACGAAACGTACGTAGGGCGGAACCCAACGTCACTTCCGGTCCGCAGCTCACCTCAGTTTGGAACGCGGAAGCTTCCTCGGGACACAGCCTGCACCCGTCTGATATGATCTGTTGCATCCTAAGCGTGAGTGACTACTAGCCCTTTGGAAATCCTGCTGTATATGCCACATTAAGAGATGGGATCCATCGGTCCGCAAGGACGGATTGGGGAAAAGGTTTGAGAAAATTTGATCATACCCTATTTGGCTCCCATATACACCACTTGTTGCTAAAGGGTAAGTGGGACCTCTGGTGGTCAGATTGGAGGTATATCACACAGCAGGTATGCACTAGTAACCTCACTGCCTTTATCAATTAAGCACTGCTTTTATCATATTTACCACTATATTAATTTATTGATCTCACCACCTATTTACTGGAAATATTTTATTACACTATTTATTACTTGTAACTACCATACCTTATACACACTTTTTACTCAATATTTGGCTTAAGTCATCCACATTTAGCCAGTGACTGGGAATCTTTCACAGGCATAAGATTTATGTTTGCACTATATATCACGCACTAAAGCACTTTTTTTCCTCTATCTCACCCGCATTTTGCACATGCGCTAGGTAGCGCCGTTTCCAACCCCACATTATAATCTGTCAATTGACTTCAGTAAAACCAGCCTGTCAAGTTTTTTTTCATATGATCACTGCCGATGTTTTTAGCCTCCAGTAGTGATCATTGTATTCTGACGGCAGGGAAACCTCCTGCTGTCAGAATATTATAGCGCAGTGGGAAGGATTCCTCCACCTACACTGTCAAATTATATAATCTATGGGCACTTCCCACTTCCTATCTATATGACAGCTGTCAGACTGTACAGGAAGTCAGGACGAAAAAATTCCCCCTGTGGGGTGCAGACAGCAAGCAAAAAAAAAAATCACTATTAGAGCGGGGGAGGTTTAAAACCTCTGTTAGGATTATACTGTAGTCTATGTACCCGGTTCTGGGACAAGGAGTGGGCAGGAGGAGAAGCTGCCCTGGGCACTGTGGTATCATGTGATTTGTGGGGGCACCACAAGGAGATTGTAGGGGAGGGGATTTCTGTTGGAAGGGGAATTTGGGGGGTGGCAAGGGGTAAGTAGTG
Organism: Pelophylax lessonae; assembly: GCF_965119305.1. Classification (NCBI taxonomy): domain Eukaryota; kingdom Metazoa; phylum Chordata; class Amphibia; order Anura; family Ranidae; genus Pelophylax; species Pelophylax lessonae. Next base: position 585,863,741 of record NC_138770.1, read on the forward strand.
TTCTAGAAGGGAGAATTGGGGGGGACGTGCTAGGAGTGGTGATTTAGGGGGTTTGTGTTAGAGAGGGAGATGGGGGAAGAAGATTTGTGCTAGGTGAGGGAATTTGTGCTGGGAAGGGGGATTTAAAGTGAGAGGAGACGTTTTAGCGGTAGAGGATTTGTACTAGAAGGGGTAAATTTGGGGCATAGGGTGGCAAAGACTTGTGCTGAGAGGGTATTTCAGAAGGGGGGCAGATTTGTACTGGGAGGAGGAAGAATTTATGCTTAGGGTGTAAGCATGCAGAATAAGGCCTGAGCATTTTTGTGGGGGGGATTTTTGTTGAAATCTTGGGGGTACAGTTTAGCATGTTCACCCTGGGCTCACATTTCCTCTGCTGTTGAAGGTTGTCAGGCAGAACAGGGAGTGAGGGGAGATATCAGCATTAAAAACCTCAAAGAGAATAAAAAATTGAGAGTCTCAATCCACTGATGTGTGTTAATAAAACTTTTAGCTTGGCCTCTCCCTCCTCATTGGCTGAGAAAGCAGTGTGGGGAAATTGGCTTTCGCTACTGTCAATCAAAGTCAGTCATCCAATCAGGAGAGAGAGGACGAGTCCGGGTCTTGGCTCCGTGTCTGAATGGACACAAGGAGCTGTGGGGGCACCCAAGCCAAGTCACAGCTCCTTGTGTCCATTCAGACACGGAGCCAAGACCCGGACTCGCCTTCTCTCTCCTGATTGGCTGACTGACTTTGATTGACAGCAGTGAAAGCCAATTTCCCCACGCTGCTTTCTCAGCCAATGAGGAGGGAGAGGCCAGGGCAGCTGAGACACTCCTGCAACATTGCTGGATAGAGACGGGCTCAGGTAAGTATTAGGGGGGCTGAGGGGGGCTGCTGCACACAGAAGGTTTTTATAACTTAATGCATAGAATGCATTAAGATAAAACATCATTCTGACTTTACAATCCCTTTAAAGGTTATAAGAAGCTAGCCTTGATCACATATAGTGCAGTGATCTGCATTTTACCGCAGTGGATGAATGCAGGTCACTGCAAGAACTCACAAAAAACAATTGTTTTCTATATGTTCTGTTCACCCTGCAATGCACGCTGGAGGTGCAATGAACCGAGATTAAAAAAAATGCAGCATTGTATCATCACACACAAGAAGGGATGTCACTGTGCAGCAGCGCAGCGTGCCATGTTGTGCAGTGACCTGAATGTAGTGTCACTTTGTTCACTTCAAATAAAGTTGAAACAAAGAAAAAAAAAAGGACACACTGTTTGACACACTGAAACATGCATCACACTGCTTCCTCTCGCCATCTCTGCAACCGGAACGGAGAGCTGCCCGCACACTACACTGCTGTGGTTTTGTTGGCAGGCAGTGCGTATAGGCTGTTACATATCAAATAAATATTGTCAATAATAAACTTGTTAGTTGTATCAAACAATAAAAGTATTGTGGACACACATCACTGGATTGACCAGCTCATTTTTTATTTCTCTTCCTCACATTAACAAGAACCTACATAAGTCTCTGATAGAAAAGAAATATACTAATGTAGTGCAAGAATACATTCAACCAGGACTACAATTACACATAAAGGCTCAGTGCTCCATAACCAAACCACTAGCCCAGAGATTGGGCAATGCCCAGTGGAGGACAAATGTTTTGTTTAAGCCAGGTGTATTCACTGCATTTCTGCGATTTCAGTACTAGTGCATAACATAAATACATTTATTGTTTCACTTACTCTTCAATAAATGCTGTACATACAATCTTTATGCTTTTGGTCTTTTGAAAGAGCACGTCAATATGAGTCACCCTTGTAAAAAGGGATAACTTTTCAGTCTATGATGATTTAATGATTTACTTACTCCCTCACTCCTATTTTTCCACAAATATAATGTAGTATTTATAAATATGCTAAAAGCATTTAAAAGACACTCCTCATGCTTGTACGTATATACAGTATTTCACAAAAGTGAGTACACCCCTCACATTTTTGTAAACACTTTATTATATCTTTTCATGTGACAACACCAAAGAAATGACACTTTGCTACATGGTAAAGTAGTGAGTGTACAGCTTGTATAACAGTGTAAATTTGCTGTCGCCTTAACCACTTGCCGACTATTTACGTCGGCAGTCAGCCCCTCACAGGCAAAGCGACGTAGGGCTACATCGCTAGCCTGTAAGGGTTTTGGGAGCGAGCGCGCGCCGCCGGATGCGCACTCCCGCTAGGTCATGGACCCCCCCGCGCGTGTTCCCGGCGGACCTGATGTCCGCCGGGCACTCGCGATCGTCCGTGACTGTGTGTTGAGTTATTTTGAAGGGACAGCAAATTTACACTGTTATACAAGCTGTACACTCACTACTTTACATTGTAGCAAAGTGTCATTTCTTCAGTGTTGTCACATGAAAAGATATAATAAAATATTTACAAAAATGTGAGGGGTGTACTCACTTTTGTGAGAGGCTGTATGTCAGAAAGAACAATAAAGTACTTCAAAAGCATGCAAATGAATGCCGAAATCACATATTGATACAATATTCCACAATAGAGAGTACCATTAAGTCTCATAAAATGCCTATATAATCAAATAAAGAAAAAAAACTAAAAAGATGATATAAAAAATTAGATAAATGATAAATAGAAAGATAGATAGATAGATAGATAGATAGATAGATAGATAGATAGATAGATAGATAGATAGATAGATAGATAGATAGATAGATAGATAGATAGATAGATAGAATAAATTGATTGCAAATAACCCTCTAAAATATCTTACATTGTACAGCTTACATCTTTGTAATATTATTCTTTTGAAGTCTAAAAATAAAAACTTTGTGAAATTTTATAGGCATAACTTTTTACTGATGATTATTTTAGCTTGCAAAAACTCTCATAACCTTTGCATGTGATAGAGATAAAAGTTCTGTGTTAAACTTAACGGCCTCTGAATCAAATAAACTGAGTGCTAGGAAATACTAGAAGTAACCAACTCTTTTATATTCCCAGTTTATTTTACAACTGTTATCTTTATACAAGTAAGGTAAGAGGACATTCCTTTTATGCTAAGGTCTATTTTTACTGCTTCTAAACAAGCAGACATATCAAAGACTCAGTGACGGCAGTTCTTGAACACAGAGACTGTTGGATAAATCACTCATAGGCAGCTGATAATTAGAAATGATCATACATATCTTGGAGGTGAATCCTAGCTACATACTATCACCTAAAGTGTACAGTATGTCCAGCCATATTTTTTCAAAGATTTAGGTTTCTTCTTACGTTTTTTACTGATAACGGGGCCTCCTTTATTATTATTATTATTATTATTATACAGGATTTATGTAACGCCAACAGTTTGCTCAGCGCTTTACAATATGAGGGAAAACAATACAGTTACAATACAATTCAATACAGGAGGAATTGGATGGCCCTGCTCCTTCGAGTTTACAATCTAGAAGGGAGGGTCAAGTGAAACAAAAGGCAATAACTGTGGGGGATGAGCTTTAGAGAGATTGACCCTCACTTCCTGTTCTGATGGTAACATTTTGCCAGAAAAAAGTGGGGAAAGCTGTACCCCATCATCACAGACAGAAATATATATACAGTCAGATCCATAAATATTGGGACATCGACACAATTCTTTTTGGCTCTATACACCACCACAATGGATTTTAAATGAAACAAACAAGATGTGCTTTAACTGCAGGCTTTCAGCTTTAATTTGAGGGTATTTACATCCAAATCAGGTGAAAGTTGTAGAAATTACAACAGTTTGTATATGTGCCTACCACTTTTTAAGGGACCAAACGTAATGGGACTGATTAACAATCATAAACCAAACTTTCACTTTTTAATACTTGGTTGCAAATCCTTTGCAGTCAATTACAACCTGAAGTCTGGAATGCGTGGACATCACCAGAAGCTGGGTTTCATCCCTGGTGATGCTCTGCCAGGCCTCTACTGCAACTGTCTTCAGTTCCTGCTTGTTCTTGGGGCATTTTCCTCATTTTGTCTTCAGCAAGTGAAATGCATGCTCAATCGGATTCAGGACAGGTGATTGACTTTGCCTTTGCATAACATTGCACTTCTTTCCCTTAAAAAACTCTTTGGTTGCTTTCGCAGTATGCTTCGGGTCATTGTCCATCTGCACTGTGAAGCGCCGTCCAATGAGTTCTGAAGCATTTGGCTGAATATGAGCAGATAATATTGCCCGAAACACTTCAGAATTTATCCTGCTGCTTTTGTCAGCAGTCACATCATCAATAAATACAAGAGAACCAGTTCCATTGGCAGCCATACATGCCCACGCCATGGCACTACCACCACCATGCTTCACTGATGAGGTGGTATGCTTTGGATTCATGAGCAGTTCCTTTCCTTCTCCATACTCTTCTCTTCCCATCACTATGGTACAAGTTGATCTTGGTCTCATCTGCCCATAGGATGTTGTTCCAGAACTGTGAAGGCTTTTTTAGATGTTGTTTGGCAAACTCTAATCTGGCCTTCCTGTTTTTGAGGCTCACCAATGGTTTACATCTTGTGGTGAACCCTCTGCATTCACTGAATTCTTCTCTTGATTGTTGACTTTGACACACATACACCTACCTCCTGGAGAGTGTTCTTGATTTGGCCAACTGTTGTGAAGGCTGTTTTCTTCACCAGGGAAAGAATTCTTCGGTCATCCACCACAGTTGTTTTCCGTGGTCTTTTGGTGTTGCTGAGCTCACCGGTGCGTTCTTTCTTTTAAGGATGTTCCAAACAATTGATTTGGCCACACCTAATGTTTTTGCTATCTCTCTGATGGGTTTGTTTTGTTTTTTTCAGCCTAATGATGGCTTGCTTCACTGATAGTGACAGCTCTTTGGATCTCATATTGAGAGTTGACAGCCACAGATTCCAAATGCAAATAGCACACTTGAAATGAACTCTGGACCTTTTATCTGCTCCTTGTAAATGGGATAATGAGGGAATAACACATACCTGGCCATGGAATAGCTGAGCAGCCAATAGTCCCATTACTTTTGGTCCCTTGAAAAGTGGGAGGCACATATACAAACTGTTGTAATTCCTACACCTTTCTCTTGATTTGGATGTAAATACCCTCAAATTAAAGCTGAAGGTCTGCAGTTAAAGGACATCTTGTTTGTTTCATTTAAAATCTATTGTGGTGGTGTATAGAGCCAAAAAGATTCAAATTGTGTCAATGTCCCAATATTTATGGACCTGACTGTATACTAGAAACCCTACCAGATTTGTATTTCTGTGTCCCTCTTTTTCATTTTTTCCTCAGTATCATTGTGGCATGCCTCATCATGTTGGCGGGTCATCCAGGCATCGTTTATTAGGATTAACATTGGATCTACATGGCTGGATGACATGAATGAAATTGGTTTTACATTTGGAACAATATTTATTTATTTTAATGAAGTACATTTTCTAAGGTGTGGATGTATTTATTACTGTTTTTGGCCAGCGTAACATACGGGACTATACTTACCTACAAACCTTTATACTCTATGATGGACATACTCTCTCATTGAACGCTGATGGAACCAGATTGGATGTCTACAATTGACTTCTTAGTCATAAGCATCCCCATACAGCGCTATTGAGAGATATGGTCATATTCTTCCAAGTCTATATCCTGGTGATTTATTATATCTTTTAAATATACTATATTCACTATTTCCTTGGGTAATTCATCTATACCCTGATATATATATATATCTATCCGTTATACTTTATCCCAGCTTCATTGGGTTTTTAATGAAACATCCTTGTTATTTCCGTTTTTTTCCAAAACTTGCCCCTCTCCTTTTCCTTCCCCCCCCCCCACTCTAATGCTATGTGGAAGGATAGATCTTCAGTCAGCTGATTGAGATCTATATATTCAGTAAGAACCAACGCTAATAAAAGTATATAGAACATATTGTTATTTCTACCTTGCTGGAACCTGAGGAAGCATCTCATGCGAAACGCGTAGTTCAAGCTCTTCATTCTATCTATGTAGCCCGGACACTTTGGGGCTTTTTGTAATGTAATGATATGTATTTATGATTGCTGTACCACATTTTATTCTTACATTTCCTATTGTTGTCAACATAAACCCAATAAAATTATATTTGTTACCTTTTACATGGTTTGGAAGTGTGAAAATAATTTCCTTTGTTAGTATATGTGGCACATTTAAACCCCCAGGCCTGATGCTTGGACTGCACCCTCTCTGTGTGTAGACCAGCACATGCACCCTCTCTGTGTGTAGACCAGCTCACTCCCTACATACAATTATTACTGTTTTACTACTTGGTTATTTTCAATATCCAAACTGGACAATTATGTAAGGGCACTGGTATAGATTTTGGGGGGTGGGAACATGCTTTTTTCCCCCTAAAATAACAATACACTTAATTAAAAATGGGTAAAGTTCCTTTCAGAAAAAACAACCTGTGATCCATTTCAAAATGCATTTTAGGCCCTTTTCTTTTTTAAAATAGTGGTCTGGCATGGATATGCCGATGCAGACCGCCTGGCACCCCAATCTCAACTTTGTACAACTTGTCAACTGGCTCAACAGTTTAATAGTATTTTTTGTTTTCCTTTTTTTTCAATGCCACACTGTATTTTTTCATTTAATAAAATGATCCAAAATAGGAATGCAATAAGAATTAGAATGTATTAGCTAAGAGACAGTAGGCACAATATTGTACTGTAGTTGGACAGTATGTAAGCAGATTGATTAGTTCACAATATAACAGGCAGAAACAAGGTTTTATTTTTAAATAGAATTTGGATTATATTATTTGAGATACAATAGCCATAAATATTTTACAGTGGATATACAATGCAGCTCTGGGTTGCCTAGTGTGATGAATTCCCATCTGCTGTTTATTTATTTTTTGGTTTTTACTTATTTTTGTTGTTTTTACTTATGTTTATTTCATTTTTTTATAATTTGTATTTTCAGAAGTATTTATACTATTTCACTATTTATTTGTATGTTTTTGAGGTGGTGGCAGGGCTTCACATAGTGGAGGCTAGGAACATCTGCAATTCCTTTGCTTTTTTAGTATCATCTTTCTCCTACCAGGCACTCAGCAAACAGTTTTGTTTTCTATATTTATTTATTATAGTCAGAGTTCTGGAGACTACATAGCTAGTAAAAAGCTAGAGGAAAAAGCTACAGTCATAGACTGTCCATCTTTCCAAAGGTAAAGGGCAGGCAGAAGCAAAAGAAGATTGGAATATCTACATCCAGAGAAAAAGGGAATCCAACTGTAAAAAGAAAACGTCTGATCCTATGAACAAAGACTACTCACCAATCCCCAAATTGGGTTACAGTTAAAAAAAAAAAAAAAACAGACAAGTCAAAATAGAAAGATACAGGTGTTGCCACATAGAGATGGCAAGTGATGAGATTTACTAATGTGAACTCTTCCTCCTCCTTTTTCTTCCCCTCCTATTTTTTCTACTCCCCCTTCCTCTCCTCCTTTACCTCTACCTTCTTCTTCCCCTCCTGCACCTCCTCCTCCCCCTCCCCCTCTACTCCTTTTCCCCTTTCTTTTTTTTTTACCTCTGTCCCCTCCAATGTTATAATGGCACAAAAAGAGGCTTTGGGAGCTTTTTGCACCCCACCAATGGCTCATTGCAGAAGAAATAATGAAGTGACTTTCTATTCTTACTCATGCTAGGAGCCATTTGCCTTCAAGTGCTGGTTATTGTCCCCTTACCTCCTCCTCCTCCTTTTCTAAATCCACCACTGCCCCACAAACTGGACTACTGGGTGTCAAGGATGTACCACTGGCTGGAAATGATCCAATGTGCGCTTACCGCACTAGTCTGCCCTGCTAAAGGTGTAATGCCAGAGATAACCTTCAGCACAGATCAGACCTGGATCACGATGGACTGCCAAACACCCACTGCAGATGTTACTGTTAAACTCAATACATTTATTTAATGTTTAACTTAGGAATGACCAAACACTTTTGCGGTATATGAACTCAGCAGCACAATTTAAATAACTCAAGAATAGTTTGCTAAAATAGATGTAAATCTAGCCACTAAAACTTCATATACGTTTTAACATGATAATATCACTTGTAAAGCCTATATTTATTATAATAGCTAGCTTCAATGAAAATAACAGCTAGTTTTACTGATCTTTGTTTGGGCACTCTGTGTTATGGCATAACAATAACCGCCCTTGTCTCCTTCCATCTCCTACCTGTAAATCACTGTCACATGCTCTTCCAAATGACACTAAACACTGTTGTATTGATGCACTTTGCCAAGATACAGTATATCACAACGGTGTCACCATTTGAAGACGACCTTAAAAAAAAAAAAAAACAATCCGCCTTCTCCAAATCATATTGCCTACAAATATGATTTAAGAATAAAGCCATTTTCTAAAAAAAAAACACACACCACTGCCTCCTGGGAATCCCTGTGGGATTTCAAGCTTTCAGCTATCCCAAAAGTGATCACTGAGGCATGGAAGCTGGGACCAAGGTAAGTTTTTTTTTTTACTTCAGGGGTGGAGGGGGGCTTTTAGTAGAGGGGGCTTTACATTTTTATGAAATGTCTGCTTTACAGAACAAGCCTGTGAAAAAAACAAACAATTGCAGCCAGCAACAATAAGGAATTATGCCCTGTGAAAAATCACATGCAACCTGTTAACGCTGTAGTGCATGTGGTCATGGACAGGCTATAAAGAGACTGCAGGACATCAGCAGCATTAGGATGTAACAAAACATTAAAAAAGGAAAAAAAAAAAACTCCTACTTTTCCCCACTCCTAATTTCTTCAAGACATTCAGCATTTTGCAAACAACAGGGCATGCAGTGAAGGTTTTACTTTCTGAGACCTGCCAACAGGGCCGCTGATAGGGGGGGGGACCACCAGCCCTCTTGTAGGGGGCCCGAGCACACAGGGAGGCCCACACAGAGAGGAGGATTAGTGATGGACAACAAATACAGAAATCTTCCTCCAGCACCTGAATCTGATCTGTCCCTCTCCCTGCTATCAGCTTTTATCTGTTGAGAAAGAGACAGTTGTCCCTCACTAATCTCCCTCCCTTGTGTGGGCCCCCCTCCCAGCACTTATCTCTGCTCAGGAGTTTATTCGTAAATTGTAACTTTGTTTCTCTCTCTCTGTCTCTCTGATCACTGAGCTCCAACTGCCTAGCCTGTATATTTTTCTCACCTCATATTCTTTTTTTATTTAACATAGTTTTTTTTTTTAGATTTAGCAGGAATTATGCGAGTTATATTATATTTGTGTCTGCTAATAGTGATTTTGTTGTAATTTTAGCTAAATATATCTTTAATATTTTCTTGGGGGGGGGGGGCCTGCCAGGTAGTCTGTACAGGGCCCTGCGATTTCTAACAGCAACCCTGCCTGCCAATGCCTATAAGCTCTATACTTATTTCTCCCTTTGCAGTTCTCTCAGCAGTGCTTCCTATGCTTTCCCTATCACAGCTAAATCACATTTTCAATATGGCTGCAGAGAATACACCCTTTTATAGTAAAGAGGCCTGCTTATTGACCCTTCTAAACCAGGTGACCTAAGTTCAAAGGCCAGACAGTACATTGCAGTTACTATGGAGAACCCATGGTAGCAGCAAACCCAAACCTCATTCCTATTCAACAAGGATACAGGTTTGATGTGGTCTATGCCAGGACATGTTTACCATTTTAATAGTGCAATTGTTTCTAACGCAGTCCAGTTGTAAGTGCAATTATTCAATTTTGAAAAAATAACAATATTTTTCACATTTTTTTATATGACATTCCCCAAAAAATGTAAAAATCAAAATTTTTTAACATTTTAGGCCAATTTGTTTTCTGCTACATATTTTTGGTGAAAAAAATCGCAATAAGCGTATTTTGATTGGTTTGGGCAAAAGTTATTGCGTTTACTAACTAAGGGAAAGATTTATGTAATTTTTATTGTTTTTTTTTTTAACTAGTAATGGCGGCAATCTGCGATTTTTTTTGCGGGACTGTGACATTGCGGCCGACAGATCAGACCCCTGACTGACAAATTTTGACACTTTTGGGGGTACCAGTGACATTACTACAGTAATCAGTGCTATACATATGCACTGTTACTGTAAAAATGACACTGGCAGGGAAGGGGTTAACTTTATTAGTGATCAAGGGGTTAAGTGTGTCCCTAGGGGCGTGATTCTAACTGTAAAGGGGTGTGGCTTGTGATGTAACCACAGAGACATACGATTCTACATAGCAGGATTGTATGATCTCTACACTTACACCAGGGAGAATGACAGGCGGCTTTGTTTACATCAGCCGCCTGCCTTTCTCCCTCTCCAGCGGGAGATCACGAGCGGCCGGTGGACATCGGAGCCGCCGGTCACACGCACGGGGATGGCCATGAACGTCACTTTGCCCAGGAGGGGCTGACTGCCGCAGTAAATATACAGTGGGCGGTCGGCAAGTGGTTAAAGGTTTTACAGCATTTTCTGTGGTTCCTTGTCTCCTTTGTTGACCTTATTTGGCTGCATTTCTCCCCTTGACTTAGGACATTGGCTGCAAGGATTAGCACTGGCAAATAATTTAAAGCAAACCTGAGCTTCTGTAAGGCAAAGCAAAAGATTTTCTTTAATCCCCCATCCCCAAAATGATTTACCTACTTTTTTCTTCATTCCCCTGCATTCCATTTAATGCCAGGAGCCAAAGGAAATGCTCATTGGAAACATCAGGCTCCCTCTATGTGACAGCACTGGGCCAGTCAATAATTCATAGAAAAAGTCCCAGGACCTGTGATTGTTACAACTTACACATGACTCCTGGTGACTGAATGAAGCATGAAGGTAGCAAAAACATGCCTTTGTAAAGATCTGCATTAAAGTAAACCTGCTGCTTTGACCTGCATGGACAAAAATTCAACTTTGAAGTGAGCCTGTCACTATATTGTTCAAGTTAAATTAAAGCCAAACCTTTTATAGTTACTTTTCTAGCGGCCCTTGTCCAAAACCTCTTCAACATAGTGGATAAATGGCTACTTCGGGTATCCAACTCTTCCGGTTGTTCACTGCATGCTGTGGTTCTTCCTGATAACTCTTAAGCCCTATAGTGATAGGGAGGTTGGTGGGGGAAACCCCTGAGCACTGTAGAGGAGCAAGGAGAGCAACACTCTTGGAAATTATGGTCCCTCAGTGGACTACAGCTGAGGATTTCTCTTGAAAGGAGAAAGTTCTGGTGGCACAGACAGCAGGAAAGAAAAATGTTCAGTCTCATATTTTGCAGGTATGTATTTTTATTATTTCATACTAATATTATATTTTACTAATGAAGAGCCTAAACATTATGACATTTCACCAAAAACCTGGTTCCCTTCCCTGGCTATTTTTGCTGCTGGTATCAGGGAGTTTTTTTTAATTACATACAATTTTATTTCATTTAACCTATTTTGGAACCTGCATTTTATTAGTATAAAAATGACATTCCTTGTGATACAAAGATATTGTAATAATGGGCTATATACTATCCAGCAGCTTCACTGTTGTGAGTAATATGGCCGCAGTCCAAAGTTAGGCTTGTTATATCTTGCAATATGACCACGATCTAAAATGAGGCTTGATTACCTAACAATATGGCTGTGATGCAAAATGAGGCTTGATTACCTAACAATATGGCTGTGATGCAAAATGAGGCTTGGTTACCTAACAATATGGCTGCAAATCAAAACAGGGCTTGGTCATCCCACTTACCTATATATAGCCATAGCGCAGCATGGCGCCCGTGCGTCAGAAGACATCATTTATGATGAAACATGTAGGGCGGTACTAGGTTCTAATGTCATGGCGCCCAAACTGCTCCCAGAAGTGCGGGGGAATTGTTTGCTGGCAAAGACACTGTACAGATTGGTATTTATGCATATGTAATATATAGTATTTATTCATATGTAAGTGCAATTTAACTATTTGATAAAATGGTTGAACAATTTAACACTATTGGAGCATCTTTTTTCTTCTATACCCTGGTCCATGGTATCTGGCGTGGCCAGTCTGGAGACAAGCAGTGGTGGTCAGTTTCCATAGGTGTGAATCTGTACCTGCAGTACCCCATAGATGGTTATGATCATTGCTCGGTTGACCTCTCTAGAGGTAGAGGGTCAATAGGATCTGGTAAGTGCCCCTATTATCTGGGTTGGAGGTTTTCAAAGGAAAACTGAATTTTTTTTCACTGTTGGTTTTGGATCTCTTTCAATCAATTTTAATGAAGATTTCTTCTTTAATTCTTCGCACATTCATGCGGACTTTAATTGAATAATATTTTAATGTCATGTTTCACTAAATGTTTTATTACCTTAAAGCGGAGTTCCGGCCATGAAAAAACATTTTCAATAAAAATACCCCCGGGACAGTCAGGGCTAGTACATTCCACAATGGATAGCCTCTGTACTGTCCCGGGTCGCACTTACCTGCAAGAAGAAATACTTACCTTTAAAATTTCTTCTCCAGCGTTGCCATCTCAGATGTGGGCAGCTGAAGCCAGCAGGATCCTCTTCTGTGTCCTCTTCCGTGTCCTCTTCTCCCAGAATGCGCCTGCACCGGCCCCGCTCGTCACTTCCGGTGCGGCGCCGCATTCCTCCACAGCTTCTGGGCATGCCCAGAAGCTGTTTAGCAGGGAACTCCGATTTTGTCGATTTTGTGGCCGGAACTCCGCTTTAACTTATTATTACATTGTATAAGTGCAGCTTTGTTTTTCTTGTAATATTGTATCCAATAAGCAATATATTTATAGCTAGATATGGTATGACTTTTTTCATGTATTCACATATTTGTGTGCTAAAGATGCTTTCAGCATATCCCTATCTGCACCTTTATATACACCGTTATATTAAACCTTTGCCTAAAGAATAAAGGGCTCTTTTCTTATTCATGTCTTTATTGATCACTCATAGTACAGAAAGCCTTATCCAAGAGATTGACTACTAGGTAAATCTGTGTTCACTCATGCACACATACATGCTCACAAGCAGGACACAGGGAGCAAACATTGTTCATCCTTGCTGTTTTGACTTTAGTAAATCAGAACCTATGACTCTTAATTATCAGTAGAAAGTTTATGGATTACCATTAAATTAATGGATTGTCATCATATAAATTGGTGTGTCCTAGTGTGTGTTGGTACCACATTTCTCTCTTATATAGCTAGATAATTGGCATTGACTGTACTACCCCACTACTTCACATTTGCCATCCCCAAAAGATATTGGAATTACTCTAAACACCACTCCACTAGTAAATCCTGTTCATCTCAGATGGATTTATGGATTAACAGTACTCTATTTAAAAACATTGGCAGCTGTTCCAACCTACCCCAGATGTCCTCCAGCTTCATGAAAGCAATGGCTTACATTTTAATCATGCTAATCAGCAAACATGTTAATACTCTGCAATAGGATTTTCCAAACTACAGTTTATGACCTTCATTAGAGGTGAAGTTCCAGGAATGGATTAAAAAAAAGAAACAAAACTTTGCTTTAAACTCTGTTAACTGGTAATCATTTTAAGCTTTGTCAAGAAGAATCACTCTACAGTTGTAGAAGTCTAAATATGTAAAGTAAATGTAATTGCTTACAATGAACTTCTCTTATTCCTCCCCCATAAGGTCTGTGAAGTATGCCATTGAAAGTGTTTTGCTTTATCTAATATAGTATGATAGTGAGTGATTTACAGAACAGAACAGTGGTACTGGCAGAACTACCAGATAAAAAGAAAAAAAAAGAAGTCTTCAAAAAGGAAATACTGCAACCATGACATCTAAGGACTGGTAAGCTGCAATATACACTGATCATAAAAAATTAAAGGAACACTTTTAATCTTGTGTGGTGAGAGTATGCAGCCAGTTCCTGGAGGATTAAGGAATTGATACCATTGAATAGCCCCCATGTTTGCCTGGCTGAAATCCAATAGAATACCTCTAGGACATTATGTTTCAGTCCATCCGACACCGCCAGGTTGCACCTCAGTCTGTTAAGGAGCTCAGTGATGCCCTGGTCCAGATCTGGGAGGAAATACCCCAGGGAACCATCTGTCGTCTCATTAGGAGCATGCCCCGACATTGTCAGGCATGCATACAAGCACGTGGGGGCCAAACAAACTACTGAGTACCATTTAGAGTTGCTGCAATGAAATTGCAGCAAAATGGACTAGTCTGACGCATAATTTTTAATTTAGATTTTTGGGGTATCTTTGAATCCCTCTGTAGGTTGATAACTTTCATTTCCATAAAACAATGTGGCATCCTTTTGTTCCTAACACATTACCCAGTCCATATCGGTATAGATATCCCGCATGATATTTTTCCCCATTGAGATCCGATGTGTTTTAAAGTGTTCCTTAATTTTTTTTTTTGAGCAGTGTATTACAATTTAGGGGGGCTTAGATACACTTTATAGTGTAACTCAAGAAAAGACTTTTGTTTCTACTTCTAAAAAGAACAGGCAAGGGTTAGAACCTCTGTCTAGTTTTATTATTGTTCTCACTGGGGAGACTTACTAGAGACCCAACAGAAAATAACCCTGAAGCTGGGCAAAATCCCACCTATGATAGTGGCCACTGGAACATTTGAAGATTCCCCCCCCCCCTCCCTACGAAGTATAGGACTCCTTTTTTCCTTTCTCCCCCCCCCCCCATTTATACTTACCTAGGTGGATACAGCATCGGACCGATGCTGCATCTGTCCCCCGTCGCCTCTACACTGAGAACCGAGTGATCGGTTCTGACAGCTTCCTGAGCAGAGAGCTGCTGACTGTCAGTCAACAGCTCTCTGCTCTGCCCCCCCCCCCCCTGCTCATTGAAGCACTGAGCTGTGGAGGGGCAGAGAGTGGCCGGCTCAGGCTCTCAGCGGTCGGTCCAGGTACCTGGTGGATCCCGACTCCGTGGCCGTGATGATGCGGTGCCTTGACCGACATCTGTGATGTCAGCAGAAAGCAGACTTTAGCCCACTCTCTGCTGAAAACGGGTCTCAGGAATACAGAATGAACTCCACAGGAGATGTACAGCCAAACAAGCTTTGGCTCTACATCTCCTTTAACTTCTAATAAAGTTTTAGCTGCCGTTCAGCTTACATTTTTTTAGTCCATCTAAATATGCTAGTCCAACACCCCCCCCCCCCCCCAGACTGACAATGCTGCTGTCCAAAGGCGTTTACATTTGTTACTTCTTCATCCAGAATGCAGACACCCTAAGACTGGAAGTGTGTTACTGGTAGGATCACCAGGGTTTAATACCGCTTTAAGGTGTTTTGAACATGTGCCACATCTAAATTTATACACTCTTATCAAAACCAATATTTTGTACCTTACACCTCAATTAATCTACATCAATGTGGAATATTAGCTAACATTAATTTGTTTTTCTTTTGTGCTGTACTTGTGTCTAAATGGTGAACAGATCAACCATGCAGCTAATGACCAACTCATGGCTTATGAATAGATTTGATTGGGAAGGTAAAAAAACGAAAACTCAACCATCTCCTGATCGATCCTTGTATATTCCTAACACAGACCTTTTGTATATGCCACGCACTCACATGTGTGTAGATAGGGCCGCTTTGACCAGCGGATAGAAATTTGCCAGTGGTTCCTGTCCTTGTTCTTGCTAATACATACCTCTTAACATTTTGAGATAGGAACGAGGGACCCCTATTAGCAAAAGTATGTAGGCATAGGACACACCTCCTGCCACACCCTAAAGGAGAATTATACAAAAAAATGATTAGTTAAACCCATAAGTGCTGCTTTTTTTTTTTTCTTTTTACCAGTACTGAACTATTCCTTAAAGTGTTTGTTACACCAGCACTCTTTATTCCTAAAATGTACCTGCTGTACCATGCACTTGTAGAAAGTATTCTGTTCTCTTTGCATTGCTTCCTTCATGTGAAATCCTTGGTGATCCTGCTAGTCCCCTTGGTTTTCTGGTAAAAACTGACAACACTAAAGCCTCGTACACATGCAATGATTGTTGGCCATGAATTTTCGGCCAACGTCCGATCGGCCGATTGTCGGCTTGTTAGTATGATGCTTCCGACAACCAACTGCGACTTTCGGCCGAACAAAATCTGGTGTGCATGCTATAAAATTTTTGTTGGCCGTCAACAGAACGGCCGATTGTTTGTCAGTCAGTACAGATTTCGGCAGACAAAAATCAGATGAGCAAGACTGGGCATGCTCAGAGAAGAAAAAACACACGGAAAGTAAACCAGCACATGACATCACTTCTGAAGTTGGTTGTTGTTGGCCGAAAAAAATTTTTGTGCAGTCTAGAGCACATTTCAACCAACACAACAACACTGGACAAAAGACGGCCGATCGGTCGGCCAACAATCTTTGCGTGTGTACGAGGCTTAAGCAGGAGAGCACACTATTGTCAGTTATCTCTAGCTATGCTGGAACTCAGTATGCTCTCCTCAAATGATCAGACTTGTCCTGATATGCCCTCCCTGCACAGCCAAAGCTCAGTGTGCTGCTGCTTCTTCCCCCCAGCTCTTATACAGCCGGGAACAGAAGGAATGTGATCACTTATAAAAAAAGGGGAAAAAAATATTCATATTTTCTTATATCTATACAAAAGTGTTTTGCCTTTTTTTTCTATTTAAAACTGAATGGGCTGTTTTACATGGTGATTGTTTATAATCACTTTATTACTGGCTTTTGAAAAATACTAATTGCAGCAATTTAGACAACGGTTTAGCGCTGGGAGAAACAAGAGACTGCAGATGACACAACAGTGTAAAAACTGGCCAGCAACAGGAAAATGTAGATGAGCAAGGTTAGGCCCATTTTACTGGAGAGAAAGAACACAGGCTGGGGCTTGGATACTGCAGAAAATACAGCAGTGTAAAATTAAAAAGCTGCAGGACAGATTTATTCAAGGATAATAGGGCTAACTCGTGTAGGTCTAACTTTGTGTTCATCCATGGCATGGATATGCAAACTGTGGCCCTCCAGCTGTTGCAGAACTACAAGTCCCATGAGGCATAACAAGACTCTTACAGCCACAAGCATGACACCCAGAGGCAGAGGGTGGAGGGCTACAGTTTGCATATCCCTGATCTATGGGGATAGGAGGTCAGGATGAATGTATAGTAAGTGATATAAAATAGGCTGATATGAGTGCACACTGTATGCAAAATGTGACCCTGCGCACCAGAAGTGAACTAAACTAAAGCTCCAAGCATGAAAGTGAAAATGTATAAACATAGGTGCACACTTTACTTGCAACCAGTTTTGTTGTGTAACAGTGATCTGTCTCGTGCTGGGCTAAATGGTCAGCACGTATACCCTTAACCCATTCATGCCTGGACAGAGAGTGGTTCCCTTAGGCACACTAAGGTACTCCTGTCCCAGGACTCCTAGGGGTATCCTGGGACTATGAAAACTTCTATTGCTCATCCCTTAGCATGATCTCCCCTCTTCACCTGGCCTGTTCTGCAGCTGCGCCTCCATGTACCCACTAGAGGTCTTACAGCAGAGTCCCACACTCACACAAGCCTATTACCAGGAGAGGATACCAATAGAGGTTAGGAAAAGGAAGAGTTCAGAAGCAGAAAGCCTTTACTGAAACAGTCAGGAAAAACCATGTATACACGCTTTCCAGTCTACCTGATCACAGATCACAGTCAAAAGACTTAGTTGCAAACAATACAGAAAGAGTGTCTGGTCGATAAAGGTCCATAAAGACACGGATGAGTGAGTTTGGGGTGGAGGAACTTGACTGGCCTGCAAAGAGTCCTGACCTCAACCCCATAGAACACCTTTGGGATGAATTAGAGTGTAGACTGTAAGCCAGGCCTTCTCATCCAACATCAGTGCCTGATCCTGACCTCAAAAAATACACTTGAGGAAGAATGGTCAAACATTCCAAAAGACACACTCCCAAACCTTGTGGATAGAAGAGTTAAAACTGTTATAGCTGCAAAGGGTTGGCCTACTCAATATTGTGCCCCACAAAGACTGGGATGCCATCAAAGTTAATGTGCTTGTAAAGGCAGGCGTCCCAATACTTTTGGTAATGCACATACACACAGTAACACCTACACTATATATTATACACACACTCACACTCTGTATATTATACACATACAGTATATCATTTTATTCAGAATCAGAATGATAAAGTGTACTTCATTACAACTGGTAAAAAGTATATTGAAAAAAAAAACTGCTTAATTCGATTTTGCTTTGTTTAACATGGATAATGCAATATCGTATTTTTAGTTCTTTTGCATGCAGACATCCAGGGAAAAATATTTAATTAAATTATCTGCATGCTCTGGCAATATAATATATGATTATTAGAGAGGCCAGCATCAGCAGTAAGCCAACATAAACAAACATATTATGTAATGTCTGAGCAGGCCTATTTTGGGTATATAAACATTGCTGACCAGAAGTATACAAGTCACATTTTCCTTTTAATGGCTGTCTGGTAATTAAAGTGGAAATCCAGACAAACAGCTAAATATGCAGCGGAAATAAGGTGTAATTCTGTTTAGCTAGTCTTGCGATTTATACTTATTTACCATGCTGCATAGCTCAGAACCTCACTTATTTTCTGGTTCGTTTTTACAACTTTCTAGGTCACCTGCCTGCTGATTAGAAAGTGGTGAAGAGGCTAATGTATTGTCCAGTGAACAGACTGGAGATGACATGAGAAGCTTCAAAGCTGGACCATGAAATTCTGTAAAGTGAGTACCCAAATCATAAGACTAGCTGAACAGAGTTACAACTCGTTTGGCAGGTAAAACAGTAAATATAAAAAAAAAATAAAAAAAATAAAAAAATATGTATATATATATATATATATATATATATATATATTTATTTATTTAAATATATATACTGTATATTTAAATGATTTATTTGGCTGTTATATATATATATATATATATATGTATATATATATTGTATATTTAAATATATATACTGTATATTTAAATGATTTATTTGGCTGTGTACCTGCTGTTCAATTTTAAAGCGGAACTTAACTGTATCTGATAATCTTATCTAATAATTTTTATCTGATATAATCTTATCTAATTATATATAATTATTTTTAATAATCAAATCAAGCTCACTAATCCATCCATGTCTCGCTGCTTCTTTCTTTTTTTTTTTTTTTGAGAAACCACTTTAAAATACACCCCTTTAGCATT
Organism: Pelophylax lessonae; assembly: GCF_965119305.1. Lineage (NCBI taxonomy): Eukaryota > Metazoa > Chordata > Amphibia > Anura > Ranidae > Pelophylax > Pelophylax lessonae. The sequence goes on from NC_138770.1 coordinate 585,882,930, forward strand.
TCATGCTGCGACCATCTTGAGTTAGGGCAAATGATTTATGTAGCATTTAAAGTAATTCTTGGAATCCATCTGCCCTTATGCCCCATACACACCTGCAGATTATCTGCAGACTTTTGTCTGCAGACTTACCTTTTCTATGTGGTGCAAGGGCCAGCCGGATTGCATACAAATTGAAAGTGTTTAGGTTTGACCTCATATTATATGGTTTTGGTAAGTCTGCAGACAAAAGTCTGCAGATAATCTGCACGTGTGTATGGGGCATTAAGGCCCGTACACACGTACCGATCGTCGGCATACAAACGTCGGTGGACGAAGGATCTGCCGATTGTACGCGTGTTAGTATGGTGCCTCCGACAGATGTCTGCGCACAATCCGCGGACAAAAGTCTTTCTTGCAAACATGAAAATATTTGTATGCCGACACCAGAACGGACGATTGTTCGCCTGTCAGTACGCAATTCTGCCGACACACAGCTACAAATCCCAACACGCATGATCAAACCAAATGAGTTCCCGGAAGAATTTTCTCTAGTAAACTCAACATTTTATTCAGAAAGAACTTTCGGCTCGCGGAAGTCCAAGAAATAGGTGAAATGCGGAGCACATGCTCATCTTGATAAATGTGAGAAGAAGGAAGATGCTGCTCATAATGCCATACTTTTCTAATAAAAAGGCATGTGTTCTGTTATGATGAAGATAATGTTTGTCTATTCTATCTGTTCTATCAAATTTTAGAATTAAATAATTTGAACTCTTCACCATTATTTTTGTATTTTCACACCAAAGATCTAACTATTGATATGACCCTTTATTCTTTTATGAATTAATGTCTAAAACATATTTTTCAGGTTATGCACAATATTAAACATGTTAACAAATTCAGATAGGCCATTTTTTATTTTCATTTTCTTTATTTTTTGGATCTCAGCAAAAAAAAAACAAAGCAAACATCAATACTTTCCGTATAATAAACTAAACATAAAAAAGTTCCATTTGGACAAAATTAAACTAGAAACTGGCAAACAGGGGTAAAATAAATAATAGGGGGTTACAAAAATTAAAGTTGCTGGTAACTGTAATCAGGTTGCCATGAGGGCAGGTTTGGATCCTGCTGGCCATATTGCCACTGGCCATGTGGCATTTGGCGAGGTGGTGGGTGTTGTGGAGGTGGAGGTGGAGGTGGAGGTGGAGGGCACGGGTGCTCCTGGCATGCATGGCTGTGCTCAGTAAGTATGCCGTTTTCAGCGTTTTGCAGCACATCCAGAATAATTTTTCTGGCATACTGACACTGCCTGGGGTCCACCTTATCCAGGATTTTGGCAGTCATATTCCCGAAGGACTCATTGGCCTCCGGTTTCCGACGTAGGGCTATGGTGGCCTCCTGGATAAACTCGTCGGTGATGTCATCCACGTGCTTCCTCTTTTGCCTCCGTTTGGCAGGAGGAGGTGGTGGTGGAAAGAGTTCCGCAGGCTCCTCAGGCTCCACAGGCTCCTGGCTGCAACCTGGCTCCTCCTCAGTGACACTTCCCTGTTGATGAAATGAACAATTGATTAGAATGTTATAGTGTATATAAAAATGCATGTTTGTTATATTATTGTGATCAAATAGCAGACTTTACATACAGTGGCGTATCTAGGGTCTCCAGTGCCCTTGTTGAGGAGCTGTATTTGGCAACAACCCCCCCCCCCCCCAAGATCAATGGAAAACTGTAACCCACCCCCCCAAAAAAAAATTAAAGGGCATTAAAAGTTTCTAATTTGCCCCTTGTTTGCCCAGTGTAGAGCTCTCTAGTGGGCAATCATTGTCTCAGGTGTGAAAAAGAAAGAGAGGGTTGAGAGATAGAGAGAGGGAGAGAAAGAGGGGGTGTGAGAGAGAGAGGAGGGGGTTGCAGAGAGAGAGGGGCCTGAACTTGCAGAGGACTTGATGTAGGGCATTGAGGGTGAAGCAGTGCAGGGAAACATGAATAAGGAAGCCACCTGCCTTGCTGACCCAGAGTGAGAGACCAGAGACATGGAAGCAAGGATGGATGGATCATTTGCAGGAGCTGTTAGTTTTGTATTAAAAAAGGTTGAGCCAGAGGAATGCTGAGGCTACAGCAGTGTTTCTTTGGACCAGAGGTGTGCTGGGGATGCAGCAGTGTTTCTTTGGACCAGAGGTGTGCTGGGGATGCAGCAGTGTTTGTAAGACCAGAGGTGTGCTGGGGATGCAGTGAGAGGCAGTCTCAGTCTCCTGGTCTTTTGGCTCAGCTGCTCTCAATGTTTTACACCTGCATGAAGCAGCTCTCAATGTTTTACACCTGCATGAAGCTGCTCTCAATGTTTTACACCTGCATGAATCCGCCTGCAAACTGGGGGTTCTGGGGTGTGCAGGCTGAGTGGATTGTTAAAATAAACAATAAAACAATGCCAATGTTTTTGTGACCCACCCCCCTTGGCCTGCGCCCCTGGCGGTTGCCTGTCATGCCAACCCCTTGCTATGCCCGTTTACCTAAAGGGTCAATTATGGTTTAGCTTATAATTTTGTTACATGATTACATTTTAGCAGACAATATATTGTGAAATGCCATACCTGAGTAAAACTCTCCTCCAGGAAATCCTCATCCTGGCTTGGATCTACAGACACTGAGCCCTCTGCCGATGTAGAAGGCAGTGTAGAAATTGACGGCCTGGATTCCATGGTGTCTGCCAGGAACCGCATGTTATCATAATACCACAGCCGTGGTACATATACATTCCGTGCCCCTGCTCCAGACTGGGTGGAATCTTCTATTTTTTTTAACTCCCGCCTGTAGGCAGTGCGAATGCTGTTTATTTTTTTGCGGATATAATCAAAATTTGCCCCAGGACAGACGGGCTTGTAGAAGGCCACCAAATGTTCCATGGCCTGTTTTCTGAGTTTTCTATTTTTATAATCTGCGGACTTGACTTGCCACAAACAGGGCAGTTGCCTGAACTCATCAATAAAACTTATTAAAAAGTTGTGGGTGGTGAAATTGTCCACCATATTGCAGGACAGTATATGCCTGCAAGACACAAAACAACACAAAACATATTAAAATAGCATGTATTTTGGCACATAATAAAGATATTCCTAATAAAAGCTGTATAGGGCCCAAAACACACACTTTCTATTAAAAGAGTCGTACCTTTGTTTGTGGGGAAAAGTCGTGATTCGCCGCTCGATCGTGCTCCAACTCTCGATATGTCCGCTAGCGAATCGTCGGCCGAACGATCTGGCGTCCTTTAAATACAGCGCAGGCGTCAACTCCTCCTCCAGTGGCGGGCTTGTGCAGGGGTGTGTACGTGCCGAAGATCAGGCCTACATGCGACACTCACACCTGAGGCAGTGGAATAATCATTGTTTAATTAGGAACCATGTCTCAACAATCTGGGAGCTCAATTAGTGGGGGCCGAAGTGATTGGGCCACCAGAAAATCAAGGGCTACACCCATGTCAAAGGCAGAAATGGTGGAGATGGTCTCCATTTTAGAAAAAACGGATTACGATGGAAAGTTGGCAAATTACGAGCGGCCCAATGCCAGGAAAGATGGCATCATGGACAAGGTGGTGGCCTGTTTGGTCAAAAAATTCGGTGTCGAGCGATCGAAAGATCAGATTAGGAAACGATGGTCTGACCTCAAACACCGTGAGCAGGATCAGCTTTCCCAAATCCATCGGATTTTGAAAAAAAGTAAGTTTTATTTTTTCTTTATTTTTTTAATCATGCAATATGTTTTTTATAATTTGGTGTATGTTGTATTAACATGTCTAGATTATAATGTCTATGTAAAAAGTTAGATTACTCATTTTAGTTGTCATGTCGTGATTTGATCGATCTATTGTTGATGTTTTAGTATATGACATTAAAAGTCAGGAAGCCATAGTGAAAAATATATGTATTGTGTTGCAACGAACGTTCTTTCCTGCACGAATCTTCTCAGCAAACATTTCTATTAATCACAGATTATTATTCAAACCTTTAAATAGGAGAAAAACGTAAACTCCGTGCCAAACAGTGGGAAAGGAGGAGGAGAGGTTTGGCAGCTCCATCTGCAGTGGAGGAAGAAGATGAGGACATGGGCACAGAAGGTGGCACAGATTCCACTAAAGGTAATTGGTTCCTATGCACTGTCAAACATTAATGTACCATATTTTTCGTAGATAACCATGTACATGTCTTCATATTTGTTACTAAAAGAGCTATCAAGCAGGGCACCATGTCCTAACAAATGTACCTCTGGTGACTTTTATGATATGGCCAATGTTTTGTATTATGTAGATGAAGACATTATTCCAGAAATAATACTGGTGGAGCCAACAAGTGACCAGACATCAGAGCAACATGAAGGTTGGTAGGCACAGATTTTTGTGTAGTGGTATCATAGAAATATGTGTATTTGCAATGATTGTTTAACCTTATATTCTTGTATTCCCTTACAAATTTACATTGCAGATGTTGCATCATGCCAGGATGTGGCATCCCCAGCCAGGTCAGAAGCCCGATCTCCTGGCAACTTGCCAAGCAGCATGGAAGCCAGTTCCGAAACTGTGGAGGAACCAGGACCAAGTGTCCAAGAGCCAATTGTGTGCCCACGTAGGTTTTTTCAGAATGATTTTTATCAGTGTTATTTTTAGCCTCCAATTTACAACACTAGTTCCCTATGGGAGCCTCTTTATTTGAATGGAAGTGGCACCGTAAGTCGGATCAGGATGCTCTGACTTGCGGGGCCACTTGCGTTGTGAAGATTTTTGAGGGGGAACTACACCCAAAAATTGAACAACCCACCGTGGGTGTCCCCCCAAGTTCACAACCAGGCCTTTTGTGTGTGGTATTGAGTTTGAGGGTATGCCCACAACAAAAAGACAGCGTGGGTTACCCCCAAAACCCCTACCAGACCCTTATACAAGCATGCAGCTTGTCAGGCCAGGAAAGAGAACGAGCAAGCGGAACAAACACCCCCTGGACCACAGCAGGACACATGCCCTCAACATGGGGGGGTTTTGTTGCTTTGGGCCAGGGGGCCTCTGCACCGCACACCCAAAAGCACCTTACTCCCATGTAGAGGAGGACAAGAGCCTCATCCCCACAACCCTGTCTGGTGGTTTTGGGGGGTCATGCGGCCAGGGGGTTCCTAGGACTTTGGAAGCAACCTTTAACAAAGGGTGGCCCCCAGATCCCAGACCCCAATCACTATGTGAATGGGTATGGGGTACATAGTACCCCTACACATTAACCACATAAATGGAAGTGTATGTGAATAACGACAGGAGACGTTTCTGAAATGTTCTTAAATATCTTCATCCGGTCTTCTCCACTCTGCTCTTTGGATCTTCTCCTCTCCACTCTTCTGCTGTCCAATCTTCTGCTCTTATGTTGTCTGCTCTTTTGCCCTAGGCTCTTCTTCTTCCTCCTGTCCTCCTCCAATGCTGTTGCCGTGCATTCTGCCCGTCTCTGGTCTCTGCATCTTAATATATATACATTACAACCATGCCCTCACAATGACGTCATCATGCGTTCACACCCCTAATGAATATATAGTAAGCTCAGGAGACCGGCAGAATCATCAGCAACAGCATCGGAGGAGGACAGGAGGAAGAAGAAGAGCCTAGGGCAAAAGAGCATAAGAACAGGGTAGGTATTAACTCGAGAGGAATTTAAGATTACCTGGACACCAAATGTTTCTCTATTATTATGACCTCATGTAGGTGATTCACATTGACTCATTTTTTTTTAATTTTTACAGACCATGTTTTACATAGTTGCACATTAGCCAAATTGACCCGTGAGGCTCTCCAATGCTGCGCAGACCTGGAACAAATAAAGGAGACTGCAACGGCATTACAAATCAAAATGCGCAATTTTGTGGACATGATTGGCAAATTTTAAGCCACAATTTTACTAGGTTTTTAATGTTTGTATTGGGATGTTCCTGATGTTACAATTTTTTTAGAATGTTTTAGGGCATTTTAATTACACTCAGATGTTAAAGAGTGTACCCAAGTTTGGGAAAAGCACTTTACAACACCCTAACCCTAACCCTAACCCTAACCCTAACCCTAACCCTGTGAATGTTTGATACTAAAACGTTTTTACATTCAACAATGTGTGTTCAATTCTTTATTAGACTTTAGTTGGGGGGTCGAGGTCTAAAGCTGTGTAAAGAAGCACTAAATGTATGATGGCTGTCCTATTCCCATATTTACATGTTAATGAAAGCATTTTGGACACTGCCATATGCGAGTTGCTGGAGGTGTCAATGAAATGTTAAAGATACCCCCAGTTTTAACGCATATCACAGTGCGATCTGACATTTCACACAGGATCGGATCACACAAGTTTGAACGATTGTGCGATCCTATCCTGATGCGGCTGAATAAATGCATCATGTGCGACTTTTGTGCGAGTGCAGTGCGAATTGAGCCATACAAACTGTATAGCTGATTTTCGCATGAACATCTGATCGCATGTAATAAAGGAGCAGTGCGCTACGATATTACATGCCATCAGATGTGCAGTGTGAATTGAGACATACACTTTGTATGGCTACATTCGCACTGAACACGCATACAAGTCGCACATGACCCTTTATTTCTGATGTATCTGGATTGGATCGCACAGTGCTTAACACTTGTGGAATACAATCCTGTGGAAAAAGTAAGTGGCGGGTCACCCTTATGCAATGCTGGAAGGCTGCAAAGTCGCAGACTTCCCGCATCGCATAAGTGTGACTCAACACTCAAGGTACTAGCAGTCCTAGGATTCAATATGGCATTGATATTGCCAGTAGCAATCAGTGTAGGGAGATCAGTGTAATCTATAGTGTATTGCTTGTTCGTTGCTCTAGTTCACTTTCCATTACCTATATATATAACACTTTGAGATGAACAATGATCAAGTTTCACATAACACTGACATATCCTAACATTGGTGGGCAGTGAGAAGGATGTCATAAATGAACACAACATAACAGGTGTAGGTACTTTGTTAATACCCTAATGTATTATATGAAATATATAGTATGGGCAACTTCTGGACAATGAACACCAATGTAAGGTGACATTAGATGAACCTTGGGTGTGACCTAGTTCTCAATGTGACAGGGTTTGTGTACATTTTGTGGGGTGCAGAAGGCCCTTGTATTTACACCACTGGCTAAAAAATAACACATGGCCATCATCACTTTGGATCAGCTGGTGAGAGACTACAGTCAAGAAACACACTGATGAATGTATTAACCCTTCCAAAGTCACACATATATAACACATGATTAACCCAAATAATTGTGTTTGGCATATGTGCCCAAATGATTATAATCCACAATACAGAATCATTGCAATTTTTGTTTAATGTGTTGAAAAATAATATATCTCTGACATTTATCTTGTGTGTCCAATCTTTAACAAGATTAATGGGTGTGTGACAGTGATTGCTGCCAGGACACAGCTCCTCTCCCCACGAAATAGTCCAGATATTCCTGGCGGATCTGACGGGCCCTGTGTGATGCCAATGCTGACCGTCCAACTTCCATTGACGTCATGGACTCCACTTGGTTAGAAGGTTGGGCCTCTCCACTTGTACCTGGCATAGCAGGGTCAGTATCCAGTTGCTGCAAGACATAATTTTGTGCATTCCTGCGTAGGAAGTTGTGCAAAATGCAGCAACACAAGACCACATTATCCACTTTGTACAGTGCCAGGTTTATGGACGTCAGGAATATCCGGAACCGGTTGGCCATTATCCCGAAGGCATTCTCCACAACTCTGCGAGCTCTGGACAACCGGTAGTTGTAAATCCTTTGGTCTGGGGTGAGGTTCCTCTGAGGGTAGGGCTTCATGAGATGCTCCCCAAGCGCAAAAGCCTCATCTGCGATAAACACAAAGCTCATACCCTCAACAGTTTGCTCCCTGGATGGCAGGTTCAGAGTGCCGTTCTTTAGACGACGAGCGAACTCCGTCTGATCAATAACTCCCCCATCCGAATTGCGGCCATTTTTGCCAATATCCAAAAAAATAAACTCATAGTTTGCATTAACTATGGCTAGCATGACTATACTAAAAAAACCTTTATAATTATAATAAAATGTGCCGGAATTCGGAGGGGGGACAATGCGGACGTGCTTCCCATCAATAGCACCCCCACAATTGGGAAAATTCCACTTCTCCAGAAATTGATCAGAAATCTCCAGCCATTGCTCTGCGTTTGAAGGAAACTGTGGGGAAAAAATAAAAAAAAAAAAAAAAAAAAAATTAGTGCTTGAGCACATCACATTATTAATTACACACACAGTTGTCTGTTAAATGCTTATGCAACTTGCTAAAAAAATATACAACAGGAAGGCAAAGGTTTGGATATGGGGATGTAACATCTACATACATTTCTTTTCAACCTCCTATTGTTCTTATATTGTAAAGGGCCATACACACTAGAAGATTCTCTGAAGACTTTTTCGTGCAGATTTAACTTTTCTATGTAGTGCAAGGGCCTACCAGATTGCATAGGATTTGAAAGTGTTTGTTGGACCTCATATTATTTGGTTTTGGTAAATCGGAAGGATAAATTGTTCTGACAATCTTCTAGTGTGTATGGCCCATTATACTCACCAGCTAGAGCTGAGATTTACAAACTACGGCCATCCAGCTGTTGCAGAACTACACATCCCATGAGGCCTTGTAATTCTCTCACATTCACAGACATGACTAGGCATGATGGAAATTGAAGTTCGTGAACAACTGGTGGGCCATAGTTTGAAGACCTCTGAACTTGAGCTTTGGTATATGCTGACTTTGAGATTTAGCATGTGGGTGGGGGGATGGGTAAGTAAAACTGGGCATTTATACATCAATTAGGGCTTGTGGTCAGTGAAGGTTTTAACATCATTACATAAACATACAGAATCATAGGTGGGAATGGATGGACTGATGTATTTTAGATAAATCATTAACTAGGTACTAAAACATTGGCCAAGGAATAATTGTTTGAGGGAAAGCAATAAAATGACCCAAATTCAAAATACTGTTAACAGGCAATGCGTTTAGGGACACATAGGAGAGAATGGTGGGGTGGTTAGTGGGTAATTTTACAAATGGTTAAAGATAATCTACATCTTTACTACTATGTGCATGCGGACAGAGGGTAGTTTACAAATAATGGCCTGTGTCAATTGCTGTACATCCAAAAACATCATAATTCAGGTGAAACTAGTAATACATGTAATGTAAAAAATCAAACATACCTTGATATAGTCCTTCTGCAAGACCTTGATGATGGCAGAGCAGGTCTCAGGGATGATGACTCCAAGAGCTTGGGGGGAGATGCCTGTGGTGAACTTCAGATCCTGCAGGCTTCTCCCTGTTGCAAGATACCTCAACGTCGCAATTAACCTTTGCTCAGGAGTAATTGCAAGCCGCATACAAGTATCCTGCTTCAGAATATAGGGGGACACCAGGGCAAGAAGATGGTAAAAGATGGGATCCGTCATCCTCAAATAATTCCTGAAGTCATCAGGATTATTTTCCTGGAGCTCCCTCAGCAAGGACATATGAGAAAATTGATCACGGTTAAGCAACCAATTTTTCGTCCAGGAGGCCGCTTCTTCTTCCTATTGCTCGTACGTCGTCTCAGAGCCAAAACTCCAACACTAACGACAGCAACGGACGAATTCACGGTCGCCATAATAAATTCTCGAACGATGTCTCGGAAAATAGCGAAATGTCGTCAACCAAACAAATGCTACCGAAATCAGCGCGAGATGCCCAGAAGGGTCACGGCCAAACACTCACTTCCTCTTTTGTAGCGGCGAACGTGCGTGGAACGTAGTGACGTCATTTTCTGTCGGAAGACAAATGTCCTGGGCAAGTTTGGAGCACTTTTCAACAGACAAACAACAAACACACCAGCCGCGAACATTTGTAGGACGTTCCGTCGGCCGACGATCGGTACGTGTGTACGGGGCTTTAGGCTTGTAGGCAGGAGAGTGTGCTTAGCTGAAAAAATCTCTTCTCCCCTCCTCCAGATGAAAAAAAAATATATATACTGATGAAGGCTCCTGGGATGTATGACATCATTTTGGCATGGAACAGAAAGCAGGAAGCAACTGAAAAAAAATAAATAAAATATGTATAAACCATAAATATAGTTTGAATATTATGTATATTTGATAACCTCAGCTCCGCATCCCTAAAGTTAAAGATTATCAAAAAATATGGGTTTATGGAACATTTAAAGTGCTATACCTTTTACCCTCAGAAAGACAATATATTATACCAATATTATAAAAACATATCTTTATTATGAATTAGCAAAATGTAAAACAAATGGACATGTAAGCCCTCATTAAAACATATAAATTGCATATAGAAATATACATAGCGACAGCTACCCCATACACCTTCCTAGTTAGATGGGACATGGGGCATTGCGCCTTCCTTATTACCTTTATATATTTATATTTATATATATAAATATATAAATATATCTATAAATATATATATATATATATATATATATATATCTATTGGTTGCAGTGGGGTATATTTACTAAAACTGAAGAGTGCAAACTCTGGTACAGCTCCCAAACCAATCAGTTTCCAGGTTTTATAACAATATATAAAAATCGGCGCTAATTCATGTATAGTAAAAAATCCATAGAAAAATAGTAAAAGTGAGAGTGCTACAAATAAAAACGTGTCGATAATAAAAATGACTGCACAGTCATTTTTATTATCGACACGTTTTTTTTTTTGTAGCAATCACTATTTTTCTATGGATTTCTTACTATACATGAATTAGCGCCGATTTTTATATATTGTTATATTTCTATTTTACAGTGGGGACACTGAATGAAATTGGCTGCTTTTTCTTATATTGATATTCTTATTTTGACATTTATGGGATTTTTGTTGTTTCGTCTGTCACTACTGCTGATTTGCACAATTGAAACTTTTGCACATTCTTGCGCCATCTAGTGGCTCTTTGGTCGGACCCCTTTTCAGGTAGCGCATTGGTCCTCGTTTTTCATTTAAGTTTCCAGGTTTTATTGCCAAAGCCTAATTGAACATGCAGAAGTTAGAAGCTGATTGGCCACCATCCACAGCTGCACCAAATTCTGAGTGCTCAAGTTTTAGTAAACCTCCCCCATTGTAACCATTAAGATTGAATCCAACTAGGAAAGTATATGGGGTAGCTGTTACTGTGTATACTTACATATGCATCTAATATGTAATTATGAGGACTTACAAGTCCATTTTTAAAATATTTTTCTAATTTATAATAAAGATATATTTTTAAAATATTGGTATATTATGTTATTTCTCTGAAGGTATATTTTTTGATAATAAGTAAATATAATTTACATTCCTATCTATTTATTAATGCTAGCAGCATAAGGTTTGATGTTGATTGGGAGAGTTTAGCTCCACTATAATACATTTAATTGTTAATGCAGGTTTTGAAGATAATATATAACTTTAAAGCTGAACTCTGGAGAAAATAAAAATATACCATTGATATTGGGCTCCCACCATGCTGCATGGAATAAATACTCATTTATTTCTAAATACCAGGAAAAAAGACTTTTACTTTACTAATCTCTAAGTCCCCCTGCAGTCATTACTCAACTCTTCTCCCTGATGCTAAAAATTGTTAGTGGTTCATCAGCATTCTTATGTAAAATACAGGGCCATCGGCCCTGCATTGTACTTGATAACGTCATATCGCCTGTGACTTTCAGATCACTTTAAACACTTCTTTTAGCATGGAAGAAGCCTGTGGGAGCAAGGGATTAGGTAAGTAGAAGTCCTTTTTACTGGTACCCTATGTGATTGGAGTCACTTTGGGTGGGGGGCCCGTGGAACCCAGCTTACCTTAGAGAAGCTGGGAAATCTCGGTCTCACTCCCCAGGCCCTTCTAATGTTTAAGTCACCCTGTGTCTATTAGGGGCACAGGGTGACCGTGAAAATGATGGACAACTACTTAATGGACACTGAGAATGTGGTTTGGATTAGTTCAAATGGGACAGTCTGTGGCTGATGGTCTCCTGCTATTGTCTGTTTATTTAGGTATTATATGTTTTCTGCTCAACACCTCTGTCCAGTACCGGCAACAACTACAGGGTTCCAGGGAGCTGGGACAGTCGGCTCCTCTCCCCAGCAACAAGCTGATGTAGTGAAGCTTCTACTCCCAGCTGAAACGCTGGCAAAAGGGCAGAGCGCCGCTGGTCTCTGCCTAGCACCTACAGTGTCTTCACGCCTTCAGGGAGCTGGGGCAGTTGGCCCTTCTCCCCAGCAACAAGCTGATTTAGTGAAGCTTCTACTCCCAGCTGAATCACTGGCAAAAGGGCAGAGCGCTGCTGGTCTCTGCCTAGCACCTACAGTGTCTTCACGCCTTCAGGGAGCTGGGGCAGTTGGCCCTTCTCCCCAGCAACAAGCTGATTTAGTGAAGCTTCTACTCCCAGCTGAATCACTGGCAAAAGGGCAGAGCGCTGCTGGTCTCTGCCTAGCACCTACAGTGTCTTCACGCCTTCAGGGAACTGGGGCAGTTGGCCCCTTTCCCCAGCAACAAGCTGATGTAGTGAAGCTTCTACTCCTAGGTGAATCACTGGCAAAAGGGCAGAGCGCCGCTGGCCTCTGCCTAGCCCCTACAGTGTCTTCACAGCTTCAGGGAACTGGGGCAGTTGGCTCCTCTCCCCAGCAACACAAGCTGATGTAGTGAAGCTTCTACTCCCAGCTGAATCGCAGGCAAAAGGGCAGAGCGCCGCTGGTCTCTGCCTAGCACCTACAGTGTCTTCACGGCTTCAGGGAACTGGGGCAGTTGGCTCCTCTCCCCAGCAACAAGCTTATGTAGTGAAGCTTCTACTCCCAGCTGAATCGCTGGCAAAAGGGCAGAGTGCCGCTGGTCTCTGCCTAGCACCTACAGTGTCTCCACAGTTTCAGGGAGCTGGGGCGATCAGCCCCTCTGCCCAGCAACAAACGGTCCTATTTGAAGTAATCCAAACCACATTCTCAGTGTCCATTAAGTAGTTCGTTATTTTCTCGGTCACCCTGATCTCCTAATATACACAGGGTGACTTACACATAAGAGGAGCCTGGGGAGGTGAGACCGGGGTTTCCCAACCTCTTTAAGGTAAGCTGGGTTCCACTGACCCCCCCCCCCCCCCCCAAAAGTTACTCCAGCCACACCCTAGGCATAAACGACTGTTTAACCCTATCAGTGCAGTGGAAGCCCCACTGCATTTGTATTTTTTATTCTTTTTTTTCCCAGAGTTGAACTTTAAAAGCAGATGTCTCTTGTAGATCCATCATTGGATTCAAAGCAATGATAGCTCTCAGGGAAAGCCAGATGCAATTAACAGCAATTTGGAATCTCCCAACTGTTCTTTTTATAACCGGCTTTGTTAGTCCAAAGAACTGTTTAGATGAAAACTATCAGGTACAAAGAGTTTGTTTTAAAGATTTTTTTTTTGCTAAAGTTATCCAAAGTTCACAGCATATTTAAAAGGTGATTTAAAAGAAAAAAAAAGGAGATTCCATTTCCTTTTCCGAGGATTTTGCCAACAAAGTGTCTGTTAAAGATGAGTAGATGTGTTCACTACAAATCACAGTGACATCTAGCTAGCCTTGCTCTGCAAATAATTTTAAATAGGATGATCTTAAAGAGGAAGTTAATCTAATGGGAAAGCAAGATACTGTTTTAAAGTGAGGAGCCGCTGAATTCACTAAATATAACCAATGAACTCCTTTACCTAATTTCTTTGTTTAGGGAGAAAAGCTAATGTGTACTCCAGGATTGGGTACCTTGAGGATATATTGTGTATGTCTCCATTCCTTCTTCAAGCTAATAGGCAGCACAGCTTACACAAAGCAAAACTAAACATTGTCCTATTGCCTTATAAAAGTGGAGATTTCTGTTTTTATTATATATTAGAATCAGGTTAGCAGGCTGAGAGTTTAGGTTTTTGTATCATACACATAGTAAATTAACCTTCAATTGAGCATCTGCCTAGCTAGAAGAAATTAATTGAACTGCAGTCCTTATTTTTTTTTTGCTTACTTGGTACATGCATTAGAGAGTCTTCAAAAGCCTTGTGGGATCCCTAGTCTCCTATTTATTGTTGAACTATATAAGAAATGTTGTATTCTCCAGAACTGATTGCTCTAAAGCCTCGTACACAGGCACCGATCGGCCGGCTTTGGTCCAGTGTTGTTTGTTGGTTGAAACGTGCTCTAGACTTGCACTGGACTTTTGTTGGCCGACAGAAACCAACTTCAGAAGTGATGTCATGTGATGGTTGACTTTCCGTGTGTTTTTTCTTCTCTGAGCATGCCCAGTCTTGCTCATCTGATTTTTGTCTGCCGAAATCTGTACTGACTGACGAACAATCGGCCGTTCTGTTGATGGCCAACAAAAATTTTATAGCATGCACAACAGATTTTGTTCGGCCGAAAAGTCACAGTCGGTTGTCGGAAGCAATCAAAAAGGACAGATCCTGCACATGCTGATATACAACAAGTACAAAGAGGAGTACTTCACCAGCCCATGGCGCTGTCCATGTGTTCACCTCCTTTGTTTGTATGTTTTTTAGCTGAAATGTCCCGGTTGCTGCTGCTCCTCTCTCACTCCACGGGGGGGGGGGGGGGGGGGGGGGCGGATCAAAACAATTCAAATCTGTAAAGAAAAGCGCACGCAACCTCGGGCAATAACGCTTTAATAAAGGACAATAACACAGTACATTGGAATTGCACTCACACTTTTCCTTTAAGGCAATCGCTTTACAGCATTCCAACAGGAGCTACTCGCTCCTCCCGTCCCTCCAGATGGTGACTCTCCTCATCCGCGGCTGCCGCCGCTGTATCCCCGCTCTCCTTCACTTCCTGTGTTGCCTGGTCACGGATGCCGGTTCTAGTGCGCCTGCGCACTATACTGACGTAATCTACGGCGCCTCAGGAGAGCCTCAGCCAAAGCCGGAGCCACAAGTTGTACGGAGCTGCGAGGTGGGGGATTCAAGACACGGGTGCACTGCCTCTGCTGTCCGTAGTAACAGCAGAGGCAGTGCACCCGTGTCTTGAATCCCCCACCTAGCAGCTCCGTACAACTTGTGGCTCCGGCTTTGGCTGAGGCTCTCCTGAGGCGCCGTAGATTACGTCAGTATAGTGCGCAGGCGCACTAGAACCAGCATCCGGTGACCAGGCAACACAGGAAGTGAAGGAGAGCGGGGATACAGCGGCGGCAGCCGAGGTTGTCGGAAGCATCATACTAACAAGCCGACAATCGGCCGATCGGACGTTGGCCAAAAATTTACGGCCAACAATCGGTGCGTGTGTACGAGGCTTTACTTGAGCCATTGCTGCACTTGCCCCAATGTTATCACTCCCATAGATAGGAGTAGGGCTGGATCACTCAGTGGCTCTTAGACATGACGTGCAGCCTCCATGAATAATCGTAAATGTATGCAACTGAGCCCTCTTATTTTGTTACAAATGAAAACAGGTTGTGCACCTTTCGCTGTGCACTGAACGGCTTCTCACATTGAGCACCTACCTAGCTTGTTTAAAAATTAATAAACAGCTTACTATTCTTTAAATCTAGATCTTTAAAATTGAACTTCGGGAAAATAAAAACTAAAACCTTTGCAGTGGGGCTCCACCTGCACTGCAAGGGTTAAATGCTCACTTTTAGGTACCAATAGAATGCAGTTTTACTTAACTTACTCACCTTATGCCTTTCTCCTGCAGGCTTCCTCCTCTCTGTAGGGCTGGTCCCCAAAGGCGCTTCTCTTTGCCACTGCCCGTCGATTGCATACTTACAGTTCAACTAATCATTCATAGCTGCTGAAAAATGTCAAGTGGTTTTCTTTTTTCTCTTTACGGTTATAATTACTGTAGGCCTCTTTCACACAAAAGGGGCCAATCAGGTCCATTTGTCAGTTTTTCAGTGGACCTGCATGAGCATAGGGGAGAGCAGCCTGGGACCATAATGGTGAGTAGCAGGCATACTGAACACCCTCCTCTCTCTCTCTCACCCTTCCTCTCACCCCCCTCTCTCTCTCACACACACCCCTCTCTTACACACCCACTCTTTCTCTCCTACACCCTTTCTCTCTCACCTCCCCCTCTCTCTCTCTCTCTTACTCCCCTCTCTCTTACACACTCCTCTCTCCTACACCCTCCTCTCTCTTACACCCTCTTCTCTCTTACACCCTCCTCTCTCCTACACCCTCCTCTCTCTCTCTCTCTCACCCGCTCTCTCACGCTCTCTCTCACCCTCGCTTTCTCACACACACCCCTCTCTCTCACTCCCCTCTCTCTCTCTCACACACAACCCTCTCTCTCTCATCCCCCCTCTCTCTCTTACACACCCACTCTGTCTCTTGTACACCCTTTCTCTCTCTCACCTCCCACCTCTCTCTCTTACTCCCCTCTCTCTTACACCCTCCTCTCTCCTACACCCTCCTCTCTCTCACCCGCTCTCTCTCACACACATCCCTCTCTCTCACTCCCCTCTCTCTCTTACACACCCCTCTCTCTCACCCCCTCTCTCTCTTACACACCCACTCTCTTTCTCCTACACCCTTTCTCTCTCTCACCTCCCATCTCTCTCTCGTACACCCCTCTCTCTCTCTCTCATCCCCTCTCTCTTACACCCCCCTTTCTCTCACCCCCCTCTCTCTCTCACACACACCCCTCTCTCTCACCCCTCTCTCTCTCTTACACACCCACTCTCTTTCTCCTACACCCTTTCTCTCTCTCACCTCCCACCTCTCTCTCGTACACCCCTCTCTCTCTCTCATCCCCTCTCTCTTACACCCTCCTCTCTCTTACACTCTCTTTTCTCCTTCACCCTCCTCTCTCTTACAAGCTCCTCTCTCCTACACCATCCTCTCTCTCTCTCACCCTCTCTCTCATCCTCTCTCTCACCCTCTCTCTCTCACACACATCCCTCTCTCTCACTCCCCTCTCTTTCTTACACACCCCTTTCTCTCACCCCCTCTCTCTCTCACACACACCCCTCTCTCTCACCCCCTCTCTCTCTTACACACCCACTCTCTCTCTCCTACACCCTTTCTCTCTCTCACCTCCCACCTCTCTCTCGCTCTCTCATCCCCTCTCTCTTACACCCTCCTCTCTCTTACACCCTCTTTTCTCTTACATCCTCCTCTCTCTCTCTCTCTCTCACCCCCTCTTTCTCTCTCTCACCCTCTCTCTCATCCTCTCTCTCTTACACACACCCCTCTCTCTCACCCCCCTCTCTCTCTTACACACCCTCTCTCTCTCGCCTCCCACATCTCTCTCTCCAACACCCCTCTCTCTCTCACCTCCTCTCTCTTACACCCTCCTCTTTCTCTCTTACCCCCCTCTCTCTCACATCCCTCTCTCTTTCTCAAACCCCCCACTCTCTCTCTCTCACCCCCCACCTGTTTCTTATGAGCATTTGGGGCACCATTACCAATAATGTGACTATTGATACTGCCACCAGCAACACTACCAGTCTGACTGGCTTTCACCTTGTAGAGTCCCATCTTTATTTCAACACCCATGGATTCTTTTTCAGGTGTGAAAACCTCAAATGTAGTTCCTTACCTGTGGAAGCACCACAGCTTGGGTGCAAAATAAACACAGTTTCCATAAGCAACCTATGCACCATCTGAAGCTCTTTGTCACAATAGCTGCACAGGGGGATTAAACAGGTCCTAGAGTAAATGATGCAATATACAGTGCTATAAGTTACTAAACTGATAAATAATGTGCTAGTGTGCAAACAGTAAATACACAAATAAATGTAACAACCCCTTTATTCCTGTGCAAATTTAAAGTGACCAGTGAAATTTCAAACAGCGGTGACTGCTCCTGACAATGTCCTAATGATGAAATGCGTTGCAAGGGCCTAAGCATGTGAAGTCATCACGCATGGAGTACCTGCTTGCTCTAGGTAGGGAGAGCCATTGGAGCCAATATCTATTACAAGAGTAAACTTTTTTTACCTGTAGTGCCAGGATTGGGTACAATTTATTGTGAGTGCAATGTTTTACTTTTATGTATAGATTTTAATTTATTAAATGGTTTTACACTATGGGATCGCATGTCTTCTCCTGTTTATGATAATGGAAATTTTATGAAAAGAGGTTTCTGGCTCTTGGAATAGAAATAAGTGCAATAAACCCACTTATGAAATTAAAGGGTTTCATGGTCTGGTGAGTGCCCGTCATTTTTGGTGATTTATCCACAGCATGTTTTAAAAGACGACAAACAGTGGGAGGAATAATCACTGTGGAGTACTGTTTGGACACTAAAATGTGAAGTGATTACAATATTGAGCTCCAATTGACCTTACATTGTTAGTGGGGTCCACCTAAATAGGCAAGGATACATCCAAGGGGGACACAGAGGTGTGTGAAGTGATATACTTTGGATTATGGATTTTTGACACAGAATACACTTTCAGATTTGAACAACAATTTTGTCCACAGCTTTTCACGGCATTGGTGTGGAGCACTTTGGAGTTTTTACACATTGGACATTTTATTCAGCATGGATTTCATATCTATTTGGCTTCTGGGAAACTTTATTTATTATGCATTTTATATCTATTTATATGGTTTGCTATACATCACTGCATATTCCTTTACATGTATTACTGTGTTTTAGTGACTTCACAGGCGTGTTAGCTGCTCCTTAAATATTTTATTAGTATTTGTAAATATTTTTTCATTTATAGCATATATTTCACATAAAAAAAGCACCTTTTTGGGGGATATTGGGGTTAACACGTTGGTTAATGTTTATAATATACAGTTTGGACACTAAAGCTGGAATTTAAGAGCTGTTTGGGACAAGTTATATATGTCCAGTTTCTTCTAAAGCTGGAATGGACTAATATGTTACATTGTACAGGACACTTTTTGTTTGCACAGGAAAAAAGGAGTTGTTAAATATTTTTGTGTATTTACCATTTGCATTCTAGTACCTTATTTTAACTTTATAAAAGTGTTTTCAAAAGCTTAAGGTTTTTTGCCTTTATGCATTCTATATACTGTATAAAAGTAAAAAACCTTCAGTGTGCAGCTCCCCCCTCATTCCCTCCTATTACTTACCCGAGCCCCATCTCGATCCAGCGATGTGCACGAGAGCATTGGGTCTCCTGGGTTTCTCCCTCCTCATTGGCTTTGGACACAGCAGCAGGAGCCAATAGCAATCACAGCCAGTGAGGATGGAGGGTGGGTCCGAGACGCACTCTGTGTGTCTGTATTGACACACAGAGGTGGCTTGGGAGTGAGTATGCACTCAGCAGGCGGGAGGGGCCAGAAGAAGAGGAGAATCAGGGCTGTTCTGTGCAAAACCAATGCACAGAGAAGGTAAATATCTTTATTTATTATATCGTCATTTTTTATTTTTATTTTTTTTAATCTGAACCGTTAGTAATATTTTAACTTATAGCACTGCAGATTTTCACATTTATATAAGATATCAGAGTGATATCAAACACAGGTGCTAATGATCTTGTTTATAGTGAAGGGGAGTATGAGCATTTACTTGAAAGGAAAAGTTTGGGAACATGTTAAATGTCCCACCAGTTTGTAGGGTGGAACATGTGACATGTTGCCAATGCTGAAGCCACTGCCCGATCCCCCCCCCCCCCTCCCATGACAGCAGTAAGGAGAAAAGTTCCCCGTGCTAGCTGTCACTTTTTAAAATCAGCGCGTCCCTACAGGGCTCTGCCCACGCAGCCTCCTCATTCATTCACATAGTTCTGTGTATAAATGAACTACAAGTCCGACAAGCTTTGCGGCTGTCAGATTGTAGTTCTCATTGAACTATTACCACACTGCACAATGCCATTCATTTGTTCATTGATTCTTCCCATCAGATTGTATCTGCTTGCCCGTATGAGATGTATGGGCAATGTATGGGCACACAGATACACTGGCAGATCTGCTGGAGACATGTAACATGTAACATGTTTCCAAAGGTAAACTTGCCCTTTAAAGGATAAGTTCACTTTTTAGAAAAAAATAAAAAATGCACATTTTTTTGCAGGTAAAAAAAACGTGCATGCCTTTTTTTTTTTTTTTTTTTGGAACTTGTAAAGCATTGCACCAGTGATCAGCAGATATACTGGTGCAATGCTTTGCAGACTCCAAAAAAAAAAAAAAAATACGGTAGTATATGCACATTTTATTACCTGCAAAAAAATTTGCATTTATTATTTTTTTCTAAAAAAGAGAATGTATCCTTTAAAGGACAAGTTCACCTTTAGGAACATGTTACATGTTACACCCGTTTTAGGCTGGAACATGTAACAGGCTCCCAATGTTGCAGCCGCTGCCCACTACTCTCCCTCTCTGTGATAGCAATACGGGAAAAAAGCTTCCTCTACTAGCTGTCACTTTTTAAAATCAGTGCCCACATGGCTGCATCGTTCTCTTACACAGCTCTGTGTGTGAATGAACCTGCAAGCCCTGACGTCCTTTGTTCTGTAAAGCGCAGTGATAGTTTATTGACTTCTTCCTGTCAGTGTATCTGCTTGCCTGTACGAGATGTACGGCACACAGATATACTGACAAATCTGAAGGAGACCTGCATCTCACCTGCGAGATCTGCTGATCGCTGGTGCAAAGCTTTACAGGCTCCAAAAGGAAAAAAGAAAAAAATGCACATTTTTAACCTGCAAAAAAATGTGCATTTAATATTTTTTTCTAAAAGGTGAACTTATCCTTTAAATATTTCAGGTCCTAGGGTGTTTTCACACTAGCACTTTTGGTGCGCACCCGGGTTCGATTGACGTCAGAATTTGGTTCTATTTGATGATGTGAACGCTGTCTTTGAACTCGGGTGCGCACCTGCGGACCATACCCGAGTACACTTAAAAAGGGTGGTCTGGGGTACGGTTCATGTGAACTCCAGTACGGTTCGCTTCTGATAAGAACGCAACCGTACCAAAGCAAGCAATTCTATCCATTTTGGCACCTTCTCGTTTACAGCGATTGCCAAGCAACAGGAGTATGCACCGGCTGCAGCTTGATGGCAAAAGTGTACCGCGGTTCGGATACAAAAATCAAATGTGAACACAGTCCATCGGGGGCAGGGAGAGGGGGAAGCAATCAAACTCGGGTTCGGACCAGGCAATCGCACCAAGTGTGAAAACACCCCTAGAGTATCTTGTGACAAAGACCAGATAAATGTCCTTCCAATAGGGTTCTGGGGGGACTAAGGGTGTTTTCACACTAGCGCTTTTGGTGCGCACCCGGGTTCGATTGACGTCAGAATTCGGTTCTTTTTGATGATGTGAACGCTGTCTTTGAATTCGGGTGCGCACCCGCGAACCATGCCCGAGTCCACTTAAAAAGGGTGGTCTGGGGTACGGTTCATGTGAACTCCAGTACGGTTCGCTTCTGAAGAGAACGCAACCGTACCAAAGCAAGCAATTCTATCCATTTTGGCACCTTCTCGTTAACAGTGGTTGCCAAGCAACAGGAGTATGCGCCGGCTGCAGCTTGATGGCACAAGTGTACCTCGGTTTGGATACAAAAATCAAATGTGAACATAGTCCATCGGGGGCAGGGGGAGGGGGGAGCAATCAAACTCAGGTTCGGACCAGGCAATCGCACCAAGTGTAAAAACATAAAACCAAAATAGTAATACTATAATGTGTCTTTGCTAATAATCTATCACTTCTCTGTTCTTTTTAAAGCCAAAGGAAAAACATTTTTCTTTTAGTGGATGCCCCTCCACACTGCAAGGGTTAACTGCTCCCCTATTCATCATTACCGTAGGCAAAACAGAAAGTTAACCTTTGCAATGCAGAGGGTGACACGCTGCAAGGGTAACATTTTTTATTCACCAAAGTTCGGCTTTATCAAAAAACGAAAGTGTATACTGACACCATTCATAAACTTTTGGTTTAGTAAATATAGGTCTAAGAGTGTTTGGGGCAAGCAGGGACATGACCCGTACCGATACTGCCAATACTCCAGGATTTGTTGTGGTTTAGGATCCTTGCTGTTTCTGTTGAGTTGAGTATTTACTGCTCATACAATTGGCAGAATTCCAGGGCAGACAAACCTATTATGTGCACGCATATTTCACAATCAGTGCCTTGGGCCAGTGCTGCATTAAAGGAAGAAAAAAGGGGAAAAAACAGATGTTTCTTCTTAGGACGCAAAATAAGTAATTTGTATATTTTGTATGCCGAACAGGTCAGGTTGTTCTGATTTAGACGAAAGTAATACTAATGAAAATATTTGGGTTTACTAATTTTCTCCATGAGCAAAGAGGTCAACTGAGATACATAGGAAGCTCCTGAAGAGGACAATTATATGACTCAGAACACATTTATCTGCTACTGATGAGGAATTTGATGAATCCACAGACAGAATTTGGTATGTGCCATTTGAACATAAGCTTATAAGTGTGGTAAAATGACTTCATACATTTACTTTAAGAGACATATGATTAAAATGGTTAATCATTTTTATAGCCAAGTGATAGAGCCCAGTCATTCACAAGCCTATAAAAATTATTTAACAGTGGATGTAAAACGTGTATCTCACAGGATGGATATAACCCTTTCATTATAAATAAAATTAATATTCCTATACTTATTTAAAATATTATGTTGTCTAAAAAATACCCGAAAGTCAGAAAAATGTCTAAAACATATTGCAAAAACCTAAAAGAGTGATGCAACCTAAAGCAGATATGTCAGATTAGGAAACTCAATAGCAGGTTGCATCATTTATTATACAGACAAGCAGCCAATGTTTGGCCCAAACTCCTGCTCAAGCTGAACCATTCGCCCAACACTAGGTCAGGCGAATGGTTCGACCCGAGCAGGAGTTCAGCCCTAACAATGGGTGTTTGTCTGTTTGGTGAACACCCGAATTGTCGGGGCGTTCGACTGTTTGTTTGGCCGGCTGTGCACCCCACAATGCACTGCACACCGCACAGTGCATTGGAAGCCCTGATTGTCTGAAGCAATGAAAGATTTGCCCAATCAGGGCACAGAACACTGTCAGAGCCTTGATTGGAGAAAGTAATGATGACTGTGCCCAATTATGGCTCATTGCTCATAGACCCACCCCACACTATAAAAGGGTTTCCAGAGCAGCCATTTTCAGTGTGATATTGGCGTGTAGATAGATAGAACAGGGCTCTTGTCATTGCTACTAACGAGTTAGTGTGCTATAGTGTGCTACTGTGATTCTATTGTGAGTGTAAAGTATCAGTGTAGTGTGAATATAGTGATATAGTTATAGGGAAGCGCGGGTTTAGTGTAACCGTTCATTTATACTTTAGTGTCAGTTTAGTGTGAACATAGTGATAGTGCAGCGTGGGTGTAGTGTGACTGTTAATTTTTACTGTAGTGTAAGTTTAATGTTTCAGGGCAGGTTACCTGCAGTATATTTTATTTTATTAAAATAAACTCTAATCTTGTTCTGAGTGCACTAAACTGTATCTTTATCATACAGACTGGCTCCCCAATGTCATTTTTTTGCCTTTATAAATATCATAACAGCAGCAGGGCTTGTACACGGTATAGATGCGCCACTTTACGGGCAGACTAAGGGGACCCCCCCAGTCACTATATTTAAAGGAATTTTTTTTATTGTTTCACTTTAATCATTAGTAAATCATTGCTCATTTAAAAATTATGTTTTTTACAAACTTTTTTCTCATTGGATACATGTCCCCCCAGGGCAGTACCTGGACCCCCATACCCTTTGTATGCCCAATAACTTGCATCTAAGCCCTCAGAATGGGCACTTTTGAAACTCAAGTGGTTCAGCAGGGACCAGCTGAGATTTGAACCATGTTTTGGCAGGCTTAATGTAGCCATTTGAATGATCGACCAGCTTGGGTACAACCAGCGTGTCGGATTTTACATGCGATTATTGCTAGCGGCTATTATAGGACTGCTTCTTCCACCCCCCCCCCCCCCCCCCACCAGGAGAACACAATGGTTCCGCGGCAGGGATTCCCCATCAAAACTAACTGTGTTGATGGGGGAGTTGAACGTTTTTGTTTCCTGCAATTCAATGATTGTATGCAAAATCTGACAGGCTGGTTGTACCCAATTCGATCGATCGATGCCTACACATACATGTTTCAAATCGTCTATGGCCAGCTTTAGTGTACACACTCAGCAAGTGCAATTTTTTGCTATACTGAAGCCTAGCATATGAGCAGGGTAGAGCACAGGAGGATAAAAAAACAGTCAAGTTGATCAGTAGTAGAAAGGGGAGCCCTCGTAGATCTTGAATACCTGGGCCCCTTGTGATTTCTCTGCTGCAGTGTGCTTAAGTTGCACAGATAATAGATCTACCCATAAAGGAGGTGGTTCACATCTGCTATCTTTTTAAGGATCTCCACTACATTCTTAACAATTGAAGATTAGCTTAAAGTTTAACAGTGGTGTTATATTCACCTGCTTTCCATCTATAAAATGAGCCCTTCAGGGGGAACATGACCATAGCTGTGGTCTGTCTGGGATTGGCCTAGAGACCCTTACTAAGCATTATCATTTCCAGGTTGCCAGATATTTCCTTAGGCTTGTCTGTTGATTCGCTGACTGGAGCAGTGACATCAGTGTGGAGGAGGAAAAAGTCACCAGGAGACATGGACTGTGCTGATTACTGCTCCAACACCTCCATCTAGGCACATACATGTTCTCAGACAAAAAAAGACTAGCCTGGAAACAGGATGCCTGGAACTGCAGTTGAGGTAAGGTGAGTGGAGGAGTCAGATTGAGCTACAATGATTGTCCTTAAATTTGATTTCATATGTAAAGCTGCTATTGCCCATTAGGTATGACTTTGGGTTCGGGTTGAGCATCAAACCCAACCCATTCGCAGCTTGCAGACCCAAAAAACGAATGCAACTATTCACTGTATTAGCAACTGACTACAAATAATGCACTTCCTGACCTCTGAATTTAGGTCAAATGGTTGAGGGTGGCCAATAATAGGGGCCTTCTTTAGAGACAACCACTCACTATATAAAAAAAAACAGGATTCTTGGCATTTATATTGATGTGCTTAGCTGGGATAGTGAAAGCATAGACACTCAGTACTGCTGATAAAGTGCTAAGGACAGACTGGTGTAGGGCTTGTGGGCACTGTTCTCTTAACGTATATGTAAACCCTTACTGAATATCCTTTTTTAATTCTTGCATTTTCTCATTTTTGCACACAGAAACAATACCAACTGAAAATGAAAAATAAAAACACAAACATGCAGCAAATGCGCTCCACTGAATGTAGCCATTGAAGAAAAGGAATTACTGAATGTCCTTTAGGGAGAAAGGTTCTGTGTATCTTTAGAGAATTTGCGGGTGGGTAGTGGGGAGTAGAGGATTTTTACATTTTAATGCTGCAGATATAAGACCGGCCATACATGGAGTTAATTTCTTTAACCACTTCCATACAGAGCAGTTACACCCCCTTCCTGCCCAGACCAATTTTCAGCTTTCGGCGCTCTCACATTTTGAATGATAATTACTCAGTCATGCAACGCTTTACCCAATCAAATTGTTATCATTTTTTTCACACAAATAGAGCTTTCTTTTGGTAGTATTTAATCACCACTGGGTTTTTAATTTTTTCCGATATAAGTGAAAAAAGAGCGAAAATTTTGAAAAAAACGCATTTTGTTTTAGTTTCTATTATAAAATTTTGCAAATAAGTAATTTTTTTCCATAAATTTGGGCCAAAATTTATACTTCTACATATCTTTGGTAAAAATAACCAAAATTAGTGGTTATTATTTAGTCTGTGTGAAAGTTATAGAGCCTACAAGCTATGGTGCCAATCATTGAAAATTGATCACACCTGATGTACCGACGGCCTATCTCATTTCTTGAGGCCCTGAAATTTCAGGACAGTACATAAACCCCCCAAATGAGCCCTTTTTGGAAAGTAGACATTCCAGGGTATTTAGTAAGAGGCATGGTGAGTTTTTTGAAGTTGTAATTTTTCCCACAATTCTTGGGAAAATTAAGAAATATTTTTTTTTACACAAAATTGTCATATTTACAAGTTATTTCTCACACACAGTATATGCATACTTGCAATTACACCCCAAAATACATTCTGCTACTCCTCCTGAGTATGGCAATACCACATGTGTGAGACATTTACACAGCCTGGACACATACAGAGGCCCAACATGCAAGGAGCACCGTCAGGTGTTCTAGGAGCATAAATTACACATATAATTTCCTAACGACCTATCACACTTTTGAAGGCCCTGGAGCACCAGGACAATGGAATTACCCACAAAATGACCCCATTTGGAAAGCAAACACCCCAATGTATATTCTATGAGGCATATTGAGTCTTTTGAACATGTCATTTTTTCCACAAATTTTTGGAAAATGTGGAAAGAAAATTAAAACTCATTTTTTTTTTTACACAAAGTTGTCCATTTATAGGATATTTCTAACACATAGCATGTACATAGCAAAAATGACACCCCAAAAAAAATTCTACTATTCCTTCTGAGTATAGCGATACCACATATGTGGGACTTTGTCACAGCATAGCCGCATACAGAAGCCCAACATGCAAGGAGCACCGTCAGGTGTTCTAGGAGCATAAATTACACATATAATGTCATTACAACCTATCACAATTTTGAAGGCCCTGGAACCCCAGGACAATGGAAACCCCCACAAAATGACCCAATTTTGGAAAGCAAACACCCCAACACATAATCTAGGAGGCATTGGCTGCAGATAGGTACTCAGGTACATTGATCGGCTTCAGAAAGGTACTCGGGTACTCTGATGAGCTTCAGAGAGGTACTCGGGTATTCTGATGGGCTAGAGACAGGTACTCGGGTAATCTGACAGGGTGCAGATATGTACTCGGGCACTCTGGGCTGGAGACAGGTACTCGGGTACTCTGATGACAGGTACTGGGGTACTCTGATGACAGGTACTCAAAGTACCCGAATACCTGTCATCAGAGTACCTGAGTACCTGTCATCAGAGTACCCGAGTACCTATCTCCAGCCCATCAGAGTACCCGAGTACCTATCACCAGCCCATTAGAGTACCCGAGTACCTGTCATCAGAGTACCCAAGTACCTGTCATCAGAGTACCCGAGTACCTGCCACCAGCCCATCAGAGTACCCGAATACCTGTCATAAGAGTACCTGAGTACCTGTCATCAGAGTACCTGATGGGCTGGTGACAGGTACTCGGGTACTCTGATGACAGGTATTGGGGTACTCTGATGACAGGTACTCGGGTACTCCGATGACAGGTACTCAAAGTACCTGAGTACCCATCATCAGAATACGCGAGTACCTGTCATCAGAGTACCCGAGTACCTGTCACTAGCCCATCAGAGTACCCGAGTACCTGTCATCAGAGTACCTGATGGGCTGGTGACAGGTACTCGGGTACTTTGATGGGCTGGTGACAGGTACTCGGGTACTCTGATGGGCTAGTGACAGGTACTTTGATGGGTTAGTGACAGGTACTTTGATGGGCTAGTGACAGGTCCTCTTTATTGGGGAGGGCAGTCAGTGTGTTTTGGGGTGCACTGTAATCGGTAACTAGCTGTTACCACAATCTCCTCCTCACACAGGATCAGTGTGTGAGGAGGAGAACATGGTGACAGCTAGTTACCGTGTTCTCTGTTGACACTCTGTGACCGGCTGTGATAGACAGCCGGTCACGTGGTAAAAAGCCAATTTCATTGGCTCTTTACCTAGATCGGGGATGGGCTCTGTCCGAGGGACGAGCCTCGTCCCACCGATCGGTGCACATTGAGGAGAGAACGAGCGGCTCGCACTGGAGCCGCTTATGTGATCGGCTGTGATTGACACAGCCGATCACGTGGTAAAAAGCCAATTTCATTGGCTGTTTACCTTGATCGGGGATGGGCTTTGTCCGGGGGATGAGCACATGCCCGATCGCCGCGCTGCGGATCGGTAAAGCCTTCCTGCCGCTGTCATTTTACAATGAGGTGGTATGGAAGTGGTTAAGATATTTGCTTGATTCCCCCATCAACACAGACAGTGTTGATACTGGAATCCCTCCTGCTGGGCCATTGTCTGTTTCGGGCGGGGGGGGTTTCATGGGGAGTCACGCTTGCCGGGATCTGCTAGCGGCAATCACAGGTTAAACTCGACATGCTGGTTGTACCCATCGATCAATCAATCTTGTACATTCAATCTGAACTGGCCAAGATTTGAACCTCTTCACATGCATTGTCTACAGTTACAGTATAACAGGCTGAACGCATGTTTTAAAAGGGCAAATGTTATATCTATTGCAGCATTTCACTACTAATGGCTGCATGTGTATTTTCACAGGGAATATTTCCTAATTGTTACTGGCTGCAATTGTTTTTAAAGGTCATTTTTTTTTAACTTTTTTTTGCAAAAGCAGTGTTATATTCATGAGCAATATGCATCTGCACAGAAGCTATTTTTTTCTTTTGACAAGGCATTTTATTGGTGATTTGCAGGCTGAAAAATGGGGAGACAGGGGCAGAGCACTGTCACCCCATAACACATGAACACATAAGCAAGGACTTTTATATGAGCATCACCAGTGGTTAAAGCTTATATGACATTTTAGTGGATGAGTTTACATCAACCTTACAGATTATGTTTGATTTGCGTGCCTGTGTGCATAGATTTTTACACCCAAAAATCCTTTTTTATCTTCCCACAACAAATGATTGAATGCTAGAACTTTAACAGCTGCTTTTTTTTTTTTTTTTAAAGTTTTTACTTTATTGATGTTTGGGTGATTAGAGCATCCCAGACAGTTGTTGCTGACAGCCATCCAATAATTATTATTTTTGTTCTAATTTGAAATGAAAAACAACTACAGTACAAGAAAAAAAATGAAATGCACATGAATTTACTCACTTTCTCCGAACCCCAGTATCTTCTTTTATAAAATAAGGATTAATTCACACAGCTGTAAAAACTTTACTGGTGTTATTACACGTGATTTTCAGGAGATAAGTTCCTGTTTAACTACCTCAATACTGGGCACTTAAACCCCCTTCCTTCCCAGACCAATTTTCAGCTTTTAGTGCTGTTGCAATTTGAATGACAATTGCGCGGTCATGCAACGCTGTACCTAAACCAAATTTGTTTCATTTTTTCCCCACAAATAGAGCTTTCTTTTGGTGGTATTTGATCACCGTCAGGTTTTTTCTTTTTTGGTGCACAAATAAAAAAAGACTGAAAAGTTTGAAAAAAAAAAAAAAGTTTTTTTGTTTAGGTTATAAAATTTTGTAAATAGATATGTTTTTTCCTGCACTGATGAGCACTGATGATGCCGCACTGACAGGCACTGATGAGGAAACACTGATGGGGTGGCACTGATGGGGTGGCACTGATATGCAGCACTGATGGGCACTAATAGGTAGCACTGATATGCAACACTGATGGGCACTGATATGTGGCACTGATAGATAGCACTGATATGCAGCATTGGTGGGCACTGATAGGCAGCGCTGATGGGCACTGATAGGCAGCACTGATGGGCACTGATTGGCGGCACTGATGGGCACTGATGGGCACTGAAATACTCACTGATCACCCCCGCAGCAGCACCGATCCTCTGATCTTCTCCTCACTGACAGGATCTGTCAGGAGGAGAAGAGATCGAAGCCGTTACAACGGCTCTATTTACATTACATGACGGCTGTGATTGGACACAGCCGTCATGTGATCAGGAGGGCCAATCACAGGGCCCTCCTGCCGAATGATGTTGCTCTGTGTCCGAGGGACACAGGCACATCGAGATCGCGCCGCTGTGCGTGCCCGCGGCGGCGCGATCTCTCTCCTTCTGAAGGACGTTCCGGAACGTCCATTCAGAAGGACGAGACTCCCGCCCGGCCGTATATTTACAATGGCCCGGGTGGGAGGTAGTTAATGATCAGTATAATACTTGCATATACTGTAGATGCATTAGACCACTTTACGACCGCCCTATTGTATCTTCAGCTTAAAGTAACTCAATGCAGTAAGTTGCAAGGTGGATCGGACTTGTTTTTCCAGCACATCGCACAGATGCTCAACTGGATTGAGATCTTGAGAATTTGGAGGCCAAGTCAACACCTCTAACTGTTGTGTTCCTCAAGTCATTCTTAAATTCATCAGACTAGTCCACCTTCTTCTATTGCTCCATGGTCCAGTCATGATGCTTAAGTGCCCATTGTAGGAACTTTTGGCTGTGGACCCAGGTCAGCATGGGCACCTTGACTAGTCTGTGGCTACACACCCAAATGCCCAACAAACTGTGATGCACTGTGTGTTCATATACCTTTCTTTTAGAAACCAACATTAACTTTTTCAGCAATTTGAGCAATAGTAGATCTTCTATTGGATCAGACCACACTGGCCAGCCTTCACTCCCCCACATGCATCAGTGAGCCTTAGCCCCCCATGACCCTGTCACCAGTTTGCCAGTTTCCTTCTATGAACCACTTTTGGTAGGTCCTGACCACTGCAGACCAGAAGCAACCCACAAGAGCTGCAGGTTTTGAGATTCTTTGAGCCAGTTATCTAGCCATTACAATTTAGCCCTTGTCAAAGTCGCTCAAATCATTATGCTTTTCCATTTTTATTGCTTTCAACACATCCACCTTACCAACCATTCAGTGTCTGCTACTTATCTCTGTCAATGTTTCCACTGGCTTCCACTTACCCAATGAATTCAATTCAAAATGCTAACAACAACTTACAAACCCAACCACAACTCTGCCCCCAGCTACAATGCATCACTAACCAAGTCTCAAAATGCCAAATGAATCATTCTTTTCATTCCTCCCTTGTCACCTCCTCGCATGCTCGCCTCCAGGACTTTCCCCAAGCCTCTCCCATCTTATGGAACTCCATAGCACAATCTGTCCAACTATTTCCCACTCTGTTTGCTTTTAGACAAACCCTGAAAACCCTGTTTTGTTATTTTTTTCCATCAGCTCATCCCTCACAG
The DNA here is from genome assembly GCF_965119305.1 of Pelophylax lessonae. NCBI lineage: Eukaryota > Metazoa > Chordata > Amphibia > Anura > Ranidae > Pelophylax > Pelophylax lessonae. The sequence goes on from NC_138770.1 coordinate 585,913,885, forward strand.
CTATTAACTTTTGTATCACTTGACCCTCCCTCCTAGATTGTAAGCTCTAATGAGCAGGGCCAGTGATTACTACTGTAATAGTTTGTATTGGGGGGGGGGGGGGTAGTGGCTTGGCACATGGAGCTGTAAGGTGTGCTTTCCCTCAGCTTCCGGGCCTTGTGGCTCTACAGGGCTTTCACTTGTCAAGAAACCCTACCATCACACCCTGATTGGGGAGGAATGAACCCAGGGCCAAGAAGGGGACTTTGAATATTGTGTTAGGAGGATTTAAAAGACCGACAGGCAGGAGATCTCTGAGCTTAAAATGGACATTAGGATCTGAATTGTGGATATAGAAAACACCACAGATGGCCTTCGCAGTGCTGTGCAATCGCATGAGGAAATACTCAATACTCATACTGTTATGCTGCAGCAACTCTCCTACCAGCAGGATGATATAGAAAATAGGAATTTCCGCAATAACATAAGAAACCGTGGATTACCTGAATCTGTGGAAAACCTCTATGGGGTCCATTTCTACGGGGTCAAAGAGGCCATTATGCGTGCTACCAGCAATCAAGATATTATACTCTTTAATAGCACGCCGGTCATGCTTCTCCCAGATCTCTCCTGCCAAACCCTGGCTATGCGAAAGGCTCTGAAACCACGTATTCAGCTCCTGCAGAAACGCAAGAAATAAATGCCAATGGATTTTCCCCTTTCACCTCCAGGTACACTATGAGGGCAATACAGCTTTGTGCTGTACTTTAGGAGATCTACCAGCCTTCCTTGAGCACCTTGAACTCCCCCAAGTCTCCCTGCCCGAATGGCCATTTACTCCAACTACCCCTGGGTTGCCCTTTGCTCCGCAATTTCAGAAATAAGGCCGCAAACACAGATCCAGATCTTCTTCTTATAAAGCTCCAAATTACTGAACTCTCCCCGGGAACCTCTCAGTTGTTTCCCCTGCTCAGGAGTTGCTTCTGCATATCTCCAGCATCCAAGCCTTCTTGCCTCTGGAGCTCGTTTGCTCTACCTTTTGAACTCTTGTTTTACTGCTTACATTTACATTTGAATAATTTTTGGAAGCTGTGCCTTATCTACGTTGTTTATATGTGTTCTGCTTTCTTAATTTTCCTCTTGTTATCAATGCTTCCCATGACCCTATTATTATACTTGGTCTACTGATATTTCTCCAAGAGGAGCTACCCTATGCCTCTTCAACATTCCCCCATTAGGCCTCTCAGTGCCAGATTATGCACTGTATTTTGCATAGATATGTTTTCATCTATGTAACTTTGCATTTTTCCATTATTGGCTTTTGGAGCCACCTAGTGGTCTTTATATTTATTTCTCTATATTTTGCCTTCCTGTTTCTGTCTCCGCCTCTTCCTTGTCACAGTTATCTCACTTCTGCTTACTTTTTTTTAGAACGCGGAGACGGGAACATTGGTACATTTTTTTATTCTTGGTTCTACTCTATTTTTCTCCATGCCCTTTCTTCTCATACCCCTATTTCTTAACATTTTTCCTTTCCCTTGTCTTACTGGGATGTTTGGGTTCGGGGAGGTTAACATTCATTGGTTTCCCTTTCCCCCTTCCCTACCCAATATTTTATACTATGGCGGATAATTGTCCGGTGAATATGTCAACTTTCCATTGTAAAGGGTTTAATACACCAGAGAAGCAGAGCCAAATCTTATATTACTTTTACAAATGCAATCTAATACATTACTCCTACAGGAAAAGCATTTCCATACTGGCTCCGTACCAGTCCTGCGTAACCGTTGATTTCACAGTTCTAACCCACAATCTAAATCTTAGGGAGGTTTCCATTGCCTTTCATAAGTCATTTAACCCTAAAGGTTCTTGACTCCCCTAATGATGATGCTGGTCGCTATATATTTTTCAAACTGAATTTGAACAATTTTATTTTTTTTCAGTGGCTAATAACTATGTTTCCAACCAGGATCAGGCTCATTTTCCTCTTCCATTCTCACCAGATTGTCCTCCTTTGGTGGTCCCGGTTTTATCGTGGGTGGTGATTTTAATGTTGCCCTCTCCCCGTCTACAGACACCTCCTCTGGTAAGTCATCCATACCCACATCTTCACTGGCAGGTCATTATTACACTCCACACACTTGATAGATGTTTGGCGCATCCAACATCCCATGGAACGGGACTACAGTCATTTTTCAGTAGCCCACAATACCTACAGTAGACTGGACTATTTTTTTAAATATCCCAGTCCCTATTAGATATCTCACTGCAAACCTCTATTGGGGATTTCCTCCGGTCAGATCATGCCCCCGTTCATTTAGTGCTAGCGCGACCACCGGTTGCCTGTAGGGGAACAACTTGGTGCCTTAATGATAATTTACTTAGAGACTCTGTATGCGTGGCTTATGTAACCAAAACCATATGGAATTTTGAGGCTGTTCATTCTTCGGACACCAATGCCCCCTCACACAATGGAAGGCTATGAAATGTGTTGTTCAGGGTATACTTTTTCAACATGGTTCCCGCTTGAAAAAGATTAGGACAGACGAAATCCATTGTCTAATTTTCACCATAGCAGAGCTTGAATCACTTCATAAATGGAACTTGGACCCATCTACCTATGTTAACCTGTCCAATGCCCGTCGTGACTTGATTAATTGCTTGTGACAAGGCACGTAATTTTGATTATTCTTTAGCCAATAAATCTGGTCAGCATCTGTCAATGATTGTACACCCTAGACCTCCTCATCACCCTATCCCATTTATTGCCCAAACTAATAAGGGAAATATTTTTAATACCCCAGGTATTTCCTCTTCCTTTAAGCAATATTACTCTAAGCTCTACAACTTGTCCCCCTCAGTGACCGCTGGTACTTTACCAACCCCCTTAGATGATATGTGGGCTTAAATCAATGGCCCTCCTGGAAATTGACCCTCAAGATGCATTGGATCTAGAAAAGTCCTTGGTTGAACCTGAATTTTTGGGTGCAATCAAAGATTTGAAAATTGGTAAATGTCCTGGCCCAGATGGGTTTACCTCTAGATTCTATAAAACATTTGCACTTTTTTTACACCAATTCTTACTCGAGCATTAAACTCCATAGACAACTCTGTCCACCCCTCTAAAGGGCTCCTATCAGCCAACATCTTTATCCTTCCGAAACCTGGCAAAGACCCCTCGCAATGCAGTAGCTATCCTTCAATATCTTCATTGAACATAGATATCAAACTCTTTGCGAAGGTACTGGTTAATCGTCTATCCCCTCTCGTACCTACATCCATACCCAGAGACCAGGTCAGTTTTGTCCCGGGCTATGAGATCACCTCATCTCCTACATTCAATGGCACAACCTCAAAACTTGCCTTCTATCGTTCAATGCCGTTCAATAAAGTTAACTAGCAATTTTTGCGTCTCTCATTGGAACAATTGGGTTTAGGTACCTCCTTTATTACTAAGGTATTTCCCCTTTATTCTCAACCCTCTGCTTCTGTTTTGGTGAATGGTACATCTGTTGGTCTATGATCAACGCCCCTATACATCGCTTATCCTCTTCCTCCCCATTGAGATTAAATGCCCTTAGATTGTGGTACAAGAGAGGCTTATGCTCGGTTTTGTCTTTGGATCCTTCTCCCTTCACTCCACTTTTTGACAATCCTGCCTTCCCCCAAGGCATAGGAGCCACTGCCTGGGTCTCTTCCTTCGCTTTACGTTGCCAAGGGGGAATATCTTTCTTCATTCTCAAAGGGGAACCCCGATTATCCCTACGGGACCACATGATTGGCTCACCACACTCCACTTGTCGTCCCTCGTGCAACAGCTTTTCCTTTCCTCCCAAATACATTGCCCTTATACTGAACTTTAACAGCTGTGTTCCCTCCGTAAGTTGCCTAGGCATCTGCTTTCCTCCCTTTATTGTTTAATTCACACAATTACACATGATGTGATGACTTGCCAACATACAGCAGGATATGGTCCGTGGATCTGGGAGAGTTTTCAAGGGTGGACTGTCAGACCACATTCTATTTTACACACAAGTCCACTATCTCCTGATATTTCCAAAAAAAAGAACTTTAAGATCTTATCACGGTGATATAGAGATCCGTCAACACTACATTAAATATTTCCGTCCACTCCTGCTTCCTGCTGGTGCTGTGGCTCAGCTTTAGATACATACCTACATATCTGGTGGGAATGTGGGAGAATATGACTAAGGTATTTAAGGTTTATAGCACTGTTTATGAGGAGCCTCTACCACCAACCCCAGCAATTGCCCTTCTCTCTATGCTTCCTGGTTCTATGGCATCCCAGAAAAGGAGCCTCCTCCGCATCTTTTTATCAGTAGCATGCCAACTCAACTCAATATTCTACTGTGAACAACATAATGCGCATGGAAGTGATGTTGGCTCCTGATAATATACTACCCACAGATGTAATGAGATGATCAGTGTTATTCATAACGTTATCACTAATCATTGTGTAACTATTTTTAAAGCATTCAAACACAGTACGTTTTTTAGTAGCTGGCTAAACACAATTAGTTCACAATGAGCTACATAAACAGATAACATATTGTTTTGTATTCCATTCCATTTCCAAAATAAAAAGTTGATTCTACCACAGGGATTGGATTGGATTGTTTAAAAAAAGGTCACCTGGTGCATTCCCATCATGCTCTTCATCTTTTGCTAAGCAATCAAATAACGTCTACTTTGGCAATCAGAAAAAAAATCATGAACTTTATTTTGCTTGGCCTCCATGTGATCACCACAACAAAGTATGAAAAAAAAGAAAGAAAAATTTTGGTTTTGGCATCCATGTCAATCCTCTTTAGATCTGGAGTGCCAATTGGTTTGATCTTTGTTACCCATGCAAATCCATTGCAAGATCATTCCATCGTACACATGTCTGTGGCAGCTGAAAAAAACTGTCTTCCCTTTAATTTAGGATATATGAACACTTGTAAGCATTTCACATACAGCCTTACTATTCCTGTCTATCATGTTTGCTGTTTTATAATAAATGGCTGGGTCTGGATTAAGGATGATTGAACGGTTCGGGTCGACCATCGGTTCGACCCGAACATTGGATGTTCGATATTCGGCCGAATACCGAACTTTTTGCGGTAAAAGTTCGGTATTCGTAAACCAGAACCGCCCAAAATGCACTGGGACAGGAACTGGGCTTTAAAAGCCCGTGATTGGCCCAGAAACGTCTGCAAAAGCCAATGAGGGGGCAGGAGTCTCCTAGGAACGTGATTGGAGTGACTACGGGGACCAGAGGCCAATCAGGAGTGAATACGCCCCACACTATATAAGATGGCCCCGCCTAACCCCTAGCACAGTGATCCAGAGCCTGTTGAAGAGAGTTGAAGCAGTTCTCTGACTCCTGCTTTGCTACACTACATTTTCTACATATTGAGTGGTTCTAAAGCTCCATATAGCAGAATTGTATTTAGCTTACAGCCAGTGTAGTTAGATACAGCGATTGTGCTGGTTCTTAGAGTTACAAAAAAAAAAAAAAACTTAAGGGACAGTGTCAGTCTTCTGCTGTATGGAGCTTTCTATTTAGTGGAAAGGGATATCTAGTGTAGTTAGGGAACTTTGTACTACATTAGTTATATTTAATAATTGAGTTTCTGTAGGGAAAGTGTGAGGGTTCTGTTTAGTGAGCACGTTGCACAGTGCTGCTGTATCACAGCAGGTATACGTGCTTGCTAGGCAGCAAAATACAGTGACAACTTAACGCCTGTTGTTCAAAGCGTTAGGTGCACTGTACAAAAGCCTTTGCAACTGTGCGTGACACGCATCTGCTGTGCTGTATCCAGCGACAACTGTGGGTCGCATAGCAGTGTGCGTTTTTCACCGCACACAGTTGCCAACGCATCAGTGACAACCTAACGCCTGTTGTTCAAAGCGTTAGGTCCACTGTGCAAAAGGCTTTGCAACTGTGCGTGACACACATCTGCTGTGCTGTATCCAGCGACAACTGTGGGTCACATAGCAGTGTGCGTTTTTCACCGCACACAGTTGCCAACGCATCAGTGACAACCTAACGCCTGTTGTTCAAAGCGTTAGGTCCACTGTGCAAAAGCCTTTGCAACTGTGCGTGACACGCATCTGCTGTGCTGTATCCAGCGACAACTGTGGGTCGCATAGCAGGGTGCGTTTTTCACCGCACACAGTTGCCAACGCATCAGTGACAACCTAACGCCTGTTGTTCAAAGCGTTAGGTCCACTGTGCAAAAGGCTTTGCTACTGTGCGTGACACGCATCTGCTGTGCTGTATCCAGCGACAACTGTGGGTCGCATAGCAGTGTGCGTTTTTCACCGCACACAGTTGCCAACGCATCAGTGACAACTTAACGCCTGTTGTTCAAAGCGTTAGGTCCACTGTGCAAAAGGCTTTGCTACTGTGCGTGACACATCTGCTGTGCTGTATCCAGCGACAACTGTGGGTCGCATAGCAGTGTGCGTTTTTCACCGCACACAGTTGCCAACGCATCAGTGACATATGCCTGGTAGACCAAGAAAAGGCATACGTGGCCATGCTGCGGAAAGGGGCACAGCTTCTAGGGTGTCTAGAGGCAGGGGTGAACGTGGTGGTCAGTCCTCAGCCAGGCCACCATTTGGATTGTTCTCCGGCAGTGGCCAAGCTTTACGTCCACAGTATGTACAGGAGGTGGTGGACTATATGACCAAACCCTCATCATCGGCATCATCTGCAACTACAGTGACCCAGACAGAGAAAAGTGGTCAGTCTTCTGCAGTTGGCAGAACAAATACAGATGAGTCCATGTCCACCTCACGTCCTCCCTTAGACCCAACTTCAGACATGACAGAGGAGTCAGCTGAGCTGTTTGACCACAGTGTCGGCCATCTACTCCAGCCTGATGCTCAGTCCTTTATGGAGTCTGATGTTGGGTCTGAGTTTGAGGAGGAGGCAGAGCAAACAAGAGGGGAGAGCAGACGGCCCGCTCCATCTAAGGCCGCATCTGTTGTCTCCCGGGCCAGGCCTGATGCTCAGTCTTTGATGGAGTCAGATGTTGGGTCTGAGGTTGAGGAGGAGGCAGAGCAAGCAAGAGGGGAGAGCAGACAGCCTGCTCCATCTAAGGCCGCACCTGTTGTCTCCCGGGCCAGGCCTGATGCTCAGTCTTTGATGGAGTCAGATGTTGGGTCTGAGGTTGAGGAGGAGGCAGAGCAAACAAGAGGGGAGAGCAGACGGCCCGCTCCATCTAAGGCCGCACCTGTTGTCTCCCAGGCCAGGCCTGATGCTCAGTCTTTGATGGAGTCAGATGTTGGGTCTGAGGAGGAGGCAGAGCAAGCAAGAGGGGAGAGCAGACGGCCCGCTCCATCTAAGGCCGCACCTGTTGTCTCCCGGGCCACTATACACACCTCATCTTGCTGGGACTTTTTTGAGACATCCCATGCAGACAAAACAGTTGCGATCTGCAAGATTTGTAAGAAGGGTATAAAACGTGGCAGAAATGTCAACCACCTGGGTACAAGCTGCCTAAACAGGCATTTGACAACCCACCACTCGGCCCGTTGGCAGGAGCATTTAAAGAACCCACAAAAGGGCCAAAGATCGGTCAGTCGGCCTCCTAGTCCTCCTTGCGCTCCTCCTCATGCTCCACCTGCTCCACCTGCTCCACCTGCACATCAGTCTGTTCCTGGCCCTGCTATAGTCACTCGTCACCTGTTGGCAGCCTCCACTGACAGGGATGATGATATAGCAGGCAGTGTCGCATCTACCTCCAGCACACCACCAGCTGTAACATCTAGACGCCAAATTTCGATTCCACACATGCTGGAACGAAAAAAAATGTATACTCCCCGCCACCCACATGCCCAGCGTCTAAACAGTAGTTTGGCTAAACTACTGGCTCTGCAACTATTACCATTTAACCTGGTAGAGTCTGCTCCCTTCCGTGACTTCGCAAAATGTGCAGTTCCACAGTAGCAGGTGCCAAGTCAGCATTACTTTGCCCGTAAGGCCCTGCCATCCCTATACCAACATGTGGAAGGCAATGTAGTGTCATCCCTGGCCAAGTCAGTCAGCCGTAAGATACACTTGACGGCTGACACTTGGTCAAGCAAACATGGGCAGGGACGGTACATTTCTGTCACTGCTCACTGGGTGACACTGCTTGCCAGCGGAAGGGATTGTAGCCAGGGCTCGGTGCTGCAGCCAGTGTTGCCCCCACGTCTGCAAACAGCTGGTGGTGTCGCTGATCCGGGTAGATCGATCACTTCTACCCCCTCCTGCTCCTCCTCCTCCATGCCCTCCTCTGCAGAATGGTCCTTTGAATATCATGAGGTACCACGTAAACGTTCAAAGGGCTATTCTATGTCTCAGGCCAAAAGGTGTCACGCAGTGCTGCAGCTTGTGTGTCTAGGGGACGGGCAGCACACTGCCCCTCAGAATCTTAAGGCTCTGCAGGCACAGGCCCAGAGGTGGTTGACACCACGCCAGCTGCAGCCAGGGATGGTGGTTACTGATAATGGGTCAAACCTCCTGGCCGCCCTTCGTCAGGGAAAGTTAACCCATGTGCCATGCCTGGCGCATGTCCTGAATCTCGTGGTACAGCGGTTTTTGAACTCGTACCCGGGAATGCAGGATGTGCTAAGGATGGCAAGAAGGGTGTGCAGTCACTTCAGGTGGTCGTACAGTGCCACTGCACGTTTGGCCGAAGTTAGGCGGTGTACCGGCAGAGTTTCACCTTCCGGTACACCGCCTCATCTGTGACATGCCCACCCGCTGGAACTCCACCTTGGCTATGCTGCAGCGCCTGTACACGCAGCAGAGGGCCCTCAATGAATACCTATGCGAGTACGGCACCAGCACTGGCTCTGCGCGCCTGGGCTTCTTTTCACCACTGCAGTGGCTTTTGATTAAGGATGCATGCGCTGTCCTCTCGCCATTTGAGGAGGCCACAAGGATGGTCAGCCGGGACAGCGCATGCATCAGTGACACCCTACCGGTACTGTTTTTGTTGGAGCACACTCTGCGTGGCATTATGGACAGGGCACTGGAGGCAGAGCAGCAGGAGGAAGAGGAGGACTTCCTTGCCTCTCAAGGCCCCCTTTATCCTGAGAATCCTGACCCCATTATGCCTAGCTCCCAGAGGCCCGAGCAGGATCCAGGGGTGGAAGAGGAGGAGGAGGAGGACGATTCTGCGGGAACTTTTGCAGGGTTTGAGGAGGAGGAGGAGGAAGACATGCGGCAATCTGCAAGGCCTAGTTTGACTCCCTCGGGACACTTTGGAGTAGTGCGTGGCTGGGAGGAGGAGGAGCCCGTTCAAGATAATGTCGCTTTGAGTGACCCCGAGGAGTCAGCTTCTCTTGCCTTCGCTAATTTGCGACGCATGGGAAACATCATGCTTCAGAGCCTGCGAAAGGACCCCAGAATCAAGGCCATTAAAGAGACTAACCACTATTGGTTGGCCACCCTACTTGACCCCCGGTACAAGTCTAAAGTCTCGGAGCTTTTCCCATCCACCCAGAGAGTCCACAGGATCAAATCCCTTGAGGACAGTCTCAAGAGGATTCTGGTGAACACGTTCCCCGACTCCCGTAGGGTGCAGGGGCGGGGACAACCTACCATGGATTCTACTGGTGGTCACGAGAGGAGCGTTGGAGAAGGCGTGCGGTTGACGGATGCCTTTCGGTCTTTTTTTAGTCCTCACCGCCCAGGCCTCTCAGCTGCCACATCGCATCGACAGCGTCTGCATCACATGGTGGACGATTACGTGAGGGCACAAAGTGACACAGAGGGCTTTTCATGTGACGATGCCGATCCACTGGCATACTGGGTCTTAAGATTAGACCACTGGCCAGAACTGGCCCAGTATGCCATGGAGTTGTTGGCCTGCCCTGCTTCCAGTGTCCTATCGGAACGGGCATTCAGCGCAGCAGGAGGATTCGTCACAGACCATCGAACGAGACTCTCCACCGACTCAGTCGACCGTTTGACATTCATTAAAATGAATCAGTCGTGGATATCAAGCTTTGATGCACCTGATGCAGACCTTGTAGACTAGGCTATCATTGTGATGTGGCAGCTGAGCCTCAGTTTAAGCCTGGACCATGTTGCCACCCTCAAACCCTCCTCTCATTCTCTTTACGTTCACAGAACCTCATTTTGGTTATAACAAAAACTACCATGTTTGCGCACCTGTTCCACAGGTGCACACCTTTACAATTTTTGGGCCTCCTTCAACACCAGCTCTTTGGGGTTAAGGTGGGGAGGCTATGCTAAAACAAAAACTACCATGTTTGCGCACCTGTTCCACAGGTGCACACCTTTACAATTTTTGGGCCTCCTTCAACACCAGCTCTTTGGGGTTAAGGTGGGGAGGCTATGCTAAACAAAAACTACCATGTTTGCGAACCAGTTCCACAGGTGCACACCTTTACAATTTTTGGGCCTCCTTCAACACCAGCTCTTTGGGGTTATGGTGGGGAGGCTATGCTAAACAAAAACTACCATGTTTGCGAACCTGTTCCACAGGTGCACGCCTTTACAATTTTTGGGCCTCCTTCAACACCAGCTCTTTGGGGTTAAAGTGGGGAGGCTATGCTAAACAAAAACTACCATGTTTGCGAACCTGTTCCACGGGTGCACACCTTTACAATTTTTGGGCCTCCTTCAACACCAGCTCTTTGGAGTTAAGGTGGGGAGGCTATGCTAAACAAAAACTACCATGTTTGCGAACCTGTTCCACAGGTGCACACCTTTACAATTTTTGGGCCTCCTTCAACACCAGCTCTTTGGGGTTAAGGTGGGAAGGCTATGCTAAACAAAAACTACCATGTTTGCGAACCAGTTCCACAGGTGCACACCTTTACAATTTTTGGGCCTCCTTCAACACCAGCTCTTTGGGGTTAAGGTGGGGGGGCTATGCTAAACAAAAACTACCATGTTTGCGAACCAGTTCCACAGGTGCACACCTTTACAATTTTTGGGCCTCCTTCAACACCAGCTCTTTGGGGTTAAGGTGGGGAGGCTATGCTAAACAAAAACTACCATGTTTGCGAACCAGTTCCACAGGTGCACACCTTTACAATTTTTGGGCCTCCTTCAACACCAGCTCTTTGGGGTTAAGGTGGGGAGGCTATGCTAAACAAAAACTACCATGTTTGCGAACCTGTTCCACAGGTGCACACCTTTACAATTTTTGGGCCTCCTTCAACAACGCGCTCTTTGGGGTTAAGGTGGGGACGCTATGCTAAACAAAAACTACCATGTTTGCGAACCAGTTCCACAGGTGCACACCTTTACAATTTTTGGGCCTCCTTTAACACCAGCTTTTTGGGGTTAAGGTGGGGAGGCTATGCTAAACAAAAACTACCATGTTTGCGAACCAGTTCCACAGGTGCACACCTTTACAATTTTTGGGCCTCCTTCAACACCAGCTCTTTGGGGTTAAGGTGGGGAGGCTATGCTAAACAAAAACTACCATGTTTGCGAACCTGTTCCACAGGTGCACACCTTTACAATTTTTGGGCCTCCTTCAAAGCCAGCTCTTTGGGGTTAAGGTGGGGAGGCTATGCTAAACAAAAACTACCATGTTTGCGAACCAGTTCCACAGGTGCACACCTTTACAATTTTTGGGCCTCCTTCAACACCAGCTCTTTGGGGTTAAGGTGGGGAGGCTATGCTAAACAAAAACTACCATGTTTGCAAACCAGTTCCACAGGTGCACACCTTTACAATTTTTGGGCCTCCTTCAACACCAGCTCTTTGGGGTTAAGGTGGGGAGGCTATGCTAAACAAAAACTACCATGTTTGCGAACCTGTTCCACAGGTGCACACCTTTACAATTTTTGGGCCTCCTTCAACACCAGCTCTTTGGGGTTAAGGTGGGGAGGCTATGCTAAACAAAAACTACCATGTTTGCGAACCAGTTCCACAGGTGCACACCTTTACAATTTTTGGGCCTCCTTCAACACCAGCTCTTTGGGGTTAAGGTGGGGAGGCTATGCTAAACAAAAACTACCATGTTTGAGAACCTGTTCCACAGGTGCACACCTTTACAATTTTTGGGCCTCCTTCAACACCAGCTCTTTGGGGTTATGGTGGGGAGGCTCCGCCAACACCAAAACTACCATGTTTGCGCACCTGTTCCACATGTGCACACCTTCATAATTTTTACGCCTTCTTCAACACCAGCTCTTTGGGCTTACAGTGGTATGGCTCCGCCAACACCCAAACAACAATTTTTGCACACCTGTCACACAGATTCATATCATTGTAATTTTTTTCCTTACAAAGGCAATTATTGCCTTCATTACCAGCACTTTCATAGGGATATGGTGTCAAGACATCGTCGGCACCACCAAAGGCCAAATTTTTAAGCATCCTTTACTTCTATTCAAAGTCAAGAGACAACAGTATTCATCCAAAACATCTCTAATCTTGTTCACTCTGCACTACATTGTGGCCCCTACCCCTAACCCTAACCCTCAATGTATCCGTGCATATATGTCTGTTTCTTGTGAGAATTCAAGTTAAAGTGCACCAAACACCATTTTACATGAAATAAAGTGCAATTACATACATCTTTGGACTTCTTGAAAACATTTGGTAATAATAGCCCCATTGTGGAAATACACCCGTTAATTATATGCACATTTAAAGAGACAGCACCTTTTTCCAAAAAAAAACTCTAATCTTGTTCCCAGTGCACTGCATTATGTCCCCATCATACACATTGGCTGTGCCGTTGATTAGGAGCAAAAGAAAGGTGCGGTTAAGCAAAAAAGTCATTTTTGAAGGTTTGGTATGCTATAATTCTGGTTCTGGACATGCTGCAGAGCTGAAACTTCACAGGTACACCTTTTAGACCCTCCAGACACTAAATCCAAAGAAATATCTTTTTTTTTTTCAATAATTGGCTCTCTATCAAAAACGACAATTTTAAGAACTTTTTTTTGTGTGATTAATAGTCCCTGGGGCATGACCCAGAACCCTAGGCACTTTTTAGGGGCATTTATTGTGTTTTAGGGCTTCAAAATGGGGTTTTTTGATTCCAGAAGTTCGGGTCCCATTGATTTCAATGGGGTTCTGGAATCCGAACCGAACTTTCCTGAAATTCGGGTGTTCTGGTCGAACCGAACTTTTCAAAAGTTCGATCATCCCTAGTCTGGATCAGTATTTGTCTCTTATAACTATTTCTACAGTTTTCTGCCCTTTCTATCTTGTTTAAAATACCATTGTTCTCTCACTCCTTGGAAAAATTCATACTGTTTATTTATGTATTTGTTTATTTATTTATTTATTTATGTTCGTCAAGTCCTCTTGACATGCATACAAGACCAAAAAAGATATTGGGGGGCACACCCTAAAATGCACAATTCTCAGGTTGGTGCTGCTAAAAGACCAATATACAAATTGAACAATATAATAGCACACACATACACAGAAAAAAAATGGTTTTAAAATTTTGCAAGGCTATTTAAAAACACCTGCTCTTATACAGTAAATATGGGGATTTGGTCACACCATATGGCTATACTGTGCTTAAGTCCACCACTACGTCAAAGTACCCCATTTTCAATGGGTCCTACACTATTCATAGAGAAGATAATCCCACTTCTCAAAACCATAGGGCAATACTCACTCCTGTCATGGGAAAAGTTTGCAGGATGCAGACTCCTCTGCTGAAACTGCAATGAAGGGACACCTCCTGGAACTACTCACAGGTGGACCGTGCTAATGAGGTTTTGGTGTGGGAGAGTGGGGTGCTCCACCCATAAGTCTGGTCAGGACTATATATGAAACAAAAAAGATATTGGTGGCACACCCTAAAACGCACAATTCTCAGGTTGGTGCTGCTAAAAGACCAATATACAAATTGAACAATATAATAGCACACACATACACAGAAAAAAATGGGTTTTCAAATTTTGCAAGGCTATTTAAAAACACCTGCTCTTATACAGTAAATATGGGGATTTGGTCACACCATATGGCCATACTGTGCTTAAGCCCACCACTACGTCAAAGTACCCCATTTTCAGTGGGTCTTACACTATTCATAGAGAAGATAAATTGTTCAAATTGTTCAATTTGTATATTGGTCTTTTAGCAGCAGCAATCTGAGAATTGTGCGTTTTAGGGTGTGCCCCCCAATATCTTTTTTGTTTCATATATAGTCCTGACCAGACTTATAGGTGGAGCACCCCACTCTCCCACACTAAAACCTCATTAGCACGGTCCACCTGTGAGTAGTTCCAGGAGGTGTCCCTTCGTTGCAGTTTCAGCAGAGGAGTCTGCAGCCTGCAAACTTTTCCCATGACAGGAGTGAGTATTGCCCTATGGTTTTGAGAAGTGGGATTTTCTTCTCTATGAATAGTGTAGGACCCACTGAAAATGGGGTACTTTGACGTAGTGGTGGGCTTAAGCACAGTATGGCCATATGGTGTGACCAAATCCCCATATTTACTGTATAAGAGCAGGTGTTTTTAAATAGCCTTGCAAAATTTGAAAACCAATTTTTTTCTGTGTATGTGTGCGCTATTATATTGTTCAATATGCATACAAGACCCTCCTCAAAGATGTGGGCTCCCCATTTCTATCTACACTATATTGTAAAAAGTATTGGGACACCTGCCTTTACATGCACATGAATTTTAATGGCATCCCAGTCTTAGTCCATAGGGTTCAATATTGAGTTGGCCCACCCTTTGCAGCTATAACAGCTTCAACTCTTCTGGGAAGGCTGTCCACAAGGTTTAGGAGTGTGCCTATGGGAATGTTTGAGCATTCTTATGGAAGCGCACGTGTGAGGTCAGGCACTAATGTTGGACGAGAAGGCCTGGCTCACAGTCTCCACACTAATTCATTCCAAAGGTGTTCTTTCGGGTTGAGGTTAAGACTCCGTGCAGGCCAATCAAGTTCCTCCACCCCAAACTCGCTCATCCATGTCTTTATGGACTTATACTGCACAAGTGCTGCAAATAAAGAGCAAATTTGCCTGTGTCGACAAAATTCAATTGTTATGGAAGAGCAGTCAGACTATGCCGTTATTTTTTTCTCTTGCAGCTTTACCCATAGTGTGGTAGATTCAGCCCCCAGAAGACAATGCAGAAAAGATTTTCTTTGCACAAGATCCCCAGAGTGGGTCATTTTGGGCCTTCTCTTGGATTGTAGAAGTAGATCCCCAGATTATTTTTCTTGTATCAGGGAGGAGGGAATCTTTTCACTTAAAGCCTCAACAAAAAAATCCACTTAAAGCCCAAAGACATGGCTACTGTGAGGAGGATGAGAAATCGAATTTTGAGTCTAAAGAAATGGCCGATGGCTCATATGTGCCCTTGAGGAGAAGGAGGAAAGAAAGAGCACATTGGCAGCACTTCAAGGTGAGCCTGGGAGGATTAAAAAGAAAAATAGTTTGTCAGCCACTTCGCCACTTTCTTCGCCATTCACACTGGCAGAGGAAAACAATTGCTCCCCAGAGCCTCTTCATACTACCTCTCTGATATTTGCAATAAAAAAAAGGAAGATTTGCATAATGGTCGCCAACCTATAGACATAGGATTCCTCTCTTATTTTTTTTTTTTTTTGCCGACTGCCCTTTTCCTTGCTTACATGTGTTAATCTGTACATATTAAAAGATAAAAAAAAATACTACCTCCAAGTGCAGAAGCTTTGCCTTTGAGTTTAGGCCTGCCTGTCCCTTTTTTTAAGTACATTTAAATAGGGGGAAGAGGGAAAGCGTGCATAAGCAGCATAGTAAAAATTGGCTGCTCTGCACCCTTGAGCAAGAGGAGGAAAACGACGCATAGGCAGTCCAAAATAGGTAGCCTCTTTGTGTGCTGGAGTAGGAAGAGGACAAAAAGGTCACATTAGCAGCACTCTAAAAAAAAGGGTCTGCTATGTGCCTTTGAGGAGGAGGAGTGCCTGCCTTTTGCTGCTGACTTCTCTCATTAAGGTTCTCCTCCCACAAAGCTCATTGGTGCATAGTCATGTGTTTCCTCGTGCATGTGGTTACCAAATGGCTGGTATGTTAAACATGGCTGACAAGCTGCAGGCGGAGGCTGCAGACCACAATGGTCCTATTGGCAGCAGTTACATTAACAAAAATAGCCTACACTGCAGATTTCTTTCTATGTGCTTCATATTCAAATGCACATATACTGTCCTGTCACTGGCCAATTTCTTCCAAACACATCCTTAAGTCTATATTTTGAATTGTTGCAAAATTTTGGTAATATGGGGAAGGAAGGGGGTTCAGGGAATGTGTGGTTGTGTTCATAATGTGAAAATTGCCAGGATGGCCATTCTTCCATGATTACCAGCATGTTGCCCATGTGTCGGCACAGCCTGTCTATTACTTGCATATTGCCATATTTGCTCATAGTGCTAAATTATTTGCTTTATAAGTTTGTTTTGAGAACTCTATTACTATATTATAACCCCACCCCCCTAGCAAAGGCCACTCAATATCAAACCATGCACCTAAAAATTTGAGGCCTCAAATTTGCAACAATAGCAACCCCCCCAACTACCACCACAACATTTTAGGTTCACATGGAAACAATAGTGCCCACAACTAGAGCCATGCAAATTATACAAATTAAATTTAATCAGAACCAGAAAGCTAATCTGATTATACTAAGATTCTAAAATGACTCTGATTCTAGAGCCTTTTTGCTAAATTAAATGTTCTCTAAATTCTAACTGGTAGCTATAGCTATAGCTGTTGCAGGCTTTTGTATTATGACTAGCAGGGATTGCTCTTGCTTACCATGACCTGTTTTCCTCTGCCTGGATATTCAGGTACCAGCAGGTCTCTTTCCCATGCATCAAACAACAACTAGATCCAGACAAGGCTGGAGTGCCGCAGGGTAATAGTGGCCTCACCGTCTCACCCCTTCAAAAAGGAGGGGGTGTGGGGTTCCCAATATATAGTTACCTGTAACAAACCAATTTGTAGCGAGAGCTAGAAAAAGATTGGGAAGGAGACCCAAGCGGTATAGGCTAAAAAATATGAAATGCTTTATTGAAAAGAATATACAAAGTTAAACACATCTATCGGCAATAAGTCACAACAAGGACATACAAACATTTACTAAAATAACCCAGGTGGTATTGCAGGTTAATTGACGGAGGCAAACTAAACGATTGACATTTCATAGACCTAATGATACCACACTACGCTGATTTGATTGGGTGTGATATGGAAGCAGCGGTGAACTAAGGTGCTCCACTGGCCACTAGGTGGCGTCATGAATGTCTGTAAAGACACTCTCGGCTGGATTCACAGAGCTAACATCCGATCCGATCAGCAATCATCAAATGTATGGATCGTATGGAAACCAATTGGATGTATTATGTACAATCAAGGTACTGAGCTGCTAATGGAAATCTCTGATGGAAAGAATCATTATGGTTGGCCAGTTCGTAAATAAAGAAATTAGAGATCCATATAGATCATCCAAGCCAATGATCCATCCAGTGGTAACACAGGGGATATGAAAGTAAACACTGATGGGTGCAGTCCACTATGTCACAAATGTAGAACCTAAAAAGGTATCTTTCTTCCTCGAATAAGCATAAAGTGTAGGCACCATACACAACAAACAAAAAGAGATGCATCCACCCAAAGAGACCAAAACCGAGCTGATTCAATTCAGATGTACTGGATTTTGCACTTTATTTTCACTAAAGCCACATAAGCCCAGTTTGAAGCAAATTTGTGGAGAGACCAAAGCAATAATCCTATGTGATAATTGATCCGTGCATCCCAGATGGATTTTTCACTAGGACAGTTTATTGTCCACTATATGTACAAACCCAAAAAAGTTGGGACACTGTACAAATTGTGAATAAAAACAGAATGCAATGATGTGGAAGTTTCAAATTTCAATATTTTATTCAGAATACAACATAGATGACATATCAATTGTTTAGTGAATAAAAAGACACACACTGACCTAAGTCAGTGAATCAGCGCTCACTGGACCACTCTGGAGGGGACCACATGACCAGTGGTGCCACAGATGAAATCACAAATAAATGTAAATAACATTAAATGGATAAATTAATAAATTAAATAAATAAATAAAAAATATATATATATATATATATATATATATATATATATATATATATATAAATTGAATTAAGTGACAATGGAAATATTACAGGGCAAACAAGATACAAGAACCTCAAATGTATAGAAGTCCTATTCAATCATGCGATGATCCCGAGTGGATGGATCCTTGCTGATGAAAGAGTACAAAAAGTCCAAATCAGAGTACTGGGGTGAAGATTAGACAGGCAGCTCCTCAAGAGGTAGGGATACCCTCCAAATATGTAACAAAGAAAAAGAACAAGGGCGCCAAGTCATAAAGGTAGATGAACAGCTATATAATTTAATGTAGTAACTTACATGTTAAAAACAGGTATTCCAATAAGACAGCATGCATGGTGCAAAAGGACAGTCCCCACAGTGAATCCGATGGAAGATGCAAGATGAAGGATAATCGCATCTGGGTTCTGTATAATGGTGAAGGCAGTCCTGGATACCGGCAATACCGGGTGATGCCGCAAATGGCGTGGGCTCCCTGGCTGGGCAGCCTCACCGCAATCCGCCGTGCAGCAGGGAGGTAATGACCCGGAAACCGGAAGTAGAAAGGACAAGTCTGTTGGTTCCTCCACGGAAGCCGACAGGAACAAACACTGAACCAAGAGTGGAGGGCGGGCTGCAACGTCGTTTCGGAGGACCTCCTCCTTCATCAGGCAGCTGATCAATATCAATTGTTTAAACTGAGAAAATGTATAATTTTAAGGGAAAAATAAGATGATTTTAAATTTCATGGCATCAACACATCTCAAAAAAGTTGGGACAAGGCCATGTTTACCACAGTGTGGCATCCCCTCTTCTTTTTATAACAGTCTGCAAACGTCTGGGGACTGAAGAGACAAGTTGTTCAAGTTTAGGAATAGGAATATTGTCCCGTTCTTGTTTAATACAGGCTTCTAGTTGCTCAACTGTCTTAGGTCTTCTTTGTCCTCTTTATGATGCGCCAAATGTTTTCTATGGGTAAAAGATCTGGACTGCAGGCTGGCCATTTCAGTACCCGGATCCTTCTTCTATGCAGCCATGATGTTGTAATTGATGCAGTATGTGGTCTGGCATTGTCATGTTGGAAAATGCAAGGTCTTCCCTGAAAGAGACGACGTCTGGATGGGAGCATATGTTGTTCTAGAACTTGGATAGACCTTTCAGCATTGATGGTGCCTTTCCAGATGTGTAAGCTGCCCATGCCACACGCACTCATGCAACTCCATACCATCAGAGATGCAGACTTCTGAACTGAGCGCTGAGAACAACTTGGGTTGTCCTTGTCCTCTTTGGTCCGGATGACATGGCGTCCCAGTTTTCCACAAAGAACTTCAAATTTTGATTCGTCTGACCACAGAACAGTTTTCCACTTTGCCACAGTCCATTTTAAATGGGCCTTGGCCCAGAGAAAATGCCTGCGCTTCAGGATCATGTTTGGATATGGCTTCTTTTTTGGCCTATAGAGTTTTAGCCGGCAACCGCGAATGGCACGGTGGATTATGTTCACCGACAATGTTTTCTGGAAGTATTCCTGAGCCCATATTGTGATTTCCATTACAGTAGCATTCCTTTATGTGATGCAGTGCTTTCTAAATGCCCGAAGATCACGGGCATCCAGTATGGTTTTCCGGCCTTGACCCTTACGCACAGAGATTGTTCCAGATTCTCTGAATCCTTGGATGATATTATGCACTGTAGATGATGATAACTCCAAACTCTTTCAAATTTTTCTCTGAGAAACTCCTTTCTGATATTGCTCCGCTATTTTTCACCGCAGCATTGGGGGAATTGATGATCCTCTGCCCATCTTGACTTCTGAGTGATACGGCCACTCTGAGAGGCTCTTTTTATACCCAATCATGTTGCCAGTTGACCTAATAAGTTGCAAATTGGTCCTCCAGCTGTTCCTTATATGTACATTTAACTTTTCCGGCCTCTTATTGCTACCTGTCCCAACTTTTTTGGAATGTGTAGCTCTCATGAAATCCAAAATGAGCCAATATTTGGCATGACATTTCAAAATGTCTCACTTTCAACATTTAATATGTTATCTATATTATATTGTGAATAAAATATAAGATTATGAAATTTGTAAATTAGTCCATTCCTTTTTTACTCACAATTTGTACAGTGTCCCAACTTTTTTGGATTTGGGTTTGTACATCTAAATTGAATCAGCTCGGTTTTAGTCTCTTTGGGTGGATGCATCTCTTGCTGTGTATGGTGCCTACACTTTATGCCTATTCGAGGAAGAAAGATACCTTTTTAGGTTCTACATTTGTGACATAGTGGACTGCACCCATCAGTGTTTACTTTCATATCACCTGTGTTACCACTGGATGGATCATTGGCTTAGATGATCTATATGGATCTCTAATTTCTTTATTTACGAACTGGCCAACCATAATGATTCTTTCAATCAGAGACTTCCATTAGCAGCTCAGTACCTTGATTGTACATAATACATCCAATTGGTTTCCATACGATCCATACATTTGACGATTGCTGATCGGATCGGATGTTAGCTCTGTGAATCCAGCCGAGAGTGTCTTTACAGACGTTCATGACGCCACCTAGTGGCCAGTGGAGCACCTTAGTTCACCGCTGCTTCCATATCACACCCAATCAAATCAGCGTAGTGTGGTATCATTAGGTCTATGAAATGTAAATCGTTTAGTTTGCCTCCGTCAATTAACCTGCAATACCACCTGGGTTATTTTAGTAAATGTTTATATGTCCTTGTTGTGACTTATTGCCGATAGATGTGTTTAACTTTGTATTTTCTTTTCAATAAAGCATTTCATATTTTTAAGACTATACCGCTTGGGTCTCCTTCCCAATCTTTTTCTAGCTCTCTCGCTACAAATTGGTTTGTTACTCTTTCCCATGCAGTAGTGATTGAGTTATGGATCTTAGTCAAGACAGCCAATAGAAATCACAGGGCCCAGTACAGCCTACCTGACAGAGCCCTTCCCAAAAATATCAAAACAATATTTTTACTGAAAATACACTAAAACCATTACTAGCAGGCACAATCATTGCCCCTCTGCAGCTAGAATACCCCCCATTCACAGCTCTCACCCTCTGCGCCTAGAATATCCCCAACCACAGCTCACCCTTCTGCACCTAGAATATCCCCCATTCACATCTCCCACCCCTCTGCACCTAGAATACCCCCCATCCACAGGTCTCTCCCCTCTGCACCTAGAATACCCCCATATATATCTCTCACCCCTCTGCACCTAGAATACCCCCCTATCCACATCTCTTGCCCCTCTACCCCTAGAATACCCTACTATCCACAGCTCCCACCCCTGTGCACTCAGAATACCCCCATCCACAGCTCTCACCCCTCTGCATCTAGAATTACCCCCATCCACAGGTCTCACCCCTTTGCACCCAGCAGCCTCCTTGCTTCCTATCCATAGCATTTCCTCCTGCATCCAGCACACCATATTCCCTGCTCTCACCATGGGTGATGCACATTCCAAAACCCTCTCATGCAAAAGTGAGCAATTGACCATCATCGGCAATTGGTGTCAGCACCCAGGGCTCAAGCCAGGGGGTACACACACAGGAGGGAATCAGATATAAGCTGAACAGGGAGGGGGATAGATATGGCCGGGCAATTACAGAACTATTCCCTGTGTCTCTCCCTGCAGCAGCTAAAAGCAGGAGGTAGGGAGAGAAACACAGACACAGGGCATCCTTCTGTAATTGCCCGGCCTCACCGATAACCCTGCTGTCCGGGCCCCGTGTGTGTCTAGTTCCCCTAAAGGAGGACCGGTGGTACCCCCTTAACAGCAGCCCTGATCTTAGTTATGGAAGTATAGCTTTGTAGCATTGATATGTGAACTAAATTCCCAAGGGCAGCCTGCTATTTAAACTGCCTAATATATTGAAGTATGGTGTTCACTTCTGCACTCATGGATTGGAATAGATAATGCACAAAATAAATTGAAAACTCTTGCTTGTATTCCAAAGCTAGATAAATATTATATGAATTGATTTGTTAAGACAGTTTAAAATATATCTTCTACTAACTTGTTAAAGTCACTACTCAATGTGATCATTTATTGTCAAGTATGTGGATCTTAAATGAAAATTATGAATGTTCAGATTTAACACATGCTGGGTAATCATTGAAAAGAAAAATGATTTATTCAATATTTAAGCAAAAAAAAATCAAACATGTATATTACAGCACACAGAACAAAAGATGGAAGTGTACTTTATGATCTGAAATACATTCAAAGTAAGTCATCATTGTGTGCACATATGTGCTTATTGGTTTGTCTGCAAAATTAGTTGTAATTCTGGTCAGACAGTCTGACCTACATACCACTTGAACACTACAGAGTAAATATAATGATGGCTGTATTTTGGCACAAGTACAGGTTCTGGATAGTTGAAAGGCATTTCCGCAACCTACAGGAGTCATTTAAAGCCTTCTGCACCTGTAAACCTCAATCCTGATTTTGCATCCCCAATTATCTTTAATGCATTTTGCCAGAATAATAAAATGTCAGCGAAACATCCTAATTTTTATCAAATTTTCAGGAAACAAAACTCTTGGTTTTTCTAATCTCTACTGATTTAGGAAGCAGTAACATTGATTAATTTGCAGAGTGATCTTACAAGGTGTGTATCACAAGATTTGGCTAAGCACATTTAGTCTCCATTCACACTGGTACGACTTGTCAGGCGACTTGGTCAGCCTGACAAGTCGTGCACCATCGCGGTCCATTGTGTGGTACAGGAACGGTTCTAATAGGAGCGACACAAGTCGCCCTGACTTAGAAAAAGGGTCCTGTACTACTTCGGGGTGACCTGGAGCGACTTGCATTTTATGAAGTCTGTGCAAGTTACGCCGAAGTCGCGGTGCACGCGACTTCACAGGTCGTCCCCTAAGTCGGATCGCCATAGTGTGAACCGACACTTACAAATCTTTGAGACCATGGAGACCATATGACAGGTTGGCTAGCAGAATTCAGAAGACGTTCTGAAGGCCATCTTATGTAACTCTTGCTTTATAGGTTTCTATTAGATGCAGCACTTTAGATATAGTTTTTTTATTACATAACAAAACCCAGTACCTGGATCCAAATGATATACTCAATTTTGCATCCAAAGGGACACTTTTTTTTTTACTTCGGGAGTGAGTAGGAAAATGGTTTAAACACTTGCCGGGTTTTTACTGCTATCAGGGGCTCTGTTGGAGAGAGAATTACCCTCACTTCCTGTTCTGCGGACAAAGTTTAACCAGACAGGAAGTGCAAGGAACTCTCCAACAGCAACAAAAAGTGTTTATTTATAAGAGAAGGGGAAAGCTAAAACTCCTGTCATATGTCATATTATTATTATTACTTCTCTCTGTGCCCTTGTTGAAGATTGTACCTCACTACTTGTCTGGTGAAACTGTTGTCAGAAAAACAATAAGTGAGTAGAAGTAATAATAATATATATATATTATTTACATTTTTATACCCAAAGTTTTTTCCAGCTGTACTGCAGTAATTTGAGATTTGGTCGAAGTCCCGATATAACAAGAGGACATTGTCTTTTAGTGCAAGGTCTGCTTTAAAACCCTCAGGCACAAGAAAAAAAACTCCCCTTGCAGTATTACACAACCCGCCCCCCCCCCCCCCCCAACCACCACCACTACAGACACTATAAGGGTTAAATGCTTGTTTTTTTCCACAACAGTTTTTATTGAGAAAAATTTAGGGCAAGCATAAATATAACAAGAATAGTGGCCATACAGATGTGCAAAAAACATAGTATCTCGACAGGCAAAGTCAAATACAGTATACAGATATAATCAGAAAACAAATAAAAATACATCATGGTGGGAGTAACAACCCACAATGTTACAATCCAGTGCACACTGTAAAACTCTACAGAAGAGAAACATAGGGACAGCTGGGTTACAGATGATTGGGTTTGAAAGTGCCTAAACCTCAGGGCTCATAGGCCAAGAGGCTAAGCTTGGGGTGGTAACGAGGGAGCCAATTCCATGTGCAGGCCTTCCAAGTCCAGCTGTAACGGTATCATTAGGAGTATGCGTACAACGAGAGGGTGTGGTATGGAGCTGATTTAAGTTAGGCTAAGTTCACATGTAGGCGTTTTGGGGCATTTTGGGGAGTTTTTCTGCTCTAGGATCAGCTCAAAAAACGCCCAACAAGACAAATCCTATTCATTTCAATGGCCCCTGTTCACATCTGAGCGTTTTGACGCTTTAAGCAAAACGCCCAACGCTCAAAAAAGTACATGAGCTTCTGTTTGGGGCAGATTACAGGCGTTTTTATTTTTTTTCATTGGTTACTAGTCAACCTAAAAACGCCTGTAAAAACGTCTATAAAACGCCTGTAAACCCCCCCGAAAAAACGCCCATAAAAACGCCTGAAAAAACGCCCAAAAAAGGCCTGTAAGTAGCAACGCCAAGATGTGAACGTAGGAACGCCTACGTTTAGAGAAGGTTGTGGTGAAGCACGGAAGGGGGCGGAATTCAGTCATGACTGGTGCAGTGACTATTACATGGAAAGGGGTCTCTGTACGTCAAAATTGGGAACAGAGGAAAGGAAAGAGAAGAGAAGAAAAAAGAGAGGAGGAAAAGAGAAAGAAAAGAAAAAAAATGCTTGTTTCTTTCTAGGGTTGAATAATAAAGCAGCATGGTCCTTCCAGCGGTTCAACGGGTCCCGCGTAGCCTCCTCTCTAAGGCATTCCCAGCCACTGTTGCACTCCCGCCTCCTCCACCTATAATGTAGGGTTAACGGATAGCATCAGAACCAGCTAGAGCAGGGGTAAGGTAAGTGATGCACCCTTTTAATCTTCTTGTAGATGTAACGAGTGGGAGCCCCACTGCAAGGATCTTTGTTTTTTCCAGCCTGGAGTTGAGCTTTAAGTTTTGTCCCTGTGTATTCAGAATTTAATGCAAACTAAAGGTTTTTTTTTGGGCTTCCTGTAGGTTAATAAAAATGTAATTTATAACAAGTTGAATGTGATGGTTGAACTGCATTATTTTATGCTACTTATGCAAATTAGCGATTATATCAGTTGCACAATTTGTGCTGCTAGAGTTTTCCAGTGTGTTTTGGCTTTATGGCAATTATTTAATACAGCGAATATGCTCATTCATTTCCTAGTGTGCATTATGGAAGGGAGGTCAATGCGAGACACATATTAGCTTATTTATAACTGCAAAAAGTTATTTTGCAGAGCAGTCTGCCAGACTTTCATGTGAGGCAACATTTGATAGAAATATGGAAAATGGCCTGAACTTTAAATGACAAACAGATGAGAAAGGTCCCATGAAAGTCAAAGCCTTTTGAAGCTCATGTGTTTTTGCATAGAATATAAATGAGATTTTTAATTGAGATTGACTTGAGCTCATGGTAACATTTTGGTTGATCTCAATTAGCAGGGTTACAACAAACAGAAAGGGATGGAATCTAGTCATGGCACACAGTAATGTGATCCTCCTCTAGTCTGAGATTTTATACAGTGTTCTGCCAGTAACTCTTTCTTTTGCTTTCAAGTCATTTTATTTCCATGGATTTCCCTATTTAATATCTTTTAACTCAGTTAGTAGACTTACATGTGAATACATTTAATTCAGAATTTAGGTACATGTAGACTCTAACTAAATAGTATTTATTGCAGTTTGTTAAAGTTCTTTGCATAATATTTTTTTTTTTACATAAAATGAAATAGAAAAATACTTCTTTTCAACTTTTTACATATTCTGTTGCATAATAGTGCTGCTGATCTCCTGCAGCCTTTATACGGCCACTTTTGGTTTACGTACAGTGTATGCACACCTGCAACTGCTGCAAGTTTTCTCTCAGGGATTATTTTCTGATGGTGACAAAAGTGGCACATGCCTGTGCAAAGAGGAGCAGCACTGTCACTTTAATGGGTTGATTTGTTCAAGGCAAATAGACTATTCACTTTGCAAGGGAATGAAGGACAGGTTTGCTGACTTCCATTTTGCAATCATGTGCAAGCAAAACCAAAGTGCTGCGTGCTGTAAAACCTCTTATATATTCGCATGGGCTGTGCTCAGTGTACCATATAATCACATGTGTACATATAAAGTGCTGAGTGCTATTGATAACCACGTGTGTGATTGCGTGCTAAAACAAAGTTTGGCGCCAGTGGATGTACCACCGATTGCACCGTTGCTTACCGCACTCTTAAGAAGGTGGCTCAGCACTCCCTGGTCACTAGAACAGAAAACAAGCCTCCATTGCGTAGTATATCCTTATTAGGGTGAAACAACGTAGCATCCACTCACATTTAGGGAGTTCACTATCAGCTTGAGGTGTTCGCCAGGTCGCTTCCGCGTTCCACCAGCTCAAACCACCGTTCCCGGAAGTGACGTACTGACGTACGCAAACCACGCCCTACGCGTTTCGTCATACGACGTCATCTGGAGCGTGCCATCTATCGCTACTCCCGGTCTTTTTATAGGCTGGGTTGGCGCCATCTTAGTATACTGATTTGAGGCCGGACACGGCGGCCATCTTGGTGTACCCATACCGCAGCCTAAACAGCTTAATTCATCATGTGAACTCCCTGTTTGTTGCGTGGGCCGTATACATAAACATACATTTTATTTAAAACTTAGAATACGACTCCACATATTAAAATCCTATAATATAATACCTTATATTTTGTACTCTATTGTGCGAACCAGTGATGTGTCTGATTTGATCGGGTTTGAGCCGATAATCAGTG
Organism: Pelophylax lessonae; assembly: GCF_965119305.1. Taxonomy (NCBI): domain Eukaryota; kingdom Metazoa; phylum Chordata; class Amphibia; order Anura; family Ranidae; genus Pelophylax; species Pelophylax lessonae. The sequence goes on from NC_138770.1 coordinate 585,940,677, forward strand.
CTACCGATAAAAATTATATAAATTATGTGAATAACTTAAGTGATAAAGTGATTCGGTGATGATGTCATTGATATTTAATAGTGGGCCCAAGTGTCTGTGCGATTATTAGACTATAAAAATAAAAATAAAAATTATAAAAAGTGCCCATACATGTAACAATAATATCGGTGAGATAAAAATCGTACAAAAAAATTAAATTTATTACTAAAAATATATATATAAAAACTTTATAAGAAGAAGTTCTCTATACAAGTCCATCCATAGATATAAGTCCATATTCCTTGTGACTTTGTATTTCCTGGGTTGAATCCCATATTTTATGGGTAAAAAATGCAGTTCCAGACGAAAAAATACATTGAAAATTAAAAGACTGAAAACAGGATGACGTAATAAATTGGTGAAACTGAAGGTGGTAGGATACTTGCAGTTGGATATTTCATGGGGATATCTTTCTTAAAATGAGGAATTTTCAGCGAGAAGTTAAAGGATATAACTATTTAAATATGGTAAAAAGGCTTCACTTCATATAGAATCTCGGAGGATGATAAAATTAGATGCGTTAAAACATATATTAAATGCATTAAAACTGCATCTAAAAAGTACAAAAATACAAAAATACAAAAATCAAACGATGAAATAGGAGTGTGTTGGTACTAAAAATATTTTTAAAAAATATTTTTAAAAAATTTCAAAAAATCTCAAAAAATATTTCAAAAATGCTTCTAATAAGGAGAATCAAAAAAAGGGGGATCTGAAGAGGTCAAAAAGGGCTCCTAAAAATTAGGGATCCCTTAAAAGCTTGTTAAAACTCTTAAAAAGGCTCTTAAAAATGTTCTTTAGAAAAAAACTTCTTAAGGAAGGTGGATCAGAGAGGTTTCCTTAAAAATCGGTGATGAAACAGTTTAAGTCGATATCGATATTCAGGCCTTTAGGCTGAAGGGTCTGCATTAGATATATCCACTTCGTTTCGTTTTTAGATACATCTATTCTCTTGTTACTTCCTCTCCAGTTATTCTTTATTTTGTCTATGGCATAAAAAACCATTCCCGTGGGGTTCTGCGAATGATGAGTCTTGAAATGTCGTGACAGGCTGTGTTTATCAAACCCCTTACGGATATTTTTAACGTGTTCCCTTATGCGGACGAAAAGGGGTCTGGTAGTGCGGCCTACATATTGTAACCTACATGGACATTCCACCACGTAGGTTACATGCGTGCTTGTGCACGTTATGGTATCTTTGATCTCATAGACTTTTCCTGTACTTTGTGCCGTAAAAGATGTTGTTTTCCTTTTCTTTTCCCTTGATGTTCTACACGGTAAGCATTACCACCACGGGGGGATCATTGGACAGAACAACGACCACAAGGGGATCACCGTGGGAACAGAGAGGATACAACACGGTATCAAGAAAGAGACAGAAACGAAAACCACGAGGAACCCGAGGAGGGAAGAAACGACAGAAAAAGGAGAAGAAATCAATAGGCAAAGGGATTTTTAATTTAAGCGACACACAATTTGATGAGGAGGAGTTGAAAATACTAGATCTGGGGCTCAAATATGCCCCAGGGAAGAATCTAGATAAATTTGAGGCCTATATAGACCTCAATAAATATGTTAGAAAGTTAAACATCAAAAAACATTTTACATTAAAACAAAAACAAACACAAAGATCTACGCACAGTGAATATAAACACACAACTTTGAGAAATCGCTCCACGTTTAACCCCAAAAATCCTCATAATGAGAATCTGGAGGTCTTTAAACGGATGGTGGAAGCAGATATTAGAGCATTGAAAATTCAGAACAGAAAGGAAAAGAACGTATGGGATACTATCAAAAAACTGGAAAAAAGAAAAGGAGTGGTAATAAGGCCAGCGGATAAAGGAGGAGGACTGGTGATTTTAAACAAAAAGGACTATGAGGAGGAAATGGAGAATCTTCTTAATACAAAAGACACCTACATCAAGCTGAAGGGAAATCCAAAACAAGCATTTGAGAAAACTCTACATAAATACGTGAAGAAGGGAAACGAGCTGGGGATTTTAAACAATAAGGAAGCCAAGTACATTTGCCTAGAGAAACCAAAGACCCCAGTCATCTACTATATTCCAAAGATACACAAAAATGATAAGAAGCCACCAGGCCGCCCCATTGTAAGCGGAATTAATTCTGTACATTCAAGGTTAGGGGAATACCTTGACCAATTCCTGCAGCCTCTAGTCCCAGTGGGTAAATCCTACCTAAGGGACAGTAAGCAATTGCTCGCCGAGATTAAAGATTTGGAAATAGAGGAGAGTGACATCCTGGTGACAATAGATGTCAACTCCCTCTATACAAACATCAAGCAACAAGATGGCCTACAGGCAGTGGATTGGGCCCTTCATACCCACACGAATATGAAGGAAGCACAGATTGGATTCATATTGGAAGGATTAAAAACAGCAATGGAATCCAATTATTTTTGGTATAAGGGAAGTTATTTTGTACAGAAGAAAGGCGTAGCCATGGGGGCTAAGTATGCCCCCAGTGTGGCAAATGTTTTCATGCAGAAGTGGGAGGAGGAGCAAGTGTTCAGTATACCCAGGAATGAGTTGAGATACTACCGTCGATACATTGACGATATCATTATCGTTTGGAAGGGAAACGAGGATTCCTTGCAAGAATTCTTTGACGAAATCAACACTAACATGTATGGCATCACTTTCTCAGGAAATTTTCACCGTGAACATATTGCGTTTCTGGACTTAGAACTAACCAAAAAAGACGGCAGACTCACCAGCAAAACATTTTTTAAGAAAACCGACAGAAACGGGTATATTCCTAAAAATAGTTGCCACCACCCCAAGTGGTTAGGCAACATCCCCAAAGGGCAACTGATGAGGATCAGGAGAAATTGTAGTGACCCGACGGATTTTGAAACGCAAGCTGAGATATTGATTGACAGGTTTGTCGAGAAAGGATACAAACGCAGTGAACTCATCAACATCAAGAAGATAGTGGAAAAAATGGATAGGGAAAACCTGATAAAAGATATGCCAAATAGAGCAAATGGAAATAAGAACACCGAGTTTGCTTTTCTAACAGGATATAACACCCAACATAAGGCCCTAGAGAAAATTATAAGGAAACACTGGCCGATATTGAAAGCAGACACTACTTTAAGAGACATCCTCCCCACAAAACCCACTTTCATTTATAGAAAAGCACCGAACCTGAGAAATCGGTTAGTGCACAACGTCATTGACCCTCCAAAGAAAATACATCTCCCAACCAGTCTGAAAGGTTTCTTTAGATGTGGAAAATGCTTACCGTGTAGAACATCAAGGGAAAAGAAAAGGAAAACAACATCTTTTACGGCACAAAGTACAGGAAAAGTCTATGAGATCAAAGATACCATAACGTGCACAAGCACGCATGTAACCTACGTGGTGGAATGTCCATGTAGGTTACAATATGTAGGCCGCACTACCAGACCCCTTTTCGTCCGCATAAGGGAACACGTTAAAAATATCCGTAAGGGGTTTGATAAACACAGCCTGTCACGACATTTCAAGACTCATCATTCGCAGAACCCCACGGGAATGGTTTTTTATGCCATAGACAAAATAAAGAATAACTGGAGAGGAAGTAACAAGAGAATAGATGTATCTAAAAACGAAACGAAGTGGATATATCTAATGCAGACCCTTCAGCCTAAAGGCCTGAATATCGATATCGACTTAAACTGTTTCATCACCGATTTTTAAGGAAACCTCTCTGATCCACCTTCCTTAAGAAGTTTTTTTCTAAAGAACATTTTTAAGAGCCTTTTTAAGAGTTTTAACAAGCTTTTAAGGGATCCCTAATTTTTAGGAGCCCTTTTTGACCTCTTCAGATCCCCCTTTTTTTGATTCTCCTTATTAGAAGCATTTTTGAAATATTTTTTGAGATTTTTTGAAATTTTTTAAAAATATTTTTTAAAAATATTTTTAGTACCAACACACTCCTATTTCATCGTTTGATTTTTGTATTTTTGTATTTTTGTACTTTTTAGATGCAGTTTTAATGCATTTAATATATGTTTTAACGCATCTAATTTTATCATCCTCCGAGATTCTATATGAAGTGAAGCCTTTTTACCATATTTAAATAGTTATATCCTTTAACTTCTCGCTGAAAATTCCTCATTTTAAGAAAGATATCCCCATGAAATATCCAACTGCAAGTATCCTACCACCTTCAGTTTCACCAATTTATTACGTCATCCTGTTTTCAGTCTTTTAATTTTCAATGTATTTTTTCGTCTGGAACTGCATTTTTTACCCATAAAATATGGGATTCAACCCAGGAAATACAAAGTCACAAGGAATATGGACTTATATCTATGGATGGACTTGTATAGAGAACTTCTTCTTATAAAGTTTTTATATATATATTTTTAGTAATAAATTTAATTTTTTTGTACGATTTTTATCTCACCGATATTATTGTTACATGTATGGGCACTTTTTATAATTTTTATTTTTATTTTTATAGTCTAATAATCGCACAGACACTTGGGCCCACTATTAAATATCAATGACATCATCACCGAATCACTTTATCACTTAAGTTATTCACATAATTTATATAATTTTTATCGGTAGCACTGATTATCGGCTCAAACCCGATCAAATCAGACACATCACTGGTTCGCACAATAGAGTACAAAATATAAGGTATTATATTATAGGATTTTAATATGTGGAGTCGTATTCTAAGTTTTAAATAAAATGTATGTTTATGTATACGGCCCACGCAACAAACAGGGAGTTCACATGATGAATTAAGCTGTTTAGGCTGCGGTATGGGTACACCAAGATGGCCGCCGTGTCCGGCCTCAAATCAGTATACTAAGATGGCGCCAACCCAGCCTATAAAAAGACCGGGAGTAGCGATAGATGGCACGCTCCAGATGACGTCGTATGACGAAACGCGTAGGGCGTGGTTTGCGTACGTCAGTACGTCACTTCCGGGAACGGTGGTTTGAGCTGGTGGAACGCGGAAGCGACCTGGCGAACACCTCAAGCTGATAGTGAACTCCCTAAATGTGAGTGGATGCTACGTTGTTTCACCCTAATAAGGATATACTACGCAATGGAGGCTTGTTTTCTGTTCTAGTGACCAGGGAGTGCTGAGCCACCTTCTTAAGAGTGCGGTAAGCAACGGTGCAATCGGTGGTACATCCACTGGCGCCAAACTTTGTTTTAGCACGCAATCACACACGTGGTTATCAATAGCACTCAGCACTTTATATGTACACATGTGATTATATGGTACACTGAGCACAGCCCATGCGAATATATAAGAGGTTTTACAGCACGCAGCACTTTGGTTTAAGCACTATATGCACTTTTATATGGTTTATATGAATTATACAGTGTATGGAATTGCACAGACACAATATTTATGTGGTAGCGCCGGTTCCAACATCACTTGCACTTTTTATCATTCTACTACCTCAGTGGTAGGTTGGGGGCAGCTTACACCACCATCATTTTTTAGTCCAAAAAGTACTGAAACTCCATAGCGCTGGTATTTAAACCCTTTTCATGTGCAAGCAAAAACACAGCTGTTTTATTTCCTTGCCAATGGTTGGATATTCTTTGCAAAGTGAAACAAAAATTGCCAAATAGGCCAGAAGGAGAGGAGGTGGGACTTTGAGTGATGCCAGAAATCATATAATCAATAGAAACAATGTTAGATAAAAGTTATAAATTTATTAACATGAGTTAAAACATCCCCACAAAGTGGGACTCAAATGGCAAATGGTGAAAACAACCACATACGGGATCAAACCCATGTAGCACATCACAGCATGGGCCTGACAGTGTTAGTGCACAGCAGAATACAGCCCCATTGGTTCTTTTCCAAAGCCCCAATGCGTTTCAATGTATCCAAGTCTTCTTCAGGGGCATGTTGGACAATAAGATAATACTGATAGCTCTGAAATTATAACATATTAGGGATAGATCGATTATCGGCAAGGCCAATATATCGGGGGCCAATATGCACTTTCCCCGATATATCGGTATTGGTCCCGAAACTAGCCGATATTGCCAATACTTTTGTGACATTATTCTGCCTTCTTAGGCCACCTCCCTCACCTTGGGCAGCCTCGTCTGGAGTCCGAAACTAGTCTTGTGGGAGTGTATCGCAGCCATATACCCACCCACAGCAGCCCGGTGCCAGCCAGCCACCCACATCCACAGGCCCTGTACCAGCCAGCCACCCACAGGCCCTGTACCAGCCAGCCACCCACAGCCCCTGTGCCAGCCACCCAACTACCACAGGGTGCCAGCCAGCCACCCTCCACAGGGTGCCAGCCAGCCACCCATCAGAGGGTGCCAGCCAGCCAGCCACCCACCACAGGGTGCCAGCCAGCCAGCCATCCACCACAGGATGCCAGCAAGCCAGCCAATCACCACAGGGTGCCAGACAGCCAGCCACCCAACCACCGCAGGGTGCCAGCCAGCCAGCCACCCAACCACCACAGGGTGCCAGCCAGCCAGCCACCCACCCACCAAAGGGTGCCAGCAAGCCAGCCATTAAGCATTAAAATATGTATATATATGAGAATATAACATACACAAGTGGTCTCTCAAAATGGATATAAAGAATTACAAAATTGTGCTGGGAATCCATACAAGCATAGGAATCAAATAATGCGGGGCGATGGAACCACACACACACACACATGGGGCAAAAAGAACGTTCCAGAGAGAAGAACCCAGATACAAGGGACTAGTTGGCAGCAATACCGATAAGAGCGCCGTCATCAGATTAAGTACAATCCAGTGTTCACCATATTCTTAAAACATATATGAATGAATGTCATATCACTCATGAGGGGAATTATGGGAATACTAATCCTTGGCCCACAAATTATACTACATGAAGTTTAGAAAAAAGGGATATACAAAAATACATCACATACCTGTAATACCTTTGCAAAGTGAAATTGCATTACATTCAGTAAGTACAGGGGAAAATTCCCTTGCAAAGTGAACAGCCTATTTCCCCCTAGTAAATCAACACCCTAGTCTCCATTAGAAGTGTCACAACACAGAAGAACAGTTGGATAGGGACAGAGCATAGTCACCTTATATCAGGAAGCGTCTGCACAAGGACTTCATAATTGGATTCCCGTGTAATTTTATTGAAGACTGTAGATTTTAACATTTTAAGAATTGTACAACATTTTAAAGAATATATGAGATTTTATTGTTTAAGTTTACATACTTTATTAGCACAAAGAGAGCTATAATTTTTGTATATTCTAAGAACATCCTTATGAATTCCAAACCTTCATTGAAATGAAATCATTAAGTGTTTTTTCAGGTTGGTTTTAAAGAATTTGTTGGTAACATTTACCACTACAGGTCCCATGTAGAAGAAGTACACTGTATTAAAGGTTAACGTCAATGTATAATGTATATTTGCAAACTTAAAAAAAAACGATTCATACTTTCCCTTTCAAATACCTATTGACCCATTTGTACCCTTTGCTTATTGATACGAAAAATCTTTTTTCATTAGACTATACTGATAACAATAAAAATAAATACATCACACAAAGGGAAGCTTGCCAATAAAATTAATAAATCAGAAACTGTAACAAATTTGATGCATGATTTATACAAGCCTTACATCATATTTCTTTAGGGGACAAAACTGCAAGTCTAATTGTTTCCATGCTCATTTTGTTCGATATTCTGTGCCGTTGGAAATTCTCATGTTAACCATTGAGGAGAGAATCCTTTTTGTTTTAAAGGCATATGTACAGCATATGTACAACATAAGACATCAGTGGCTTAGTCTTGTACAATGTAAATTGTATTTCACAAGCACATATTTTGTGCCAGAGGATTCACCCACATTAGTTTTTGCTTTACTGTCCTACCCTTTCCATACCCTTTCCATGCACATCAGACAGCTCAACAATACGATTTTTAGGTGGTTTAGCAAGTTGTTGGTTTTATCTCAGCAGTAATTTATCAGGAGTGTCCATTGTAAAAGTCTGGACGATGTAAATATGTAAAAATGTCATTAAAGTGTGTAGAACTCTGCACTTAGTGTAGCCACATTAAAAAATAAAAGTTATAAGTTAAAATAAAAAAACAGACTGCACACAACTTATTTGAATAAAACATAAAGAAAACCATATAAACAATGTGCTCTGCTACCCCTTTAAAAATGAATATAGTGTAATCTAAATGGAAATATGAATAAGTGTACCTATATGTCACCAGGTGCTTTCATACAGTCCACTTTAAGTATGCATCCAGTGAAAAAACATGACTCCAAGCCTCTGCCTTATGTTTTCCATCACCAAAGTGCTAATTCACAACTTACCTGAGCATAATGACGCTTAAAATAATGAAGTCTTTAGTGCATATGGGCGAACCATGGCATCTGCAGCCACTCAGAAAGACCAATCTGTATACTTAGTATTCCACTCCACCGTTAGTATGTGCTACCGGTCATGGGAGCGGAAACAGAGTTCACCGAATACCAAAATATTGTTTAAAATCCAGAATTTATTAAAGTGCAAACAAACAGCAACTCGCAAAAATGAAAGATCTTTTCTCTTCCTGCCCAGGCCAATTTTACGCTGTCAGCACTGTCACACTTTGAATGACAATTGCGCGGTCATGCAACGCTGTCCAAAATGAAATTTTATCAATTTTTTTCACACAGATAGAGCTTTCTGGCTTTTTTTTTTTGCTAAACAAACTAAAAAGTACCAAAAATTTTGAAAAAAAAAAAAAAATTCATAGTTTATTATAAAATTTGTCAAACAGGTAGTTTTTATTGTTCATTGATGTGCACTGATAAGGCTGCATTGATGGGCACTGATGAGGCATCACTGATGGGCACTCATAGGCGGCACTGATGAGGTGACACTGGTGTGTACTGATGAGGCGGCACTGATGAGGCTGCACTAATAGGTGGCACTAATGGGCACCAATAGGTGGCACTGAGGAGCACTGAAAGTGGGAACTGATAGGAACTGGTAGTCAGCACTGATAGGTGACACTGATGAGAAGGCACTGATGGGCATTGATTGGCAGTACTGGTGAGCACTGATTGGCAGCACTGGTGGTAACTGTTGGGACTGCATTGATAATCAGGACACTGATAATCAGTGCCTTGATTATCAGTGTAGAAGTCCCTTTAATACAAGTAATTTATCATCTCTCTTTGAGGAAAGGAAAGCGGATATCTGGATTGTGTTTACATCCGTGATCAGCTGTCATTGGACACAAGTGATCACGTGGTAAAGGGTCACTGTGATTGGCCCTTTACCCTGATTTTTGATCAGCTGAGTCCAAAGGTAGCGCGCGGGCAGCGTGATCACAGGAGGAAGTCCATGGATGCCTCCCAGCAAAGTAAGCCTGCGCTGTAGCCATCTTTTGGCTATTGCGTGGGAGGGAAGGGATTAATTGGTCTTCTCAGCAAACAGGGGGACCGCCTGTAGTCAAGATATGTGTCACTTTCCCTTCTGGCAAAGTTCTTATTCTGTAAGGCAAATAGCAAGGTGCAGTACCCTATCAACCAATCAGAAATTTACCTTTTGTGATCTGAATTCAGTAACTACCAGACTTAAATTGTTTGTTACCCCAACAGTTCATTTTCCTGATATGCCCCTGCTGTACCATGTACTTGTACGAAAAGTATCCTGTTTTCTTTGTTTTGCTTCCTTTGTGTGAAACACAGGGGCGGACGTACAGGGGTCGCAGGGGTCGCCATGGCGACCGGGCCCCGTGCTGCAGGGGGCCCGAGAGGGCCCCCTGTATGTATAGAGAGGAGAGCGGCAAGCGCAGCTGAGACCGGAGCTCCCCGATCCTCAGCGAGTTACACAAACACACAGGCAGCTGATCTCTCTGTCCAGCTTCCTGTGTGTGAGTGCAGACTGAGCAGAGACGAGCACTGAACCCGCCCCTCCCCCTTCCTGTGTGTTTCCTGACTGTACAGTACACGGAGGAGAGGGGGCAGGACCAGCTCTCTCCACTCTCTACAACATCGCTCTGATCTGAGGTCTGTGATGATTATAACTAATATAATACTGTACTAACTTGCAGGGGGGGGGGGGGTATGGAGACGGAGGTGTGTGTGTGTGTGTGTGTGTGGGGGGGGGGTGTATGGAGATGGAGGGGTGTGTAAAGCTGGGGGGGGGTGTATGTAAAATTCCTACCACCCCACTCACTGTCATCTTCCCACCATCCCACCTGTCATCTTCATCCCCCTGTCATCTTCATCCCCCTGTCATCTTCCCACCATCCCACCCATCATCTTCATCCCCCTGTCATCTTCATCCCCCTGTCATCTTCCCACCATCCCACCCATCATCTTCATCCCCCTGTCATCTTCCCACCATCCCACCCATCATCTTCATCCCCCTGTCATCTTCCCACCATCCCACCTGTCATCTTCCCACCATCCCACCCGTCATCTTCATCCCCCTGTCATCTTCATCCCCCTGTCATCTTCCCACCATCCCACCCGTCATCTTCATCCCCCTGTCATCTTCATCCCCCTGTCATCTTCCCACCATCCCACCTGTCATCTTCATCCCCCTGTCATCTTCATCCCCCTGTCATCTTCCCACCATCCCACCTGTCATCTTCATCCCCCTGTCATCTTCATCCCCCTGTCATCTTCATCCCCCTGTCATCTTCCTACCATCCCCCCTGTCATCTTCATCCCCCTGTCATCTTCCCACCATCCCACCCGTCATCTTCATCCCCCTGTCATCTTCATCCCCCTGTCATCTTCCCACCAACCCACCTGTCATCTTCATCCCCCTGTCATCTTCCTACCATCCCCCCTGTCATCTTCATCCCCCTGTCATCTTCCCACCATCCCACCTGTCATCTTCATCCCCCCCTGTCATCTTCCCACCCATCATCTTCATCCCCCTGTCATCTTCCCACCATCCCACCTGTCATCTTCATCCCCCTGTCATCTTCCCACCATCCCACCTGTCATCTTCATCCCCCTGTCATCTTCATCCCCCTGTCATCTTCCCACCATCCCACCTGTCATCTTCATCCCCCTGTCATCTTCCTACCATCCCCCCTGTCATCTTCATCCCCCTGTCATCTTCCTACCATCCCCCCTGTCATCTTCATCCCCCTGTCATCTTCCCACCATCCCACCTGTCATCTTCATCCCCCTGTCATCTTCATCCCCCTGTCATCTTCCTACCATCCCCCCTGTCATCTTCATCCCCTGTCATCTTCCCACCATCCCACCCGTCATCTTCATCCCCCTGTCATCTTCATCCCCCTGTCATCTTCCCACCATCCCACCCGTCATCTTCATCCCCCTGTCATCTTCATCCCCCTGTCATCTTCCCACCATCCCACCTGTCATCTTCATCCCCCTGTCATCTTCATCCCCCTGTCATCTTCATCCCCCTGTCATCTTCCTACCATCCCCCCTGTCATCTTCATCCCCCTGTCATCTTCCCACCATCCCACCCGTCATCTTCATCCCCCTGTCATCTTCATCCCCCTGTCATCTTCCCACCAACCCACCTGTCATCTTCATCCCCCTGTCATCTTCCTACCATCCCCCCTGTCATCTTCATCCCCCTGTCATCTTCCCACCATCCCACCTGTCATCTTCATCCCCCCCCTGTCATCTTCCCACCCATCATCTTCATCCCCCTGTCATCTTCCCACCATCCCACCTGTCATCTTCATCCCCCTGTCATCTTCATCCCCCTGTCATCTTCATCCCCCTGTCATCTTCCTACCATCCCCCCTGTCATCTTCATCCCCTGTCATCTTCCCACCATCCCACCCGTCATCTTCATCCCCCTGTCATCTTCATCCCCCTGTCATCTTCCCACCATCCCACCCGTCATCTTCATCCCCCTGTCATCTTCATCCCCCTGTCATCTTCCCACCATCCCACCTGTCATCTTCATCCCCCTGTCATCTTCATCCCCCTGTCATCTTCATCCCCCTGTCATCTTCCTACCATCCCCCCTGTCATCTTCATCCCCCTGTCATCTTCCCACCATCCCACCCGTCATCTTCATCCCCCTGTCATCTTCATCCCCCTGTCATCTTCCCACCAACCCACCTGTCATCTTCATCCCCCTGTCATCTTCCTACCATCCCCCCTGTCATCTTCATCCCCCTGTCATCTTCCCACCATCCCACCTGTCATCTTCATCCCCCCCCTGTCATCTTCCCACCCATCATCTTCATCCCCCTGTCATCTTCCCACCATCCCACCTGTCATCTTCATCCCCACTGTCATCTTCCCACCATCCCACCTGTCATCTTCATCCCCCTGTCATCTTCATCCCCCTGTCATCTTCCCACCATCCCACCTGTCATCTTCATCCCCCTGTCATCTTCCTACCATCCCCCCTGTCATCTTCATCCCCCTGTCATCTTCCTACCATCCCCCCTGTCATCTTCATCCCCCTGTCATCTTCCCACCATCCCACCCGTCATCTTCACCCCCCTGTCATCTTCATCCCCCTGTCATCTTCCCACCATCCCACCTGTCATCTTCATCCCCCTGTCATCTTCCTACCATCCCCCCTGTCATCTTCATCCCCCTGTCATCTTCCCACCATCCCACCTGTCATCTTCATCCCCCCCTGTCATCTTCCCACCCATCATCTTCATCCCCCTGTCATCTTCCCACCATCCCACCTGTCATCTTCATCCCCCTGTCATCTTCCCACCATCCCACCTGTCATCTTCATCCCCCTGTCATCTTCATCCCCCTGTCATCTTCATCCCCCTGTCATCTTCCCACCATCCCACCCATCATCTTCATCCCCCTGTCATCTTCCCACCATCCCACCTGTCATCTTCATCCCCCTGTCATCTTCATCCCCCTGTCGTCTTCATCCCCCTGTCATCTTCCCACCATCCCACCTGTCATCTTCATCTCCCTGTCATCTTCATCCCCCTGTCATCTTCCTACCATCCCCCCTGTCATCTTCATCCCCCTGTCATCTTCCCACCATCCCACCCGTCATCTTCATCCCCCTGTCATCTTCATCCCCCTGTCATCTTCCCACCAACCCACCTGTCATCTTCATCCCCCTGTCATCTTCCTACCATCCCCCCTGTCATCTTCATCCCCCTGTCATCTTCCCACCATTCCACCTGTCATCTTCATCCCCCCCTGTCATCTTCCCACCCATCATCTTCATCCCCCTGTCATCTTCCCACCATCCCACCTGTCATCTTCATCCCCCTGTCATCTTACCACCATCCCACCTGTCATCTTCATCCCCCTGTCATCTTCATCCCCCTGTCATCTTCCCACCATCCCACCTGTCATCTTCATCCCCCTGTCATCTTCCTACCATCCCCCCTGTCATCTTCATCCCCCTGTCATCTTCCTACCATCCCCCCTGTCATCTTCATCCCCCTGTCATCTTCCCACCATCCCACCCGTCATCTTCACCCCCCTGTCATCTTCATCCCCCTGTCATCTTCCCACCATCCCACCTGTCATCTTCATCCCCCTGTCATCTTCCTACCATACCCCCTGTCATCTTCATCCCCCTGTCATCTTCCCACCATCCCACCTGTCATCTTCATCCCCCCCTGTCATCTTCCCACCCATCATCTTCATCCCCCTGTCATCTTCCCACCATCCCACCTGTCATCTTCATCCCCCTGTCATCTTCATCCCCCTGTCATCTTCATCACCCTGTCATCTTCCCACCATCCCACCCATCATCTTCATCCCCCTGTCATCTTCCCACCATCCCATCTGTCATCTTCATCCCCCTGTCATCTTCATCCCCCTGTCGTCTTCATCCCCCTGTCATCTTCCCACCATCCCACCTGTCATCTTCATCCCCCTGTCATCTTCATCCCCCTGTCATCTTCATCCCCCTGTCATCTTCATCCCCCTATCATCTTCCCACCATCCCACCCATCATCTTCATCCCCCTGTCATCTTCCCACCATCCCACCTGTCATCTTCATCCCCCTGTCATCTTCCCACCATCCCACCTGTCATCTTCATCCCCCTGTCATCTTCATCCCCCTGTCATCTTCATCCCCCTGTCATCTTCCCACCATCCCACCTGTCATCTTCATCCCCCTGTCATCTTCATCCCCCTGTCATCTTCATCCCCCTGTCATCTTCCCACCATCCCACCCATCATCTTCATCCCCCTGTCATCTTCCCACCATCCCACCTGTCATCTTCATCCCCCTGTCATCTTCCCACCATCCCACCTGTCATCTTCATCCCCCTGTCATCTTCATCCCCCTGTCATCTTCATCCCACTGTCATCTTCATCCCCCTGTCATCTTCCTACCATCCCCCCTGTCATCTTCATCCCCCTGTCATCTTCCCACCATCCCACCCGTCATCTTCATCCCCCTGTCATCTTCATCCCCCTGTCATCTTCCCACCATCCCACCTGTCATCTTCATCCCCCTGTCATCTTCCTACCATCCCCCCTGTCATCTTCATCCCCCTGTCATCTTCCCACCATCCCACCTGTCATCTTCATCCCCCCCTGTCATCTTCCCACCCATCATCTTCATCCCCCTGTCATCTTCCCACCATCCCACCTGTCATCTTCATCCCCCTGTCATCTTCCCACCATCCCACCTGTCATCTTCATCCCCCTGTCATCTTCCCACCATCCCACCCGTCATCTTCATCCCCCTGTCATCTTCCTACCATCCCCCCTGTCATCTTCATCCCCCTGTCATCTTCCTACCATCCCCCCTGTCATCTTCATCCCCCTGTCATCTTCCCACCATCCCACCCGTCATCTTCATCCCCCTGTCATCTTCATCCCCCTGTCATCTTCCCACCATCCCACCTGTCATCTTCATCCCCCTGTCATCTTCCTACCATCCCCCCTGTCATCTTCATCCCCCTGTCATCTTCCCACCATCCCACCTGTCATCTTCATCCCCCCCTGTCATCTTCCCACCCATCATCTTCATCCCCCTGTCATCTTCCCACCATCCCACCCGTCATCTTCATCCCCCTGTCATCTGCATCCCCCTGTCATCTTCCCACCATCCCACCTGTCATCTTCATCCCCCTGTCATCTTCATCCCCCTGTCATCTTCCCACCATCCCACCTGTCATCTTCATCCCCCTGTCATCTTCCTACAATCCATATTGTAAAAAAAAAAAAATGAATTAGGGCTCTTTCACACGGGCGATCCGATCAGATCCGCCTGTCAGTTTTTCAGGCGGATCTGATTGGATCCTCCATGCAGCTCTATGGGGCAGCGGATGTCAGCGGAGACACCTCCGCTGACACCCGCTGCCATCCGTATCCGATCCTGTCTGTGAAATCCGGAGGGATGGAAACCCTATTTTTCCATCCGTTCAGGGATCGGATTGGATGAGAGCGGACAGGCGGTCCGCTCTCATCCGATCCCCCATAGAGAGCAGCGGGAGCTGTGACACCTCCCTCTCCGCACTGCAAGCGGAGACGGAGCTGTCATCCACCGGCTCAGCGGGGATCGGCGGATCGATCCCCGCTGAGCAGCATGGATCCGCCTGCGGAGGCGGACCGTGTGAAAGAGCCCTTAAGCAAATTCTAGAAAAATTTAATTAAAATAAAAAACTACTGACACCAATGGCAGAACTACCACAAAAACATTGGACTTGCGACCGGCCCTGGCGTTCCGCCACCAGGCTGGGAGGGAAGGGCCCCGTCGGGGGGGGGGGCCCTTTATGGTTTCTTGCATCGGGGCCCTGAGGGTTCTAGTTACGCCACTGGTGAAACACCTAGTGTTCCTGCTGGTCCCTCTGCTTCCCTAATAAAAACTGACCACACTAAGCAAGTGAACACATTGTGGTCAGTTCTCTAGCTATGTTGGGAACTCAGCCTTCTCTCCTCCAATGATCAGACTTGTCCTGACATGCCCCCCCCCCCCCCCTCTTCCCCGCACAGCCTTTTACTGGAAAGCTCAATGTATAGTTGCTTCTCCTCCCCCCAGCTCTTATGCAGCTGAGAACAGAGGAAATGTGATCACTTATTAAAAAGGGTAAAAAAAAGGTATTTATCATGTTTTTTTTTTTTTTAATATCTCTACACAAATGTTTTACCTTTCATTTCTATTTTAAACGGAATGGGTAGTGCACTTTTCACTTTGGATTTGCACGAACATTGCATAGGAGTTTAGTCGTTGCCAGATAAAGACAGAAACTCAGCATTATATAACCCTAGATTCTGACCACAACTACCCATAGCTACACACAATATTATTATTTGAATTAATACCTTAGTAAACGGCAACATTTCATTGTATGAGGCACCGAAGGGAGTCCAGGGATTTTAGGATCGTGGCAATTTGCCTGTTTTGATGTTTCCCAAAGATGTCAAAAGGAAGTGAAAAATACTTCCTTAAATATCCGAGCAACTGAGCATTTTAAATAAAGTGTTGGACTGGGGCATGGTTCATCAATGTGAGGACAGCTATTCAAAGGTAAACCATTGTCCCAGTTATAGTAATTGCTTTGAAGCAATTGTGAAGTCATGTGTTTTTTTGTTTAACCACTTCAATACAGGGCACTTTCACCCCCTTCCTGCCCAGGCCAATTTTCCCCTTTTAGCGCTTTTGCATTTTGAATGACAATTGCGCGGTCATGCAACACTGTACCTACACTAAATTTATGTAATTTTCCCCCCACAAATAGAGCTTTATTTTGGTGGCATTTGATCACCTCTGGGTTTTTTCCTTTTTTCTAAACAAATAAAAAAAGACCGAAAAGTTTGAAAAAAAAAATAAGCATTGATGAGACTGCACTGACAGGCACTGATGAGGAGGCACTGATGGGGTGGCACTGATGGGGTGGCACTGATGGGGTGGCACTTATGGGCAGCATGGATAGGCGGCACTGATAGGCACTGATATGTGGCACTGATAGGTAGCACAGATATGCAGCATTGGTGGGCACTGATAGGCGGCACTGCTGGGCACTGATAGGCGGCATTGATGGGCACTGATAGGTGGCACTGACGGGCACTGATAGGTGGCACTGATGGGCACTGATGGGCACTGATAGGTGGCACTGGTGGGCACTGATGGGCACTGATAGGTGGCACTGATCAGCACTGACGGGCGGCACTGATGGGCACTAATGGGCACTGATAGGCAGCACTGGTGGGCAATAATGGGCACTGGTCGGCGACACTGAAAGATGGCAATGATGGGCACTGGTGGGCAGCACTGATAGGAAGGGCACTGGTGGGCAGCACTGATGGGGAGGGCAATGGGGGGCTGAGCCCTGATTGCCATCCACTGGTGGGCAGCACTGATAGGAAGGGCACTGGTGGGCAGGACTGATGGGGAGGGCAATGGGGGGCTGAGCCCTGATTGCCATCCCTGGTGGCTATAGTGGGCATCCCTGGGTCCTAGGTGGGCATCCCTGGGGTCATGGGTGGGCATCCCTGGTGGTTCTAGTGGCACCCCTCCTGAGGGTCTGCACTGGTAATCAATGATCTGATTACCAGTGCCGACCCCCCCCCCCCCCCTGTCAGGGGAGCCGCCGATCGGCGCTCCTTTACTCGTGCCTGTCAGGCATGAACTAAGGAAAGCCGATCAACGGTACTATGTGACCAGCCGTGATTGGACACGGCTGGTCACATGGTAAAGAGCCTACGTCAGTAGGCTCTTTACCGAGATCGGAGATGCAGAGAGTCAGACTGACACCTTGCATCACCGGGGGGCGCGCAGAGCTGTATTATCCTGCCACCGTCATATGACGTCCGGTCAGGATAATACAACCACAATCCCGCCGTCAATTTGCTATAGGGCGGGCGGGATGTGGTTAAACATGTTATACTTACCTCCTTTGTACAGTTGGTTTTACACAGAGCAGCCCAAATCATCCTCTTCTCTGGTCCCTCTTCGGCTCTCCTAACCCCTCCCTCCTGTTGAGTGCCCCCACAGCAAGCAGCTTGCTATGGGGGTATCTGAGCTGAGCTGCAGCTCTGTGTATCCCTTCAGACCAGACTGTGTATCCCTTCCCATTCGGTCCTGCCGCCTCTCTCTTCTGATTGGCTAACTGACTTTGATCAACAGCAGCGGGAGCCAAAGGCACTGCTGCTATGTCCCAATCAGGAGGGAGAGCCCCGGATGACCGAGGGACATCGCTGGATTCAGATGGACCTCAGGTAAGTATTAGGGGGCTGCTACACACAGAACGCTTTTTATCTTAATGCATAGAATGCATAAGGATAAAAAAAAAAAAAAAAAACCTTCTGCCTTTACAACTCCATTAAGCTCATGGTTATTTTTTTAAATATTTTTCATTCCATTTCGAATATGTGCAGATTAAATATTTTTCTAGTGTATGGAAGTTAAACCTTCCAATACACCAAGCAATTCCACTAGCTATAAGCTGACTTCAGGTTCCATAATAGCACTCCACTGAATACAGTTCCAAAGGGACAGTTTAGGAGATCAATGCGGATTTGTTCAGTCACATCCATGTATATAGATTAAGCGAAGAAACTGAAGAAAATATTCCTGGAAAAGAAGTACAGTAATGACAATATTGATCAGGCAATTGAGGAACCAGAGAACTATGGAGATGAGGTTTAGTGTGTGCTAAATATAACAGGCAAAGGTAGAACTTCAGCACATTGTTTATAACATCATTTACAGACCATACACCATTTTCCGCATAAACATACAGTATGCAATGCAGGTTATGTCCATAGTGACCATAAATATATAAAAAAATATATATGTGATGTAACAGAACAATCAATCAGATTTCATATTACAGCAGAACCTAAAATGAACATTGCACTTTATTCCACCCACCTTATAAATTACCCTGTAAAACTTGCCTTTATTAATTCTTCTTTTCCAATAGTATATCATGTCCAGCTCAGTTTTTGATTCATGATGGACAAGGTGGGTATTTTTAAAATATAACTAATACACAAATATGCTTTTTTTTAAAGAACATGGAATAGTTAAAGAGATATAAAGTGATAATGGCTTTTTTTTTTTTTGTTAAAATAAAAAAAAGGTTATGCTTAGCTGCTCTGTGCAATGATATTGCACAGAAAGGTCCTTACCTACTCTTCTGACAGTCCCCTGCCGATGCTGCCCGCTCCTCCTTCCTTAGTAAGCCAGGTGCTAAGAAGGCATCAGTGTGAGCATGCTCCCAAGGGATGTGTGTGTCCATAGACACACAGAGCACCCACAGAGCGCCGGCATACCATGCCCACATTCCCTCTTCACAGAAGTTTGACTGATATCAGCAGGAGCCTATAACTGTGTCTCCTGTGAAAGAGGGAAGCCAGGGGAGCCGTGCTGCAACTGAGACAGCACTGGATCAGTGCTAGGAGTCAGGTAAGTGTTTACTTACGAGGGGTGGGTAGAACATGTAGTTGGGTATTTTTTACGTTAGTGCAGAGAATACATTAAGATAAAAACTTATTGAGTTTTGAACCACTTTAAAACCCATGCCATGTTTATTTTATTTTTAACTCCTACAGGAGATAAGAGAAAAGTGAAGAAGATTCCTTCTCGGACAGTTATGACAGCTACAAGTGAATGTTTCGCTCCAGTTCCTGTTTTGGTGGCAACCTAAAATTTTGGATGAGGGCTGCCATGACTGAACTTCCTACTAAAATGCTATTTATATGGCTATTTTGCTGGCCATTTGGTTTTAGTAGTTTTCAACTCATCATATTCTAGGAAAAGTAACTTGACAAGAGCTCAAGGATGTCTTTTTAGTGATAAAGGGCACCATTTTTTTAAAAACAGTTGCTGTATACTGATCAGCCATAACATTATAATGAACCACCTAATATTGAGTAGGTCCCCCTTTTGCTGCCAAAACAGCTCTGACCCAATGCAGTATTTGATGCCAATAGACCTCTGAAGGTATGTTGTGGTATTTGGCACCAACCATCAGTAGTAAACCTCTTAAAGTGATTGTAAATTCTCTCTTTTTTTTTTTTTTTTAATAAAAATAACAAACATGTTATACTTACCTCCTCTGTGCAGTGGTTTTGCACAGAGCAGCCTGGATCCTCCTCTTCTCGGGTCCCTCTTTGACTCTCCTGGCCCCTCCCTCCCTTTGAGTGCCCCCACAGCAAGCAGCTTGTTATGGGGGCACCCGAGCCACAGCAGCTCAGTGTATTCATTCAGACACAGAGCTGCTGTTGGGTCCCATCCCTGCCTCTGACAAGAAGTCAGAGGCACTGTGAGCTCATCCTCTCAGTCTGCTGCAAACAGTGTGTGCCAGCTTGTATTTAAACTGGCCATGCAGTATGTAGCTTCTGACATGCTGTGCAAGGAGCCCTGTATCTCTGGAACCATAGGTGCTAGGAGCCCCAAATTTTGACCAGTGGTGGGGTAGGTTTCTGTCTCACCTGGCTGCATGTCCCTGATTAAAAACTATCTTTAGCATAAAGAAGAACAAGGAGTCCTGGAAGTAATGGTTTGGCCCCCACATATCATCGAGTCTGTCTGGGATTACATGAAGAGACAGAAGGATTTGAGGCAGCCTACATCCACAGAAGATCTGTGGTTAGTTCTCCAAGATGTTTGGAACAACCTGCTTGATAAGTTCCTTCAGAAACTATGTGTAAGTGTACCTAGAAGAATTGATCCTATTTTGAAGGCAACGGGTGGTCAAATATTAATTTGATTTGGATTTCTCTTCTGTTCATTTACTTTCCATTTTTTTAATTGATAAAAATAAACTATTAACACTTATATTTCTTCTACTACCAAACCTACAACTTTTTTTCACAGTAATATGTATATATATATATATATATATATATATATATATATTGTGACAGGAAGTCAGGTAAATCTGTGGGTGTTGTCACAGACGGGAGATACATTTCTGCCTTGTTTAGACAATTCACCAATTACTTTCAGGTGTCGGCAGCGGAGGTAGCCAGAAAGGTTTAAGGACGTTGGAAAGCTTCAGCTATTCAGAATGAGGCAATTAAGGCCTCTATAAGTTATCCAGAGGATGACTACTGATTGCTGCATCCTGAGGCTTTGTGCGTTAAGGAGAGCAGTGAGCTGAGAGACTTCTGAAGGTGAGGTGGTGTGGACTTTTTCTGTGTGAAAAGAAAAACAAATAGACTATTGGTTTACTGCTGTATGACCAGCAGTGTCTGCCCAGCAGTAGGTTGTGACAGACTCCATAGGTAGGTTCCTGTGTTGTGAAGGTAGACACCCCAAGTGGCCAGGGTTTATTTTATGTTTTGTTTGATTTATGCTGTTTGGATGCTTGCACTTGTTCCAGCAAATTGGAAGAATAAACCATAGACCGTTGTTTTCAACCACTCCTCGGCTGTCTCTCTGTGTAGCGAACCCACCCAGGGGCTCACCCACACCCGCTACCGAGCCAACCCCTTATATATATATATATATTTATATATGATAATGTATAATTGTGTTATTTTTCTATTATATAAGTGGTGTTGGAAACATGGATAGAAACCGATCACTACTCCTGGAGATGGTTAGGGGCCTATATGGCTGTAGCCAAACGCTCCTTCCACCATCCTTGTCTTGAACAAATAGGCATTTAAGTTCTGCTGAAGAAGGGTCATACAGAGATTATAGGTGTTATGGGGTTTGGGGGAGAGGAAGGTGCAGAGAAAGTGCAGAGAAGGGATTAGTAGGGTAGGTACATTTAGATACAGAAGGTATTGTGGTGGGATGTCAGTGCTAGAGGGGTTTGTCATATTAGGTCTGAAGCAGTAGCTACAGGACAGGAGTGCAGACTCCCAGGCCAATATCATATTCGATATCAGCTGGGGCCCAAGATTGTCACTCATGTATGATAAAATCTACATAAATAATAATCATTTATTTTATTTTGTATTATTCACTAATAATAGAAATCTATGAAACTGTATACTATACATAACATATATTAGTTATTCTTTAATGTATGAAGTGTACTATTTATGAATGGAGATGGGTGGTGCGAATTGAACCTCCGTTTTCACAGCTAATTGACAGTAGTTGTTCGGCGTTTCAGGTCAGTTTCTGATCAGGATTAGGTCAGGTTTACATGAATATCATGTCAGGTTTACATCAGGATAAGGTCAGGATTTTATACTTTTCACAACTGAATGATGTGGGATTCAGAAGTATTTCCATAGAAGATAAAAGAGCCTGAATTTGCACCTGAGCCGGACCGCACTGCTCAGAAAACTGACAGGACTCTTTTTCAATTCCCACTGAATCCACACTCCAGTTGACGTATGTGAACAGGCACAATAGAAAGCAATGTTCTTTCACCTGACATGTGAGTTGGTTACGGTTCAAAACGCATCCATTCTCATATGTGTGAACCTAGCCTAAGGGTTCTTTCGCATTAGGTCTCTTGTGGTGTTTTACTCTTCACAGGAAATTATTAGGAGTAAAATATTAAATGCCGGCTAGGAGTATGTTGCGGCTGTGATATCCTCATGGAAACCTCCTGCTGGACATCCCGAGTCATTTGATGAGCCTGTAACTGCCTTACTTCTTGTAAGTGTTTTTATCCAAATTTTGGCTAATTGAAGTCTTGTTGTATTGCAGTTAGAAGCGCCTTATGTGCTCATACAAGTCTATGGGAAAACCCACTTGAAACAGGTCAAATGTAGGTCAGATGCACCTGTCAATTAATTCTGATCTCAGAAGCAGCTCAAACCAAGGTTATTTTTTTTAAATAAATTTTTATTTGGTTTTCCAAAGTACAAGGCACATAGTAAACAACATCAAACAGTATACCACTTACATGTAAACAAGATTAGCAAGTAACTCTAGATGGGGTGATCCATCCATATTCACAATTTCTGTCAGGCAAGCATTGAAGATAGTCATATATGTATTCTGTGGTTCATTAGGGTTCTGAAAACGTCAGATCACTGGCATGTACGGCCCCCACGTGGCACCCAACTGGGAACATATGTAGCCACGGAAGGCCGTCCACACCCCTGCCCTGTGCGAGGGCAAAGAAAAAGAATATAATAAGGAAATAGTAAGGAGGAAGAAAACAATAACAACAGAGAAGGTAGGCTTAAGAGGCTCTGTAGGCCTCCCACAATCTCCATCTATCCTTGAAGCGTGTAAAAGTTAAAGCTGAGCAGGACAAAATACTTTCATATTCACGAGATTCATCTACAACCTGGAGCACCTCCCGCATTGAGGGCGATACATTGTTCTTCCAATTGCGAGCTATCACTCAAACCAATGTTAAATTGACACCATTTAAACAAGTATGGAGATTTCCCTCACACCCTTTTTAGGCAACTACCAGCAGTAATATGAACATCTTGTCTTCCTTTTCTGGATTGCAATATATTGCTTTAGAGAATCCACTGGGCTGATAACAGTGTCATTGTCTTCCTTGTGTATTCTCAAAACCATAAAAATACAGAACAGTATATTGTGAATACACTTCAGAGATTGGAAACCGAAAAGGATCAAAAAAAAAAAAAAAAAAAAACAGAAACCCCCTTTTGATGAAGCATTACAGTGACAGTCAATGTGACCCTTTAAGACCAAAAACATTTGGTAGCATCAAGTAGCATGCTACTAAATGTCCAGGTTGCAAAATAGCTGGCATTCAACATTGTTTTGACCAAAAAAAAATCTGAATAGTACAAGCAGCCAAAATAACTTGGTAAAACTATGCTAAGTTGTTTGATAAATGTGTCTAATACATGATCCTAAGCCTTACAGAACTCTAATTAAGTGTTTTCACAGACCTGTTGGCACTGTCAATGTTGATTTCTTCTCTCATTTGACTTCTATGAACCTTTGACTGGACATCTTCTGATCAGCAGACAGGAACACAGAAAATTCTCACTTCTTAAATGTGTTGGCTTTTCATCCTGACCTGAAACTATCACACAGATGTCTGTGTTTTCTTTATCCAAAAGGCTAACCAGCTCCTGAAAAATTGGGAGCCCCTGTAAGTTTTTTAATGGTGTGAAAATCTAGGGGATTAATATGTTGCGTCATCATGTGAAAGGATTTTCCACACTAATGAAGGAGCTCTCGACCCACCAAATTTTGCTGGTCGCTTGCACAGAAGTCTTAGAACAGAAGCACTTTGACCTGCTTTATCCTCTTACTTTAAAGATACACTCCTGCTCGGGCACTTGATCACTTCATTTAACACTTGAACTCTGTGTTTCATGGAAAATGATTTTTAAACCCTTTCAATTTTGCAATTGTGCATTAAAGAATGTTCGGCTTCAAATTTCTTGTTTTCATATATTAAAAGTATACACCATCCCAAAGGAGATATTATAACTCAAATTTTGCATAGAGTATAAAGAGCTATGTATTAGAAGATTAATACAGTGTGGTGATTTACTAAAACTGAAGCAAACAAATCTGGTGCAGCTGAGCACAGTAACCAATCAGCTTCTATGTTTTTTTTCCTTTACATTTAAAGTGATTGTAAAGTTTTTTTTTAACCACTTTAAGACGGGAAGGATTTGTCCCCTTAATGACCAGTCCCTATTTTGCGATTCGGCACTGTGTTAATTTAACGGACAATTGTGCGGTCGTGCGATGCTGTACCCAAACGAAATTTAAGTCCTTTTTTTCCCCACAAATAAAGCTTTCTTTTGGTAGTATTTGATCACCTATGCGATTTTTTTTTGCGCTATAAACAAAAAAAGCGACAATTTTGAAAAAAAAACAATGTTTTTCACATTCTGCTATATGACATTCTCAAAAAAAAAATTAAAAAATTAACATTTTTTAACATTTCAGGCCAATTTGTTTTCTGCTACATATTTATAGTAAAAAAATTGCAATAAGCGTATTTTGATTGGTTTGCGCAAAAGTTATCGCGTCTACTAACTACGGGAAAGATTTATGTCATTTTTATTGTTTTTTTTTTTACTAGTAATGGTGGCAATCTGCAATTTTTTGCGGGACTGCGACATTGTGGAGGACAGATCAGACCTCTGACTGACATTTGTGACACTTTTGGGGGGACCAGTGACAATACTACAGTAATCAGTGCTAAAAATATGCACTGTTACTGTAATAATGACACTGGCAGGGAAGGGGTTAACACTATGGGTGATAAAGGGGTTAAATGTGAGCCTAGGGGAGTGATTCTAACTGTGGGGGTGTGTGGCTTCTGAAATGACCATAGAGACATGTGATCCTATATAGAAGGATCACATGATCTCTATGACCATTTCAGGGAGAAGGGCGGTTGGCTGTGTTTACAACAGCCGACCGTCCTTCTCTCTCATCGGTGAACGATCGGGAGTGTCAGGCAGCAATCGGAGCCGCCTGACGCACGCATCGGCTTCCCCGCTGATGAGCGGGAGCAGGAGTGCGCCGCTGGCCCCCTAGCCTCCTGAGAGCGAGCGACGTAGACCTACGTCATTTTGCCCAGGAGCAGCTGCCTGCCGCAGTAAATCTGTGGTAGGCGGTCGTTAATTGGTAAATAACAAACATTTTTATACTTACCTCCTCTGTGCGGTTGGTTTTTCAGAGAGCAGCCCGGATCCTTCTTTTCTCAGGTCCCCCTTTGCTGCTCCTGGCTCCTCCCTCCTGTTGAGTGCCCCCACAGCAAGCAGCTTGCTATGGGGCACCCGAAACGAGCTGCAGCTACGTGTGTACATGCAGACACGGAGCTGCCATTTGACACCACCCCCTCTCCTTCCTGATTGGCTAACTGTATTTGATTGATAGCCATGGGAGCCAATGGTGTCCTGGATGTGTCTCAGCCAATCAGGAGAGAGAGTCCCAGGCGCCCAAGGGACTTGTGGACATCGCTGGACAGAGAGGGACCTCAGGTAAGTATTAGAGGGTCCTGGGGAGGCTGCTACACCCGTAGAATGCATTAAGATAAAAAACCTTCTGACTTTACAACTCCTTTAAGGTCTTATCCACACTGGAAATTTGCCCAGCTCTCTTGAACGTCTTTCTCCTAGCAGGAGAAAAGCAGTGGTAAAACACTCCTAGAGCTAAGTTTTTGTAAACGCGTTTAGGTGAATCAATTGCTTGGACATTAATAAATTTCATTGGCCAGGATAATAATTTATTCTGCCCATTAAAATGAATTAATGCTCAAGCACTAAAATCTCCTAGCAGTAACGAGCGTTTAGAAGTGTGTACACAGGTTTTGTCAAGCATTTTTTCTGCAAAAACACTGCCGCTCCTGAACATATTGGCAGTGTATTTTTCTCTACCTCTAAACGCTCTTATATTGAGGGCTTTTTTTCAGCTGGAACTTGGTGGAATTCAGTTCCACTATCTCTTTCCTCAGGCACTCTCCTCCCTGTTCATCACTATCACTCGTAAACACAGAAGTCTGGCTTCTGGTTTTACAAGTGACAGCTTGTCTCCAAGTCCCACAGATCTGATCTCCTGAGCAGCTCCCACTGAGTGCAGGATGGGGACAAGGGAGATGCAGGTGCCGTGCAGATGCTGACAACCCCACTGGATGATCTCCCTGCAAGCAAGAGAGTCTGAGTCACCTACAGTGTGCGGGGAGGTAGAGCTGGCTTGGTGCTTCAGTTTAATGCAGCAATAAAAGTAAGACATGTGGAAGATGGTGTGGTGTTTAAGGAGGGGGGAGAAGATGGGAGCATTGGTGAAAGTGAGATGTAGATGGAGGATGCAGAGGTAAGCAGCTGTGGAAGAGGGCTGATCTCTTAACTCTATCTGCAGCATGCTCCTGAACTCTACTCTATGTACGTAGCGCACCCCCAAACGCTGGACTTTGTATGTAACTCCCCCCCCCCCTTCCACAATTTCTGCACTCTGTACATAATGCACTCCTGGAATTTAATGCTCTTAAAGACCCTCGCACTGTTAGTGAAATTCGACCACACCCTCTATTTGATAAGTTTTAGAGGGTGTGCGAGTTGGGAGGTGGGGTTTTGGGGGTCGTGGTTGATTTCCTGCACCTATTTTCTTAAAGCCCTGCTTATATCTAAATGCCAGCAAATGCCTATGTTTTCATGAACACATTGACTAACATTAAGGGGCATTTAGAGGCAGGAAAAAAAAAAGTCTAAACACTCCTAAAAGTTCAATTTTTAACACACAGTGTACACAAAGCCTTATTATCAAAGCTTAATTGAACAAACATTTTATACTTATCGTCATTGCACAGGGCAGCCATGATCCCTATTTTATAGTGTCACCCACTGGTGTGCCAGGCTCCTCCTCTTCTTTGTGCACCACTATAGGAAGCTGCTTCCTATGGAAACGTACCTGGGGCCTTGCTCCCCAGCTGGGCTGTGTGCATCTAAAGACACACACAGCGTGGCTCAGCCCTGGCCCTCCCACTCCCCCCTTACAAGATTTGATGGACAGCAGCAGAAGCAAATGACTCCTGTTGCTGCCTCTGTGCCTGTGTGAAGAGCAAGAGAACAGCACTGGATTGATATAGGACTCAAGTAAGTATACATGGAGATGGGTGGCAATATACTTACTAAGACATTTTTTACCTTAATGAAGGGAATACATTAAGGTGAAACATGTCTTGCCTTTAGAACAATTTAAAGTTAGAAGCTGTCAGTGCTGGGCCTGCTTTTTAAACAGTACACCTGTATGTCCTGCCAGTCACCTGCACAGCAACTTCTGTATTTGTACCATTATCATTAATAACTTTTAAAAGTTTAAAGCCCAATTCTGGGCAAAATATGTCACTCTCCACTTCTATAGCAATAAATGATTGCACTTCCTAAACTTTAACTGTGGTCAGAAGGGGCAATAAGAGGGATTTCTCTGTCGCTCATTGACAGACGTAGTCCTCGTTGATTAATAACAACTCGGGTTATACTGCCCTCTACAGGAGTAGGACTAGACAGGAAAGAAAACGTTCTGGCCACACCCTAGGGGCAGTCCCAGAGGGTATATCCTCTCACTTCCTGCTATAGCAAATCAGTTTTTTTCTGTCTAGTTAGGAGTAAGGACCTAGATGCCTTGCTAGGATCTTCGGTCCTGGCAGGATTTTTTTCTTAGAAAGATTTTTTTTAGACAGCTTTTTTCTCCAGTGTTCCTGTGAGATCTTCAAGCAAGCACGCTGGAACTGGGCGACAGGCTGGATGTTGAGATCCAGTGGTCACCCCAGTTCAGCCTACGAGCGCGTGCAGGCAATAGCTCCGCGCTGGGTCGGCCGCGACATAGTCCCACTGGACGGGGACTGACCCTGCGAGTTAAACGTCTCGCCTGGACGCCAATGACCAACAGAGTCACGGCGTCCGTATTGGTCGACAGCCCCCCCACCCCGGTGGAGAGGGGTTCTGTCAGGAGTTGGCGCCCGCCTGGTTCCGGTATGGTGAGTAGAATGTTCCCCCTCTCCCCCTGTCGGGTTTGTGGTGGACGCCGGCCCCTCTCTGGGATGGTAGGATGGGTCTCCCCTCTATCCTATAACAGGTCACAGATCCCCCAATTTGAGTGTGATTTTTTTGTGAATAGAAACCAGGAGGCTTGGTTTGGGAGCTGACTATCTAAAGTCATTGTAAGACTGTAAGGGTGACTGAAGTCAGTGGCAGTACTAAAAGGCATTACTATTGAAGTAAAAGGTATCCTACCTGTCAGAGTGTGTACACAGGCCGATGCCTATGCCTGAGTTACTGCAGTCCAGATTGCCATTCCTCCAGCAACCGGTCACTTCCACGGGCTGCACAGCCTCCCGACGGCCCACGGACCGCATGCGGCCCGCCAGGGTCCTGTACCGCCGGCCAGGCTTATCACCATTCATGGTGAAGTTTGTGGGGCCGAGGCACTCCCGCAGGCCGCCAGGCCGAATACATACATCCCGCAGGCCGCTGCTAGCCGCCGCTATCCTACACAGGCCGCCGCCATTGTCTTGCAGATCGCACGAGGCCGCCATATTGGCGTAGCCTCGTGTCTCCAGCATGGGGGCGGCCATGTTTGAGGTGACCAAACACCTCGAGGAGCTATGGGGAGGCGCCGGAAGGTGTGTAAAGGGGCGGAGCCGCCTCCTTTCACCCGGGAAAGCAAGCCAAAGACTTCCTGTCTGTAATAGACAGTGCTGGAACAGGTTGTATTGAAACTTCTGAGCATCAAGTGGTGAGCCTTGGGGTCTCTCTCTCTCTCTCTCTCTGTAGGGGTCCTAAGCAGGTAACACTGAGGGGCGCTGTGGCGCTGGGGGTCTAAAGAAAAAAAAAAAGTTTTATTTTTTTTTTGCAAATTATTTTTTTCCGGCAAGTGTCTGGAATAATCATGGACCCTGCCACACAGGTACCCCAACCTGATCCCCTTGAGGTGGCCGCAGGACCCTCCAGTTAACAGAATATTGATGCATTTACAGCAGTTTTAGAGTTCTTGGTATCCCGGGTGGAGATGGCCTGTCAGGGACGGGGGTCAAGAAAGCGACCCCCGCCTACCTCTATTTCATCTGATACTTCAGATTCAGATTCTGAGATGGTCATTGCAGCTGCAGGTCCCTCTGCAGGGGCTGTTGTCTCAGGTATAGTTCCCTCAGACAGTGAGGAGGACGTTCCTGCCTCCGCCATAGCACAAGAAGAAGCATTGGTGGACGCACTAGTTGTGTTGGTCCGGGAAACCTTAAGACTTGAGGTTTTACCGGCAGAGGTAACCGAGATGGAAATTCCCTTTGGTACTAGTAAACCTACCAAGACGGCGAAGGTTTTTCCCTTACTCAAATGTTTTGGTAATAAAATTAAAGAGGAATGGGATCATCCAAAACGTACCCTTACTGTTTCCAAGCGCATTGCTAGACGCTATCCGTTTGAGGAATCCCTCATTAAGAAATGGACGGTACCACCAGTGGTGGATCCACCTATTTCCAGACTAAATAAAGCCACTGTTATCCCGTTGGAGGACGCTCCGTCCTTTAAGGATCCGGTGGATCGGAAGATGGAAGCGGAGTCCCGCACTATTTTTTCCCTGATAGGGTCAGCCTTTAGACCAGTGATTGTCATTGGTTTAGTTTCACAAACATTAACGAAATGGGCAAAATTGTTACGCCATAACCTAAAGGGGAAAGGTATCCCCCAGGCAGCATCTGATTTGATGGAACAAATTATACAAGGATTGCAGTTCGTCTGTGACGCAGCCCTGGATGCCACCCCCTTGTTAGGGCATGCATCGATGTCAGCGGTAGTCCTCAGACGTGTGCTGTGGTTAAAATGCTGGTCGGCGGATCTAGGTTCCAAAAAAGCCTTGGCGAATCTCCCCTTTCAGGGGAATCGCCTATTTGGGGCCACCCTAGATGAGATCATTAAGGATGTCACTGGGGGCAAGAGCACTTTTTTGCCGCAGGCTGCTAAAGCTAAAGGACCTCGTAACAAGCGTGGACCTTTCTTTGCCGCTCATAAAGGGTTCGTTCGCTCCGCTGGGGCGAGCGGGAAAGGCAAAGCCCCTCTAGGAGGGTTCAAGAGGCGCTGGTCGGGCAAACAAAAGGCCGACTCAGCCAAACCTGAAGTTAAGGCTAATACAGCCTGAAGGTGCGCCCCCACCCGGCTTAGGGGTGGGGGGACATCTTCACCGGTGTTCAGATCTAGGGCTTTCCTGAATCCCGGACTAAGGGGTTCAGGAGATCATACGATCAGGATACAAGATCGAGTGTCGATCACTGCTACCGGTGCGATTCTTCCCTTCCAACATTTAGGTGCTACAGGGAGCGGTAGTTCCCGTTCCCTGAACAGATAATTTTCTTTACCTTTTCCAAAGATCATTCTCAGTTCCCTCCAGGAATCGGATCCGGTTGAGCAAGCGGACCAAGGAGCCTCTAGTCTGGTGACTTCGGTCTCTAATGCTCAACCAGGAGAAATCATCACTCCTGATAGGAATCAAGTTTCTGATAAATGTGTGGGAACAGAGAGCGATCAGACTTTGTCGGATTGCCTGGACCAAGCAGCTCTAGGGCAGCCTGGTTGGGATCCAGTCAGACAGTATCAGGGTGATGACTTAGGTCGATCACCAAGGATTTCACCATCTGTGTCTTCATCAGAGCATCCCGGAGGTGGATCTGTTGGCATATTGGCTCAACAGGAAGGCGCGGAGGTTGGTAACGCGCGCCCGCGATCCTCTAGCGGACGCAGCAGACGCGCTGAACGGCCTGGAAAGGCAGTGTCAGCTACTATGTCTTCCCTCCTCTCAGATTGCTGCTGAGATTTCTCCACAGGATAGAGATGGAGGGAACTCCAGTTATCCTGGAAATTCTAGGCTAGCCTCGTCAAGCCGGTCAGGCAGACTTGGACATGCTAGTTGCGAACGCTCCTTGGAGACTTCCTCTCAGGGAGGATCTGCGGTCTCAAGGACCGATCTTCCATCGTGCTTTACAGTCGCTGGTTTTAACGGCCTGGCCATTGAGACCCAGGTACTGAAGGACAGAGGGTGTCAGCTTCAGTTATTCCTACTCTAATTAAAGCAAGGAAAGCGACTTCCAGCAAAGTCTATTATCGCACATGGAAGACTTATATCGCGTGGTGTGAATCTTTGGGATTTCCCCCACGTACCTATTCGGTGACCCTAATCTTGGCTTTTCTGCAAAAGGGGGTTGAGCAGAAACTATCCTTGAGCACTATCAAGGGTCAGGTTTCAGCATTAGCAATCTTCTTTCAGAAGCCTTTGGCTACTCATTCCTTGGTGCGGAATTTCATCCAGGGGGTGCGGCACTTGGCTCCGCCAGTCCGCGCGCCCTTACCGCCCTGGGATCTTAATTTGGTTTTGTCGGTTCTGCAGAAACCTCCCTTTGAAAATATCAGGGAAATTCCTTTGTTTACATTATCCCAGAAGGTGGCCTTCTTGGTGGCTATCACTTCTTCACGCAGGGTGTCAGAACTGGCTGCATTATCATGCCATTCCCCATATCTAGTGGTTCATAGGGATAAGGTAGTTCTTCATCCGAAGCCATCCTTTCTTCCTAAGGTGGTTTCAGACTTTCATCTGAATGAAGATATTGTGCTACCTTCCTTGTGTCCTCAGCCCAATCATCCTCGGGAATATGCGTTGCATTCCTTGGATGTGGTTCGGGCAATCAGGGTATACCTGAAGGCTACGGAAACGTTCCGTGAGACGGATTCACTTTTTGTGATCACGGATGGCCCCAGAAAGGGGTTGCCTGCATCTGCCGCGACTATCTCCAAATGGATCAGACAGACGGTGGTACAGGCTTATTCTATTAAGGGTCGGAATCCTCCGTTCCCTGTTAAGGCGCACTCCACTCGAGCGCTCAGTACTTCCTGGGCCTACCGCCATCAGGCGTCAGTGGTCCAGGTGTGCAAGGCGGCCACCTGGTCGTCGGTACATACCTTTACGAAATTTTATAAAGTTGATGTGATGGCATCGGCAGATGCCTCATTTGGCCGCAAGGTTTTGCAGGCCGCAATTTGAGGAGACCGGTGGTCTACCTCGAGGGTTTTTTTCCGTTGGAATTTCAGTTGAGTCTCATCGTGTGATTGATGAGCCTTTAAAACTTCTAGTTGGCACCGGTTGGGCCTTCTAGATTGGATTTTGATTTCCATTTTCCCACCCCTCATTTGTGGTACTGCTTTGGGAAGTCCCGAGTTGTTATTAATCAACAAGGACTACGTCTGTCAATGAGCGACAGAGAAAAATGGATTTTTGTAAAATCTTACCGTAAAATCCTTTTCTCTTAAGCTCATTGACAGACGTAGTACCCGCCCCTCTGTTTTTGAGTTGGGTTGGGTTAAATTCTCTAAACACTGCTTTGTGACATAACTGATTTGCTGTAGCAGGAAGTGAGAGGATATACCCTCTGGGACTGCCCCTAGGGTGTGGCCAGAACGTTTTCTTTCCTGTCTAGTCCTACTCCTGTAGAGGGCAGTATAACCCGAGTTGTTATTAATCAACGAGGACTACGTCTGTCAATGAGCTTAAGAGAAAAGGATTTTACGGTAAGATTTTACAAAAATCCATTTTTTTTTTTGTGCACCAGCCCTCTTCCTATAAAAGGTAGGGTTCTCAACAGCCTTTCTTAGCGTGTGTTGGAGTCTGCAGGCTGGGGGCTTATTGGAATCTGGAAGCCTCTTCAATAATAAGATGGCCCTCAGATACTGAATGAGTATGGGGTACATAGCAGCCCTACTTATTAGTACAAAAAAAAGTTGTAAGCTAGAAATAAAGACAACCACATGCATGACAAGTCCTTTATTAAAAAGAAAATCCCCCAAAATTATCCCTTGTTGTAAATATGTCGTCAGTCACGATGCCCACCACCTACTGACTCGCCAAAAAAACGCCTAAAGATCTACACACTCAACTAATCTCAACTGTAACGCTAGCTGAATATCAGCTACCTGATCAGCTATATATAAGGGAAGGGACAGGTTTAGACAAACAAGGTTTCAGACCCTAGTCACTTTCACAAACATGTGAAAAATGGCTGGTCAAACTCACCATACTGTCACCGATATGTGACAATGACAATCTCAGCCTCACCCTGCACAAACATTTTCCAGCTCACGTGTCCTAAATCTAGGTGCTAGGTGGATTTAGTTAACCGAGCGGTTAATCTGTTAATCAACACCAGATACAGTGCTTTGCAAAAGTATTCGGCCCCCTTGAACTTTGCGACCTTTTGCCACATTTCAGACTTCAAATATAAAGATATAAAACTGTAATTTTTTGTGAAGAATCAACAACAAGTGGGACACAATCATGAAGTGGAACGAAATTTATTGGATATTTCAAACTTTGTTAACAAATAAAAAACTGAAAAATTGGGCGTGCAAAATTATTCAGCCCCCTTAAGTTAATACTTTGTAGCCCTACCTTTTGCTGCGATTACAGCTGTAAGTCGCTTGGGGTATGTCTCTATCAGTTTTGCACATCGAGAGACAGAAATTTTTGCCCATTCCTCCTTGCAAAACAGCTCGAGCTCAGTGAGGTTGGATGGAGAGCGTTTGTGAACAGCAGTTTTCAGTTCTTTCCACAGATTCTCGATTGGATTCAGGTCTGGACTTTGACTTGGCCATTCTAACACCTTAATATATTTATTTGTACACCATTCCATTGTAGATTTTGCTTTATGTTTTGGATCATTGTCTTGTTGGAAGACAAATCTCCGTCCCAGTCTCAGGTCTTTTGCAGACTCCATCAGGTTTTCTTCCAGAATGGTCCTGTATTTGGCTCCATCCATCTTCCCATCAATTTTTGATGATTGTTTGGTGTGTCTCCTAGGTGGCTTGTGGCAAACTTTAAAGGACACTTTTTATGGATATCTTTAAGAAATGGCTTTCTTCTTGCCACTCTTCCATAAAGGCCAGATTTGTGCAGTATACGACTGATTGTTGTCCTATGGACAGAGTCTCCCACCTCAGTTGTAGATCTCTGCAGTTCATCCAGAGTGATCATGGGCCTCTTGGCTGCATCTCTGATCAGTCTTCTCCTTGTAGGAGCTGAAAGTTTAGAGGGATGGCCAGGTCTTCGTAGATTTGCAGTGGTCTGATACTCCTTCCATTTCAATATTATTGCTTGCACAGTGCTCCTTGGGATGTTTAAAGCTTGGGAAATCTTTTTGTATCCAAATCCGGCTTTAAACTTCTCCACAACAGTATCTCGGACCTGCCTGGTGTGTTCCTTGTTCTTCATGATGCTCTCTGCGCTTTAAATGGACCTCTGAGACTATCACAGTGCAGGTGCATTTATACGGAGAATTGATTACACACAGATGGATTCTATGTATCATCATTAGTCATTTAGGTCAACATTGGATCATTCAGAGATCCTCACTGAACTTCTGGAGAGAGTTTGCTGAACTGAAAGTAAAGGGGCTGAATAATTTTCCAATAAATGTCGTTCCACTTCATGATTGTGTCCCACTTGTCGATTCTTTACAAAAAATTACAGTTTTACATCTTTATGTTTGAAGCCTGAAATGTGGCAAAAGGTCGCAAAGTTCAAGGGGGCTGAATACTTTCGCAAGGCACTATATTTTTCATCAATATCAACCATTCACAATAAAAATTATGACTTTTTATAAATGTCTATAATAGACACTGTCATGACAGACAGGAATATTCACAGATTTGCAATATAGTAAAAGAGACAATGATTTTTTTAAGTTCTGGCTTAGTGCATTAGAAATATTGCTAACAATTTTAAAAATATTGTTTAATAAGTAAACAGGTTAAACAGTGCAAACAAAGTATTTACAGAAAAATTGTATTACAAAAGAAAAAAAGACAATAATGCAACCAAAAAAAAAAAAACAAAGTTAACAAAGTTCTGGATTCTGTGAGTTCAGAAAGTCCAGTCAATGAGCATTAGATGGATCAGTAATGGCTCTTATAAAATAGATCTTGGCTGATGGTCTTTGTTTATTGGTAAAAAAAGAGCTCCACACTGCTAAGCCACAGTCACAGTGTTTATGATCATGCAACTGCCACTCCCGCAGATACAGTTTTCTACATGTATTAATATCTATGTATATCGAAGTAGTTATACAGGTTACATTCAGATAACTTGTATGTTACTGCCCTGCCTAAGATTACTTTTTTGAATGAATACAAATATGATGGATATCAGATGCCTAATTCACATAGGAGATGGAATATGCCTAACCCACCTCTGGTGCCTTCTAATATAAATGGTGTTTGGTTTTAAAACGCTGCTTATTAATTGATACAGGTAAATATGTCCTTATTCTTGCTGTACTGTTATCATCCCAAGAGTTTTGAAACACACCTAAGTTTTGACTGTAGGTAAGAGTAGCCAGCCAGGAATGTGCATTCTGTTGGCTAACAAGCTAATAAGACATACTGTATAATAAGCTTGATACTATTAGCTAGGTTGTATATCTGCTTAACTGGAATATTTTTCTATTGCTATTAACACCAGACTTGGATGTGTATTTTCTCAATTGTTTAGATTCTGTTATTGGGGTTTATGAAGGCTAAATCAAAAGCTTATCTGCTAAGTAATGTGACAGCAGAATGGTTAAAAAGTTGAAATAGAAGGTCATTTCAAATATTCCAGGCCCTTGATGAATGTTTACCCAAGTTGAAAGACTATGAAGATGCATGTCCTGTTAAAGCCATGTCCAGAAAGGGGGTCACTGCTGCTAAATTATGTCATACTGACATGAATTTCTAACAACATGGTTGCCCTATGTCTTCTAACACACGTTTTGGGGTGCCCAGTTTTAAGTATCATCACAGCAAGGATATCATTGATCAAATATGCCTGTGGCCATACTAAAATGAGCATTGGTTCTCTGTGATGTCAGTGGTTCCTAAGGACACCACAGGTGCAGGCACCCCTTACTTCCTTGGGAACCAGTGACAACAGGAAACTGTCATATATAGAAGCAGTAGAAATACTGCTTCTATTAATGATGCATGGCTCCCACTGAACATGGGGCTAAATGGGTTAAAGTTTGGGCATTCATTTGAACGCCTGAACAGCTAAAGTTTTTGTCGGAATCCTTGGCTCATCCCTACTCATCAGGCCTTCCTCATCTCCCTCCTCCCAGATGCAGAGCAGACAGCATCAGGCAGGGAGCAACAGTTGGCTGTGTTGTGCCTGCAGCTGCAGCTTACTGCCAGTGTGAGGAGGGAGGGGAGCCACAAATGGTAGAAAAATAAAGTGAGGGAGAGACAGCAGCACCTAGTGCCACTGCCCTATGTAGCTTAACAGGTCTGGGCCTTTTTTGCACATATCAATTGCTCATGATTTGCACAATGATACTGTTGGGCAGAAAAAGGTTTGCACTCCTTCTCCTTATTCCTCACTTTTCACCTCTCCCCCACATCACAAGACTCCATTGTCATCTGCTACAACATCTGCATCCTCAAGTTAAGGAGAAAGAAGTCTCATAAGAGTTTGAGGTGCTTATCCTATGGCGCATCAAGAAGGAAAGAGGTTCAGTATGGGCCTTCACAGAGTAGGTCCAAACATACGGTTAAGCCACACCATAAGTCTCTTAAGTGCACTCCACCTTCTCCAGTAGCATCCTTCTCAAGGCAGGTGTTTCTTCTGCAGCTGCTGGAATGGAAGAAATCCCAATGGAGTGGAAGGTATCTTAATGCCAGTTCAGCAAAACGAGTGGCTTTACAGCTGCTTCCATTCCAGCTGGTGGAGTCAGCCCCCTTCCATGTGCTTATGGACTGTGCTACACCACTGTGGCAGGTACTCAGTCTCCATTTTTTGCCCAGAAGGCCACCCCTGGCCTCCACAAGCATGTGGGAGGTAATGTTGTCATGTTGCTGGACCACAAGGTTAACTAGCATGATCCACATGACTACAGACACATGACCCAACAAACATGTGCAGAGAGTTTACATCTCCTTTATAGCCCACTGGATACATTTGATGGCAGCTGGGAAGAAATGCAAAATGTTGCACACTGCTGGAGCTGGTGTTAACGCCCCAGGTCCTGCACCTTGCTAATGGCAAATGAGGCAGTGTGGCAAATAAGGTTTAATGTTGATGAATGTAAAGTTATGCACTTGGGGGCTAAGAATATGCATGCATCATACATACTAGGTGGAGTAGAACCGGGGGAATCCATAACGGAGAAGGATCTGGGTGTTCTGTTAGATCATAAGCCTAATAATAGCATGCAATGCCAAGCTGCTGTTTCCAAAGCAAGCAAAGTCCTTTCTTGCATTAACAGAGGCATGGACTCCAGAGAGAGAGATATCATTTTGCACATGTAAAGATCCTTAGTAGGACCTCATCTGGAATATGCAGTTCAGTTTTGGGCACCAGTTCTTAAAAAGTATATCGAGGAACTGGAGAAAGTGCAGAGAAGGGCAACCAAACTGATAAGAGGCGTGGAGGACCTCAGCTATGAGAAAATATTAGAGGAACTGAATTTATTCTCTCTTGAGAAGAGGAGATTAAGGGGGATTTGATCAACATGTATAAATACATATAGTGAACTTGGTGTTGAGTTGTTCACTTTAAGGTCAAGGAGGTCACAGAGGACAAGGGGGCACTCTTTCCGTCTAGAGGAAAACAGATTTCGTCTCCAAATATGGAAAGGTTTCTTCACTGTAAGAGCTGTGAAAATGTGGAATAGACTCCCTCCAGAGGTGGTTCTGGCTAGCTCACTAGATTGCTTTAAAAAAGGCCTGGATCCTTTCCTAGGTGTACAAAATATAAATGGGTACTAAAATTTTTATAGGTAAAGTTGATCCAGGGAATATCCGATTGCCTCTCGGGGGATCAGGAAGGAATTTTTTTCCCCTGGTGTAGCAAATTGGATCATGCTTTGCTGGAGGGTTTTTTCACCTTCCTCTGGATCAACTGCGGGTATAGGATTGTGTATATGGGATTGTATGTTGGGTTTTCAATACTTTTTTTTTTGTTTTTTGGTTGAACCAGATGGACTTTTGTCTTTTTTCAACCTGACTAACTATGTAACTATGTTACAGTGCAGAAGCTCTAAACCTTCTTCCTCAAAGGCCTTATCCAGTGACTCACCAGAGTAGGAGATTATGAGAAGTGTTGGAGTGAGGTGGTGGTGTAATTTTTTGGTGGAGGCTTTAAGAGGGAATTGTCACCCTTCCCAAGGGGAAGAGTTTAATGTGATCTACTGCCATCATCCAGGAGCAGGCCCAAAATCACACACCATGAGGAAGAGGTGAGTGGCAACACTTTGCTTCATTCCTAATGGTGTCTGGATCCATTGTACAGTAGGCATATCTGCAGGGAGTAAACCTAACATCATAGGTTGGCCACCCTCCACAAGGTTCCTTTGGTTTGGACACTTGTTGCTGACAAAGGCTAAGATAAATAGATGTTTTTCATAGCTGCCATAATAAATCCCCTTTATTAAAAAAAAAAAAAAAAAAATCTCCCAGTCCTGAGAGGCAAAGTAATATTTTGAGGTTTATTTTCCCAATCCCAATTTGTAGGTGAGGGTACAGCAAGGAAGCCAATTGGTAGTGCAAATATGTGGGATTCGGCTGTGAGAACACAAGAACATTACTTTGTCATTTTCCTTTCATGTTTGGAATCTTCTTAACATGAATAGATATTCTCTATACAACAAAGTAGGGATTGTCTATGTGTCTCATCTGGGCGATGCTGATGCAGGGCTATCTGGCCGTGACTTATGTCACCCCCATTGATTGCTACTTTTGATCTTATGTATCCAGCTGGCTAAGTGAGTGCCCCCCTCTTCCCCACTGATACATGTGCTTCCTTCACAAAGCTCCTCACTCAGTTGAAGAAGATGGTCATCAGATTTTGCGTTTCAGGATTTTTATGAATGGAAGAAAGCAAGATAATTGAGTGGTAATACCATGAGAAATGATACCAATATTTCTCTTGGTTTTATCAACATAGTTCTGGAAAACATTATTTTTACCTCAACTGCACCCACAAGTTCTTCTTACAATGTGTAGGAGGGTGTTGATAGCATAGTACGAAAGGTGGACATTGACATTTCATAGTAGTTGGATATCTCACTCAATAAATCCAACAACCAAAAAAAAAGAAGATAATAGTAAATAATATTAAACACAAGCAACAGATCATGGTATCAATGAAGAGATCTGTCCTAGTGAAGCCATCAAATAAAAAGTATGTATCGAGTAGTGAAATAAAAAAACAAATCACATAAATTAGGCAGTAAAATTGTAAAGTTAAGGCACTGTATGTAAGCAGCCTAAATTAAGAAAAAGAGCCCAGAGAAGTTTTTTTCATGAAATAAAAAGTGCGCTATTTTAGAGGCAATAGTGAGAAATATTGTACAGGTTCTTTGTACACTATGTAAGCAGCTTTAGTAGAAGTCCGTTTCTAGGCAAGTTTTAAATTAGAAGTCAAAATTAGGTTTTATTACTTCACAAAACAATCATAAATATTATACAGACTCGATGCACACTATGTAAAGAGCTTTAGTAAGCTACAATTCAGGAGGGAGAGACCAGGCAGGTTTAATCAAGACCTTCGAATTAGAGTGTATAATTTTAAAGGAAAAAAAAACTGAAACATTGTGCAGACTTGATGCACTCTATGAATGCAGCTTTAGAATGCAACAGTTTCAAAGGGAGAAACAAGCAGGTTTTAATCTAGAAATCAAAATTAAAGAAGGTTATTTCACAGAAAAATCCTCTAGAAATCGTACAAACTCACTACGTAGTATGTAAGCAGTTTTATTAGGCCACGCTTTTAAATGGAGAAATCAGACAGGTTTGTTATCAATAAAACAAAATTAGAGTGTATTACTTCACAAAAAAAGCCCAAAATATTGCACAGACTTGCTGCAGAGTATGTAATCCCTTCTACTAGGCTGCAGTTTAACCTCTTAATGCCGGCCATATGCATATATATGGCCGCTTGGCAAGTAGGCCTTATGCGGCTCTGTTAAAATAACTTCCATGCTAAGAGCGCACTCCCTGCACACTCCCAGCATGGTAGCCGGTGGGGATCGGTATGCTCCCGATGCATACTTTTGATCGGGAACTTTTCGATCATGTGACCACTGTGACAGTCAATCACAGTGGCCACACGACCCAAATGCCCAATTCCACCTAGCAGCTTTTAGAATTCTTAAAGGGCTGGGAGGCGGTCGGCCCTAGGGGGGTAAGAGGGAGAGACCAGGGAGGTTTTAGTCTAAAAATCAAAATGAAAGTACATTTTTTAACAGAATTTTTTTTTTAATTAATTATTGTACTGACTAGGTGCACTTAATGTAAGCAGCTTTAGTAGGCTGTATGTTAAGAGGGAGAAAAAATAGAGGTTTTAATCTTTATATCAAAATTAGAGAATCAAAAACTAGAAATATTTTACAGACTTAATTCATGTCATGTAAGCACTTTTTTTAGGCAGAAATGAAATAAAACTTGGAGTGTACTGTGCAAGTTCTAACCAGTGATCCAGCCTGGGTATCCAATAGCCAATGGGATCCTCACTATAAAAAGTGAATTATATAGTTTAGGTGCTTTTTATTCACAGATAGGGGAACCTGCTCACCCCCTACTAGCTGCATTTGCAGACCACCTTCCTCTCCAGTTAGACCTGCATGACATTATGAATACATGGGATTTCCAAACTCTATTAGCAGCTATAGCAATAGAGGGTTTCAGGATGGGCTAATTTGGTACATACAACAATGTGGAGATGTGGTGCATTTAACTGTACCACATAAGTATGCAGTGATGTACCACAAAGAGAAGCTTTGCCTGTGCCAGTAACAGGTTTATGCTGCTGACTCCTCTAATAACAAACATTTTGCACAATTATATTAAAATAAAATATGCCTCCCTTCAAAAAAAATAAATAAATAAAACCTTAAACACCAAGCTCCAACCATATGTTTTTTTTCTGTTTGTTAACTGAAATCAAAAAATAAATGAAAGAAAAAAAAAATTCTAAGGGGGGCAGCAACTGAACAGCAACTGAAGCTATTGCTGACAGACACAAAAAGGTAGTTCTAGAAAGCACTTTTGGGTTTATGAATTATGAATATAGAAAGGGGTACACAATAATATGTACCCAATAATATGTAGCCCATCAAATTTCAATTTACTGTACTGTAGTACAATATTGCACTGTATATGACTGTATATAGCTCTGTTTATCACTGTAGAGTAGAACCGCAACTGTCTCATTCCTTATTTCTTAAAGTGTTATTTTATCTTATTTACCTTAATTTAAGCCAGGCTAACATATATATATACATCGCCAGGTTAAAATGGTTATACTGGGATGATGCCCCCCCTCCCGCCGCCTCCCAGCACTTTTCTAGGCACTCCGATCTCTCAGTAAAGAATACATGTCACTGCCCATGCTATCAAAAAGGATGTTGTTCCTCCCTTGTGACAGCAGTAATGTTTTAAAAAAAAATTAAGAGATAGCGTGTTTGCGAATGGAAAGCTATGAGTTTTGAAATAAATAATGTCAGGTAAATGTCATGTAAAAAAATAAAAACGAATGCAGAAAAATGAAAAAAAAAAACATTGGATTTCTGTTTTCACTGTGCAGCTTTTTGCATTTAATTATTAGTGTCACTGACTTTGGCTCCCACTATCGCTACTATTTTTTTCTTTTACACCAACTTTTATATTTTCTTTAGTGTTGTAGTTTTCTAGGAATTCAAATTTGAAAACTCATTGAGAATTTGTGGGGGAGCAGTGAGAATAAGTCATGAGTAACTCCCACTACACAGAGGATGGGTGAGCACAAATCAAGTTCCAACCTTCCATGATACTGGGTATCCATGGTAACTGGTACATACTGTGAAATAAAACAGCAACACTAGGGAGCACACATGGCATCATTACTTTCTCTTGACATTTACAATAAACATAGACCAATATTTTTTGTATCTGAAATCATATTGTTTATGTTAAATACTACAGAGAAATATGAATTTGTAGAATTCCTAATAAAATTAAAAAGTGTATATTATGCCAG
The DNA here is from genome assembly GCF_965119305.1 of Pelophylax lessonae. Taxonomy (NCBI): domain Eukaryota; kingdom Metazoa; phylum Chordata; class Amphibia; order Anura; family Ranidae; genus Pelophylax; species Pelophylax lessonae. The sequence goes on from NC_138770.1 coordinate 585,983,018, forward strand.
GATAACATTACCTCCCACTATTCCACTTGGTCTCAAAGAGCTAGTAATTGCAGTTCTGTTTGGCCAGTTCTGTCAGTATAATACTTAATAAAATGGATCGGCATTAATCCTCAGGAGAAATAAAACTTTCTATAACTTATCCATGCTGAAAAAATAGATCATGCCAGCTCACTAAGACAAATATAATATTCAATGCTTCTGTTATTCTAGGTTTCAGTTTTGCCATTTAGTAAGCTGGGGGGATATAAATTTAAAGACCCAGGACTAAGGGAGTGCAAGTTATCAGGAATTCCACAAGGGAGGGAGTGGTGCAAGGGTAAAGGCTTTCCTGTAAGGAGTAACTTGAAAACTGCCAGTGTATAAGATATTTTTATAATGAATGTATGGCTCTGTGCCTTGTGTTTCTGCGGCCATACATCACGTAATAAAAATATGTTTCATTTTCCATTAATAATCATTTTGAGAACGCAATGTGTTACATTTTAAAATAAGGCAATGCTGCAGGGAATTAAGATGATAAGGGGTTAATAAGTGAAGTCAGTTTTCAATTCTACTAAAAGCATGTAGTCATCTAAAACAAGAAAATCTTTCATTGTTTTTTTCTCTCTTTATTCAAATTTAAACAGGTAATTTATTTTATTTTTTTTATAAATTCAAAGTTTATTAGAAGAGGAAAAGGCACACAGTACAGGCAGGATCAGCAGTACAAGTCCATATACATCAAATATAGCGACAAACAGCTCAGAGTCTCAAGCATAAACTGACAGCAAAAGCCGCCCCTAAACCAGAGGGCAGTGGTATCAGACGTCGTATCTGACCGCCACAGGGGAATAGGTCCCCGGAGAGGCCTCCCCCTCCACCGGCATCTGTCACATGGCCGGACTACGGAGGCGGAGAAAAAACAACCCCGGTTGCCCATCTCCCCACAGCCAGCTATGCGAAACCCCTGCATGTATGCCCGTGAGGGAAGGATCGAGGAACAAAAAAAAAAAAAAAAAAAAAGCAGGGTGATTAACATTTCCCTTCCTCTCCTTTTCATATTTTAATATTATCCCAAAGAGGGTGGGGAGATCCCACCTAACGAGAGAGAAAGACAGGAGGGTGAAAACAGTAGGGGGGAGAGGGGGGGAGATGAAGGAGGAGACAGGGGATAGAAAAAAGGGGGGGGGAGGGAGATGGCCACCCGGCCCGCCAGAAACGAGCTAGATCACCAGGTCTTTGTATTCCGCAGAGAAACTGAACTCATGCCAGTAGTACCATCTTTTGAGGAACCTCTCCCTCGTGCCCCGTTCAGCAGCCACAAGGTCCTCCATTTCATTAATGCTAGCTACTTTCCGCAACCACATAGCTACTGTAGGTGGCTGGGTCTGCTTCCAGAGAAGAGGGATACAGCTCTTGGCAGCCGTGAAGAGCAGCGGCAGAATGGATTTTTTGTAGGATGCTCGCGGGAAACTGTTGTGGTGAAGGAGAAAGAGAGCAGGATCCAAAGTGAGGGCATGGTCTGTGAATTTTTGTGCGATGCGTAAAACCTCAGCCCAAAAGGGTTGCAGGTGGCTACAGGACCAAAAAATGTGGAGAAGGGACCCCACCTCCTCCCCACATCTCCAGCAAAGGTCCGAACAAGAAGGGAACATTCTGCGTAATCTGACCAGAGTGTAGTACCACCTGGTGAGCAGCTTGTATCCCATTTCCTGATATTTGGTACAAGTGGAAGTTTTGTACGTGAAAAACATAATGCGATCAATCTGGTGATCCGTGAAAGAGAGGCCTAGGTCGCGTTCCCACCTGTCAAGATACAGGGGGCGAGAGGAAGGGTCATCCGACGGCCCCGTTAACAGGCGGTATATCAAAGAAATGGTATGTCGTAATGGAGAGGTCGACGCACACAGTTCTTCAAAGGGCTTTAGGCGTCTATTAAATGAGGTTGCAGGTGGAAGGGACTGTAGAAAATGTGCTAGCTGCACCTTCTGCCAGAAGGACAGAGCAGCAAAGGAGTTACTGGAAAAGAGAGCCTGACGCGAGACCCATTTCCCTTGAGCAATGAAGTGCCTAGCCTGGTGGAAGCCGTCGGACCTCAAGACGTGGAAGCCCTTATCCGTCCTACCTGGGGAGAAGTGCTGATTGTCGAGCACCGGGAACAGAGGCGAAGGAAGAGAGGCGATCCGGCCGGCCTCGCATATCCTACGCCCCAGCTTAAGGGTAGCTCCCACAGTCGGATGCTCCATCACATGCTTAGGCAAGTCAGAAGCACCCCACAGGAGGGAGTCCGGAGGGGGATCCCCCGGACTTCGCTCAATCCTGATCCACTGTTTGAGGTGACTATGAACCTGCCAGTCCACAATCCTGGTAAGGTGACATGCTTCGTAGTACATCGTCGCGTCTGGGAAGGCCATGCCTCCACAAAGCTTGGGCATTCGGAGAACCTTGAGGGCAAGGCGGGGGGGGCCCCTCACCCACAGAAATTTACGGAAGGTTTCATTGATTTTGCGCAGGAAGGCTGAAGGGACCGCGATTGGAAGGGCTTGCAATACATATAGCAAACGAGGCATGACATTCATTTTGATAATATTGCAACGCCCAAACCAAGAGAACAATCCCTTCTGCCACTCCTCCAGATCCTTCCGAATACGAGAGAGGAGAGGAGGGAAGTTAAGTTCGAATACGCGGCCGGGGCAGTTGGGGAGGGAGATACCCAAGTATTTGATATGGGAAGAGCTCCACTTAAATGGGAAGTCTTGCCGGAGGAGGGCCAGCAAAGCCGGAGGCATCGCCACAGGCAAGGCCTCCGACTTCTGATGGTTAATCTTGTAAGACGAAAGAGCTTCGTAAACACGGAACTCCTTCATAAGATTAGGCAAGGATATAAGAGGTTTCGTGAGGAAAAACAGGAGGTCATCGGCGTAAGCTGCAACCTTCGGGGCCAGCGATGAGGAGATGGTCAACCCGGCTATGTCCACGTTGGCTCTGACGGAGCGCAAAAAAGGCTCCAGCGTCAGGACAAAGATCAGGGGCGACAGGGGGCAACCCTGCCGCGTCCCATTAGAGATCTCTAACGGGTTGGAGAGCAGACCATTTATCTTAACACAGGCCGACGGGTTGGAGTAAATCGCACGGATCCAAGACAACATACGTTGCCCGAGGCCGACATGCTCCATCGTCCCCATTAGAAAATCCCAGTTTACCCGATCGAATGCCTTTTCGGCATCCGTCGAGAGAAGCAGCAGAGGGGTCTTCCGCGCACAGGCCAAATGCAACAAATCCAGGGCTTTCGTTGTATTATCCCTGGCCTCTCTGGAAGGCACAAAGCCCACCTGGTCGTCGTGGATCAACTGTGGGAGCAGAGGGGCCAAGCGAGATGATAGGATCTTGGTAAACAGTTTCAGATCCACATTTAGGAGCGAGATAGGCCTATAGCTCTGGCAGAGGAGGGGATCCTTGCCCTCCTTCGCGATCACAGTGATATGTGCGCGAAGCGAGTCTACCGGAAACTCAGCACCCAAGCCCGCCGCATTATACGCAGCCAGAAAGTGCGGGGAGAGAATGTGTGCAAAACATTTATAATAGGTCAAAGAATATCCATCTGGACCCGGAGCCTTGCCTTTCTGAGAGTTCGCCAAGGCACTCAACAGTTCATCGGGGTGAAGAGGTTCCTCCAGGCGCTCCACGGCATCCAGCGGGAGGGCAGGAAGACCAGAGGCACTAATATATTCCTGAATCCGAGAGCGGAAGTCGCCCCGCGCGGACGCAGACGTGTCAGGGGTCAGGTTGTATAGAGAGGAGTAGTAGCGGCGAAAGGCTTCCGCTATGCGGTCCGTTGCGTGTACCTTCTGGTTCGGGGAGGCGAGGATTTCCTGGATGAATGTCTGCGCCCTCCGCTGTCGCAGTGCGCGCGCCAAGATTTTCCCACATTTGTCCCCATGTTCATAGAAGACCCTTGACACTTAGCTAGCGATGCCTTAACCCTAAAAAGGGTCAGGGAGCGCAACTGCTCACGTAGAACAGTTAGTTCCTGAAGGACAGACTGGGCCAAGGACCTCTTATGAGCAGCCTCCAGCGACTCCAATCGCGTAAGAAGATCGTGCATCTGACGGGCACGCTCCCGTTTACGCTGTGAACCAATCTTTATTAGGACCCCCCGCATATAGCTCTTATGAGCTTCCCAGACCATCAGTGGAGAACTCTCCGGGAGGGCATTGGAGGAAAAGAAACGCCCAAGCTCGACTTGCAACTCCTCCAGGACTTTGGGGTCCTGGAGGAGACTGTCGTTCAGCCGCCACTGCCACTGCCGAGGCTCCGGGGACCGCAAATCCAGCTCAAGGATCACCGGTGCATGATCGGACACAGTAACAGGGCCGATGGAAGACGAGACGACCTTACCCAGCAAGGCCTGCGGGATCAGGAAGTAATCGATACGCGTGTAGGAGGCGTGGGGGGAGGAGTAGAAGGTATAATCCCGGGATGACGGGTGAAGGATCCGCCACACATCCACAAGGTGAAAGGCATGAAACCCCTTTTTGAGGCGCTTGAGAGCAGCATAGGAGATGTGGGAGGCGCCTCTAGACGCATCCTGGACCGGATCCATGACGAAGTTGAGATCCCCCCCCAGAAGGACCTGACCCTCCATGAAGTCGTGGAGTTGCGACAACAGTGGTTCGAGACAGGATATCTGTCCAGTGTTCGGAAGGTAAAAATTGGCGAGGGTGACCGGGACAGAGCCCAGACGGCCCTTAACAAAAAGAGCCCGGCCCAGTTCGTCACTCCACGAATCCAGAAATGTCCACGGAGCTCGTGCGCTAATCAAAATGCTGACCCCTCTCGATCTGGAATCAGGTGAGCAGCTGTGGTAGACAGTGGGGAACCGTCTGTCGCCCAACTTCGGAAGTTTGGCGGCTCTAAAATGGGTCTCCTGCAAGAAGCCAACGTGGGCCCGAAGACGGTGAAGGTCATTCAAAATGATGGAACGTTTCTCCGGGGTGTTAAGTCCCTTGACGTTGAGGGACACCAACCGGACGGGGTCAACCCGGGAGGTGGCCATCTCAAAAAAAAAAAAAAAAAAAAAAAAAAAAAAAGGGGGGTGGGGAAGGAGGGAGCAGGAAGAGAAGAGCAAATCAAGAAATAAAGGTTAGGAAGCGGAGGAGAAGAGGTAGCAAGGAGGCAATAATAAGGGGGGGGGGGGAAGAAGGGAAGAAACTACTGTGCCAATGGGCACTATGAGAACTAGTCTCAGGTCTCCTGAGGTGCCAGACCCACCACCCCTAACCTGGGTGGAGTGTGGGGAACCTCGGCCAAGGAGATCCTATGGGGGGAACGGGGAAGGACACCAACAAAGGAGGAAAGTGGTGACCGCTCCCATCCGTCCCCCTCTCGGCAAAACACGCGATATAAACCACAGACATGTAAGAAAAAAAAAGAGAAAAAAAACGTGAAATAAGAATGCAACAACACATAGAAACAAGAGCGTCCAACATGAGCATAACTTAGGGAGAGTCGGAAGGAGGAAGACCCCCAGGGGATGCATACCCACATCTCCCCGAAGGGCCCATCCCGACCCCCGACACCCCATGTGCATCCAGACCCCACCTCATCAAGACCCCACCGGCCCGCGGCCCCGCGAGGCCCCGAGGGGGGTCCCCACCAGCAGCATAAGGCCGGTCCGAGCAGGATGGATGGCCCCGAGGGGAGGGACTGAGGAGTAGGAAGGGGGGAGAAAGAGAGAAGGGAAGGCGGGAGGGGGGGAGGAAGGAGTGTGGGAGAAGGGTAGAGGAAGGGAGGGGAGTAGGGGGAGAGGAAGGAAAGGAAGAGGAGGAGGGGGAAGGAGAGAGGGAAGAGGGGGAAGGGGGCAAAAAAAGGGGGGGGGGAAGAGGGGGTAATGTAGAAGAAGGGAGGGGAGGATGGGGGACATGGAAGGGGGAGGGGGAGGAGGGGGAGGAGGGGGGAAGGGAGGGGAAAGGAGGGGGGAGGTAGGAAGGAGGAGAGGGAGAAGGAGCAGAACATACCCCAGAACAGCCTTTTACAAACAACTAAGCACCAATCCCAAATAGTAACCATGTAGCCCAAGAGCTCAGAGGCCAATCACTGGGCAGCGAGCGGGAGGACCCAGCCCCATCCACCCAAAGAGCAGGGCAATAGGTGCCACGGAAACATCGCTAGTGTGAGCGCAGTCGGGCCGGGCACCCCCACCCGCACCCAAGCCAGCATCACAGAGTGGGCACCCCACGGCCCCCCACGAGGCGGAGCCCGGGGCTCCGCGCCACGGAAGCCCGGGTCCCGGCAGCCCCCTCCCCCCACACATATCAACAGCATTGCACCTTAAAACTACAGTGACAGCAGTCCCCAACGTCCCCCCACCCCTCCCCCCCAGAACCAGAGTCCGGAACAAAGCAGATTCGAGCTTACGTCCGATCTGGAGCATACACATCCCTGTCCCCGGAACAACGGAGGGGAAGGGACATAGCGGCCGGGGGGGGGGCAAAAGCATCCAAGGAAAGGGGAGCCAAAATCGTCACCGGGGAGCAAAGCAATGTCGGACCGTATTCCAGAAGGGAGGGGGCCAATGAAGCAGGGCCTGTAAGGTTCAGCAAGGGGCATCAAGGGACCGCAGGAAGACTTACGAGGGATCAGGCCGCATTGCACAGTACCCGGGTCATCAGGGAGCCACACAGGAGGGAGGGGGGGGCAGCACGGAGCAGGCCACAGCAGTCTGACAAAAAGTTACAGGGGGGATAGTGCAGGGAGTCCATGGGCAGTTCCGCTGCGACAGTCACTAGACAGCACCGGGGTCGGAATGGAGGGGAGATAGGAGAGCGGGGCCATACTCACAGACCGATGCTGGTAGTGAATTAGGTCTCAGGGGCCGCGACCTCCGGCCCACGGGAGCCCTCCCTCGAGCGCTGATTCCAACGACGCTGTCTTCTAGGCAAGGGGCGGCTGAATCTTCCGGCTCCCCGGCCAGGGTCACGGTCCGGGAGCAGCGCCATCCAGTCCGGGAGGTCCACAGGGGATGTACCCAGGAAAGCAAACAGAGCCGGCAGATCAGCGTGCTTGCGGAGAGTAAATGAGGATCCATTCTTCCTTATTGTGAGCTGCAGGGGGAATCCCCAGCGGTATGTGATCTCCGGGCTCCTGAGCTGTTCCAGCAAGGGCTTCAACATCGATCGACGCTGTAAAGTGCCGCGGGCAACGTCCGGGAAGATCTGTACCGTCGCCCCATCAAAGTCCACCGGACCTTTTGCCCATGCCTCTCGAAGGACCCTCTCCTTCACCGTGTACCGGTGGAGACGACAGATCACGTCCCGCGGTCTGGAGGGGTCAGATGGTCGGGCTCCCAGGGCTCGATGGACCCTGTCAAATTCGAAGGGGGCCTGAGGGTCCGGGGTGCACACCAGGGAGAGAATGGCTCGCACTGTCTCCACGAGATCCTCATAGCCAGTAGCCTCCGGGATGCCCCGGAGCCGCAGGTTATTACGGCGGCTCCGGTTTTCGAAGTCCTCCATCCTGAGCTGGTGGGCGGCGAGGGTCTCGTCATGCGAGGCACGGGCTTGCTCCAGGGCAAGTACCCTGGTCTGAAGGTCACCCATCGCCGCTTCCCCGGCCGAAATGCGCCCGTCCAGCTGAGCCACCTCTCCACTCAGGTGTTGAAAGTCCTTCCTATGCTGCTCTGCTACTTGCGCCACAATGGCTTCCATGTCCGCTCTAGTGGGTAGAGCCCGCAGGAGAGCCCACAGCTCGGAGTTGTCTCCTATCTGGACTGCGGGAGAGGGTTGAGAAGCAGGCAACGATCCGGCGGTGGCCATAGTGCAGGCGGGATGCAGAGGTGAGGAGCTCATTCCCGGCAGAGAAGGAGCCGCGGGTCCCAGGCCGCCCCCCGGAGTTAGGGACAAGGCCGCGGATGACGGGCTCGCCGAGTCCGAGAAAAAGGAGCGGATGGGGGTAGTTGTAGCCTTCCTGGAGCACGATGCGGATGAAGACTTGGTCTTTCTCTTTCTGTGGACGCTCATAGTAGCTAGGAGAGAGATGTAGGTGCCGAGAAGGGAGGACAAGGAGCGGGAGCACCATGCAAAAGCGACCTCACACCGCCATGTCCAAGCCACGCCCCCCCGGTAATTTATTTTATAATTAAATCATTTTAGATATCCTTTTTTACAATGAGTGTTACCGTTTAACACGTTTGCTTTTTTCCATAACCAGAGCTATACGATGGTTGTGCTTTATTGCTCCATTTTACAATGCAAATTTTGGGGTCACTCAAACCACTAAAGCATAGTCTGCTTTTTTTTTTTTGTCTGAGGGTAAACCTTTGTTTATCCCAAGCAATGTTTAAGCTCAATAACTTTTGATTTATTTGCTACCTCTGATGTTAACCTGTCCTTAACACCAATGACTTTTTCCACTAAAAAATAATTTCTAACTTTGCTCTTAAACTTTCGGTTGACTGAAAACTGTGCACTCCCTATTTGACTAAAACGTTGTATTTTGACAGTAGTTAAGCAGGGAGTCTGAGTGATTTAAATGAGATAAAAAAGCATAAAAATGTGTAAAGTCAAACACATATATAAAAATTCATTTAAAATAACTTTAACATAAATGCTGCAATGATATATCAAAATGTGCTCTCGATGAACATACGCTATGCTTTTTCTTGAAGCAAAAAATTTGAATATAGTTTTAGTATAAAATGTTTTCTTGTCAGGAGCATTTTTAACATTTGCAGCTCTCACACCTATATACCCCACGAGGACCAGAGCAATCTTTGCATTTCTGCTATGGGTCTGTTTATTTGCCAGTAGCGTTGAAATTTAAAGATAACAAAGTTATACACATATAGTATATTAATATGAAGTATATTAGTTGTAAGGCAAACAAGTTTTATATATATATATATATATATATATATATATTTTTTTTTTTTTTTTTTTTTTTTTTGAATTTGTTTATGCAATCCATAGTCAAAAAAAAATCATAGGAAATTTTAAAAAATAGTAATAAAAACGATTGTCGATAAAATGTATTCATTCTATAATGTGCAATATGTTTAACAGCAGCTCCTGGAATAGCTGCCAGGAAGAGGGGAGGAGGAGGGCAGCTAGGCAGATGGACAGGGCTAACCACACACACCCTGTGCACTTCAATGAAGTTTGTTTGGGTGTTTTGGGTAATTGTAGCACACCCATATTCCACAACTGGTTAAGTAGACACCTGTTTCCTTTTGATTCTTTAATTTCTAGTTATTATTCTGGATTTTATAATTAGCCATTTTTATTAGATTACATTTTAAAAGCCTTATTTATATTTATTACAGCTGATTTTAAATTGTTTTTGTCCAATTTTGGTTATAATAATTGATCACAGCTGTGTTTCCATTGTTGAAAAATACCTCCGCTCCTTATGCAATAATAATCTTGCAGCAGTTAACAAATTCCTCTTTTCTTTCTATTCTACTAAAATTCACATTTGCTTACTAAAAGCTTATATTAGGGAACAAAGCTAAAACACATTTAGCCTGTTTGATATTTATTTCTTAAATTTGTGTTTAAACTAAAGATGTTTGAAGAAAATGTAATTCATCCAGCTCACATATGGCCGCCTTATCAGACATTAATAATATTTCAGACTAAAAAGAATCTGCATTTTTGAGGAATTGAAAGTTTATTTAATGAATTAAAGAATGTGTACTAGTGAGTTCTGGGTTGTTGGCTACTGCTACATCCAGTTTAAAGCCATATTAGAAAAAAAAAAAAAAGAAATCTCTAGATTCCAATGCTGAATTGTTACAAATCATTATTGGTGGCTTTAGGCTCTAAGAAAATATAGAAAACATGTAATGGCAGTAAATAATAATATATAAAAATAAAACAATAATCATAGCCTTAAAACTGAGCTTAATTGATTCTAAACACCACAAACTGAAAATACAATTTAATTAATTTTCAAAGTAAACACACTCATCCACCCATGCCGCCATGCTTTATTTTGCTGTGTAATCAGTTTGCCCCCCCAAAAAATTTTTTTTAACTATGGTCATCTTGAGTAAGGGCAGATGATTCATATAGCATTTACTTCTTGAAATCCATCTGCCCTTACCTGAGGCATGCAGGCAGAAGGAGAGGCTCAGGTATGTGCTTAACTGAGAAAACCCCTCTTCCCCTCCTTCAGATGAAAGAAAAAATTAGGCCATGAAGACTTCTGGGATGAATAAAATCATTTTGGCATTGGGCAAAAACCAGAAAGCAAATGAATAAATATAAAAAAATGAAAACAACTAAATATGATATATAGTCCTATCTATTTACTAATGCTAGCATGATTAAAATGAGTTAATTAGTTAATTGAGAGTGTTTATTTCTGCTTTAAAGTAGCATTTAAAATAAACAATGCTGGCAGGTAGGCTTGCATTGCAGAAGAGGCTTTCATAGAAACATAGAAAAGTCATTGTAGTCCATTAAGTTGGCCCATTTTATTTATTTATTTATTTTTTTGTTAACTTTATTGTATAGATGTCTATTTTGCAATACATGTGTCTTAACTGCCAGCAAGCCCAAACTTGTAGTACAGCTCAGGGAGCATGCAGTGGAGTGTGGTCATCCCAAGCCAGCCAGTCAAGATAACAGAAGACAGCTGCACCCAAAAAAAAGTGGTGACTATAACATCATATCACTGGTAGGGAGATTAGTACTTGTGATACTAAAGTCTCTGTTTTTTTTTTTTTTCTATGTACAGGTGTATGGATCCATACATCCATGTGCGATTTCTCAAATTATGTGAACAACATCTAAGATCCTGTGAGAAGAGACTCTTTTTTTGTGAATATAACTAGGCTAACAGCACATGGCTTGCTGCCATTGCCTGGTCTCAGTAACTATGCTTTGGAAATGCATGTTAACAAATGGATCATCAATTTTTCTATGATACTTTATAAATGTGCCCAAACTATTTTCATGGAATGCCGCAATGCATATTCTGTATGTGAACTAGCCTTACTGAAAACAATGGGAAGCAAGTAATGTCCTATTACAATGCAACCTCAGACATAAATAATCTGAAAGAAACTTAACTCTGACTACAGGGACGAAACAAGGGAACAAAACCCTGCATAAATAAACACTGAAAACTGTGCAACCTCATCAATCAATTAAAAAGTGTCAAACATACATCTGCACCACCAGTAATGTGGTGTACTTTATTCGATGCAACAAGTGCCACTAGGGGTGTTACAATAGTAAAACTGGATGGAAAAAATTAAAAATAATACATCTATGTAGGCGAACCATAAATGAATATAAGGAAGATGATTACTGCATACCTATAGGCAGAGGAGTAATTAGAACCTTCAGGGCTCTGGTGTAAGAAACCTTGACAGGCCCTCCTTATGAGATCAGCGGCAGCAGTAGTGGAGAGGGGGTGAGATCAGCGGCAGCAGTGGGGGGGGGATGGAATTAGTGGCAGTGGTGGGGATGGAGAGGATATCAGTGGCAGTGGTGGGGGAAGGGATGACATCAGGAGAAGTGATGGGGATAGGGATGACATCAGGGGAAGTGGTGGGGATAGGGATGACATCTGGGGTAGTGGTGGAGATAGGGATGATAACAGGACAGTGGTGGGGATAGGGATGACATCAAGGGCAGTGGAGGGGATAGGGATGAAATCAGTGGAGGAGATATGGGTGACATCAGTGGAGGGGATAGGGATGACATCAGAGGCGGAGATAGGGATGACGTCAGTTGGGGGGATAGGAAAATACTAAAAAAACACCACATCATAAAGTCCTACAAGGTATATAAGGCCTTCCCCTTTTTGTCCTGAAGAGGGAGCTAATTCCACCAATCCAAATACACAATAAACAACCACCTCAGGGTGGATATAAACTCAACCTCCTCTCTTATTATACATTATTCATGTGATAGGTGAATGGGTGTATATACTGCGCTAACCTTATGAAATTAAACCCAAAAAGTGCACGTGCTATAATGTGATTAACCTTCAGTGATAAATAAATATTAAATATTAAATAAATTGTTAAATATAAATATAAACATTAGACTCCAAATATGATGTGTCTTCCACTAAATTACAAGTGCAAACCTGAGAAATAGTGCAAACATATGACTTAAAAATGAATGAAAAATAGACATAAAAAATTCCATGAAATTTTCAATAAATATACATCAGAGGATAGTCCGTGGAAAGTTCTTTAAAGTGCAATATACGTGCTCAAAAACAGTCTCTATTGTGCTGGATGGGATCGTGCGTGCCGGTGATTCTTACAGGTTCTACCACTCTGTGCCGGGTGAAGTAAGGTATCACACTTACCGGACGGTGTGGATTCCAATGGCGTACGCCTAGTGGAATCTAAAGCGCTTAATTGCTGCTGCTCCTCTATATGGATACCAAGGTGGACGTTCTCTTTATGGATGAAGGATGGACGCTCAGCATGGAAGAAAGAAAGATATGCTTCTCATAGTGCAAAAAGGTTTTCCTTTAATTGAACTTGCATAAAAAATCTCACATCAATCTTCACAAACACTGTCCATATAAAAACACCATAAAAAGTCCCCCGATCAAAAAAGCTGCAGCTGATGCTAAAACTCCCAAATGGTAAAAAGCACTCCAAATTAAAACACTCCAAATAAAACGTAGGTGACACAGCAAAAAAAGCACCAATAATCCCCAACAAGTGTACCGGGGTAAAGTGCAAAAGGATAGATCGCTACTGAGCTCCTAGTTCTGCCTTACGGCTGGGTAACCATAGGCGCTGGTTCTCTCCGCTCTCCTCGCCGAACCCGGAAGTAAGAGTCTCGGCGTGCGGTCCAGCTCCTAGCTCAAAGCGAGGCAACGTGCGTGCCAACTTGACGCGTTTCGTCAGAGTGTGACGTCTTCGGAAGTGGCTCTTACTTCCGGGTTCGGCGAGGAGAGCGGAGAGAACCAGCGCCTATGGTTACCCAGCCGTAAGGCGGAACTAGGAGCTCAGTAGCGATCTATCCTTTTGCACTTTACCCCGGTACACTTGTTGGGGATTATTGGTGCTTTTTTTTGCTGTGTCACCTACGTTTTATTTGGAGTGTTTTAATTTGGAGTGCTTTTTACCATTTGGGAGTTTTAGCATCAGCTGCAGCTTTTTTGATCGGGGGACTTTTTATGGTGTTTTTATATGGACAGTGTTTGTGAAGATTGATGTGAGATTTTTTATGCAAGTTCAATTAAAGGAAAACCTTTTTGCACTATGAGAAGCATATCTTTCTTTCTTCCATGCTGAGCGTCCATCCTTCATCCATAAAGAGAACGTCCACCTTGGTATCCATATAGAGGAGCAGCAGCAATTAAGCGCTTTAGATTCCACTAGGCGTACGCCATTGGAATCCACACCGTCCGGTAAGTGTGATACCTTACTTCACCCGGCACAGAGTGGTAGAACCTGTAAGAATCACCGGCACGCACGATCCCATCCAGCACAATAGAGACTGTTTTTGAGCACGTATATTGCACTTTAAAGAACTTTCCACGGACTATCCTCTGATGTATATTTATTGAAAATTTCATGGAATTTTTTATGTCTATTTTTCATTCATTTTTAAGTCATATGTTTGCACTATTTCTCAGGTTTGCACTTGTAATTTAGTGGAAGACACATCATATTTGGAGTCTAATGTTTATATTTATATTTAACAATTTATTTAATATTTAATATTTATTTATCACTGAAGGTTAATCACATTATAGCACGTGCACTTTTTGGGTTTAATTTCATAAGGTTAGCGCAGTATATACACCCATTCACCTATCAACTTTGAGATCACTACCTGTTCAGTTAGTGTCTTTGAATACTTGCAGCTTTCCCACATCTGACCCTTTACATCTTGGCGCGAGTAATTTTATCACACATTATTCATGTGAGCGTATTTAAAGGGGTACTTACATATATTTATACTAATAATATGATAATGTACTCTTACTCATAACTCCCATCCATGAATGCAAAAACTCATCCTTTATTGTACATATATATAGAAACAAAATACAACATTTATAATTGACGCCACATTTAAAAACTAAAAACCTGGAACAACTGCTCCAGCAGACGTCCTCTGATGAAACGCGTAGGGTGGAGTCATACGTCACTACGTCACTTCCGGTATTTGGAGCTAGGGCCGTGGAACGCGGAAGCTTCCCGGCTTCACTACTGATCGTGGACAGCTTTAACTGTGAGTTACTACCTCCGCTATTTGTGATTGCACTTTATACTACACCAAGGGGTTCCCTCTCTCTCTTTATATTTTTTGAGGAACTAAGAGGGTGATTAAATCGGAGGAACCCCTGGATACTACTACATTGGTCTCACGGCATCTACTATAAAGCAGGTTGTATAAGAGGTGCGACACCTAGTGGTCACACTGGTGCAACCAAAGGTTTTTCCTTTTTCACTTGCCTATTCACTCATATTTTTTTGGGTTGGTTTCTTATCTGAATCTTTGGTTACTCTTTATCAAGAAGAGCTGCATTTCATTTATTAGATTTGTTTTATGAATAATTTATCACAATTATCACTGGTGTATTACACTGTTTAACATCAGGTTTCTTTTGAAATAAAACCCACTGTTTCTTTATCTATTTTTCTTCATTGATTTATTTGCACTAGCACTTTGCACCCCATTATTGCGCATTATTTTGGGGCTAGAAAAATTGGTTACCTCACTGAACACCAATCACTTGTGCACTTTATATTTATATAAGATATAATAGTACCACTATTTATTTATTTATTTTTGCACTCTATCACTTGAAAGGTAGCGCCGTCTCAACCTTTTGCACTTATTTCACTATTTTAACCCTTAGGGGTTGGTTGTTGGCAGCTTACACCTTATAAATAATATAATATATAATTATTACAAACTCCATAGCGCTGGTCACCTCTGTTTATCTTAACTGCCCCATATTGGCCTCGACTGGATATATCTCCATACATAAATATCGATAGTAAATTCCCACTTATACTTCTGTGATGCATATGCGGCGTGCCCCCACCCCATGTCTAACCGAAGAGGTATCTATGACATGTGACGCACACATCAACACGCCACTCCAGATACTTTGTATTCAATCCTATATATACCTCCTACAAGACTGCAATTAAGGAGGAAATGAGGTATGAAGTTTCCTTGTTTGTACAGTCCATCCCTAATGAATGTCCAATAGGATCCTATTCCAGATTATTTGGGGGTTGATGTTTGTGACAGAGTGGAGTGGACTTATATAGTAATACAGTATATAGTAATATAGAAATTTCCCTATATTATATCCATTCTGAGTTTTTTGCTTATTGTGTATTGGGATAGGAAAGACATCAGTAGAGGGGATAGGGGTGACATTGGTGGTGGGGATAAGGGTGACATCAGTGGAGGGGATAGGGATGACACAAGTTGAGGGGATAGGGTTGACATCAGTGGAGGGAATAGGGATGACATTGGTGGTGGGGATAGGGATGATAACAGTAGCAGTGGTGGGATAGGGATGACATCAGGAACAGTGGTGGCATAGGGATGACACCAGGGGCAGCTGTGGGGACAGGGATGATATCAGTGGTGGGGATAAGGGTGACATCAGTGGAGGGGATAGGGATGACATCAGTTGAGGGGATAGGGTTGACATCAGTGGAGGGAATAGGGATGACATTGGTGGTGGGGATAGGGATGACAACAGTAGCAGTAGTGGGATAGGGATGACATCAGGAACAGTGGTGGGATAGGGATGACACCAGGAGCAGCTGTAGGGACAGGGATGATATCAGTGGCAGGGATAGCGATGACATCAGTGGCAGGGATCAGGATGTCATCAGTGGGGGGGATAGGGATGACATCAGTGGTGGAGATAGGGATGTCATCAGTGGAGGGGATAATTATGACATCAGTGGTGATGATAGGGATGACATCAGTGGTGAGGATAGGGATGAAATCAGGGGCAGAGGTGGGGATATGGATGACTTCAGGGTCAGTGATGGGATAGGGATGACATCAGTCCACTACCACTGATGTCATCCCTATTTCCAACACCACCACGACTGATGTCATCCCTATCCCCACCACCAACACTGCCTGATGGGGGATTGTATCAGTCAGAAACAGCAATGGTGATGGTGGAGGAAATGGGATCAGTCACACATTGGCACACACTTGCTTTCAGTGTTAGTCGATTCCCCCTCCATCTCCTTGCTCAGTGTTTCTCTGCTTGCATGCCTCCAATGATGCTTCTCCTGAAATTGGGTCTCCAGGCATAGCGGAGAGCTCTTCCCCCTTCCCTCTACTGTCTGTCAGCTGGACAGCTGACTTTCTCCTTCAGTTTACCCCTCCTGAAATGGGTCTGACTGGACTCTGCAGCAATCGGGGAGGGGATAGGCAGGCAGTGACAGTGAGTGCTCAGTGTACAGTACCCAATGACTCTAACTAGAAGTGGCAGGTAGGCAGGCTGGCCCTCCCTGGCGGGAGCCCTCCCCCATCATGGCAGAACATGCGAGCCCCTCCACAGTGGCAGAACTCCAGGGCCCGGTCGCAAGTGCGACTACTGTGACCCTGGTAGTTCTGCCATTACCTATAGGACATCATTTCTCATACCCAGATCTAAAAGAGAACTTTAAAAAAAAACCTTTAAGCTACAAATAATAATTATATTTGACACAAGACTAATGGACTAAATGTGGATCCCAGATTTCTAAATAAGTATTAAAAAGTTTTATGACCATTTTCACCTATGTTGCTCCTTCTCCCACCTTCTATTTCATAGCAAAGTTTTCTACTCATCTGACTAATTTTCCCACTTTTATTGGTGTGTGTGTGTGTTTGTTTTTCCCAGAGATGGATGTCTTTGCAGATTTTTTCTTAATATTTTTCTGAACTTGTGTATATTCGTATTGCTTGGATAGAGGCTAAGCTGGTTGGTAAACCCTCAAAAGCTTGTTTTGAAAATGTAACTGTTGGTTAATCATATAGTAGCTTTATTAAAGTATTTCTTAAGTCAAAACATTTTTTTACCGTGATTCCTTAATGTATTCTATGCATTTACCTGTCCCAGCCTCCCTGTCCCTAAACACCTACCCGGTTCCTCTCATCAATCCAGCACTGTCCCGGCTGCAGCACTGCTCCTCCCCTTCATGGTCTCACAGGAGACACTAGCAGTAGCGGGAGTCATAGGCTCCTCCTGCTGTCAGTCAAATTCTTGTGAGGAGGGAGCGGAGGTGAGGTTTACCAGCGCTGTGTGTGTCTAAGGACAAACACAGCCATGCTCAGGAGTGCACCTATATGGGAGCCCCCTTACCACCCAGCATGCCTTCCTCTATGAAGGAGTAGTAGACAGCACAGCAGACAGCACAGAAGGCAGTTGGGGACTAAAAATAGGAGGTTAGGGACTGCTGTATATAATACTATTGCACAGAGCTGATAAGCATAAGATCTTTTTTTTTATTTTAATGCAAAAAAAAATCAATTAGTATCAGTTTAAATTTCACAGACAGTATTCAAGTGTGTTGCCCTAACAAGGAAAACTTCCTTACTAATCTCGTAAAGCAATTAGGTACTCTGTGAATAAAAAAGCTGCAGTGATATTGCTTTTAAATAAAAATAGCCCATTATAATTTGTGCATTTTCAAACTCATCCAGGCCTTTTTTTGAAGTTCTGTAAATGATGGATGGGCAGAACTAGAATTGCACAAGAAGAAACCATTGAGTAAATCTAGTTTAAAAGTTAACCGTCAGGCTAGAAATAGGTGAGCTACAGTTTATGACTTATTTTTAAAGGTACGTGTTTTGGGGCCATCAATCTTGCTTTGTTCTTCCTTCACAATTTGATCAGTTGTTGGCCTGAAACAAGCATGTACATGTCAGGGTCCTGGCGTCTCCTATATATAAAGCCTGTTCTGAGTTTGTGGGGTTGAGTTACCCCAAAAATGAGGAGGTTACTCTCCTCACAAAGTGTACGTTCACTTTACAAAGTGAATGATTTTTTTTTTTTTTCTCCCTTCACACGACTGGGTATTCAAAGTGAATACACCTTATGCTTCACCTTGCTTACCAACATTTATTTTGAAATCTATACATTCAATTTCCATATTGAACATTTATTTTACTGGGTGAACAGTCTCTATTCCCTTAGTAAATCATTCCCATATACTCACTTAGCAGTGAAGCAAAAATAATGATGACAGCTCTGGTGATTGCACTGCCCTAACAAGTCAGCAATGGCAGCTCCCATGGTTCTGCCCTAACTGGTTCCTAATAAAGTAGAACTAGACTTAAGTAGTAAAAACTGTGAGCAGGCAGCTCTTTTTTTGCAGAAAAGACAAGCCATGTTTTTTCTGAAATAGTGAATACTTACCTGCCTGCTTGCTGTTTTTTTATTGAACGTACACTGAGCTGCGCATACACAGCTCAGCATGAATTCCTGGCACACTCCAGGTACCCACGCACATGTACAGGATGATGTCATTCCCCCACCGGTCAATCAAGAAGCCAAATACTAGGCACCCAAAAGTGGCTAGGGAGATAGGGAGAAGATGACAGCAGCAGGCAAGGGATGTAACCGCCACATCTCTACATGGTGAAGGGAAGGATTTTTAGGGGTTTAGTTCTGCTTTAAGGCCACATTTTATTGACATGATAAAGTTATCTATCCTACTAAAATTGGGATTAGGTGGCTTGGATATAACTAATGACTATTGGGTTGGTGGTTATAACATCAAAATGACTCAAAAGGCCACAAGAGAATGTACATAGGTGCTGCTAAAAGTTATTTTGACCTTGAAACAAAAATTAATAATTTCTGGCAGGGAATGCTCCAGCTATCAGTACAGATCTCCCAACTTCAGAATGAAGGCCAAAAATAGATATAAATAACAAACTAAATCTTCTGTTGTGTAGTTACACACTGCACTCAGATCTTTTTTGTGACTATATAATACTTTCAGAGAATAGATTTATACCGTATTTCCCAATTTGTGGACATCTCTGTCAGACCTTTAAATGTGGGTATATATAATCCCTTCCTGAGTTGATTGTGGATTCTCTTTATTAGAATCTATTCTTGAATAGTCCGATTTTCAAGAAATGCCTTTCTAAATCTGTTAATGTTCATTGACATGGTCACTTCCAGTCACCTGCAGTCATATAGGGATAGTGTGAGGTTGGGTTATAGAGCAGTAAAATAATCAAGGCAAATTGGGCAAAGCACAGCCAACGCACATTTTTATGCAGGTTAGGTGTGCTTTCCCATAGGCTTTTTTTGAGGTCCTGCGGTTTTGGTGCACTTTTAGAATGCTCACCAAAGATGCAGCATGCAAGGGGATTTTGGTGAGCTTTCTGAAACTGCAGGAAAACCACTAGTAGAAATCTATGGGAAAGCACAGCTAACCCACACAAAAACCGTGGATTACTTGCGCTTTAGCAAAAGTGCAGTAATGGCAGTGTGAAGCTGACCTTAGGAAACAGGGACAGAGTGTTGCCACCCTATAACAAAAATTGCCTGAGCAAGGACCTTTCAGGGCAGGTATTACTTTGAAATTACATTAACTTTAAGTTTATATGAGATTTTAGTGGTTGGGTTTACACTTCTTTTAAGTGTCAATTGTTGTCAAGGTCAGTCTCATTGCTCACTTATAGAAAGCCATGTTGATTGTCTGCATTTTTCTCTCATCTATTACAACATACAAAAAAATAGAAAAATAATAACAATAACACCGCATTCACACTGCAGCGGCACGACTTTGGGGGCGACCTGTGAAGTCGCGTGCAGCGCGACTTCGGCGCGACTTGCACGGACTTCATAAAATGAATGTCTATGCAAGTCGCTCCAGGTCGCCTCGAAGTAGTACAGGAACCTTTTTCTAAGTCTGAGCGACTTGTGTCGCTCTTATTAGAACCGTTCCTGTACCACACAATGGACCGCGACAGTCCGCGACTTGTCAGGCTGACCAAGTCGCTTGACAAGTCGTATTAGTGTGAATGGAGTCTGATGATAATAATAGTAGGAATAATAATAATAATAATAACAAATTATAACAAATTATACCTATACCCCCAAATTTTACCATCCTCTATGGCCGGAGTTCTATATTTGTGTTAGTCTGTTTGCTATAAAAATGCCATGAACACATATGCACCTATCTTTCTTCCTATTTCAGGTTAACATATTAGGAGAAAAATTGCTATGTTGAGAAAAAAAAGAGCATATCTTCCCTCTTACAACATGGCTAAGGCAGAATTAGGGCATGGGTGACTTCAACTATATTTCAGTATTTAAATGGGAGTAGTACTTATTTCTAATTTTTGTTTACTTTGATTCAAGGAAAAAGCTAACACATTTAAGCAAGTTTACCATTCCATGAACAGAACACTCATAATCCCTAAATAGTACTGAAACTTGCAGACAGCTACACTTTTTTTAGCCATAGAGTGCTACACTCCTTAATACGGTTTGTGGTTTGCCACATCTGAATACAATTTTTAAGCATGATGATGATCTAAGCAGAACAATTTCTTGGCAATAGTAACCTGATAAGGCACTAGCTATGGTTGGCGAGCTGACAGGTCAGACATTCCATCCCGCTGTGCATGGCTTTAACACATCTGGGAAGACAAAGCATTGCCATCCTTTGTTTCTACAAACATCAGAAGAAGACAGCCAAGTTTGCTGCTGTGGGCAGCATGAGAATCTGTCAACAATATGCAGGGGTTTCAGCTAAGCCTGCTTTACACAATTTGCTCCATACTTGTTAGAAAAAAACAAAAACATATTGCTCTTAGCTGTTCTCCCCAGCAAAGCTGTAATGAGGAATCAATTGTTCCAAAACAGTTCAAACATTTTGGCCTTCAGTTGAACCCAAGAACAGTTATTTAGTGTGTGTGGTTGGAATATTTGATCAAGGGTATGCAAAAACAAGAAATGACTAGAATGTTTAAACCAAGTTGATTGTTTTAAGAGTACATTAACACCATGTGACATGAGTGGTTCACAGCCATTGGTTATTATGTTCAACAGATGGTTATTGGAATTTAAATTTAATTTGAAGCTTCTGATATGTTGATGTGTCTTAAAGCATGCTATTTATTAAGTTGGGTAGCATGGGAGCTATTACTGAGTCCTGAAGAATCATAAAGTTCATTACTGGGCAACGTTAACCCCCTCCCATCCTTCCATCCCCCCATCTACCAGTAAAAAACAGTGCTAATTACTTACCTTTTTCTGCAGTCACATCACCCTCCACAATGCCTCTTCCTGAAGTGACAACTAGCGATCCAGTGCTAGAGTATAGGTTTATCATCAGTCTTTTGTCTGCTTCTGTGCATGACCTCATCCCATGGTAGCAGTCTTCATGACTTATTATACAGGATTTATATAGCGCCAACAGTTTGCGCAGCGATTTACAATGTGTGGGAAGACATTACAGTTACAGTACAATTCAATACAGGAGGAATCAGAGGGCCCTGCTCGTTAGAGCTTACACGACTTCAAAGAACTCCCCCACTGGTCAGCCAGTAGGAAGTGTTCAAGTCAAACAGTCAGCAATGTGGACACTCAAAAAACGACCTCCTACCCTGCAGTGAAAACGTTAGAGGACTGGGGACCCAGCATGGCATTTGACCACAAATTTAAGCATGTAAATGGAGATTTTAGGTTTTTGTTTTTTTTTCTTTTTAAGTTAACGAGGGAGGTGGAAAGTAAAGATGGTTTAGAAACAGCTGATCAGAGTTCACCCGGCTCGCCCAACGTCATCCTGCTCTGGTACTGTAAGTGGAGGTACTAAGCCTGATCCATTCAATGTGAGATAAGCCTATACATTAAATAAGCCTATGCTTAGATAAGCCTTAGATAAGCCTATGCATTATTAATAATATACTATAGTAATGTGTTACTAATCTTAATTCGAGGGACTGAGTGCACATATCAGATCCCAATCCCCTTAGAGGTGCAGATAGCCATATTGGAGGAGAGACGTTTGGGGAAGATAGAACGAGACCTAGATGATCCCAAATTAAAAGACAAGTAAATGTCCCCTGCGCTCAAATGTTACATGTAGGCCAAATTGGCATTGGCTATACTGTTAGCATCTGAAGTCTTGCTGCCTCTCAGGATGATGGGTATCCACACAAACTGAAAGCAAAAAAACAAGAGAAGGGCACACTGACCTAGTGCAATGCCATAAAAAATGTATTGACAAATTGTTAAAACCACATCATGCATTCTACTCACAAGAGTATGCTATGTAAAAGTGAAAACCAAAAGAGTTTCTTCGGCTGTCCAGAGACCACAGGGCCGTGATGCTTAGTAATGACAGGCAAACTTGAAGGTATCCATAGGGCTAACGCGTTTCAAGGGAGAACCCTCTTACTCAGAGCCATTTTGTGCCATCTACTCTTGTGAGTAGAATGCATGATGTGGTTTTAACAATTTGTCAATAATTTTTTTATGGAATGGCACCAGGTAGGTGCCCCCTTCTCTTGTTTTTTTCTCTTTATAACCCCAAATTATTGGAAGCATCCTCAAGTGCTTAAGACCTGTGTGATGTGGGTTAAATTTGGAAGGGAAGGGCACTGGTTGCACAGTGGTGAAGCACGTGTGGATTGGTGGTCAGTGGAGTTTGTTCACTAAGAAGATTTGATTATTCATTCACCAGTGTGTAGATTTGAAATAACATAATCACCAACAGACTTTCTTATATGAAAGACTCTTTGTGATATGATTTATTATTTATAGGAGACTTTATGTTTATGTGTGATTATGCACGTACTATATGCGCATGTTTTCCATTGTGGTTTTGATGTATGGCAGTTTTATCAGCACAACACTAGATTTTTTATTTATTTATGTGGTATAATTGTTTGACATTTAACATAAAAATATGTGACTTTTTCTAATCTGGAGAGTGGGTGTGACATTAGAGGGCGTTCTGCAACCTAGGCTGGGAAAAGAGAGATTGGTGAGAGAATATTTTTAGAAGAAAGAAGTTGAGAGAGACTTCATCCTGCTGGATACTCCTGACCAGATTCCGATTGCCCAGTGTCTAGAGGACAATGCATATAAGGTAGAGCAGATTCCATCTCTTTTTGTCTGCTTAAGAGGCCTAAGGAGAACTGACTGCTGTAGTAAGTACCACATGGTTCTCCCAAGCAAGTTCTTCGGTGCTACAGGGACTGTCCATCTAATTTCTAGAATTGCAATATTTTACTGCAACACAGTACCACCACATATTTATCTATCTGTTCATCCTATTGGGAGCTAGTGTGAGAAACTGTATTGCATAGTCAAAGTCAAAGAGGGACTTTTAGCTATATACAGACGATAAAGAAAAACAATTGCATTAAGTTGGCCATACATTATACAACGTTTGTCCAGTTCCTCAGCAACTGGCTGAGATTCACTCAGTGATTGGCCCTGCCAGCTGCCTCCTGTCTGACATCCCTCAACTGAAAAATCAAAGGAGTTGAGAAGAAAATTTTTAGACAAAAGGGTATGAAACACGTCGGGTCCCGTGCTTCGCTCTATGCCACTTCCGGTTTCCTGGAACGCAGGCGGAACGCAAACCGGCTGCAGCGCTACTCAGAGCTGTTCCCTGCAAACTTGAATGTAAGTGGCTACATTTTTATTAAACCTTGAAACATACATACTACATCATGAGCTTCCTCTGTTTTCTTATGGCTTAATGGAATTATCGTATATGGCTTGAGTGGAATACTTAGCGGAATCCATACCAGTCCTCCTTATACAGTGGATAAAGTCCCGGGCATTTAAAGAGAGTGGGGAGACGAGAGTCTGGCCAAACACCGGGAATTTCTTGAAGTTACCACTTACCTATGCTAGACCCCAAGGGGTCATCTGGTAAGTGAATAGGACACCTGGTGACGGATTCCTTTTCCCTCATTTCACATAAAGGATGCATCTTTGCTGAGCACCAAGCACTTTAACCACTTTAATTTGTTTGTTGCACATTTGCACCTGCACTTTATGAATGGACTATAAGTTGTTTTATACCTATTTATAGTTGCACAGTCACTTTATGGTTAATCACTTGGGGGAACCCAACTATTATTATCATTTAATTGTGATTTGTGGTTTTGATATGCACAGATAATATTGAGCGATGTCCTCCCCCCCTTCTTTTACATTCACTAACACATTGGTGTTTTCGACTAGCTGCTCAATTTTTGAATATTTAATTCATTAATTTATACATTTTTGAATTAATTTATTTTTGTATTAATTTATTGATACTCACTAGTCCTAGGCGCGATCACGTGAGTAACAACAGTCACTCACACCCCCCTTTTTTTCTGCAAATCTCATGCCATGTCTGTGTGATGTGAATTCAGCCATACAGATCATATGGCTGAATTTGCATTGCATTCAGACCAAAGTCGTGCAGGACCCTTTTTTTGGTCTGCACCAGAATCGGATCGCATAGGTGTTCACATCTATGCGATCCGATTCCTGTCCGAATTGACAATTTGCACACATTAAATTTGTATTGCCACCCCCATCAGTTTGCATATGGCAGTGTGAACTGCCTGTGAGGCGGGTGCAATGCAGGTACTTGCAGTGGATTTGCAGGGTTCCCGCATCGCACAAGTGTGAACTGGCACTGAGAGTTTAGACTGTATTTTTTTGGGTGGAATCTAATTCCCCAAAATGATTTTACTCATCCCCAACACATACAGAGAGAAAGATAGGCTAAATAAGGGTTAGAGAACATAAAATTGTACCCATAATACAAGGAATGAGTGAGTAAAGCTCTACCTGCCACTGGACAAATAAACATTATAAAGGGAACCAGTGAGAGTTCACTGTGTTTATTGTGTGAAATTATTTTTGCAGTTCATGAGGTTTAAATTACCCACAAACCCTGGCTTAAAGTAATTAGAGAGAAAATACAATAGACATTTTAGTGTAATACATTCATGAAATACATAGGTAATGCAAGTGATTGTTTGAAAGTGGACTTTACTTGTCATTCCTTTTTTTGCAATATATAGAAAATTTTATCCTCACAATTATGGTCTTTGAAGACAAATTAAACCATTAATGGATATTATTACGGGTATTAGAGAATTTCAGAAAGCCAGGCCATATAGTTGATTCATACATCATTGTTGGCAGGCTTTCATCATATTGGTCCAAAAAGCATCTCTCCTTAATAGTCTAGACAATCAATCATTCTCTCTTTTATCTATTTCTACATGTGCAAAAACTATCATCTTAAATTTTATTTTATTGATGTCATAGTCTTTTTTTTTCAAATTGCTGTGATAAAGGCTCAAGGAACCCCTTTCCTTAATAGCTATCACATGTTGTAAGGATCTGTCTTTCAAGCTTCAAATGTTAACTCCAATACAGTGATTACAGGACATGTACTATAAAATCTCTAGTAATTTACATTTTCATTGCAATTATATAACATTTCCTTTACAAAGGGAAAGAAGGCTGGAATGCTTTACAGCTCATGTAGAAATATACATACTATAGTTTTTAGTTATTGTACTTTTCTAGGAGAACAAAGTGTCCAATGACATCAAAGTCTTTTTGACACCTCTCAGACAAATTAGGAGGCCTCATTATATCTGTCAGCAATTTTTTTTTTCTTGTTTTACCAAACTTTGCACAATTTGACCCCCAATTTTTTCCTCCTTTGTGAACAGCTTTTTAAACACCGAAATAGCAGCACAAAAAAGTTTTGACAAACATTTGGAAGAGCGATAAAAAAAGACACAACCTTCCTTTAATATCTTCCCCAGATCTACTAAAATAAAAGATTTTATCAGGTTTTAGATCATATACATTTTCAGTAACATTTTGGGCAAATAGTGAGGAAAGGTTTGTTAAAATCTAATAGTAATTTTTAAGAAGATTTTTTTGAAAATGGTAGTTTGAATAAGACTGCAGTATTAATCCTGACCTTTTATTAATGGTCCTTGATCTTATAAGGCAGTAAGAAGGTAAGTATATGAATTTGATGTGATTATATATGTTCTCACAAAAAAATGTTCAAAGTGTGCTCATTATCATGGAATTATTCTAAAGGGTTTATATAGTTAAAAACAATTGACTAGGAAAAATATCACATATATCTACCCTTCCAGTCCACCCTTCCAGGTGCAATCCAAAGCTAAATTACATCTAGTTTGCTAAAGCACTGTGTATAATAACTGCCATTTTCTTTTTATTAAATTACTTGTTAAAACCTTTTTTTCACCCTTTGCTGCATCTCAGTGCTGTTGATCAATTGCAGCCAATTTTGGTTTTTATGTGTAGCACCTCAGGGCTTGCTGTATGGTCACTTGTTGGGCCTCCTCTGGTTACCAGCACACAGTCACTTAGGGTACAGTTCACACATTCGTCCTTACTCCCAATGGCTCATTGCTCAATAAACAGCCCAGGGGTTTTGGTTTTTCATGTTTATTTTGGAACTTGGATGGGAGAAGGGAATAGTGGGATACTCCAGCTGTAACTATTCACAATGGATATGGACAACTCTCACTTGGCCTCACCAGGTTGCTTGTGGAAGCAGATGCACTGCGTGAACCATACTTTCACATGTATGGAAAGGGTTAAGTCTCCTTGCTCTTTTCTCTCCAGCAATAGACTTGGTGAACCACATTCTCTTCAGGACACTCACTAGAATCCCCTTTACTGACACCCCTCCACTGATTCGTCTAGCTGCAGGGATGGTCCCCCTCAGGTCAGGCCACTTGACACAGATCTGTACTCACTGTACTGCAGAATCAGATCCTCCAGTGTCTCCCCTTTCAGTCAGCTTCCCTGGACCTCTGGGTTCAGTTTCTCTCTAGCTCTCTCTAAGCCCTCAGGCTGACTA
This sequence comes from Pelophylax lessonae, assembly GCF_965119305.1. Taxonomy (NCBI): domain Eukaryota; kingdom Metazoa; phylum Chordata; class Amphibia; order Anura; family Ranidae; genus Pelophylax; species Pelophylax lessonae. The sequence goes on from NC_138770.1 coordinate 586,009,857, forward strand.
CCTGAGGCCGCATGGCACCTTGACAGAGGAAGAGGCAGCCGCCCCCTCCCTCCGGGACTCCGCTATCCAGATGAAAGACCCCAAGCACATGTGCTCCTGGAATTGATACAGTATCCCAGCATGCACCAATGCACTTTTCCTCGGCCAAATCACCAGGGCTGTACTACATGCCTGTGCACTCATTTGTCAGGTTTCCTCCCAATGTCTAATATGCCACCCTACTGGACCAGTGTGACACACTCTGCAGACAGACTGAGTTGCACCTGAGCAAATTGAGTAGAACTCACTAGCAGATCCCACTCTCTGGTAGGCAGAGAACAATATAGATTTACCTGCAATCCCTCTGGTAAGCAGACAGGATCCAAAAACTATACTTTCTCTCTAGAACCTACCCAGGAGGGTGCTACATATGCATGAAAACCATATATGGCTTTTTTCAGAGGGAGTTTAGTGGACCATGCCCAATGAACAATATGTGTTGAAAACATAATTTTTAGTGTCCACCAGAAGCCTATTTAAAGGGGGGACAGCACAAGAACACAAATAGGTGGCAGGGACAGAGGGTGGTCATCCTATAACATGATGTACCTGCACAATAACCTTCATGGCAATGCCACCAGCTAATTTATTAATCAAAGCAGCAGATTTAAAAATGTTGATAACTACTTTTGAAATGACATTAACCTGTTAAAGAATATATGAATATACTGTCATTTAAAGGATAAGTTCACCTTTGGGAACATGTTACATGTTCCACCCATTTTTTTTTTTTTATATTTCTTTATTAAAGATTTTCAAATACACATGATAAAAAGAGATTGTAGTACAATTCATTACATTCTTCATCCAAAAAAAGTATGCAGTTTTTCCCCATAGAACTCCCCATTCTCCCTCCCTCCTATTTTCCCCATCCCTATCTCCTCTCTGTCTCACCACTACCGACAATCCCTATTTTCTTTAAACTTTTGCCATGTCTCCCAAATCTCTATCCTATTCTCATATTGTTCTTCTCCCCACACCCTTAAAGCTTCCAACTGTCTCGTTTTCTCCACTCGTAGTAGCCACTCTTTAAATGATGGAGGTTCCTTCTCGTTCCACCTTAGGGGGATTAAACTTTTTGCAGCGTTTAACAGATGTGGAATCAAGGATTTTTTATAATGTTTTATCGACATCTTAGTCCCATGAAATAAACAAACCCAAGGATCTTCTTCGATGTTTATGTTGGTGATTTTTTTAATTGCATCTAAAACTTCCTGCCAATATTTTCTGATTTTTGGGCATTCCCACCAGATGTGGGATATTGTACCCGTCACCTGACATCCCCTCCAGCAATATTTTGAGTTCTCCCCATGGTATTTCCCCACTTTATCTGGGGTATTATACCATCGGGAGACCAGTTTATAATTAGTTTCTGCCATACTCATGTCTATTGCGGAGCTATGAACCAGTTTCAGACTTTTTTCCCATTGGAAACCTTGACTATGAGCACCTAAATCCATTTCCCACTTTTCCGCAAATGGAGGCAATGCCAGCTCTTCACCTTCATTAAGGATTTTATACACATTTGAAATACTATTTCGTATTTTCTCCGATATACATATCTGTTCAAACGGCAATAATTCATTTGCCTCTCTAATCGGCTGAGGAAGGGAATTAACGAAGTGTTTCAGCTGGCAGTACCTCCATTCCGTGAGGTTCCAGTCCCCCCTTTTTTTCAAATCTGCAAATGTAATCATTTTTCCTTGTTTCATAATATCCTTTAACCTTACATCCCCCTCTCCCATCCATTTTCCATATTCCTTACCGACCCCTGGTGCAAAAAATGTTGTGCCTTGGAGTGGGGTTAGTGGTGAGTTATATTTCCATTTTTCTCTAGTGTATATTATGTCCCAAATTTTCAATGCCTGTCGTGTGATGTCGTGTGTATTACTATTTAACTTTCTATATTTTGCTGGGATCCAGATCATTTTCCCTAAATCAGTGTCACTCATTGTGTTTTCAATTTTAACCCAATTTTTTTCACTCTCATTTTTTCCCCATTCCAACACCCGTGTGAGAATTGATGCCTGGTAATATTTTTTAAAATCCGGAAGTGCTAACCCCCCCTCTCTCTTACTTTTACTTAATGTCGTGTACTTAATCCTTGGTTTTTTATTTTTCCACACAAACTTGGTTATGAGTGCTTTTAATGTTTTAAAAAATACCCGTGGGATCTGTATTGGTATCATCTGGAATTTATAAGATATTTTAGGTAAAATTACCATCTTTATGATATTAACTCTTCCCATCCATGATATGGCTCTCGGTGTTAGTCTATTTATTTCTGTTTTGATTTCGTTTAATAAGGGCAGGAAATTTATCTTATATAGCTTTTCGGGATAAGGGGTTAGTTTAATTCCTAGGTATTTTAAATCTTCTTTTCTCCATAGAAAGGGGAACTCACTTTCTAGCCTATTCCTCTCCTGTATACTCATCTTAATGCTTAGAATCTCTGATTTTGTTTGGTTGATTTTAAAATTTGAGAGTTCTCCATATTGTTTTAGGTTTTTTATTAAATTTGGCAAGGAGATTCTAGGGTTGGATACATAGAACAACAGGTCGTCTGCAAACGCAGCTACCTTATGTTCCTCTTTCCCCACTTTTATCCCTTTGATGTCTATGCTTCCCCTTATTGTTGCTAATAGTGGTTCTAGCGAGATCACAAACAACATTGGAGACAGGGGGCACCCCTGTCTCGTTCCGTTATGCATCTCAAAAGGGTCGGATAATATCCCATTAATTCTTATTCTTGCGGTGGGTTGGTTGTATAATGTCCTGATCCAAGCCATCATCCTCGGCCCCAATCCTAGCTCCTCTAGTGTTCTAAACAAAAACTCCCAATCGACCCTGTCAAATGCTTTCTGAGCATCAATCGACAGAATCACATTTGGGGTTTTATTTTTGAGCATTTGGTTCATCAGCAAGATTGTTCTAATGCCGTTATCTCTACCTTGTCTGCTTGGTATAAAGCCTACCTGATCACTATGGATCCACTCTTTCATTAACCTTTTCATTCTCATTGCCAGTATTTTTGTGAATAATTTGGTATCTGCGTTCAAAAGAGATATCGGTCTATAGCTAGAACATAACGTTTGATCTTTTTCTTCTTTAGGTATAACTGTAATTGAGGCTAGTAGGGCTTCCTTACTCATATTAAATTTGGTACCTAGTCCATTCATATATTTTTCAAGCCTTGGGATAAGAAGATCTTTAAATTGTTTATAGTACCCGATGGTAAACCCATCGGGTCCTGGGCTTTTACCCACGGTGGTTTCTTTTATAGCTCTAAATATCTCCTGACTTGTAATTGGGGCCTCTAGTAATATTAATTTTTCCTCATCGATTTTCTGCATTTTTGCTTTTTCCAAATATGTTTTGATCTTTCCTTCTCTATCCGAACTATCCTCTTGTTTTCTCTCCCCTTTTACTGCATACAGGTTACTGTAGTATCTTTGAAACTCCCGTGCTATTTCAGTAACTGAATGGACTAGTTCCCCGTCTTTATTCTTAATTTTGTCAATATAATTCCTTGCTTTTTTTTTCTTAGTAATTCTTGCCAAATTTTTTCCTATTTTATTTCCTTCCACATATTTCTCTCTTGCCACCCTATTAAAATCTTGTCTGATTTCCTGTTCTAATAGTTCTTTTAGTTCATCTTTTTTCCTCTCCAATAGGGGGTTAAGATCAACCTTGTTTGTTTTTATTTTTTTTTGTTTTTGTTCTAAGTCGTACACCTCACTCATCAATCTATCTTTGTTTTTAATTCTCTCTCTCTTCCTTTGTACCCCTTTTGATATTAATATGCCCCGCATATAGGCTTTGTGTGCCTCCCAAATGATGTTTTTAGGTGTCTCCTCTATGTCGTTATTTTGGAAATAGAATTCTAGTTCTTTCTCAATTTCCTTCCCCCATATTTTATCCTTAATTAATTCTTCGTTGATTTTCCATGCATTCATTCTGGGTTGTTTTTTACCCAATTTCATTTTTAATATAATGGGGGAGTGGTCTGACCAGGTTCTTATCCCAACCTTCGCCTCTGTAACTTTTTCTATCCAGCGGTGTTCTACCAGGAAGTAATCAATTCTTGAATATGTCCCGTGTACATTTGAATAATAGGTATAGTCTCTTTCTTTTGGGTGGAGGATTCTCCATATATCTGCCAATTGATTTTGGTATAATTTTCTCTTAATCTCTTTATTCTGGTGAGTCGAGATTCTTTGGTGCCTCGCTGTATTATCTATCTTTGGATCGAGGCTCAGGTTGAGATCTCCTGCTAAGACCACCCCTCCTTTCTTAAAGTTTATTAATTTCCCCAAGGTTCTACCCAAGAAGGGCCCTTGTCCCTCGTTAGGGCTGTATAGGTTTGCTAATGTGACCTCCTCGTCATTTAACTTTCCTTTCAGGAAGAGAAACCTTCCCTCCGGGTCCACCAGCCTCTCCTCCAGTACGAATCTCGTCCCTCTGGCAAACCCAATTGCTACTCCTCTAGATTTTTTCTTAAATGAGTCCGCATAGTACCATGTAGGGTGTTTATGTGAATAAAACCTAATATTTGTAGAGTGCGTAATATGTGTCTCCTGTAGGAATATTACATCTGCGTTCAGATATTTAATTTCTCTCATAATTCTCTGTCTCTTAACCGGGGAATTCATTCCCCGTACATTATAAGATAGAAAGTTTACCTCTTCCATCCCTTTATCTTGTTGTTCCTATTTTCCCATATTTTAGTTTTACTCCTTCTCTTTATCTTTTCCTCCCCTCTGGGTTTGTTTGGCTGGTGTTCTCTACGATTCGGGCTCTCCCTCTTATATGTGGGTTTTTGTCTTTCATATGAATAGGATATTCGGGATATTTTTATTTTTTCTTTTTTCCTACTTCTAACCTCCCCCCTTCCCTCCCAGCCCACCCCCCATCCCCCCTCCCTCCTCCCCCCTCCCCCAGGCAAAACTTGCCTCCTTGGGCGCCTAGTTACCACTTGCCCCATTACTAGGCTAGTCGATTTATCCACCCTCCTTTCCATCGACATTTCCCGGGGGTTGAGCTCTGCTCCTGCTCGCCAATCATTCCCTTCCTCCCTGTCCTTGGGGTGAAGGTTGAGATTCACCCTAGTGCCTCCTTAGTGCCACCCTATTTAGACTCTTTATATAATGCTCCCTATCCTCCTCCCCTCCCTCCAACATCTCCCTCCCCCCCCCTTCCCCCCAGTCAAACCGCCTTTTCCCCAGTCCGAGCATCAGTCTTTAATTCTTCTCTTTACTCCTTTTCTTTTTCCTTATCTCTTCCTGCCACTCGTTTTCATCTTCAGAGTCCTCCTCCAGGGGGTCTTGATGTGTCCATCCCGGAATCTCCATTACTGGTAATTTCATAGCCTCGCAAAAGGTCAAGGTCTCTTCTGGGAACCTCAGTAGGGCCGTCCTTCCATCCTTTCGTGCTCCCAGACCTGGCGGATGACTCCAAAAGTACTGAATATTTTGTTTCTTTAATGCCTCTACCACTGGTTTTAAAGTGCGTTTTCTATTTATTGTATCCTGAGATAGGTCTGGGAATACTTGTATCGCTTCATCTTCATATCTCATTATTGGTCTGTCCCTCATCTTTTCCCAGATTTGAGCTCTTACATCATATTTATGAAATCTCGCTATTACATCTCTAGGTTTATCTTTTGGAGCATTCAGAGGTTTCCGTATTCTGTGGACTCTTTCAAATTCTATTTTATCAGTATTTTCTTTCCCTAAAAGAGTATTGAAGATACTTTCCAGCATTTCCTCTAGTTTTTCTTCTCTGCCCTTTTCCGGTAGCCCCCTAATCCGCAAATTCTTCCTTCTATTTCTATTCTCTTGATCTTCCATCTTGTAAGCCATATTCCTCTGGTCAAACTGCATTCTCTTCATTTGATCTTTTAGTTTTTTTAATTTTTTCCCATGAGTGTTGATCTTCATTTCTGTTTCTTCCACTCTTATCAGGGTATGTCCTAGGTCCCTATATAGGTTTGACATTTCAGATTTGATTGACCTCTCCAAATTGGAGAACATTTCCATCATTTCAGATTTTGTAGGTGGCTGATCTCTTCTCCTCAGATCTTCTTCCCTTCCTGATTCACAGTCACCCATAATTTGTGTACTCTCCCTAGATGAATCTATAGTCTCCTCTACCGGAGGCTCCAGGTTTTTTGTACCTTTAGTCTTCTTATTTCCCTCATTATTTTGTTTTGGTTTTACCACTGGTTGATTTTCCGCTACTTCATTTTGCCCCCTCCCATCCTGAGTCATATACTTTCTGATAGTCCCCGGGCTTGCTGTAATTTTAGCGGGTTTCTCCGTCCCCTCTCTTGTCTGTTTATTCTTTATTTTTGACATGATGCCCTCTTTCTGTGCTTACTTCGGGGCGCTGAGCAGATGGTAAAGAAGTACGTATTTTTCCCGGGTGGGTATTCTGGCCCAATGCGCCTTTCAGGTCCTCTTTTCTTTCTTTATTAAAGGCAGTGTCTTGCTGTCACACGAGTCCCCTTACTTTTGACCTAACTATCCAGATGTGCTTACCTCCAGCCTTTCCTAAGCGACCCAGGTTGCACAGTATTTATACTTCACACCGCTCTCATATATTATTTATAGAAAACTCTTAACTTGTATTGTAAGGACCTCTACCCCAGATGTATATATTAGAGGCCTCCCGTGGAGAAGTGTTTTAGGTAGTCGCGGAGAATCCTCTCTGTAATTCCCTTTTTAGTTGACTAATTTAGTGGTTCAGGGGGGAGGTTCCGTGATCTTGTATTTATTTATTAGAGCCTAAAGTTTCTGAAGAATTTTTCCAGAGTGGTCTATCACATAAACCTTTTTTGAAAGATCTCCTCATTGGGGTATATCTCCTAGGCCCGCTAGATCTTAAGTCCTTTCCTTTCTTTCTCTAGGAATCTGTGGGGTATCCCCTTTTTTAAGCTTCCGATCCGGAAAGGCCAGGGGTGTTTACTATCACTCCATATTACCGTCTCTTAGTACCTTCCCACCTGGGATTATCTTGATAGTAGTCCCTTACGGTAAAATAGATAATTAGGAAGCTTACTTATTTACTCCTTTCTCCCCCGGGGGAGATGCTCTATCCCTGGGCAGGGAACATCATAGGGGCCACAGGAGTTCCTTTCATAACATAGTTACATTCTACCCCCAGCCTCCCCTTCTCTCTCCACCTTATTTTTCAGTATATGTTTAGAATAGAGTTAATGGAGAGTTAAATGGCTCGCTTGTTGAATCCTTTCTCCACCTGTAGAGCCTTTCAATATCCTATCTCTGGCAGTTGGCCCAAGGGATTTACCTGGTCGTTATCCCATCACAAACAGTCAGTCAAACCTTATCACCATGGGTAACCTTGATAACAATCCCTTTCAGCAGAGCTTACAGTGTGTATTGAACAAGAGGAAAAAAAAAAAAAAAAAGAAAAAAAAGTATATATAATTTGGGGGGGCTTTCACCCTCTCACCACTCCTTTGTGACCCAGTCTCGTGATGCCTCCTTTTTTTTACAAATCAGGGCTCCTTCACTGTATGCCTGTTCGTGTATACGGCATCCGCAGCGTCTCCCCTCTCGAGGAATCGGACTCCCGCTGCTCTCAAGTAGTGGGTGCTGCTCCTATCCCCTCTCTTTCCCGGGCAATGTTGTCGATGCCGTCCAGCTACTCCCTCAGTCTCGAACGGCACGCCGTTTTCATATAGGGGATCTCTCTCTGCCGACGGGCTCGAGTGGGGTTGGCTCGTACGGACAGTCCGAGCTTGCTGCTCACACGCTGCTGCACCCTGGTGGCCGTACGGGATCTACTTCCCCAGAGCAGTCCTTCCTTCCATCGGACTCCGCTCTACGGGGGAACCTGCTCTCGGCAGGGATCAACCGACTCTCCGGGTCCTTCAGCAGAGTTGCAGACGGTCACATAGGGGATCGGGTATGGGGTTGTGTCGTCTCGGACTAACTTCTCCTGGGGTCTGGAGGATTGTGAGCGTTCACCATCATTTCTCGGGTGGCTCCCTTGTCGGCACTAGCATGAACTCAGATCTGGCGCCATGACCAGGCTCCTCCCCCCCTGTTCCATGGGAAACCCCACCCATTTTTTAGGGTGAAACTTGTAACATGTTCCCCATGCTGCAGCCAATGCCCTCTATGCCCCCCCCCCCCGCGCCCCCTCCCTGTGGCAACAGTATGGGAAGAAGTTTCCCGTAATAGCTGTCACTTTTTAAAATCAGAGAGGCGCTGTGGAGTGCCGTGGTAGTTCATTGATTTCTTCCTGTGAGTGTATCTGCCTGCCTGGCACCAGTGATCAGCTCTGAATGCTGATGCAATGCTTTACAGGCTTCAAAAAGAAAAAAAAATAGGTAAACGTACCATTAGAATTAAAAGCAAAGTGAATGCTTTTTTTGTTAGGCCCTTCCCATTTAATCCTAAACACTGCCCACTACTAGGGGATCGTTTGCCCAAAAATTAGCAAGTTTGGGACACATTTTAATACAACCCAGGTTTCTCTGACTGATACAAATCTTTGTAGAGTACCTGTAAGGCAATGGTGGAGCTAGTGTGGTGGGTAGGTCTGTGGCACTTTGACTTGTAGAGGGTCCTTGAAGCATATGAAGATTGTGGAATTGTATGAGAAGTGCTGTATATGAATAGAAAATATTGGAAAGTTAAAAAACAATTATTAGTATAAAACAGCCAATAGGTTTCAGGTGGTTGAACCCCCCTTCTTCAGGGCAAACTTTAACTGTAATTTAATAGAACTACATAATCAAAATCAACTGAGCGGTTGAGCTTATTGGTTTAGTAGTAGAACTAACAGAATATACTGTAAGTCTATATTATATTACTTATATCACTTAACAAATCAGCCCCACCAGTCAGTTGATTTTAATTGTGAAATTCTGTTCCATTAAACTTCTATTGTAGATGCATACAAATTACAGATGTTTTTAATCTGTTCCTTCCCCAATGGAAAGGGGAGCCCCTATCCCGGAAGCACATTGGTTTTATTTTATGTCATACAGTATTAAAGTGATTGTTGTTCTTCAACCAGCCAGGGTATTCAAGATGTTCCATTCAGACAAGGTGCTCCTTGCCCACCTCCACCATATTCTGCAACGTCTGTCTGTCTTCGGTGTAAGTCCTTATCTGTCATTTTCTGTCAAGTTATGTCTATATGTCAGTCTGTGTATGGTAATATCTGTACCATTTTATTGAATTAAAAGGCTCATTACAATTCAAGTCTACCTGCAGGAGGATGCGAGCTTAAAAGTGTCACGATTTTTCAAGTTGCAGAACTGTGCACCGCTTCGCTAAATTACATTTATTTATGAATTTTTTAATTTAATGAAACCAATTTATACTGTCATTCACTGTAAAGGATATCATGTGTAGCATTGATCTGCACTCATGCAGCCTAAGACATGGATAAACTTTCATTCCTAATGAGAGCTGAGACATTTTGAAAAATGTTTAAAGATCCAAAACATGACGCTTACATCAATACATCAATACATCATGGTCTTTTTAAATGCTGAGGTTACAATACCATGACAAATTATAGTTCAGCCTCTATTCTTAATACAGGACTGGGATGTGAGGGTTAGTGTAAAGAAAAGGTGCATAATGAAAGTAAAATGTTAATTCCCCAAATGGGTCACCGGCTACAGTGGTTTCATCTCAGCTGTTCTTCACATAGTCTCACTTTGTACAGAGTGAAAATAATCAAATCATTTTTGATGGATTTTACGGATGGAGACCAGGATAGACCAAAAGTGGAAAGTGTATTTTGGAAATGGAAGAGAAATATATATATATATATATATATATATATATATATATATATGTATATATATATATTATATATATACATACACACATATACGCACATACACAGTATATATATATATATATATATATATATTATACACACACACAGTGTACATATACACACTATATTGTCAAAAGTATTGGGATGCCTCCCTTTACACGCACATGAACTTTAATGGCATCCCAGTCTTAGTCTGTAGGTTTCAATATTGAATTAGCCCACCTTTTGCAGCTAGAACTAGCAGTTAGGAGTGTGTCTATGGGAATGTTTTACCATTCTTCCGGAAGTGCATTTGTGAGGTCAGGCACTGATGTGGACGAGAAGGCCTGGCTCGCAGTCTCCGTTCTAATTCAACCCATAGGGTGTTCTATTCGGTTGAGGTCAGGACTTTGTGCATCTTTCGGATGAATTTGAGTGGAGACTGCAAGCCAGGCCTCTTCGTCCAAAATCATTCCCTGACCTTACAAATGCGCTTCTTAGTTACTGTTTTTTTAATCAATAAATACATTAAAACTGTAAATAAAATGAGCCTCATACTAGACAAAGAAATTGTTGAGATTGTTAATCAACTAGCAGCATTTCAAAAAAACCTGTTTTTAAGGAGAAAAACCTAGAAATTAAAAACGCAGTGGAAAAACATAGTGGCGAAATCATTAAAAGAAAGGACAAAAAAATGAATAGAGACCAACAAGCCTTCAGATCAGGCAGAGCCTATAAATGGGGTAAAAATTTCAATAGATATAATAGACCTAGAACTTTTAATTCCCAAACCCAGGAAGACGGCAATTGGTCAGACTCCTCTGCCACATCATCAACTTCATCCAGTTTCTGGAACACACGTTACGAGACACGCCCTGATAAGATCATTAAGAATAGACCTGATAAAAGAAAAGATGATGTAAGAGATTCCTATCAGGACCCAAAAACTTCCAATCAAACCTCACATACTGCAAAAGCCCCCAAACTGGGATCAAATACAGGCACACCAGTAATCAGTAACACACAAGGAACAAGTCATACCCCCCTACACAACATACAAGGGGCAGCTGGGGGAGCTATCCCCAAAAGTTACTCTACAAATCCACAAGATAGTGCTTTTTTAGAGCAAATGACACTAGGACTATTAGGTCCAATAAAAATCCCCCCGATAGAAGAGAATCCCAAAAACAAGACATAGACATGTTACAGGTAATTAACATATCTGGAATTGAACTAAAAGCTGAGGAAATTAGAGTATTAGAACTGGGACTTAATTTTTGCCCATCCAGTGATCTGGACAAATTAGAGTTCATAAAAGATATGAATCTTTTTGCACGGAAATTAAATTTCAGAAACCTTATAGAAGGACCAGATATAAAGAAAAAAGAGGCTCCAATGGAAGGCCTCCTATCGAGCTGGCGGGACTGTACGAAAAAAGATTACAAAGCCTTGAAGATCCTCACCGAGTTGGAGGACGAGTTGGGTCCCTCTTGCGATGGACCCGCCCCGTCTCCCGTATCGGTGGAGACGTCAAAGGCGAGGCAAAATACATCCCAGCCTTTTAAACAAAAATCAAAACGTTTCCTAAGTCAAACCCATCCGAAGGTAGACTTGTTCGTGCATTTGGTAACCAGAGACACAAAACAAATGAAATCTCAAAAGCAGGCCAAAAATCTGTCTGAAATCGAATACCAGGCTCTCAAAGATCTACAGGCGAGAAATGATATTATCATTAAAGCGGCCGATAAGGGCAGAAATGTAGTCGTTCTCAACGACACACAATATACAGAAATGTGTATGGAGATCCTTAATAATCGAGCCTGGTATTCGAGAGTAAGCTGTTTGGAATTACAAAAAAAACAAAGAGAATTTACACAACTCATCAATCAATACCTCCATTGGGGTATTATCACTAAAGAATTAGCAGATTTTCTTATTATTAAAGAACCGACTACACCCACCTTCTATGGGTTGCCAAAAATGCACAAGGGGAAAACTAACCCCCCCGGACGTCCCATTGTGTCCGGTATTAACAGCCTTACACAAAATGCAAGTTCATATGTGGACGCATATTTACGTCCACATGTAGAGGCACTACCATCATACCTTAAGGACACGATGCACATGCTATTGACAATCGAAGGGATTGAAATAGGAAAAGACACGCTCCTAGTCTCTATAGACGTAGAATCTCTGTACTCAAATATACCCCATATTCAGGGGGTGGGAACAGTGGAGGTCTTCGTGAACGAAAGGGGACTCGACCATAGACGTTTGAACAAATTCATCTTAGACTTATTGTTCTTCATCCTTACACACAATGTTTTCGTTTTTGATGGGTCCCACTACCTCCAGGTACAGGGAGTAGCGATGGGGACCAAGTGGGCCCCATCCTACGCGAACCTGTACCTGGGGGGGCGGGAACGTTGGTTGTTCTCCCAAGAACACCTTCTACCATTCATGGAATACATCGAGATTTGGAAGCGTTATATTGATGACATTTTTGTTCTATGGTCGGGTCCCCTTGATAAATTGAGGGACTTCACTGAGATGCTAAACAATAACACCTTTAATTTACATTTCACATATGTTGTTGATAAGGACAAAATTCAGTTTCTAGACTTAGAGATTTACAGAGATTCCAACAATACAATCGCCACAACTCTATTTAGGAAACCCACGGCAACCAATTCCCTTCTACATGCAAATAGTAGCCATCCCAAACACGTCATAGAAGGCATACCAACAGGGCAATATTACAGAATTAGATGTAATTGTTCACAAGATGTCACCTTTGAACAAGAGGCTAAACAACTCCAAAAAAGATTTCTTAATAGAGGCTACAGTAGGAAGAGCACTAAAAGGGCATACAAAAAGGCTAGAGATAGCCCTAGGGACCTCCTTTTATTTCAAGGGGAACCCATCCTAACCCCGAATAAAACTAAAATGATAACTAAATTTTGCTCCCAATCAGACCAATTGAAAAAAATTTTAAGTAAACATTGGCATCTCTTAACAGAAGATAAGGTCCTAAATAATTTTGTGGAAACTAAACCCAATCTCATCTTTAGGAGAAACAAATCTGTTGGAGATATAGTCACGGTGAGTCATTATGAGAGAAATAAAAAAAGGGATCCCTGCGTGAAACTCCCCCATGGGACCTTCCCTGTCGCTCTTGTGCCTATTGCAAATTCATTGCCACTAAATCACAACAAAAACTACCAAATGGCAAAACCTTTGTTTCAAGACATTTTGTCACGTGCAAAACAATCGGTGTTGTCTATCTGTGGAAATGCGAATGTCCAGCCTTCTATATAGGCAAAACTAAACGTCATTTTTGGGAACGGATTAAGGATCATGTAACATATACTAAAGGAGGGGATCTGGAAAGCCCCATAGCTCGTCATATAGCCTACGCACATAGATACAAACGGCCCAAGTTTTGCTTTTTTGCTTTGGAAAGAGTCCACCCAGGCCCCAGGGGTGGACCCTTTGACAGTGTTATTCTTCAAAGAGAATCCCGCTGGATTTTTAATTTAAATGCCTGCACTCCCCCGGGCCTAAATGAACAGCTAAGTTTTGCACCGTTCTTGGAAAAATAACACTGTCCCCTTCAATATGGGGTTTTTTGAGAGGCTCACCACCTTAAACGGTAGACGGAATAATTCCATAATTGCACTAAAAGTGTCAGTCATGATGATCCTGACCTCCCCACTTTATCCTTTTATTTAATCTCTCCCCCCTCCCCCCCTCTATCTGCCCGGCCCCCCTTTTCTTCCCCTTTTTTTTTTTGTGTCTTCTCTGTGTTTTTTGTATATAACTAGCTATCAGGAGATCTTTTGTCCTGGTATCATGAAATTCCATCTCTTATCTGTAAGCTCTTAAACACAGGGGTTATCATATGTAAATTACACGTAATAGATGCATCTTTAAATGTGTCAATGAACGTATTCTGTAGAGATTTATACTCAATCTTGTATTCAATCTTGAAAGATAAACACTGTTATCTGTTTACATACTTATGTTGGAACGTGTCTGTTTTATACATACGCTATTATTTCTAAATTATCAATAACGCTCGAAGGCGCTTAATCCATATGTATGCTACTCTTGTATCATTGGTGCATCGATCTAATAATATTCGGGGTTCTCGCGGCCCCTTTTGGGAGCCTCCGCAGCCCTTTTGTATTCTTTTGCGATATCCCTTTAAGTGCTGTATAGATGAAAAGACTAGTTACTGCCTTTGGAGTTTGTTATTGGCTCCTTGTATTTATCTGTAATCTTTAAACATACGATTCTCCACTCTACACTTACGTACACATCCTCTGCTGACACCTAGGGCGGAACTCTTCCGTCACTTCCGGTCCATTTGACCGGAAGTTGACGCTTGTATATGATACACAGGAACATCCTCCCGCATGTCCAATCCGGACACTTGGCGGGCGGATGTGGGGGGCGGGAGACGCAAGTGAGGTGGGTTTGGCGCCAAATTCATCCCTGCTTAACCAACAAACAAACGTGCATATCACCATTGCCATTCGATATGGGAAGGAGATATCTCTCTGACAGACCTCTCATTCTTTACAATGAGCACACTCTTTCAATTTGCGCTGATGAAATAAGGTAAAACTTAATTAATTCTAAATATATCTTTCCTCTCTTCTCTATGTTTTTTCGCTTTTAGGTGGTCTTATTTAGACCCCCCTTTTACTAATAGGAAACATTTTTTTGTAAATCTCCCTTATTATATTTCTCTTATAGATAGGGTCTCTGAGATTATTTCTCAGCCAGTGGAACCCCTAAACAGCGCCATTTAAAGAGACGGCTACACATAATCAAAAAACAACATCCTCTGTCTGGATATCCATCCCATATCTACTTTTTTCTATGGCATACCCAATATCTCTAATATTACATTACAACTACTCCATTTGAAGTTCATTCTCATATATTTGTTTACCTCATCTTCACAGGGTAAGTTTTCCCTTGTGAAAGTAATTCTCAGATTCATCTGGTTTACCTAGTCTTATCAACCCTACTTTACTCCTTTTTCTACCTATCTTTCTCCCTTCATCATCCTATGAGTACTCTCATGTATGAGGGCCTCTTTACACTTTATTAGAATTCTGGCACATTTTTTGGTGTTTTAAGATCAAATTCTCCCTCATAGCACGGGTGACATGTTAACACTCAATTTTCCGTTCACTTTCTAACCTCTCCCATTAGTGATTTAATGAGTTTATATGCACCGTTTGTAACATTTTTCCTTATTTCTAGGTTTTAAATGCTACTCGCTTATTCCCCTGCCCCCCCCCCCTATTCCCAGCTCTCCCCCCCTTTATGCTCCCTTGTAAAGACACATACCCAGTCACCAAACTGAATATTTTCATACAGTAAGATCCAATGATACAACAATTTAATAGGTAAGCCTTTCTTCTTAGATACCTTTGAAATGTTCCAATCAGTATATCTCTTATTTTGCCATTTTTGCTACAGGCGCTAGATATGTGGTAATAATGAACGAATGAGGAACTCTAACTAAATATGATATCATTTTGGCAGAATATAAAAGATTCTTACGCTACAATACCCCTTCTCTTCCCGTCTGGCCCCTCCCCTTGACCACCCATGGGTTTTTTTGCCCAGCGGTGACCAGGGGTCTGGCCAACACGCCCCCCCTTAAGCTCTTCTGACTGACTACTTTATATACAAAATCTCTCTCTCTCTCTCTCTCTTTATTGCTGTTGTGTTCTTATCTTCCACTCTTCTCCTTCCTTTTTTCCTCTTTTCCTTTTTTCTCTTCTTTCCCTTTTCTGTGTCTTCTTGCCCTTATATTGAATAAGTCGTTAAAATGGGCAATATTTATAAAATCTTGATATAAAGATATAGACGAAACGTTACAAAGCATAAAATTCTGGATACATACTGATCTAAAGTAGAAAAATACCTTATATAAAGATAAATATTGTATTAAACTTTGATATAAAATAGAACGTAATAAAATATGTAATTTCCTTGGATTTTAACCTATATTTTTCAAACTTGTTGATGATAATGTGTTATCTGTGACAGAACACTAATACACATGCTATTTACTTCTTAGAAAAATTAATGTTCTTAAACTTGCTGGAGCCCGAAGAAGCATTTTCTGCGAAACGCGTAGTTCCAGCTCCCTTTCTGAGTGTACAGGCCCATTCTTTGGGTTTCTTGGATTGTAATCAACATACTACCTGTATTGGTCTATACACTGTCTTTGTACTGTATATGCATGTCTTTCTCCCTTTACTGTTGTTAATTTTGTAAACGAAAATTAATAAAATTTGTATTTCATCTTTTTTTAAAAAACTTTGTCTGGAAGTGTGGAAATATCTTCTAGTATATGTGGCACATTTAAACCCCCAGGTTTTTTGGTTGGCCTGCATTAATTTGTTCTGCAGACCTGCACAAACCTTCACCCTCTATATACAAAAAATAAAATCAGAGTAAAAGACAAAGGTGACCAGCGCTATGGAGTATGAACAGTGAAGAATGGAATAAAAGTAGTAGGTGTAAGCAGCCAACAACCAAACCCCGAAGGGTTAAGAATAAAGTGAATGTGCAAAGGGGTTGAGACGGCGCTACCTAAAGTGATCAAGTGCTGATTAAGGTGCAATAGTGTGCAAAAAACCCCATGTGATGAGGGGTGACACCCGCTGATTTATAATTATAATTCCCAAAGGTTTAAAAAGCAAGAAACACAATCCCGTGTCGATCCACATCAACCTATTGGATCTATTTGTGTATGGTGAATTTTTGACTACAAATAATGATTGTGCAACAGATAGACAAAACTTGTAGTGAATTTATTCAAATAAAGTGGTACAGTGCAAAACTGATCAGATTGATGAATGGTACATATAAATAAAAATAAGAAATCCCTGGTGGTAAAGTGGTGAGTATAATAAAATAATAAATAATAAATCATGAAGTGATATAGCTCCCAAAGGTTTAGGTGCTGTATTACCCTAAGTGACCACTAGGTGTAGCATATACAACCTGTTTCAATGGAGTGGTCCGAATGGGGTAGAATTCAGGGGTTCCTCTCCTCTCTTGATCCAGCAAGGCACCAGCTGGCGATCTCACAAAAAGAAAAGAGAGGGGAGCTCCATGAAGCAGTATATAATAGTACGCCAGTACAGAAAGTAATATCGACTCACGGTGAAGCTGCCTCGGATCAGACGTCCTCTGACGAAACGCGTAGGGCGGGTCCATTGCGTCACTTCCGGTCTCGGACTTTGCAGCCGTGGAATGCGGAAGCTTCCCGGCGTTGCTCTACACTGATCCAGCAAGTGGTTAAAGCAGTAGTAAACCGCTGAAACAAAAACTTGCAAGACAATGACATAATATGCTAGTATGCATCGCATACTAAGCCATTGTGAAATACTTACCTTCGAACGAAGCCCTTCCAGCAGCACCCGGTCATCGTTGAGAGGGCTGACATGATCCCTGGGCCTTTTCTTCCAGGTTTGCAGTTCCCACAAGAAGTTCTGAAGGTTCGGCACAGTATGCTGGTCCTTCAGAGCACATGTGCAGCTGATGTCAGCGGCTGCATGCAGGGTGATATTCTTTTTAACAGTGCACATTTAGCAGACATTCATTTTACCTATAGGTAAGTATTATTATAGGCTTAGCTGTAGGTAAAAATAACAAAGTAGGGTTTACATCTGTTTTAATGTGAGGAATGGCTGCTCTGATCATAAGGAAGGTGGGGACATTTTCCTTAGTTATGCCAGAACAGTGACGTACACCGAGATTTGCAAGTAACAAAGCTTAGATTGTAAGGCTGTGAATAGGTGCATGCCCTGTCCATATATAATAATTGAATTGTCTATGTATATTAGCACAGCATTTTGATCCTGACATCACATTGCAGATATTTTATATACGTGGCAAGAAACATAAATGTGATTTGATAATGCTGACATGTGTCTTCAGGCTTCATGTGACATGCAAATGTGACAGGTTGACTTTAAATAAATAGGAGACCCCTTTTTTAGGATTAAAATATCATATTCTGCTCAATGAACAAGTTAATACTACATATCTGTGCTAAATTAGAACATATATTTAATAGAAATGGGCCGAACACCCCTGGTTCGGTTAGTTACAGAACTTTCTAACATCGGAAAAGTGTTGACACGAACCATGAACCCCATTGACATCTATGGGACCCAAACTTAAAAAAAATCAAAAGTCCCCATTCTGAAGGCTTATATACACTTTATTGGCCATAAAAAGCATATGGGGGTCTGGCTACCGCCCTGAGGGACATGTACCGATGAAAGAAAAAAACGTTTAAAAAGATAGTTTTTAAAGGAGCAGTGATTTTAATGATGCCTAAAGTGAAACAATAAAATTGAAAAACTCCTTTAAATATAGTGCCTGGAGGGACCCTTAGTCTACTTTTAAAATGACACATCTGTACCATGTATAGAACCTGCTGCAGCAAAACTGACATTTATAAAGAAAAAAAATTACATTTAAATTGATTTTCCCTACAAGCTTTCTTTATTTGGACAAGCTAGATTTCAGTGTGCTGCTCGGCGATCACGTGACCAGCCGGCTCTCTCCTCCCCCCATCTGACAGCTGCTGTGGACGGGACCGAGATTCCCCCCGCTGATGTCACTAAGGAGGAGAAGAGGAGAGAGAGAAAGAGCTGACCGGTCATGTGATCGCTGAGCAGCACACTGAAATCAGGTATATACAGCATTTTTTTATAACACACATAGACAGAGGCACACAGGCTTAAGGAACAAAGAGGATTCTATAACACATTAACAGTAATTTCAGCAGCAGGAGGGGCAGGCGGACCATGACACGGAGCTGAAAGGCAGGAAGGGGAGGGGAGAGGAGGACACAGGAGAGCAGAGAGCAGGGCTGCGAATGACAGAGGCACGTAAACTGACCATGGTGTTGGGGCTCAGCAGCCATGATAAACCGTGATCACTTTACAGGGGGAGGGCAGAACCAGGCAGGATCAGCCTGGAGTTTTTAGGTGGTAGAAGGGGCAAAATTACACAGCACAAGCACTGTACTGTATACCATGCTTTAACGGAAGGAGGACTTTCTCTTTCCGCTGATCCCCCGCTGAGCAGGAGGATGACAGCTGTGTCTCTACGCTGTGTGCGGAGACACAGCTGTCAGGTCCCCATGCATCTCTATGGGGGAATCTGTTGGGAACTGAACGTCTGTCCATCTGTCCATTCTCATCCGATCCCATCAGATCCGATCCGCTGGACGGTTGGAAAAAAGGGTTTCCATCCGTCCAGATTTGACGGATTGGAAGTCAGCGGACATGTCTCCGCTGACATCCGATGCCCCATAGAGATGCATAGGGTGACCATTCAGATCCACGAAAAAAACTAACAGGCGGATCTGAACGGTCCGCCTGTGTGAAAGGGACCTTAGGGCTCTTTCACACGGACATTCCGTATGTCCGTAAATCACCCCATCCGTTTGCGGGTGATATACAGACATAATGAATGTCTATGGGATTGCGGATGTCAGCGGATGACCATCCGCTGACATACGATTTTCGTCCTTTCAGTTCTGTTCCGTTTTTTGGAACGAAACAGAACCCTATTTTTGTTCCGTTTAAAAAACGGAACGAATGCAAAATCGGATGTCAGCGGTGTCATCTGCTGACATTCGCAATGCCCATAGAAATACATTACGTCCGTATATCATCCGCAAATGGATGGGATGATATGCGGACATACAGACTGGATGACACAAGTGTCACCCGTGTCCGTGAAAAAAAAAAAAAAAAGTGGCGGAGCGGATCGCAGTACTTCGTGTCAAAGAGCCCTTAAGTTTTGACAATAAAACCTGGAAGCTGATTGGTTATTATGCACAGCTGCACCAGGTTCTTTGTGCAATAGTTTTAGAAGATCTCCCCCCAAAACCTGCCAATGTAAGTTATGTGTAAAATAGTGAAACTGTCATGATTTTGAGAGCAGTAATTATATGAATTGTGGGAGATTAGCTCACAGGGATCACCTTTTCCAGGAAAGGAAGGCCAGCATGCAGGTCATTTCTTTAAAGTCTGGTGGGTTGCCAGCTTTATTTAGCAGAGGTTGGCAAATATGTAAAAGCAACAAAACAGTAAAATAAATCCTTGCAGTCCGGCGCTAAACTAAACAGCAATTTTTCTCACTATACAGTGTGGGGTTGGTCCCCATCACCCACAAAAACACATGGTAAAGCAAACCTTTTCTTTTAAAGTCCAAACAGAGCTCCTCTCTCAGATTCCCTTCTGAGTCTCAGGCCAGAGCTGTCCTCTCTTCCTGGTCATTAACCTGCCTAGCGGTAACCCCGAGCGTGACTTAGGGTGTATTTTCTATGCTAGGATCGGTATCCCTGAGTCACGCTCGGGTTGGATGGGCAGAGCGCGCAGCAGTGTCTTACCTTCTCCTGGCGATCCAGCGATGATCTCCCATTGCTGTGATCGCCAGCCGTCTGAGATCCCCGCCGCTCGTCCGTCCTCCGTATGTGTGATGACTTCCTAGTTCCGTTCCCTGCAGCAGCAATGCTGCATGGGAGCGGAACTAGGGAGGGAAATTCAAACGTTGAACGTTGCACAAAACACAAACACACACATAACATTTATATTATATATATATATATATATATATATATATACACACACACACACACACACATATATATATATATATATATATATATACATACATATACATATATATATATATATATATATATACATATACACACACATACATATACTGTACATATATATATATATATATATATATATATATATATACACACACATATATACACATATATATATATATATAAATATATATATATATATATATATATAATATAACGCGTGAATTATAATCTAATCAATAATATAATTTTATTATATAATATATATATATATATATATTATATTATATTATATAATAAAATTATATTATTGATTAGATTATAATTCATGCGTTTGTGTTTCAAATTTATCACATCTGGGATGTCTACTAGAGTCTTGTTTTGGTCAGGTTTAAGTCAGTAATTACTAAGAATTGTAGGCCTATAATACATAATGCCAAATTTCCATGAAAAAAATTGTACCGCTTTTGGTACAGAATTCCTGACATAATCATACCGCCAGGGAGGTTAAAGTTCACCTGAGCATGGACTCAGGTGACCCACAATCTCTGGACCGGAACCTAGCCTGTCACAGAGGCTGGAAAAACTCGGGCCGGATTCCGGTTCAGTCTCTCACTACAGAACGTATGCGAGGTGAAATATAGCGATTATCTACTACCTCACCTCGCATACCATCACAGAATGTTGTAGCTTTGTGACACCTGAACTTAAACTTTACTGAGATGCGAGTACCTGAGTAGCTAGTTTTTCACTGTCAGTCAGCTGCTTACTTATCTTAGTTTATAAGGTAAGTAAGCAACTAGGGAATGGGGCTTGCAAATGGGGGGAAATGGGGTGAAGGCTGGATTTAGCAATAGTTGTTACTGTCTTTAACCCCTTCATGATGGAAGGTAAAACAAACCCTAATGCCTGAACTCAGTTTTGCTACTTTGCCATGTTTTAGTAAAACTGCACAGGTCATCGTAATTACTTGCATTCAGGTGAAATACTACAAACATATATAGACAGCGCTAACAGGTGAAAAATATATATATATAAGTGCTATAAAAATTGGTAGGTGCTCTAAAAAATTAATTAATATAATATAGCCAAAAGTGCATTCATAAACACTGAATATATATTTTATTAAAGTGCTATAATTAGGTGTCCATAATATGACCACATAAAGTGCAAAATAATTTGTTAAGGTGCAGTCCAAAAGAAGGTTTCTTCAAAAGAAACTAAAGTGCCAAACAGGTGCTCAAATCCATAAAAGTGCCCAAGTGCTCTTCAGGAAAAAAGAGACCCCCAATGGGGATGCACTCACCAGACTTTGAGTATAAATGAGCCTTAAACATATATGATGTTCCTTAATCGGATAACTGGATCAATGCAGCCACCCAAGCATATGAGATATCCCTTGAACGGATGGATGGATAACATGCACCTCATAGAATGGCTCCTTAATAATTCATCTCCTCTCACTCTCCAATGTGTATTTCAAATGCAAGGAAAGAAGCCATACATGGTGAAGCCCGTATGATTTATTCAAATCAAAACAGTAAAGAATAATACTCACAAAGTATCTTTAAAAATCAGCATTAAACAGTATTGAGCAGCCTTGCACAGCTAATCCCTTAATTCCCGTGTCGCTGCCGGCGTGCGTTCCACGGTGGTTAACAGGAAATGACGCTGCAAAAGCTCCGCTGCCCGGAAGTGCGTCGACGCATTTCACCCGCCTTAATGGGCGTTATCAAAGACAGGATGTGGCGTTATTGGGCCTTAATGGGCGTTATCAAAGACAGCTCACAGGTGACTGACATTTATTTGTCAGTCACCTGTGAGCATATTTACTCACGCACCCAATTTATTTGCATTCCTGGATTGGACACATATTGCACTATAATTTATTTATATACTGTTTACACTTTCACACATTTGTTAGATGTTTTAGATATTTATTGAGTGGTATGCAAATATTGGCAGCGCCACATCCCTTCCCTTATTGAACTCTATATATCAATCAAAGCTCTTTGGCTTGACAGACCGTCATTTGAAAGTTGGAGGGTGTTGTGTGCCATGATGACACAGAGGTCTGACGTATCAGCAAGCCTCACTCCTTTAGGCATGTTTGCTCCACTGTCTCTAAGTTGCGCAAGCATCACTATGTCTTTCTTGATTCCCCATTCTTCAAGCATGCCTAGAAACATTTCTCTACTGTACTAAGCTGTGTGGGATCCTTGCATTACTTTTGTATTCAACACCAATTGCCTTTTTGTCCATCCGTTGTCAATGAAGTGGCATGTAAGAATGAGTAGTGACTCGGGCTCTGTTTGTGGCCAACAGTCCGTCGTGAATGAGAGTGAGTTGCCTGCATTCTCTGGTTGCAGCAAAGCCTTTACTTTGTCAACTACCTTTTGGTGTAGCTTTGCCAGCTTTGTGTAGCTTGGCTCAAGCATGGACATCAACCGCTTAAATCCTGAGTCAGATACCATTGTAAATGGCTGGTTATCAGTGACAATCATCTCTGTGATTACTCTGTCCAGCAGTTGGCATCTTCCATCTGAATCTAGACAGTGACATCTGTTTTTTTTCACAAACATATCTGTTATTGTTACCTGGGATAGTGGAGGAGGTATTGAATCAAAATCACATTGATATTCATTTTGTTTTTTCTGTGTTGCATGATACAATTCAATATGATGAACTCTTAGATGGGCCCAAAGATTTGAGATATTTTTGTTTTTTGCAGTTACTGATCCCATGCTTATGTTCTTTGTACATGTGTTGCACACTGCTGCTTTTCCTTGAGATGGTTGAGATGAGAAATAGTCCCAGACCACACTTTAACTCTTTCTCTCCTCATCCATCTCCATTTCAACTTGAAAGACACAAAAAAGATTAAAGAAATGGCTTGCTGAAGCTGAAGTTGCTGCTGATGCTGGCACTGGCACCCTGTTGTGGGTTGGTGGCTGACGCCTGGCAGTGTGGCTTGCTTGGTGTCACCCTGTTGTGGGTGGCTTGCTTGTCGGAACACTGTGGTGGCAGGCTGGCGTCACCCTGTTCTGGGTGGCTGGCTTGCAGGAACACTGTGGTGGCACTGGCTGGCTGGCTTGGTGTCACCCTGTTATGGGTGGCTGGCTTTCAGGAACACTGTGGTGGCTGGCTGGCTGGATTGGTGTCACCCTGTTATGGGTGGCTGGCTGGCTTGGTGACTGGTGTCACCTTGTTATTGGTGGCTGGCTTTCAGGAACAGTATGTGGTGGCTGGTTGGATGGCTTGGTGTCACCCTGTTATGGGTGGCTGGCTTGTAGGAACACTGTGGTGGGTGGCTGGCTTGGTGTCATCCTGTTATGGGTGGCTGGCTTGCAGGAACACTGTGGTGGGTGACTGGCTTGGTGTCACCCTGTTATGGGTGGCTGGCTGGCTTGGTGACTGGTGTCACCTTGTTATTGGTGGCTGGCTTTCAGGAACAGTCTGTGGTGGCTGCTTGGCTGTGTGGTGGCTGCTTGGCTGGCTTGGTGGCACCCTGTTATGGGTGGCTGGCTGGCTTGGTGACTGGTGTCACCTTGTTATTGGTGGCTAGCTTTCAGGAACAGTCTGTGGTGGCTGTTTGGTTGTGTGGTGGCTGGTTGGCTGGCTTGGTGTCACCCTGTTATGGGTGGCTGAATGGCTTGGTGACTGGTGTCGCCTTATTATTGGTGGCTGGCTTTCAGGAACAGTCTGTGGTGGCTGGTTGGATGGCTTGGTGTCACCCTGTTATGGGGGGCTGGCTTGCAGGAACACTGTGGTGGGTGGCTGGCTTGGTGTCATCCTGTTATGGGTGACTGGCTTGTAGGAACACTGTGGTTGGTGACTGGCTTGGTGTCACCCTGTTATGGGTGGCTGGCTTGCAGGAACACTGTGGTGGGTGGCTGGCTTGGTGTCACCCTGTTATAGGTGGCTGGCTTTCAGGAACAGTCTCTGTGGTGCCTGGTTGGCTTGCTTGGTGTCACCCTGTTATGGGTGGATGGTTTGCTGGAAAACTGTGGTGGGTGGCTGGATTGGTGTCACCCTGTTATGGGTGGCTGGCTTTCAGGAACAGTCTCTGTGGTGCCTGGTTGGCTTGCTTGGTGTCACCATGTTATGGGTGGATGGCTTGCAGGAACACTGTGGTGGGTGGCTGGATTGGTGTCACCCTGTTATGGGTGACTGGCTTGCAGGAACACTGGGGTGAGTGGCTGGCTTGCAGGAACACTGTGGTGGGTGGCTGGCTTGTAGGAACACTGTGGTGGGTGGCTGGATTGGTGTCACCCTGTTATGGGTGGCTGGCTTGCAGGAACACTGTGGTGGGTGGCTGGCTTGCAGGAACACTGTGGTGGGTAGCTGGCTTGCTGGAACACTGAGGTGGGTGGATGGCTGGCTTGCAGGAACACTGTGGTGGGTGGCTGGCTTGCTGGAACACTGTGGTGGAGGGCTGGCTTGGGGTCACCCTGTTGTGTGGGTGGCTAGCTTGGTGTTACTCACTCACCCTGGCCTGTTGTGGCGGGTAGCTGGCTTGCTGGAACACTGGTCATGGTGGCAGGTGGCTGGCTTGGTGTCATCTGGGTGGCTGGTTGCTTGCTCGCTGGACTGCCACCCTGTTGTGGTGGGTGGCTGAGGCCAGGGCCTGTGGGTGAATGGATGGCTGGTAGCGCGACAAGACCGGACTGCAGCTGGCTGTAACACGAGGCTGTGGGAGGCAGGGATTAAGTGCAGTGCAGTGCATGCGGTGAAATGGCGTCACGTACCGGCCGCGCAGGCAAGGGAGGCGATGTTAGAAGGCTGAACGTGTGCTCGCTACATACGGAATGACGTCACGAAAATATCGGCAATATCGGTAAATCAAAAGGCCTATTCCGATATATCGGGGAAAGTGCATATCGGCCCTCGATGTATCAGTGTTGCTGATAATTGGTTGATCTCTAGTTAAAAGTCTATGTATGGCAAAACTTTTTTTTTTTTGGAAAGGGGGGAGAAGAATGAGAACCCCTATCAAGTTTGTATTTGTGTCACTCCCTTTGCTGGGGATATTTACCACATGGGAAATGCAACATTTTTATAGAACAGAAATAGAAGGGTGAACTTTCAATAGGTACAGCTGTTCTATCTTAGACAAGGGTCTAAGAGGTAAAATCCACTTGCTTTCTATTATGCTGTGGGATTTATAGCTGTCCTTAGCCCACTAGGGGTGATAAGAAATATCTCAGATGATGACAGAGACAGCACTAAACACTTTTTTTTAGAGCAGTAGAAAAGGTTTAGAATCTCTGTTAAGTTTTTATTAGTCTGTTCCTTTCTATCTTGGTGTTCATTTTTAGCCCTGATCATACAATATTAAAAAAAAATAAGGGGAAATCTATTCTATGGAGTCACAGAATGCAATAAAACCTGATGCAAATTGTAACTCTTTCCAACAGTATTCAAAAAAAAAAAAAGAAATCCGGGGGAGATGGCCTTTAAAGGACTGACACTGTAGAG
Source organism: Pelophylax lessonae (assembly GCF_965119305.1). Lineage (NCBI taxonomy): Eukaryota > Metazoa > Chordata > Amphibia > Anura > Ranidae > Pelophylax > Pelophylax lessonae. The sequence goes on from NC_138770.1 coordinate 586,035,853, forward strand.
TTTTTTGCTCATGATGAATTGATGATGGTAGATGGAAGGAACACTAAAGGTTCATTATTATCCAGCAACAAATCTTATGGGTTATTGGTGGCTCCTCATAACTCTGTCATACACAGGTTAGCATGGCAAATGAACATGGAAAATAATCCAAACAAAATGCAAACAATATCTGCCTGGCAAACAATTGTCTTAGGAAAAACTTGTGATGTGTTTTTCACATGTGTCTGCTTGAAATGATATCAAGTTAGCACTTAAAAAAAAAATAAGTGTTTTCTCTTTGTTCTCATTCCCTTTTACTTGGAATGAAATGTATTTTTATGAAAACACTTCATTCAGCAGTCAAGTACAGGCACACGCTAAGCACAGTAAACATCCCATCCAGTGAGCCATTGACTGCTTTACAACACAGCAGAAGAGAATAGCTTGCTATGCAGTCAACCACCTTTTGTTACTAAGCGGGTTTCATTTAGAGAGGTGGTAAGCTGTATCAGAGCAGATTTACAAGAAAAGGGGCAGAGGATTATTGCTGGTTGTTATCTGGGGGATCTGGTTATTCTTGTGTTGTCAGATGGCGATGATATTGCTATCGTAAAACTTTGTCGATTGTTGGTTTCTTATGAAGTTGGAGTGTATCTTATACAGCCACAGGTTGACTTAGTGCCATCTGGAAGATTGGTTTATTCGTAATATTTGGCTATATTTTTTGCATCACTCTTTGCTTGTCATTCTACAGTCAAAGCTGTTTTGCTAATGCCTCTGCAATGACATATATACAGTAAAACCTTGGATTGCGAGCATAATTAGTTCCGGAAACATGCTTGTAATCCAAAGCACTCTTATATCAAAGTGAATTTCCCCATAAGAAATAATGGAATCTCAGATGATTAGTTCCACAACCATTTATTCATAAATCCTTCAATTTATAGTCCATATAAAAAGATTATAGCATTGCGATAGGTTGTTTAACCATACAATGTCCATCCACAAATAGCCGCTTCCACAAGGGGATTAGAAGCAAAATCCAGCAGGAGCTACAGAGTATCAAAGAGAAGAGAGGCGCCTCTAAGTGTAGCAATATGGTTACATTTATTGAAGGTACAACATTTAGCAACTCACATTGTTGATGAATAAAACAGGCACATCTAAGTATGCAGGCATCTGGGGTAAAACTGTCCACATAGACCATCTTCTGCACCGACGGCTGCCAGTCTGTAATCCTGACCGGGAAGACCACCCTGCAGTAAAGCGATCTGAAAGCGAGGGGCAGCATGGAAGGGATGATGAGATGACGGTGCAGAGGATGGTCCTATGTGGACAGCTTTAGCCTGGATGCCTGCATACTTAGATGTGCCTGTTCCAATCATCAACCATGTGAGTTGCTAAATGTTGTACCTTCATTAAATGTAACCATATTGCTACACTTAGAGGCGCCTCTCTTCTCTTTTATACTCAGCTGTGACTTGAGGCTACTTGTATATCAAGACATCGCTTGTATATCAAGTCAAAATGTATTTGAAAATTTTGCTTGTCTTGCAAAGCGCTCTTAAACCAAGTTACTCTCAAACCAAGGTTTTACTGTATTACCTTTCTGCACCATTTGTTGACATCTACCTATACACCATTGTCGTTCCGCCATCATTGTTGGGCCTCCCAGGGTATTATGATATATTTCTTTGCTACCAAGTTATCACGGTCCTGATGAAGCAATTAAATGTGAAACGCATTGATCTCTTGTAACAGTTAGCAAAGATATATTGAGTGTTGCATCGTATGGTGAATGTTATTTAATGAGACCATTTTTTCTTTGTTTTTATGAATGTAAAAAACTTTTATAATATAAACTTTGTAATAAACTTTGATATTTTATTGTAAATTGAATGTGGTCAACCCTCTTTTGGTGCCAGAAAAGTCAGACATTTCTTCTTTTTTTTGTTTTGTGCTGTATCAGAGCAGATAAAAACATAGAAACATTGAGGCTGGGTTCACACTGTGTGTGGAGCGGCTGGCAGCAGGGGGTCTGGGGTCCGGTGCGTCCCTGTTCACTTTTTCAGGGGCGAATCAGGTCTGAATTCTTGCCTGAATTTGGACCTGAAACGGAGACAGAGACGTGCAGTGCAATTCGTGGCCACCCTGGAGCTGTGTGGATTGACTCCATTGAGAGCCAGCCATACTCTCCTGTCATGCAAATTTGATGCGGAGAAACCCGCATAATTGTCAGCCCAACCTCAAGAGTGACAACAGAAAAAAGACCAAGTTGTCCATCAAGCCTGCTCATTTTTTTTTTTTTTATATTCCTGTATATGTCATAATATACCATTTATGGCACTTTTCCACTGCAAGTACCGGCTCGGCTCTACTCGGCCCTGCTTGGCCCGGTTTGCTTTTCCACTGCTGGTACCGCATGGTACGGTGTTGGAACGTTTCGGTACGGTACGGTATGGTTTGCTTTTCCACTAAAGTAGTACTAAAGTTAAGTGGGTGGGATAACAACGGGGTGGGTGGGATTCTCTGACCAATCAGTGGCTAGAAGTGATTGCATGCAAAGGATTGTGGGATATGGTACCAGTTATGGTACCTGTTGGAACCACAATCGAGTAGGTACTTTTTTTTCAGAGCCGTACCGTACCGTACCATTCGGTTCCATGCAGTGGAAAAGCGCCCCCGTACCGTACCGTACCAAACCATTCCGACACTATACCATGCGGTACCAGCAGTGGAAAAGCACAAAAGCATGCCGAACCGTTCGGTTCCATGCAGTGGAAAAGCGCCTTTATACAGCTAGAAAGCTTGTCCCTTATGAATGACAGGCTTCATCTCATAATAAAAAAAAAAAATGGAATTGTCAATTATACACAAAATAGGTGAGCACAGAAATGAACAATGGTGTAAACAATGATATACCTATATCCCCCTGTATTCTATGACTGCCAATAGCCCTTCTTATGCTCCACTCTACTGCTTCTGAATAGCAGCTCCATCCATCCATAGTTATGAATAGATATGATCAAAAAGTGCAGAGCAATGATGTGACTGACCGCCTATCTGAAGAAGCTGTAAAATGTGTGGATAAAGTGAGTCTGTCATGAAACTACAAGAAACTTTTATGATAACCATAGTGACTAGCAAGCTCTAATCCTTCATCAAATCACCTGGAACATGAAGATATACATAGAACTAAACTCCCAGGCCAAGCTGGCTTTGCAGAATGGTACAGTTTATTTGTGGCCAAATACAGTAGGTAACAGAATTTGAAGACATTGGCTTTACAAGACATTCTGCAATCCTTTAAAACCTTTGCTGAGACTTCATATCACACCTAAACAGGTGATTAAAGAGGAAGTAAACCCTCCTCTGCAAGTTGTACCTATAGGTAAGCCTCTGATAGGTACTGTAAATATCTCCTAAACATGTACCGTTTAGGAGATATTTACCTTAAATGCAGCCAGTGACGTCACTGGCGCATGCGCTCTGAAGGAACGGCCACTGGTGGCGTTCCTTCAGAGCCCCGTGTCATGACCGTTGGCTCCCGCGCCGCGTGACGTGATCGCGGGTCCAGCCAATCAGAGGGCCAGATGCAGCGAACCCGGAAGAAGAGTGACAGAACATGTCACCCATGGGAGAGGTAAGCGGTCGGCGATTCGGGGCTTCGTTCTAAGGTAAGTATATCATAATGAGCTAGTATGCGATGCATACTAGCTCATTAGGTGTTTGTCTTTCAGGTGTACTTTTAAAAAAAAAAGAAAATTCTGAGGTTTACAATCTCTTTAAGAACCTACTAAAGTGAAGCTTTGAAAAAGACTATGGGGTTGACTTACTAAAACTGGAGAGTGCAAAATCTGGTGCAGCTTCCAAACAGAATCACCAAGCTTCCAGGTTTTGTTGTCAAAGCTCAAAGGGGTTGAAAAGTCAGAGGTTTTTTTTTCTAATACATTCTATGTATTAAGATAAAAAGCCTTCTGTGTGTAATACTTACCTGAACCCATCTTGATCCAGCGATGTGCACGACTGCCTGGGACTTCTCCCTCCTGATTGGCTGAGACACAGCAGCTGCAACATTGGCTGTCAATCAAAGTCAGTTAGCCAATCAGGACATAGGGGGTGGGACAAAACCACAGCTCCATGTCTGAATGGAAACAGGGAGCTGTGGCTCGGTGCAGGTGCTCCCATAGCAAGCTGCTTGCTGTGGGGGGGCACTCGACAGAAGGGAGGGGCCAGGAACACAGAAGAGGGACCAGAAAAGAGGAGGATAGGGGCTGCTATGTGCAAAACCACTGCACAGAGCAGGTAAGTATAACAGGATTGTTATTTTTTTAAAAATAAGAAAAAAAACAAAACTTTACAATCACTGTAAGTGAAGAAGCTGAAGTTAGAAGCCGATTGGCTACTATACACAGCTGCACCAGATTTTCCATGCTTTAGTTTTAGTGAATCTGCCCCTATGGAGTTAATGAAGACAACTAGGCTGTTTACTTTGCAGGGTAGTGAATGTGGTGAAAATTAACTTTATAAAGAATACTCAATTATGTGCAAGGAAATAAAGAAAAAAACAATATTCTTGCTACATAACTGGATATTGGAAAATAGTTCCTGTACTACTTTTGACAGAAGTCAGAGCGACTTGCATTTACTTCCATTATGTGAAGCCTGTGCAAGTCGCGACAAAGTCGCGGTGCACGGGGACTTCACTAGTCGCCCCCGAAGTCGGATCGCCATAGTGTGAACCGACACGAAAGCTAAACACCAGGCAGGTAAATAAATATCAATTAATGTATGTAAAGAACCCCATGGAGATTAAGCTAAAAATGCAGCTTTTCTTGCACCTCTTGTCCAACACTCATGGTAGTGGTGACAGGAGATGTGAGGACACAGAGTGGCATGACATGAGGGCTGATGTTGTGGGCAGTGCCAGCTGTTGGATGCGAGACACAGATGACTGTGCACCACCAGATGAGGACCAGAGGCAAAGTGGACAGGAACGAAACCATGACACAAGCCAAAGGTTGTCAACAGCCAGGCAATGAAGTGCAGGAACATAAGGCAATATATTTATTAATACATGCCAAGGTCAGTTCAGGTCAGCGAGGTAGATAAGAAAAAGGAAGATACAAAGTCCAAAACACAGGCCAAGGTCACAACAGGTCGACAGGAATCCAAAGGCAGGTCAAACAGGAAAAGGCAAATGTAGTATGTCAGGTCCCCAGTGATGGTAGTAACTGTGTTTAAGTAAACAGCGTTACTTAACGCAGTTACTTTTGAGGGTAACAAGTAATCTAACTGATTACCAATCCCCTCCCTGTAACGCCGTTGCCGCTACTTTCGGCTGCATTACGGCAATTACATCTATCGCCACTAGATGGCAGTAGATGTAATTGTAATTCCCCCTCTCCTCTATGACCACTGTCCGCGGTACTGGAGAGAGAGGAGGAGGAGACTCAGACAACTCAGACTGTGAGTGAGCACAGTGTGCCAGGCCCAGGAAGTCCACCACCAGTCCACCACCGCACACAGCCAGCCCAGAAGAGAAGAGAGAGGCCCAGACAGACTGGCCTGAGGCCTGGAGGAGGACGGAGCAAGACAGACCCTGACCACAGTGTGCCAGTGCCGGCCAGGCCACACCACCACCAGCAGCCAGCACAGCAGGTACCAAAAAAAAAAAAAACCTCATAGACTCAGTCAGTCACAGACAGTCAGAACTCAGACCCCCACCACCAGTGTGCCACACCGCCACCACCAACAGCCAGCCACTGCAGGCAGCAGGTACCAAAAAAAATACAGTTACTCACACAGTCAGGAGGACTCAAACCCCCACAGTGTGCCCCACCGCCACCACTATTAAAGATGTTATAAAACGTAATTGCATTATATTCTATATATATATATATATATATATATATAGAAGTAAAGTAAAGTAACTGCAACTTTTTTTTACTATTCTATATATATATATATATATATAGAATAGTAAAAAAAAGTTGCAGTTACTTTGCTGAGTAACTAATTACTTTTTCAATGTGGTAACTGAGTCACTAGCTCAATTACTTTTTGGGAGAAGTAATTTGTAACTGTAACTAATTACTTTTTTAACCGCTTGCCGACCGCCGCAAGTAGATATATACGTCACTAGCCTGTGACCGGTTTGTGAGCCAATAGCGGGCGAGCGCGCGCCCGCCGCGGCTCGTTCACGGAGGAGTCCGTGCGTGTGACCGGTGGACCCGATGTCCGCCGGTCACCCTACGATCGTTGGTAGAGCGGGAGAATGGCGGGCCGGCTTATGTAAACAAGCCGCCTGTCATTCTCCCCTGTGTAAAAATGGAAATCAGAGGGTTCTACTATGTAGAACCGTTGATCTCTGTTTTTACAATAGGAGACATGTCCCACTACAGTTAGAAACACGCTCCCCCAGTTAGGACACACTTAACCCCTCCCTCTCCAATACAGTTAACCCCTTCCCTGCTAGTGTCATTTTTACAGTAACAGTGCATATGTATAGCACTGATTACTGCAGTAATGTCACTGGTAACCCCAAAAGTGTCAAAAATGTCAGTCAAGGGTCCGATCTGTCCGCCGCAATGTCGCAGTCCCGCAAAAAAAATCGCAGATCGCCGCCATTACTCGTTAAAAAAAACCCACCAAAAATCTTTCCCTTTGTTAGTAAACGCGATAACTTTTGCGCAAACCAATCAAAATACGCGTTTTGCGATTTTTTTTTTTTTACCAAACATATGTAGCATAAAACAAATTGGCTGAAAATTGTAAAAAATTTTGATTTTTACATTTTTTTTTGTGAATTTCATATAAAAAAATGTGAAAAATATTGTTATTTTTGCAAAATTTACGCTCTTTTTTTGTTTATAGCGCATGATCAAAAAATCGCACAGGTGATCAAATACCACCAAAAGAAAGCTCTGTTTGTGGGGAAAAAAGGACGTGAAATTCGTTTAGGTACAGCGTTGCACGACCGCGCAATTGTTTGTTAAAGTCACGCAGTAAAAAATCGCAAAAAAAAACCCTGGTCGGAATGGGGGTAAAATCTTCCGGGGCTTAAGTGGTTAAAGTAAGATGACCAACACCGCAGGTCCCAAATAAAGCCCCATACACACACGCAGATCGTCGTCATACAAATATTCATCTTTTCTCCCCGGGATGTCGGTGTCTGTTGAAAAGTGCAAAGACAGCACAAGGACAGCACAAGAATTTTGTCCGCAGACTTCAACTGACTGCAGAAGTGATGTCATGTAATGGTTAACTTTCCCTGTGTTTTTTATTTTCTGAGCATGCCCAGTCTTGCAAATCTGCGGTCTGTCGGCTGATTTCTGTACTGACAGGCAAACAATCGTCCGTTCTGGTGTCCGCAGACAAAAATTTTCATGTTTGCAAGAAAGACTCTTGTCCGCGGATTGTGCGCAGACATCTGTCGGAGGCACCATACTAACACGCGTACAATCGGCAGATCTTTCGTCCGCCGACGTTTGTATGCCGACGATCGGTACGTGTGTACGGGCCTTAAGTATTCAGAAACTAGGTTAGACTAGAGGACACACAGCAACGCATTCCAGGATAAATAGGCTGTTTGGTGCCCATACCAGTGCAAAGTGTGCATGTGCACTTACATGCACGCTGCTTAGCATGTACACTACTGAGACTTTGCATGTATACTAATAAATGTCTTGCAGTGACTTTATGCTCAGAAACATATGCATGCACACGCAATGCTCTTGTATTAGCACACATTGGACCTTTCTTACAATGTAGTTGTGTATTCGCTAAAAATTATTTCATGTATTTTAAACCAATTAGTTTAATAGCTAATATGATAGATAGATATACAGATAGATAGACAGATATATAGATAGACAGACAGACAGACAGACAGACAGACAGATAGCAGTCTTCTGAGTTTATCAGCCTATCAGCCTATTACTTCTCCTCCTCTGTCCAATCACAAACTGTGGGCAAGGAAGTGTCCAGGCTGAATTGGATAACTGCATTCATTCTAAGGATTAGATGAACAGGAGTACAAACCCTTTGCCTGGTGAAACTGTACATGTACAGTAAATGTAACTTCTATGTGGATTAAAGAAGAACTATAGGCAAAGCTTTTTTTTTTTTTTTTCATTTTGGATAGAGTAAGGGAGGGTTATAACCTCTGTCAGATTTTATTTAGCCATCTGTTTCCCATTGGGAGATTTTCCTTCACTTCTTAGCCAAATCGGAAGTGAGAGGAAATCCCTGCAAATTAAGGGTATTTCTTGGGGACACCCAGGTTACCAGAACTAGTGTCCCCATTGGAAGATTTCCCCTCTATTACTTTTCTAGGGACAACCCAAAAGACCAAAATGTGGGATTTCCTTTTACTTTCAGTTGCAATAATAATGGTAAACAGGACAAATAGAGAGGGGGAATCACCTTACCAGGGACACAGACAGCAATACAAACTGACAAGCATTCTAATCTCTGTCCATTCTATCCAAAGCTAAAAAAAAGTTTTGCCCTTAGTTATTCTGTACGATATGTGCTTTGAATTCAGCTTTAAAACCTTGTACATGGTATTCTCTGTCTCTATTTATGTAGGAATAGTGGTCCTCTCTTTTTTTATTTTTTTTTAACCATATTCCATGGTTATATTCATTTTACTGTTATATTCATATTATGGTTATATTCATATATGGCAGTTATTTTTTCCTTAACCCTACCTCCAGAATAACCGCCATTTATTTATTATTTTTACTTCTCCTTTCCGGTAAAGTCCTGCTCTTTTTGTAGGGTTACATTTTGTTTCCCCTTTTTTCTTTTTCCAATTCACAACCCCTCCTTCTGGTATGAGAAAATGTTTTTTAAAGCCCAGGTGGCATCATCATCACCTGCCTTCAGGATCTTCTCTCAGCGGTGGCACAGGAAGATGGTGTCTGCTATGTCACATAGGCACACACTGCAAAGTTAGCAGACTAGTCACAGTGCAATATAGCCAGTTAGGGTGACTGGTTCACTCAACAGAACAACCTGTTACTGGACAGGGAAAGCAGAAGCAGCACAATAATGAGCTCATCTCTGTCACTCTGCTTTCTCCTCCAAGCACATGCACACAATTTAAATTACTATTATTATTATACAGGATTTATATAGCGCCAACAGTTTGCGCAGCGCTTTACAATGTGAGGGAAGACAATACAGTAACAATACAATTCAATACAGGAGGAATTAGAGGGCTCTGCTCGTTAGAGCTTACATGACTCCTTGTATTGCTTCTTCCGCTTATACTTCAGCCCTGCTGTTCATAGGGCTGTAAGGGTACAGGACAGGTCAGATTCAAGAACACTTCAAATTCAGGTACTTACAGTGTTAGCAAATAAAAAATAAATTCATTTATTTATGTAATAATAAATACAGAGTTTGTTTGTGTCTTTTATATCTGCCTAGAGTTTAGCTTTAGGCTCCATTCACACTTATATGACTCTAAAGTTGGTGCAACTTTGACTTTGGACAGTGAAAATGGACAACTACTGCATAACTGTTGCATTGTATAACATTCAGGTACGACCTTCATGCAGTTTTTAAGGGTTAACATTGTAGTCCATGGCCCTCAAGTTGCATGAAAGTCAGTCCAAAGTGGTACATGAACTACATTGAAGTCGCTGCAACTTTAAAGCGTAACTCCACTTTTGTTGAGAAAAAAACATTCCCCTCTGGGTGATCTCTGCACATTACAAGGATTTTTACAAACTTTGTTGCAGATTCCTACCTTTTGTTATTCTGAAGAAATCATTGTTTGTTCCTCTGTGCTGAGTGGGTCAAATGGGAGTGGTTTCATAATTATCTATCAGCTGTGGCAGCTGCAGGGCTCTAATGAGGAAATCTGCTGGGCCTGCATCCCTTCAGGCGTGTTCCTATTGGGAGTATCTCACCAAAAATGAGATTTTTGTTGCAGAGGATGCCAGAAATCTGACTTGTATCTTAGGGAAGACTTCTGGGAAAATTGGTGAGCCAATCACAGAAGCAGGAAATTATGTTTCTGGGGTGTGGTCAGTATACATTCTGTGTACAGAACAGCTCCAAGTGATCATATTACATTCCATTTTCAGAAAATTGCAGAGCTGCAGAAAGGTAATTTTTAATAACATTCAATTACAATATGATTTCTGTCGCAATTGTATACGCTATATTGTTTTGTCTTTATCTGCTATTTTTTCCCCACGAAAGTGGAGTTACCCTTTAAAGCGTAACTCCACTTTTGTTCAGAAAAAAACATTCCCCTCTGGGTGAATTCTGTACATTACAAGTATTTTAACAAACTTTGTTGCAGATTCCTACCTTTTTGTTATTCTGAAGAAATCATTGATTGTTCCTCTGTGCTGAGTGAGTCTAATGGGAGTGGTTTCATAATTATCTGTCAGCTGCAGCAGCTGCAGGGCTCTAATGTGGAAAGCTGCTGGGTCTGCATCCCTTTAGACGTGTTCCTGTTGGAAGTATCTCATCAAAAATGACATTTGTGTTGCAGGGGATGCCAGAAATCTGACTTGTTTCTTAGTGCAGACTTCTGGGAAAATCGGTGAGCCAATCACACAAGCAGGAATTGATGTTTCTGGGGTGTGGTCAGCACACATTCTGTGTACAGAACAGCTCAAGGTAGCCATATTGCGTTGCATTTTCAGAAAATCACAACAGCTGCAGATTGAAAAAGAAAGGTCATTTTTAATAACATTTAATTACAATATGATTTGTGTCACAATTGTATATGCTATATTATTTTTACTTTGAAAAAAATGGGGAAGGGAAATAAGTGGGACCTCAAACTCCCCAAATAGAGGGGTCCACACTGGGGACAAGGGAAAGGGGAATGGAATTAGATCTAAATTTTTGGGTACCAATACATCATAGAGAACAAAAAAATATTAAAAAGGAAGATATCTTAATTGAATATATATAAAAAAATGCACATATGCTTGATACATTACAACAAATATTGTCAAACAAGTCGGAAATGACAGTGCCAACTTAAAGTGATACAATTTCCAGATATGAAAGAAGCCAGAAGTATCTCCACACATCCCTCTACATGTTTCGTGGACTGGGCCGCTTCTTCAGGAGGATATATTAAATAGATTTTTTAAAATATCTAGAAGATGAAACATGAGACATGAGATGAAACATGAAAAATGAGAAGACATGTTACCAATTTGTAAGGAGTTTACAGTGTGTATGGGGAGAAATAATAACCTCACCTGTGTTCACAGATGAAAAAGGAGAGGCTCAGAGGAGGAGCAGAACCATCAAACACTCTCACAGACGAGTATGGGAGACCTTAGGTACGATATATACTGGTATAAAAATCAAAAAAGTCAAAACATTCGCAAAAATCACATATTGTTGTGTATTTTTTTGCCCACGAAAGTGGAGTTACCCTTTAAGTCTCACATACTGTATATGAATGGGTATTGTTGGAAAACGCGTGGTAAGTACAGACCTCTCAATTATCTTATAGGAAAGCCCCCTAATTACACAATGTGGTTAGAGAGCTGCCACTTTTAGCAGACATGAGGTTTGCAGTAGCAGCAATTCAGCAGTCGTGAACATGCAGAGTAGGTCTGAATTACATCAAAGACTGACAGATATAGACAGATACATGGGCCTCTGTGAACTAAGAGCCACAGGGTTAAATTCCAGCTTAGGCCAAGACATACTGAAAGTCATTATCATCCAACAGCTGCTGCAGACCTAAGCTTAGCAACTTGATGGTCCAGTTCTTACTTGGCAGGTGTCCACATTACAATTGCATTTCCAGCCTAAAGAAACGTTATCGGTAACCTAAAAAAAGGAAATTGAAACATTTGTTGGAAATAAATACAAAGCTGTAGTATATTTACAATTACGTTAATAATTCAATGTTGTCAACACAATCAAAGACTAATAAAATGTAGCTGTATTTAACCGCTTGCCGACTGCTCACAGTATATTTACTGCGGCAGTCAGCCCCTCACAGGCAAAGCGACGTAGGTCTACATCGCTAGCCTGGGAGGGTCTAGGGAGCGAGCGCGCGCCGCCGGAGGCGCGCTCCCACGTGGTCACGGACCCCCCCCCCCGCGCGTGTGACCGGCGGACCCGATCGTCCGCCGGTCACTCGTGATCGTCGGTGGAGAGGGAGAAAGGCAGGAGGCTAATGTAAACAAGCCGCCTGTCATTCTCCCCTGTGTAAAAATAGTGATCATACGGTTCTACTATGTAGGACCGTTGATCACTGTTCCTACACCTCAAGCCACAGCCAATCACAGTTAGAATCACGCCCCTAGGGACACACATAACCCCTCCCTCTCAAATAAAGTTAACCCCTTCACTGCCAGTGTAAGTTTACAGTAACAGTGCATATTTATAGCACTGATTACTGTAGTAATGTCACTGGTAACCCCAAAAGTGTCAAAAATGTCAGTCAAGGGTCCGATCTGTCCGCCGCAATGTCGCAGTACCGCAAAAAAAATTGCAGATCGCCACCATTACGCGTTAAAAAAAAAACAACAAAAATTACAAAAATCTTTCCCTTTGTTAGTAAACGCGATAACTTTTGCGCAAACCAATCAAAATACGCTTTTTGCCATTTTTTTTACCAAACATATGTAGCATAAAACAAATTGACTGAAAATGTTAAAACATTTAGATTTTTAAATTTTTTTGGGGGGGAATTTCATATAAAAAAATGTGAAAAATATTGTTATTTTTGCAAAATTGACGCTATTTTTTTGTTTATAGCGCATGATCAAAAAATCGCACAGGTGATCAAATACCACCAAAAGAAAGCTCTGTTTGTGGGAAAAAAAGGACGTCAAATTCGTTTAGGTACAGCGTCGCACGACCGCGCAATTGTCTATTTAAGTCACGCAGTGCCGAATCGCAAAATAGGCCTTGGTCAGGAAGGGGGTAAAATCTTCCGGGGCTTAAGGAATTTCTGTGTATATCCTAAAATAATGATATAAGTAGCGTGATATGTATCGAAAAAATGTGGATAAAAAGAAGTGCATATTTTATATGTACATTTTAAAGTGGAACTGAAGTAAAAAAGTGAAGAATTTCTGTTATTGCTGGAGATATCTAGAAATGTTAAAGCAGTATTACACCCAAAAGCAAACATTTATTATATTGCAGCTTACCAGTTCTTACATGTGATGGCTGCATTCAAATTCTTTTTTTAGGCTTTCTTTCTTCTATTTTCATCTGGTGATCCAGCCAGTAAGTCTGTTGTTTTTCAAAAGCTCAAGCTCCTCAGCAGAATGTACCATTTGACATGAGACAAAACGTTAAACACTGGCAGGGATGCTTAACCAGTTGCTGACTGTCCACCGCAGATATACTGCGGCAGGGCGGTTTGGCTGGGCAAAATCACGTATATCTACGTGATTTTGTGCATGCGGTCTCGGGGGCGCGTGCTGCTGGCCTCTTGTGATCATCAGAGAAACTGACAGAAGACCTGCCTGCTTATGTAAACAAAGCAGGCAAGTTTTCTGTCACACAGGCAGAGAGAGATCAGGAGTTTCAGCTAAGCTGAAACCCCGATCTCTCTGTGCCTGTCACAGAGCCCATCCCCCCTACGGTCAGTAAGCAATGTTAGGCATACATTAACCCCTTTGATCACCCCCCAGTGTTAACCCCTTCTCTGCCATTGTCATTTATACAGTAGCAGTGCATATTATTTAGCACTGATTACTTTATTAATGTCACTGGTCCCCAAAAAGTGTAAAAAATGCCAGTTAGGGGTCCAATCTGTCCGGCGCAATGCCACAGTTCAGCTAAAAATCGCTGATCGCCACTATTAGGGTCCTTTTACATGGGCAATCCGTATGTCCGTTTTTCATCCCATTTTTTTGCGGATGAAAAACGGACATAATGCATGTCAATGGGATTGTGGATGCCAGCAGATGACCATCCGCTGACATCCGATTTGCGTCCTTTCCTATCAGTTCCGTTTTTTGGAACGGAACAGAACCCTATTTTTCTTCCGTTTAAAAAAACGGAACGGACGCAAAAACGGATGATCCACTGACCCATAGACATGCATTATCTCCGTTTATCATCCGCAAACGGATAGAGTGTCATCCGTGTCCGTAAAAAAAAAAAAAAAGTGCCGGAGCGGATCAAAAAACGGTCCGCTCCATGTGAAAGGACCCTTACTAAGAAAAAAAAAAAAAAGTCCAAAAATCGATCCCGTAGTTTGTAAACGCTATAACCTTTGCGCAGATCAATTAAAATACGCTTTTTGGGATTTATTTTACCAAAAATATGTAGCAGAATACAAATTGGCCTAAACTGATACATTTTATGATTTTTTAATTTTATAGTTGGGAATGTTTTATAGCAGAAAGTAAAAAATATGGTGTTTTTTTCAAAATTGTTGCTAATTTTTTTTGTTTATAGCGCAAAATCTAAAGACCGCAGAGGTGATCAAATACCACCAAAAGAAAGCTCTATTTGTGGGAAAAAAAGAACATAAATTGTATTTGAGTATAGTGTTGCACGACGGTGCAGTTTTTTGTTAAAGTAACGCAGTGCCTATTTGCAAAAAAATAGGTTGGTCATTAAGGGGGTAAAACCTTCCGGGGCTGAAGTGGTTAAAAATATCAGCTTTTATTTATTTGTGTAATACCTTTATCATAAAGGGAAAATCAACTGTTTGCTGTAACTGATTATAAAGTGTCAGATGGAGTTTGGCTTCAATTATTTATTGTGTTTAAATTTGCTAATACATCTAACAACCCCCCAGACTGACAATGCTGCTGTCTGCTGTGCCTTCTATGGTCATTCATCCAGAGTGGTGTCCCACTTATACAGAGGATGTGTTGTTGGCCAGATTACCAGGTGAATACAGGGAGAAAAAAAGACAAAAGAAAACTAATGCCGCCACTACATCTAATGATTGCTAAGCTGCAATATCATAAATTTTTGGTTTTGGGTTTATTACCACTTTAATTGAGCCTAAGCAGTACGCTTACATTGTCTGAAATTCCTCCAAAATATCAATGTACTCCTATGTGAGTGTGCCTAGGTGCTCCGTGCCTCCTACCCGGAAGTGCAGGATCCCGTATATACATGATCCTGGGCACAGCGGCAGGGCAGGCCTGTAGCAGTAAAACTGCTATAGAGTGGTCGGCAAGTGATTTAAAAAAGGGGCCAACCTAGAAAACAGATATTTTACATTTTTTAGCGATATGCAAGCAGTTTTTAAACTGACCTAATCTCCATTATGAGTAACATTTTCCTTATCACTCAGGGCTTCCTCATTCTCAACAGTTGCCTTAAAGGTTAAAGTTAGAAGTTGCTTTTGATAGAGGTTAACCACTTAAGAACTGTGCCTATTTCTGACACTTGTTGCTTACAAGTTAAAATCAATATTTTTTTGCTAGAAAATTACTTTGAACCCCCAAACATTATATATATATATTTTTTTAACAGAGACCCTAGAGAATAAAATATAAATCCTTGAAATACTTTATGTCACACCGTATTTGCTCAGCGGTCTCACAAACGCAATTTTTTGGGAAAAAATACACTTTTTTGAATTAAAAAATAAAAAAAAACATTAAAATTAGCTTAATTTTTTTATAGTGTGAAAGATAATGTTACGCCGATTAAATAGATACCCGACAAGTCATGCTTCTAAATTGCGCACGCTCGTGGAATGACAACAAACATTGGTACTTAAAAATCTCCATAGGCAATGCTTTATAAATTTGTGCAGGTTATCAGTTTAGCATTACAGAGGAGATCGAAGGCTAGAATTATTGCTCTCACACCAACGATTGTGGCGATACCTTACTTGTGTGGTTTGAACACCGTTTACATATGTGGGCGCTTCTGCGCGTGAGCTCAGAGGGACAGGGCACTTTAAAAAAAAACATTTCTTATTTATTTTACCTTTTAATTTTTGTTTTTTTTACTGTCCCTTTAATAAACATTTTTTTGATCACTTTTTTCCTATTACAAGGAATGTAAACATCCCTTGTAATAGAAATGTGCGATCTGAGGTCAAAAAGACCTCAGATCTCACATCTACCCTTAAAAGCAAAAAAAAAAAAAGATGGCTTTTTTTCAGAAATTAAAAAAATGGGCCCTTTAAGGCCGTTGGGAGGAAGCGACGCATGACATCTCTCCGGTCCTCCAAGGCCATACAGTCACTTGGCTTTCTGCCTGGGACATGGATGGACCGGATTGTTTTCCCCTCTACCAACAGCTCCGGTAAGCAGCGAAAACGACCGGGGGGCACATCTCCCGCCGCCCATAAAAGTGATTCCGAGGCGGCCACTTTTATGTGAAAGAGGATTGCCCGCCCTGTATGAAAACTTCAGGGTTATGGCAGCTATCTGTTGCCATAACACCGGTATTTAATGTCAAAGTACAGACGTAAAACTGCGGTGGGCAGTCCGGAAGTGGTTAAAGTAGAAGTCCAGGCAAAACTTAACACTAAACCTGCTCTCTGCCACATTCTAAACCTTATCTATCTAAAACTGGAAAGCAAAATTCGCTATACTTCCCTTTTTTGCAGCCGATCCAGTCTGTTCCCAGCATCAGCTGTCAGCGGCAGCTTCAGTGTGGAGGCGGGTGCAGGAGAGGCAGCCGACGACGGAAGCCCCATAGTAACTCTTCAGGTGACGTCACTTCCCAGGCGTTTGACAGCCGTTGTTGGTCCTCTCCCGCACACAGCTTCCGTCGCTGGAGACCATCGGCTGCAGAAGAGGTTGCTTTACAGGGTTAGATGGATGAGGGTTAGAATGGGGCAGAGAGCAGGTTTAGCAGTAGTTAGTTTTTGCCTGGACTTACACTTTAAGATTTAGTATGAAGGATTGCAGCTGTCCTTTTTGGGGAGATTTCCACCCCCTTTCTGTCAGGACAGGATGTAGTGGGAAATCTCTCCAAAAGGGAAAAATAGAAAAATAAGTTAGAAGTTAGAAATTTTTTCATTGATATTTGTACCTTCCTGTTCTAGTGAAAATTTGTCTCCATTTTCTTATATAGGTGTCATAAGGGCAGAAAGTAAGGGAAAATATCCTTTATAGAATTATAGACAGACATAAAAATTTGGCAGCAACTTCAACTCTATCCACAGCTAAAGAAAACCATTTGGCTGCAGTTAGGATAACATTTTTAATGCAATAAGTAAAACTTAAAAAAGTGTGTCATTTGTGAGCCGGTAATGTAAGCAGCACATCATTTACGTACAATTCAGGAATAGAAAGCCAAGCTGAAAAAAAATACTTTCTGTCATTCTCAGATCATTTAAATATTTGCATTCTGTGTAATCTTTCGACACTCCTTGATGCCAGTTGGGCAGAGTTTAAAGAGAAATCTTAGAATTGGCCTTTGGCTTAGAAGGCATGGTTCCATTTCCAGCCCAGCAGTGTGTTTTCTGGAAGCTGGAGGCTTTGAGTGTCATATTGCACCTGCTGGTAATCTGCAGTCAGATGTAAGAAAAATCACAGCTTGGCACACTCCTGCATACCACAGCAGCTGTACTGGGTAGTATGTTCAGCCCAGTGGCATCACATTGCATTACAATGAATGAATGAGTGCAAAAGGGACATGTTTGAGCTGTCTACAGTATCTAGCTGCCATCCAAAACAATAGCAAAATATTATATCCAGATAAATTTGATGATTATGTAATTTGACGTATATCTTCAATGAGGACTCATATTGGACACTTCCGAATTAGAAAAAATATTTATCAGAAAAAAACAATAACTCAGATTATTTAAGTTAGAACTTCCTTGTAACCCTGTTGGCATGTCAGTGTACAGTAGAAGAAACAAGTAGTCTAAACCAGCCTTTTTCAACCAGGGTGCCAGGGCACCCTGGGGTGCCTTGGGGTTTCTTTAAGGGTGCCTTGGCCAAATGCCTACAAATTGCCCGAAAATTGTATACAAGCTGGCATGTGGTGGAAGGCTGCCTTTTAGTTACACAAAACCACAGGTTTTCATTGTGCACCATTATAACCTTCTAGCTACCAGCTTTCTAATGACCAATGGCATCATCAGTTGATATGGGGGATGTCAGTCGCCTGCACAGCATCCTTGTATCCCCCTCTCTTGCCCCTCTCCATCAGTGTTAGCAGAGTAATGGAGAAAAACTCAGGGAGAAGAGAAACATTGGAATGCTAGTCAGTACCAGTTTGCAAAAGTGTATTAGCTTTGGAAGAATAAATCCCCTCTATCTCTGGGTGTCCTACTTGTGTGGATGTTGCATTATGTAAAACTATTACAATAGTTTTTTTACATTTTAGAATGGGGTGCCCTGGAACTGTCCATAATTTTTAAAGGGTTCCTCGAGATTGTCCATCATTTTTAAAGGGTGCCATGATTGAAAATGGTTGAGAAAAACTGGTCTAAACAACTAGTGGCCAACTAATAAGAGTTTTGCAGTCCTCTAGTTTTTTGCGAAAGCAACACACACCTTATCAGTACTCTGACCTACAAACCATGGACACCTGTACTCTGTCCTATCTACTAATGACTCCATTACAATGCTCTACATACTAATGCCCTTGCACTCTGCCCTATACAGGGAGTGCAGAATTATTAGGCAAATTTGTATTTTTGAGGATTAATTTTATTATTGAACAACAACCATGTTCTCAATGAACCCAAAAAACTCATTAATATCAAAGCTGACTATTTTTGGAAGTAGTTTTTAGTTTGTTTTTAGTTTTAGCTATTTTAGGGGGATATCTGTGTGTGCAGGTGACTATTACTGTGCATAATTATTAGGCAACTTAACAAAAATCAAATATACAGTATACCCATTTCAATTATTTATTTTTACCAGTGAAACCAATATAACATCTCAACATTCACAAATAT
The DNA here is from genome assembly GCF_965119305.1 of Pelophylax lessonae. Classification (NCBI taxonomy): domain Eukaryota; kingdom Metazoa; phylum Chordata; class Amphibia; order Anura; family Ranidae; genus Pelophylax; species Pelophylax lessonae. The sequence continues at coordinate 586,054,685 of NC_138770.1, forward strand.
ACATTTCTGACATTCAAAAACAAAACAAAAACAAATCAGTGACCAATATAGCCACCTTTCTTTGCAAGGACACTCAAAAGCCTGCCATCCATGGATTCTGTCAGTGTTTTGATCTGTTCACCATCAACATTGCGTGCAGCAGCAACCACAGCCTCCCAGACCTCCACCTTGCTGGCGTCTGAGTCTGACTGGAGCTCTCTGCCCTTTACCAATCCAGCCACGGGCCCATCCATCTGGCCCATCAAGACTCACTCTCATTTCATCAGTCCATAAAACCTTTGAAAAATCAGTCTTGAGATATTTCTTGGCCCAGTCTTGACGTTTCAGCTTGTGTGTCTTGTTCAGTGGTGGTCGTCTTTCAGCCTTTCTTACCTTGGCCATGTCTCTGAGTATTGCACACCTTGTGCTTTTGGGCACTCCAGTGACGTCTGAAATATGGCCAAACTGGTGGCATCTTGGCAGCTGCACGCTTGACTTTTCTCAGTTCATGGGCTGTTATTTTGCGCCTTGGTTTTTCCACACGCTTCTTGCGACACTGTTGACTATTTTGAATGAAATGCTTGATTGTTCGATGATCACGCTTCAGAAGCTTTGCAATTTTAAGAGTGCTGCATCCCTCTGCAAGATATCTCACTATTTTTGACTTTTCTGAGCCTGTCAAGTCCTTCTTTTGACCCATTTTGCCCAAGGAAAGGAAGTTGCCTAATAATTATGCACACCTGATATAGGGTGTTGATGTCATTAGACCACACCCCTTCTCATTACAGAGATGCACATCACCTAATATGCTTAATTGGTAGTAGGCTTTCGAGCCTATACAGCTTGGAGTAAGACAACATGCATAAAGAGGATGATGTGGTCAAAATACTAATTTGCCTAATAATTCTGCACTCCCTGTATACTACTAACACCTGCACTCAGTGTTGATTAGCCCTGGCCCTTGCCCTCTGCTTTATTCAGTCCTAGCCTCTACACTCTGTGTTGCTTACTCCTGACCCCTGAACTCTGCATTTCACTCCCGTGGATTGTAAAGTTATTATTCCTCACCTGAACATCATGACATTTCTTTCTTTTCACTCACCTACAATGCCAGGCATTTTTCTCCTACTGACCAATTTTTATGCTTTACTGTATATTATATACTCAGGATGTGTTTGTTGTTTCTATATTTGCTGGTTACTAAGTAGCCTGGCAGGATCTCGTTTAGACCACTCAGGCTTGATAGTTGCCCAGTAACTATAGTCTCTTTGGCTGAGATTTCTATCATCTACAGTCTCTATATTCTCACCAATGACCGTCTGTCTAAAGATACCGGTAACCACAAACAATACAAAATGATTCTCCCTTCTAGATTGTAAGCTCTAACGAGCAGGGCCCTCTAGTTCCTCCTGTTTTGAACTGTATTGTAACTGTATTGTCTTCCTTCACATTGTAAAGCGCTGCGCAAACTGTTGGCGTTATATATAAATCCTGTATAATAATAATGATTGTGCATTTTGGTTAGATCTTCCAACTTCCAACTATGTAGTGCAAAATTTAATACAAATTGATTGGATAGATTAAGCAGGTCTTCATATAACATAGATTTGGTAAATCTAAATCTTAATTGTATAAAGATTGGATGGGCAGTTTGAAACATGTATGGTGACCCTAAAAGTGACCCGAGAGAGAGAACAACTGAGAATTATCCTCAGTAACTGATGTTGAGCTCTCTAGGTATGCATCAACTATCAATAATCAGAGCTGAATACAGAAAACCAAGTCTCAGTCATCTCCGCAGGACTCTCTGACCTCTGACTGTCAACTGACTTCCACTGGACAAGCTGTGCATGCCACTTCTTAGGCATCTTGCACACTGCTGCCTAAAAACACAGTGTTTTCAGGCATACAGGCATTTTTTTACTGATGAAAATGCAGACCATTCTTATCAATGTTCCTGTACATACTTGCCTGTAAACAAGCACTGTGAATAGATGAGTAAAAAGAAAAAAAAAAAAAAACTGAAATCTGCATTGTCTGTCAGTATTTGTATGCGTATTACATGCAGATTTGCGCATAAAAGAATAATAATACGCATAAAAGAAATCTAAATGCCTAAGCACAATCTTGAAACTTTGACATGTTACTAAAACTGTACATATCGTCACAACTACTTTATGCACCCAGGTGGATTATACAGCATTATTTTCTTTCAGGACAAATTGGGCTTTCTTTTGGTGGTAAATTTGGTGGTTAGATACCAAACATGACATGCTTCAAAATTGCGAACACCCGTGCAGTGGCAATAAACTGCATACATTTTGAAAAGCCTTTACAAGCCGTTACAGGTTACCACTTTAGATTTGCAGAGGAGGTCTACTGCAAGAATTACTGCCCTCGATCTTACATTTGCGGCGATACCTCACATGTATGGCGTAATTGCTGTTTACCTATGACATCAGACCGATGCTTTCGTTCACCTTTGTGCGCAACCCCCGGGAGACAGGGGTGCCTACATTTTTTTTATTACTTATTTTGCTTTTTTATTTTGTTTTGACACCTTCCTTTAAATTTTTTTTTATCCTTTTTAATGTTATCACAGGGAATTTATATATCCCCTATGATAGCAATAAGTAGTGACAGGTACTCTTTTTCCAAAAAATTGGGGTCTATTGGACTCTAGATCTCTCCTCTGCCCCTAAAGCATCTGACCACACCAAGATTGGTGTGATAATATGCTTTCCCCATTTCCCAATGACACTGTTTATATCTGGCGAAACCCAAGTCATGAAATGTTCGTAGCTTCCAGTATCTTAGGCCATAGAGATGATTGGAGCCATTCTGGTCTCCAATCAGCTCTATGGTCAGCTGGCGGATCCACCGGCTGCAGTCTCAGGTCACCTGGTGGGATAGGAGAGCCAGAGAAAACCGTGGAAGGGAGCGGGAGGGGGGGGGGGTCAGAGTAAACAAATCAGTGCTGCAGCTGATGGGCGTACCTGCAAAGCAAACAATGGTTAACAATAAGACAGTAGAATAGTATATTATAAAGTACAGTAAAAGTAGAAAGAGTAGAAAAGTAGAGTAAGAACAGAAAATTAACTGTTTTTGTCTTTTATATTTTTTTAAGCTTTTTTATTTATTTTTTTTTGTAACTTTTTTGTTACACTTTTTTTGTAACTGTAAAAAAATTGTTCAAAGCTAGGGTCTCTCAAAATGCAATAGCCAACATCTTTCGAGACCCTGTGTGAAAAGGTATGCCCTAGACTGTGCCATGCTGTACCCTATACTAATAATCTGCAGAGACCAGGTTGGTCAGGACAAGAGGGACAAAAATAGGTCACACAGTCCCACATGCACCAATTCCAATATCAAAAAGGTGTCTAAAAAGTGACAGGCTTGTATTGAAGTTGTCCACGTATAAATGGTACCCCTTTCCGAATAAGGGTGACACCAAGTCCCAAACAATCTTGCCACTGCTACCCATGTAGTCTGGGCAGTTGGGAGGCTCCACATTGCTATGTTTTCCCTCATAAACCCGTAAACTACATGTATAGCCTGTTTCCCTGTCACAGAACTTATACATCTTGACCCCATATCTGGCACGCTTGCTGGGGAGAAACTGTTTGAAAGCAAGGCGGCCAAAAAAATGTAATCAGGGACTCAATGCAGACAGCTTGTTGGGGTGTAAACACGGCTGCAAACATCTGGTTGAAGTGGTTTACGAGGACCGAATTTTGTGGAGCTGGTCGTATCCAGGGTCACCCCCAGGGATAACAGAGTTCATTGTCACTGAGGTGCATGAACAGCAAGATTTGTGCATATCTAGTCCTGGCCATGGCAGCAGAGAACACAGGCGTATAGTGAATTGTGTCAGTGAACCAATATGACCGCAACTCACTCTATTTACTAATGCCCATGAGGAGGGATGGGCCTAGGAAAGTTTTAAGTTTGGAAACTGTGATATAATTCCATGCAAATTCTCTGGCAAGGGTCAAATGCGGATTTGCGGCGATTAATTGATCGGCATATAATTTGCTTTGGTCCACAATAGATCTGTATAGATCTTCCATGAAAAACAGCTCATAAAAATCAAGAAAAGTAAAATTGTCTGTTTCCACCTGAATTCCAGGTTGGTCAGTGAATGGGGGAAGTACAGGCACTGCAGAAGTGGTGGGCTCCCAATCAGGATTTGCAAGTGCATCAGAAAGGACACTATGGGCTCTACGGGCCTGTCTTCGAATTCTTGGTGGCTGCAGGACACTACTTGTGCTAGCCACCGCATCAGCATGAACTGAATTACTGTATGGGACTTGCCACGTCACCTAGTGTTACTGCAGTGTTGGTTTGACTATGACCAGGATGTACTAGCCCGCTGGTGCTTGCCAGTTCACCTGAAGGTTGAGCGGCACTAGTACCGGCACTCTGCTGCATAAGAGAACCCTGCGGTTGTTGCACCTCAGCAACAGAAGAACGGGGTCGGGTACGCCTGACCTTAGCAGGGACCACTAATCCGTCATCAGAGCTATCTGTCAGGGTGCCGCTGCTCTCTACAGGTTCGTATACTGAGCCTGATTCTGTCAGTAAGGCTTCCCCATCGCCCTCATCTGTCATGGTGAGCATTATGTAGGCCTCTTCACTAGTGTACCTCTGTTTGGACATTTTGGCCAATACATTTATAGGTACCTAGTGTGACACATAGGTAAAAAAAGCACCTGACTGTCAAGGACTTTTCGAACCACTACCAAAAAATGTAACCGCTAGTGCTAACAGAGATCAGGCCTGACTCTAATACTGCGGTTTAGTGTGCTGTGTATTGGAAGTGACAATAATCTGCTGACTCTGCACTTCCCTGGGGGGGGGGGGGCGGAGGGGCTAAACGCAGGTGCTGGCAGGTGTCGGGGCTGATCTTGCTAACGCTGCATTTTGGGAACACTAAAATATTAGGGACGCTAGTATAGTTCTGATCTGATCAAAGATATTGATCCGTTCAGACACTATACCAGTAATGGAGGTGTTTAGTGTGTTACTGGCCTTCAAAGGGTTAAAATGTATTACTAAATATGTGGCAAGCAATCTGACGCTGTCCTGAATTGACGCCAACTAACTGATGTCACCTGTGACACTAATACAGTCATCAGAAAAAAAATCTGTATTTTATAATTGAGACACTGTGACAGGGCAATGAAGGGGTTAACTGGGAGTGATCAGGGGGTTAAATCTTTTTTAGGGGATACATGGCGGGGACCCTAAACCTATCTGGGACTGCTTCTAACTACCACTAACTGCCTCTCAAACTAACTGAACTCACAAGTGACATTAATACAGTGATCAGTAAATTGTCTGTATACCGTAATTAGTGTACACTGTGAAAGGGTTAACAGGGGGTGATCAGGGGGTTAAATCTTTATTGGGGGATATATGGCGTGGACCCTAAACCTATTTGGGCTACCACTTACTGCCTCTCACACTATCTGAAGTCACAAGTGACACTAATACAGTGATCAGTAAATTGTATCTGTACTGTATATAGTGTACACTGTGACAGGGAGTGAAAGGGTTGCTTAGGGGGTGATAAGGGGGGTTAAATGTGTGCCTATGTGTACTGGTGTCAGTGTGCTGCTTCTGTACTCTCAATAGATATTCTTTCTCATACGCTGGAATCGAAAAGGACTCCAGGAGAGGAGATTATATCATATCCTGTGCCTGTGTTTACATTACATGGGCAAAGGATGTTCTGCCATTGGTCAGAACCAATCAATAGGTTCAGGCCAAAAATCATTGGCATGGACCTGATGACTGATCAGTTCTGAACTGAATCAGAACATTGCAATGACAGCGGGGGAGCGCATGTGCCCCCCCCCCCCCAGCCCCGCACATGACCGCCGTACCAGGACGGCGGTTCGGGCAGCTGAGCCAGCCTGCAGCAGTATATCTGCAGCGGGCGGTCGGCAAGTGGGTAAATACCACCAAAATAAAGCTCTATTAGTATAAAAAAATGATAAAAATGTCATATGGGTACAGTGTTGCATGAAAGCGCAATTGTCATTCAAAGTGTGACAGCGTTGAAAGCTGAAAATTGGCCTGGGCAGGAACGGGGGATATATGTGCCCAGTAAGCAAGTGGTTAAATTGAATGGGTTGTTTTACAAGGTGATCGTTTATAATCACTTTAACTAATACATAGCAAAATGAACAATATGAATATGAGTAAAACAACAATAGCAAATACAATTTAAAAAAAAACATAGATAAATATTCCTACTACAATACACCAGATACAGAATTTACAAGCAGGGTATGACCCCATTTGTTTACCATATATGCAGAAAAGCAAGCAGCAAGAAATAGATCTAGACAATAATGAATTGGTATGTAAAGCATTTAAGCAGAACACATGCATAAGCACTGTGATGTAAACATATTGTAGTAAAGCAGATGTTAGGAATCAGGCATTTGCAGAGGTTCAGTGCATGCTCATTATGGTTTATGTACCCCTTGTCAACAAATATTTATACTATGGGGATCAAAGCAGGAACTGGGCAAGGAGGCAGGAGTCATTTATAAAATACATCAAATGGACCTACACTCACAATTACCCTAAAGCTATGATTGCACTCCTGCTGCAATGGATTGGGTAACTCCTCATTTGTTGAGAAAAACAAAAATGATCCCAACTGAGCTATTAATGTACATTGCAGAGATTTTTAACAGGCTTTGCTCAGTGCTACCTTTTTCTGCTCTGAAAAAAAGCTGCTTCTTCCACTATGTCTTTGGATACTGATTCTGAATGGGAGAGACTGGCTTGTTATGATCAGCTAGTGCACTCTCTGTATTTTAATGAGAAAAGCTACAGTGTCTCCATCCCTTTAGAAGTATTTAACCCTTGGGGAGTATCTCACCAAAACCCGAAATTCCTATTGCAGGAGGTCCCTAAAATATGACTTGTATCACACTAGTGATTAGGGAGGTAAAACCCTGCAGTTGGGACATGCTTTTACAATCTCTCAACTGCTACCCCGTTTACCTGCAGAAGCAGAGTAATGCAGAGTAACAGCCAGTAACCTGCAGAAGCAGAAACACGGCCAGAGGTGTACACCTGCCATAGCTGTGATGTTTTGCTTCGTGACCGTGGTAGGAATTATACCCCCTGTCACTTTCAAGTGAATGGAGCCACAATGGCAACCATTTAGCTTCTACCTTTCATTTTCAAAGCCTAAAGTAGAACTAAATTTGAAAATAAAATTACGGACAAGCAGGCTCTTTATTGCAGAAGACACATGCCATAAAATACACTTACCTTTCTGTTTGCAATCCCCTGTAGAATGTACACTGAGCTGTGCATGTGAAGCTCAGTTTTATTCTGGCACACTGCCTGGGATGACAGCTCTTCTGCACATGTGTAGGAGTGACGTCATCCAGTGCCAGCCAATCAAGATGGCTGAAGACAGGCATTCTGTAAAAAGTCGGGAAGAAGATGTTGGTAAGGGACCTCGTGGGCATCAGACCGTTGCAAACAAGGTACGTTTTTTTGCCATTAGTTCTGCTTTAAAGTAGGTGTAAAGTCTAGTTTTTTGTTTTTTTTAAAATAACCAACATGTTATACACACCTCCTCTGTGCAGTTGGTTTTTCACAGGAGGGCCGGATCCCTCTCTTCTCGGGTCCCTCTTTGGGGCTCCTAGCCCCCTACCTCCTGTTGAGTGCCCTCACAGCAAGCAGCTTGAGCCAATGAGGGATGGAGTCCTGGGCAGCAACACTCCTGCAATGCACCACTGGATAAGATGGGCTCAGGTAAGTATTGGGGGGGGGGGCTGCTGCACACAGAAGGTTTTTTATCTTAATGCATAGAATGCATTAAGTAAAAAAAAATAAAAAATTCTGACTTTACAATCCCTTTAACCTCCCTGGCGGTATTCCCGAGTGTGGCTCGGGGTGGAATTTCAGTGCCATTAACGGTAACCCCGAGCCACACTCTGGGTACCGCCAGGGAGAAGTCGATGGATCCTGGAAGAGGTTACTTACCTTGTCCCCAGGATCCCGCAATGTATTCCGGCAGTGTACATCCCAGTCAACATTCAAGCCATGCTGCGTATAGCATTTCATGTCAAAAATCCAACGAGTCTCTTTTCTAGAAATTTCTCGCCTCACATTGCTACCCCTCCAGTTGGCATTTCATGGCCTCCAAAACTGTGATAGGTAGTGAGAAGTAAAATCAACAATGCACGCACTTAGAAAGCCTGAAGGCAGTGATTGGTTTTCAGGGTCCTGTACGTGGCTAGACTGCCAAAAAGTCTCACACATCAGGTATCCCCATACTCAGGAGAAGCAGCAGAATGTATTTTGGGGTGTAATTCCACATATACCCGTGGCATGCGTGAAAAAAAAAATGTATTTCTTTTTTCATTTTTCAAACACCTGTGACAAAAAAGTAAATATTCAATGGGCTCAACATGCCTCTCAGAAAATTGGGGTGTCTACTATCTAAAATGGGGTAATTTGGATGCGGGGTTGTACTGCCCTGCCATTTTAGCACTTCAAGGAATAAGATAAGGCAGTAAGAAAGTAAAAGCTGCGTAAATTCCAGTATATACACCATAATTTGTAGACGCTATAACTTTTGCTTAAACCAATAAATATACAGTACGCTTATTATGTTTTATTTTTTTATCAAAGACATGTAGCTAAATAGATAGATGCCAATGTAATAAATGCATGCCAAAAATTTAGTTTTTTGGATATTTATTATAAGAAAAAGTAGAAAATGTAATTTTTTTCTCAAAATTTCCAGTCTTTTTTTATTTATATCACAAAAAATAAAAACTGCAGAGGTGATCAAATACCACCAAAAGAAAGCTCTATTTGTTATAAAAGGACATACATTTAATTTGGGTACAGCATTGCATGACTGCGCAATTACCAGTTAAAGTCACAAAGTGCCAAATTGCAAAAAATGGCCTGTTCATTAAGGGGGTAAAACCCTCTGGTCCTTAAGTTGGTAATATGCAGATGGACCTGGAAACTAGCTGCAATCTCTGTAGTAGTGGCAGCTACTGAAGTGATTTCACCCTTCCACCGAGATCGGCCAGGCATGACACCTACATACCTACATTAGTCCAAAAATATGCATGACAAAACTTCAGCTTTAAGGGTTCATTCATACCATGTGCAAAGACCTGCATGTTTGTGCACTTAAAAACCACAGGTCTTCTGAAGTTTCCATCTGTACGGGTGTAAATAGCGCCTTGTGTTGTAAAAATGTAAAGCACCATTCCCCATTGCCCGTCTAAAACAGAATCCAGTCTGTACAGATAGTCGTTCATGCGCAAACAATTGATTTGCATTGTAAAAATGTAAGGCACCATTGCCCATACAGAACAGGCTCCAGCCTGCATGGATAGTTTTTCTGTGTGGGCTGGTGTAAATGAGCCCTTATACTGGCTTTAAAATAACAAATCAAAAAGGATTGGGTTGCCTATAACACACTTTGAGCTTTTGTTTAGGCTCTATACATCAGACCACAAAGAGGAACAACTGAAGAGAAAATACAGTATGAACGGAGGGATTTGGCTGCAAAAGAGGGACCATCTCTCCAAATGCAGGATATTTTGGAGCACTGTGCATTCCTTACCATTGCCCTAGGTATACAGGGTGGTTTTGCTCTCCGATGGTTTGAAAGTTAAATGATAAAATACAAACACTGGTTCTGCCCATATAATGATGACCTTCAATTTTAGTATGTACAGGTCCACTTTAAATTTGTTATTGGCAACAACATATAATAAATGTTAATGAATTCAATGTCGAAAAAGGCAAACAACTTCATCTAAGTGTGGCATTTACTGTCTAGCATAATATGATTATGGCTGACTTCTGACTTACATTTTAAAGGTTAAAATATTAATTTTCACAGGTTTCCACTATGTTACAGCCACTTTATGAAATGAAATACAACAGGAAAATCTTACAATGTCCGTGTTATTTTTATCCTATTTAGCATTATTTGAGCATTTGTATTTTGGTTTTAGACTAAAAAGTGATTGTGGATTGTGTCAGCGGAACAGTGGACGGTGTATGAATGGTGTCAATAGGGCAGTGGATGGTGTCAGAAGAGCAGTGGACATTGTCAGTAGGGCAGTGGTTGGTGTCAATAGGGCAGTGGTCAGAGTCAGTAGGGCAGTGATCAGTGTCGGTAAGGTAGGGGTTAGTGTCAGTAGGGCAGTGGACAGTGTCAGTAGGGTAGAGGTTTGTGTCAATAGGGCAGTGGACAGTGTCATTAGAGCAGTGGACAGTGTCAGCAAAGCAGTGGATGGTGTCAGTAGGGTAGAGGTTGTTGTCGGTAGAGCAGTGGACAGTGTCTTTAGGGTAGAGGTTGGTGTCAGTAGGGCAGTGGACAGTGTCAGTAGGGCAGTGGACAGTGTCAGTAGGGTAGAGGTTTGTGTTAGTAGGGCAGTGGACAATGTCAGTAAAGCAGTGGACAGTGTCAGTAGAGCACTGGATGTGTCGGTAGAGCAGTGGACCGTGTCAGAAGGGTAGGAGTTGGTGTCACTAGGGCAGTGGATAGTGTCAGTAGGGTAGAAGTTGATGTCAGTAGGGTAGTGGACAGTGTCCCATCTCTCTCTTGAACGTGGACTACAAAATCCTCGCCAAGGTTCTGGCCAACAGGCTGAAATCTGTCATCGGACAGATCATCCACCCGGATCAGACTTGTGGCATTCCTGGTCGCAGGATTGTGGACAGCCTTGCGCTTGTCCGGGACACGGTCCAGTACATTCGAGGCCGCCGTGTGCACGCGGCCCTGGTCAATCTTGACCAGGAAAAGGCCTTTGACCGTGTCTCCCATGAGTTTATGTGCAGAGCTCTGCGCAGGTTTGGTCTTGGGGACATGTTTTGTTCGTATGTGAATGTTGTGGATGACCCATCCCAGAGTTAAGCAGTGGACACTAATGGTGAGTCCATTACAAAATATCAGCAAACTTGTCAAAACTCAACATTACATGCTCCAATGAAACAGTAAAATGCTACAGTACTCAAAATTGTCCATAGTCACCACTTTAAAAGGCTTTTACAATTTAGAGTTAACCATGAAAAATGGCCATAGAACTATCACTCTCACACCAGTGTGTATATCAATACCTAATATGTGTGGCAAAATCATTGTTTGTGTATGCAAACGCATCAGACGCATTGAAATGTTTCTATACATATGGGGATGTACATAGGAGCAGGGGGCTTTTAAAAGTTTCATGGGTGTTTTTAATTTTGTTATATTAATTTTTTTTTTTTTTTTTTTTACTTAACTTTATTGGTATCCCAAAGACACTAATAAACCCCATATGTTATAGCATAATGCAGGTGACAGTCACCACCCGTTCTCCCTGCTGACACCTTTATGTTTAAAATAAGGCTACTAATAGTGTACATCCATTTCTTTTTTTACAACCTCAAAACCCAATTAGATAGGACTTTGCTGTTACAACAGAGGACAGACACGTGTATAAAATGGAATTACAAAGAATTTTTATTATTACAAAATTTTAAATACAATTTTAAAAATGAGGGAGCCCTGATCCCTTCAAAGAAATGTTAACTACAGTATATGCACTATATACAATTACCTTTGCCAAACACATCCCAAGAGGTTGACACGTTTCATATCAATTCATTTCTTCAGGACCTTATAATCTTGGAGGCTAAGAATAGCCTGACTGAGATAGCATACATAATGAATATATACATATTTTACATATGCCATCACATTGAATTATGGGCTATGATCTATGCCACTTACATATCACTTCTAGGTTACAAGCAAGGAGACGGTGAACCAATGGTAGATGCCATCATTTGCACATTAATAGGTGGCTGTATGCTGCTTTGATAGTTTTATTCAACCAGGTAGGAGACAGTACAAGCCCATATGACAGTTATTCCAAAAGAAGATAAAGATCCTACATCTTGCTCAAGTTACAGACCGATTTCCTTGTTAAATACTGATCTTAAACTTAATACGATAAAAGTATTAAACCTGTTACAGGTAGCACAGCAGAAACATATGAAGAGTATCCTAATTAGCACTGATGCTGAAAAAGCATTTGATAGAGTCCGGTGGGACATTATGTTTGCAGTACTTCATCACCTTGGTATAGGGGAACTATGCTTAATTGGATATATCAAAATTATTCAACTCCCACGGCAAGAGTAAGGGCATATGGTGTCCTATCAGACGATTTCCCGATTTAGAATGGGACTAGGCAAGGGTGCCCCCTATCGCCATTGCTCTTTATTTTATAATTGGAACCCTTTCTGTGTAAGATAAGGTTAAATCAAGATATTACAGGGATTAACATGGGACAAACTCAATATAAAATATCAGCCTTTGCAGATGATATGTTGTTTTCTCTCACGAATCCCGTAATTTCACTGCCAAACCTTATATTGGAGTTTGAAAAATATGGGGCTTTGTCTAACCTCAAAATTAATTTAAACAAATCAGAAGCCATGGGGGTAACACAGCCAATGCTACAACAATTACAATCAAGCTTTGGACTGAAATGGACAGAAGTAGCACTAAAATACCTGGGTGCCTATATACCACCTAAGTTTTCCCAATTGTATAGGCACAACTTTCCTCTACTCTTGAAGTCCGTACGGACTCAATTACAAAACTGGAGTGGCGGCCTACATTCTTGGTTTGGCAGAAGTAATGTAATCAAAATATGTATCCTTCCGAAGTTTCTATATTTATTTTAAACCTTTCCAATTTCTGTTCCCCTTTGCTACTTCAAACAAATTGACACTATATTGCTGAAATGTATCTGGGCTGCTAAATGTCCCAGACTTAGCATAAAAATCCTTACACTCCAGAAGGAGGAAGGAGGACTGTCGGTGCCTGATTTGCGGAAATATTATCAGGCTATCCAGTTGGGAAGATTTATAGATTGGTGTCGACATACAAAAGTAAAGCTTTGGCCTAACTTAGAACAAACACAATTTGAGATACCTCTTAGAAGAGCCCCATGGTGCTTTCGACTTTTACCAGAACCAATGCGTCAACATCCTCTCATTGGGCATACGATCAAGGTATGCTCAAAAATATTTGAACAATTCAAATTAACAAGAAAGTGCTCAGCTCTATTTCCAGTGTTGATAAATCCTCAGTTTACCCCGGTGTATCAAGATAAGGTATTTAAAACTCTGATGGAAACAGGACACTTTCAAATAAACCATTTTTGGACACCAACAGTGTCACCCGCAATGAAAGAGTTGATGGAACCTAGGGGTACCTATCGACTGGATTGTTGGAGAGCATTGCAACTCCGACACTTTTTGAAATCTATACCAATACCTAAACGGGAAGATTTAGACCTGACACCATTTGAGGAGCTATGTACACAAAGAGGTGTTTTGACACATACAATATCCAGATTATACAGTCAGGTCCATAAATATTGGGACATCGACACAATTCTAATCCTTTTGGCTCTATACACCACCACAATGGATTTGAAATGAAACAAACAAGATGTGCTTTAACTGCAGACTTTCAGCTTTAATTTGAGGGCATTTACATCCCAATCAGGTGAACGGTGTAGGAATTACAACAGTTTGTATATGTGCCTCCCACTTTTTAAGGGACCAAAAGTAATGGGACCGATTAACAATCATAAATCAAACTTTCACTTTTTAATACTTGGTTGCAAATCCTTTACAGTCAATTAAAGCCTGAAGTCTGGAATGCATAGACATCACCAAACGCTGGGTTTCATCCCTGCTGATGCTCTGCCAGGCCTCTACTGCAACTGTCTTCAGTTCCTGCTTGTTCTTGGGGCATTTTCCCTTCAGTTTTGTCTTCAGCAAGGGAAATGCATGCTCAATCGGATTCAGGTCAGGTGATTGACTTGGCCATTGCATAATCTTCCACTTCTTTCCCTTAAAAAAACTCTTTGGTTGCTTTTGCAGTATGCTTCGGGTCATCGTCCATCTGCACTGTAAAGCGCCGTCCAATGAGTTCTGAAGCATTTGGCTGAATATGAGCAGATAATATTGCCTGAAACACTTCAGAATTCATCCTGCTGCTTTTGTCAGCAGTCACATCATATATATATATATATATATATATATATATATACATGTATACATCAATAAATACAAGAGAACCAGTTCCATTGGCAGCCATACATGCCAACGCCATGACACTACCACCACCATGCTTCACTGATGAGGGGGTATGCGTTGGATCATGAGCAGTTCCTTTCCTTCTCCATACTCGTCTCTTCCCATCACTCTGGTACAAGTTGATCTTGGTCTCATCTGTCTATAGGATGTTTCAGAACTGTGAAGGCTTTTTTAGATGTTGTTTGGCAAACTCTAATCTGGCCTTCCTGTTTTTGAGGCTCACCAATGGTTTACCTCTGTATTCACTCTGGTGAAGTCTTCTCTTGATTGTTGACTTTGACACACATACACCTATCTCCTGAAGAGTGCTCTTGATCTGGCCAACTGTTGTGAATGGTGTTTTCTTCACCAGGGAAAGAATTATTCGGTTATTCACCACAGTTGTTTTCCGTGGTCTTCCAGGTCTTTTGGTGTTGCTGAGCGCACCGGTGCGTTCTTTCTTTTTAAGGATGTTCCAAACAGCTGATTTGGCCACACCTAAAGCTTTTGCTATCTCTCTGATGGGTTTGTTTTGTTTTTTCAGCCTAATGATGGCTTGATTCACTGATAGTGACAGCTCTTTGGATCTTATATTGAGAGTTGACAGCAACAGATTCCAAATGCAAATAGCACACTTGAAATTAACTCTGGACCTTTTATCTACTCCTTGTAAATGGGATAATGAGGGAATATCACACACCTGGCCATGGAACGGCTGAGCAGCCAATTGTCCCATTACTTTTGGTCCCTTGTGGGAGGCACATATACAAACTGTTGTAATTCCTACACCTTTCACCTGATTTGGATGTAAATACCCTCAAATTAAAGCTGAAAGTCTGCAGTAAAGCACATCTTGTTTTTTTTTTATTTAAAATCCATTGTGGTGGTGTATAGAGCCAAAAAGATTACAATAGTGTCAATGTCCCAATATTTATGGACCTGACTGTACGCAATGCTAATTAGATCATATAAACGTTACAATCGTTCTTATATTTTAAAAAAAGAAGAAGAATAGCGCACACATGCAAAAGAAAAGGCTATCAAATATGGAGACAATCCATAAATAAAAATGGGGATTTGGTCCCACCATATGGCCATATCGTGCTCAAGCCCACCACTACGTCAAAGTACCCCATTATCAGTGGGTCCTACACTATCCATAAAAAAGGATGAATCCAGCCTCTCTAACCCTTGGAGATAACACTCCTTGCTGGGAAAGATGTGCTAATGCACTACAAGGGACTCCTCCTATATCTACTTGATAGTGGACACTGATAGAGTACAGGTGTGTGTGTGTGGGGGGGGGGGTGCTCAACCCCAGAAGTCTGGTCAGACCGAATACATAATAAACAAGCAAAAAATTGGGGGAGCAAACCCTGAACATGTATATCTAAAGCCGGTGCAGCTATGAACCAAGAGACATGTATATTAAAAAAGAAGAATAGCGCACACATGCAAAAGAAAAGGCTATCAAATATGGAGACAATCCATAAATAAAAATGGGGATTTGGTCCCACCATATGGCCATATCGTGCTCAAGCCCACCACTTCATCAAAGTACCCCATTATCAGTGGGTCCTACACTATCCATAAAAAAGGATGAATCCAGCCTCTCTAACCTTTGGAGATAACACTCCTTGCTGGGAAAGATGTGCAACTGCACTACAAGCGACTCCTCCTATATCTACTTGATAGTGGACACTGATAGAGTACAGGTGTGTGTGGGGGGTGGGGTGCTCAACCCCAGAAGTCTGGTCAGACCGAATACATAATAAACAAGCAGAAAATTGGGGGAGCAAACCCTGAACATGTATATCTAAAGCCGGTGCAGCTATGAACCAAGAGACATTTATATTACATGTATATTCTTTTTTAATATACATGTCTCTTGGTTCATAGCTGCACCGGCTTTAGATATACATGTTCAGGGTTTGCTCCCCCAATTTTTTGCTTGTTTATAATCTTTCTTATATTACTGAATGGGAGAGGGAACTTGAGTGTACCCTCTCCATAGAATGGAAAGGAGCGAATAATTCAATCGACATTCTCAGCGTCCATATGTACGAGATACGAGGATACGACGATACGAGAGGTCAACTATAAAATGTTAACAAGATTGTACCAAACACCAGTGAAAATGAATAAAATTGCACAAGTAAATACTGACAGATGTTGGAGGTGTGGAACAGGAACAGGAACTTTTACATATCTTCTGGTTGTGCCCCAAGAAGAAACAATTTTGGGAACAGATTAGCGAAATAGTCCAAAATTTTACGGAGTATCAGTTGGGGTTGGACCCAGCACTCTTTCTTCTACAAGCTTCCAATATCCCATAGAGTCAACATAAGAACTCAATAATTCCTCAGCTATTAAATGCAGCTAAAATGTGTATCCCACTTAAATGGAAAAATACATCAGCACCTGACATAAATATGTGGATTAGGAAAGTAGAGGAGATCAATAAATTAGAAAATCTAGTACTTAATGCTAATCATAAATTAGATAAGTACATTTTGAGATGGAGTCGCTGAAATAGCTTTGTTAACTCGGAAGAATGCGACCTGCTAAGTAACGTTTGAGGTGATGGAGAGATATTTGACACTAGACGGAAATAAGGAAACTGGATGCACAATTGGTGATTCACTTTCCCACTCCCTCCCCCCTTTTCCCCTTTTTCCCTTTTCTTTTTTTTTTTTTTGGGTTGTAATTATGGTAATAATTTTAAATAAAGAAAATAGATTTTAGAGCATATTCTGATATAAACAATCATTCTGGAGACATAAAGGTAAATGAGATGATGTGGATTTAAGTAAACTAAAACGTTAGATTGCATTTCACTTTAGATGATAAATGTTATGATGATTGTAAATTGTGTGGTTAATAAAAAATAAAGAGAAAATTTAACAAAAAAAAACAGGTAGGAGAATAATGGTGGGGCATCTGAATACACTAGAAAAAGGGACAAAAAGAAAAGGAACCAGATATCAATTTAAGTCTTCTCACTTCTAGTACTTCCTAGCCAGTTCCAGCAGAGGTGGAAACAACCCATATTCAATGTAAAAGGACAATCAGTCCTGAAGTGGCCAATACAGGGTTCCCATCTAAAATGGCAAACCCAATAATTAAAACCATAATAATGTTATATAACAAATAATATGGTTGAATTATATGTATCCATCCATACACAATTACCTGTAACCAATATTTATCCTTCAACTCACCCAGTTCATCGGTGTTAACTGTAACAAACACAAATGAAACTATTAAGGTTCCACAAGATATCTAATAATGATTTGAATGCCATTATATTGTAGGCTCCCATCTTCAACCATACCTGATGTATGACCAAAAGTCCACTTCACTGGAGCAGCAGTATTACATGCCCCCAGTCCAAATGGATATAACAGACCACTTCACTACTCCAAACTGGCCCTCTAAAAGGAAACACAGAGCCACAGCAGTAAATGCATTCCAATATTAAACAAAGCCATAAGCTTGTTTTTGGTTCATAACCACAACACTCACCTTTAAACACCTCAGTTTGTGACCGGATGTGAAGCGGACCAGACGTGCCTGCCTGGAGCTCCGGGGACCATGACTAATCCTTCTTACCGCACATCCTTAACCCCGTTTTCCCTGCCTTTACCGGTCCGGTGGAGGGTCGGGACACTCGTGGGCTACATCCGACATGCCCGGGAAGTCCAAATCCGCCGCGAAACAGAAGCCGGCTTCCCCGCCGGCGGTGCCTCCGGACACCATCTTGGAAGGCCTGCGCGCTCTACTCACCAACATGGAGCTCCCGGCGGACTCTGTTGCTGCTCCATCCGCATCCATCCCGAGCCAGGCAAGTGACACTGCCATGATTTTGTCTGCCATTGAACAGAGTAAGACCTCCTTATTGGCCAGGATCGATTATTTAGCGGAGGAGTGTAATCTTATCCGGGCTGACTTAGACAAGATCAGGGGGAGGCTCACGGACACTGAACAGCGTATCTCCTCGGCTGAGGACCTCACTACCCAGCACTCTGCCTCCATTTCCTCCCTCCAGCATACAGTTCAGATGCTACTGGCCAAGGCGGATGATGTGGAGAACCGCCAGCGGCGGAATAATGTGAGGGTACTGGGCCTGCCTGAAGGGGCTGAAGGGGATAGGCCTGCCGACTTTGCCAAACGTTTTTTTAAAGACCTCCTGCACCTCACTGACCTGGCGCTCACCTATGTCGTTGAGAGGGCCCATAGAGTCCCTACAGGCCGTGTGATCCCTGGGGCCCCCCCTCGTCCCTTCTTAGTCCGCTTCCTGAACTATCGTGACAGGGACCGCATACTGAGCGAGGCCCGCAAGCATGACACTCTGCCTTATGAAAACGCTGCTGTCCATCTCTACCCTGATTTCTCTGCAGAGCTTCAGAAAAAGAGGAAGACCTTCAGTGATGTGCGGCGGAGGCTCCGTGAAAAAGAAATCAAGTATTCCATGCTCTACCCCAGCCGACTCCGTGTGCAACATGCTGGCTCTGTCAAGTTTTTTGATTCTCCTGATGATGCGGATGCTTGGTTGCTCAGCCTGCGGTGAGCTTCCATGTCCCTGCTCTGTTGGCCTTGTGATGGCTGAACTCCCTGTTCCCCCCTCCGTGTCCCCTTTGAGTTGTCTTGTTGGACTGTGAATGGCGGGGACCCCCTCTTCCCGGATGATCTCTGACTCTCCTCCACTTCAATGCCCCTGAGTAGTTTTTTCTTCCCTTATTTTTTGCTGTTATCCCTTTTTACCCATATGTCCCTGGAGCCAGGGCTGGTGACAGCCTCTATTTGCCTTTTACTACAGGATTGCTACTGCTGGTCCTCAGGACTGTTGAGGCCGTCGGCCGGCCTTGCCTCCGGACACTCCCTTCCTGGCCTAGTGCCAGATGACTATTGTCTAGGCATTTTTCCTAGTCGATAGTGTGCTGTTTTTTCTTCTAGGTTTTTGGGATGAAGTTGGCCTGTAGCACTGTTGCTTTCTGGCTGACAGGGGTTTATATGTGTTCTTGTTTTTTTTCACTTTTTTCTGTTTTTCTTTTTTTTTTGGCTGCATACCTGTGCTGTGTTCTACTATTCATTGTGCAATGTGCTATTTCACTTTGTGTCGCTGACTCCCAGTGGGTCGTGGTCCGAGCTGTCTGCTTCCCTGCACTTGATACTGAGGGGTGGCGTGGTTGGTTACTCACCTGGCCCCTGGCTCCCCCGCCGATGTTCCTGTCCCTCCTGTCCCATTTTCCCTCCCTTTGCTATGGCTGACCGCATTAAGGTGCTATCTTGGAATGTGCGGGGCCTTAATAGCAAGTTCAAACGTGCTCTTTTATTCAAATACCTCCAATCCTCTAAACCGCATGTGGTCTTCCTCCAGGAAACTCATCTGACGGGGAGTGCTGTATTAGCCCTACGCAGGCGCTGGGTGTGTCATACCTTCCACGCTACCTACTCCACTTATGCTAGGCGGACCTTCATCTTGGTGCATAGGGCCCTGCCCTGTCGTGTCGAGAGGGTGATCACGGACCCCAAGGGTCAATATGTTATCCTGGCTCTTGAGATTGTGGGTAAACTGTTCATTTTTGTCAATGTGTATGTCCCCCCACCCTTTTCTAGTGCTGTATTATACCACATCTATGATCGTTTGGCCGAATTCTCGACCCAGCGCATCTTTGTGGCAGGGGATTTTAACAATATCCTGGATGGTGACTTGGACACCTCGAATGTGAATCGCCAATCCTGCTCTGAGCTGTTCACCTGGGCCTCGACTTTGCAGCTTACAGAACTGTGGAGGTGGAAGCACCCGCAGGATCGGTTCTATTCTCACGTGTCCTCGTCGCATCACTCTGGCTCCCGTATAGATCTTGCTTTCTGCTCCCCCTCAGTCCTGCCATTTGTGCTGTCGGCCAGCTACTTGCCCGCCGGTCTCTCGGATCACTCGGCGCTCGAGATTCAACTGCGGCTGCGGCATCCGGGTGAGCGGGGCGGCTGGAGGCTGGGCTGTGGGTGGCTTCAGAATCAACGGGTGGTGGAGGGGATGTCTGGTAAGATTGCCCAGTATTGGGAGGTTAACAACCTCACCACATCCGCCTTGGTGTGTTGGGATGCTTTCAAGGCCACTGTTCGTGGCGACTATATCTCCGCTATTAAGGCTGCCCGGGTGGAGTGCGCCTCTGTGAGGACGGACTTGGAGGAGGCGGTAACGGAGTCCGAGGCAGCGTTTGCCTTGGATCCCTCCCCTGAGTCGTACTCCTCCCTGGCTCAGGCTCGGAGGGAGCTGCACCTACATGTGTCATCGGCCGCTGAGGCGGAGGTGGGGTCGTTGCGGGCCAGGATATTTGAGTCCGGGGATAAAAATGGCAGGCTTCTGGCTAACTTGTCTGCGGACTCTAGATTCCAAACGGTGGTCCCAGTTGTACATGCTGCGGACGGCAGTGTCCTTCGGGATCCTGCGGATATTCTCCTAGAATTTCGTAATTTCTATGAACGTGTGTACCGGGCGGACCCTCCCCCGCCGGGGGGTAGGGACTTGGGGTCTCTCGGGAGTTGGCGCTGCCTACTCTGGCCCCGGAGGATGTGGCTCTCCTAGAGGCGGACTTCACGTTGGAGGAGGTTGAGCTGGCTATTCGCTCCCTCCCCCCCGGGAAGACCCCTGGTCCCGATGGCCTGCCGGGGGATTGGTACAAGATGTATGTCTCCGAACTAGCTCCTAGGCTCTTGAAGACATATGCCTCTTGCCTGGACTTGGGGGCTCTCCCGGAGTCCATGTCTTTGGCACACATAGTCTTAATTCATAAACCTGGGAAGGACCCCACTCTGTGCTCGGCCTACAGGCCCATTTCTCTTTTGAATTATGACCTGAAAATACTTACCAAACTGCTTGCTACCAGGTTGATGAAGGTCCTTCCCTACTTGGTCAACATGGACCAGACTGGTTTCATGCCAGGCAAATCCACTGATATTAACATACGTAGAGTGTTTACTCATTTGCAGGTCCCAGCGGAGGCTCAGGGTACACGTGTGATGGTGGCGCTTGATTTGGAAAAGGCATTTGATTCGGTAGACTGGTCCTATATGATGATGGTTCTGGAAACGTTTGGCTTTGGCCCTATTTTTCGTAAATGGGTTGCCATGCTTTATGCCCACCCCAGTGCTCAGATTAAGTTGGGGGGGAGGCTGTCTTGTCCCTTTTCGATCGCGCGGGGAACCCGCCAGGGGTGCCCCCTCTCACCTGCCTTGTTTTCCTTGGCTGTCGAGCCTCTGGCGGCGGCTGTTCGTGGCTCCGGGGCGGTCGGGGGGATCCGGGTGGGGTCCTTGGAGGAAAAGTTGGCGCTTTATGCTGATGATATTATCCTTTTCCTCCGGGATCCTGGCCGGTCGCTCCGTTCGGCCCTGGATCTGTTGGCGGCCTTCTCCACCTTGTCTGGCCTGCGAGTGAACTGGGACAAGTCGCTTATCCTTCCGGTGGACGCGGGGGCTCGGGCCCACGCGGACCCGTCTATACCCCTGTGTTGGACTGACAGGCTTAAATATCTGGGCATAGTGATCTCCCCCGACATTCGAGACTTTTGTGACCTTAATTTATCTTCCCTTCTATTGAAATTCGGGACTAAGCTGCGCTCCTGGGCTAATCTCCCCTTGACCCTGATTGGCCGCATTAACCTGGTCAAAATGAAGCTGTTGCCCCCTCTCCTATATGTACTTCGTCACTCCCCAGTCTGGATACCTAAGGCCGTTTTTCGTTGGCTCCATTCTCGCATCCTTTCTTTTATTTGGGTTCTCGCCCTCCTAGACTTCGACTGACGATCTTACAGCGACCCTGGACTCGGGGGGGACTGGCGTGCCCGGATTTTTTCTGATACTTCGTGGCGGGACTTTTGACGCATGCCCACAACTGGCTGATCTCGGATGCCTCTAATGCTGCGGTGGCCCTGGACGCGGCCCTGCTGGGCTCCTATGAGGCCTTACGCAACTTGTTGCTACGTGGACCGAAAGCCCCGTACCCTGTCACTGTCTCGATGGTGGCGGTGATCAGGGCATGGAAGCTGCAATCTCCATACATTCGGTTGGGACCTGGTCGTCGATCCCCGAATTCCCCCCTGTGGATGAATCCGGAGTTGCCGGAGTTCTTCTCCATCCCGGATCCCTCCGTATGGGCCTCCAAGGGTATACTGTATCTATCTCACATTTGTCGGAGGGAGACGCTTGCGACATTTGACCAACTGAAGACTGACTTTTCCCTACCCAATTCCCACTTTTTCAGGTACCTGCAGCTCCGCCACGCCTTCTATAAACAGTTTAATGACTCTCCTTGTGACTTCACGCTAGCTGACTTGGAGGCCATTCTCCGAAACGAGACTTTGAAAAAAACGCTCTCTACCATATATAGCACCCTGCTCCCTAGTGTGCACTCTGGGCTGGAGGCTCTGCAGGCCTTTTGGGTGGCCGAGGCTCCAGGCCTGGATGCAGAGGACTGGGAGGACGTCTGGGACTACCCATTCCGTCACCTGGTGGCCGCCAGGGACCGCCTTGTGCAGTTTAAAATCCTTCATAGGTTTCATCTAACCCCAACTAGACTGCACAGGGCCTTCCCTGATACGCCTGCGGTCTGCTGGCGCTGCGGTGCGCCGGACCCCACATACATGCACATGCTTTGGCATTGCCCACCCTTGGTGGCGTACTGGACCCGGATTCTGGACTTTGTTACTCGAGTGACCACCATCCACGTGCCTTTAAAGCTTGAGTATTGCATCTTGGGACTTGTCAATGATCTGGCCCACTCAGTAGCGGCTCGCACTCTTTTAGGTCTTTTTTTGTTCTACGCTAGGAAATTGGTGGTTCTCCACTGGCGGAAGCCTGCTGCACCCACCATTTCCTCGTGGAAATCCCTAGTGAACTCAGTAATCCCACTTTACAAAGCGACCTACGTTAACAGGGGCTGCCCGAAAAAATTCTCGAAGGTGTGGGACATCTGGTTGGAGTCTGGTGACACTACTAATGACACAGAGGGCTCCGCTGTGTCGACTCAGGGACCCTAATTGTAATTAACGGTGCCAATTGTTTCCCCCACATGCAGTGGACTTTGTACTCTGTTATCCTACTGGACTGCTGGACCTTCACACAGTGAACGGATTGCTCCTGTCACCGGGATCCTTGTGGGTTGAGCGCCCTTATGTAGTAGCAGTTGGGTGCAGCCTTGTCTGGGGTTGTTTTTGCCTATTTTTTTGTTGCTGTGTGTTTTATTTTATTTTGCCTTTTCTTTTCTTTTCTTTTTTTTGTTGTTGAGCCAGGGAATGCCCAATGGCTCTGTTTTGTATGCTGTTTTTTTCCAAAACCAATAAAAAGAATTTTCAAAAAAAAAAAAACACCTCAGTATGACTGAACTGCCATCTATTCTGGCAAAAATTACCTGGGATCTTTATAGGCCTGAAATAGGTGCCAAATCAGTGGGATGTCGAACACAGTGTGGGCAGCCAATGACGTCATCACCTGGCACCATATGTGTGCCCTATCTGCTTGTCCATCAACACCCGACAGCAGCAGGCCAGGACATTACTCTGCCAGCCACACATGAGTACCAGAAAGAATAATCCACCAGCCACGGCGGGCGTTGCCCAGCCCTCAGCCGATGACATCTGCCCAAAGCAATTACGGCCACGCATGCA
This sequence comes from Pelophylax lessonae, assembly GCF_965119305.1. NCBI lineage: Eukaryota > Metazoa > Chordata > Amphibia > Anura > Ranidae > Pelophylax > Pelophylax lessonae. The sequence goes on from NC_138770.1 coordinate 586,078,483, forward strand.
CACCAGACAACATCTCCATTAGTCATGCATGCACAGAAGTGATTTTTTATGTCCAGGAACCAGCGGGAATGGACACCCCCATCCCATGCAACTGGGGCAAACCTAAGCCGCCACAGCCTCCACCACCTTGGGCAAGCACAGGATGGGCCACATTGTCCATCCAGCCTTCCAGATGACAATCCCTGACTATAGACTTGCCAACAGTGACCTACAACAATCTAATACATTAGGAACCAATCAATATCATAGAATTAACCCATAGTGTGCAACAACCACCTACCATCCACAAACCCACAGCCCACAGCCCACACAGAAGCAATGCATTATGAGTCATTCAAGCACAAATACTTGCCCACCAAATGTTTTATCGACAATTTAGCGTAAACAATCAAAAAACATAATATATAATACACAATCTTAGATGATCCATCAGAAGACAGATATATAGAAGATGGTATTACATCAAGGCATTTTGTGTGGGACAGATGACAAAGAGCCTAGATTGTAAATACACTATATTAAAAGAAAGGCTTGAAGCTAAGTGCAAGTACAAGTGATTGTAAAGTCTTGTTGTTTTTTTTTTAAATGACAAACATGTTATACTTACCTTCTCTGTGCAGTGGATTTGCACAGGGCAGCCTGGATCCTCCTCTTCTTGGGCCCCCCTTCATTGCTCTTGGCCTCTCCCTCCTATTGAGTACCCCCACAACAAGCAGCTTGTTAAGGGGCACCAAAATTGAGCTGCAGCTCCGTGTGTCCATTCAGTCACGGAGCTGCTATGTGGGCCTGCCCACTCTCTCTCCTGACTGGCTAACTGACTTTGATTGACAGCCATGGGAGCCAATAGTGCCGCTACTCTCAGCCAATCAGGAGGGAGAGTCCCGGATGCTGGACAGAGGTGGGCTCAGGTAAGTATTAGGGGGTGCTGGGGAGGCTGCTACACACAGAATGCTTTTTATCTTAATGCATATAATGTATTGGGATAAAAAAACCTTCTGACTTTAGCACTCCTTTAAGTTATATATCCACCTAGCAGATTACTGCACAAGGATCTTCAAAGACCCTTTCCAGGGCCGTAAAACGAATAATGTCAGTATCATGCTTATATTTAAGAGCCACATGTCTGTCTATTGGTGTATATAATAAGTTCTTTTGGATATAGTAAATGTAGTCAAAGATTCTCCTCCCAAAATTGCATATCGTCTTAATGATATAGAATGCTCCACATTTACAAAACATAATATAAGTTATGCCTTATTGTGTGCATAAATCGATTTGGCATTACAAAAGATGCTCCTTCCATAATCCATTTACAATAACCACATGATCCACATTTACATGTTCTCATTCTACATTCCAGTGTGGGAGATGTCTCTGTGAAATGACTCCCAACCAACTGATTTTTGAGCGATCTAGCTTTCTTGTAAGTTATTTGCTGACACCCCCCATAGACATCCTGGGCACACAGGAGGGATAGGGCTGTAGGAGATCAGGCAGAGGGGTGGCATGCTTGGAAATGATCAGGCAGCTTTACAGCCACCCAAATCATTTCCATAGGAAGGCTGACTGTCAGGTGAATAAATGGAAAATATGTACATGCCTACAAACTGTACGTCAGTAGCAACAAAAATGTCAGACATCTCCACGGTCATTTTCAGCAGCTGAAATTTCAATAAGCTATTCTAAACAAACACCCCTATCACCTATAGAAGGAATTCTTAATCTTTGGTCCACGAACTCTTAAGTAGTCCATGGATGGGTTTTGTGGTATTTGTGAGAGTCGGATAAAAAATAAAAAAATTGCATTCCTTATACAGCCCTCCCCCATGTCCCAATCAATGGTTTCTCATTGAAAGAAATTAAAGTAAACACACCCTGTCCCTGCTTATAGTGCCGACTCATTGTTGGCCCATGTTTATCATTTCAATTTGTTTAATAGTTCTCTGCACAACCACCATCTTGTGCAACTCCATAATAGCAAGTGTTTATTCTCATATTCTAGTAATAGTATTAGTAGTAATAATAGATTTGAGCAGAAATAAAAAAATGTGTTTAATTTGCACAAGATAATTACATTTTTGTAATGAGTGGGCATTACTTATTGCATGACAAGGAGTGAATTTTTTGTTAAAATTGTTTACTTTATTGAAATTTTGTGCATGTCATCTATGTATGAGGCAATCAAATTTTGATAAAATAAAATACGTTCATTGCAAGCAAAGTTGTGTTTATGTAAATATTGCTGGGGAGGAGGCACATAGCTTTCATCAGATTCTTAAAAGGAAACTATGACTCAAAAAAGAACCTAGAGAATATGTCCCAGAGACCTAATCTAAGAATTGTTGAACTACCAGAGTCTATCCACCCCAGGGACCTTCTCTCACATTATGCAGAAAGCCCTGGGTCTTGACTTCACATGCAAAATTGAAAGAGCTCACCTCATGGAGCAACCTAATCCAGACATCAAAGCACCACCCTGTAATAAATACTTAGATGTTACTGCACAGGGCTTACAGAAACCAACACAACTTGATTTCATAGAGCCATAAGCTTCTACTATTCAATGACTATTCAATAGAGTTAACTAAACAAAGGAAGGTGTTCAATCCAGTTTGTCAGCAGCTGTTGCACTTTGGGATAAGGTTGGGCTTACTCTCCTGAATGAATGCAAGATCTTTACCTATCTCCTAAGGTGGACATTCAGTTTATTGACACTCTAAGAAACTGTACCTCTCAATCCTTAAATAAGGGGCTGTGCCCCAAAAAACAAACTCTGCTAAAGAAACTTCTGCTCAACCACTTTAGACTCTACATCTATCATGCCTGCAATCTGCATAGCAGTTCCTCAACTATTACACAGAAATGATGAGTACAATTATGACTATTCTGTGTCTACATACTTTTCATATAAGGTAGGCTAAGTTGTGTTTGTGTTAACCTAACAGTCTGTTTCCATTCTGTTATATTGCATACCATGACAGCAAATAAACCCCTATATGTCACTTAATAATCTTTGTCCCTGCAGGCACTACCTCTGCCATGTTGGCCAAAACATGAGCTCTCCCTCACTTGGTAAAGAGCTAAAACTCTATAGAAACTCCCCAGAAAGAAAGTGACACTGAACTAAAGTTGGAGACTTCACATACACATGGAGACACCTCCATCCTCTTGATAGGTAATTCACTCAACTTTAATGTCCAGGACTGATATGTTTCTAACTACAATCAGTGGTTGTCAAAGTAATGGCAACCTCAAATCCCTCCCCTGTCTATATCATATTACAAAATCTGGTGAATTGAGGTCCTCCAGTGGTGTACTGATTACCTGCACAACTGACTTCTGATGATACATTGTTGGTACTGTTTTGAAACTGGTTGGTAGAATACTGAGAGTGTAAAATTGTACATCCCACTGAACCTTCTATTAACAGATACCATTGTCACATTAAGAAGGTTAGGAAGGCTCACTCTCCTGAGATCATATCTCTTCTGACGCCACTGACCCCTGCACCAGTTTTTTCACAGGGCACAGATTATTCTGTTTATACTCAACATCCAGAACCTACTGCACTCACAGGGCAACCTCTACTTTTTTTCATCAACTATATGACCATCCCCACAACCACTTCCTGCAATAGGAACATATCAAAGAGAAAATCACTTTCATGGCTGTATCGACAGCTTAAAGGGGCAAAAACTGGCAATCCCGTGCCTTAATTAAAGCGGTAGTAAACAGTGCCGACGATTTTTTTTTTCACCTGCAAGGCAAAGTTTTAATGTGCTAGTATGCATTGCATATTAACACATTATGTGAAACCTACCTAGAATGAAGCCCTCCAGTGGCATGTTGTCACCGCTGACAAGGCTTAAATCTTCACCCATTCTTCCTCCGGGGTTCATCGACTCCGGCTATGTGAGTGGCCCAAGCCAGGATGGCATGTGAGAGCCACCATTTACACCACAGGACCTGGGCCGTTTCTTCAGAGTGCATGTACCACCGGCTGCATGTATAGTAAATATCTTCTAAACAGTGCACGTTTAGGAGGTATTTACATTACCTATAGGTATTCCTTAATATAAGCTTACCTATAGGTAAAATTCATGCATGGGGGTTTACTCCCACTTTAATGACAATTAAAAAAGGGTCTTTCTTAATGTAACAAACCCCCACTGAAGCTCTCAAGAGCAGTGTTGGAGGTATGCATTTTAAAAAGGACATAGTGGGAGATCATGGCAAAAAGCTTGAGCTCAAGATCATCCATAGGGCATACTAGGCTTTCATTATGCCACTTAAAACACTGCCCCAAGGCAAACGTCTTCACCAACTTTTGTCCTGCCCAACATAAAAACCTTATGGAAAACCTCCCAATCCTTTGCTCATAGAATAGCTGAAACCATGAAAACTCTATATCCACTGACTGGTCTTTTCCATAATGCAGACTTCACAGGAAGCCAAAGAAACTTTAGGCAAAGCTGAGCACATAGGCTTTCTATGAATCAAAAGGGCTAAAATGGCCTGAAAACTTCTGTCCACCCACCCACTAACAATAACAGACCTCAAATCGTACTTACTTAAGATAATGCTTTTAGAAAAACTGGGTGCAACATGTCACAAACCAATTTGTATGAAATAGTTTTTGGAACATGGTCTAACAGTATTATTCAAGAACTTATTCCAATGGGATCATTTGGGATAAAGCATTTCCTGTAATGAACATCCTGGCATCGCACTATAAAACTACAGAATTTACTGGGAAAACTTTATGTTCTTTGAAGGGCTTCCCCCAACAGCCCTTAATCACTCTGTCATACTTAGTTCTCTTAATGCCATTCAAATATATAGGGGTTTATTTACTAAACACAAATAGACTGTACTTCGAAAAATGCAGTTACACTCTACGAGAGCAGTTGCTCAAGAGCTCAGTAAATGAGCAGAAGCTCTGCAGACTTCCATCATCCAATCATGTGCAAGTAAAAATGCAGATTTTTTTATTTTACTTGCATTTGATTGGGTATTCTTTGCAAAATAAAGCTATACCTCATTTACTAAGATCTGGAGCAACTGCACTTTGTAAAGTGCCCAGTCTATTTGCCTTTAGCAAATCAACCCCTTAGAGTGCTATACCTGTGGCTTTCTGCCTGATAAAGGCAAAAGTATTACTTCTTGCTTCTGTATAGGTACATCATTTTACAATGTATTTTGTAAGCTGATGATTGGTGTTTTGTTCAGTTTTGTCTCTTTATTTGGACAAAAATAATGTTTCAATATTCCTTTCTGCCTTAGACCCCTTTCACATGTGTGCAACCTGAAAGTCGCGCGACCTTGCAGCGACTTTGCTGTGACTTTGACACGACTTGAAGCAATGCCTGTGTAATCCTAAGGTTCATGGACCTCAAGTTGCATCAAATTTGCACCAATGTAGTGCAGAGTCTACTTTGAACTCTCTGTGACTTTAAGTCGCACAGATATGGAAATCATGGAGTACGACTTGTCATGTGACTTTGCAGTCCCAAGTCACAGGACCAGTTGCACAAATGTAAAAGGGGCCTTAATCTATCACCTGTTCCTTAGTTAGTGAATCTGTTCAAAGTGAATGTTTCTTTCTTTAAATTACATTTTTCCTTATCTAAGTATATAAGGTGAAGCTGTGTTTAATCATCTTATAATGTTTAAGAACTAAACCTGTCTTTTTTTTAATTCCTTTGCATGTTATTTGGTCTTCAAAGTTAACACAGCTTCACCTCATTTATAAAGTTTAGTTAATCACGTTGCTAACTGAACAGTGTCTAGTCCTTTAGTAAATCAAACCCATTATGTCTGCAATTAAGAGCAATGGCAGCGTCATGCACCAGAACCCCTAGCTGGCTCAGTACTTACTTGCTTATAAGTAAACTGTGCCCCTTTGGCACAAATATTTTTATTCAATTAATTTTACAATAAAAAGTTAAGCAGCTTTTAGAAGGAAAAAAGTATTTACAAAATGGAAAATGTTAATTTAATTAGAAGTACAATGAGAACAGGACTAAAGCAGACTCAGCAGTAAACATACTGTAGCGAAGTGACATTTCAAGCAGTATGTGGGTTCATGTAATTCAGTCCCCTGTGTCTGAGTATATTTCTATTGCTAGCAATCCAAACAACTGGTGCCCCCACATGATATTAAACAAGACTGTGTAACTGGAGATAAAATGAGGTACTTCTGTAGCTCAAAGCTTAATATACTCCAGGGGACGATATGGTAGTTACTGTGGAGATGCCTAGCTGTACTCTTTACAATAATGTCTATGCTGAAAAATATAAAACTGATAATGAACAATGCAGAAATAGTTGGAGATTCTGTAAACAGACCCTTACTTTGCCCTTTCACGGCATGGCCTGATAAATTAATACATAAGAGCTAACACTTTGCATGGTTGGTGGCTCTCAAATCAGTGTAATAAATGGCATTGCACAATAAAATATGTATTTGTAAGGAATGTAAGCCATTTATTATATTTATATATGATTAATATAATAGATGGGCCCATGTAGATGTATATATTTACAAGTTAGTTTTCTTAAAAACTGGTTTACCAGTTTTCTTCATTAGTAGGCTAAATTCATATTTTATGCAGTAAGTAGGATTGCCCCTTTGTCTTTGGGGCTGATGAATAGGTGGAAGCCAATGTGTAGACTTTGCATCTTCATGGGTTATGTGACTTTGGTATGCTAAGTTGGCTGACTGTTTATATCCGGAGATAAGCTCAAAGCAGTATTAAACCCAAAACCAAAAATGTAATTGATTGCATAATCCTTAGATGTGGTGGCTGCATTTGTTTTCTTTTTTAGGCTTTTTCCCCTGTGTTTTTACCTGGTGATGTGGGCAGTAACACACCTCCTGTAATAGAGTACCCCCTCTGAATGAAGGAGCACAAGGAGCATCATCAAATACACTAAAACATTAAAGCCAAACCCCAGCGCACTCTGCAGTTACAGTTTTTATATATTGGGATAAAGGTTTTACTTAAATAAAATAATAAAGCTGATCATTGTAAGGATCTCTGTCAGTGGTAAATGGTTTGTCTCAAAACTCAAACTGATATATTTACAGTAGAGCTTTTTCTGTTTAAAAGTAACAGACTTACTGGCCAGATCACCAGATGAAAATAAAAGAAAGCTTGAAAAAAGAAAACTTTTACAGCCATCACAACTAACGAATTGATAATCTGCAATAAAATACATCTTTGCTTTTGGGTTTAATACTGCTTTAACAAACTTAGAGATTTTTAATGCATACGTATAATAATAGTAAGGTGATATCTTATTATGGAAGAGTCATCACATCAGATCTTTGTCTGTGGTTCTACACCTTTAGAGTATTGTTTTATTTTACATTTCCTTATTAATAATTAAGCTGTGCAAGTTAATTCTTTATATAACTACAGAGGATAGCGCTCACAAGCAAAAGAAATAACCATCAAATATAACAAGGCAACTAATATCTGATCAAAATAAGTAAAAATGGGGATTTAGTCACACCATATGGCCATATCATGCTCAAGCCCACCACTACGTCAAAGTACCCCATTGTCAGTGGGTCCTACACTATCCATAAAATGAAGGATAGATCCAACCTCTCTAAACCATTGGATATAATTACTCCTTACATGGGAGAGATGTGCTTGAACTGCACTATAAGGGACTCCTCCTATATCTGCTTACTGGTGAACACTGATAACAAAGTACAGGTGTGGGAGGTTGGGGTGCTTAACCCCAGGAGTCTGGTCAGGGCTGAATGTATAACAAACAAACAAAGCCCCCCTGAACATGCATTTCTAAAGATGGTGCTGCTATGAAACAAGTAAAAATCCCCATTTTTACTGATTTTTATCAGATCTTAGTTGCCTTATTATATTTGATGGTTATTTCTTTTGCATGTGTTGCGCTATCCTCTGTAGTTATATATGTATATTGGTTTTCATAGCAGCACCATCTTTAGAAATGCATGTTCAGGGTATGCCCCCCCCCCCCCAACCCTTTGTTTGTTTGCAAGTTAATTCTTTATACATTACACTGTTTTTAACCTACATTTTGTGAAGTGTGTTTCATTGCCAACCTACCGCTAATGAATGATCAGACGTGGGAGTGGATTAATAATACTGATAATATGTATTAATGTCAGTATTATTATTTGTTTTTATCACCCCCCCCCCCCCCCCATTTTCTTACATCAGGATGACTACTAAGGTCCCCACTGTGTAGTGTCCTTATTATGAAAATACTATGTTAGCTATGGAATAGTAATCACATGTAGGCTGGAGGCTTTATTGACAAAATAAGCCTGAGAGTGGCAGCGTGCATCTGTTTAATACTGTAATTGTCAGATCCAATTACAGTAAAAAAATTAAAATAAATAAATATAGAAGGCACAATGTAGAAGACACATGTGCATATCAGAGCAGCATGGTTGTGTTTTGGGTCTGCTCTGCACCACCAGTGCAAAGTTTCCCCTAAACCATGCTAGGCCCTATCTTCCACATATGAGTACCGGAGACCACCTGCGACCAAGAAGGACGTGGGAAAATTAGATGAAAGAAAGAATGCCACAGGGAGCAAACATCTCCAGTCACGCAGCAACTCAAAATGGTGCCAGACCTGCAACCTACCACAAAAAAAGATACTAGACAGTCTTTAGGCAACTCTGTCACAATGGAAGACAGCCTGCAGCAATTTCCCTAAGTTTTACACACCCCAGACCCAGATATAAATGCCCACTTTCTTGACAAGTCCCATACTATAGTTCAAAATAAAATGACTGTCACATCTTGTAAGTGCTTATCAGAACTCCTAAGGGAGATTAAGGTGATAGACCAGAGCGAACATGCTACAACATCCTGGGGGCCAAGGAAAAATACCTGGAGAAACTTTAGTAGGGTAATCAGACATCCCCGTTTTCCATTTCTAAGGAGGCTGTTTCTGGTTTAAAAAGTGTCCCCAAATGTGTCCACAGTTAAAACATTTTTTTCAGAGCTTCACTCTATGGTAGTGGTTATATTCACGCAGTGCCAACAGCCTCCTGTTTGTAAAGTTTGGGTCCTTCAGCGGTTTCAGGTATTTTCTAAATACAGGGGTTGGGGGGGGGGGGGGATTAGAGCCAATCTACACAGATTTATATGGTTGTTTGCCTGGAAAGCAAGGTCACAATCTACTATGGGTTGTTAAGCAGCGGCTTAAGGGGTGGTTTGGTTCTCAGATGACTGCATAGAAATAAATGGGGAAGAAGGGTCTGTAGTGCTATGGTGACTGCATTGGGGAGGAGGTTTATGGCAGTATTACAGTTCCACATCTCCTCCTCCCATATCAAGGTGCTTACTGACAGCAAGGGTGGGATCATTTTACTTGTTAAATGCAAAGATTGATAGAATACCATTCCTGCCTTTGCTATCCTAATACATTTAAATCCACCATATATTTATAATATTATCTCAATAATAAGTCAAGGTTTTAATGTCTGTTAGACTGTTATTTGTAGCATAGTAATTAGCAGTATTTTGTAGGTACAAGGGCTTTGGCATTTATATATGCAGTATATACAGTGAAGAAGCACAGGTTCTGTTTAATCTTTCCCCTTTAGATCACTGCAACTATTAGAAGCAATCTCGCCACACCCACTACTCGCCACAATAAATCCTGCATAAAATTTTTCCTGTATTCCTGTAAGCTAACAGACTCCATTATATTGCCTTGGTGTCCCATTATTGGGTCTTTTACAATGCTCATCATCGCATTATGCTGCACTTTGAATCATTCCATGGGACTGATGCATAGTGGCCCAGTTCTAAACCCACCCTGCAGAGCAAAAACTCCCAATGGAACAGTTGAACTTTACAATGAGGCTTCTGCAACTTACTAATGAGCCATATGCTTTATTTGAAATTATGCTGATGCAACTGAACTACTTTCCATCTCACGGCTTATTCTCTGCATGTGAATGCATACTTTGTATTGTGGCAACTGTGACCCCAGAAGCACCAACCTTCTGGTGAATGGGTACACCACCTGGCTAAGGAATGACTTCTAGTTACTTTCTTGTGTGTTGCTATACATATGTTAAAATATTTTAACTTTTGTAAAAGAAAAATGTTTTAAAAATTATAGCTCAATTTTTGAAATTAGTAATAGTTTTGTTCTACCTTTGTCAATGTATAATAAAAAAAAAATCATAGCAAAGATTTTATTAAAATTTGGACAAAATAAAACTGGCATATGTCCTTTGAAAATACAAAAAAAACATATTCAGGTATAAAAAAAATAGTCATGGAGGTATTGATAGAATAACTGATGCATGCTAATGCTGCTAAATTTGGAATGGGCATCTTGGTCCACTGAAATTTGTGTTATATAATGGATTTGGGATTTTATTGGATATGACATTTTAACTGTGTATTATTTTAATGTATAGATAAAAGTGTATATGTTTTTAATGGGCATTTGTTTTGTTAGCACATCAAAAAAAAACATAATTGATCTTCCAACAGAGAGACTGCAAACATTTTTCCTGTACTTATATTTTTAGGAAAAGCATGCATTTATTGATCATTAGAAGCACTCCTTATCACATTCTCCTTCTCAAACTGCTAAAAAAAATTTTACCATCCAATTGCATATTTTTTTTTTTTTATATAACTCTATTAGGGCCTGTATCTACAGGCTTTGATAGGCAAATGCAGTGTAGTCTTTGTAGCGAACGATTTTGTTATTGTTGTAAACAGTATAGGTAGCCAGGAAGTGCTATTATGTTTTATTATGTGTGGTTCAAGTAATAAATATGGATAAAAGTACAAAAATTAAGCCTAGCGCTCACTCCGAAGGGGAAGACTGGCGTGCTGCTCTCCTCAGGCAGGGAACTCCAACATGGGTACATAGAAAAAAAAGAAAAAGGAGGCGCAAACACCTAGTGCATTACCAGTGGTCACTGTTTGCAAAATTTTAATAAAAATGCCAAATGCATACTCACAGACATAAAGATGATAACGCGTTTCGGGGGTCAGGCCCCCTTCTTCAGAGCTCTGAATAGGGGGCCTGACGCCCGAAACGCGTTAGCGGTCCTGACTGAAGGACTTGTTCCAGTTCACACATGGTGGATGCTTGTAACATGATTTTATCATCTTTATGTCTGTGAGTATGCATTTGGCATTTTTATTAAAATTTTGCAAACAGTGACCACGGGTAATGCACTAGGTGTTTGTGCCTCCTTTTTCTTTTTTTTCTAATAAATATGGATGTTGGTACCCTTTTTTCATTGGCTGATTATGGGATAGCTGCAATCCTGACTTGAGACTTGTGGCTATCCCCACACGTGTGTATATAATTTTTTAACCCGTCTTCTTCATCCATCAGCTTTTTGGGTCTCCTGTTTAGTCAGCTCTAAGTGCCAGGTTTTTTGTGTATTTTTTCGATTAATAGAATCACCCTTCCAGAAGACAACTTTATTATCTTTAGTAGCATGACAAGTCAGCGCCAGACTCTGCTCCTCCTCCTCTGACATGTTTCCCCCTTCCAGGGGCTTGACCATATAATGATCTAAAGCGTCAGAGGAGGAGCAAAGTCTGGTGGTGTCATGCACCTTCCCTGAGGTGTTTCAACCCTCCAGGGGCTTATTGATATACTGATATAACACTTCAGAGGAGGAGGAGCAGAGTCTGGTTGTGAGGTGCCCTGCTTTTATTAGCAATAAAGTTGTTTGCAAAAAAAAAAAAGTACCCTGCTGGAAGCTCAGCTTTTTCTTCCAACTGACCTGCAGTTGACCTGCTTTAGCAGTTTTTGCATCTACATGGGCATGTATGGAGTGAGAAGCAAACAAAAGCCTGTAGACAATGGGGCTTAATGCCCTTTGGTCATCCAAGAAAGATCTACTTGTCTGTGGTTACCCTTACTCACTAGAACCTTACCAAGATGGAATATTATTTCAGTGTTTTACTTTTTTTCTCCATTCTTGTGAGAATGAATGTTCTTCTCGCAGTAGGGTAATTGGCTTTTTCACCTAGCACATATGGTGCAAGCATCAATCTCTTTTTATGGACTCCCTGTTGTGTGCTGAAGCTTATATAAATAACACCTGCAAGAGATCTCTTCCAGATACATGCAGCTTGTAGACAACCATATAGCCTTGTACTGTTCAGCTCTGTCATTACATGTAGTAGCATTGCAGCCTTAGAGTGTTGTTATCATACGCTAATCGTTAAGTCTTTGTGGCTTGTTTTCTGTGTATTTGATATGTTAAGAATGCATAACAGAGCTAGTGTGGATTAACTGTTTAGCTTTCTTATAATTTAGATCATATGCCCAGTCAATGTTTTTTCTCTGGAGCAAAATTAAACACTCGATCAAAGTAACTGTAAAGTCAATCTATCACTAGAGCTGCCTTTAGATGTGTGGAAATATATTCGTAAGCAAATACTAACTAATTATTCCTATGTTTTAAAAACCAATCTCAGGCAACAAATGAAACAAATCATTCTATCCCCAAAACAATGCAACTGTGCCAAAGTATAACATATTTCTTAGTTCAAATTAATCAGAGTTCTCTGGCAACTATATTCCACAAAGCTCACTAAGTGGGGTTGGGAATGCCAGGTTCCTGAAATCAGTGCTGTGTCACCAATTACATTAAAAAGCAACAATGTTCAAATACTAATGTAACTGCTTGCATCTGTAACACCACTACAACCGCAATATCCCATTACCTAATAGTAAACTGCTTGATCTACATAAATCCCAATTCAGATTGATGCAACATGTTCTCACAGCAGCAAAACAAATCATAGGTAAAGCCTGGAAGAGCCTGACTCTCTGCATTGCCAAGACAAGATCAAGAATTACCCAAGTGATGCTACATGAAAAAATTGAGGCCAAAACCTTAACCTATCCAGTTACATACTGTCCCTGGTTGACATGCGGCAGTTCTTTTCATTTCCGAACACCTACTTTTTGGCTTTGGGAGACCTCTTGGCAGCTTCTGGTTTATGCACCCATACCATACACACAGCTACTAGGATGACATCAATGTCCCATAATGCCTGACACTACCTGCAGATTCCAAGCTGAAAGCACTGGCACACTGGTAATTAAATCAGCAAGGATTCCATTGAGAGTGCACATCCTAGGAACTCTAAGAATGAAACTCAAGAAAGGATCACCAGAAAACTGAAATAAAGCCTGAAAATTTTAAGAAAGAAGAAAGGTTGACCCCACTGGAACTAGTTTAGGAGGAGCTACTGCCCTCCCCATGTTCCTTTAATGTTAAGGATTACTTTACAGAGAAGGTTAGTGTGTGGGGGACTTAAAGAAGGGCATCTGGTTAGGCATATGGAAGAATTGAAGAAGAGGGTTGCCAGTGTAGTTCACACATAGACATGGGTACCTACGTCCTATAGAAATGGGGGGAGGAATGTATTGAGGCTAATGTGAACTTTCATGGTACAATACAAAGGCTTTACATATTCATTGAGTAAAATTAAACTTTATTTAAAATCATGTTAAAACATATACAGTATCTCACAAAAGTGAGTACACCCCTCACATTTTTGTAAATATTTTATTATATCTTTTCATGTGACAACACTGAAGAAATGACACTTTGCTACAATGTAAAGTAGTGAGTGTACAGCTTGTATAACATTGTAAATTTGCTGTCCCCTCAAAATAACTCAACACAAAGCCATAAATGTCTAAACTGCTGGCTCAGTTTCAGGGTCTTGGCAATCTTCTTATAGCCTAGGCGATCGCCTAGGCCATCTTTATGTAGGGCAACAATTCTTTTTTTTTCAGATTCTCAGAGAGTTATTTGCCATGAGGGGCCATGTTGAACTTCCAGTGACCAGTATGAGAGCGTGAGAGGGATAACACCAAATTTAACACACCTTCTCCCCATTCACACCTGAGACCTTGTAACACTATCGAGTCACATGACACCGGGGAGGGAAAATGGCTAATTGGGCCCAATTTGGACATTGTCACTTAGGGATGTACTAACTATTGTTGCCAGCAGTTTAGACATTAATGGCTGTGTGTCACTTAGGGGTGTACTCACTGTTGTTACCAGTGGTTTAGACATTAATGGCTGTGTGTTGAGTTATTTTGAGAGGACAGCAAATTTACACTGTTATACAAGCTGTACACTCACTACTTTACATTGTAGCAAAGTGTCATTTATTCAGTGTTGTCACATAAAAAGATATAATAAAATATTTTCAAAATTGTGAGGGGTGTACTCACTTTTGTGAGATACTGTTCATATCTAAAAAATAGACACAAGACACTGTGTCTTCAACATTTGGCTCTATAAAACCAAATCACAGATGGGGTGACCTTGGAAAAATAACCATTGTCAGTTTTAGTGGAAGCATTGCTTTTAAAGGGGCTGTAATAGCAGCGATCTCTAGGAATCTCATGTAACGTGTAGTCTCCAACCATCTTCTGTAGCATGTCAGCAGTTGTTGACCATGACTTATAGCTTGATTGTGGACTTTCACCATGTCCTGTGGCATGCTTGCAGTCTTTGATAGCTTGCTGTACCATTTACATTCATTGAACATTATGTGTGGTCCTTTGATGGTAGCAGGGACCACACTTAAACTGATAGTAAACCCTCACCATATAAAATAACCCATTCAGTTTACAATAGAAATGAAAGAGAAAACATTTGTGTATAGATATAGGTATAGATTCTCCCTCTTCTCTGCTGCATAAGAGTGGGTGGAGGGGAAACAGCAGCACACTAAGCTTCCCAGTGAAAGCCTGTGCAGGGGGGTGTCAGGACAAGTCTGATCATTGGAGGAGAGCAGACTGGGTCCCCGGCATAGCTACGGTGTGCTCACCTGCTTAGTGTGGTCAGTTTTAATAGGAAAACAGAGGGACTGGTAGGAACACCAGGGATTTCACACAAAGGAAGCAATACCAAGAGAACAGAATAATTTTTCATACAAGTACATGGTACAGCAGGCACATATCAGGAATATAAAATTTTGGCTTTACAATTACTATTTTAGGCCCTCTATGTCAAGTATGGTGACCACCAGTGCTTTAGCCTATAGAAATTTGCCCATACTATAAAAGGGCTGTTATTATTTGTCCCAATAGGCTAGAGGCTAAAGATACCAGTTCTCCCATGATAGCTCATGTAACGGAACCGCGACCCACTTCCATCAGTATACGGCTTCCTCCCAGTCGTGAACATAGAAATAAGATTTTCTAGCTGCCCCCATACAAAGCTAGCCAACAACTTAGCTTGTACTGGAACCTTCCCTTTATTGAACAGTCACACATAATTTATATACAGCATGGACCTCCCCCTCCTGATCAGATTACCACACACAGGTCAGGGGTTGCCTGATTACATTATCATATGCAGATCAAATTGTATACAGAAATATGATTAACCTGAACTAATTATTTAGCCATCTGGACAGAAACAATATGTGAGTTCATTAATATTTAACTTTTTCCGGCCCGCGCTATAGCCGAAAGACGGCTACAGCGCGGACTCTAATTTCCAGAAAAGGCCGTCTTTATACGGCCTCCCAGTGACAGGCTCCCCGCGCGCTCCCACGAGCGCGCATCGGGGAAAATCTGTGTCGGCCGTGTCCCTTGGACACAGCCAATCACAGATCGTGGTGAATGGCCAATCGCAGCGGCCATTCACCACGTGATCGGACCATGCAATGAGAGATGATCTCATATGTAAACATATGAGATCATCTCTCATCGCCAGCTCTCCTTCCTCACACAGAGACTGCAGTGTGAGGAAGAGGAGAGCCGATCGGTAAGGGGACACAGAGGAATGTAATCAGGGCACTGATCACCAGTTCCCTGATTACACAAGAGGGGAAAAAATGCCATAAGTGCCCACAGTGCCCGCCATCAGTGCCCCCTATCAGTGCCCACAATCAGTGCTCATAGTGCTGCCAGTCAGTGCCCATCAGTTCCTGCTCATCTAGGCACTGATGGGCACTGACTAGCAGCACTATGGGCACTGAGTGTGGGCACTGATTGTGCTGCCCATCAGTGCTCATCAGTGCCGCCCATCAGTGCCACCCGTCAGTGTCCATCAGTGCCACCCATCAGTGCCACCTCTCAGTGCCCATCAGTGCTGCCTCTCAGTGCCCATCAGTGCCACCCATCAGTGCCACCTCTAAGTGCCCAGCAGTGCCACCTCTCAGTGCCCAGCAGTGCCACCTCTCAGTGCCCAGCAGTGCCACCTATCAGTTCTCATCAGTGCCGCCTATCAGTGCTTATCAGTGCCGCCTATCAGTGCCACCTACCAGTGCTCATCAGTGCGGCATATTGGTACCTCCTCATCAGTGCCACCTCATCAGTGCCCATAAGTGCCACCTCATCAGTGCCCATAAGTGCCACCTCATCAGTGCCATCAGTGCAGCCTATCAGTGCCCATCAGTGCCGCCTCATCAGCGCACATCAGTGAAGGAGAAAAATGTATTTATTTTCAAAATGTACTCACAGAAAATAAGAAAAACTTTTTTTTTTTTAAATGTTCTGTCTTTTTTCTTTTTTTTTGTAAGAAATAAAAAACCCAGAGGTGATTAAATACCACCAAAAGAAAGCTCTATTTGTGTGAAAAAAAATGGTAAAAATTTCATATGGGTACAGTGTAGCATGACCGTGCAATTGTCATTCAAAGCGTGAGAGCACTGAAAGCTGAAAATTGGCTTGGGCAGGAAGGGGGTAAAAGTGCCCAGTAGGCAAGTGGTTAACAATAGGACAGAGAGGCTTAACAGAATCCACATCACATCTCAATACACAGACAATAGGGAGAGCCTGTCTCTGACATTGAAGTTCACTACACATTATCATTAGTGTAAATACAGAACCCATTTGAAGCAATCCAAACCATTTCTCAGTGTCCATTAAGTATCTGTCTTTCACTCCCAGTGACGGCGAGTACCATCACAGTTCAGAAAACATGAACTCATCTCTCCTTTCTATTGTTTGCTGGTATATACAGCTAAAAAGTATGTCTGCACCTAAACTAGACAGCTTTCTGCTTTCAATCCAATAATGCAAATTACAGCATTTATTTTACTAAAAAACTTATATTACATAGGGGTGGAGTTTGCGCACAAGGGCAATATTGATTGAGTGTGCCTAAGACAGCACAATGACTAAATTCAGCCCCTTCCAAAGCTCATTCAATATTCCAACAACCTCCACTAAACTCATTTTGTAGGGAAACAACAGTTGCTTTTTAAAACATTGTTTTTGTAAGATCATTAGGCAACTTCAAAGAAACAGTCAAAAGCCTCCTGCAATGCACAAGAAAGCTCCAAAATCACAATTACAAGAAGGAATTGTTCACAGGCTGTACCCGAGATCACCAGCCCAGGGAAGCTTAGGTCTTTCATTGCCAGAGAAACTTCTAAACAAATCACTGGTGATTGCTGAAGTTTATATCATAATCAGGCTTTGAAAAATAATCATTCTTTTAATTCAATTGAAAACATATTTTCTCTGTTATTTTAAACTTTTATTTTCTCTTTAAGAAGGGAGGAAAATAAAACATAAAAGTTACAAGTTGAAATTGTTGCAGCACAAGAGGTGATAAAATGTGTTCAGCAATCTGCATGTCATTAAGCTGCGGGTTCATGGTGGCCTTACAATTACCGAAGATGTTTGCTGATTAACTCTTTCTGTTGCCACTGGCGGATTCATTTCTTCTAACTGATCTTAAAGGAAAACTATAATGGTTTAAGGTGAGTTTTATTTATTTTTTTTAAATGTTCATGCCTCTAAATTACATGTCAGCATCGATAGTATGTAAACTACTGGGTGGGATGATAAGCGACTATATCCAAGAACTTACAGATTAAAGCAGTAACATTAGTGCTAATCAGCATGGATTTATGAAAGGCCGTTCTTGCTAAACCAATCTGTTAACATTCTATGAGGAAGTGAGCTGCCATGTAGATAAAGAAAGGCCTGTGGATGTGGTGTATCTGGGTTTTGCATTCAATACAGTCCTCCATAGATTCTTAGTTTACAAACTGAGGTCTGTAGGCATGGGTTTGTACACGGATAGAAAACTGGTTAGAGGGGCATGTCCAAAGGGTGGTGATAAATAGTGTGTGCTCAGACTGGTCTGTAGTGGTAAGTGGGGTGCCCAAAGGCTCAGTCCTGGGATCAAATCAGGCTTATTTATTCATAAATGATATAGAGGTTGGTATAAATAGCTCAATCACAGTGTTTGCTGATGATACAAAGCTAAGTAGGGCAATAACTTCACAACAAGATATAGAAATTTTATAGGAAGACTTCAATAAAATTAAGGGGTGGGCAAATGAGGTTTAATGTTGAAAAATGTAAAGTATTGCATTTGGGGCTATAAAAATGAAAGCAAGTTACTCGATAGAGGGAGAACCTCTGGGGGAATCCAGGACGAAAAAAAAGATCTGGGGGTCATAGTAGATGACAGGCTCAGCAATGGCATACAATAAAAATTGAAAGAGGGATATTAAGAATACCCCACGCTTAATGCGCTTGCAACAAATGTATACCAAGAAAAATTATATATAGTGTATTACAAACTTGTAATTGTGCAAAAAAGCTCATATGCACCATAGACAATACTACAATATATGACTCAATCCACCTGTAATTGGAAAAAAAGAAATATGATACACAGAATCTTGTAGAAAATATTGATAATAATGTCCACAGTGTATCAGTCTATGTTGGGTGTAATATTACACCATATAGGGATGTAAATCCAGGGTACCCAATATAAGTAATCCAGGCAGGGTGATGTATTGGTAATAAGAGTTTTTAGGGGTCACCACAGTGCTCGGGGTGTGTGTGTCAGGAGACTCACCAGAAAAGTTGGATCCCCTCCTACCTTAGGGCAGGGAGATCATTCAGGCTTATGGAGAGTAGATTTCTCCTCCCAAGGCATGGAACTGTGCTGCTGGTCCTCACGCTATTCCTGGGTATAGGTTCCCCTATGCGTGCACTCCGTGGGCAACGTTTTTTATAAAAATAGGAAGCCTCATAGTGAAGTCCATATTATTATTTTATTTATATATATGGTCTGTCATATAAAAACTTGCATGCATAGGAGACAGACTGTCACGGGCCCTACTCCCCCCTTCTTTTCCTCTCTTCTGCACCCCCAGTACTTTGCTATCTTCCCCAGCATGGGATTCTTCTCTCCCCCCTGGCTGCTCACTCCTTTGCCTGCCCCCCCCCTCACTGTGCTGTCCCTCTCCCCTCCCCAGCAAGGTGCCTGAATGTCTGCTTCTCCGCCTTCATGCTCACTGTGGACAATGAACACATTCCTTGTGTGGGCTCAAATAGAGGGGGGTGGGGCTGGTTGCTGGGGCAACTGGACGCCAGGCTGGGAGTTGCCTGGCCCACCTGCTGGGACACAAGTCCTAATATATTTAGCTGAGTGAGAGTCTCTCCTGGGTTGTTCATCTTTGCTGTTTGGAAGACTGTGTGTCTCTGAGCTGCGGCCAGAGAACACAGAATCCCCTATTGGTTCCTGTGGGCTTCTTCAATCCTACAGCCAACCTGGAGTTTGGAATTACCTTGTCCTTTTCTACAATCTGGAGTGTGGATTAACCCTGGACCTTCCTGCTGGTGAGTGGCTTAACCCTGGGCCTACCAGAACTCTGCCTGGACTTTGTCACTTCATTGTTTGCCCTGATCCGTGTGTGGCCAAATCCCTTGCTGGCCAGGACTTTGCCCGTTCTATCGGGAGCCCCCTGTTATGGGCTACCCCTGCTATCTGGACCTCTGTCCTACCCACGTTGGGTCTGACCCTGGGCACCTTTGTTTAGCCCCTTTCTTTGTGAACCTACCCGCTACCGTTCAATAAAAGGCTTTGTTGGCACTCCTGCTCTCCATGTGCGTTCTGTCTTACCTACACTTCCGTCACACTGGTGGCAGCGGTGGGATCAGAACGCTGAAGAGGATGGAGAGCAGCCCCATCACCCTGGATATAACGCGGGGTGGGGAGTACAGAAATTGGACTGTGGCAAGTTTGCAAGAAAAGGCTCAGGAGTTAAGCCTTTCCTACAGGGGCCTGTCCAAAGAAGAGCTGGTCACCGCCATTGAGGAAGCCGGCCTTCAGAGAACTGAAAGCTTGAATGCTCCGCCGTCAGAGAATGAACAGAGTGCATCCGCCGTCTCAAGTCCCAGGAGCCCTTGGATCACATGGTACGAAGAGGAGATGGCTATCCTGGGGGCCGGGGCCACCTTGGATGACAAGCGGGAGGCTATCCGAAGGGCTCATGAGCGAGAAACCATGAGAGGCCTCAGGGGATATGACCCTCCCCCCAGCCCACGAGTCGGTGGGCCTGATCGGCCAAGGGTGACTCGTAAAGACTTCAAGCCATTTTGTGAAGCTACAGGGGATGTGGACGAGTTCTTCCAGGATTTCGAACACTTATGTCAGCTGCTGGAGGTGCCCCGTCAAGACTGGGTACGCCACCTAGTGGGCCTGCTGGAAGGGGGTGCGGCTGCTGCCTACCGGACAATGAACGCACAGTGGAATCGAGATTACAGTAGGATCAAACAGACTGTACTAGAACACTACGCGGTAACTTCAGAAACCCACCGGATCAAATTCCCGGACCTCTCCTGTCATTCTGAGCCTTCCTTCAAGATGTATGCGCACAAAATCTCCCGGGCCTGCCAACGCTGGCTGGAGGGGGAGCAGGCCTTCACTATTGAACAAGTTGTCCAGGCCTTTCTAAAGGAACAATTCTTTGCCAAATGCCCAGCAGAGGTGCGGGAGTGGGTGAAGGAGAGGGACCCTGGCACCCTTGAGCGGGCTGCTGCACTGGCAGACGAGGCCCTTGCCATTAAACCCCATTGGAAGAGACTGGTAGTCGAGCCGCCCAAAGCCCAGAACACAGGCAGACCACTTCCCAGCAACCCCCTGCCACTCCTCCAGCGCCCTGTCGCCCCAACACCATCCACAGCCCCTTCCTACCGACCTCGTACTTCTGGGCCGTTTCTGGACCGCCGGTGCTATGGGTGCAACCAGCCCGGGCATCTTCAGGCCAGGTGCCCTCAGTACCATCGCACCATGTCTGCCAGCCACAGTCGCCCAGTCAACTACCTAAAGTTGACCCCAGAGGAAGAACCACTACCCCCACCTCCCAGTGACTGGCTGACCCCCACTGTTGCCAATCCTCCTCGGGGAGTCTACGGTGTTCATCCCCTTGTCCCATCCTACCCAGAGCAGAGGCAGCGCCACCTGCAGGAGGTCCTGATTGATGGAGAAAGAACTACGGGATTTCGGGACACTGGGGCCTTCCTCACCATTGCTGATCCCCGCGTGGTAAAACCCGAAGCCATCAAGCCAGGCCCCGGGTTCTTTATTGAAATGGCAGGTGGTACTACGAAACACATCCCCAATGCATCGGTTCGCCTTGACTATGGGTTTGGGGAAAAGCGCTGCCAAATTGGAATCATGGCTGGACTACCTGCGGACATTCTGCTTGGAAATGATTTAGGAGAGCTTCAGTGCCAATACGTCGGAGCTGTGACCAGGAGCCAAGCCAGCCACGGCCTACCCGCCGAGAAAACCCAACGGGACTCCCCTTCTGCCCTGGATCCGGTGAGTGTTACCAACCCTGACCAGAATACCACCCTGACCTGGGACCGTGAGAAATTTAAACAGGAACTAGACTCTGACCCCACATTGAGCAAATTCTGGTGCTATAGGTGTAACCAACCTGGGCATCTTCAGGCCAGCTGCCCTCAGAACCGTCGCACCACATCCGCCAGCCACAGTCGCCCAGTCAACTACCCAGAGTTGGCCCCAGCGGAAGGACCTCTACCCCAGCCTCCCAGTGACTGGCTGACCCCCATGGCACCCAATCCTCCTCAGGGAGTCTACAGTGTTTATCCCCTTGTCCCACCATACCCGGCAGCAGGACCTTCAGTAGGTGAGCCTATTACCACAAGTGCCTCCAGGGAGACCTGCCGAGGTCCCCCTGTCGGCACTTGTAAAATAAAAGGGGGAGGGGTTGTCACGGGCCCTACTCCCCCCTTCTTTTCCTCTCTTCTGCACCCCCAGTACTTTGCTATCTTCCCCAGCATGGGATTCTTCTCTCCCCCCTGGCTGCTCACTCCTTTGCCTGCCCCCCCCCTCACTGTGCTGTCCCTCTCCCCTCCCCAGCAAGGTGCCTGAATGTCTGCTTCTCCGCCTTCATGCTCACTGTGGACAATGAACACATTCCTTGTGTGGGCTCAAATAGAGGGGGGTGGGGCTGGTTGCTGGGGCAACTGGACGCCAGGCTGGGAGTTGCCTGGCCCACCTGCTGGGACACAAGTCCTAATATATTTAGCTGAGTGAGAGTCTCTCCTGGGTTGTTCATCTTTGCTGTTTGGAAGACTGTGTGTCTCTGAGCTGCGGCCAGAGAACACAGAATCCCCTATTGGTTCCTGTGGGCTTCTTCAATCCTACAGCCAACCTGGAGTTTGGAATTACCTTGTCCTTTTCTACAATCTGGAGTGTGGATTAACCCTGGACCTTCCTGCTGGTGAGTGGCTTAACCCTGGGCCTACCAGAACTCTGCCTGGACTTTGTCACTTCATTGTTTGCCCTGATCCGTGTGTGGCCAAATCCCTTGCTGGCCAGGACTTTGCCCGTTCTATCGGGAGCCCCCTGTTATGGACTACCCCTGCTATCTGGACCTCTGTCCTACCCACGTTGGGTCTGACCCTGGGCACCTTTGTTTAGCCCCTTTCTTTGTGAACCTACCCGCTACCGTTCAATAAAAGGCTTTGTTGGCACTCCTGCTCTCCATGTGCGTTCTGTCTTACCTACACTTCCGTCACACAGACGTATAAAGAACTAGATAAAAAAACAACATTTAAAAGTTAGGAAGCGGTCCAGGCACGGATAGTGTACCCTAACGGTGTACACCGAAGGTATAGGGGGACGGGGAACGCCAATTGCCGCATGCGTTCCACACCGTCCTGCCGAACTACCGGTCACGTGCCCCCTACGTGCATTCCAAAATTACGCGTTTCGTCATCAACGTGTGATGTCTTCAGATCCAAGATCTTGAAAACATAAAGAAACATTGAAACATAAAGATTGAGTTACTACTTGAAACATAAAGATTGAGTTACTACTTGAATCTCCTAGTCCTAGAGCCTAGTCCTAAACTAGATGTCCTGCCAGCATAGTCTTGTGAGAGAGGGACTGAAATAATCTAGAAAGATGTGCAGAAGTCTGTGTTCTAGAAAGATAAACCCTAATATACCCTGTGCTCCCTCTATCCTACATGTATTAGTACAATAAATCTGCATGTTTAATTTTAAAATGACTGGCACTCATCTTAGTGTAATCTAAGACCTAAGTGAAGGTCTCCCCACACATAGTTTCATAGGGAAACATGCACACACAGCTGGGGCTGTAAATTACAGGCTGTCTCCTGGAGCTCCTGTCCCCCAGTATCCTTATATTCCGCAGAACTTATCAGAACTTAGTGACTGATGCAGATAGCAACAGAAGGAGACAATGGACAGAAATCACACGAGGCGCTTTCGATAGAGGCAAGTACACATTATAGAAGGATATGCTTTGTTCTTTTTTTATTTTAGGGGTTTACAACAACTTTATTTGTGCCCTGGCCATTGATTCCAATGCATTTTATCAAAGCACCAAAAATTAAAATACTCTGATTGCTGAATTTTCAGCAAACCAAAAATCATCAGTTTTGCTGATTCCTAATTACTATGGCTAATGCATAACTCTCAACTGTCTTTAATTTCAAGGGACTGTCCCTGATTTGGAACAAAGTCCCTCTGTCCCTCTTTCCTCCTCATTTGTCCCACATTTTGGTCCGATCTATATAGTTGTATATAAAATGTGCTATTTATCTTTAAAAAAGCATTTCACAGTGCTAAACCTTTCATCCAAATTCTAAATGGCTGCATTTGTATATTTTTAAAATGAATATACAGGAACAGTTGTGGTAAAAAAAAAAAAACACTTGTGGGTTTAACTAATATTCTTTTGTATATTTCTGCTTTAAGGGGAGCATGGTAGGGGGTGTGTCCTATGCCTACATACTTTTGCTAAAAGGTGTCCCTGGTTCCTATCTCAAAAAGTTGGGAGGTATGCTAATGAACTTATAATATTATATTTATTTTATTACCAGATGGAGATCTGGGAACCATACTGGCACCTTTAGTTTTAGGATGTAATTTATAATATATATAATGCTCTGTATCACATACATTTTAACTGTGTTTTCCTGTGTTTTTCAACATGGCAGCATACATGTGATATAGCACCGCCCTTATATCCACCCACAGAACCTTTATAGATTAACTCTTTTGCTACCAGGCCCTGCACTCCACTTTTAAACACAGCTGGCTGGACCATTTTTTTATTTTTCACTTACAGCTTTTAGAGTTTGTAAAAGACTCCCCAAACCATATATTTTCTGAAAGCACTTGACCAGTAGGATAAAAAGAAGGTGCATTTGATTTTTAAGGCCACACAATATTTGCGCAAATGTTTATAAGAACAATATTTTCGCTAAAAATACACTAAAATCATTAACCACTTGCCGACCGCCGCACGACTATCTACGTCGGCGGTCAGCCCCTCACAGGCAAAGTGACGTAGGTCTACGTCACTAGCTTGTGAGGGTCTAGGGAGCGAGCGCGCGCCCCCGGAGGCGCGCTCCCGCTCCCGAGTGGTCACGGACCCCCCCGCGCGTGTGACCGGCGGACCCGATGTCCGCCGGCCACTCTGCGATCGGCGGGGGAGAGGGAGAAAGTCAGGCAGCTTGTGTAAACAAGCTGCCTGTCATTCTCCTCGCTGTATGAGAGCTGATCATCTGGATCTACTATGTAGATCCGTTGATCACTCTGCATACAGCTGAAGCCCCAGCCAATCACAGTTAGAATCACGCCCCTAGGGACACACACAGCCCCTCCCTCTCAAATAAAGTTAACCCCTTCACTACCAGTGTATTTTTACAGTAACAGTGCATATGTATAGCACTGATTACTGTAGAAATGTCACTGGTAACCCCAAAAGTGTCAAAAATGTCAGTCAAGGGTCCGATCTGTCCGCCGCAATGTCGCAGTACCGCAAAAAAAATCGCAGATCGCCGCCATTACGCGTTAAAAAAAAAAACAACAAAAATGACAAAAATCTTTCCCTTAGTTAGTAAACGCAATAACTTTTGCGCAAACCAATCAAAATACGCTTTGTGCGATTTTTTTTACCAAACATATGTAGCATAAAACAAATTGGCCGAAAATTTTAAAAAATTTTGATTTTTACATTTTTTTTTGGGGGAATTTCATATAAAAAAAAGGGAAAAATATTGCTATTTTTGCAAAATGGACGCTCTTTTTTTGTTTATAGCGCGTGATCAAAAAATCGCACAGGTGATCAAATACCGCCAAAAGAAAGCTCTGTTTGTGGGAAAAAAAGGACGCCAAATTCGTTTAGGTACAGCGTCGCACGACCGCGCAATTCTCCGTTAAAGTCACGCAGTGCCGAATCGCAAAATACCCCCTGGTCGGAATGGGGGTAAAATCTTCCGGGGCTTAAGTGGTTAAACTAAAATTGAGTAAATACCCTATACCTGCGCACTATGGATAAAACCCAATAATATGTATAGTATCAATTAACACAATGTGTTCAGGAAATAATAAATGTGTGAAATTTACAAATCACTGTTAATACAATTGTGACAAATTATGCAAATAACAAATGTGAAGCAGCTGGTTAGAAGGCATAACAAGCCTGGAATGTAGTGAAAGATAAAATTAAAACCACGCTCCCTTTAAAATTTTCTATGAGAGAAACTCCTCTCAATGATCCATTATGCATTCTAAATGTCTGTGTCTGGTGAGTAGAAAATCTACCTGACGGTAGTGGAAGATAGCACAACCCACTTTTTGCTGTGTAGAGTCACTTGGGAGGATCTCTGCATCACCTTATTGCACTATTTGGAGCACTTGGTGGTTATGTTTGGACATTCCCTTATACTATCTTAAGCTTATTATTATTTTTTTTGTTTTTTGATGATTTAATCTTTAAAGGGAGCATGGCTTTAATTTTGTCTTTCACTAAAATCATTATTAGCTGATACAAACACTGCAATTTTTACAAAATTCCTGCTAAATTCCTTTTAAATATAAAAGCTAAACCTGTAGTGAGTTAATAAATAACAAATATTTGTACATTTTAAATTGCGCCTTTTTGCAAAATGGTGAAAATCGAACGTACACAAAACTTTCTCTAAAAGCCTGGAGGTTGTAAATTTTCACTTACAGCTTTCAGAGTTTGTAAAAGACCCCCCCCCCCCCCAACCATATCTTTTCTGAGAGCACATGACCTGTAGAATAAAAAGCAGATGTTACTGATTTTTAAGGTCCCGCGATATTTCAACAAATGTTAATTAAATCAATATTTTCACCAAAAATACACTAAAATCATTATTAGCTGATAAAAAAACAGCAATTTTTTTCAAAACTCCTGCTTAATTTATAATAAATATAAATGCTTATCCTGTATTGAATTAATGAATAACATATATTTGTAAATTTTAAATTGCGCCATTTCGCAAAATGGTGAAAATCGAATGTACGAAAAAATGTAAACATCCAAATTTCTCTAAAAACCTAAAGGTTTTTATTTTTCACTTACAGCTTTCAGAGTTTGTAAAAGACCCATCAAACCATATATTTTCTGAAAGCACTTGATCTGTAGAATAAAAAGAAGGTGCTACCTATTTGTAAGGCCCTGCAATATTTTCCCATATGTTTATCAGAACAATATTTTATCTGAAAATACACTACAATCATTATTAGCAGATAAAAACACAGCAAATTTTACAAAATTCCTGCTAAATTCCTTTTAAATATAAAAGTTAAACCTGTAGTGAGTTAATAAATAACAAATTGGAGTTGATGTCCCTCTGACGAAAAGCGTAGGGCGGAGTCTCGTACGTCTAACGTCACTTCCAGTTGTCGGCCGTGGAACGCGGAAGCATCCCGGCGCGCACCGCTTTTACTTCTGATCCTGATCACCATAACGAGTGAGTTTACTACGCCTTTTTTATCATTATATGGATTGTACATTCACCATGGGGCCTTCTTCTTTTTATGTGAGCACCTAGGGCATCCGCCACCGGCTCATAGCTGCTCCCCCGCAACGGAGAAGAGACCCCCCTGCATATTACTGCACAGGTCGTATTACTGAAAACGCCACCTAGTGGCCATCTTTTGGACTTTGCTTTATATTTATTTACCACTCAATCACATTATACATGGCACATATACCAGGTATTGGCAACCTGATATTACACTTGTGGTAGTGGGACATCTCTATTTCACGTTTATCACCATTTCATTATATTATTTGTGTTTTACACATATCACCACAATGTTTGTTGATTTGTTTTTTGGATACATCTGAATAAACACCTTGTTTATGGTTTTTATTAAGGAGTTTTCACTCACAATTTTTTGGTGACACTTTGTGGGTCACTCAACTTTATTATTTTCATCCACGCCATTCCGTGGCATTATATATCATTTGTTTATCTTAAGGTAGCGCCAACACCAATCGTCACATCTCATTTCTTCACTTTCACCCTTACACTTAAGGGTTGATTGGGGCTGCTTACACCTTTCTTTTTTCACACTCCCACCATATATCATAGTCCGTAGCGCTGGTCACCTTTCTTTATTATTCAAATCTTCTGTACCTACATCTGTTCAGCCAGTTCTGATACCCCTAGTGGGAATGTATCAACATGGTATGAAAACCTTCTGTTCCAAAAGGAAAACCTGTAGGTAAGGGTATTTTCACAACTGTTCTTCAGATTTTGTTGTCTATGGATTGTCCTGCCCTTGTGGATTGATCTATGTTGGTCGCACTATCCGCACCCTCAGATGGCGTTTTGGCGAACATAGACGATTCATAGAGGAAAGATAAACATAGCGTCCCCAACATTTTGTAGATTTTCATCAACACTCTTCAGTCGGACTTCAGGTTTGGGTTATTGAACAGATGCCCAAGTCCCTTTCTGAGGCCAAGCGCTACAAAAAAATATGTGCCAGAGAAACATTCTGGACATACACCCTGGATACTCTCTCGCCAGGAGGCCTCAATGAAAGAATTTAAATAGCCACTGTCCTGCAATTCTATGGTTACTGTTCTTAGATGTTGTCTGCCCTTTCAGGACACAGGTGTGATGAAGCTAATAAGTTTTGTCACTAATGTCCTTTTGCCTATTTCAGGTCCCTGTACATCTCGATTTTTTATGTATATACAGGGGGTGGCGGGTGTTGTGTCCAGTGAGTACATTTAATATGTGTTTGTCATTATTATGTCATTATATTATGGGTTCAAGTAAAATAATCATGTATATTATACATTAAAAAACGAATACTTAACTTTATATATTTTTCCTAATTTTTTTCTCCTCCTTTCCCCCCCCAATAATTCTTAGTTCAAGCACAATCACTCCTATAGATACGTGTGTGTGTGTGTATATATATATATATTTTTATATATATATATATACAGGAGAATTTATTTTGGGTTGTTCTTTGGTGGTAGGTTATGGAAGTAACAATAAATATACAGCTAAATTTAAAAAGTATATATTTTTTTTTACAATTTTGGGTCAGGTTTCCTTTGATAATAAAAAAAAAATTAGGAGATATCTATAACAATTTACTACCAAATTAAATTTGTCCTGAAAAAACAAGATATAATCCACCTGAATGCACCAAGTAGTTGTGAGGATATGTACTAACACGTGTCAAAATTGCAAAATTGTGCTTAGGTATTTAGATTTGATTTACCCTTAGGCATAAAGGGGTTAAGTTTGGGCAGTACATGCAACAAATTCACGTCCATTGTAATAAAGTTTATACATTTTAGCCCTCATTGTTTAGCTTGTTATTTATCACATGTATGCTGCCATGTTGGCATCAGGAAAATGGAAAATTACATCAAATACTTAACGATATTTTCCTTTCCTGATGCCAATCCATGCCAGCATATAAACACTCCCTTTTTTAATCTTGTTATTTTTACAGATGTAGGTTGTTCTAGCTTTTCTGTTATAGATTTAAACAGGTTGTGTGGGTAGCTATATGGGCGGAGCTATATCACAGGTATGCTGCCATGGATTGGCATCAGGAAAGGAAAATTACGGTAAGTAATTAATACAATTTAGTGTGTTACAACAATCAAAGTATTGAGACTCATTACTGTATTCATTTTTTCCACGGCACCGCAAATTGGTTGGTTATAATAGCTAAATCAAATGCTGTATAATACAGGTTGCTCCTACATTGCAGTTTATAATGGCAGTGTCTCATTATAGTAAAAAGAAAAAAAAATGTTCCTTATGTAGGTATATGAAATAAGTATTTTTAGGACCATAGATATTGTTGCATTCCTCAAATACAAGATTCTAGAATGTATTTGGGCCTAGTAATAAAAAGCAAATCACATAAGCAGTTAAAATGATTTTCACACAGAACTGATAACACAGCTGACAATCAGAATGGAAACCACACACATCTCATCTGCTTTATGCCGATTGCATCCATGTCTACTCGAGAAAACAAGTGGACAGAATCATTCGACACCTTCATGCTCATCAAAGCAAAGCCAGACAACAATTGCAGCCATTCATACTAGTTGTTGATGCTGATTTTCCAGTTCAACGATATGCAGATGAATCTCATTTATTATATCAACCAGTGAGCATTTCTAAAGAGTTCAAATCAACATTTTCTCATGGTACACAGACATTTTGGACATCTCAGAAAATCCAGTGGTTTAAAACATGGATTTAATTTTATTATATGTATTAGTTTACCATTTGTGGTGATAGGAACAAAAATAAACTGCAAAAATTCAATCCATTGCCCAATCATACATACAGTAGAGGGCATTTTTTTAAAAGTTATTTTTAACCACTTAAGAACCAGGCCTATTTATGACACTTGTTGTTTACAAGTTAAAATCTGAATTTTTTGCTAGAAAATTACGTAGAACCCCCAAACATTATTATTTTTTTTTTTTCAGAGACCCTAGAGAGCAAAATGGAGATCGTTGAAATAGTTTTTCACACCGTATTTGCGCAGCGGTCTTACAAACACAAATTTTGGGGAAAAAATACACTTTTTTAAAAAAAATAAGAAAACAGTAAAGTTAGCCCAATCTTTTTCTATAATGTCAAAGATAATGCTACGCCGAGAAAATAGATACCCAATATGTTATGCTTCAATATTGCGTACTCTCATGGAATGGCAACAAACATTGGTACTTAAAAATCTCTATAGGCGACGCTTTAAACATTTCTACAGGTAACTAATTAGTTACAGAGAAGGTCTAGGGCTAGAATTATTGCACTCACTCTAACAATCACGACGATACCTCACATGTGTGGTTTGAACACCATTTACATATGTGGGCACGACTTGTGTATGCGTTCGGTTCTGCGTGCGAGCTCAGAGGGACGGGGGCACTTTACTTTTTTTTTTTTCTTATTATTTTACCTTTTATTTTATATTTTTACACTGTCCCTTTTAAAAAAAAAAAAAGTTTTTGATCACTTTTATTCCTTTTACAAGGAATATAAACATCCCTTGTAATAGAAATAAGCAGGACAGGTCCTCTTTATTGTGAGATCTGGGGTCAAAAATACCTCAGATCGCACATCTACACTTAAAAGCAAAAAGGGAAAAAAAAAGTTTTTCATGATGAAAAAAAATGGGCCTTTTAAAGCCGTTGGGAGGAAGCAAAGTATGGCATTGCTCCGGTCCTCCAAGACCATAGAGGTGAGTGGGTGCCATCATGCCCTCACTTGACTTCCTGCACAGTACCTGAGAGGACCGGATCCTTTTTCCCGCTACCGATGGCTCCAGTAAGTAGGGAAAACGACCGGGAAGCGGCGGAGGGGAGCACCTCTCCCACTGCCCATAAAAGTGATCCGCTGTTGGGACCACTTTTATGTGAAAGAGAACCACCCGCCCTATAAGAATATACCGGGGTTATTGCAGCTATCTGCTGCCATAACATCTGTATTGAAAGTCAAAGTACCGACGTAAAACTGCGGCGGGTGGCCCAGAAGTGGGTAAACTGATGAATGGCTTCTACTGCTTACCAAGAGGGTCAAAAGCCACAGGTGCTGGCAACAGGAGCTCCTGTGGCTTTTTGACCCTCCTGGTCCATTCCTGGACCCGCCCCTATAGTGCTGTATTTATTTTCAGTGGGTAGCCACTTTTAGATTGGCTGAAGAAGAAGTGTCATGTTTTGAAATGCATCTCTATCTACCAGCGTGCTCTCAGCAGTGTCAGGCATCCTCTCCATCCGGTCTCCAGCTTCTACCCCAGGTCGGGTTTTCTTCCTGCAGCAATCCTGCCTGTGCTCTTCTCTCCCTGCTCAGAGCCGAAGCAGGGGATTCCCACAGCAGCTCCGGGCTCCAGAGGCAGCAGCGTTGACTTTCACCGCTTTGCACAAACTTCACCTTTGTGAGTGTGTTTGTAATTATTAACTACTACTGGACCGGAAGATTTTCCCCTTTAATGATCAGGCCATGTTTTTGTGATTCGGCACTGCGTTATTTTAACTGACAATTGCGCGGTTGTGCGACGCTGTACCTAAATAAAATTTATGTTCTTTTTTTCCCCACAAATAGAGCTTTCTTTTGGTGGTATTTGATCACCTGTGCGATTTTTATTTTTTTGCGCTATAAACAAAAAAAGAGCGAAAATTCTGGAAAAAAAATATATATTTTTTTTACTTTCTGCTATATACCATTCCCTCCAAAAGAATTTAAAAATCAAATGTTTTCATCATTTTAGGCCAATTTGTATTCTGCTACATATTTTTGATCAAAAAAATCCAAATAAGCATATTTTGATTGGTTTGCGCAAAAGTTATTGCATCTACAAACTGGGGGAAAGATTGATGTCATTTTTATTTTTTATTTTTTCTAGTAATGATGGCGATCAGCGAATTTTTGCAGGACTGCGATGTTGCGGTGGACAGATCGGACCCCTAACTGACATTTTTGACACTTTTGGGGGAACCAGTGACAAATAATACAGTAATCATTGCTACAATTATGCACTGTTACTGTAATAATGACACTGGCAGGAAAGGGGTGAACACCAGGGGCGTCCAAAGGGTTAAATGTGAGCCTAGGGGGTGTTTGCTAACTGTGAGGGGGGTGGGCTTGTGAAATCAACACAGTGACCTGTGTTCCTAAAGAGGAGGATCACAGGAGCTCTGTATGGATTCCTGAGAGAACAATGGTCTGCTGTGTTTACAACAGCAGACAGCCTCCACGGGGAGCGATCACGGGTGCCTGGTGGCAATCGCAGCTGCTGGTGAGTAGGCGCACGCGAGCACCCCCAGGATCACTCCCGCGCTCAGCCGTACAGACATGGGGATTCATGGGGAACCGGCCGACCTGCTGCTGTGTATAAGCAGCAGCTGGGTGGCAAGTGGTTAATAAATATTGTTTATCTTGTTTTCTACACTATGGAGGTTGTGCTTGTCCTTTCCCTATCGTTTATACAAATTATGTAGCACCACAAAATGATACTTCCTTTTGTATTCTCTGAAAGAGGCAGTACTAGAAGATGGGTGGAGAGTAGAACCAAAGGACACTGCTCGGAGGTGGGTATGGAGAGGGACAAGAGGTGAAGGGGGAAGTACCTGCACCTATTCTTTGAGTAAAAAAGCCTTGCATCTGAGACTACAGTGCTGATTTCTTTGTGGCTCTGAGATATTATGTGACAGAATGTACAGACCTGCAAATGAAGAATGCAAAACTGTAAAATGTATTGTTCTCATTTGTTAGGAAGCTAAATGAGAACCATTATTTCTGATGATGAAATGGTGTTTTATTAGGTCTTTTTTAGGTATTTTATTTACTTTCTTATACATTTCAGAAAGCAGCAGTCATCTTGTTCCACTCATCAAGGACTTTCTTATTAATAACTTATCCCTTACAATCCCCTCTTTTAGCATATAAATATAAAGCGTAACTCCACTTTTGTTGATATAAAATCTTTCCCCCCTGGGTGATTTATGTACATTACAAGGATTTTAACAAACTTTGTTGCAGATACCTACCTTTTGTTATTCTGAAGAAAGCGTTGTTTGTTCCTCTGTGCCTCTGTGCTGAGTGCGTCAAATGGGAGTGGTTTTCTAATTATCTATCAGCTGTGGCAGCTGCAGAGCTTCAATGAGGAAATCTGCTGGGCCTGCATCCGTTCAGACGTGTTCCTATTGGGAGTATCTCACCAAAAATGACATTTTTGTTGCAGGGGATGCCAGAAATCTGACTTGTATCTTAGGCAGACTTCTGGGAAAATTAGTGAGCCAATCACACAAGCAGGAAATTATGTTTCTGGGGTGTGGTCAGTACACATTCTGTATACAGAACACCTCCAGGTAGACATATTGCATTGCATTTTCAGAAAACTACAACAGCTGCAGATTGAAAAGGAAAGGTATTTTTTAATAACATTTAATCACAATATGATTTGTGTCGCAATGGTATACGCTATATTAAAACCACCGAGTAGGATCAAAATACAAAGAAACCCACTCACCCGGCGCTCAAAAAATAATTGTAGAAATAAAATCACATTAAAACCTAGAGGCTAAAATTTGTGGTTTGATCAGTACCTTAATATGTACCAACATACAAACATAAATCAGCAGCTGCTATTAAATAAAATGAATCTAAACACAAGGTGCACCTATATAAAAGAAAACTGTAGGATGCACTAGCAGCGCTAGTGTAGAGAAACAATCTCTAAACCTTAAGCAGAGTCCTTATAAAACATATGAACAAAACTGATGTCCATTAATCAGATTTAGAGATGAAAAGTCCAAAGATTCAATTCCACCACCGTGTAGATATGACCGATAAAGCCTTCACCACACCTTTGTGCAAGCCCTATGGTAATAGACTCACCAGAGCCTGCTGCATACAGGCAAAACAGGACGTCTTAACACTCCAAGAATCTGGACCCGGCTTCAGGTGGAAAAGTATTGGACCCCTCTTCAATCCTCATATGATACCCATATGTGACACATGTATAGTGATGGAATGACACCACATAGCGTGATACTGTATTAACCACACTTTATTTACACTCAAAATAAACACTCTGCAATGGTTGCACTCACAAAATCAACATTAGGTGAAGGCATGTAATAAAGGTAAGCTGCGTCCGGTCGAATCCTGTAGATGTTTAGTTAGTCATTCGGTACCTGAGACGGCTAACTCTCTGGACATGACTCGGAACGCTGGAGCCTGGTGACCGCTTAACCACGCCCTGACCCTTTTTCGCCAACGAATGGCTTCTTCTGAGGCCGTGGTCAAGAGGTCCGGTCACTCTAATATAAGCCTATAGTAATGGGCGGCGCTCTGATTGGAGAATGACGTGGGCAGAACGGCCCGCACGTCATCACGCCCCTTTCTTAGTAACCAGGGCGGGCTCTCCCTGCGGAATGACGCGGACCGTACGGCCACAACGCCAGCACGCCCATACCCATAGAAAGAGCTTCACTTCTGCCCTTACTACGTCACTTCCTCCATCTCAATACCACAACATCCTGTCAAAAGCCGGAAGTGTACCGACTACAAGGATATCTAGGTGTGTTAGGTCATCGGAGGTAACAAAATGCATATGAAGTAAAAGGAATCACAATATGTATATCCAAGAATTGCCGATCTCAGCATTAACCAAGTCCGGTACCCCAAAATCATCATTGGATACAGCATTTTACATATATGTGCAAATTACTACATGCAGCAATAAAACAAAATATATACACCGATTAAAATCAGTTAAAATCAAGTGCAAATCACTGATTCTAACTATAATGATAAAACTCTGAATAAACAAAAAAAAAAAAAATTTATATAAAAATATAAATATACACATTGTTAAGAGAGTCATCTTTAAAAATTACTAAAAGATAGTAGTCGAACCAGAGAAGGTAAATATAAATGATAGTATAAAATATCCTAAATCACGTCACTCCTTAAAAGAATAAAAGCAGGTAAAAAACATGTAAAAAACATGGGATGAGAGTCATAAATATGCACATAAAAAATATATAAAAAATATATATCAAAAATATATATATATATATGCCCATAAAAATTATGCACATAAAAAAATATATATATATAAACCATATATGTGCATATAAAAAAATTCCATTAAAACCACTCAACCAACTCAGTAATTGCTAATAAAGCAATTTATATCCAGCTCTATGTTCAACCCTTTGGGATGTAAAGCATTGGTTAGGAAAATCCAATGAGTTTCGCGTTTTGACAACTCTCTAACTCTATTGGACCCCCTCCATACTGGGTCAACATGTTCAATCCCCCAAAACTTTAAAAGGGTTGCATCCTGGTTGTGGTGGCGTTTAAAATGGAGAGACACATTGTGATCTTTATAACCTTTTTTAATATTCGCAATGTGCTCAGAGATTCTCACCGCCATGGTTCTCTTTGTCCTACCTATGTAAATAAGACCGCACGGGCATTCCATGCCGTACACCACGTGAGTGGTGTGACAAGTGATCAGATCTTTGATCTCAAAGTGCTCGCCATTTGCCGAAGAATAAAATGATGTAAAGCCACGCAAATGAGTTTGCACTTGTTTGCAGGCCTTACAGCGACGGCAGGCGAAAAACCCAGAACGGTTATCCCAGAACATAGTGGGCTTCGTAGGGGGGTCAAGCACTTTTTTGACTATGTGGTCCCCAAAGGTGGGAGCTCGTTTGTAGATAAAAGTAGGTGCAGGAGGTATAGTATTACCTAAAATTTTGTCTAAGCATAAAACTCCCCAGTGTCTCTTAAAAATATCCTCTATTCCTCTGTATTGGGTGTTGTATTGGGTCAAAAAACTCCATTCATGTTTATTATACTGATTCCGTGAAACTCATTGGATTTTCCTAACCAATGCTTTACATCCCAAAGGGTTGAACATAGAGCTGGATATAAATTGCTTTATTAGCAATTACTGAGTTGGTTGAGTGGTTTTAATGGAATTTTTTTATATGCACATATATGGTTTATATATATATTTTCTTTTATGTGCATAATTTTTATGGGCATATATATATATATATATATATATATATATATATATATATATATATATATATATATATATTTTTTTTTTTTATATATATTTTTTATATATTTTTTATGTGCATATTTATGACTCTCATCCCATGTTTTTTACATGTTTTTTACCTGCTTTTATTCTTTTAAGGAGTGACGTGATTTAGGATATTTTATACTATCATTTATATTTACCTTCTCTGGTTCGACTACTATCTTTTAGTAATTTTTAAAGATGACTCTCTTAACAATGTGTATATTTATATTTTTATATAAATTTTTTTTTTTTTTTGTTTATTCAGAGTTTTATCATTATAGTTAGAATCAGTGATTTGCACTTGATTTTAACTGATTTTAATCGGTGTATATATTTTGTTTTATTGCTGCATGTAGTAATTTGCACATATATGTAAAATGCTGTATCCAATGATGATTTTGGGGTACCGGACTTGGTTAATGCTGAGATCGGCAATTCTTGGATATACATATTGTGATTCCTTTTACTTCATATGCATTTTGTTACCTCCGATGACCTAACACACCTAGATATCCTTGTAGTCGGTACACTTCCGGCTTTTGACAGGATGTTGTGGTATTGAGATGGAGGAAGTGACATAGTAAGGGCAGAAGTGAAGCTCTTTCTATGGGTATGGGCGTGCTGGCGTTGTGGCCGTACGGTCCGCGTCATTCCGCAGGGAGAGCCCGCCCTGGTTACTAAGAAAGGGGCGTGATGACGTGCGGGCCGTTCTGCCCACGTCATTCTCCAATCAGAGCGCCGCCCATTACTATAGGCTTATATTAGAGTGACCGGACCTCTTGACGACGCCCTCA
Organism: Pelophylax lessonae; assembly: GCF_965119305.1. NCBI lineage: Eukaryota > Metazoa > Chordata > Amphibia > Anura > Ranidae > Pelophylax > Pelophylax lessonae. The sequence goes on from NC_138770.1 coordinate 586,115,487, forward strand.
GAAGAAGCCATTCGTTGGCGAAACCGGTCAGGGCGTGGTTAAGCGGTCACCAGGCTCCAGCGTTCCGAGTCATGTCCAGAGAGTTAGCCATCTCAGGTACCGAATGACTAACTAAACATCTACAGGATTCGACCGGACGCAGCTTACCTTTATTACATGCCTTCACCTAATGTTGATTTTGTGAGTGCAACCATTTCAGAGTGTTTATTTTGAGTGTGAATAAAGTGTGGTTAATACAGTATCACGCTATGTGGTGTCATTCCATCCCTATACATGTGTCACATATGGGTATCATATGAGGATTGAAGAGGGGTCCAATACTTTTCCACCTGAAGCCGGGTCCAGATTCTTGGAGTGTTAAGACGTCCTGTTTTGCCTGTATGCAGCAGGCTCTGGTGAGTCTATTACCATAGGGCTTGCACAAAGGTGTGGTGAAGGCTTTATCGGTCATATCTACACGGTGGTGGAATTTAATCTTTGGACTTTTCATCTCTAAATCTGATTAATGGACATCAGTTTTGTTCACATGTTTTATAAGGACTCTGCTTAAGGTTTAGAGATTGTTTCTCTACACTAGCGCTGCTAGTGCATCCTACAGTTTTCTTTTATATAGGTGCACCTTGTGTTTTGTATACGCTATATTGTTTTTTTCTTTATTTGCTATTTTTGTTCCCCACGAAAGTGGAGTTACCCTTTAAAAATGTCAAAAAGTGTATCAGCGCTGCTCTTCCTTCTCAAATATGGACCTTAACTAAATAAATAATATCGGTATCGGCGCTGCTCTAAATAAAAAGTGGATATAAAGTGCTGAATTGTGTATACACAAAAAAACATTATTATGCATCATATTGGAGGATAACACATGCTTTATTTCCCCATTTATCCGGTGAGTGGGGACACAAGAGGGGAGCATGGAGTGATCTGCACAAATCAAACTCAAAGCACGAGCACTTTATTTATTTATTTATTTATTTATTTATTTATTTATTTATGTGTTTGATCATCAGCAAATTTGATTAACAGCACCAGCACTTTATTTCACACTTTTCTGATCAAGCATAAGGACATTTTTTTTTCACCTTTAAAAATATGCTTTACAGTGATCTAGGTTCTTTAACCAACACATACCTTTTACAATGGCCACCAATCATCACGGCACAGTAAAACAGTTTGTGCAGGGCACACAGTTGATCCCGTTTGCCTCCCAGACCCAAAGTTCTTAGTCATCCTCTGAATATCCCGCCTGATGCCATAAAGGGGCTGTGTTATTAAGTGTGACTTCTGTGCTGCCATAAGACTGTGTAATGCCTGAACTGTTCCTATTTTGCTTTGGTCCACAGAATTAATGCAAACTAAAGTGGCATAATTGTACAATCTTTGTGTTTTTTTCTAACTAGACATTAAGCCCGTTAAATTAACGGGCGCTAGAACATATGTGGTCAGAGTCCCCTTTAATAGTGTGGTCAGAGTCCCCTTTAATAGTTTGGTCAGAGTCCCCTTTAATAATGTGGTCAGGGTCCCCTTTAATAGTGTGGTCAGAGTCCCCTTTAATAGTGTGGTCAGAGTCCCCTTTAATAATGTGATCAGAGTCCCCTTTTAATAGTGTGGTCAGAGTCCCCTTTAATAGTGTGGTCAGAGTCCCCTTTAATAGTGTGGTCAGAGTCCCCTTTAATAGTGTGGTCAGAGTCCCCTTTTAATAGTGTGGTCAGAGTTCCCTTTTAATAGTGTGTTCAGAGTCCCCTTTTAATAGTGTGGTCAGAGGTCCCCTTTAATGTGCCCCGATAAGAGCTGTGTTTGTGTTCTCTATCCGACAATATTCCACCATTTCTCACATAAGAATACACTGCACTGTAATCCATCCGTCCCGATAGATGTGCTGAGAGCAGAAACTACGCCCGCCTTACTTCAGTCTGTTAGGGCAGGACTTCCCAAAACTGCAATCCTACGGACACAGGGAATCTGGACGCAGAGACACTTGCATTTTATTAATATAGATGCCTCTTGATGTGCATGGCTCTAGAGACCCCAAGATTGGATTTCCACTGGAGCCTTTAGGCACACAACTTTGTCACTTCAAGTGTCCCCCCTCTGCTAGATCACCTCTTTCATGCAACACAATTATTGGTTTTTCTGGTTTTAACCTGGCTTAGAAACTTGTAACAATATGTATATAATCTAACATGAGATTACTATTGTAACTGATGATGAAAAAAATGTGTGTGGCCAATGGTTATACGCTAACTGCTGCCTCTTTGAATCTGCCTCCTTTAGACACATGCCTACTGAGTTAATGGTAATCTGGCAAGACTAATCCTAAAATATAAAAAAGCCATAAAAAATTTAACACTATTCTATAGGCTCTTTTGTTATCTGTAAGATGACATCAAACCATGAGCACCACCACTTATTTATGGTTATTCAGCGGGCATAATAAAATAGTTCTTGATATTAAAATATCAAATATACAAACAGAATTCATAAATCCATCTCTTAATGTTACATATAAATGTCATGTGTCATAGGTCAGACAGTAAAATACATTATGCACTAACTAACCATGTGGCAAAATAAATTGAAAATGTTCACAGCATAAGGATGATTAATGATGTAAACTGCTGAACCATAGTGGCAAAGTTCGACAAGCCGGTGTTTGTAATTCTTCATCTCTCATTTCCTTCTTTTCATAGAAAATCAATTGATCTTCTCGCTGGGGATTCGTGTTCAACATCAGCTTAGCAATGGCCTCTCATTAGAAAGTCTCAGTTCATTTACAAATGGATGTCACAGATTTGACATGGGGGAACCAAAACCAGTCTGTAACTAGGACATGAGAGCGAGGGAGTATATGGACCTTGAAATTGAGGATGCACTTTACTAAATTCAGAATGAACCATTTTAAGTAAGTTTAAAACCAATTTAAATCAAGATCAACTGAGCCATATATATACAGTATCACACAAAAATGAGTACACCCCTCACATTTTTGTAAATATTTTATTATATCTTTTCATGTGACAACACTGAAGAAATTACACTTTGCTACAATGTAAAGTAGTGAGTGTACAGATTGTATAACAGTGTAAATTTGCTGTCCCCTCAAAATAACTCAACACACAGCCATTAATGTCTAAACTGCTGGCAACAAAAGTGAGTACACCTCCAAGTGAATATGTCCATTTGGGCCCAAAGTGTCAATATTTTGTGTGGCCACCATTATTTTCCAGCACTGCCTTAACCCTCTTGGCCATGGAGTTCACCAGAGCTTCACAGGTTGCCACTGGAGTCCTCTTCCACTCCTCCATGATGACATCACGGAGCTGGTGGATGTTAGAGACCTTGCACTCCTCCACCTTCCGTTTGAGGATGTCCCACAGATGCTCAATAGGGTTTAGGTCTGGAGACATGCTTGGCCAGTCCATCACCTTTACCCTCAGCTTCTTTAGCAAGGCAGTGGTCGTCTTGGAGGTGTGTTTTGGGTCGTTATCATGTTGAAATACTGCCCTGTGGCCCAGTCTCCGAAGGGAGGGGATCATGCTCTGCTTCAGTATGTCACAGTACATGTTGGCATTCATGGTTCCCTTAATGAACTGTAGCTCCCCAGTCCCGGCAGCACTCATGCAGCCCCAGACTATGACACTCCCACCACCATGCTTGACTGTAGGCAAAACACACTTGTCTTTGTACTCCTCACCTGGTTGCCACCACACACACTTGATACCATCTGAACCAAATAAGTTTTTATTGGTCTCATCAGACCACAGGACATGGTTCCAGTAATCCATGACCTTACTCGGCCTGTCATAAGTAAGCTGCTTGCAGGCTTTCTTGTGCATCATCTTTGGAAGAGGCTTCCTTCTGGGATGACAGCTGTGCAGACCAATTTGATGCAGTGTGCGGCGTATGGTCTGAGCACTGACAGGTTGACCCCCCCACTCCTTCAACCTCTGCAGCAATGCTGGCAGCACTCATACGTCTATTTCACAAAGACAACCTCTGGATATGACGCTGAGCACGTGCACTCAACTCCCTTGGTTGACCATGGCGAGGCCTGCTCTGAGTGGAACCTGTCCTGTTAAACCGCTGTATGGTCTTGGCCACCATGCTGCAGCTCAATTTCAGGGTCTTGGCAATCTTCTTATAGCCTAGGCCACCTTTATATAGAGCAACATTTTTTTTTTCAGATCCTCAGAGAGTTCTTTGCCATGAGGTGCCATGTTGAAATTCCAGTGACCAGTATGAGAGAGTGAGAGTAATAACACCAAATTTAACACACCTGCTCCCCATTCACATCTGAGACCTTGTAACACCAATGAGTCACATGACACCGGGGAGGGAAAATGGATAATTGTGCCCAATTTGGAAATTTTCACTTAGGGGTGTACTCACTTTTGTTGCCAGCGTTTTAGACATTAATGGCTGAGTGTTGTGTTTTTCTTTTGAGGGGACAGCAAATTTACACTGTTATACAAGCTGTACACTCACTACTTTACATTGTAGCAAAGTGTCATTTCTTCAGTGCTGTCACATGAAAAGATATAATAAAATATTTACAAAAATGCGAGGGGTGTACTTCAGCTTCCAGGGGCTTTGGCCAAGTATGATTTAACCATAGTTACATTGATCCATGCCAGACCAAATTGGCTTTGCATAAAATATTCATACCTGGAATTCCTCTCTAAAAACATTTGTTCAAATTTCTGTATGTTAGTGGGCTCAAATTAACTTTTGGTTTTGACCACAGTGATACATTTTCCCAAACAACACATTTCTAAAAGTACATGTGATTTTCATTAATGAAAGTCCTTTTTTTTCCCATGTTGAATGTTAAAAGAAAACGAAATGTTGAAGTTCTTTAGAAATACATTATCATTCATTATCATTATCATTCAAAAAATCTTCCACTGTATGGCCAGTTTTACATGTGTTGGCGACTCTAGCTGTAAAATCTCCCTACCAATATGATTTGAATGTATAAAAAGGGAGAACAATGCATATTTTTAAATTAACATTATAGGGGGAGAAATACTAAAATGGGTGTGCACACAGAATCTTGTCAGCTGTAAATAGTAACCAATCAGCATCTAACTTCAGCTTGTTCAATTAAGCTTTGGCAATAAAAAATGTAAGCTGATTGGTTAATTTGCACAGCTGCACCAAATTCTGTGTGCACCAGTTTTAGTAAATTTCCTCCACTGTGTTACCTCAGGTGGCCTTGTTGGTTTAAAGTAAACCTGTCATGGGAGAAGTGTTAAGACAGCCATTGCTGATTTCCTTCTACAAAGGGGTAGTAGACTGTTTGTTATGCTTACCCTCTGGATGCAGTAAGGTCTAATTCACTCACCCGGAACAAGTATGCAGATCAGGAGTGTCAGAGAAAAGTCAGCAGACCATAGATTCATGCTTGTTTCAAGTCAGCAACTTAAAAAGTATGGAAATAAGACTCTTGACAAAAAACCAACTAGCATTTTCAAATAGAGAGGTCATGTTTCCTTTAAGATCAGTTTCTTTATGCTTTCATGGCCAGAGTCCATAAGCTATATAACAAGCCCGTGGATGTTTGAACTGGAACATGGGATGTTTTAAATTTTAGACAAACTGATTTTCAATAACTTTTATATGAACCAGATTAATAATTTACTCTTCAATGTAGATGTCCAGGTTTTAGCAGCTTTGACTATGCTGTGATAAAATCCAGAAACAAGAAACCTTGTAATCTTGTCTTGGAATACAAGCAAAACAGCTACCCATCACACACATCATAATTTAAAGTTTAATAGATGAAGATCATCATAACTCTCCCCAAATTCAGTAAGTGATTGAGTCACTGAATAATCCTGGATTTTAGTGCCTAGACAAAATTTCCAAATTGAATAGGAGACTTTTTAACCACTTTACCACCGGAGGATTTTGCTGTCTTCCGTCCAGGCCACTTTTTGCAATTCGGCGCTGTGCGACTTAAACTGACAATTGCGCGGTCGTGCGATGCCGTACCCAAACGAAATTTACGTCCTTTTTTCCCCACAAACAGAGCTTTCTTTTGGTGGTATTTGATCACCTGTGCGATTTTTACTTTTTGCGCTATAAACAAAAAAAGAGCGTTTATTTTGAAAAAATAACAATATTTTTAACATTTTTTTATATGAAATTCCCCCCAAAAAAGATGTAAAAACCAATTTTTTAAAAAATTTTTGGCCAATTTGTTTTCTGCTACCTATGTTTGGTAAAAAAAAATCGCAATAAGCGTATTTTGATTGGTTTGCGCAAAAGTTATTGCGTTTACTAACAAAGGGAAAGATTTCTGTCATTTTTGGTGTTTTTTTTTTTTAACGCGTAATGGCGGCGATCTGCGATTTTTTTTGTGGGACTGCGACATTGCGGCGGACAGATCGGACCCTTGACTGACATTTTTGACACTTTTGGGGGTACCAGTGACATTACTGCAGTAATCAGTGCTATATATATGCACTGTTACTGTAAAAATGACACTGGCAGGGAAGGGGTTAATTTTATTGGAGAGGGAGGGGTTAATGTATGCCTGGTGCTTACTGACGTGTGTGGGGGGAGGTGACTGTGTGAGACATAGACAGATCGGATGTCCATCTATGCTGAACAGTCCGATCTGTCACTCCCTGTCACTATGGAGATCCGCCCGCTTGTGTTTACACAGGCGGGCGGATCTCCACACTAGATCCCCGGCGATCGGGGCAGAGCAGCGGCGATCGCCGCTGCTCCTCCCCTGGCCCGACTCCCGCTGTGAATGAAAACAGCGGGAGCGAGCCTCCGGCGGCGCGCAAGCGCCGCCCAGAAGGGGGAGTGTCTGACGACGTTAATACTACGTCGTCAGACGATAACGAACCACTTTGCCGCAGTAGTACTACCGTACTCAGTCGGCAAGTGGTTAAGAAATATAAAGCAGTGTTCTACTAATTCAAATAAAAGTAAAACGTAAATAATAGATCATAATCCTATATTCCAGTCTATGTAAACCCTCACCTTGTAAAACAACCCATTCAATTTAAAAAAAGAAATGAAAGGCAAAGCATTTGTGTATACATACAAAAACATTAGAAATACTTTTTTCCCATTTTTATAAGTGATCACATACCCTGTGTTCTCAGCTGCAGCAGGAGCTGCGGGTGAAGAAACAGCAGTAAATTGGTCTTCCCAGTGAATGGCTGTGCAGGGAAGAGGTGTGTCAGCACAAACCTGATCTTTGGATTGTGGATTTTGGAGAGCACGGCCAGAAAAATGACCATTCTATGGTCATCCTTAGTGTGGTCAATTTTTAATAGGAAATCAGAACACCAGGGATTTCACACAAAGAAAGCAATACAAAGAGAACAGGATACTTTTTTATACAAGTACATGGTATAGCAGGCACATACCAGGAATATGAAATGCTGGGTTTACATATTCTTTAAGGCTGGGTTCACCCCTGCATGCGGAGCGGCTTACATCAGGGGTCCGGTGCGCCCCTGTTCACTGTTTCAGGTTCGATTTTGGTCTGAATTTTTGGCTGAATTTAGATTCGCTCTGCAGCCGTCCTGGAGCTGTGAGAACCGGCTCCATTGAGAGCCGGTCACAGGCTCCTGACATGCGAATTGGATGCGGGGAAACCCACATTCCATTTTCAATAGTGTGAACCCAGCCTAAATGTTTGTTTTGTGTTGTGTTTTAATACTTACACTTTGTTTTTTGTTTTTTTGTTTTTTTATTTTTAATTGTTGCTTGCACAGTGTTAGTGATATATTGAACATTGGGCTAGGAAAGAGGCTGTGCGATTACTGCACAGTGGTTGATGTGGTCACTATGGGGTGTATTTACTGAAGCTAGAGTGAAAAATTGGTCACATTTCTGCATAGAAAACAGTCAGCTTCTAACTGTTCAATTAAGCTTTGGCAATAAAACCTGGAAGCTGATTGATTTCTATGCAGAACTATGACTAATTTTGCACTCTCCAGCTTTAGTAAATAAACCCTCATATGACCATATAATTCTGCCCATTCACTGCCCAAACTACACCCAAAACATGAACCCCTTGTCTTCTTTATGAGTGATATCCCCTCTATGCCTGTTCTAGTGAAAATGTTTACATTTTACATTTTTCCTCACTTCCAGTCCCATTGACAATGGTCAATAGGGAGTCTTCCCAGTGGGTACACAGACAACATTTAAAATATACCATAGGTTCTTACTCCTACCTTCTCTATCTTAAATAAAAAAGAATGCTTTAGATACATTAGGCAGAATAATTCAATAAAATGTGCGCTGTTTACACTTGGAGCTATTTTTCTTTTCTACAAAAAAATCGACATAAACTTATATTACTATGTTCTATTTTACTCTTATGACTACTTTAAAGTCTTCTTTATTGCTGTTTTGGAAAAGTAACCTGATAAAGAAACTGATAAAAAATGATTATTAAGCAGGAAAATCTTTGTGTTTCCTTTGAAATTTATGATTGATGCTTTAAAAAAAAAAAGCATTCTTTTCCTAGCTGAAAATTGAAACGTTGAGCAGTCCTCACACCCCCTCAAAATACTTAACTTGTTCAGCATATGACCTTTACATGACAGAAGAAGAATTAAAACCTTGGACTTTTGGAATGTAAAGGTCTTTCACTGACCTGTAACACTTCGCTGACTGCGCGTTGGCATTTGATGTTTTAAGCTTACGTGATACTTGTTGAGATATTTTCTAAAACTCGCTATTTTCCAGTGTCTGCACCTGCTGAAATAGAAAGCTCTGATAACTCTAAAGCTTTCTTTAACACCTTGATGGAAGTCATATTATGTAAACAACATGGAATGCAGGAATAGATATCCAACAAGTCTAATCTAGACAACTGTGACTGTACAGTTCAAGCGTGATCTATTATCTGGTTCACCTGAAGACCTACACTATACACTAGAATTCTGCAATCATTGATTCACTTGTTAAAAGAGAACACCCTCCTTTTTAAATCTTAACTCCAGGGCTGATTTTGTTTCTCTATATGGCCCCCCAGGTGTTGTAAAAACAAAAAAATCAACTCCAAGCTGTACCCTACAGTGTGATGACTGGCCACCACTGGCAAACATACAACAAGCAGAAGTTTGGAGGGGTTGGCAGGTGGCTGACCCTGGACCTTGGACCCTAGAGCTTTAAATTAAACGGATTACAGGTTGCACTGCCAAACTGCAGTACATTTGGGCACAAAAGTAGTTAGGAAAGTGCCACATCCTGTTTTAGAAGAGGATAGGGGGGAAAACAAAATATGGACTTTATAGGCACTGGTATTTTAAAAAATATATATATATTTTATTATTTGACAGTATAAAACAGGAAATTCTCCAAACAAAAACAAAAGAAAAAATACAAAATCGTAGAAATATATTTCCTCAGTAGACATGTATGGCATAAATATGATAGTCACACTTATGGTACATTGTAAAATTACATATCATATATAAAAGTAGATGACAGAATAATACGTCACATCTGGTAGGCCTCAAAGACGATGACAAGAGGATTGTTACATTGTCCCTGAGTTCCACTTGTGCGACAACTGATATGTAGACATTGCATGTAGCCAGATTGCCCTACATGTTTCACTTGAACAAAAAAGCTTCCTCTGGAGCTACTGGTACATATATTTCTGTATAATGACATAATTATATTTAATTTAAACATAAATACATAAAAAAATCTTCATAAACCATCATATTTAATAATAAGTCCTAGTGTTGATGAAACACAAAAGTATGCACAAAAATTTTTTATATAAAATTAGATTAGAAACATAAGATATAACAACTTAAATCAGAAAAAGAAAAAAGGAAATTGAAAAAGTTGGTCAACATAAGAGAGCTGTAACATGGGGAACCCCCGAGATGGACATCATATAGGGGCACGTGTGGGGACTGCGACCATGTATACCAAAACATACAAAAATTTATTAAAAATGCAAATAAAAATGGAATAGAAAATCTTATGGTTATACATACCTGGATAAAACCAAGTAATAGTAGGAGCCAATGAAATAAAAGTAAAAATAATAGGTGTAACATATAACGGGGGGGCTTTGTGGAGTGTACTGCCGAGAAACGCCCAAAGGACCAATAATAGGTAAATATGTCTTTAAGAACACAGTCGGGTGTATCCGTATCGCCTGAAATAGCAATTATACAAGGTAAGTATATATATCCCAAATAAAACAACAACCCATGTTTGGCCAGAGTAGAAACAGCCAAACAAGGAAAGGCGAAATGAGGAAGAGCCAAAGGTGTGTGCACCCAAATCCTGAAGGGGTGAATGGTGTACTTGATAGACACCCCAGAGTGAAATAAAAGGCGGAACAGTATATAAACTGTAAGATGTTACAGCAAAAAAGGGAAAGCATGCAAGGAAATGGTATAATGCATAAGAGATGCAACAAAAGACCCCCCCGGATGGGGAAACGCTGCCATAAAGAGGGCTAGTAGCTGCCCTATTTACATGTTTTATATATATATGTGGGCACGCTACTAGCCCTCTTTATGGCAAAGTTTCCCCATCCGGGGGGTCTTTTGTTGGAGTGACTTAAGCCTTGATATCAGCCCTGGTAAGCACCCTCTTCACCCCTTGGCAGCTTCACATTTTCCTTTTATGTATATCCATGCAAGATGTTCTTATCAGGTTTTTTTCTTTTTTTCTCGTCTTTTTTTTTTCTTAGGTGTATTACTTACAAAAACTTCCTTTATTGGTGGACCGATTGGTCCATTTAGTCATTGGACTCTGTTCCACATATTGCTGTATTGCAATTTTGGTGAGCCTCTATTTCTCCCTATTAGTTTTGTTCATGTTTTCTATTATGCCAGAATATAACCCTGGGTGTTCCCTCTGGTTCTTTTTCTTGTAACTACTATACACCTTCTTATCTCTTATGCATTATACCATCTCCTTGCATGCTTTTCCTTTTTTGCTGTAACATCTTAAAGTTTATATACTGTTCCGCCTTTTATTTCACTCTGGGGTGTCTATCAAGTACACCATTCACCCCTTCAGGATTCGGGTGCACACACCTTTGGCTCTTCCTCATTTCGCCTTTCCTTGTTTGGCCGTTTCTACTCTGGCCAAACATGGGTTGTTGTTTTATTTGGGATATATATACTTACCTTGTATAATTGCTATTTCAGGCGATACGGATACACCCGACTATGTTCTTAAAGACATACTTACCTATTATTGGTCCTTTGGGCGTTTCTCGGCAGTACACTCCACAAAGCCCCCCCCCCGTTATATGTTACACCTTTTATTTTTACTTTTATTTCATTGGCTCCTACTATTACTTGGTTTTATCCAGGTATGTATAACCATAAGATTTTCTATTCCATTTTTATTTGCATTTTTAATAAATTTTTGTATGTTTTGGTATACATGGTCGCAGCCCCCCACATGTGCCCCTATATGATGTCCATCTCGGGGGTTCCCCATGTTACAGCTCTCTTATGTTGACCAACTTTTTCAATTTCCTTTTTTCTTTTTCTGATTCAAGTCGTTATATATTATGTTTCTAATCTAATTTTATATAAAAAAATGTGTGCATACTTTTGTGTTTCATCAACACTAGGACTTATTATTAAATATGATGATTTTTGCAGATTTTTGTATGTATTTATGTTTAAATAAAAATATAATTATGTCATTATACAGAAATATATGTACCAGTAGCTCCAGAGGAAGCTTTTTTGGTCAAGCAAAACATGTAGGGCAATCTGGCTACATGCAATGTCTACATATCAGTTGTCGCACAAGTGGAACTCAGGGACGATGGAACAATCCTCTTGTCATCGTCTATGAGGCCTACCAGATGTGACGTATTATTCTATCATCTACTTTTATATATGATATGTAATTCTACATTGTACCATAGGTGTGACTATCATATTTATGCCATACATGCCTACTGAGGCAATATATTTCTACAATTTTGTATTTTTTCCTTTGTTTTTGTTTGGAGAATTTCCTGTTTTATACTGTCAAATAATAAAATATATATATTTTTTTAAAATACCAGTGCCTATAAAGTCCATATTTTTTTCCCCTCTATCCTCTCCTAGAGCTTTAAAGCCTAACTTCAAGCAAAAAGCTAAATATACTTACTGTAGCAGGGTGACTTAGTGCTACTCTGTAAAATGGTGGTTTTGGGATTTTCAGATCTTGGGAGAAGCAGGCACACTAAGGGCTTAGGTGTGTGCCTGTCTTCATATTGGAGCCAGAATTAGAGCTCAGGGCCCAACCCCCTCGAGGAGGTCAGTGTGTGAACGGAGCTGTGAGGTGCTGGTGCACCATGCTATCCAGGTTGGGACAGACCAGGGCTGAAGCCTGGGAGAGGAAGTCCAGGAGGGACAAATGCAGCTAGGGAGCTGCGAGGAAAGACGCAGAGCTAAGATGCAGCGTCTGCGCATAAACACTGGAATGTGTTTGATGGTCAGGAAGACCAAAAGGTGTTTGATGGTTAGGAAGACCCTGCAGAGGTACTTAGAGCAGTAAAGCTGCCACAAGAGACTCAAGAAGCTGAATGTTTGGTTTTTGAAGTGATGGTGGGAACCCCCTGCCTGGGAAGCCCTATCTGTATGAACTTTGACTTGCTTTTAAAAAAAGGTCAGCTGCCAATGCTGCCATGCCCTAAAAATACAGTTTTGGACTGTCGCAACTCATTGTAAAAGCACTTATCGCTTGAGTTTATTCACCCCAATCTTACAACACATATATGTAAATCTTACCTCCCAAAAGTAATAGATATTCTGTTTAGATGGTCTTGTAATCCAGGCATTAGTGTAGCTAAGGAAGTAACTATGCTTTCTCCAATGTGATTACCTAAAACCTATTGCCCTGTGACCCTTTCACAGATTGTGACCGGACAATGACAGAGCATCATCACTTTGATGAAGGAATCACATAGTAGCACATTATGAGAAACTTACTTTAAAATGAAGTCCTCCAGCAGTGCGCTGTCACCGTTGACAGGGCTTCCATCTTCACCTGACCTTCCTTCCGGGTTTGTGGGCGTGGAAATCACGACCCACGGCACAGAGCTTTAAATTGACTGCACAATTTATTCAGAGCTTAGTGCCCATGTGTCGGCGACATCACTGGCTGCTGCTAATGTAAATATCTTCTAAACAGTGCACTGTACCTACAGGTGAGCCTTATTATAGGCTTACTTATAGCTAAAAATTACTCTTTAAAGTTATATTTGGGCTTAACGTGTTGTGGTACCTAGGTGATCTCCCATTATCATCTATGTATAATTACAAGTCAATAAAAGTAATTCAGGTTTTAAAAAGTAAACGTCATCAAGACATTTTCACTTCTATGTAAATTACTTGATTACTGTGTAATTTGGCCCCCTTTATCGCCTAAAAAACTTGGCTGATTCTGCCAGTTTCTACCCTCCCCTCTGTACACTGACCACCGTCAGTGTACGTGCCTCCATCATCAACAGCTATCTGCAGCTCTCCTCTGTCTCCCTCTGTCCTCCTACCCTCTCCGCTCCCTGTCTGTCAGCTCTCACTACTGCCGCTCTTCTCCCCTTCCTGTTGCTTCAAAACTATGTTATCTTTACACCATCCCCTCTGTTAGATAGCAACCTGTATCCTAGTTCCTGTGCTTTATAAATAAAAAGCGTATTTCTACCTGTTTTTACAGCGCTTGTCAGCGCTCACGTAACTCCCGACTCTCTCCTCCCCACCTCCCCAGCTGACATCAGAGGAATTTCTCGGCCCTACCCGCTGGAGATGTCAGACGGGGAGAGGAGAGAGACGGTAGTCACGTGAGCTCCACAGGCGCTGTGAAAACAGGTCGAAATCCACTTTTTATAAAGCACAGAAACTAGGATAAACATTGTAATCTAAAAGAGGGGAATGGTGTAAAGATAACATTGTGGCTTAACAACCACTTTAATGAACCACCATCATTTGTAAATATTATTATTATATTGGATTTATATACCGCCGACAGTTTACGCAGTGCTTTACAACTTGAGGGTAGACAGTACAAATACAATACACTTTAATACAGTAGGAATCAGATGGCCCTGCTCGTTAGAGCTTACAATCTAAGAAGGAGGGTCAAGAGATACAAGAGGTAATAACTGTGGGGGATGGGCTGATGGAGAAAATAAAAGTACAGTTGTTAGGTGGAAGCCAGATAGGTTTCTCTGAAGAGATGTGTTTTCATGGATCGTCTGAAAGTAGACAAAGTAGGAGATAGTCAGACAGATTGGGGTAGAGCATTCCAAAGGATGGGAGAGGCTCGGGAGAAGTCCTGGAGGCGAGCATGGGAAGTGGTTGCAAGGGAGCTAGAGAGCAGGAGGTCCCGGGAGGAATGAAGAGAATGAGTTGGTTGGTATTTTGAGACCAGATTAGTGATGTAGCTGGGCACCAAGTTATGGATGGCTTTGTAAGTTATGGTTAGTAACTTGAATTTAATTTTTTTGGTGAGTGGCAGCCAATAAAGGGATTGGCAAAGAGGGGTAGCAGACACAGAGAGGTTTGCAAGGTGGATGAGCCTGTCAGCAGCGTTCATGATGGACTGAAGGGGGTAAGTCAATGAGAACGGAGTTGCAGTAATCGAGATGAGAGATAACCAGGGAGTGGATTAGAAGCTTTGCAGTATCATTGGTTAGGAAGGGACTTATCATGGAGATGTTGCGGAGGTTGACGCAGCAAGCTTTGGACAGTGACTGGATGTGTTGCCGAAAGGATAGTTCAGAGTCCAGGAATATACCTAGGACCTTGGTATGGTGGATGGGTTGATAGTTGCGCCATTGATGTTGACAGAGAAATCAGGGGAAGAGGAACGTGGGGGAGGAAATAGCATGAGCTCAGTTTTGGATAGGTTGAGTTTGAGGAAGTGATGTGACATCCAGGCTGATATGTCTGTTAGTAAGCTGATGATGCGTGAGGAGACTGATGGAGTGAGCTGAGGGGTGGAGAGATAGATTTGGGTGTCATCAGCATAGAGATGATATTGAAAGCCATGGGAGGCAATCAGCTGACCCAGGGAGGAGGTGTAGATTGCAAAAAGGAGCGGTCCAAGAACAGAACCTTGGGGGACCCCGACAGAGAAGGGAAGAGGAGAGGAGGTAGTGGAGTTGTAAGTAGCACTGAATGTGCGTTGGGATAGGTAGGATGAGAACCAGTGAAGAGTACAGTAAAGGAGGCCAAAGGAGTGGAGTTTTTTGAGGAGGAGGAGGGGGTGGTCTACTGTGTCAAAGGCAGCAGAGAGGTCCAGGAGGAGTAGTACAGAATAGTGTCCATTGGTGTTTGCTGTTAGTAGGTCGTTTGTGAGTTTAAGGAGAGCAGTTTCAGTGGAATGTGTAATGAAATATGTAAATTTACAGTCTTATTGGAGGTCAAGAATTGGGGAATCCTCCAAAATTACAAGAATTACATTGTTCTGGCATGACAAATGTTTTTTATTTAGAAGTGAGGTCAAGACTTTGGCTGGGGGAGAGAAAGAAACTTGGGGAGCAACTTGGGAAGAACTTGGGAGAAGAAACGTGGTAAGGAGCTTTGAAAGAAGTTACGTTTTCTGTCCTGTTAAAGAGTCATATCTTTCTCATATCCAGAACTATGCTTTAATCAGCTTTTGCTATTATTGTGTCTTTCAACATTGTGTCAGCATTAGTGTCTCTTTGTATAATATTATAATTGAAATACAATTTGTTAATAATTGTTTCTTTTTTGCCATAGACCACCTTAGAACCTACCGGACAACTTTATTTTCAATTAATGTTCATATTCATTTGTGTGTGTGTGTGTGTGTGTGTGTGTGTGTGTGTGTGTGTGTGTGTGTGTGTACTTTCAAGAAAACTTTCCTATTACTATTAAAAGAAAATTGACTTTTTTTTTTTTTTTTTAAACAGATCCTAGTTTTTTTACTTTTCTTGAACTTTAATGCTTAGACTTGCCAGAAGACAATATTGGAATTAATTCATTTTATCTGATGATCATTAAACTGGAATACTAGGTGCATTAACTGAATAATTATTCTTTGAAACATTTTAATCACATCTTCAATTACTCTGATAGATCTCACCTATTAATTCTTCTGGCCTACCCTGCCTTTATGCAATGAAAACTTAAACATATCAGGTCAGTCCAAAAGTTCAGTTCAGTCTTTCAACACTAATTCTTAACTTTATCTCATTTAACTCAGTATGTGCCTGGCAGCTAAATGCGTACTTTAGGATTTGCAATCAGAAAAAAAGAATCTTCAGGGTGAGAAAAGGTCACAAATAGTGCTAAAAAAACTGTCTTTGTTTCTGTTATAACATTTTGCAAAAATATAATCTTTTTTTTCATTTATTTAGGCCATTTATATTCTGCTACATTTATTTGGTAAAAATAACCCAGATTAATGTATATTATATAGTCTGTGTGAAAGTTATTTACTATAGTATAAACAGTATATTTGAAAATGTAACAATCCTGATGTACTGACTACCTATCTCTATTCTTGAGGCCCTAAAATGCCATGACAATACAAATACCCCCCAAATTATCCTTTTTGGAAATTAGACAGTCCAAGCTATTTAATAAAAGGTATGGTGAGCTTTTCAACGTTGTAATTGTTTTGTCATAATTTTTTGGGGGGAATTAAGAAATTAAATATTTTTTTCTCAAAGCTGTCCTTTTAAAAAAGTTATTTCCACACATAGCATAGACATACTTACAATTACACCCCAAACACATTCTGCTATGCTTCCTGAGTATGTGGATACTACATGTGTGAGACTTTTTCACAGCCTATCTCCATAGAGGGGACCCAAAATCAAAGGAGCACCTTAGGGCATTCTATTGGCATAAATTACACAACACTTTTCCTGACTATTAATCACATTTTTGGTGTGGCGGTGACTAGAGACAATATGACTGGTGTGGCATCATCAGGAACACTATAACTGATGTGGCAGTGATGAGGGGCAATTTAACTGGTATTGCGGTGATCAGGGATTGGTGTGGTGATGATCAGGTACACTGTAACTGTTATGACAGTGATTTGGGACAATATGACTGGTGTGACAGTGATAAGGGACACTGAAACTGGGGTGGCAGTGATCAGAGGCATTGTTACTGGTGTGTTTTTTTTTTTTTTTAACATACTGTCACCAGGGCAGTGCAATGTTACCATAATGACACTGTAGTTGTCTGTATAGGTGATCAGGTTTTTTTTTTTTTTTTTTACACTGTGATTGCTTTATTACAGTGATGATCATTGTAATAAGCAATCAGTAAGACTGCACCATGTGATTGCTGTGGCAAATCACAGAGATTTCCTGCCATAACTGTGATCGCTATGATAAATCACACCGATCACATGGTTTCAGGACTGCTCACAGCAGCCCAGTACAACGTTCTGTGATCTGCTGTGTCCAGCGGACACAGCAGACACAGTGGTCACAGATCCCATGACACTTAGTGCTCTGGACTGATACAAGTACACACTATAGAGGGATATGCTTTGTTCATATTTCATGTCAGAGGTTTACAACCACTTTAATCCAGGCATTCCTTTTTTACCCGCAACTAAATAAAGTGGCAGGGGTAACAAAGGAGGTAAGCATATTCTGCTGGGGGAGGACTTATTTAAAGTGAACTTATTGATTTGCCCTGTGTAAGCAAAGCACATTTTCACTTTAAAATATATCTAAACCCATAAAAAAAACATTAATTGAAACTTACCACTCCTTAGAAGTGGTGGTTGCATTTGTTTTAATTTTTCACACTACAGTACAGAAAATACATGCAAGTACAGAAAAGTACAGAAAATACATGTTCACCTGGATCAAATTGCAGTGTTCTTGTAAATTCCTGTGTGCTGAAAAGAAAGCACAAAACCTTATATTTATTGTGTAAACTACTAGTCTTAATAACCCATAGGGATGAACAAAGGCAGGCTTGTTTGAAGTTTAAAGTCCAGACTATGTGACAACCATGGCTACTTCCATAGCTACAGAAATAAGTGCATAGACAGGAAAGACAGGAAG
This sequence comes from Pelophylax lessonae, assembly GCF_965119305.1. Taxonomy (NCBI): domain Eukaryota; kingdom Metazoa; phylum Chordata; class Amphibia; order Anura; family Ranidae; genus Pelophylax; species Pelophylax lessonae. Next base: position 586,133,503 of record NC_138770.1, read on the forward strand.
TACCAACTAATACTCTGCGATAATACACTGAATGCAGAAGGAGTTCACTACACAAAGAACACAAAGCAAGGCCTTTCATCTAATTCTTTCGATATTTCGGATTTAATATTGCAAGCTTCTCCAAATCTTCCAAAGTAGTGCTTGTAATCAGTTAAAGGCAGAAATTTTCCTACAGAAACACTCCACCCAACAAAAAGTGGGTCATTCATTTTTTGCTCCCAAAAGGGGTGAGATCTCTTGAAAAAGTTTGGTACATTACTTCAAGTGACACTAAAAGTTGGTTAAAAAATAGATATTCTATTCAAGTATGTATTATTAACTTAAAAAAATTATCTTCTATTGTTCTCAGTCTCCTCAAAAACTCTGAATATTTTTTTTTTGCTTCTGTGATCCAACTTTCTGTCAGATGGTGGCTATGTTTGCTCTCCATGGTCCCATTGTAAGTAGGAAAGTAAAAACCCTTTCATGCTTGCTCCTGAGATTGACTATAGACCATGGGATTTGTATTGTATATAGAGCAAATAAATGCAACTAACGTGTACTGCTCATTCCAAACAAACAAAGGTTAGTGGAAAGGGGAAGGTTTGGGAGAACATTACAAGGAGACAGAAAAAATGCAGTAAGAATTTCATGAAAAATTATTTACAGAGCCAATAAATAGTGGGTGTGCATCTCTTCTTCGGGAAAATATAATTTAGTGTCACTCTAAATATGAAACTTTTGGGAGCAAAGCCTGGGCAAAGTTATTTTAAAAAAAGTGGTAGCTTTTCAGCCCATTCTTTCAACCTTACAATATTACTGTGTATTAACCACTTACCGACCGCCCACCGTGGATATACGTCGGTCTTGTGACGCTAAATACTGGGGTTAAGGTAGCAGATAACTGCCATAACCCCCATATTTTTTTAAACGGCGGGTGGTCTTCTTTCAGATAAGGGTGGTCCCAGTGGCGGTTTCACCACTGGATCACCCTAACGGTGCGGCAGAAAAGGTGCCCCCCCTCCCGCCGCATCCCGGTAGTTTTCCCCGCTTACCAGACCCGCTGGCAGCGGGGAAAACGTTCATAGAGAGGAAGTCGAGTGATGGCAAGATGGCCCCCACTTGACTCTATGGTCTTGGAGGACCGGAGCGACATCAAACACCGTTGCCTAGCAACCGGTTTAAAGGGCCGATTTTTTTTCAGCAATTGTTTAGTGTAGTTGTGAGGTCTGAGGTCTTTTTGACCCCAGATCTCACAATAAAGAGGTCCTGTCATGCTTATTTCTATTACAAGGGATGTTTACATTCCTTATAATAGAAAAAAAATTGTGTAAAAATAAAAAATAATAAATAAAATAAATAGGGAAAAAAATTAAAACGCCCTGTCCCTGTTAGCTCACGCGCAGAAGCGAGCGCATACACAAGTCCCGCCCACATATGTAAACGGTGTTCAAACCACACATGTGAGATATCGCCGCGATCGTTAGAGCAAGAGCAATAATTTGAGTCCTAGACCTTTTCTGTAACTCTAAGCTGGTTACCTGTAGACATTTTTAAAGTGTCGCCTATGGGGATTTTTAAGTACCAATGTTTGTCGCCATTCCACAAGCGTGGACAATTTTGAAGCATAACATGTTGGGTATCTATTTACTCGGCGTAACATTATCTTTCACAGTATAGAAAAAATTGGGCTAACTTTACTGTTTTCTTATTTTTTCATTAAAAAAAGTGCATTTTTTCCAAAAAAATTGCATTTGGAAGACCGCTGCGCAAATACGGTGTGCTAAAAAATATCGCAATGATCTCCATTTTATTTTCTAGGGTCTCTGATAAAAAACATATATAATCTTTGGGGGTTATAAATAGTTTCCTAGCAAAAAATACAAATTTTAGCTTGTAAACAACAAATGTCAGAAATAGGCAGGGTCCTTAAGCGGTTAAAGTGAAAGCATTATGGTAAACAAAAAAACATATGTAGCACCCTCTAGTGTGTGCTAGAAGTGAATGTAGGAAAACCATATTCTGACTCACATTTAGGCTGGTGAGTCTTAAAGGGGTCAGGGTTTATTAGAGTTCAGGGTTGGATAACTCATTATGACAGCTCTCTGGCACCTCACCCTTGTCTAAAAGGTTGGAGAACCTTCTGGAACTTGAGGGCGGAGGTTAGGATGAGCTCCCATGCATAATTATGGGGCCTCAGCCAATCCCCAGTAATGGGCTGGCAGTGGAAAGAGAAAACCTCATAAATAGACATGCGCCATGGCAGCAGGGGCAGTCGGGTGGAAGATGGAGATGCAGTGCTAAAGGAGGCTGTCGGTGTCCCTTTAGGCGAACCCTGTAGTCTGGGGAGGTGGGATAGTCCTGCCTTAGGCGGGGGCTCAGGTGCTGGAAGGACCCTGCCACAAACACAAAGGGAGGAGGCATTCCTGGAAGCATGGAAGCATGGAAGCAAGAGAGGACAGAGTGAGCAGTGCAATACTGTGGGATCCTACAAAGAGGGGTGACTGCCACATGTAGTCAGTAGGGATGATCGAACTTTTGAAAAGTTCGGTTCGACCAGAACACCCGAACTTCACGAAAGTTCGGTTCAGATTTCAGAACCCCATTGAAATCAATGGGACCCGAACTTCTGTAATCAAAAAACACCATTTTTAAGCCCTAAAACCCAATAAATGCCCCTAAAAAGTGCCTAGGGTTCTGGGTCATGCCCCAGGGACTATTAATCACACAAAAAAAGTTCTTAAAAATTGTCATTTTTGATAAAAAAGCCAATTATTGAAAAATTAAAAAAAAAAAAAAAAGAGATTTTTTTGATTTTTACTTTGGATTTAGTATCTGGGGGGTCTAAAAGGTGTGCATGTGAAGTTTCAGCTCTGTAGCATGTCCAGAACCATGAAAAAAAAAAAAGATAATTTTTCAGTAGAACAGGGATGTGGTTCGGGAGCCTCCTTTAACTTTAACACCTATATGATCTTTTTTTCTGGTTCTGGACATGCTACAGAGCTGAAACTTCACAGGTACACCTTTTAGACCCCCCAGACACAAAATCACACAAAAAAAGTTCTTAAAAATTGTCATTTTTGATAAAAAAGCCAATTATTGAAAAATTAAAAAAAAAAAAAAAAAAAGAGATTTTTTGATTTTTACTTTGGATTTAGTATCTGGGGGGTCTAAAAGGTGTGCATGTGAAGTTTCAGGTCTGTAGCATGTCCAGAACCCCCCAAAAATTAGCATTTTCTTATAATTTTTATTAGAACAGGAATACGGCTTCTCTACGGTGCTTTTTCTTGCATTTATCGGGCATTTTTGGAGGCAGGCATGACTTTTTTTGGATTTAGTGTCTGGGGGGTCTAAAAAGTGTACCTGTGAAGTTTCAGCTCTGTAGCATGTCCAGAACCAGAAAAAAAGATAATTTTTCAGTAGAGCAGGGATGGTGGGACCCCTCTTTTACACTTATATGATCTTTTTTTGGGGTTCTGGACATGCTACAGAGCTGAAACTTCACAGGTACACCTTTTAGACCCCCCCCAGACACAAAATCACACAAAAAAAGTTCTTAAAAATTGTCATTTTTGATAAAAAAGCCAATTATTGAAAAATTAAAAAAAAAAAAAAAAAGAGATTTTTTGATTTTTACTTTGGATTTAGTATCTGGGGGGGTCTAAAAGGTGTGCATGTGAAGTTTCAGCTCTGTAGCATGTCCAGAACCAGAAAAAAAAGATCGTTTGTATTAGAAAACTTTAAGCACAGGAATATGGCTTCTCTGCTGTAACACCTTGCCGGTTTAATAGCAGGCATTTTTTTGGGTTCTTTGCAGTCAGGAAAAACATCTGAACTTGTGTATAGTAGTACTGTGCACAAGTTCTGATGTTTTGCCTGCCTCCAAAATTCCCCAAAAAATGCCAGCAAAAACACACCTGGGCATTTTTTTTTTTTGACGCTAGCGTTTTTTTTTGGCATTTTTTGGGGTTCTTTTGAGGCAGGCAAAACATCTGAACATGTGTATAGGGGGGATATATAGACATATATGTCTGAATATATACCCCTAGACATATATAGGTGTGATAGTAGCAGAAATAAATGCTTGCGCTAATGAAATCATTTACAGTAATATATTTCTGCTACTATCACACCTATATATGTCTCGGGGTATATATTCAGACATATATGCCTATATATACACCCTATACACATGTTCAGATGTTTTGCCTGCCTCAAAAGAACCCCAAAAAATGCCAAAAAAAACGCTAGCGTCAAAAAAAAAATGCCCAGGTGTGTTTTTGCTGGCATTTTTTGGGGGGTTTTGGAGGCAGGCAAAACATCAGAACTTGTGCACAGTACCACTATACACAAGTTCAGATGTTTTTCCTGACTGCAAAGAACCCAAAAAAATGCCTGCTATTAAACCGGCAAGGTGTTACAGCAGAGAAGCCATATTCCTGTGCTTAAAGTTTTCTAATACAAACGATCTTTTTTTTTCTGGTTCTGGACATGCTACAGACCTGAAACTTCACATGCACACCTTTTAGACCCCCCAGATACTAAATCCAAAGTAAAAATCAAAAAATCTCTTTTTTTTTTTTTTTTTTTTTTTTTTTTAATTTTTCAATAATTGGCTTTTTTATCAAAAATGACAATTTTTAAGAACTTTTTTTGTGTGATTTTGTGTCTGGGGGGTCTAAAAGGTGTACCTGTGAAGTTTCAGCTCTGTAGCATGTCCAGAACCCCAAAAAAAGATCATATAAGTGTAAAAGAGGGGTCCCACCATCCCTGCTCTACTGAAAAATTATCTTTTTTTCTGGTTCTGGACATGCTACAGAGCTGAAACTTCACAGGTACACTTTTTAGACCCCCCAGACACTAAATCCAAAAAAAGTCATGCCTGCCTCCAAAAATGCCCGATAAATGCAAGAAAAAGCGCCGTAGAGAAGCCGTATTCCTGTTCTAATAAAAATTATAAGAAAATGCTAATTTTTGGGGGGTTCTGGACATGCTACAGAGCTGAAACTTCACATGTACACTTTTTAGACCCCCCAGATACTAAATCCAAAGTAAAAATCAAAAAATCTCTTTTTTTTTTTTTTTTTTTTTAATTTTTCAATAATTGGCTTTTTTATCAAAAATGACAATTTTTAAGAACTTTTTTTTGTGTGATTTTGTGTCTGGGGGGTCTAAAAGGTGTACCTGTGAAGTTTCAGCTCTGTAGCATGTCCAGAACCATAAAAAAAAAGATCGTTTGTATTAGAAAACTTTAAGCACAGGAATATGGCTTCTCTGCTGTAACACCTTGCCGGTTTAATAGCAGGCATTTTTTTGGGTTCTTTGCAGTCAGGAAAAACATCTGAACTTGTGTATAGTGGTACTGTGCACAAGTTCTGATGTTTTGCCTGCCTCCAAAACCCCCCAAAAAATGCCAGCAAAAACACACCTGGGCATTTTTTTTTTGACGCTAGCGGTTTTTTTGGCATTTTTTGGGGTTCTTTTGAGGCAGGCAAAACATCTGAACTTGTGTATAGTGGTACTGTGCACAAGTTCTGATGTTTTGCCTGCCTCCAAAACCCCCCAAAAAATGCCAGCAAAAACACACCTGGGCATTTTTTTTTTAACGCTAGCGTTTTTTTTGGCATTTTTTGGGGTTCTTTTGAGGCAGGCAAAACATCTGAACTTGTGTATAGTGGTACTGTGCACAAGTTCTGATGTTTTGCCTGCCTCCAAAACCCCCCAAAAAATGCCAGCAAAAACACACCTGGGCATTTTTTTTTTTGACACTAGCGTTTTTTTGGCATTTTTTGGGGTTCTTTTGAGGCAGGCAAAACATCTGAACATGTGTATAGGGGGTATATGTAGGCATATATGTCTGAATATATACCCCTAGACATATATAGGTGTGATAGTAGCAGAAATATATTACTGTAAATGATTTCATTAGCGCAAGCATTTATTTCTGCTACTATCACACCTATATATGTCTAGGGGTATATATTCAGACATATATGTCTATATATACCCCCTATACACATATTCAGATGTCATGTCTGACATCAAACATGTCCTCAAAAAAGCACTGGCAGTGGCAGCCCCTGCAGCATTAAAAAATGCTTGCTGGTGAGAAGCCACATTCCTGTCCCGAAGCAGAGAAATGATCATTTCTCTATAGCGGTCACCCTGCTATGGAAGGGTTTTGTCACCCTGCCATAGCAGTCACTGTCAGTTAACCCTACACTACACTACGGTCCCCTGACACTTAACACTTTCCCTACAGAAACTAAATTTTTGAAGCTAACTTAAGTGTAAAGGAGCACTCTAACTACACTAGATATCCCTTTCCTCACACTAAAAATAGCTAAATGACACTTTTAAAGTAAAATTAACAGAACTGCTTCCACTCTCTTCCATGTCCATTATAACAATGCTGGGAATATGGCGGGGGCGATCTTATATACTGGGGGGCGTATTCACTAATGATTGGTCTAGGGACCCCCTAGTCACTCCAATCACATTCCTAGCATTCTTCTGCCCCCTCAATTGGCTTTTGCTAATGGTTCTGGTCCAATCACGGGCTTTTAAAGCCCATTTCCTGAAGCATTGCATTTTGGGCGGTTCTGGTTGCCGAATTCCGAACTTTTTGGGCAAAAAGTTCTAAATTCGGCCGAACCTCGAACACCCAATGTTCGGGCCGAACCGATGGTGAACCCGAACCGTTCGATCATCCCTAGTAGTCAGTCTCCATTGAAGACAGCGATGTGCTTAAGTCTTCATCCTTTCCCTATATATCGCCTGAGAGTAAGCTGGGTGGACTGGTAAAGAGTAAGTCAGGTGGACTGGTAAAGAGTCAGTCTGGTATGGAAAGATAGCCAGGATGCCTAGTGGAAAGGGGCAGCTGCAGCCAGTTGGGTTGGAAGTGCCTGAATAGGTGGTGCTGGGATCAGTGGCCGCAGAGGAGAAGGTACATGCTGTTTCATTACATCTTTGCTACAAAAAAGGGGCTGCGAGTTTCTGCCTATAATGGGCTATTGTTAATCTGACTAGGAGCCTGTCATATTATTCAGACTGATTCAGCTGGAGCAAGTAAGTGAATGTGCAGAAGAAAAGTGAAGGAGACTGTATATAGATGTATATAGGAAGATGTACCTAAAGTTTTGCCTAAGTTTGTTGAAGTCAAGTGGGCATCCCATAACCTCGCATCCCTAAGTTATTAATCCTCAAATAAAAAAACAAAACAAAGTCACTGACTTTTCTCTGACTCAGAGTGCTTGTTGTAAAAATTTGATGTGCCTGGCTTTGCACGAGTGGGGGATCCAAGTTCATCTGCAGTCCCTACGGGGTGTGCTACACCTATGCGTGACAACATTTCCCCAGACTCCCCTTATACTTACCTGATCCCGATCCAGTGCTGTGCATGAGAGCAGCAGCTCTCTCCACTCTGTTCCTCCTCAGTGGGCAGATTGATAGCAAAAGGATTGATAGCAGATTGATAGCCTGTCAATCAAATCCTGTAAAGAGCCAGCAAGGGCAGGGCTGAGCCACCCTTTCAGTATCAAAAGACATATAGTTTCTGGCAAGGGTGCCTAGATTTGAAATGTCAGGTCCAAGCATTGTCATGAGGGGGTGTCTTTCTTAGACTTAGGCGGGTCATACACGGAACAAATTTATTTCCTGTAACGCTCGATTCCCCCATGAACGCAGACAGTGTTGATGTCAGAATCCCTCCTGCCAGGTCATTGCCTTCTCCCGGTGGGGGGTGGGCCGGAGAAGCCATCGCCACTGGGACAGTGTCTATCACTAGCAGTTATAGCACCTGCTAGCAATAATTGTAAGACAATCTAGCAGGCTGGTTGTACCCAAGCTGATTGATCGATCAACTTGGTACATTTAGCCTGATCCTTAACGGTTCGAAACTCAGCCGGTTCCTGCTGGATTTTAACTGTGTATGGCCAGCCATAGTCAACCTTCATAAGGTCAGTATTTGTATAAGATCTTTTGCAAGTAGCAGATATAAAGGTCAACCTATAGCTGAACTTAGCCTACTTAAGGTGCCTGTGTGCCAAACCTGATATTACTTTGAATTTCAACAACACAAGCTTGCTTTATAAGTGGTAACAAAATAACAAACTATCTGAACCTAAGGAGAACTCCAGCCAACAATAACAAGGTAATTGAATATCCCATACATGAAAATCCCGGTAAAATATAAAATAACAAAATCATCTTTTGCTTTAAAATGTATTACAGGAATTTATATAGCACTAAAAATGTATGCAGCATTTTACATATTCTATACATTTACCTCAGTCCCTGGCCTTATGGAGCTTACAATCTAAGGTCCCTAACTCACAATCATACATAAACATACTAGGGCCAATTTAGACAGGAGCAAATGAACTTACTAACATGTCTTTGGAGTGTGGGAGGAAGCCAGAGTGCCCAGTACTAACACAAGCACAGGGAATACATTCAAAATCCATGCCAGTCTGGGGGCCAGCATTATTCCACCTACTTGCTCTGAGCCCAGGTAATACTGGACTCACCACAGCCTGTGATTGAACAGTAAAGGAGAAGCATGTACAGGGATAGGCTCATCTCTTCATCACTCTGCTTTCTCCTCCTATCAGCTACTTCTTGAGAGCACATAAACTGTTTTGCTCCTTGTGCTGCTTCCTCCTCTGTTATAGAGGGTCTGAGAGAAGGCTGATCCCAGGTCATATTCAGGTACTTACACTGCTTTCGTTTTAAAATATGCCTAATGATGTATTAATGATTAAAGAACTGAATTCCAGCCTCTCCAGAGTTTAGATTTATCCACTTTAGGTTCACCCTATTGCAGTTTTACTGCTGCAGAGCGGTACCTGTGCACCAGACCTCTTTTATATACGTGATCCGACACTTCCGGGTAGGGGTCGCGCATGCGTGCTGCCAGTGGCTCACTTTCGTGCACCTGCCAAACGTCAAGCAGAGACACAGAACAGCGATCTGCCTATGTAAACAAGGCAGATCACCGTTCTGACAGGAGGGAAGAGATGTCTCATATAATACATTCCATCTCTTCCCCTAGTAAAAGCACCTCCCACACTGTAGTAAAACACTGGCTAGGCACACAGCTAACCCTTTGATCGTACCTGATGTTTAATACCATCCCTGCCAGTGTCATTAGTACAGGGACAGTGCATATTTTTAGCACAGATCACTGTACTAGTGTCACTGGTCACTAAAAAGTGTCAAAAGTGTCAGTTAGTGTCAGAATGTCTGTTGCAATATTGCAGTTCCACTATAAGTCGCTGAATGCTGCCATTACTAGTAAACAATAAATAAATGAAAATAAATAAAAATATCTCATAGTTTGCAAACCAATCAATATACGCTTATTGGGATTTTTGTTACCAAAATATGTAGCAGAATACATATTGGTCTAAATTAATTAAGACATTTTAATTTTTTTTCAATTTTTCTCTTGGATATGTTATATAGCAGAAAGTAAAAAACGTAGTTTTTTTTTTGTTTTTTTGTTTTTTTTTTATCAAATTGTTGGTCTTTTTTGTTTATAGCACAAAAAACAAAAAATGCAGAGGTGTTCAGATACCACCAAAAGAAAGCTCTATTTGTGGGTGAAAAAGGACATATATTTTATTTGGGTATAGTGTTGCACGACAACGCAATTGTCAGTTAAAGTAAGGCAGTGCCCTATGAGGAAAAAATGAACTGGTCATGACAGGGGGTAAATCTTCAAGTTGTTAATTTAGAAAAAAAATATATATATTTTTTTAAGAATCACTTTTTACCCTGTTTCATGTCCAGTTTTTAAAAGTCAACAACTTTTACTTGAAAAGTAAGTACTGGATTGTGTATAACTATTACTGTAAAAATGCATTCTCTTATCAATTGACGGAGTCTGTTTTTCTTTCTTCTGACGTTTGTTTGTTTAACATTTCCACTTAGAATTAAGGCACAGTGGAACCGCAGAAAACCTCTGAACAATGTCAAATATGAGCGGACCCTTTTATGTTAAAAGAACAATCTTTCAGGTGTAAGTACTTAGTACCCACACCTATCAAACACAATGTAAACCAAAGTAAAAAAGAACATTCCAAGAATAGTCATTGTAGGATTCATCGTATGTGTGGTTTATTATACGTAAAAAAAAATATCAGACTGCACAATAATCTGTCAATAAAGGCACAAAAAAAAACAATATTGTTTTTTTGTTACATATGGCTTACTGCACATGCTAAAAACAAGTAAGTTATTTTTCTAATTTTTAGCAAAATAAAAAATATTTGAAGACCCAACACTCCATTACCAAAGCACAGCATGCCCTACACAACAGCAAATACATTACCAGGTCATTCAAACTGGATTCAAACTGAAATTTCAGTTCTTGGTAGTTGAAGTGATATTAAAATGATTGCAAAGATTTTATTTTTGTTTTTCATTAAAATAATAACCATGTTATACCTGCTCTGAGCAGAGTTGCCCGCATCCTCCTTTTCTCAGGTCCCACGAGGCACACCTGGCTCCTCCCACCTGTCAGGTCCATTCACATATGGAGCCGCGGTTCAGCTTGCCCCCTCCATCTCCTGATTGGCTCACTGGCTGTGATTGACAGCAGTGGGAGCCAATGGCTCCCGCTGCCTCCAAAAGCCAATCAGGAGTGTGTGTTCCCAGAGAGGCAGAGGAAAGAGGGCTGCTGCACACTGACCTTGTGTCTTTACAACCACTTTAAACCATAAAAATGTAATATATTGCAGCAAACCTATCCCTATAGGGTTATGATGATCATACACTACATGAAAAAACTTTCAAAAATCTGTCATTTGGACAGTTTTTAATCCAGTTAATGGACACAAATCGAAAATCGGTTGTGACATTTTGAAGCCACAAAATCAAAGGAAACGTTTGGAAAACATCTGATAAATGAAAAAGGTCATGTGTTTCTCGACCAGGTAAAAATTGAACTGTTGGTATTGCACATACTGTATGTCTTTGTAGGGACACTGCCATAAGCGGAAATAACAACAGGGGTGTGTAGACTTTTTATATCCACTGTATGTGACCCAGGAGCAAAAAACAAAGGTGAAGCTGATTCATTTCTGTCCATTGAATGATTTATCGTTCGGAATTCGGTCATTACATGATGGCAATATCGTTTGCTCTCATGACCCCGTGTTAGTTTTTTTAAAACGCATTTGAACGATTTTTCGACTGGTGTATGGATAGCATACTGTAAGTAATGACTCTTGCCACAGACCTCCCTATGCAGTACAATGTCCTCATTACATTAAAAGGCAGTGCTCCTTTTTGTAAAAGAATGCTTACTTTTTCAGCCGCTCATTCCATTGCAGATGGCAGGATGGGGAAGAAAGGGCAAAGAAATGAGGAGAAAGAAAGAAATGAAAGGAGCATTTCATGTTAATGTACTGAGGATACAGTAATGCATAGGGAGGTTTGTGGCAAATGTCAGTAAAGATGAACCAACCCTTTAAATGCGGTGGCAGTATTCATTTTCTTAAACTTTTTTTTTTTCTTTATTTACACCTGATAATTCTGACAATAGCATGCTTTGTGTCTTAGGGTGTCTACACTCTAGTTGGAGGGTCAACAAATACACTTTCTACAGCAGCATTGTTGATCTAGGAGGAAAGTAGTGTTAGATCCCCTAGCAGATTTAGATGGACTTAAATAACAAATTAAAGCCAAACTCCAAGTAACACCTTTTTAACAGTTACATCAACAGATTTCTTTTACCGTCTGGAAAAAAGAATATATATAAATGAATAAAAACTGACACACACCCCTGCCAGTGGTAAATGGTTTGTCTAAACACTAAAAACTGTCAGACAGATGTAATCGGACTTGTGCCCATTTACATCTGCCTACCTTTAAGTCCATCCAGGTGCAGAAAATAAAAGGAAATACTTTTCCTTTTTTATAGACCTGAATGTGACAAATTTGAGGTAGCTCGATATAAATGGACACAAGTCCATTTACATCCGGACCTCATAGAGCCATCTCAGGCCTGCCACAGTCCACTGTCAAAGTAAGCACAGAAACCGAATGGGTGCTAACGTCACAAAACTGACATCCATCCTATTCTGATCCAATTCAGTAGAGGATCTGCTTATGGATCCCACACTAAACATGTGAGAGGACCCAAAAACCTTACCCGTGGCTTAAAATAAACTCAGATAGGAGCAGCTCAGAATTTTAGGCCTGCAAAACGTGGCTGGAATTTCAGCCAGTTCGGCCATGGGTGGCCTTGTCTCAGGTGTGTGGTTATGAATAAGCGATTTTTATCGTGAAACGCGTCAACCCGACACGTCTGTTCGTGTATTGCACTGTCTGTCTGCTGTCTGTTGGATTTATGGAGAATAAAGGAGTCCTAAGGATTTTCATTTAACATCTTTGAGTGCGGTCTCTCTCTTTTGGATGGCCTTGTCTCTACCACCATATTCAACAAAAGTGGATTTTTCAATCAACATTTGTCAAAGGAGCCAGGTTGAAAATTGCCCAGAAGCAGTCACTTTTTATGTATTCTGACAGCTGTGGGTGCTTGTTTTGTTTAGTGTGGATGGAGGAATTAAAGAAATCTGTACATGTATGGCTAGCCTAAGGCTTGTGGTTTTCAGGAAACCAGGTTATCATAAAAACGGAAACTTATATAGCAGGAGGGCCTGACATACCTAAGCAATGCCCATATGGAAATATAGAATCACTAGGCTTAGACTTTCTTGCCTTATTTGTTTCTAGCACTACGTTTCTGAGTTTGCCTGGTTTGTACATTACAGAATATTTACAATTTCTAAAGATAATAAAAGTGTGTCACAGCTCATTAGCAGCTCACTCGAGGCATGTCCAGCTATGTTAGGTTTAATGTTAGTATTTCTCAGCTAATAAGCAGCCAAGGTATGGAACATAGGATTTTGAACATAATGCAGCATTTGTAAGTTACTAGATATGGTGCTAAATATTTATGTTAAATCACGTTGCCTTAGGTTTACATGCTTGGAAGTTTTAGGTTTCCACCCTGATTGCATACTGATAAAATGGCTTGTATTACCTATGTCAAACTTGTCACTTCATACTTAAATAAATTGTGACTTAATTGCATTCAGGAAATACATTGCTAAATACGTGTTAATGCCAATCACTGACCATAGTGACTTTTTTGTGATGAAACAATCCATTTGTTCATAAAGTTCTTCTCCTTGTATGAACATACAATTTAATCACTTGATCTCCAGAAGATTTACCTCCTTTCATGACATTTATTGCGCTATAAACAAAAAAAGAGTGACAATTCTAAAAAATTTAAAAAAATAAATAAAATATGTTTCACTTTCTGCTATATAACATTCCCCAAAAAAATTTGAAAAATCAAATGTTTTCCTCTTTTTGAGCCAATTTGTATTCTGCTACATATTTTTGGTTAAAAAAAATCCCATTAAGGGTATTTTGATTGGTTTGCGCAAATGTTATGGCGTGTGCAAACTAGGGCAAGGATTTATGTAATTTTTATATATTTTTTTTTTTACTAGTATGGTGGCAAACCAGCAATTTTTAGAGGGACTGCGACATTGCGGTGAACAGATCGGACCCCTAACTGACATTTTTGACACTTTTGGGGGGGACCAGTGACATTACTACCATAACCAGTGCTAAAAATATGCACTGCTACTGTAATAATGGCACTGGCAGGGGAGGGGTTAACCCAGGGGTGATCAAAGGGTTAAGAGTGAGCCTAGGGCGACTGTTTTCTAACTGTATGGGGGTGGGACTTGTGAAATGAATACAGAGACCTGTGCTCCTAAATAGGAGGAACACAGGCGCTCTGTGATCATGTCAGAGAGAACAACGGTCTACAGTGTTTACAACAGCAGACCATCGGTCTCTCCCACCGGGGAGCGATCACGGGTTTCCGGTGGGAATTGCGGCCTCCAGCCCCGTGGATCAGCATCCCCGCTGCCTAGTGAACTGCCGTACCTGTACCCGTACAGTATATCTGCGGCGGGCGGGCGGCAAGTGGTTAACTAACAATTGAATGGTCATGCAACACTGTACCCAAATAAAATGAATGTAATTTTTTTCCCCCAGAAATAGAGCTTTCTTTGGGTGGTATTTGATCACCACTGCGTGATTTATATTTTGAAAAAAAAAAAAACAATATGTTTTACTTTCTGCTATAAAGCAGATCTTATAAGAAAATTGAAAAAATCTAATTTCTTCACAAATTTTGGCCTATATGTTTTTGGTAAACGAAATCCCAATAAGTGCATATATAGATTGGTTTGCACGAAAGTTATAGCATCTACAAACTATGGGATATATTTATGGAATTTTATTTTTTTATACTAGTAATGGCAGCGATCAGCAACTTATAGCGGGACTGCAATACAATCGGACACTAAGGGCTCTTTCACACACTGAGTCCGTTGGACGGACTCCGTTTTTCTCAGTGGGGGATTGATCCGCCGATCCCCCGCTGAGCAGGAGTATAACAGCTGTGTCTCCGCGCTGTGTGCTGAGACACAGCTGTCAGTTCCCCATGCATCTCTATGGGGGAAATCGGATGGGAAAGGACCGACGGTCCGTTCTCATCCAATCCCATCCGATCCGATCCGCTGGACGGATGGAAAATAGGGTTTCCATCTGTCCAGATTTGACGGATCGGATCGGATGCCAGCGGACATGTCTCCGCTGACATCCGATGCCCCATAGGGATGCATGGGGGGGTCCTTCAGATCCGCCAAACGGTCCGCCTGAACGGTCCGCCTGTGTGTAAGGGGCCTTAGGGGGAGATTTACTGAAACCGGAGCAATCAACATCTGGTGCAGCTGTACACGGTAGCCAATCAACTTCTAAATTCAGCTTGTTAAATTAAGCTTTGACAATAAAACACGAAAGTCGATTGGCTTCTATGCACAGATGCAACAGATTTTTCACCATGCAGGTATAGTAAATAACCCCCTAACTGACACTTTTGACACTTTGTGGGAACCAGGGACACTAATACAGTGATCAGTGCAAAAAATATGCACTGTCACTGTACTAACACAAATCGTGCCTGTCACAGATGAGCTGTGAACCTTGCTTCAATGCCTGTACAACTCCTGACTATCAATAAATAGAATGGGGTGGTGGGTCAGAACTTGCCAAGAGACTGTAGAAAGTTCACAGGCAATGGATCCTAACACATCCCTTCTTAAGTCGGATCCCCCCAATTTCTCCACCTTAGACAGGAATGAAGGTATCACCCCTCTATCTATAATTGTATACAGTTTTTAAGGTCAACTTTATACTCATGTCATCATTCTATCAGCCATAGTTTCCATGCAATGAGATCCAAGTTGCACTTCACTAAAGACGTGGAAGTTTATCCAGCTGTGAGCTACTAACTAGATAATTGAAGAATCTCCCCACTCACTTCACTCAATGTTTGTACATAACGTTTTAGACATTCCCTATAATATAGCAAATCTTTACTTTTTGAGGGTCCACTTTGATATTACTGAATTTGAGTCTACAAATAAAAAAGTACAATATTTCATAAATCACTACCAAGTTCTGTTCTGGAATCTTTATTAGCAAGGGGATTTAGTGTTTCCTTTAGGCCGGGTTCACACACATGAGGCTGTGAGTTCCTGCCTGGGGTCCGGTGCGTTCCTGTTCACGGGTTCAGGTGAAAATCAGGTGCGAATTTTCACCTAAATTCACACCTGAATCCGACCCAAAGACACACAGGACCCTTTTTGAATGCAGACCGCAGCCACCCCGGACCTGTGTGAACCAGCTCTATTGAAAATTGCTCACTCTCGCCTGTAATGCGAATTGGATGTGGGCAAACCTGCATCCAGTTCACATATGGTATATGTGTGAACCCAGCCTGATACATTATTTATGATTGGTAAAGTGCTACTAAACCCAAGACCCTGAATTCATTATATCTGGTCCCCCACAGTACATAGAAATGCTAATATTTTTCTAAATATAAACTGCTAACTAACTTTTCTAAACAGCAGTTAGAGCAGTCTTCTGACTTCTATCAGTGTCCAGCAGAGCACTGGTTAAAGCTTGTAGGAGGAGTTTTCATTCTCCTCTGACTGTTCTATGAGGCTGCAGGACCCCTGGCCCTTTGTCTGGACAGTGCTGATTGGCTCTGTGCTGATCACAAGCACCCTTCCAAGAAAAAAAAAACTCACAAAAAAAACACACTAGCAATACACACCAAACTGAGCATGTGCAGCTTGCTCTCAAAGCTCTTTTCTATCAGCAGATAGATTGGGGACAGTGGAAGAAGGGAAGGATCAGAGAAAACAGGATCAAACAGCCTTTTTACAAAATGCAGACAATTAACCCCTTAGGTTCCACAGTGAGTATACCAAGCATGCTTTACTGCATATAGAGACTGATTTTACTGTTGTGGGTTTAGTAACAGTTTAATGCAAGGTACAGCATGTATGGGTTACTATAGATCTTGGTTATTCATCACTTGCCAACCGCCTGCCGCAGTTTTACTGTGGCAGGCTGGCTCGGCTGCGAGAAACAATATAGGGGTATGTCGGTCGCAGGAGTGGTGCTGAGGGACAAACGCGTGCCCCCACTAGGTAGCAGGGATGCCGATCCACAGGACCTGCGGCCATGATTGCAGCCGGGCTCCCCACTGAGAGAAAAGGACGGTCAGCTGTTGTAAACACAGCTGACCGTTGTTCTCTCTAAAACAATCACGGAGCCCCTGTGATTCTTCTATATAGGATCACAGGTCTCTATGATCATTTCACAAGTCCCTCCCCCCCACAGTTAGAAAACACTCCCCTAGGCTCACAATTAACCATTTGATCACCCCTAGGTTAACCCCTTCCCTGCCAGTGTCATTATTACAGTAACTGTACATATTTTTTGCACTGATTATTGTAGTAATGTCACTGGTCCCCCCCCCCCCCAAAAGTGTCAAAAATGTCAGTTAGGGGTCCGATCTGTCCGCAGTCCCGCTAATTGCAGATCTCCGCCACCAATCAAAATATGCTTATTTCAATTTTTTTACCAAAAATGTGTTGCAGAATACAAATTAGCCTAAAAGGATGAAAATGTTTTATTTTTATTTTTATTTTTTGGGGGGAGGGGTGGGGGGTTATAAAGCAGAATGGGAACAATTTCGTGTTTTTTTTTTTTTTTTTTCAGAATTGCCACTCTTGTTTTGTTTATAGCACAAAAAATACAAATGGGGATCAAATACCACCAACAAAAAAGCTCTATTTGTGGAGAAAAAAAAGGACATCAATTTTATTTTGGTACCGTGTCACAAGACTGCGCAATTTTCCGTTAAAATGATGCAGCGCCGATTTGCAAAAAATGGCTTGGTTATTAAGGGGGCAAATCCTTCCGGTCCAGAACTGGTTAAAGTGGTTCATCACGCTGTATTAAATATATTAACAGTCAGTAGCTACAAATACTGTAGCTGCTATCTTTTAACCACTTAAGCCCCGGAGGATTCGGCACTGCGTGACTTTAACGGACAATTGCGCGGTCGTGCGACGCTGTACCTAAACGAATTTGGCGTCCTTTTTTTCCCACAAACAGAGCTTTCTTTTGGTGGTATTTGATCACCTGTGCGATTTTTTGATCACGCGCTATAAACAAAAAAAGAGCGTAAATTTTGCAAAAATAACAATATTTTTCACTTTTTTTTATATGAAATTCCCCCAAAAAAATGTAAAAATCAAAATTTTTTAACATTTTCAGCCAATTTGTTTTATGCTACCTATGTTTGGTAAAAAAAATCGCAAAAAGCGTATTTTGATTGGTTTGCTAACTACGGGAAAGATTTATGTAATTTTTGTTGTTTTTTTTTTAACGCGTAATGGCGGCGATCTGCGATTTTTTTGCGGTACTGCGACATTGCGGCGGACAGATCGGACCCTTGACTGACATTTTTGACACTTTTGGGGTTACCAGTGACATTTCTACAGTAATCAGTGCTATATATATGCACTGTTACTGTAAAAATACACTGGTAGTGAAGGGGTTAACTTTATTTGAGAGGGAGGGGCTGTGTGTGTCCCTAGGGGCGTGATTCTTACTGTGATTGGCTGTGGCTTCAGCTGTATGCAGAGTGATCAACGGATCTACATAGTAGATCCATATGATCATCTCTCATACAGAGGGGAGAATGACAGGCAGCTTGTTTACACAAGCGTCCTGACTTTCTCCCTCTCCCCCGCCGATCGCAGAGTGGCCGGCGGACATCGGGTCCGCCGGTCACACGCGCGGGGGGGTCCGTGACCACGCGGGAGCAGGAGCGCGCCTCCGGCGGCGCGCGCTCGCTCCCTAGACCCTCACAAGCTAGAGACGTAGCCCTACGTCACTTTGCCTGTGAGGGGCTGACCGCCGACGTAGATAGTCGTGCGGCGGTCCGCAAGTGGTTAATAAAGGACACTTACCTGTCCAAGGGTCCCTGGTGCCGGCGTGTTTACTGTAGGCAACAGGTTGTGATTCCTTCTGACTTTACAGCCAGTTGACCATTGCACATGTGTGAGTCGTACTGTGCCTTGTTTATGCTCCCCCCACCTTCTGGGACCTGTGACGTGTCCCAGAAGGTTGAAGGGGGGAGAACCTCTGGTGGATCACCACGCTCTGTCAAAACCAGGTACCTGCTTCCCTCCCCCACCAAAAAAAATGCTACAAAAGAAGAGGAGGTGGGGAGGAGGGCATCAAGTGAAATTTCCCCTAGGGGAAGTTCCACTTTAAAAAACAATTAAAATCAATCAATCAATTTCACTACCTATACACCTTGTTAATTAAAAACTAATAAAATGAATCTGTCTCACTATCTATGATTAGAGTATGTTCATTTTTGATGAACTTGAAACAAACTAAAATTGTCAAGTCAGTAACTATCTATAATCTGAAAAATTGGAACTAATCAACTGTGATATTTTGTAAGTAATTGCTGTGATTGTGATTTCTCATAATCTGTCACGTATTGTATAAGGCTGATAAATATTCATGGCAATGCTTTGGCGACATAATCATCACTTTCATAAACAGTCATGGATTAAACTACTTCAATTGTCTTTTGAGTGTACTGTTCTAAAGAACAGGAAAGAATGTTGAGAAAAGTGCTTTTAGAACTTTCTTGCAAAGGAATTGATTTACAAATGATTCATGGAGATTTTGGATGACTAACTCGGCTTGCCAACCTTAAAATCTTCTCAAATAATTAAGGCAAACTCAAAAATTTTATACAACTATTGCCATTAATCTGCCCACAATGATTCATAGGACTACTTTGCACCAAAGACTTGTACAAAGTGCAACTAAATTTAAAATGGACCTTAAAGGGTAACTCCACTTTCATGGAGAAAAAAAATAGCAAATAAAGAAAAACAATATAGCGTATACAATTGAGACACAAATCATATTGTAAGTGAATGTTTTTAAAAATTACCTTTCCTTTTCAATCTGCAGCTGTTGTATTTTCTGAAATTGCAATGCAATATGGCTACCTGGAGTTGTTCTGTATACAGAATGTGTACTGACCACACCCCAGAAACATTTCCTGCTTCTGTGATTGGCTCACCAATTTTCCCAGAAGTCTGCTTAAGATACAAGCTTAAGATACAGATTTCTGGCTTCCCCTGCAATAAAAATGTCATTTTTGGTGAGCTACTTCCAATAGGAACACGTCTAAAGGGATGCAGGCAGAGCAGATTTCCTCATCAGAGCACTGCAGCTGCACAGCTGATAGATAATTATGAAACCACTCACATTAGACCCACTCAGCTTAGAGGCACAGAGGAACAAACAATGATTTCTTCAGAATAACAAAAGGTAGGAATCTAAAGTTTGTTAAAATCCTTGTAATGTACAGAGATCACCCAGATAAGAAAGAAAATCTTCTGTGTGTAGCAGCCCCTTCAGCCCCCCCCCCCTAATACTTACCAGAGTCCCATCTCTATCCAGCGATGAGCACAGTTGCCTCAGCCATCCAGGATTCTCCTTCCTGATTGACTGAGACACAGCAGAGAGAGGCGCCATTGACTCCCACTGCTGTCAATCAAAGTCAGTTAGCCAATCAGGAGATTTTTTGGTGAGATACTCCCAATAGGAACACGTCTAAAGGGATGCAGGCCCAGCAGATTTCCTCATCAGAGCACTGCAGCTGCACAGCTGATAGATAATTATGAAACCACTCACATTAGACCCACTCAGCACAGAGGCACAGAGGAACAAACAATGATTTCTTCAGAATAACAAAAGGTAGGAATCTAAAGTTTGTTAAAATCCTTGTAATGTACAGAGATCACCCAGGGGCGAATGTTTTTTTTCTCAACAAAAGCGGAGTTACGATTTAACTAAAAAAAAACCCCGTATCACATACCTCCCCCTATCCTCCATGGGGTAAAATGGCTGACCTTTATTTTGGTGGGGGGGAGGGGGGGGGGGGTTTGGATCCACCCCTCCTGTCTCCCTCTATGCTTGCATAAAGTGGTTGTAAAGTTAGAAGGTTTTTTTTTATCTTAATGCATTGTATGCATTAAGATAAGAAAACCTTCTGTGTGTAGCAGCCCCCCCCCCCAATACCTACCAGAGTCCCATCTCTATCCAGCAAAGAGCACAGCTGCCTCAACCGTCCAGGATTCTCCCTCCTGATTGGCTGAGACACAGCAGAGAGAGGCGCCATTGGCTCCCACTGCTGTCAATCAAAGTCATTTAGCCAATCAGGAGAGAGGGGGGCAGGGCCAG
The DNA here is from genome assembly GCF_965119305.1 of Pelophylax lessonae. Lineage (NCBI taxonomy): Eukaryota > Metazoa > Chordata > Amphibia > Anura > Ranidae > Pelophylax > Pelophylax lessonae. The sequence goes on from NC_138770.1 coordinate 586,154,215, forward strand.
GCCACGGTTCTGTTTCTGAATAGACACACACAGAGCTGCAGCTCAACTCGGGTGCCTCCATAGCAAGCTGCTTGCTGTGGGGACACTTAACAGAAGACAAGGGCCAGGAGCACCAAAAAGGGACCGAGAAGAGAAGGTTCATGGGCAAAACCACTGCTCAGGCAGGTAAGTATAACATGTTTGTTATGTGTAATTAAAAAAAAAAAAAAATGAGACTTTACAATCTCTTTTAGCGAGAATGGCGCATTCAGCGCCTGGAGTGTCCTGGGCTTGCATGTCATATCCCAGGAGGCCCAGAATGAATTCACTGCTGCTGGAAGAGAGCAGACCTGGCGCATGTTGTCAGGGGGCGGCTGCCTGATCCCTCAAAAGACAACTGGCTCCCGATGACATCAGAGAAGAAGATGGCAGCACGGGCTAACACTGCGTGGCAGCTGAGCAGTGGATTATAACAGGACAACGTGGAATTGCTGGGCTGGTGAGTATGTGAATTACAGATAGAAGGAAGATTAAACTTGGCAAATTTACACAGGAAAACACAGGGGGAGTAAAGTTTCCTTTTATGGCTTCCTTCACATTAGCAGTATTATTTACCACCCCCTTTAAAACTATCTGCAGTGGATTGCTTTTCAGAAGGGAGTGAACGAAGGTTAGCAGATGTTTGGGGGGGGGGGGCGATACTGAAACCTTTTGCTGCTTGAGGGGTTTATTTTTTTTACTTTTCTTTTTGTTTATTGTGGGACCGTGCCACAACTACATACTAAGCGAACTCAGTCGCAGGGCTGCCCCATTCACCTACATAGGAGAGTTTTATAGGGACTGCTGTCCACCAAACTCTGCATGTAGTGTTAATGTTTACTGGCACCATGTCGGGTGACGGTAAAAATGTGGACCAACCACCTGTTTTCACGGCCCTGGCCAACTCTGTGAAAGGAGCAAAAGTGAAATTTATTTAAGATTATCAGTCCATAGATTTAGCCTCGGTTCACACTGGGGCGACCTGTGAGGCGACCTGTCGCCTCACAGGTCGCCGCAGGTCGCCTCCCATAGGGAAGCTGCGGACCCGTTCTGATAGGAGCGACACAAGTCGCTCCGACTCAGAAAAAGGGTCCGGAGCTTCTTTGGGGCGACCAGGAGGCTACCGCCATAGACTTCAATGTTACGAAGTCCGTGGCGGCCGCTCCGAGGTAGCGGCGCGCTGCTCGCACCGCGACCTTGGAGGTCGCGGTGCGAAGTAGCGTCGCCCCAGTGTGAATGGGGGCTTAGTGACTGCATTTGTTTTCTTTTCCCTTTTTTTTGTTTACCCGATGATTGTGGAAACAAAACACTTCCTGTTATAGGACGGCAAACACTCCTTCATTGTATTGTATGTATGGAGAAGTAGTATTATCACCCTAGGGCAGGGCTACAGAACAACTCTCAACCTCCTCATCATCGCAACATAGGGGGAGGTGTTCTGTAGCTCACAGAGGTGACCTAGGCAGAAAGATAATGCTGATATTTTTTGCACTTACTGTATCAGATTAGTTTAACCAAATATGTTTAATGGTATAGTTAACAGAACAAAATGGAGCAAATAAAAGAAGTTATTGTTAGGATTTTCATACACTTTAAAATAGATGTAAGGGGGGACTCTACACTGTTTTTCTCACAAACTTTTTATCCTGCAATTCTTTTTTTTACATTCAGCTGTCAGCGGGAAATCCCACTGACAGCTGATGACTCATCAGTTGTTAAGGACGCAGTTGATGGCTCCTTAGCAACCAGCTATATACAGTGTTTTTAAAGAGAAAAAAACCCCACAAAATGCATGCAAAAAACACAATAAAAATAAGAGTTTAAAAACGCAAAACGCACCACAAAACGAGCCTTAAAAAACGCATCAAGAGCAGCCAACATAGATGTGAATCTAGACTTAAGATGTCTTAATCAATATACATTTTATTTTTAAACATGTCTATTGATGTTTGCTAAGCCTAACAAGGGAATCTCTACAGCTTAAAATTTAAGCAGCTTTTGCTAGTAATTACTGTGTTTTATAGAGTTAATAACTAGGGACTGAAAGAATGTAATTGGAATTAAATGCAATTAATTAACTAAAGGAAGTTAAGAGAGCTTTGAGAAGCTTACATCTCTGCTGACCACAAATGTCGGGCGTTTATTGTATCTTTGCCATTAGAAGGTTTAACATCTTTAATGAATCACACCCTAAACAAGACAAATCTATTAAAAGTTTGCTAAGCACCTTTAAAAAAAATTGTCACCTTGCATGAGTAGCACAGCAAAGCACAACAAACCTTCTTAAGCCTTTTACTGTAAACTATGTGGGCACCCAACTTGGTTTAAAGTTTACCCAAGACCCAAGGGTTCATATTTAGAGCATTTTATAGAAAAAAAATTGGGGATAAAACTGTAGTCTGAATTTTATTTCTTATAAACACATCACATTTGTAACCTAATTGGTTTATATTACAATTAGGGCACTAGTTAAACATCATGCTGCACTAGGTTCACCCAAATGGCTAACACCATTTTGTACCCTGTGATTATAAGGACTTCTCCCGTGATGCACTATTGCAGAGCTATTTTTTCAGCTCTACATACCATCAAACAAGGGAAAGGAAAGATGGTTTCATGTTTCCTGAACTATAGAGCATCTTCTGACTCAGCAACCCCAGCAACCCTTCTTACAGTTCTCTTCCAGAGTTTAGCCAAAAATGTTCAGAGGTAACCAGAGGAGGATATAGAAATAGAGATGTTCTATTTATCCTGATCCTGTAGACACTGGCCCACAAGTGTCCATATGGCCCTGACTACAATAAATCTGAGCACTTACTAATAAAGAGAACTTAACAACAATTGCATGAGTACCGTGTACCTGGTACATGTCAAGTTGATAAAAGCACTTCCTCTAAACCTCCTGCCCAATACCCCCCTGGACTTGGAGACAGGGTGTAGCGGGAAAAGGAGTGCCACTGGTGCCTGCAGTGAGTCCAGATGCAGCATAAGATCAGAAGACAGTCTGGGAGCTACTGTGTTGCTGAAGAGGCTTGAACCAGGTCTGCTCATGAAGTTGGTATGCAGGTCAAGCACAAGAATTTGCAGGTGTAAGGGTAGGCGTCAAAATCAGGACAAGCAGGGTCAGCAATAGCCAAACAGCAGAGATACCAATTCAGAGACAGGAGCAAGATCAAAGTTTAGGTCAAGGTCAATAACAGATAGGCAGAAAAAGGAACCAAGACAGAAGTCATAAGGTGTAATCAAGTTTTGAGTCAAGGTCAGCAACAGGAAATGAACAAAACTGTGCAAATGTTTTAGGCAAATGTAAAAAAATGCTGTAAAGTAAGAATACTTTCTAATATATATTTTACCGTATATATACGAGTATAAGCCGAGGCACCTAATTATAACAAAAAAAGTGGGAATACTTAGTGACTCGAGTATAAGCCTAGGGTGGGAAATGCAGCAGCTACTGGACCCAACTAGAGCACCACGAGACACAAAACAGGGGCTGCGGGCATGGTACAGGAGATGCAGGGCTGTGGGTATGGTACAGGAGATGGTACAGGCATGGTACAGGAGATTGTTCAGGCATGGTACAGGAGATGGTGCAGGAGATGGTACAGGAGATGGCACAGGAGATGGCACAGGCATGGCACAGGAGATGGTACAGGCATGGCACAGGAGATGGTTCGGGCATGGCACAGGTGATGGTACGGGCATGGCACAGCTGATGGTACAGGCATGGTACAGGCATGATACAGGAGATGGTACAAGCATGGCACAGAAGATGGTACAGGCATGGCACAGGTAATAGTACAGGAGATAGTACAGGCATGGCACAGGAGATGGCACAGGCATGGTACAGGTGATGGTACAGGAGATGGTACAGGCATGGCACAGGTGATGGTACAGGCATGGCACAGATGGAACAGGTGATGGTACAGGAGATGCAGTACTGTGGGCATAGTACAGGAGAATGTCCTGTACCATGCCTGCAGCGCTGCATGAGGAAATGCAGGGGCTGTGGAGGAGTCTCACTTACCTGTGGCTCTAAGGAAGAGGCTGAGCCTCGAAACGCATCAGCCGTCATATTAACAAGATTATGGACTAATGCATGGACTTTTCCTAACATTGGAGGGATTGAGCTTGATATGACTATTTTCTACCTTTGTTTGTGAGTAGCCATTTTACCTGTTGTACTAATAAAGCCTATTATTGAGGATAATGCGCTAGGTCGGTGCGCCCTTTTTTGTTTCTTTTTACCTGTAGAGACTAAACTAAGCCAGCGGGGTCGGATAGGCAGCACTCAGGCAGAGTCAGGAGCAGATTGATTCAGTAGCAGGAGGTCAACACAGGAACGGGTAACAGAAACTCAGGAAACGTAGTAGACCAAGGCCAAGGTGCAGCTTAAATAGCCCCCCCCCCCCCCCCCGGGCCTGTAAATGCTCTTGCACGTGTGCACTCGCAGGCATGCATAGTCACCCACAAGTTGGCCACGGACAAGGCTTCTCAGCCTGCTCACAGGAATGTGCCTTTCCTGACACTTGGGTGGGGACATTGCTATTTATTTTATTTATGCCTGGAGTTAAGATAGCCATAGATGGATCTTTTTTTTTTCAATCAGTTAGCGGGTTGATGAATATATGATAGTGAGATGAGTATTCTGATAGTGGGACTTCTCCACCGTCAGAATATACTGATCAACGTTGCAGTCACTTGATTGAGAAAAATTTTCAATATTCCATTTAACAAAGTTGATCATTACATTGCCTTTTGTTGAGTGGAAAAGGCCACAAATGGATTGAAATGTAGCCAATCCCTGCTGAACCGGACACATTTTGATCCATCTATGGTCAGCTTTAGACTTTAAAACAAAAAGGTTGTACCTTAGATAAAAATGGTGCAAAAAAATGGTTTTGTAAGAGAAAAAAGCATGCAACTGTTCCTTGATATTTAAACATATACAAATTATTATGGCATATACAAAAACGAAACTTAATCATGCCTCCACTGGCTTTAAAGCTTGATACGCTTCTTACGCAGTCATCATTCTTTTATATAATTTACTGTTCAAAACGTTTAATACCAGCCTTGGGCAACCTCTCACTGAGCAAATTTGATCTTTATTTGTAATATTATACGCTTTCCCCCCTTTTTTTATATTTTGTTAAATGATAATAGCCCAAGACGTTTACCTTAACAACCGCACACACTTGGTTCTATTCAAACACATAAAAATGGTTTTTGTTTGCATTTCATGTGACCTCTTCCATACTTAAATGTAGTATAAAACTATGTAATAAGGTAAATAGGCTGAACAAATCAGGCCTTTGAAGTAAAATACACAGCACTTTGTGATTTTTCCCCATGAAAAAAGCATTAAAAAAGGAATGATAACATTTGAAAAGGGATGAGATTTAAAAATGAGCATGTAAAGTTACGTTGGAAGACAGAACTAAACACATGAACTGTATTTGCATTTCAAACTTGACTGAGACTAAAAGGTTACTGACAGTATCAAGCAGTAAAGTATTGATGGTCAACTAAAAGCCAATGCAGCCCATCTACCATGTGCATAAAAATGCAAGCGTACTACTAATGACTGGTAAACTGCAATATATAAAATTATTAATGTTGGGTTTAGATACACATTAATTTATTTAGAATTTATTTTTTAAACTGATGTTTTATATCTATTTTATTTAGGATTCATTTTTTAAACTGATGTTTTATATCATAGTTAAAAAGTATTTTTCTATGATCACCAGCTCCATCTAGTAGCTCTAATGTAGTATTTTTCTGATTCATGCTATTCTTATGAACAAAAAACACAACCTGGAGAGAAAATAGCCTAGTATCTTACATTTTTGAAAGCATTTGCACAAAATGGATGTACATACAGTTTCACAGCATGAATACCTATGCTGATTTGTAATACCTACACTCCATACTGAAGTGGAAATTCACATTGCAAAGATACCCTATCAGGTGCAAGAGAAATAAAATAATGGATTTTTGCTAGTAAATTATTGCTTTGTTGGAGTAATCGCAGTTTCTTTTTTTCTAAACAAAAATTCAGCTTGCAAAGTAAAACAGTCTCTTTTGCTTTTAGTAAATCAAAGCTTATGAATTTTCCAAAAGGTGAGAAAACCAGAGTCTGTTTCCTTTTAGACACTCTTTTCAAAGCATGTACAGAGTTATGTGAAGCAGAAGTGAGGAGGGTGGTTTGCTGCTATAGCGTATTCACTTTAATGTGTACCTCTCAGTTTGAGCTACTGAACTCTATCTACAAAGACTTTTTTCTACACAGTGGCTAAGGCATTCCCAAAACACATATGAAAAAGATCCAGGAGAGCCACATGTTGGCTGCCTATGAATATATCAAGCATTCTTTTGCAATATTTCATATCTAGCTGGAAAACGAAAACATATTTTTTTTTAGATGTAATTTATATTTTTTGTCCAATATGAATAATATATATATATATATATATATATATATATATATATATATATATGTATATATATATATATATATATATATATATATATATATATATATATATATATACAGAAAGTATGTATTAATTTTAATACAAAGTATTTTTTGCAAATGATTCCTGCAAGGGTGACTTTTTTTAAATAGGCTCATGGTAGGTTGTATAGGATGAAGCGTGGGGTGGCCAAATTTCAAGTAACAGCAGATAATCCATATTATACTGTAGGATTTCTCTAACACATAAATAGGTCTTATAAGCTTAAAAACAGTAAGAAAGAAATGTATAATAAATGTGAAGTGCACTTTATAGGTAATAGGAAGAGTGTATTTACAAAGATGGTAATGGAGTAAGAGCAATATACAGTAGGTAAGCATATAATTCAAATATAATTTTGCCTTTTACTGTGTTCCCTTTATTTAAAGAAACCTTCCACATGTGCTGATTATATTATACTTTAAGGGCTGATTCACACCATGCCCACATATGAATTGCACAGGAATGCACTGTGCATTCCTGTGTGATTCAGACCGAATGCAAAATACACTCCATTTGCAATCTGCAGGTGGTGTCAATAGAAAGATAATGACACCCCCAAACGCAGTTCACAAATGCACCCCTACTTTTGTACCACGTGATCCAGTTACAGTGCGTTTTAAAAAGTAGTGCATGCATTACTTTTGGTGTGGTGAAGTGCGAATTTTAGCCAATTCAAAATGAATGGGCTGAAATCGCACTGCACAGAACTGCATGTGAATGGCACAGGAATGCAGAGCGCGTTCCTATGCTATTTATCTGCCGGCATGGTATGAACCGATCCTTATCGTTAACTCCACTTTTGTAAAAAAAAAAAAAAGAAATATATAGTAAATAAAAAATATATAGCATAGACAGATGTTTTAATTTATTGTTATTCAAAAAAGTCCTTTTCATTCTGCAGTCATTGTCATTTTCAGTAAAATGAAATGTAATATGGCAACTTGGAGACGTTCTGTATTCTGTTGGTGTACCAGAAATGTAATTTTAAGCATGTGGTTGGCTCACTGATTTTCCCATAAGTCTGAACTAGGATACAAGCCAGATTTTAGGCATCCTCTGCAATAGAAATTGTAATACTGCAGCTTTTTTCATCAGAACATGAAGAGTACACCAGCTAAATATAATTCACTCAAATATAAGCCACTCACTAAAACTAGAGGAAAGGCGGTTTAACCTTAAAATGCGTAAGGGGTTCTTCACTGTAAGAGCAGTAAGGATGTGGAATTCTCTTCCACAAGCAGTCGTATCAGCAGGGAGCATTGATAGTTTCAAAAAACTATTAGATGGGCACCTTAGAGACCACAACATACAGGGGTATACAATGTACGGTTAAAAGCAAACACACACACACATCATAGGTTGAACTGGATGGACTGATGTCTTTTTTCAACCTCACTAACTATGTAACTATGTAACTATGTAATGGACCAGACCTGATTCAGTATCCAAAGGGCATAGTGGAACAAACAGCTTTTTCTTCAGAGCAACAAAAGGTAGGAATCTGCAACCAAGTTTGTTAAAATCTCTGCAATGGGAATTGATCACTCAGAGGGGATTGTTTTTTTTTTTTCTCAACAAAATCGGAGTTAGTCTTTAGGAAAGCACAGGACCCTCACTGGTTACAATTAGGGCTCATCAACTAACACCAAAAAAGCACATTTTCTTTTTTTGACTTGCATAAGGTGTTTTATTATTTATTAATTTTTTTCATTTTTTGGCTTCCAAAACATAATATATAAAATATTTCTGAAAAAGAGATTTCATGCTTGTATGCAGCGCAGATTTAAAGCATATAATTAAATCTTGAATTAAAAAATATACTGTATAAATATAACAAAACAAAAAGAAAATAGCATAATCAGATGTATTATTGTGAAATGCCCATACAGTGTGAATTAATTTTTTAATGTTTGCTGTATACATACAGAACATATTTGTGATTGTTATTAATAATCCTTCCAGGTGAAGGAAGTTATATTTATGGGCATTTTTAAACCAGTATCTAAGTGCCTACCAACATTTAACCTCATTATATGGTGCCGCAATTTAAAAGTAAAGTAAGTTTTTATGGCAACAGAAAAGTAAAGAATTAAATATGACAATAAAACCTTTGAACTTATATGGCATCAAAGTAAAAAAGACAAGTCTTAATGACTCAAACCTGTCCAGCCATGTGAAATACACATTTGTTTTCTTTATAACAATGAGCAGCAATTTAAATCTTTTAACTTAATATATATAATTTCAAAGAAAATAACCACATGGACACAATTCACAGGAATCACTTTTGAAATCAACTGAAATTGTGTGGGTGGACTTAGTTAAGTTGTAATAATAACTGGGCACTCAGATGTGCTTTTATTGTTTGGAAACAATAGAAAATAAAAACCTTTTTCACTCTTAACCTATAATCCTTTTTTTGTTTTTAGTAATCATGACACAAATTGTAAAACATCATTCAAAGATAAAGACGACTGCAATAAAACTTTTGTAATGTATTATACAAGTCGCCTAAGGTGCTCTCACACTGCCCCATAGCAGAGCTGTATTTATCAGTCATGCTGCCTTAGACATAAATGAACACACCCTTCATGACATGCTCAACCCCCTTTTTTTTTCTAAAGTAAAAAATATGGGTAGAATCTAGTATTATAAGTATGCTAACTTCCTTATATGCATGACTTTTTATTTTATTTACCCCTTCCCACTTGCAATTTGTATATTCAAATTATAATATATATTATTAATTATATTATAATTATAATATATAATATTATTAATAGTGGGGTTTTCCACTAATGATCAGGCCAGAGGCTGCCCTGGAAAATGTAATAAGATTCATGGGTTTGATGGGATAGTCATGTTACCCGCAACACCCTTCTCTCTCAGTGATTACTGTCTCTACTCCTTAGAAAATAAAAGACTGGCCACACACTGTAGATTCCATCCATAAAAGTCCTTTATTCCATCAGATGGGACAAAACAGCACCAGGAGTTACAATAAAACTGTACAGCTGACGCGTTTCACACTAGGAGTGCTTAATTGGTTATGATTAAGCACTCCTAGTGTGAAACACATCAGCTGTACCGTTTTATTGTAACTCCTGGTGCTGTTTTGTCCCATCTGATGGAATAAAGGACTTTTATGGATGGAATCTACAGTGTGTGGACAGTCTTTGATTTAAAAAAAATTATATGTTTTTTTCAGGGCCGATACCAATAATTTGGTCACAACGTATCGGTATCGGCCGATATGGGCCGATATTTTGTACATTTAAAGTTTTGAAAAATAAAGAACATTTTTGACACAAATCTGGTACTGGACATGTTAATTTTTTGTTTAATGCTTAATGGCTGGCTGGCTTGCTGGCACCCTGTGGTTTGTGGCTGGCTGTCTGGCACCCTGTGGTGGGTGGCTGTCTGGCACCCTGTGGTGGATGGCTGGCTGGCACCCTGTGGTGGGTGGCTGGCTGGCTGGCTGGCACCCTCTGGTGGGTGGGTGGCTGGCTGTCTGGGACCCTGTGGTGGGTGGCTGGCTGGCTGGCATCCTGTGGTTGGTGGCTGGCTGGCACCCTGTGGTAGGTGGGTGGCTGGCACAGGGGCTGTGGGTGGCTGGCTGGTACAGGGCCTGTGGGCGGCTGGCTGGTACAGTGCTTGTGGGCGGCTGGCTGGTACAGGGCCTGTGGGTGGCTGACTGTCTGGCACCCTGTCTGTGGGTGGCTGTCTGGCACCCTGTCTGTGGGTGGCTGGCTGTCTGGCACCCTGTGATGGCTGGTTGGCTGTGGGTGGCTGGCTGGTACAGTGCCTGTGGGTGGCTGGCTGGCTGGTACAGTGCCTGTGGCTGGCAGGTACAGGGCCTGTGGGTGGGTGGCTAGCTGGTACAGGGCCTGGGGGTGCCTCGCTGGCTCACTGGTACAGTTCCTGTGGCTGGTACAGGGCCTGTGGATGTGGGTGGCTGGCTGGCACAGGGCTGCTGTGGGTGGGTGTATGGTTGTGATACACTCTCGCAAGACTAGTCCCGACTCCAGACGAGGCTGTCCAAGGCGAGGGAGGCGGCCTAAGAAGGCAGAATGACGTCACAAAAATATCAGCAATATTGCCCAGTACCGGGGCCGATACTGATATATCGGGAAAGTGCATATCGGTCTTGCCAATAATCGGTCTATCCCTAGTGTGCGGCCAGTCCTTGATTTTCTATGTCTATGCGGTGGTGAGCCGGGGCTGGCACCTGGACCTGATTTCTGATTGACATCCACACCTGAGCGGTATTCCTCTCTTGGTTGCACTTGACTCTACTCCTTAGGACTCCCCTATACCCCTACTGTATCTATTGTATTGTTTGATCTATAACAAAACCACATGCGACACCTAATTTTTTCTTTCTACAGTTTACTTTTGGATACTAACAAAGCACACATTGTTTTCCTGTTTCATGTGTACTGTCTTCTTCTTTTTTTTTTTGGATGGATCCCTTGTGCTGTTTTGCTAACCAATAATTGTCTTCTTGCAATGTATTCAGTTGTGTTGTATATATTCTGACTGCTTGTCTATCTATATACATCCACTATGACTCTGTGTGACATCCTTGTTGTGGGCTTGCTATATGGAAAATGTTATATATACATGTATGTCATAGTAATAAAAATATTTAATATTATATAAAAATTATGTTTATAAAAAGGATATGCGTTTATTATTTATATTTAAAAAAACAAAAAAAAAAATCTAACTGCATTAATGTGCAATTATGTTGTATGATGCAAAATGTATCTGAACATCTTCCTAACCCAAATATATTTAGTCAAGGATATTCTATTAATTAAAAGAACCACGTTTTAACCACTTCTGGACCGGAAGGATTTGCCCCCTTAATGACCAGGTCATTGTTTGCGTTTCGGCACTGCAATAATTTAACGAACAATTGCCCGGTTGTGCTACGCTGTACCTAAATAAAATGAATGTCCCTTTTTCCCACAGATAGAGCTTTCTTTTGGTGGTATTTGATCACCTGTGCAATTTTTATTTATTGCGCTATAAACAAAAAAAGAGCGACAATTCTAAAAAAAAAAAAAAAAACAATATTTTTCACTTTCTGCTATATAACAAAAAAAATTGAAAAATCAAATTTTTTCATCCTTTTAGGCCAATTTGTATTCTGCTACATATTTTTGGTAAAAAAAAATCCCAATAACAAAAATTCTGAAAAAAAGAAAAAACAATATTTTTAACATTCTGCTATATAACATTCCCAAATTTTTTTAAAAAAATCTAAATTCTTTAACATTATAGGCCAATTTGTTTTCTGCTACATATTTTTGGTAAAATAAAAATCGCAATAAGTGTATTTTCATTGGTTTGCGCAAAAGTTATCGTATCTACAAACTACGGGAAAGATTTATGTAATTTTTATTGTTTTTTTACTAGTATGGCGGCGATCTACGATTTTTAGTTGGACTGCGACATTGCGGCAGACAGATTGGACCCCTACCTAACATTTTTGACACTTTTGGGGGGGACCAGTGACATTACTACAGTAATCAGTGCTAAAAATATGCACTGTTACTATAATAATGACACTGGCAGGGAAGGGGTTAACCTAGTGGGTGATCAAGGGGTTAAATGTGAGCCTAGGGGAGTGATTCTAACTGTATGGGGGCAGGGCTTGTGAAATGATCACTGAGATATGTGATCCTTTATAGCAGGATCACAGGGGCTCTGTGATCATTCCAGAGGGAAGAACGGTCAACTGTGTTTACAACAGCTGACCGTTGTTCTCTCTCAACAGGGAACGATCACGGGTGTCAGGGGGAAATCGGAGCCGCCTGACCCGTGCATCAGAGTCCCCGCTGCCTAGTCCCCTAGCTGCAGGTGCACGACTGACGTATACCTACGCCGGTTTGTGCAGAAAGGGCTGCCTGCCGCAGTATAACTGCAGCGGGCGGTCCTTAAGTGGTTAATCTACAATTGGTCAAAGTGATGTAGCAACTCTTTGATATCACAAGGCCTCCCTAACTGGAGTTGTCTTAAGGATATTTCCTCACAAGATATAGCCCATACGATTGATGATTTGTTAAACATACATAAAAAAGTTTATAGTTAATGTCTATGCAAAGAATTATCATTCAATTAGAACTAAATATATTTATATTAATTATAAGACAAAGCAGAGATAAAATGACCTCTATATCTCTAACATATTCTTCCTAAGAGTCATACAGCAATCTGGGTAATCTGATATTAACAGCTTTTTTTCAAAACATAACTCTGAAGTCTGTTTCACAATATAGCTTTTAAAAAAAAGGTGCTCTGGCATCCACTGCAGGTGCGTTCCAATGTCACAGACAAAAGAGTGTGGTTGACTATTATTTTACGTCAGTGTGTGTAAAGCTGAATTACTCAGCAGTGTATGCTGTGATAACTGTATGGATCCCAAAGTTCAAAGCCAAGCTCCAGAAAAAGAAAATAAAAAAAAATCCTCTATTGCAGTGAGCCCTCCCATGCATTGCAATGATTAAATGCTTTTTCAATTCAAGAGTGCTGAAAATAGGGTGCAAATACTTACCTTATTTTTGTCTGCTCCAGCTGGGTCCCTCCAGGGCATCAATTAGTCTCCTGCAGCCAGGGTTATTGTTCCTGCATTGTACATGATGAGGCTGAGGCTTCAATTTTCAGTTTTGAGTTGAATGTATCTCAAAATAATATAATGGTGCAAATAAAGAAAATAATGAAAAAAGCTGCAAAATGTATCAAACTAGCATAAAAAAGAACCTTTAGCTCAATGCTTCTAGGCCATAGAACCCTTAGCTTAATGCTTCTAGGCCATAGAACCTTTAGCTTAATGCTTCTAGGCCATACAACTCTTAGCTTAATGCTTCTAGGCCATACAACTCTTAGCTTAATGCTTCTAGGCCATAGAACCTTTAGCTCAATGCTTCTAGGCCATAGAACCTTTAGCTCAATGCTTCTAGGCCATAGATCATTTAGCTCAATGCTTCTAGGCCATACAACTCTTAGCTTAATGCTTCTAGGCCATACAACTCTTAGCTTAATGCTTCTAGGCCATAGAACCTTTAGCTCAATGCTTCTAGGCCATAGAACCTTTAGCTCAATGCTTCTAGGCCATAGATCATTTAGCTCAATGCTTCTAGGCCATACAACTCTTAGCTTAATGCTTCTAGGCCATAGATCATTTAGCTCAATGCTTCTAGGCCATGCATTTTCTAATTCCTGCCACTGGTATTTCTGAATTAATTAGTTGCGGCTACGGGAGTCTTGGGGCCTCTATTTGCAGGGTTATTTCATTCATACAGTAGCAGGGATAAAGAATATGGAACACATGGCACATAAACTTTATCCGTTCACCTAATCTTTTGGTGATTTTCAAAGATCCATAACTCAAGAAGCATAATATTATAATTCCTGGCTATCTCCTTTGATCAAACTATATTTCAAAACTGTGTTCAAAATAGGATCCTGTTTCAGAAAATAAAAGGAATTCACACAGCCTACTCTTAGGCCCCATTCACACCTGCAGGCTGCAATGCGTCACGTTTTTAGCACATATGTTTGCCACGTTTGTCGCACAACAGCATGGGGAAGTCCATTCACCTTGAATGGACTTCCCTACGCACACCAAAGTAGCTCAAGTATCTTTTTGTGGCACTGAGCAAAGCATAATTTGCATTCTATGATTTTCACATTTTTCACACGTTTTGTTGCATAGCAAACACATGACAAGCGACTGCTAGCTGCGTTTGTGGTGCCATTAAGAAATAATGGCACAGCAAGCATGTTGCGCATTTCTACCTGTGTTTTGTAGGTGTGAATGCAGCAGAACTATACTGCCTCTGAGCACCACAAACCAAAAATGCTATTTCATTAATTTTTGGTATTCAAAGCAAACTCATCCATTCATCCATGTCTTGATGTTTTATTTTGCTGAGAAATCACTTTGAAAAACGGCCTCCTAGTATTTCTGGCTGTGGTAGGGATCGACCAATCATCGGCAAAGCCGATATAGCAGGGGCCGATATGCACTTTCCCCGATATATCGGAATCCGCCACCAAAGTGACCAATATTGACGATATTTTGGGAAAGTGCTGTACCAGAGTGATGCCTGCAGCTAGAGGCATCACCCCAGTATCGGCGTCCATAACCGACAGTCGGCTGTCTTGTAATGACAACCGATGCGGCTGAGAAGCCGCTCGGCTATCAATACAAGGAGTGGGAGGGGACACCCCCCCTACAGCCGCCTTTCGCGGCTCGCCCGGGTCTCCCGTCCCACTGGGAGACCCGGGCAACCAGCCTGCATGGCCGCCAAAGACCTGATCAAAGCCGCATTAGGCTCTGATCGGGTCTCCATGTAAAACCCGGAAGTAATGTCATGACATCACTTCCGAGTACTCTGCGCCAGATTAAAAAAAATTACAGCGTTCAAAACAGCCAAACTTGGCATTTTTAATGCTTTTAAGTGCAGAGGAGGGGTTTGGGGGTCTTTTAGCCCCCCAGATCCCTCCCCAAGAGTACCTGTCAAGTGATTAAAAAAAATTAAATGTGCAAAAATATCGCCCAATATGGCCGATACCGATATTCAATGGCTTAAATATGGGTATCGGCAACAAAAAAACGATATCGGTCGATCACTAGGCTGTGGCCATCTTGAGTAAGGGCAAATGATTCATGTAGAATTTACTTCCTGGACTCCATTTGCCCTTAGCTAAGACATGCAGGCAGGAGGGTCCCTCCTGAAGACTCCTGGGATGTAGGACAGTATTTGCCTAGGCATAGAAACCAGGAAGTTATTGAAAAAATATAAAAAAAAAAAAGTTTAGAACAAGTAAATATGATATGCTTTCCTATCTATTTACTAATGCCAGTGGCTAAAAGATTAATATGGATTGAGAGAGTGAAGTTTTGCTTTATGCTGGCCATACACTGAGCGAATTTCATCTGGTTTCTGATGAACCATCTGAAATTAGTGGGTCGTCCTGTTGTCTCTGCTCTGATCGACAAAAATCGTTCATTCAATCACCTTTAAAAAAACAGGAAAATATCTGCGCTAGGTTAAGTAAAAAGAACGAAAAGGTAAGCAGCCACTTAACCAACTATGATACCAGCTGTAAATGATCAATAAAAATAAAAAGCCTAATAGTGCAATCATGAATAATCAAATGATAAGTAATGTGGCATGAAAACAATTAAACATGCAGTGAATAAAATGTGAACAAAATATATCATTAAAAAATATGTAGGAAAAAATCAATCATATGAAAGTGATATAATGAAATAGGTGCAAAATCCACTGTTAAGAAAACACAAAAAAAGTATTTTCAATGAAAAAGTAATTTTCAATAATAAACAAGAGTGTCCATAAAGTGCAAAAAGGTGTATTAGTAATGCTGATTGATGAAATCCACTACCAAGCACCAACACTTAGCATACGCTTCCTACCAGATAGCGTGGACCATAAATTCTAATGGTCATAAAAGCACCAAATTAACCCAGCATCCATGATAGGCAGTAGCTGCTCAGCAGCAGCTCCAAATGGATTGTGAATACAAACACGAACAAGCATAGTGAAGCCTGTTAACATTTAAGTCCTTTTATTAAAAAAATATTTAAGAAGTACCTTCAATAAGTTGTGAACAGGCACAAACAAGTCAAAAACCAGCAGACTGTAAGCTCATGAGAAAGGAATGGCATGAGTAATGGCTAAGCAATCGTGAGGTGTTCAGTCACAGCCAATCCCGATGCGTTTCCTCATCGGTGATATCTTCCCAGGGACAGGCCGAACGTCAGACACCTTTGGTCAAAATGTTCTAGCCAAACAGTGGCTGCATCCAATCAGATGCAGCCACTAATTGGGTATTCTGACAGCCACTGCCAGCAGTTTTCAGCATACAATACCCCAGTAGGGTGATTTATCCTTTTTCACTGTTTATCGGGGATAGAGGAATATGGTTGATTTTTTTAGTTCAGCCTGTAGGTGTCCCATCTCACCCTTTTTCTTAAAGACTTACTTTGCAGAGCTTATCAGACAGCACACTACATAGTTACATAGTTAGTCTGGTTGAAAAAAGACACAAGTCCAGCTAGTTCAACCAATAAAAGGGAAAAAAATCATACAATCCTATATACACAATCCTATACCCACAGATGATCCAGAGGAAGGCAAACAACCCCAGCAATGCATAATCCAATTTGCTCTAACAGGAGAAACATTCCTTCCTGATCCCCCAAGAAACAATTGGATGTTCCCTGGATCAACTTTACCTATAAATGTTAGTATCCACTAGATCAGTGGTTCTCAACTCCGGTCCTCGGGACCCACTAACAGGCCAGATTTTAAGTATTACCTTGGGGGATGCAGACTAGAATACTGCAATCACTGAGAAGCAAATGAGATCACCTGTGATGTAATTTAGTTATCTTGCAAACCTGGCCTGTTGGTGGGTCCCGAGGACCGGATTTGAGAACCACTGCACTAGATCACATACATGTCTGTTTTAATTCCTGGTCAGTCATTTGTATGGAAATTTGCTAATAAATGGTTTCTAAATTGACAATGAGCACTTTTTCAACTGATGTTCAAATTTCAAGAAATGATACTCATAAAACCACTCTAGAAGAGGTGCATACAGTAAATGTAAATACACTATAAGTAATGACCCAACGATACACCAGTCCCCAAATTTCCCTTATATACTAGAAAGACCATTGCTAACCCTGGTGACCACAGAATATATTTAGTATAAGCATGGAGGAAATGGAAAAATAAACAGTCAAGAAATAACACAGCCTATTCAACTTGAGGCTAACAGACATTTTATACAAGACTAAACTTGATTCTACTAAACCTTCTTGCCGGTTTGTTGCTTTTATTTCCTTAACAAATGCGAACCTTTACAAAACAGCTGTTGAATACCAGAGCAATGACAGAGAATGCCACACCATACCATGGACATACTGAATACAGGTTTGTGCAATCGACATAGGCGTGGTTAATAGCTGAAAAACACAAAGCCATTTATTTATGTTTTATTGTGGCAACAGATTTATGTCCTCTTCCTTCACAACCGGTGAAGAATACCAAATAGTTCAGGCAGGTAATAAGCGACTAATGTCAAATTACATTGAGCAATATTTGCCTGGCCCCTAGCCAGTAAACTTTACCTGAACTTGGATTTTGCCCAGAAATTATTTAGTGATATAATTGTGATGAGTCTTATTATCATAGAAAATATTTTTTTCTGCATGTTCCATTTAGTTATCTGAAGTTTTTGCCTAGGCAGCAAGCCAGATTTCCCCTCTATGTTCCCTGTAAACCGCTTACAACAAGGGTTTTTTTTTATACATTTTTTATTTGTATACAAGAAACGGCAATGTGAGTTTAACAAAGATTAACAATGCAGTTCCAATAAGTAAGTTAATCATACATGTCTCTAGTAGGCCATCTGAGACTGCATGTCCCTTAAAAGTGGAAAATAATATTATATAAATAATTGAATAAAAATAAATCCAATGTGACTGTGCCCAACACTAATAATAAAGTGCTTCTGGATGCATATGTCTTCGCCGCGGGTGCTCGGAAGGTGGAAGGTAACTCACCAGAGGTGTTCGACCCCTTTTTACAGAAGGTCATAATGCGCTTTTTAGAGAACCAGACTGGCTTCTAAGCTCACACCATTCCACTTCAATGATGCATTGGGTTGTGGCTAAAAGGTAAGGATGTACTCCACTAGGGACACAAAGAAGGACTTTATAGTGTAGTATGTTTTTTGATGTTAGAAAAAGCATAAAAAAGATATATTGCACTCACATGTAACAGTGCCTGGACCTAGCACTGGGGATCTACACAGTGTATGGATGTGGCCTGTCAGTTTAGCGCCAGCGTGCACTCCATGCCTCGTTCTCAGTACAGGGCCTTGTTAAAGACTCACTTGGGAATCCGGAAGTGACAAATGCCCAATTTGACATACGTTTCACCGTACTTAGCGTCTTCAGGGTCAGCAGATCATTCTCTAATGATAGACAACCACGTAATGGATGCTGAGAGTGGGCTTGGATTACTTCTCTGAATAAGGACAATAAAGCTTCCCTTCTGGAGTGGATGAAAAGGTATAATATTAATACTGTACAAGTTAATAGTCAGAGGAAATATGGTGGCCCATCTGTAGACTGGGTGGGAAAGGCTCCTTCAAATGGGACATAAATATTTATCAACAATATCCCTCAAGAGATCTAGGACAATAAATGAATTCCACTTTTTTCAGACTGTTGGAACATTGTATGAGTTTGTCTCTGGGGTGGGATCACTGTATATTATGTGTTATTTGTTGAGTATGTCCCATTTTGTGCCTCCTAGGTGTGAATTCCCATTGTTGAGTGAGTCACCTATTGTTTCTGTCTTTTGGCTAATTGGCAACATTTTGGAGGTTCCTACATAATGGGATTAGTTTGGTGTCAACTCTACCTTGTTATCTAACCATTGTGTGATGTTTTGGGTAAATATAAGGTTTTATTGCTCATGTGGTGTCTGATCTACTTTTGAAGTGTATAAAAACCTGAATTTATGTATAATAAACAGTTATTCCTTTGGTTTTACCTCAACATCTTGTCTGTGCATGATGCTTGGGGTAAAAGGGCTGGTATTAGTGCTCGGTCTGCTGGAAGGGTTTGGAGGGCAGGAGGCACTGTTTGGCGGAAACACCTAAGCGGGGTGCCAAGCGTTCTGCCAAAGAATCTTCATCAGGGGGTTAAGTATCATGGTGATAAGTACAATAAAAACATATACATGACATACAAAATACAGAGATGCCATAAGAAGAAAGAGAATATTCAATTGGATGATAATCAGCAACTTACAGGACCAGTACACAGTCATCGTATTTCATGAAGAGGATGAACCCCTCCCCTAAGAGACTGAGAAGGTGAAAAGTTTTGGAACACAATGGACACTGAAGGAATTTCCCACTAGGGCAGAAGGGCAAAAAGAACATAAGGATGGAAAAGAAATAGGAAAAATGCGGGTATATAGAAGTACTGGCCCATAAACCACCAGGGCAATATAAGGAAGGTATAAAACTCCCCAACTCCAGGAAAATGAATGGACCTGTGTTGGGGCTGCATGTGCCATGTGATCCAAACAAGAAGACTCCTGGGGGGAGTCAAATGGAGGTTCAAAAAATACAGTCCTCACAGGAACAAATATGCAATGCACACATATAATTATTAGAAACAACATAAGATGTAAAGCCAAAAACCAAATTACTATTCGATAATAAGGTGTCAAACAAAACCAAAGGAAATGGGAAGACATATGGGAGGGGGAGAGCACGGTAAGGCATAGGGAGAGTCGGGGGTCTACATGCATCTTTATGTATATGTATCATACTGTGGTTATTGTTTATTTGATTATGGACCAAGTTCTTGTGTATGTTTTTATATGCACAGTGTTTCTTACATTTTAAAACTTAGCATAATAAATATTGTGGTTTTAATTATTATCTGACTATTTTGGAGCCTAAAAAAATCCCTTTTTTCCTGCTGCCCCAGCGTTTTTTCAATAAATTCATGTTGGAGTCCTATAGAAAAAATCAAGCTACAGTTTTGTGAGAAATTTGCTAATAATTTGGGTATTTTAGTTAGAACTGACATATACTGAATATGATGTTGTTCAGCTGCAAAAATAAAGCATTGGCTGCCTTGAAACTTGAATATCATGGGAATTTATAATTGTGATAAAGAAACTGACACATATTTCCTAGAACAGGAGGTGTTTCTGATTACTTGCGGAATTATTCACAGTCTCCATGGTGCTAGTTTTGTATATTTGTGTTGCTTTCACAAAGTGTTTTACGTAAATCACTTCTTGTTTAGCCTATCCACACCTAACTTTCCATATACACAGAGCCTGACTAGCAAAAAAAGACACTTCTGCGTCCTTTTTTCTGCAGCTCACATCACTCTGATAAAGTATCTCTGAATCTTCATCCACATGACTAAAGAGAAAAATATGTTCAGATACAGTAGCTCTCTTTATTCTATTACGTAATACCTTGTGATGTTTTATCCAATATCTTTCAAAAAAATAATACATTTCCTTATTTATCTTAAAGGATAATTAAACCTTCGTTGATAGAAAATAGATATGCTTGCTTCCTTCCTGTTCCCTTTGTACATACAGCCATTCTTTCCAGCAAAATTGGCTTTGTAAAGTTTGGTGTCCATAACTTCAACTTCCAGGGTGACTGTGCGTCCTTGCAGTTTCCTTCTGGAGCCATCCTAACATGCCCTCCCCTGTCCGGGTCAGATGCTGGGTATAGGGTGTGCAAGCTCAGTATATTCAGGGTCCATAGTAGTCTGCCTGCTTGGGTGTTATGCTAGGAGCGCACAGGCTTAGGGTGACCTGGGTCCTCAATGTGTAGAAGGCATGCATGGGCAGTATAATGGGTTGGCAAGGAGTCATGGGACTTGCAGCGCAAGATCCCTATCTGGAAGTTTAGTAAGGCAGCACTGTTGTGTAGCACGTATAACTGCTTCCTTACAATGCATTAAAGTGGTTCTAAAGGCTCATGGTTTTTTACCTTCATGCATTCTATGCATGAAGGTAAAAAAGAAAAATTTAATTTTTACAAAAAAAAAATTACATTTTTTTTATCATTTTTTTACTTCTTTTGGTGGTATTTATTACCACTGGGTTTAAAAAAAAAAAAAAAGCAAAAAGACAGAATATTTAAAAAAAAAAAGTTTTTTATAGTTTCTGTCAATAAATTTTGTACATAATTAATAAATAAATAATTTTTCTTTTTCACTGATGTGCACTGATGAGGCTGCACTGATGGGCACTGATAGGCTACACTGATGGGGTTGTACTTATGGGCACTGATGAGGCGGCACTGAAGAGCACTGATTAGGTGGCACTGATGAGGAGGCACTAATATGCTGCACTGATAGGTGGCACTGATGAGCACTGATAGGTGGCACTGATGGGCACTGATAGGTGGTACTGGTGGGCACTGATAGGTGGCACTGGTATGCACTGAGAGGAAGCACTGGTGGGCACTGATAGCTGACACTGATGGGCAGACACTAATGGGAACTGACTGGCATCACTAATGGGCACTGATTGGCATCACTGATGGGCACTAATTGGTGTCACTGATGGGTCTTTACTTTAATCAGGGCACTAATTATCAGTGCCCTGATTACCTGTACTGGTCTCTCCTGCGAGCAGATGCCGCTGATCAACTCTCCTCGCCGCATAGTCTGTCAGTGTGAGGCGAGGAGAGACAATAAACGGCACTTCCGCATTTACATGTGACCGGCTGTGATTGGACACAGCCGATCACATGGGTAAAGAGCCGCGTCATCGGCTCATTACCAAGCTGTGTTCTAGGAACATGGTGCGGTGGCTATTGCCGCGCTGCGTGCCCCCGTGGGCGCACGAGAGCCACACCACACCGCTCAGCCGTTATTTGATGGTGGGCAGGCGGGAAGTGGTTAAATATTTATAATTCCAAAACAGTTCCTTAAAATGATACATATACATGCATGAATACAATTACAACTCAGTCCTATAAACCGTATATAAATCAGGTTTAATGGCCCTTCCTCTGGACGGGAAACAAGACCCCAGCAGACACTAGTATTTTTCCCCCGTGGATTTGGAATTGGGTTTTAATTTTATATAGCTGTCAGCCTCTTGTGGACAAGAAGTATTTGCAGCGTCATGGTTTTAAGGAAAAAGAGAAAAACGGTCCCAACCGTAATCTGAGATCCTGCTTTCAAAGAAATTGGAGTTTAACCAGGAAACAGCGATTCAGTCTACATTTACATTCGTCTCTTACCTCATACAAAGTAAACAGCTAAACAGAAAGCTGAGAGAAGAGAAAGGATTCCTCAGTGTTTGTTTGAAATGGTAAATATTGGTTTGCAGTCTTTGAGAGACAACATTTCAAACATATATTCGTGCTGTGAATAACTTTGCAGGCTGGGCGGTTGGAGTATTAGCCGGGAAGAAAAGCAAACACGTACTTATCCGCCTAAGATGTTAGAATAACACAACAAATGATAGCTCAATGTGAGAACAAGGGGGGAAAGCCAAAAGCAAACACTGCAATGTGCTACAGGTCCCTGAAGCAGAAAATGGCTTACCCTCAGCTGTCATCACAAGGCTCTGACAACGCTGCATTTTAATTTTATGTGCTGCACGGACTGTATGACCTGATGTACGGGCACATTTATCACAATTAAGCTAAGGACAGAACTATCAGAAAAGAGTAGTGATATGTCTGAGATATGTTTCGAGAGCAAAAATATTCAATCAAGTTGCACTAATCAGTGCCAATTAAGCAGCACAAATAGATCACACAAAATGGCGTGAAAAGTCCAATAAAACTTGGTGACAACACTTTCCACCACCATGAAGAGTGATCAGATGCAGCCAACAATGGATAAAAGATGCCCTTACCAGATCTTATTGACCCCTCATTACAAAGGGTCAACAAGTGCTTGTAAATCCAAATCCAGCCAAGGTCTTATTGCATCTGTAGCACCCTACAGGTAGGTGCTAGATAAAACTATAGTGGGCCTTGTCTGCCTTATGGGCCATGCACACTATAAGATTTTCTGAAGACTTTTTCCTTTAGACTTACCAAAACCATATAATATGAGGTCAAACCTAAACACTTTCAATTTGTATGCAATCTGGCAGGCCCTTGTACTACATAGAAAAGGTAAATCTGAAGGAAAAAGTCTTCAGAAAATCTTATAGTGTGTATGGCCCTTAACAGCAGGGCTGTGATTTATTCAGATAGGGTGTCAGGGCTTCCAGATGTGCCTGCTGAAGGGAGAAGTATCCCCACTGGCTCCTGTGAGAGGCTTCTCATAGGGCAGTGTGGGAAGCCCAATCAGGGGACACATCCCAGCTTGTAACTACCCCAGAAGGCAGATTAGGCTGCAAAGGATTCTGGGAGTGGGTATAAGTCTGGGGGGAAGTGCGTGGCACGGTGTCTTTGGCAGGAGCAGAGTCCCAGGAAGGAGAGTGCGGCTGTCTCTCCTCCTGTCTAAGGAAGGTGGATGTCTTGGGGTGCTGCTGGAGAGTCCATAGAGTGCTGAGTTGAGCTGAGGGGATCCGGTGTGCCGAGAGCCTGCGGAGAGAAAGAGGGGTCCAGTCCCAGGAAAGCCTACACAGGTCGTGAGTTCTGCGGATTGCCCCTGGAGGTCTGCCTAGAGTCAGAGGGGACCACTCCGGAACAGGTTCTGGGATCCAGTGTCAGCTAGCTGTAAAGAGGGTACCTAGGTTGAGGACATAGGGGGGTACATAGCCAGTGGACCCTGAAGAGTTAAAGGAGCAAAGGGGGCAGCTGCAGTCTGGGCCCTGAATTGTATTGAGTGTGCCAGTTACAGTGATAGTTATACGGAGTTCTACAATGTACTATCTCAAGCTGGGTCAGGCGGGGGAAAGTATTCAGTCATTTTTCACAGCGCAACAGTGTCAGGAGTTCTACAGTTCTCAGAATTGGATCTACTGGACTATAGGCCGGGGATTCAACACTTCTTCTGTGATACAGAATGTTCTCAGTGTTAGTAAGCCTTGGCTGGTGCCGGCTGGCATCAAGCAAGCGCCAACCGGCATTTTTCAGTGTCAAAGTCCCAATTGTAATTAGTTCGAGCCGAAAGGAGTATCCCGCTCATTCCCTTCTCCCATCCCCTTTAATTTATAATAAAAACCATAAGCAAATGCTTATGGTTGTCACACCTGGGGACTTCAGTTGTCACACCTGGGGACTCTGCTCACATGGGCTGGAGAGGATTCCGGTACTGATTGCAGACCAACATCAGGCCACAGGCCTAGAAACCTTGCTACACATCTATAAAGGTCCTCTAATCAGGCTCCTCACCTAAAATTGTGCGTGCCAGTCTGTACGCATACAATAACCCATCCTTCTGGCACTCGTGGGAATCAGTGACGTCAGCGCCTGATTGGAGGACCTTTATGAATGCTATAAGGCCTTGGCTGGATATGGAATTACGAGAACTTGTTGACCCTTTGTAATGAGGGGTCAATAGGATCTGGTAAGGGCGTCTTTTATCCATTGGTGGCGGGATCTGATTACTCTTCATGGTGGTGGAAGGTGTTGTCATCAAGTTTGAACAATCATATTTATTTAACTTTTGACACCATTTTATGTGATCTATTTGTGCTGCTTAATTGGTACTGATTAGCGCAACTTAATTGAATATTTTTTATTTTGAATTGTGAAGCTATCACACATATTAGTAGATGCTTATATATTATTATTACTTTCTTACCTTTATTATTTCACTTTTTCTTTTGTGTTGATTTATGTTTAGAGAGCAAAATGGCTTAAAGGGAAACTATTACATATTACATTTACTTGTCCTAATTTGATCATTTTAATGCAAACAAACTTATCACTTTTTTTTTTTATGTAAAGCACATTTTCTGCAAGTACAGAAAAATACCTGTTAACCCCTTAAGGGCAGCCCTATAGCAGTTTTACTGCTATAGGGCAGCACCTCTGCGCCAGATCATGTATATATACGTGACTCAGCTCTTTTTGGTAGGGGGCACACATGTGCACCACCAGTGGGCTGGATGTCTGCTGGCACCCGCCGTGATCCAGCAGAGAGGCAAAATGGTGGACTTCCTATGTAAATAAAGCAGATCACCATTCTGTAAGTAGGGAAGGCATGGATCCTGCATTCCTGTAAACCAGGGACATGGATCCATGCCTTCTCCTAGTAAAAGCACCTTCCACGCTATAGAAAAACACAGGCTAGGCCCACAGATAACCATTTGATCACCCCTGATGTTAACCCCTTTCCAGCCAGTGTCATTAGCAAATTGACAGCGCAAATTTTTAGCACTGATCACTATTAGTGTCACTGGTCCACAAAAATAGTCAAAAGCGTCAGTTCAAATGTCCGTTCATGGCAGTCCAACAACACAGCTAGCAAGGAGATGGCTGTAGGGACAGATATCACTGTTCTCTGTCCCATGCACTTACCTGCTTGCCTGGAACATTTCCGCTGGCAACCCACCACCACCTTCCCTGTGCATTCTTTGTGAGATGTTTGTCATGACAATTGAGCAATTGCTTGCAGACAGAGAAATGTGCTGTCCGTCAAAGCAGATGTCTTCTTGCTAGAAGTGTTGTTGGCAGTGGCGGCTGGTGCTCAAAGTTTTTTTTTGGGGGGGGGGGGGCGCAAACAGAATAATGTAATAGGCATTGCTTTGCGGCATAAAACGCTGTAAAAAAATTGCGTGACTTTGAGGTCACAAAAGTGTGAAAGGGGCCTTCAGTAATTAAGGTATAGTGTGCCCCCTTTCAATGCAGAGAGACCAGCGTGCCCCCTTTCAATGCAGAGATACCAGCGTGCGCCCTTTCAATGCAGAGAGACCAGCGTGTCCCCTCCAATGCACAGTGACCAGCGTGCCCCTTTCAATGCACAGTGACCAGCGTGACCCCTGCCAATGCACAGTGACCAGCGTGCCCCCTTTCAATGCACAGTGACCAGCGTGCCCCCTTTCAATGCACAGTGACCAGCATGCCCCCTTTCAATGCATAGTGACCAGCGTGCCCCCTTTCAACGCACAGTGACCAGTGAGCCCCCTTCAAAACAGTGACCAGCTTACCCCCTTCAATGCAGTGACCAGCGTACATGCCCCCTTCAATGCAGAGACCAGCATACATGCCCCCTTCAATGCAGTGACCAGCGTACATGCCCCCCTTCAATGCAGAGACCAGCATACATGCCCCCTTCAATGCAATGAACAGCGTACATGCCCCCTTCAATGCAGAGTTCAGCGTGCGTGCCCCCTTCAATGCAATGAACAGCGTACATGCCCCCTTCAATGCAGAGTTCAGCGTGCGTGCCCCCTTCAAAACAGTGAACAGCGTACATGCCCCCTTTAATGCAGAGTTCAGCGTGCGTGCCCCCTTCAATACAATGAACAGCGTACATGCCTCCTTTAATGCAGAGTTCAGCATGCATACCCCCTTCAATGTAATGAACAGCGTACATGCCCCCTTTAATGCAGAGTTCAGCGTGCGTGCCCCCTTCAATACAATGAACAGCGTACATGCCCCCTTTAATGCAGAGTTCAGCGTGCGTGCCCCCCCCCCCCCCCCCCCCCGCGAGAGCAGTGCACTTACCTGGAGCAGCCCGGCAGCAACGGCTTCTCTCGTCTTCAGTCCCGGACTCCCGGCGGGCGGCTTCTTCTCACTCCGGCGGAGGCTTCATCGGGTGGCTTCTTCTCACTCCGGCGACAGCTTCGGCGGTCGGCTTCTTCTTCTCACTCCAGCGACGACTTCGGCAACGGCTTCAACGGGCGGCTTCTTCTCACTCCGGCGGCGCATTTTCTCTGGTGCTCCCGCCTCCTCCTCGGCCAATGGCATGGGGTTTGCCATGCGGCCAATCAGGAAACCGGTATTAGACCAGCCTCCTGATTGGCCAGGAGGAGGATCAGTTTGACAATAGGGAATTTTTATTTGCTATTGTCACACAATGGGTGGGCTCTGGGCGCACTGCTCTGCGCCCCGGGACCACCCTTTGCATCAGCCTATTAGAGCCTCTGGCTCTAATCAGGTGATTAAAAAAAAAAAACCCATTAAGCTCCATGCGTCCGGCGCCCTGCATGCAGATTAGAGGGCTGGACGTATGGATGAGGGGGCGGCGCTCCTGCGCCCTGTATACACCAGCCGCCACTGTTTGTTGGATAATCATGGAGGGAGGAGGGGTGCCCTGTCCAACCTCACAGCTAGCCTTAATCAGCACATAAGAGGATAGGACTAAGTACTTCTTGTACTTTGTCACTTGGGGAGCAGGACACATTTGAAGGAAGAGTCACTACTGTGCTCTTCACTATTCTCCTTGCTAGGGACAAAGCTGTCTCTGAGGACCTGCAGTAAAAGGATTTCCCTTCTTCTGCTTCATTCATTCTGTAGTTTTATACCTCTCTTCAAAGAGACATAGTGCAGGATAAGGCATGGAGATTCAGTAACGAGGGAACGACCAGCTAGAGGGAGACCACAATCATTACTGGTGACTAGTCCTTTGCCTTTCTGGTGCACAACTTTCACAGTTTAAAGCGGAGTTCCGGCCACAAAATCGACATAATCGATTTTGGGCCATCCGCTTGCTCTTGGTCACCTGAAAAAGAAAGTTAGTTATTTTTTTTTTGTTTACTTACCTTGTTATTGAAGAAAAATATACTCACCTTTCTTCCACTTCCTCCCTCTGCGGTCGCGGCCCGCGCTGTCACTTCCACTTTGCATTGATTCCTGGGAGCTGAACGCATCGCTCCCAGGAATCAATGCGCCTGCACCGGCCCCGCTCGTCACTTCTGGTGCGGCGCCTCATTCCCTGCTAAACAGCTTCTGCGCATGCCCAGAAGCTGTGGAGGGATGACGCGCCCGCACCGGAAGTGACGAGTGGGGCCGGTGCAGGCACATTCTGGGAGAAGAGGACACGGAATAAGATACAGAAGAGGACGCGCTGGCTTCAGCTGCCCACATACAAGATGGCAGCGATGGAGAAGAAATTTTCAAGGTAAGTATTTCTTCTAAAAGGTAAGAGTGACCTGGGACAGTACAGAGGCTATCCATTGTGGAATGTACTAGCCCTGACTGTTCCGGGGGTATTTTTAGCTAAATTTCACCCCCGTGGCCGGAACTGCGCTTTAATTGCCTCTATATTATCAACAGAAGCAAATCAAGTTTGCTAGAATAAGTGTAATGTGTAACTCTAAGGAATTTTTTATGAAAATTTTAAAAAGTAAGCAGAAACACAAAAAAAAAAACTATATAAGATTAACATTATTCAGCAATGATATAAAAATAAAAACCTAGTTTCCATATATAAGCATCATATCCAGAAGGCATGTCTTTATACAGCATGTTTTGGCAAAAGGGCAGGGTAAAAGCAAGTCTCTGGGTCTCTATGGAATCCCTTTAACAAGTTCTATAAATCTATTACAAATAGAATCATTTCTTTTCTCTCTAAAAGGGTTTTGTAAGCTCTTTCACAGCTGACCACAAACCAAACAGAGAAGGCGCCCACCAAGCCAACAACATTTTAAAAAAGTTACACTTAAACAAAACCTATTAAACTCTTCATTCCACAGTGTCAGTTGGAGCCATATTCTGTACAAGATATTTGGTTTCACGTCTTAAATTACCTTTAGCTGTCACAGCCATCAGATACTGCTGGAATTTAGTTACCTATCAGATAATCTCACCCTGAAGGCCCAAAACAAGAATTACCTGATAGTAACCAAACTAGTTCTACAGGAGACAATCTGACTGAAAAACTAACTTCAGAAGACGAATCTAGTAAACTAATAAAACATATCTCATGGGTTCTTCTTAACTATAAAACTTTGCATTTGAAGATATGAACACTTTTGGTGATACCCCTGATAGTAGAGAGGCTAGCCCCATTTATGTGAGGTTAGATGTTCACCGGACAGTTCATTTATTTAATGTGCTCATCCAGTGTTCAGGGCATGTTCTCTATAGACATTGGACTGGATTATCAATTTACCTCTACTAATTGTTTTATTTGTTTCTACCTAAAGTACACTATATTATCAAAAGTAGTGGGACACCTGCCTTTATACACACATGAAATTTAATGTCATCCCAGTCTTAGTCCATAGGGTTCAATATTGAATTGGCCCACCCTTTGCAGCTATAACAATTTAAATTATTCTGGAAAGGATGTCCCCAAGATTTAGGAGTGTGTCCCCAAGATGGAAATGTTTGACCATTCTTCCAGAAGCAGATTTGTGAGGTTAGACACTGATGTTGGACAAGAAAGCCTGGCTCGCTGTCTTCACTCCCAAAGGTGTTCTATCAAGTTGAGGTCAGGACTCTGTGCAGGTCAGTCAAATTCTTTCACCCAGGGCCAGATTAACGTAGGGGCTATTGGAGCTGCAGCTCCAGGCCCCTACCTTAATATAGGCCCCTGGTTGGCCATATTCACTGTTACCGCTCTTCTGTCACTTGTAAACACATAAGTCTGACTTCTTTTTTTTTTTTTTTTTTTTTGACATTAAACCTGTATTTTATTTAGATGAATACGCATTAAAAAGGAACATTTATAAACTTTTTTTAAATATATCCTAAAATCAGTGTACAAAAGCATCAGCATTAAAACCAAGTTGCACAAGCAGCCATAAGTTCTATTGAGCTGAAGAAGTCTGACTTCTATGCTCGCTTCCCCAGGCAGCTCCCTCAGAACCTCCCCACACAGCACAAAGGCCGGACAAGGAGGGACAGTTGCCGATGCATGGATGTGTTTATGGGCTTCAGAGACAGCATCCCATGTTGAATTAGGCATGCATGGCTGCACCCTTCCTCCTCTGGGTGCATGCCAAGGCACGGCCCTTAAGGCCCTTCAAAATCCTCAGCACCAAACCCATGATGCTCTTAATCCGGCCCTGCTTTCACCCCCAAACTCGCTCATCTATGTCATTATGGACCTTGCTTTGTGCACTGGAGCGCAATCATGTTGGAATATTAAAGGGTCACCCCCAAACTGTTCCCGCAAAGTTGGGAGCATTAAATTGTACAAAATGTCTTGGTATGTTGACACCTTAAGAGTTCACTTCACTGGAACTAAGGGGCCAAGCTCAACCCCTGAAAAACATCCACACTTCATAATCCCCCCTCCACCAAATGATTTGGATCAGTGCAAGCAAGGTCCATGAAGACATGGATGAGCGAGTTTGGGGTGGGGAAGCTTGACTGGCTTGCACAGAGTCCTGACCTCAACCCGATAGAACACCTTTGGGATGAATTAGAGCGGAAACTGCAAGCCAGGCCTTCTTGTCCAACATCAGTGCCTGACCTCACAAATGCACTTCTGGAATAATGGTCAAACATTCCCATAGACACACTCCTAAACCTTGTGGACAGCCTTCCCAGAAGAGTTGAAGCTGTTATAGCTGCAGAGGGTGGGCCAACTCAATATTGAACCCTACAGACTAAGACTTGGATGGCAATAAAGTTTATGTGCGTGTAAAGGCAGGTGTCCCAATACTTTTGACCTATGTGTATATGTTAAGCCTAAACTATTTTTGTTGTGGATAGAGTGAGGAAAATGTAAAACCCTATTATTTGTTTTTACTACCATCTGAGGCTCCATTAGGTATATTTCTCCTCATTTACTGTCCTGCTGTCTTTTTCTTACTCTACTAAAAAAGCATTTTTCTTTATACCTGTGTGGATGTTTGAGATTTCCCCTCACTACCTGTCTGGTGAAATGTTGTTAGCAGGACAGGAAGTGAAGGGAAATCTCTGCCCAAGATAACATTAAAAACCTGATGCCATTGACCATGCAGTAAAACCTTGGTTTACGAGTAACACGGTTTACAAGTAAAGCAGTTAACGAGCATTTTGAAAGACGAGCAAAGTTCTTTTTTAAATGTTGCCTTGGTTTGCGAGCACTGTCCTGATATATGAGCAATATACAAACAGTAGTTTTAATGTAAAAAAAAAGAATTACACTCACAATGTTAACCTCCCTAGCGGTATTCCGGAGTGTGGTTCGGGGTGGAATTTCAGTGCCATTAGCGGTACCGCCAGGGAGAAATCACTGGATCCTGGAAGAGGTTACTTACCTTGTCCCCAGGATCCCGCGATGTATTCCGGCAGTGTACGGCGGCCGGATCTTCCGCCTGTTTTATTGTAATCCTTAGTTTGCCCCCCCCCCCCCCCCCCCAGTGCCCTTGCCTGCAGTTTTACTGTAATTTTTATATATATATATATATATATATATATATACATATACATGTATATAATATATATATATATATATATATATATATATATATATAAATACTTGAACTTATTTATAGTTATTTATTATATTATAATTTATGATTTTGTTTTTTAAACTTTATCATACCTGTGATGTTATAAAGAAGAATGCACAGTTAAAAAAAATAATATGTAAATAGTTGGTTTGGGCTGCTTGTCCTTAACCACTTTACCCCCAGCCCTATTTCGGACACTTTTTGTTCACAAGTTAAAACCAGTATTTTTTCCTAGAAAACTACTTAGAACCCCCAAACATTATATATATTTTTTTAGCAAAGACTCTGGAGAATAAAATGTCGGACATTGCAAAATTTTTTGTCACGCGGTATTTGCGCAGCGGTATTTAAAACGCCATTTTTTTGGAAAAAATTTGAAAAATCACATTTCACTAATTTTAAAAAATACTAAACAGTAAAGTTAGCCCATTTGTTTTGTATATTGTGAAAGAACATGTCACGCCGAGTAAATAGATACCAAACATGTTACGGTTTAAAATTGCGCCCCCCCCCCCCGTGGGATGGCGACAAACTACGGTCAATAGAGATCTCAATCTGCGACGCTTTAAATTTATTTAACGGTTACCAGTTTTGAGTTAGAGTGTAGCTCTTTTTTTTAAATTATTGCCCACGCTCTGGCGATCGCGGCGATACCTCACATGTGTGGTTTGAACAGCGATTTAATTTGCGGCTCGACTTGCGTATACGTTTTTTTTCGTGCGCGAGCTAACGGTGACGGGGGCGGCTAAATTATTTTTTTTTTTTTTCCTATTTATTTTTTCTTTTTTTTAACTTTATTACAGGTTTTTTTTAAAAAAAAAAATCTGATCACTTTTTTTGCTGTCACAAGCAATGTAAACATCCCTTGTGACAGCAATATGTGTGACAGGTACACTTTATGGAGGGATCGAGGGTCTAAAAGACCCTAGACCCCTCCACTACACTTCCCTGTATGCAAAACGCCGAAAACGGCATTTTTGCATACAGCCGTTTTTTAAATCTGCCGCCTTTTGCAGCACAGTAACCCGGATGTGACGTCATGGACGCCGCCTCCGGGTTACGTCATCGGAGACCCGATCGATGCCGTTTCCGGCATTCATCGGGACTCCATCCAGCCGGCGGACATGCCGGCTGGGTGCTCGGGGCTCCCGGTGGGACGGGAGCCCCCTCCCGCCCCCCCGGGTAACGATCAAGCGGCTCCCGAGCCGCATCGATCGTTACCGACGGAAAGCCGACCGCCGGCTTCAAACAACGGTACCGGGATGATGCCTCTAGCTAGAGGCATTATCCCGGTATAACCACTCAAAGTCAGCCGACGTAGATCTACGTGGCTGGTCGTTAAGTGGTTAAGAATTACATGCAAAATAATGGTACCGCTTTCAGCACCTAAAATCGGAAATAATCATACCGCCAGGGAGGTTAAGGAGTCTGGTGCAATTCCATTGCCGCTGGTGTACAGTATAAAGTTCTGTATGTGGCCAGAGGTATGGGGGCACTGGTGCAGAACTTCAGAAAGCATGTTCGGAGCATCCGGAAGTGATCTCAACAATTCGGGAGTGTCTCAGAGTTCTGCATGAAGCGCTGGGAGCCACCAGTGCCCCCGGACCTCTGGTCACATACAGAACTGTATTCTGTACACCAGCAGCTTTACTGTACAGTACATATACACCAGTGGCTTCGGTATTGCACCAGACTCCTTAACATTGTGAGTGTACTGTAATTTATTTTTTTTTTATGCAAAAAGAACTGTGGATTGGGAGCCTGGTCATGATGATATATGGAGGGGTGCACAAAGTGCAGGTTAATTTGTTTTATTTTTACAGTACAGTACACTTTATACTGTACAGTACTGTATTTTGAAGTGCAGGTTAATTTATTTTTACAGTACACTTTATACTATATTTTGTATTGCTGTAATCATTTTTATATGAATGGTTGTGGAATGCATCATCTGAGTTTTCATTATTTCTTATGAGGAAATTTGCTTTGATATACGAGTGCTTTGGATTACAAGCATGCTTCCGGAACGAATTATGCTCGCAATGCAAACCAAGGTATTACTGTATATTGTCCCAAACATCGTGGGACATTTTTCTTTTAATAAAGGACTTTCAAAAAACAGTGTCTGTCTATTTACACTTTAAATTTTTTTGGTAAATGAGTAGGGGGTATTTGGGTGTCCCCTTATTGATAAGATTGTGATAAGCCCCCTGCCTGCAGACCTCCATTACCACCGAGTCAGGGTTGTGGGGAAGCGGCCTTCATCAACACAGGGACAATGTGCTTTTGTCAGAGGAGTACCCCCTTACCTGGCCTGCCAGGCTTCATGCTTGAATAGGTGTCTAGTGTGGATTTTTGGGGGCTCCCACAGAATGGGTTAATGTTTGGGTGTTTATCCGAATGTTCCAAATAGCCAAGGTAAAAACTAAACCTTAAGCCAGGGTTCCTCCTGAGGTTGCTAGGGGTTCCTTAAACAAAGGCAATTATCGACCTCTCAGATAAGATTCCAATGACACCATTGTTCTTTTTAGCTATCTGTAAGGGGGTAATTCTTCCAAATGATGACAAGAGTAAGGAGCATTCTTTTGTCACACTAATGTGTCATGAGTTGTAGAATTTTAATTTTTAGCATGGGTTCCCGAGACCAGAAATTTATTTCAAGGGTTCCTCTGTGTTGAAAAGGTTGAGAAAAGCTGCCATAAGCTCAACCCTACTGCTACCCTCTCTGCTCTAGAATGACTCTTCTGCTTTGCCCTACAAACTACAAGTTCTCTTCTAATAGTGCTATTTTTTCAACATGTGTTTATAGGCAATACAATTAAAATTTGGAATTTCCTAGCTCATAAGAGCGCTCAGACTTTGGTCTTGAAATCTGCATATTAGGAAGTAATACCTTTCAATATATGATCATCTTAAAGCTACCTAAGAAATGAGTAAAACTCATATCAGCCTGCAAGCCATCAAAACAATACACTGATACATTTTCTTTTTAAAATTTCTGTTTCAGATGTCATAATCTCCCTGCATCAAACTTGTATTTGTGCCATACGACCTTGTGCACTACTATTCAAAGTCCAGTGATTCATTCATTGTCTGCCTTCCTCCAGTCACGCCTGTAGCTGCGGAGGCATCCTGTTGTACATTCATATAGAATAGTCTCACACTACCCCCCAGTGTTCAAGTGAACATATTATATTTACAACAAGCTGTTTAAATGGAAAATCCTCTGAAGAGGAATTGGTTATATTTATGCTGCCATATATTCATCTATATGAGTATGTTTGCCCTGTAAATTGCTGTATTCCACCTGTCATAAGTGTATTTCACTGGGCTGGCGTATTACTTATTTGCAGACAAGGTGATATTTCATTGAAATTCATGCATACTTTACAAAATCTGTCACCAGTCTATTCTCTGCTTTAATTAGATGAAGCATTTATTATGATTGATCCTGCATATAAATACATATTCACCACTGTTTAACTTGTTAACCTCCAATGTCCAAACCAAAGCCCTTGTCATTTGTCAGGGAGACATATTGCTTTAATATTAGTAAGGGAAATTTATGACAAAGTCTATAAAAAATCTTGCATATATAAAATAAAGTGAAAATCTATCAATATTATGTAAAATATCATGTAATACAGGTACTTTTAATGCATATATACCGTGAGATTACTTAGGTCAGCAGTACCAAGAGCGACCATGATGCATCAAGTGCAGTAATCCACAGCAACCAGTTGAACTTTGGTTTTTTCCCTTTAGAGATGTCAGATGATTGTTGATGGGTTGCTATACGTTACAGCATTTCAGAGTGCACTTTTACAGGGGCGCAACTACAGGGGTTGCAGGGGTTGCAATTGCAACCGGGCCCCATGCTCGAAGGGGCCTGTGTGGCTCCCCTGTACACCTGGATAGGAGGGGTGGCGGGGGCAGCATGTAGAGAAATCACTGTCCTCCTTTTTCCTCCTGTAGCTGCAGGTGAAAAATGGAGGAGATTGGTTCCTCTGTTTGCTGCCCCGCCACTCGTCCTATCCAGTTTACTTGTGTTCTGCTGTCTCTGGGCCCCTGTGTGCTCCCCTGGTCCCCCCCCCTCCCCACTGTGCTCCCTTCCCTCTCCTGCCGGCTGCTGCAGGGGATGTTTCACAATGGAGAGCCAGGTAGAGGTCGGTAAATATGTAATTTACCAGCTCCGTCCTTTTCTGAATGGACAGTTATAGTCAGTGACATTGTAAAAAATAAAATAAAATGATAAAAAATAATACAATTAAAGTACCAAAAAAAAAAAACTACTGACACCAGTGGGTGAACTTCCAGGATTGCAAAGGTCACACTTGCAACCAGGCCCTGGCATTCCACCACCGTGGGGAGGCCCCAAGATGGCAGGAAGGGGGCCCACTGCAGAATTTGTGAAAAGGTCCCGCTGCGGGACCATAATAAAGGGCCCCGCAACGAGAGTAAAGGGTCCCAGGATCAGTGGAAAGAGCCCCAGGCTTTAAGGGAAGGGCCCCAGCCAGGGGCCTGGGGGGCCCTTCATGGTTTCTTGCACCAGGGCTCTAAAGGTTCTAGTTATGCCTCTGGTTGATGGGTTGCTATACGTTACAGCATTTCAGAGTGCACTTTTATCAAATGTTTCAATTTCTCAAGTGATTCCTATTCACAGGTGTTCCTTACAACATACCAATGCACTATTGTACAAGATGCTATTCTTAGCTGCTGCCATGAAGTAGCCCACCTTCTGAACTTAGTGGATCCAACTGCCTAATTCCTCTTAACCCTTTAAGTAGGTTCTAAGAGAAGCACGCAGACAAATCTAAGAAGGTCTGGTAACCTTGGCACAAACATCCTCTAAAGATAACACCGACTCTGAGTAACTGCTTGCACTTAGTGAAGATACCCCCTGAACTACTATTCACAGTTCTTACTAAAGCTACAATAGAAATTACATGATTGTCGCCCAGTCTGAACAGTAATCCTGTGTTTATGGCCAGTAGACACCCTTGACTGACCAACTCTTGAAGAAAAGATTTATTACATAGGTTGCCACGTAGTATCACTTTTCACCACCAGGAACAGTCAAACCGCCTATTATCTCTGTATAGGAGAAAAGTGCTCACTGCATGGAGCCACACAGAGGGATTGTATACAGTGTAGACATTTTTTTAAATGCTGCACTTACAAAGATGGCTACCAACTGGAAGTGACAGCATGAGGTTAGCGCGTAGCTCCGCCCATACATGTTTTCTGTATCCCCTGAAACAGTGCTGCTGCACAAAACACGTAAGGGCGGAGCTACGTACCGAAATCACACCGCCACTTCCCGTTTCTGGGTTGGCGGCCATCTTTGTAAATGCACCTTGATCATGATCTTTTGTTTGCTACTATTTGGATAATTTTAAGTGAGAATTTTAGTTACTACTATACTGCTTAACTAATACACTATATACAATCCCTCATTGTGGCTCCATGGAGTGAGCACTTTTCTCCTATACAGCAATTATAGTCTGCTTGACTGTCCCCGGTGGTGAAAAGTGGTACTACCAGGCAACCTCAACATAATGGTGGAGCAGGGAGACCTTATGTGATAGACTGGAAATCGTTTGATACACAAAGGGTTAGATTTACTAAAGCCAAATAGACTGTGCATTTTGCAAAGTGCAATTGCACTCTGCAAGAGCAGTTGCTCCAGAGCTTAGTAAATGGGCAAAAGCTCTGCTGACTTCCATCATCCAATCACATACAAGCAAAAATGAAGCTTTATTTTATTTTCCTTGAACATGATTGGTTACTTTTTGCAAAGGGAAGCTTTACCCTATTTACCAAGCTTTGGAACAACTGCACCCCATAATGTGCTGTGTGCTGCTCTCTTGTGGCAGCTTTGGAGCTGGTGAGTACAGCACTGGTGCTGGTCACTGGTGGTGGTGTGGATCCATGAAAGTGGAAGTTGTTGACACATGTGGATACAGTTGAAACTATTGGACTTTTTCATTTAGTCCCCGTTCACATGCAGGCGACGCTACTTCCAGGGGCGACCTCCGAGGTCGCGGTGCGAGCAGCGTGCCGCGACCTCGGAGCGGCCGCCACGGACTTCATAACATTGAAGTCTATGGCGGTCACCTCCTGGTCGCCCCAAAGAAGCTCCGGACCCTTTTTCTAAGTCGGAGCGACTTGTGTCGCTCCTATTAGAACGGGTCCGCAGCTTCCCTATGGAAGGCGACCTGCGGCGACCTGTGAGGCGACCAGGTCGCCTCACAGGTCGCCTTAGTGTGAACGGGGCTTTATTTAGCACTATTTTTGTTTTTACTGATAATATTGTCACAATTTTTGTTTTCACATTATTGTGTTGGTATTCACAATAGTGGTTGGTCCTCTTAGAGCCCATTCACATTAGCGCGACTTGTCAGGCGACTTGTCAGCCTGACAAGTTGCGCTCGGTCACGGTCCATTGATTAGCACAGGACCCGTTCTAATAAGAGTGACACAAGTCGCTCCGACTTAGAAAAAGGGTCCTGTACTACTTTGGGGCAACCTCGGAGCGACTTGCATAGACTTCCATTATGTGAAGTCTCTGCAAGTCGCGCCGAAGTCGCGGTGCACAGAGGTGCACGCAACTTCACAGGTCGCTCCCCAAAGTCGTGTCGCGCTAGTCTGAATGGCCTCTTAGATTGAGGGAATTACTTAGATTTGGTGCTGCAATATAGTTTGAATTTATTCTTAGCTGCTGCCATGAAGTGACAATTGTATGACAAGCTTTATAAATGCAGTGGATCCGACTTCCTATTTCCACTTCACCCTTTAAGTAGGTTCTAAGACAAGCATAGAGACAAATCTGAGAAGGTCTGGTAACCTTGGCACAAACATCCTCTAAGCATTAATTGACTGAGTAATTGCTTGCACTTATTGAAGATACCCCCTGAACTACTATTCACAGTTCTTACTAAAGCTACAATAGAAATGACATGATTGTCGCCCAGTCTGAACAGAAATCCTGTGTCTATGGCCAGAAGACACCCTTGGCTGACCAACACCTGAAGGAAATATTGATTAAATTGGAAGCAAAACCTTGCAAAGATATTTGCTCTCACCCACACAGACATTACAGACACACGTGCTCAAATAGTCTAAACATGCATATGTATGCCCAAAGCTGTTAAAAACAACTGACCCCACTGGTGGATTGTGTAGAACAAATTGCCCATTGTTGAAGTTGAGTTCCAGCCAAACAGTTAACTACTAATTATTTACCTGCCAATTGAGCACACAAAGCCATTTGAAACAACACAGGTTGAGACCTGACTTTTCTTCTATTTCAGGCGAGCAGAAGAGCCTGGTTATCTCCCTGCTTACCAGACTGTGTTTAAAAACTGATAGAATCGTCTCGTTGCTCTCTCCTTCTATCAGTATGTTCCTTGGTAGCACCTGATTGGATCCTGGTGCTGCCCCTTCCCAAAGGGAATTATAATTCAGTATGAAGGGATACAGCAGGCCAAACCCAATTTAGATGTAGGCATTTAAAATAGAAATTACATCTTTGTAAGGAGCACATAACCATATAGTTATTGTGAGACATCATGCAAACTGGACATTTAGCCCCAGTGCATGAGATCCTAGGGTTTTGTTGCGGCACTGGCGAAATGTCTAGCC
The DNA here is from genome assembly GCF_965119305.1 of Pelophylax lessonae. Classification (NCBI taxonomy): domain Eukaryota; kingdom Metazoa; phylum Chordata; class Amphibia; order Anura; family Ranidae; genus Pelophylax; species Pelophylax lessonae. Next base: position 586,193,246 of record NC_138770.1, read on the forward strand.
CTGCTGTCAGCAGCCTGCAAAACTCTATGGCTGAAATCAGCTATGGCTGGATAGGGCTGGATGGTGCACCAAGTGCTACTAATGTTAAAGGCAGTATGCCCGGAACACAAGCAGTTTCTGCAGCCTCTCAAAAAGGCAAGGACCGGATGGTGCGCCTGTGACTTCCACGTGCACCAAAATGCTGGGATCACATGCACTGGGGATAAACATCCAGTATGCATGAAGCCTTAAAGGTGCCTGTAATTCAGCATGGATGTACCATTTTTTCTACATACTTTTTCTATTCTAGTGTTTTTCCTATGAAAATGTTTTTATGTATACAGCATCTCACAAAAGTGAGTACACCCCTCACATTTTTGTAAACATTTTATTATATCTTTTCATGTGACAACACTGAAGAAATGACACTTTGCTACAATGTAAAGTAGTGAGTGTACAGCTTGTATAACAGTGTCAATTTGCTGTCCCCTCAAAATAACTCAACACACATGTCTGTATGAAGTTTCCACCATTAATATCTAAATCACTGGCAACAAAAGTGAGTACACCCCTAAGTCAAAATGTTCAAATTGGGCCCAAAGTGTCAATTTTGTGAGATACTGTATATATATATATATATACACACACCAATCAGCCCTAACATTATGACCACCCACCTAATATTTAGCATGGCCCCTTTTTTAAAACAGCCCTGACCCATTGAGGCATGGATACCAAAGTAACATCCACATAAATATGACAAGGCCCAAGGTTTCCCACCAGAACATTGCCCAAGGCATCACACTGCCTCTGCCTACTGCATTCTTATACCGCACCCTGGTGCCATCTCCTCCCCAGGTAAGTGACGCACATGCACCCGGCCATCCACATGATATAAAAGTAAAAGTCATTCATCAAACTAGGCCACCTTCTTCCGTTGCTCTGTAGTCCAGTTCTGATGTTGATGTGACCATTGTAGAAGCTTTTGGCTGTTGACCCGGGTCACCATGGGCTTCACAGCCCCATACACAACAAACTGCGATGCCCATTTTGTTTCTGCTTCCACCACATTAACTTCATGGACAACATGTTCACATGCTGCTTAATATATCCCACCAATGTTCATGCCATTGTAACAAGATATTCCCTTTATCTGTCAGTGGACATCATATTGTTGTGGATAATATATATATATATATATATATATACAGTATATATTCAGTAAGTCTCTGCAATGCATGTTTTATCCCTCTTTTGGAGAGCAACAATCCTTTTGTAGCACCATTTCCCTGTTCCTCTTTCCTTCACAGTTGTCCCTATTTTAGTTGTACTCTACAGAACTAAGGATAATTGTACCATTATTAAATTGTCAAAAGTGTTTTAAACAGACTACCCTAGAAATGTGCATTACATATTTGTATTGCATGCATTGTTTACAAATGGCACTATAAAGAAAGTGATTCTTCCAATTTAAATACATTAAGTATTTATTTTCTAATTGATTTAGAAACCTAAAGAAATGTTGTTAAATTGCTGTTATGGGCAGCACAGCTATTGTGTAGCCAACATACAGGTTTTGTGGTACTGTAGGTCTCTGTAAAGTATGAAAATGTTGTATGGTTTTGCAAATATATTTTTTGAAAGGCTCGGTATGAAGTTTCCAGCATTGGCAGAGAGACTCTGATTTATTAAGAGGAAATGCAAAGGAGCAGGAAGAAATTACTGGGAGGGTAACTGGTATGCTTGCAATGTGAGTTTCTATGAGCATGTGGATGTATAACATACAATCATCCAATGACCACGATCCCTTTACTGCTAAAACATACACACCCCGTGCATATGTTGTGGTCTTAGGTTGAACCTCTAAATAATAATGATTTTCTGGCCTTTTTTGCAATATGGGGTTGCGTATGGTAAAATTCTGCCTTCCTAACTACAATGTGACAAGTAGTGCTCATTAAGGTAAGAAAAATGTTCATGTGTTCAACTATATTTATGGATTTGGACACCACAATAAGAATAACTCAATGCAGAAAATGCTAGTTTTATTAAAGTGTTACTAAACCCACAACAGTAAAATCAGTCTGTATATGCAGTAAAGAATGCTTCTTATACTCATTGTGGACCCTAAGGGGTTAATCCTCTGCATTGTGTAAAAAGGCTATTGATCCTGCTTTCTCTGATCACCCCCTTCTTCCACAGTCCCCAATCTATCTGCTAAAAGAACAGGCGGAAAGCTACACATGCTTCATTTGGTCTGTATTTCTAGAGAGTGCAAGCACAGGGCCAATCAGCACTGTCCAGGCAGAGGGTCAAGGGTCCTGCAGCCTCATAGGACAAACAAACTAACAACTTTAACTGCTGATGAGAAAAGGTATTTAGCAGTTTATATTTATTAAAATAATTGCATGTCTATGTTCTGAGGGTGACTAGATCTACTGAATGCAGGGTCCTGGGTGTAGTAACACTTTAAATACAAAAGTGCATTTATACAGTATACTGTAAAATGCACACTCACCTCCCTCCCCTATACAAACAGGACAATGTTGTCCAAATACTCACACACTTATGACCCCCTAACTGACCTTGGCTGGCCGAAGAAGCTATCTTGCAACTGTAGGTATAAGTGATGACCATAGATAATTCTATTATCCTGAAAAATCTACAGTACAGCAACTTCCTTAAGCTTATTTCTTATGACATCTCATGGACTTTTTGCTATTATATACATCTGACAGGTTTATAGAACTCACGGAAGACAGCTATCAGCAGGCCCGGATTGGCTAATCGGGAGCACCGGGAGAATTCCCGGTGGGCTGGTCAGTTTTTTGGCCGCAAGGGCCGTTGTCATGGCCAGGGGCGGACTGACCAATTTGCCTGGGGGGCCCCACGCAGGGTGGCAATTTCCCCAATCTGATCCTCAGGACACCGCAGCACCACCTTTAGTGTGCACTAAACTGGTTGCTAAGATGGCCAGCCACCTGGCGTCTAGCAACCAGTGACGTGCAGAGAAGAGGACCCAGAATGCAAAGCGGAGGAGGATCTTCCTCGTCCTGCTCTGCGCCTATTGGAATGTGTGGTATGTGGCTCCACCCACTTCCTCCCTGCATCCTTACTGTGCGGCCGAAAAACTGCCTGACTGAGCCATCAGGAGACCCCAGAGCAGGACCGAGGCAAACTGCTGCTTGAGGTGATATCTCCTGACAGACACCAAGAGAGCCCGAGGAGAAGGAGTACACTTCCCAAACCAGTGAGAGAACTCAGGGCAGGGGTAGGCATCAGTTCAACAGCACAGCCGGAAAATTGGCTGCATGTGTGATTTGCTCACATTGTAATGTCTGTATCTCTGCTCGTGTCCCTTGTTTCAGTGAGAACAGCACTGCCAAGCCTCTCCTACACTGCATACATACATAGCCCCACCTCCCAGCAGGATGTCTGGCTGGTGACTCACCCGAATGCAGCTGGAACATAATTGCTATGCTGCCCTGTCACTCAGCGCTGCACCTGCCTCCTCCTGAAGTCCAGGCTGTGCTTCCCACACAATAACATGGAGCAAGGGGGGTAAGAGCCAGGGGCCTCTCTTGTCGTAGTTGTACACAATGGTGAACATGTGTGCAGGGAGGGTAAAGCAATAGAACATATGGGGGGCTGTGTGTGTGTGGGGAGCACTGTTCATATAATGGGGGCATTTGCATGTCCTTAGCAGGGACAGTGTAACTAACTTCTTGTATTGAGAGACCCCTGTGTGTCCTGAGGATGGGGGGGGGGGCACTGAACTTATAATGGGGACCCCCTGTGTGTCCTGAGGGGGGGGCACTGGACTCCCTGTGTGCCCTGAGGATGAGGGGGTACTGTACATCTTATGAATGAAACCCCCTGTGTGCCCTGAGGATGAGGGGGCACTGCACATCTTATAGTAAAAAAAACCCTGTGTGCCCTGAGGATGGATTGGGGGGATGTGCGTCTTATAATGGAAACCCCCTGTGTACCCTAAGTGTCACTCACCCCCCTCTCTCTCACTTCTCTCCCTAACCCCCCCTCTCTCTCTCACTTCTCTGTCTCACCCCCTCACTCTTTGTCTCCCCTCTTTCATCTCTCTCTCTCTCCCCTCCCTCTTTCACCCCTATTTCAGCCCCCCTCTCGCTCAAACCCCTCTTCTCTCTCACCCCATCTCTCTCTTTCCCTCCGTCACCTCCCTCCCTCTCTCACGCCCTTTCTCTCACACTTCTCTCTCGCTCTCTCCCTCCCTCTCCTTCCCTCTTTCTTTTACCCCTCCTTCTCTCTCTCTCAGGTCAGGGATCTCTCTCTCAGGTCAGGGATCTCTCTCTCAAGTCAGGGATCTCTCTCTCTCTCAGGTCAGGGATCTCTCTCTCTCTCTCTCTCTCTCTCTCTCAGGTCAGGGATCTCTCTCTCTCAGGTCAGGGATCTCTCTCTCTCTCTCTCTCTTAGGTCAGGGATCTCTACCTCTCAGGTCAGGGATCTCTCTCTCCCTCTCAGGTCAGGGATCTCTCTCTCCCTCTCAGGTCAGGGATCTCTCTCTCTCTCCCTCTCAGGTCAGGGATCTCTCTCTCTCCCTCTCAGGTCAGGGATCTCTCTCTCTCCCTCTCAGGTCAGGGATCTCTCTCTCTCTCTCTCTGGTCAGGGATCTCTCTCTCTCTCTGGTCAGGGATCTCTCTCTCTCTGGTCAGGGATCTCTCTCTCTCTCTCTCTGGTCAGGGATCTCTCTCTCTCTCTCTGGTCAGGGATCTCTCTCTCTCTCAGGTCAGGGATCTCTCTCTCTCTCTCTCTCTCTCAGGTCAGGGATCTCTCTCTCTCTCTCTCTCTCTCTCTCCCTCCCTCGGGTCAGGGATCTCTCTCTCCCTCTCTCTCTCTCTCTCTCTCTCTCTCTCTCTCTCTCTGGTCAGGGATATCTCTCTCTCTCTCTCTCAGGTCAGGGATCTCTCTCTCTCTCTCTCAGGTCAGGGATCTCTCTCTCTCTCTCTCTCAGGTCAGGGATCTCTCTCTCAGGTCAGGGATCTCTCTCTCTCTCTCTCTCTCAGGTCAGGGATCTCTCTATCTCTCTCTCTCAGGTCAGGGATCTCTCTCTATCTCTCTCTCTCTCAGGTCAGGGATCTCTCTCTCTCTCTCTCTCTCTCTCTCTCTCTCTCTCTGGTCAGGGATCTCTCTCTCTCTCTCTCTCTCTCAGGTCAGGGATCTCTCTCTCTCTCTCTCTCTCTCTCTCTCTCTCAGGTCAGGGATCTCTCTCTCTCTCTCTCTCTCAGGTCAGGGATATCTCTCTCTCTCTCTCTCTCTCTCTCAGGTCAGGGATCTCTCTCTCTCTCAGGTCAGGGATCTCTCTCTCTCAGGTCAGGGATCTCTCTCTCTCTCAGGTCAGGGATCTCTCTCTCTCTCAGGTCAGGGATCTCTCTCTCTCTCTCTCTCTCTCTCTCTCTCTCTCAGGTCAGGGATCTCTCTATCTCTCTCTCTCAGGTCAGGGATCTCTCTCTCTCAGGTCAGGGATCTCTCTCTCTCTCAGGTCAGGGATCTCTCTATCTCTCTCTCTCAGGTCAGGGATCTCTCTATCTCTCTCTCTCAGGTCAGGGGTCTCTCTATCTCTCTCTCTCAGGTCAGGGATCTCTCTATCTCTCTCTCTCAGGTCAGGGATCTCTCTATCTCTCAGGTCAGGGATCTCTCTATCTCTCTCTCTCAGGTCAGGGATCTCTCTATCTCTCTCTCTCTCTCAGGTCAGGGATCTCTCTATCTCTCTCACCCCCTGAATTAATTACAAGGCTGTAGAGAACAGTGCGCCATTGCAAACTTGTATTCTGAGGTTTTATTTACATTATTTTAATATAGTCAGTCATGAACTAAAGTGGGCCAGTAAGGCATGAAACTCCAGGGCTGAAAATGAGTCCCACTCCGGCCCTGGCTATCAGTGTAGTTCTGCGAGCTAGACGTTGGACCTTCTAGTCTCAGCATCTTCAACAGCAGAGTGGCTGCAGTTACTATGCCCGCCCCTCCTCTTGCCCAATCACAGAAGCCTGTGTATTATGTGAACACTTTCACAAAATACAAATGCTTCTGTGGGGGGGGGGCAGCAGAGGGTAAAGGTGGGTAAAACTGCTCTGTGTGCTTCTCTCCTCTAGAGTGTATCCTCAGCAGAGCCATAAACTTGTCAGATGTAAATATTAGAGATAAGTCTAGGAGCTATCATGTACCTCGTTGGGCTTAACCTATCGTGTGCCTTCACTTTTTACAAAGGAGCTGAATTCCTGAAATTCAGCTTTAACTCTGGGTTTACTAAAACTGTGTAAAATGAGGACCTAACTAAACAAACCAATTCATCTGTATTCAACAAGGCAGGCCATTTTACTGCATAGTTGTTGGTAGATCTATGGGCTCATTGCAGTTATGAGACAATAAAATCACATGGCTGAGCTGCATATTTAGCACTCCCCAGTTGCTGCCCTTTTAGCTGCAAATGCAGTGGATGGGGGTGTTCACATAATGTGGCCCCAATGGATACACTCTAGGCTGTGAGAGGAGAAAAGCACACAAAGCAGCTAAACCCACCCCTCCCTTCTGCTGCCCATTCACAGAAGCCTATGTATTTTGTGAATCTGCTCACATAATAACGAACTTGACCCTTTCAAGTGAATGGGGACACACTGCAAATGGCCAATTGACTCGGCATTTACAAGGTTAAAACAGGCAGCAAGGAGACGAAAATAATCCCATTTCAACAGGACTGGGAGTTTGGCTACTTGAAAGCCCTAGCTGTGCCTATTGTACACCTGCTGCCAGTGGACTCGATGGGACATGGGGAGAGATGTAAGCTGATATGCAATCCACAGTGTATACAATTGTGCAAGTCAATTGACTGTGTTTTAATAAAGTTATCCACTGAATCATATTCACCCCATCCTTTAACCACAACTGGTTTTTTTGGACATATTGCCGCAGGTCTTTATATTTTTTAATTATTTCAAGGTATCTTTGCGCACTCCTTCATTGATCATTTTTCTGTTTTTTATCTCATGCTAGCAAGGAGGAGCCATATTGCTTTCTCACCACCTGGCAAACACCCTCGCCCTCGCTTTTCAGAAGCACAGCTATTTAGACACATGTCTAAATATAGCCTGAAAGAGATTGAAATCAGATTGTGAGGTTTTTGGTGAGCTTAAAGAGGAGTTCTAGTCATATTTGTTTATTAAAAGTCAGGAGCTACAAAAAAACTATAGCTGCCACCTTTTATTAAACAGACACTCACCTGTCCCAGGATTCAGCGATGTGCTTACCCAAGCTGTTCCCTTAATCGGTCCGCTGACCCCGGCACCGGCATTTCAGCTGTGACAGCTTCCGGTTTCACAGCCGAGTGCCCACTGTGCATTGTGAATGGTCCCTCCCCATTCCCTAAAAAAGGGCCATTTCGTGAAGAGGAGGGTGGGAGGAGGCCCTAAATCAGAACTTCCGCTTTTGGGTGGAGCTCCACTTTAAGGATCGGTGCGATGAGGGAACCCTGCAAATCCACTGCATCGCACCCGACTCGCAGGCAGTTCAAACTGCCATATGCGAACCACTGGGAGTGTCAATTAAAAGTTAATGACACCCCCAGATCAGTTTGCATATCGCAGCGCGAACTGTCAAGTCAGACAGGAATTGGTTCGCATGGGTGTGAACACCCATGCGACCTAATTCTGGTGCGAACCAAAAAAGGGTCCTGCACGAGTATGGTCCGAATGTGATGCGAATTCACCCATACAACCTGTATGGTGAATTTGCATCGCACAGACATCGAATGTGATTTGCACTGCAGTGTGGTGCGAATCACATGCGATGTCTGGCATCACTACAGTATGAACCGGCCCTAACGGTTTAGAAAGACTTGCTAGTAGCTTAGAAGACCGGCAGCCTGCCAAGATCTGCTCTTCATCTAAAATTTTAGTTCCATTCGTTAATTTTTTTTTCCATAGTTCTTATAGATACGGAAATGAATGTTGCCATGTTTTAAAGTGCTTTTACTGCTTGTTCAGAATATGTATTCTTTTGTATTCTTTTTACTGCTTGTTCAGAATATGTATTCTTTAGTATGTATGACAGGAACAGGTTCGCTTTAACGTGTAAGAAAAGTAAAATTGATGTTAATCCATTCTAGTTTTTCATTACATGTAATGATTTTCTTTCTTTTTCCCTATTTGTAATGGAAATTCTGTTAAGGGATATAACAGGTGTGTTTATTTCAAAAAGTAATCATAGTGTCATTTGAAAATGTTGAGAAGAATAGGCGTACTCCCTAAGTGCTATGTACTCTATACTCTTTGCCCAACCAAACCTTCTAACTTCTAGAGGTGGAATATACTTTGCTTAGTATCATTACATGTCACTAATCTGAGAAAACTGCTTTAACACTGTGTATTTTTATATTTATATAAGGCTGTTTGCATTAATTAACTTTGTACTCAGCTGATTACAATCAGTAAATAGGTATAGTGACTGCTGTTACTACATTTTCTTCTTAACCTAAATCTTTGAGAAGAATCTGATTGCTCACCCTGGATGTTTATGGGGTTTGGCTGTACACTTCTTAACAATAGCATACCTTTAAGTTAGGCAAGGCAAAGGGCTTTGGTAGTAAGAAGGGTGTAGTCCTTACTTCAATACAGTATAAAAACAGGAACATTGTACTTGTGTTATGGTATGGACCAACACCTGAGTCTAAACTTGTCAGGTGCAGTCATTCTGTCTCAAGCCAGAAAAGCTTCTTTAATCCTATTTTACTTTGTGGGATTAATATTTTCTCACTAGGTAAATGAATAATTCTCTACAGGTGATAGACAAAAATGGAAACAGAAGGTGTAGTGCACATAGAAAGCATTCTTAGGAAGAAGTGTAAATACATCAGACATGCCCATTTAGACGTAATTATGTCTACAAATTTAAGAAATGTAGAACAATGGGCTCATCATTTTGGTAAATTTTTAGGGATAGTGATGAAAAATGTTTAAAACATATCTAAGATTGTTCTAAACCAAAAAAAAAAAAGAACCCTTTCACTCAGTATTGTTAGATCCATGTACTCTACAGCTCCTTCCATTCCAGATTCCATGATCAGCACATCAGAAACATTATATCTGTAGCAGTACCCTCGAAGGAGCTGCTGGAAATTTGCCCAGGTTCTTTTCCCTGTCGGTTGTCCCAAAGACAGGCACACGACCACAGTCACTCTTCCTCAAAAACAAGTCTAGGGGTGTTGTTTTTATTTTTGGAGTAACCGGGATAGGGTTGAGGGAATTGAGTGGGACACTTTAAAAACTGAATTATGTACAGGTTGAGGGCAGTGAACTCCTTTCTGAAAACCTGAAGCAGAAGTTCTTGCATATAGCAAAATGTGGACTTGGCTTGTAGTAGAAGTAGTTAAAAGGGTAAAGCTTCTTTCTTTAGAGCAACTAGAGCAAAGTATCTTCACAAGGAATAAGATAGACCAAGCTCTTCAGGACACCAGCTGATGTCCCCTTCACCAAAGACACAGCTGACTTTCTAGCACACAAGAGGAGGAAGCAGCTCAAAAGTCTGTAAGATATTTCTTAATGTCTATACTCACCAATGTCCAGGGAAAGTTGGTTGTCTCCTTCCAACATCCATGCATCAACTTTCTCCCATAATATCAGACTAGATCATGAGAGGACAGCCCCTCAGTCAGCTTTCTGTAGCTTTAGCATCCAGTAGACATGTGCAGAATAGAAAAATTTGTTTTGTTTTGTTTTGGTTTGTTTTGTTTCGGATAGCTTCGTTATATTACTAATTCAGATTTGTAGATTACTAATTTCAGAATTTGTTTTATTTTGTTTATAAATTTTTTAACAAATTCCAGATTTTCAGAACGATTTGCATTCGGATTAGTCTAAAAATTATTGACCCATTCAAATTCTGTGTGAAGAATAGCTGGTTACTATGGAGAAGGTTATTGACCCATTCAAATTCTGTGTGAAGAATAGCTGGTTACTAAGGAGAAGGTCGGGAAGCCAGCCACCACGTCCTTAACAACTGATGACTCATCAGCTGTCAGCGGGCTTCTCCATACTGGACCCTTATCTGATCATGCGGCCCGGCAGGCCAGGAAAGAGGGGGATGAGCGAATGCCCCCTCTTCAACCATATCAGGCCACATGCCCTCAATATGCTCAGTATATTTTAACAAAGACCTGAAATGCGTTCTTGTCCTAAATGCACAAAATATAAGTGACAATTACAGAGGAATGGTGGTGGGGGTGATGGGATCAGGCAGAGGGATGGTGGTGGAGGAATGGGATCAGGCAGAGGGATGGTGGTGGAGGAATGGGATCAGGCAGAGGGATGGTGGTGGAGGAATGGGATCAGGCAGAGGGATGGTGGTGGAGGAATGGGATCAGGCAGAGCGATCGGGGTGGAAAGATGGGATGAGGCAAAGGAATGGTAGCGGAGAGATGGGATCAGGCAGAGGGATGGTGGTGGAGGAATGGGATCAGGCAGAGGGATGATGGTGCAGGAATGGGATCAGGCAGAGGGATGGTGTTGGAGAGATGGCATCAGGCAGAGGGATGGTGGTGGAGGAATGGGATCAGGCAGAGGGATGGTGGTGGAGAGATCAGATCAGACAGAGGGAAGATGGTGGAGGAAAAGGATCAGGCAGAGGGAAGGTGGTGGAGGAATGGTGATGGAGAGATGGGGTGAGGCAGAATGATGGTGGTGGAGAGATGGGATCAGGCAGAGGGATAGTGGTGGAGAGATGGGATCAGGCAGAGGGATGGTGGTGGAAAAATGGGATCAGGCAGAGGGATGGTGGTAAAGGAATGGGATCAGGCAGAGGGATAGTGGTGAAGGAATGGGATCAGGCAGAGGGGTGGTGGTGAAGGAATGGGATCAGGCAGAGAGATGGTGGTGGAGAGAAGGGATCAGGCAGAGGGATGGTGGTGGAGAGAAGGGATCAGACAGAGAGATAGTGGTGAAAAGATGGGATCAAGCAAAGGGATGGTGGTGGATAGTTGGGATCAGGCAGAGGGATGGGGGTGGAGGAATGCGATCGGGCAGAGAGATGGTGGTGGAGAGATGAGATCAGGCAGAGAGATGGTGGTGGAGGAATGGGATCAGGCAGAGGGATGGTGGTGGAGGAATTGGATCAGGCAGAGGGATGATGGAGGAGGAATGGAATCAGGCAGAGGGATAGGGGTGGAGGAATAAGAACAAGCAGATGGATGGTGGTGAAGGAATGGGATCAGGCAGAGGGATGTTGGTGGAGAGATGGGATAGGGCAGAGGGATGGTGGTGGAGTAATGGGATCAGGCAGAGGGATGGTGGTGGAGGAATTGGATCAGGCAGAGGGATGGTGGAGGAGGAATGGGATCAGGCAGAGGTATAGTGGTGGAGAGATGGGATCAGGCAGAGGGATAGTGGTGGAGAGATGGGATTAGGCAGAGGGATAGTGGTGGATAGTTGGGATCAGGCAGAGGGATAGTGGTGGAGGAATGGGATCAGGCAGACGGATAGTGGTGAAGGAATGGGTTTAGGCAGAGGGATGGTGCTGAAGGAATGGGATCAAGCAGAGGGATGGTGGTGGAGGGATGGCATCAGAGACACTGGCACTCACCTGCTTTCAGTGTCAGTCGATTCCCCCTCCTCCATGCTTAGTGTGTCTCTGTCTCTCAGTATCGATGCAGAATCGTGAACGTCTAAATTGCGATGCATCGATGCTGAGATTATATTTAACAACCCTACTATACAGCATGTCTCAGAATTATTTTTTAAACTTTGTTTTTGTAGTAAGAAAAAGCTTAATTACTCTCTGTGACTGCATCAGCAGATTTGGCGCTGGAGGCTCAGTTCCCATTGATGTAGACACGCCTGCCAGGACTACAAGAGTCCCAGTTCTACACACAGTGTGTGGGTACACTCTTGATATTCAAGGCAGCTGCATTGTTTTCTGAGTGTTACATGGGAAAATGAGAGGTGGAGCTCTGTAGCCCAAAAGGAAGGGCTGGCAAACCTGCATAGGATTTTAATGCAAGAAAGTGCAGTGATGTCAGCCCGAAAAGTTAAAAACCCCCCTAATTTCTGACTGATCAGTAGGTATTTTTCTGTAGTCAGGGCCAGTTCACACCATAGTCCGGATGCATTCCAGGTGCTTTTCTGCATGCAGATTTTTGACGCGTTCTAGTGCATTTTTGATGCATTTTGATGCGTTTTACCACCTTCCAGTGCAGAAAAATGCAGCATGTTCTACTTTATTTCTGGAATGCACTGGTACTGACCACAATGGTTTGAACTATGCCATTAAAAACAATATAGCCTACTACCCATGCATTTTTGATGCAGAAAAAAACACATGGATAGTAGGTTATATGGTTTTCAATGGCATAGTTCACAGGAGTGTGGTTAGTTCCAGTTCCAGTAAAAAAAAAAGTAGAACATGCTGCATTTTTTCTGCACTGGACTGTTCTGGGATATGGTACACATAAAAAATGCACCGGAATGCACCTAAAAGCACCAAAAGCACACTGGGACATACATGTCCTTATTTAAGGTTAAGAAAAAAGAGGGGGGAAAGCACTGAACTGCATCAAAAACGCACCAAAAATGCATCAAAAATGCACTGGAGCGCATCAAAAATGTGTCAAAAACACACATGCAGAAAAGCATCTTGAAAGCATCCAGACAGCATTTCTATGGTGTGAACTGGCCCTAAAACATGGGAAATACATATGAATGTATGAAAGACACACCACATATGATTTTTTTTTAAATTTGCCCTGACATAAAGTATAACCCCAACAGTGGATTCCTTGCATTTGTGTATGAGGGCTTGTTGACACATGTGGTTGAGGAGCAGTAACATCCTTCAGTTGAGCCACCCTTTTATTGTCCCTTACTGCTACCCTTCTTCTCATCTGCTTCAGAGGCAGCAACAGGGGGTGTACACATGGTTTACTTTCTGGCTGCTGAAGGAATTATACCTCTATCACTTTCAATCTGTAAGTGCCCTGCAACTGCGTCCAATGCTGTGATTGTGATTGTGACGCAGTAGTCAAGCATATAAGGCAGTAATACAGCATCTCCCCATTACCTGTCAATTACTCTTTGAAGAGATGAATGTGGATCCCTCTTCAAAGAGCAAAGCACACATTAATGAGCCCTTAGGCTAGGTTCACACCTATGCGGCCACATTTACGTGGGCAAAGCAGCCTATTCATTTGAATGTGTTGTGGAAAATGCAGAGTTAGGGTTCTTGACCCATTTCTAAAGCCATGGCTGCACGGAAACCACATGGTGCTTTGGCGCCCCTTTGCGTCTGCTAAACAGCAGCATGTTTTTGCTGCAGGTTTGGGGATCTAAAGTGCTAATACAATAATATTGTGTATCACAATCATCCAACAATACCTTACAATAGGTGCAAAATATTATGTAAAAACCAATCAAATAATAAACGTTGATATATATATATATATATATATATATATATATATCATATAAAGTGAACTTGTGTTTGTGAATCCGAAAAAAAACCCCAAAAAATTAAATAACTAATAAAATAATCCAAAAAATTCATATACAATGTCCCATATTGCAAAAGTCCCAAAAAATCCAAAAAAGTGCATGAAAATACTGTGCCGAATCTTCTGTAATAATACATGCAAAACACCCTGTGTAATCCTTCCACCGATCACCCCAAACTGACTCACCAGATGGAGTGGCTGGTAAAATAATAAATAAGCTAATGTGCTTTTTTGTATAATATGTCCAGGCCAGTTCACATTCTAATAGTGGTTATTCCCGTCATCACATGCAGCACTCTCATTGTTCACAATAGTGTGAATCTAGCCTTACTGTTTTTTATTCCACTTGCAAAAATATCAATTTCCACATATTTCATATTTAGGTTTGCAACAATTTGTACTGTAATATAATACCATTGGGAAACAGTGTTTGTGTGTTCGCTCATATTATGTTTTTTGTTCTTGTTGATAATAAAAATATGCAATTCATTTTTCAGATATGATTGTGATGGGATTATGTTGCATTCCTTGGTTGTAGTTGATACTTTCAAGGCAATAAAACAGTGACATATAGAAGTTCATTTAAATATTATAATTGGTAAAAATAAAATACCTTCTACTCCAGGCATTTCACTGATGATTCCCATGCAAAAAGTTAGGAAAAACGATGTCCATTGGCTCTAATATTAGTTGTTTGCAAATGTTAAAAACTCTACCCAAAGTAATCAACAGAAAAGTTTTTGAAGTGATGACAGATTTTTTTGTAGGTATGCCAAAACCTAAACTGAAAGGAGATATCTGGGCAACAGTTTTAGAACATGGACAAAAATCCTAACATACAATTAAAAAATTAGTGCAAAGTACCTAACTACTTCCTTCTTAGCCTACTGTAATATGAAGGCTGGGCGGGAGCTGTCTAACCCTGGGTGGACGTCAGATGACGTCTTCCCAAGACCAGGCCTCACACACCCCAAGGTCTGCACTGAAGCACGATCTGTCAACTGCTGTGTCTGCCAGACACAGCAGATGACAGATCAGTGTACTGGGCTGCTGCCGGTACCATGTGATCACTGTGACCAATCACAGCAGTGATTGTACACAGTGGATGGCTTCTATGCAAACCATTTATTGTGAATTATTGTGTTGATCTCTATGATTGGTCACAGCGATCACATGGTACAGACAGGGCCAATCACAGCCCATCTGTACCATGTGATTAGCTGAGGCCAATCACAGCTATCCACAATAGTACACACTGAATGAATGTATTTCATTCAGAAAAAATGGTTGCTTATAACTGTGATTATCACTTTTTTTTAACCACTCATAGTGTGTCAAAAAAATATCCTGATCACCTCCCCAGAATAGTACAGTCTTACTACGGTAACAGAATGTAAAAAAAAAAAAAATTGTAAAATAAAGAAAAACATAATTTGAAAATTTTGAAAAAAAAAATATTAATAATTGTTTTTTTCTTTTACATACTGTCACCAGTCAGTAGACCACACTAGTTATATGATGACGCTATACTGCACTAGTGAAGAAAAAAAAAAATTGTGAAAAATTTTTTTATATATATTTCTTAATTTTCCAAAAAAAAGTTAAACAAAAAAATTACAACTTCAAAAAACTTGCCATGCCTCTTACTAAATACCTTGGACTGTCTACTTTCAAAAATCTGGGTCATTTAGGGAATATTTGGGCCTCAAGAAATTAGATTAGTCGTCAGTACATTAAGATTGATCGATTTTCAGAAATATATTTCCCATAGTTTGTAGACATTATAACTTTCCTACAGTCTAAATAATAAACAATTATTTGGGTTACTTTTTCCAAAGAAATGTAGCAATATACATGCAAACTTTTTTAACAGAAACTGAGAAAAACATTTTTTTGTTTTTGAAACAAAGGGTGACCTTTACCCGTGCCACATCCCAAAATGTATAATATACACAAAAAAAGAAATGCAGGAACTACTCCTGTATTTGATGGTCTTTACTAGCACCAACATGAGACCAATACAATTTTTTGAATAAAAATATCAAATGCTTTATTTATACACATATTTAAAAAGGTCGCTTACAAAGCATCCAAAAACACAAAAAAAAGCACTTTAAAATCATGCATGTGACATATGGATGCACAATATGGCCCTTATACAGCACCTCCCAAACTTTGATACAATACGGTTACAATACCCAAAAAGGTGTCTATATAGTGGGTCACCTATGCTGGTCAACATGTTTTCCTTTAGTATGTGGCTTCTTCAAGACCAATGTTGGAGGAAAGACTCAGCTGAATACAATGAACATTTAATACATATGTACATTAGTGCAATTGCATAGTACATTCTAATTTGTACATCTATTAAACACAGGGTGTGCTAAATAACTAGCATCCCCCAAACTTACAGCAAGATCAGCTGGAAATGTTAATGGTCACAAGCAGCACGGTCTTTGGGGTGGACACAGGGACAACAAATTATCTCAATTTCAAGACTGCAGTGCCTGGGGGCAACTTAAAAATCCTGACGCCGTAATAGGAGGGCGAAAAAAAGAAAGGAAGAAGATAGCCGTGAAATAACATCAAAAGTATACAGTATCTCACAAAAGTGAGTACACCTCTCACATTTTTGTAAATATTTTATTATTTCCTTTCATGTGACAACACTGAAGAAATGACACTTTGCTACAATGTAAAGTAGGGAGTGTACAGCTTGTATAACAGTGTAAATTTGGTGTCCCCTAAAAATTACTCAACACACAGTCATTAATGTCTAAACCGCTGTCAAAAAAAGTGAGTACACCCCTAAGTGAAAATGTCCAAATTGGGCCCAATTAGCCATTTTTCCTCCCCGGTGTTATGTGACTCAATAGTGTTACAAAGTCTCAGGTGTGAATGGGGACCAGGTGTGTTAAATTTGGTGTTATCACTCTCACTCCCTCTTACTGGTCACTGGAAGTTCAACATGGCACTTCATGGCAAAGAACTCTCTGAGGATCTGAAAAAAAGAATTGTTGCTCTACATAAAGATGGCCTAGGCCAGGGATTCCCAACCTACGGCCCTGCAGCTGTTGCAGAACTACACATCCCATGAGGCATTGTAAAACTCTGACATTCATATATATGACTAGGCATGATGGGAATTGTAGTTCCTGAACAACTGGAGGACCGTAGTTTGGGAATCCCTGGCCTAGGCTATAAGAAAATTGCCAAGATCCTGAAACTGAATTGCAGCATGGTGGCCATACAGCGGTTTAACAGGACAGGTTCCACTCAGAACAGGCCTCGCCATGGTCGACCAAAGAAGTGCACGTGCTCAGCATCATATCCAGAGGTTGTCTTTGGGAAATGTACGAATGAGTAATGCCGCAGAGGTTGAAGGGGTGGGGGGCCAGCTAGTCAATGCTCAGACCATACACCGCATACTGCATCAAATTGGTCTGCATGGCTGTCATCCCAGAAAAAAGCCTCTTCTAAAGATGATGCACAACAAAGCCCGCAAATAGTTTGCTGAAGACAAGCAGACTAAGGACATGTATTACTGGAACCATGTCCTGTGGACTGATCATACCAAGATAAACTTATTTGGTTCAGATGGTGTCAAGTGTGTGTGGCAGAAACCAGGTGAGGAGTACAAAGACAAGTTTCGCTTGCCTACAGTCAAGCATGGTGGTGGGAGTGTCACAGTCTGGGGCTGCATGAGTGCTGCCGGAACTGGGGACCTACCGTTCATTGAGGGAACCATGAATGCCAACATGTACTGTGACATACTAAAGCAGAGCATGATCCCCTCCCTTCGGAGACTGGGCCTCAGTGCAGTATTCCAACATGATAACGACCCCAAACACACCTCCAAGACGACCACTGCCATGCTAAACAAGCTGAGGGTAAAGGTGATGGACTGGCCAAGCATGTCTCCAGACCCAAAACCTATTGAGCATCTGTGGGGCATTCTCAAACGGAAGGTGGAGGAGCGCAAGGTCTCTAACATACACCAGCTCTGTGATGTCGTCATGGAGGAGTGGAAGCGGACTCCAGTGGCAACCTGTGAAGCTCCGGTGAACTCCATCCCCAACAAGGTAAAGGCAGTGCTGGAAAATAATAGTGGCCACACAAAATATTGACACTTTAGGCCCAATTTAGACAATTTCACTTAGGGGTGTACTCACCTTTGTTGCCAGCGGTTTAGACATTAATGGCTGTGTGTTGAGTTATATTGGGGGACAGCAAATTTACACTGTCATACAAGCTGTACACTCACTACTTTACATTGTAGCAAAGTGTCATTTCTTCAGTGTTGTCACATGAAAAGATATAATAAAATATTTACAAAAGTGTGAGGGGTGTACTCACTTTTGTGAGATACTGTACATATATATATATATATATATATATATATATATATATATATACCTGCACAGAGGGGGTGTATCCCTTCAGAATATCGCCTGGATTTATAGCATAGATACACCATATGTTTAGTTTAACTGAACATGAGAATTTATATCTAATGATAGGCAACACAAAAATATAATGATTGATAAGGCATGGGGTCTTTGCATTTATAGATAAGTTTATCCACCTATTTATCATGTACCTTAGCAGCGTGCAGGTAATGGAATCGTCCATCCACCCATTATGATAGGGACTTATAGCAGGTTACTGAGAAGGTCCCTCGGCTGAAAAAACAAAAGTTTGAGACATAAAGTATATGGATGGTGCATGTTGCACATCGCTGTCCATTGCTGAGAGATTAAACATATTAGACTGGGTCTAATTACCTGTGATGCTGCCTTGGAAAGAGCCGTCTCATGCCAGAAGGGACAGATAGCTACTTAGAGAATCCTTAAATGTCCCCACGGCATCGCGCGTACACTCGGCTATTGACGGCATTGCGTGCGCTCCACCGGCCGCAAATGCACGAAATGGCGCCCATCGCGGCCACGTTCACGCCTTGCTTCCACCTCAAGGAGATGGAAAACCCCATATAAGTTGGAAACATAAGGGAGGGAAAGGGGGAGGTACCACATGAAGCAGAATAACCACCACAGCCCTAACGGAAACAGGGAGTGGTCGTGTGAAATGCATATGTCCATCCAAGAGACAGCGACCAAGACACAAAACCGCCATCTTGCTGAAGCCTGAATACCACCCTTTGGTGGTCTCACATGTAAACTACATAAACAAAACATATAAACATGATTCATCATATATATAAACATATATATCTATTAGTGATCGACCGATATCGCATTTTCGTTGCCAATACCGATATTTTGGACATTGAATAGCGGTATCGGCTGATATTGACCGGTATTTTTGTACATTTAAAAAAAAATTTTTTTTATTTTTACACTTGACAGATACTGTTGTGGAGGGATCTGGGGGTCTAAAAGATCTCAAACCCCTCCTCTGCACTTAAAAGCATTCAAAACAGCCAAGTTTGGCTGTTTTGAATGCTGTCCTTTTTTTTAATCTGGCGCCGAATTCCCAGAAGTGATGTCATGACATCACTTCCAGGTTTTTACATGGAGACCCGATCAAAGCCGAATGCGGCTTTGATTGGGTCTTCTCTTCTGCGGCTATGCAGGTAGGATGCCCGGGTCTCCCCCCCTCGCCCTACTTGTAATGACAACCGAGCGGCTTCTCAGCCTCATCGGTTGTCATTACAAGACAGCCGACCGTCGGCTATGGACGCCGGTGACGGGTTGATGCCTCTAGCTGCAGGCATCATTCTGGTACAGCACTTTCCAAAAATATCGGCAATAACGGTAACCTCAGGGGTCGATTCCGATATATCGGGGAAAGTGCAGATCGGCCCTCAATATATTGGCTTTGCCGATAATCGGTCGATCCCTAATATATATATATATATAGCTATCGACATTATTCAAGTCATATACATCCTATCAAGAAATATAGATGGAGGAATAATATTTCTGGATGTGCCAAGGTATCACAAATCTCTTATTGCAGCATATACTGTCAAACAGACATGGGGATGAGGGGAATTAAGTAAAAAATGATGGGGACATACATATAGGAAATCTAAAAGGATAGAGGTTCACCTACCAAACCTACTATGACCCAGTATTAGACTATGGGAACAGGAAGAATATTGTTATAAATAAGGTTTTAAACTGATGGCCTCATTGAGGCCAGGTGTCATAGTGGTTTGTAACAAATTAATCCACCTTGTTTCCCTTTTATCCTCCTCTAGGGTCTGGGAAGAGTCGTTCTAAGGCAGCAAACTCGATGCCACTCATTTATGGGACAATGCAATGTGTCGCCCAATGGGGGTAGAGAGTCTGTTTTTTTTGCCATAGTATATGTGATCCTTCATTCTTTGCTAACATTGGCATTGTGTCTTACCTATGTAGAATGGCCCACACTTACAAAACATCATATATACAATTCCTATAGTTAGGCAATCAACATGATGAGGAATCGTATGGAGGTTACCATTTGGGAGATACATAGTTTGATTTTCATATTTCCACGGACAGAATTCGCAAGACCCACATTTCCAGGTGCCCCTAATTTCCTGTTCCAGGCTCGACTCACAGGTGTCCTCAAAACGGCTTTGAGTTACTCTATAGCCCCGTACACACGTACCGATTGTCGGCCGAACGATCGGCAGTCTTTTGTCCGGTGCTGTTTTGTTGGTTGAAAAGTGCTAAAGACTGCACACGAATTTTGTCGGCCAACAACAACCGACTGCAGAAGTGATGTCATGTGATGGTTAACTTTCCGTGTGTTTTTTCTTCTCTGAGCATGCCCAGTCTTGCTTTTTGTCGGCCGAAATCTGTACTGACTGACGAACAATCGGCCATTCTTTGTTGGCCTACAAAAATTTTATAGCCTGCACACCAGATTTTGTTCGGCCGAAAAGTCGCAGTCGGTTGTCGGACGTTGGCCGAATATTTACGGCCTACAATCGGTACGTGTGTACAGGCCTTATCTTTCAATGATCTAGCTAAGTTAAGTAATCTCTGGATAGCCCCTAGCATTTTTTTTAAGGATGGATTCATTGGTAAGTGGGTACCAATGCTTCTAGAAAATTCTTCAGACATAACCACGTTCCCTGTTAAATGTTGTGATCAGTCTAACTGTGTCAGAAGGTGTCCTATTTTTCTTTTTAAAGAGAACCTTGGGTAGACTTTTTAATTTTATTAAAAGCCTTTTTATGCCAACTACGAGAGTAGCCTCGTTGTAAAATTTTTTGTTTTTGCATTTTCGGTCTTTTTATGTATATTTAGCAAAAAATAGAAAACCCACTGGTGAATAAATACCACCAAAGGAAAGCTCTATTGTGTGTGAAAAGAAAAAAAATGATAAAAATGTCACTTAGGTACAGTGTTGCATGACTGAGCAATTGTCATTCAAACTGTGACAGCGCTGAAAGCTGAAAATTAGCCTGCAGTGCATTGCATTGATGTGCATTTCGACACATTTGCATGCATTTGAACATGTTATGTGAACTGCACTGAAAAAGTGCATTTTTATTTGGAGTGGGCAAATGCAATGCAACTCACTGATGTGCGTTCTTAAGGAACCATTTTTCTTTGGTTGTCATGCGTTGGGAATGCACTCACAAAGGCACCCCAGTGCATCTGCTGTGAATGAACCCTAACTAAACACAGATTCTACTCCTTGCCAGAACACACACAGACGCTCACACAGACACACAGACACACACACACATGCACACAGACACACACGCACACAGACAGACGCAGGCAAACACAGACACACACACACACACACACACACAGACACACACACACACAGACACATTCACACACACACAGACACACACACACACACACACAGGCGCATTCACACACACACAGACGCATTCACACAGACGCATTCACACACACACACAGACACACACAGGCGCATTCACACACACACAGACACACACGCACGCATTCACACACACACAGACACACACAGACACACACAGGCGCATTCACACACACACAGACACACACACACACGCATTCACACACATACACACAGACACACACACACAGACGCATTCACACACACACACAGACACACACAGGCGCATTCACACACACACAGACACACACACGCATTCACACACACACAGACACACACAGACACACACAGGCGCATTCACACACACACAGACACACACACACACGCATTCACACACATACACACAGACACACACACACAGACGCATTCACACACACACAGACACACACACAGACGCATTCACACACACACACAGACACACACAGGCGCATTCACACACACACAGACACACACACACGCATTCACACACACACAGACACACACAGACACACACAGGCGCATTCACACACACACAGACACACACACACGCATTCACACACACACAGACACACACAGACACACACAGGCGCATTCACACACACACAGACACACACACAGACGCATTCACACACACACAGACACACACACACACACACAGACGCATTCACACACACACACAGACACACACACACACATACATACACACACACACATACACACACACACACAGACACTCGCACACACACACAGACACTCGCACACACACACAGACACACGCACACACACACACATACACACAGACACACGCACACACACACACCCTGCTATAGCTATTAACTGCTGATTTTATTGCTGTTCTATTTTACCCATTTGGCACTTTAAAAAAATGATTTTGCCTTTACTAGTAAAGAGAACTCTGCGTAGAATTCAGCAATAACCTTTCACTGTGAACAGAGCTTTACCTGTGCCTGACTTTTGTATTTGGATGCATTTTAGAAAATTAATTGTAATCCCTGTTTTTAAGGCCTGAAGCAGAAACCTTCTTTCTGTAGAGAATGGACTCTGTGAAGGCATTGCACACAATTCAATTTATTTGAAAAAATGAAGCACACTTTCCAAATGTTGTAATTTTAGTTCAGCATTCAGCTGGTGGAGGCTGACCCCTGGCATTCAGAACTGCTATGTCTGCAGCTCACACTTAAAAAATAAAATAATAAGTACACATATCTTGAAAGTACGGGTTGATTTACTAACAGCAAATAGACTGTTCACATTGCAAGGGAATTTTCACAGGAATTTCCCCTTAGCCTAACCACTCTAGTACCACGTTATAGCCTAAAGCTGGCCACAGCGCGGTACTATAGTTCTGGGAGGGCATTCATAGATGTCCTGCCAAAACCCCGCCCCTGTGGCATGCATCGGGCGCATTCTGTGACCACTGTGTCCTTCGGACACAACTGATCACAGATCAGGGTAAAGGGCCAATGACAGCGGACCTTTATCATATAATCAGCTGTGTCCAATAACAGCTGATCACATGTAAACAGACTTGCCAGTTATCGGCAGTCCTTTACTCACGTGCTGTATCTGTGGGGGGAAAGGAGTGCCGATAACCGGCAAGGCTGCCAGCACACTGCTTACACTGATAATCAGGGCACTGATCATCAGTGTCTTTTTTATCACTGCATCCCCATCAGTGCCAATCAGTGGCTATAAATGCAGCTTATTAGTGTCCGTCAGTGCCACCTATCAGGTAGCTGCAAATACAGTGAAGGAGTTTAAGCATGCATGGGATAGGCATAAGGCTATCCTTCATATAAGATAGGGCCAGGGACTATTCATAGGATTCAGATATATTGGGCAGACTAGATGGGCCAAATGGTTCTTATCTGCCGACACATTCTATGTTTCTATGTTTCTATGTTTCTATGTCTATCAGTGCTGTCTATCAGTGCCCATCAGTGCTGTCTATCAGTGCCCATCAGTGCCGCCTCATCAGTGTCCATCAGTGCAGCTTATCAGTGCCGCCTCATCAGTACCCATCGGTGCCGTCTCATCAGTTCAGCCTCATTAGTGCCGCTTCATTAGTGCACATCAGTGCTCATCTGTGCAGCCTCATCAGCGCACATCAGTGAAGAAGAAAAATTATTTGTTTGCAAAAATGTTATAATAGAGACTAAAAAAACGTCATTTGTTTAGCAATACATAAAAAAAAAAAAAAAAAAAAAAACCAGTGGTGATTAAACATAAAAAAGCTCTATCTGTCTGAAAAAAATGCTAAAAAATTCATATGGGTACAGTGTTGCGACAACACTGAAAGCTGAAAATTGGCCTGGGTAGGAAGGGGGTGAAAGTGCCCAATGTTGAAGTGGTTAATGTGGTAAAAAGTCACTTTGCAAAAAATACTGTTTGCAAGGAAGTTTTTTAAAAATGTATTTATGCTTGCAACATGATTGGATGGTGAAAGTCAGTAGCACTTCACCTCATTCACTAAGCTAAGGGGAAATTCCTTGCAATGTGATTTACCTTAAGTTTATCAACCTTCATATGTTTATTGGGATTTTCTAACAAAGTTTGCACTCTCCTTTAAAATTGCACATTAAAGTTTTTTTTTTAACATGCAACTAAAGAGATCTGTATCAATGATTTTGCTCAACTAAATAAAGGATTCCCACCTGTAACATATTTAGCTTTTATTTTCTAAGACACTCATCAAAGGCAGGACATGTTTGTCCAAACATATTTTACAATACATTAAATCCTAATCATTTTCATATGGATAGAACGATGAACTGACATTTCCTGCAGGCCCCGTCTTTGGAATTTACACATCTCCGCTTTAACTGAAACAAATAGAAGAAAAAAAATCCTTATTAGTACCTTGTGGTTTATAATAGAAAACCTCCTTTTTCTATTCTTTCTGTTTAACTTGTATGACATGTTGCTTTGACTCAACCAGTTCCTCTCGTTCATCCGCTTTCCTCCTAGAAAATAGCTTCGGGGTGGAGCAGATAGTTCAAGTTGTAGTTCGTTTAAGTTAAGCAGGAACGATAAAAACTTCATATTGTATTTCTGAAAGGACCGTGGTCCCTGAGTAATCTGTAACTATACAACCGCTATAAACCTTTGATTAACCACTTTTTGCATTGATGAAGGAGTGTCTCCTCAGCCTGATTCAAACCCCTCTTCATAATCCAGTATCCTTAAACCTCTCTTCATTATGTGATCATAATTGCTTCTATCTAGAGAGTGCATAACCTCGCACCTACGTAGAGTGAGTGCCAAGGTTTAAAACTATAATAAGCTGAATTCTCACCTCCTAATCCATTATTTCAATCATTAGACCACAGTTTATTCCTCTAGAGAACATTAACATTTGAAAATGTGTCAAGCCGAGTATGAAATTCATCATAATCCCAGACCACCTGCCAACTAATTAGCATATAGAAATCTGATTTTCCTGCAGCCCGAGATTAATCCAATGTTTGACATGAGTTTATATGTTCAAATTGTTTTCAGGCAGTGGCGTGGGAAGGCCAGAGAAATGTGATGTGAAACCGAAAATAAACTGCAATCAGGGCTCGAAAGAGGGGATGCCAAATAAGTAATAGGATCCTGCTTTCAAAGGGCTTGATGGTTCTCGCAACAAGTAGTGACATATTTCCAACTGAGCGGGGATTTCTGAAGTTAACCTATGCCTACAGAAAAACGATTAAGGTCGTCAACATTTCTTACACAATAGCAGTAGATCACTGGGGTTTCATTGGGTTAAACATGTGCATGCATGTATGTATAGGCTGCCTTCAGCACATTAGGAACAGTATATTTAGTGCAATGACTGCAAATTAGTATTTTTACAAAATCTAGTATGCGGTAAGTGTCCATATAAAACACATTTATCTTGCACTGTTGCCAATATTGTGATTTTAGCTTCAGAGCTGGGCAGATTAGATGTAGTATTAATCCTTTTTTGGGTGTTGCTATTAAATAGAAATGTGGTTAGGGTTATACTGATACCATGGATGCATAATGGAGCTGCACGATTAATCGTTAAAAAAATCACGATCTCGATTCATCCCCCCTCACGATCTTAATCTTGCATTTCCATGATCCATGTAACCATGCAGAGCTGTGTCCTGCTCAGGGCTGTCAAAGAATAAAAAGATAAAAAACAGCCGACAAAGTTTATCACAACATTGCGCTTAGAGATAAAGAGAAACATTGTAACATTTTGTTCTTTTAGATCAGGCATGTCCAACCTGCGGCCTGAGGGCCACATGCGGCCCGGAACTGCAGGCAATGTGGCCCACTGCCCCCTGACAATTTTTTTTTTGTTTCTGACTCCTACCACCAAGACCACTTCAAATCACTGAAGTTGTCATGGTGGTTAGAGTGTTCCTTTAATATCTCTCAGAAGAAGTAAACCTCTGTGTACTGATTCCATTTCATTTGATCATCCTCTAGTTGTGTAAAATTAGTGCGGGGGGCACAGCAGCGCGGGAAGGGCGCAGCGGCATTTTATTACTTATATACCTTAACTATAGTATATCATTTATATGCGGCCCAAGAAAATTTCTCTACACTCAATGTGGCCCAGAGAAGCCAAAAGGTTGGACACCCATGTTTTAGATCAAAGGAATGAATTTCGGTCTGTAAATGAGGGCAGTTTAACCACCTAAAGACTAAAGGCTGGTACACTATAAGAAAATCGGGCAAACATTTTCGTCCCAAGAATTTTCGTACAATTTTCGTATAGTGTGTACAGAACTTTCTACAGACGATTCCGAATTTTCGTACGAAAATTCTCGAAGGGACAAACTCCAAAATGTTTCTCAAAAGGGAAAAAACTAACAATTTTCCTTTAATGTGTACTGTTTTCATACGATTTTTGTTCAGGAAAAATTAGAAAAGGAAGACTGTGCATGATTAGAAACAATAAATAGCAAAAACAAGCCTTTGTCGTATGAGAATTTTTATACGAATTTTCTTTCATCGGTTTCCGATTTGCTGTGAAACAACGAGGAAAATTGGACAATCGTTCACCTGATTTTCTTATAGTGTGTACCCCACTTTAGGCTCCAATCACACCTGAGCGTATCGTTTTTAGGCGTTTTTTTTTTGGGGGGGGGGGTTTTAGGCATTTTTTTGGGCTTTCTTCAAGCGTTTTTTCTGGCTTTTTCAGGCGTTTTTTGCAGGTGTTTGGAGCAGGCATTGACATCTAACAAAAACGTTTGTAATCTGCCAAAAAAGAAGCTCATGTACTTTTTTGAGCTTCAGGCATTTTGCTTCAGGTGACAAAACGCTCAGATGTGAAGAGGGGCGATTGAAATTATTAGTGTTTTGCTTGTTAGGCATTTTGAGACTTTAGAGATGAGCGTTTTAGGCTCTGTTCACATATAGATGTTTCGGATCGTGGGCAGAAACGCTACGATTCTGCCCCCGAATCTGAACCACTGCAAGTCGCGGGACGCCCAAGAGATTCCCATGATGTGCAATGGCGACAATCTCGGCAAAATCGCCGCCACTCCTCCCCCGGCCCGCCTCACGCTGTGTCAAAAAAATAAATAAAAATCTGTTGCAGTATTTATGTCCTGCAATTGACTACAAGTCATTAGCTATCTGTTAAGGCAATAGAAACAATTGGAAGTAATGAGGCCAGCGGGATGGTCTAGATACGGGTCGGTCCCACCCATCGCCCACAGGAAAGGGGAGGAACCTGTCTAAGTGATGTTAGTATATATTTGGGCCTGCTGTAAGACCAGCTCTGATGAAGGGAGCTTGACTCCCGAAACGCATTAGCGGCCCTATCTAAAGGGACATGTTCCATTCCACATGTGGTGGATTCTTGTAATGCCATTGTTTTTCTTCATGTCTGTGGGTATGTTTTTGACATTTTATTAAAACATTTTTAAGGTGTTAATGTTTAATGCACTAGGTCAGGGATCTCCAAACTACGGCCCTCCAGCTGTTGTGGAACTACATATCCCGCCATGAGGCATTGTAAAACTCTGACATTCACAGACATGACTGGGCATGATGGGAATTGTAGTTCCTGAACAACTGGAGGGCCATAGTTTGGAGACTAGGTGTTTGCGCCTCCTTTCTTTCTCTCAGATAATACACTAATTTTTATTGCAAGATAAAAACCTTCCTTGTCTATTTCTATTTGCTGCCCATTCAAGTGCTTGCATACTGCTCAAGTAAACTTTTTAAAATCTGTTGTGACTATTACTGCCACCATTCAATTCAGGGATATTATAGCAGGATAAAAAATCAGGTGTCACAGCCTAAACTACATTTCAAAAAACTTTTTTTCAAGTTAAAATGAATCAGATTCGGGTGCTGCTTCCATATTGAAGCCAAGTTAAATGTAAAAGTTACTCATACAAAATATGTGATGCCAGAATACAGTGTTGCTGATGCTGTCCAGAAAAATGTTACTTTTCTGTAACACCACATACAGTTTTAAGGGTTTACTCCACTTCTGTGGAAAAAAAAATGTGGAAATAAATATAAAATATAGCATATACAACTGCTATACAAGCAATATTATAATTTTATGTTATTAAACATTACCACTCTTTTTCAATCTGCAGCCACTGTAATTTGATGTAAAATTCAATGCAATATGGCAAGCTGGAGCCCTTCTGTATGCAGTTGGTGCACAGAACCTCCCAGAAATGTAATTGCCTGCTTTATGATTGGCTCGCTGATTTTCCCAGAAATATCTACTAAGATACAAGTCAAATTCTGGGCATCATCTGCAATAGGAATTATATTTTTAAAGAGATACTCTCATGGTTAAGTACTTCAAATGGATGCAAAAACTGCAACTTTCCTCATTAGAACACTGCAAGCACATTAGCTGATTAGAATTACCACAGATATTCCCATGCAGGAATCAACCTTCCAAAGACATAGTTGAACATAAAGCTTTTTCCAAGCAGTAACAATGTAACTATGCCAAAAATCCATACCTAGAGTTCAGCTTTAACTAAAGCAGAGAAAAACTGAAATCAGCCACCTGGCTGTGCTCTCTGGCAGGCCTTTATAAATCTCAGGACTGGATGGACAAATCATACAGTAGCTTAAACAGCTCCTATATGTGTTTCAAAGGTTTAGATAGCTGTTTTTTTTCTTGTTTTATTTTGCGCTTGGTGCACTAATGCAGCTAAATTTGAAAAACATTTTTATTTTTTTTTGCCAGCTTAGTGCAAGATATTCTGATGAATGACATTACAAGTCCTGCTGATTTCTTTAGAGGGATGTGAAGCATCCTTACCTTAAATTTTACTTTTACGGCAGTTAGACAATCAATTGAAATCTCCACTTAATGTGCTGTAGTATTTTCATTGCGGAGTCATTTACAGTGTAATGTTATGAACAGAAAATATTTAATGGGCTATATCATTGATGTCTTTTAAATCCAGCCATAAAGTTATATATTGATTTCAGCCAGTAATAAACAGTTTATTTGAGCAATGAGGCACAGACTTTTTTTTTTATACCTTTAATATTAACCCCACTATCACTTCTCACAAAGCATGGGTATTCTTATCTGGCATACTGTAAGATACTAGACCGTAAGATAATGGTATAAATGTATACTATTATTAAATACATTAATTCACAGTGCAAGGATAGCAGTTATCTATAGCAGGATTTTTCAACCAGGCTAAATGACACAAAGCCCTTTACAATCCGACCATGAAAGGGTTACTGTGTTAGGTTCTATGTACAGAATGGAGGGAGAGCACATTTTGCTGGCAAAGGTGAAAGCTGTGTAAGTCGCCCGCCTGTGTCCTACCAACAGAAGGTGTCATCAGTTGCTAAGGGAAGGTTGGGTAGCCGGCACAGCTTTTACTTTTTCCAGCAAAATATAGATAAGAGCGTAGAAGGAGAAGAGAGCCTGGAGAAGGAATAAGATGTGCTCTCCCTCCTCACTGTACACTGAACTTAACACAGCTCATGGACGGATTGTACGGGACTTTGTTTAATTTTGCTGTAGCAAGGGCAAGGATGAGGTATTGGGGGAAGGTTGTGCTAGAATGGGAGATTTAGGAAGGGGGGTTAGTGGCTAGCAGGAGGGATTTGTGCTAGGAGGGGGGGCTGTGTCTGGAGGGGTGAATTCGGAGGGAAGGATTTATGTTAGACGTGGATTTTATTTTCTGGGGGGGATTGTGTTAGCAGGGAGAATGTGGGGGATTTACAACCTACTGACTACTTAACAATGCCTTACAGCGAGACCATGGAGAACGAATACAGCCACCCTCTAACGGGAGGTTGGATCACAGCAGCAAAAAAAAAAGAAAAATAAAGTAACAGTTTCTAAGATCTCTCACAGCAGTCTATAATCACAAATGTCCTTGGAAAGTCAGTTGCCTCCTTTCAACATCCATGCAACACCTTTTTCCTGTGATACCAGACTAGATCTTCAGACGACAGTCCCTCAGTCAGTTCTCCACAACTTCAGCAAAGCAGACCCTTAGGTTACCCCCCTGAGGTCTTAGCTCCACACAAGCACATGCCAGGATAGCCTAAGGGGCAATCAGACCTCCCTTAGGCTGTGACCCATGATTTGTTAGGGTGCTGCTCAGGCTTGATCACTGTGGGGAGTAGTGTGGGTGATGCTACATCTACTGCAAGAGTGTCAGCAAGGGATGGAGCTCATCCCAGCTCCTAGTCACTAGAAGGAAGAGAGGAAGGATCCCTGATGCCGCACATCCGTGGTGTCTTGTGATGGTTATGGGAGGGACAACCTCAAGCTGGGCTTCCGTCAGGCCACGCTACCAATGCGTTTCACTTCGCCCTTTAGGCTGTGTTCCTCTCCTAAAGGAAAATACCTGGAAGCTTTATGTCTGAGAGTATTTATACAGACCCCCAGCAGCCACCCGGGCCAATTTCCCTGGGATTTACCAGGGCTGTATAAACATTCATGCTGCCCATTTGCCTTGCTCAATACCTAACGCCACAGTTCTCCAGAAAGCAGAGAGAGCAATTAAATCTGCAACAAGTGAAATACTGAACAGGCCATAATATTCAACACAGCTCCTCTGATTACAGTGAGCAACACTAAATTTACCTAGCAACAAAACAGCAGCTTCACTGGATACAGTGAGCAAGAACCAAATTCCCCTAATCCTAACACCTATCTAGGAGGGTACTACATTAGGATTGGCTGATCCTCCTCTTCAGTAGAGATCCTAAGCCCTAATACTTAGGTTTCTGGAAATATTTTAGCTCTTTATGGTAATATGTAAGTACATATACTTTGAGTGCTGGTTCACACTGTTCCGACTTGTCAGGCGACTTGGTCGCCTGACAAGTCGTGCTCCATTCTGTGCAATTGGAACCGTTCTAATAGGAGCAACTCAAGTCGCTCCGACTTAGAAAAAGGTTCCTGCACTACTTTGGGCGAAGTCGGAGCGACTTGCATTGACTTCCATTATGTGAAGTCGGTGCAAGCCGCGCCGAAGTTGCGGTGCACGGCGACTTCATTAAGTCGACCCGAAGTCATGTCGCCATAGTGCGAGCCGACACTGAAGGTACACTCCAGTCAAATGTGAGAATGCTGTGTTTAACTGATTTACTGTACATCTTACATATGAGTGGGCTGCCTATGGAAACTTTGGTCCACAATCCATATAGTCTACATGCCCCACAATAAAAACACATCCCACATGCTTGTTAGTACTGACTTCTGTCTTGGAGGCCACTACAGCTTTTTGTGGAGCCCTTATCTCCAGCCTCCAGAGATGTCAATAGGAGTTCTGGCTGACACTTTAAGCAAGCTGCTACCAGGAATCAGCAGGCTTTCAGCAAAAGTTAGCACTTTTGCTAGCAGCTCATATAAAGGGACAACCTGTACTCTCTTTGTGTGTTAACATTCCTGAACATTTGACATTTACAATCCAAAATCTGTGTGAATAAGACTGCGACTGATGCTCTGGCTATAGCAAACATTTCTTGTACTCAACACCTAGGAAGTCAAGTTTTAGCCTGAGAGCAAGAGGCTGGACTCAAATTTTATAATTATTGTTATCGTTCATGCAATGTATAGAACTAACAAGGATTAAATATATATATTTTTTTTTTCTTTAGGATGAATACTAGGTATACATATTTTTACATAGGCCAACCTCCTGTGTTCAAGCTAATAGAGATCATTAAAGTAGCGGTGTGTCTACTGCAGTGATTTCCAGCTTTAAGAGGGATCCCACATGTATGGTATATGCAAAGTTACATTGGTCCAAGCTGGATGAAAAAATATCTATACCTGGAATTCTTCTTTAACAAATGAGGAATTTCACTGTTTTAAAGCCAAATCAGATAGTTAACTATTTATATAATCCAAAAAAAAGACTCTAAGTGCCGGTTCACACTAGTGCGGCTGCGGCGATCGCATGTAATGTCGGAGCGCACTGCTCCTTCATTACATGCGATCGGCTGTGCAGTGCGAGTTTAGCCATACACTTTGTATGGCTAAATTCGCACCGCACCCGCAGCAAAGACGCACAGGACCCTTTTTTGCAGCCGCATCAGTATCGGATCGCACAGTGGTTCACACTTGTGCGATCCGATCCTGTGCGAACTGTAAGATCGCACTGCGATATGCGATCAAACTGGGGGTGTCGTTAAGATTACATTGACACCCCTAGCATATCGCATATGGCAGTGTGAACTGCCAGGGCTGCGTTTGCGATGCGGGAACAGGCTGCGAATTCGCAGCCTTCCCGCATCGCATAAGTGTGAACCGGGGCTAATGGTGATAAATAAAAAAAAATCCTCTTAACTTAACCTTCATCAGAGTTTTATAAAACCTTGCAGACAGATTCAGTAAGTGCATATGCTACTAGGTTGGAGTGCAGTCTCCTATCATATGATTCTCTACTGCAAGACCTTCCTATCATCCTGTGTGTTGGGTCATATGCATGCCTACATTATTACAAGATTCACAGTTGTGCAGAATATAAAGGTGCCAACTACTAAAAGAATTACCCAAAGTCACGCTTGTCAGCTGAATCCAGGGATGAACTCAGCCACACAGCAGGAGTCTGAGTCTCCTGAGTACATTTATATACAAATATTTCATGTTTGACTGACTTATAACATTAAAAAAAGGAAATATTCTGTAGAACTTATAACTCTCAGTTTATTAATGAGACATCCTACGTCAATTAGCTCTAATGCGATAATAGCATTTTCCATGGGGACTTTAAGCCATCTTAATTTTGAATGGCATTTTTTTGCTGCCTGCTGTGCATTTTCTTAGTTATTAATGCTTCACATGCCAAGGTGAGCAATTCTAGCGCATTTCACAAAGTCTGCTTTCATGTCAAACAATCTTGCAGATATTTTTATCCTATCCCCCTGGCGATTTTGTAGGACCAACAAATCAAGCTAGCAGGTTTTGCAAACATGGAAATGTCAACATATTCACAGCCGATCTCGCAGCTTCTCTGTGTCTTTTACAGGAACGTGGAATAACAAGACGGCAACTTCAAGGCTTCCTGTCAATTCCTTTGCCCAATTATTGTACTGAGGAAGGGTATTTTATTTTCTCAGTGTAGTAGCACTCTCCAATTAATGCAAGGCCTTTCAAATACGCAAAAAGTCAATGCCTTCATTTACTATAAATATATTTTCAGTTATGGAGCCCTTTACAAAAATGTAATTCTACTAATTGTTGCGGGTGTGTCTGTTTGTATGTGCTTGTGAGTTTTCTATTTTTACTGGAAATAGTGGGAAAATAAGAATTTAACACAGAGTACCGCCCTTGACATTTCTGAACTTGACAGGGTATAAATTTTTAAAACAAAGGGGGAAAAAAAGGACCAGCATGTACCTGAGTTAGTCTTTAAACTCCATGTATCCTTGGGTAGTCCTTCAGAACCTAGGCCCAGGCTGTACATGCTCCATGGACCCAGGCTAAAATTAAGCCCTACCTTCTACCAGCATTGCTTTCAATTAATTATCAAATAATCATCAAAAGCCAGAAAGTCAATGTACAGTAATTACAAGTTTAAATATTGGAAGGAGCTAAGAGAGGGTGTGGGTTAATATCATAGCGTGGAAAATCCATAAGTGCGATATTAATCCACCCAACAATGACCAAAACTTGGCCATATTTGGACAATTCGACACCCATTTTTCTGAACCCTGCCCTCTTTAGTGCACAAAACTAGGACTCTTCTGCTAAAATAGAGATAGTTGCAATATATGCAGAAGAAACCACCAGCTTTTTGCAGAGGAGAATGCTCATGCTAAGTACCAACGCTTCAGGCTCTATATAGTGAAGAACAAAGAATTCTGACAGTTTATCCACTTTACCACTGGAAGATTTTGCTGTCTTACATCCAGGCCACTTTTTGGCGATTTGGCACTGTGCGACTTTAACTGACAATTGCGCGGTCATGCAACGCCGTACCCAAACGAGATTTACGTCATTTTTTTTCCCACAAACAGAGCTTTCTTTTGGTAGTATTTGATCACCTCTGCGCTTTTCATTTTTTGCGAAATTAATAATAAAATGCAAACATTTTGAAAAAGTAACAATATTTTTCTACTTTGACAGTTAATAAATATCCAATATATTCAATTTTTGTCATATATTTAGGCCAAAATGTATTTAACTACATGTCTTTGACAAAAAAATTCTCAATGAGCGTATTTTTAACCGCTTTAAGACCGGAAGATTTTACCCCATTCCTGACCAGGCCATATTTTGCGATTCGGCACTGCGTTACTTTAATGGACAATTGCGCGGTCGTGCGATGCTGTACCCAAATTACATTTATGTCCTTTTTTCCCCCCCACAAATAGAGCTTTCTTTTGGTGGTATTTGATCACCTGTGCGATTTTTACTTTTTGCGCTATAAACAAAAAAAGAGCGACAATTTTGAAAAAATAACAATATTTTTCACATTTTGTTATATGAAATTCCCCAAAAAAAAAGTAAAAATCAAAATTTTTTAACATTTTAGGCCAATTTGTTTTCTGCTACATATTTTTGGTAAAAAAAAAATGCAATAAGCGTATTTTGATTGGTTTGCGCAAAAGTTATCGCAGCTACTAACTACGGGAAATTTATGCCATTTTTATTGTTTTTTTTTTAACTAGTAATGGCGGCGATCTGTGATTTTTTTTGCGGGACTGCGACATTGCGGCAGACAGATCGGACCCTTGACTGACATTTTTGACACTTTTGGGGGTACCAGTGACATTACTACAGTAATCAGTGCTATAAATATGCACTGTTACTGTAAAAATGACACTGGCAGGGAAGGGGTTAAATTTTATTGGTGATCAAGGGGTTAATGTATGCCTGGTGCTTACTAACGTGTGTGGGGGGAGGGAACTGAGTGACACGGGGACAGATCGCAGGTTCAGCTATGCTGAATCCTGCAATCTGTCCCTGCCTGTCACTTAGGAGATCCGGCCAATTTGTTTACACAAGCGGGCGGATTTCCACACTCGATCCCCCGACGATCGGGGGAAGAGCGGCGGTGATCACCGCCTCTCTTCCCCTGGCCCGACTAACGCTGTGACTGAATACAAGCGGAGGAGTCCAGCGACGTAGGTCTACGTCGATGGACGATAACGAGCCACTTTATCGCAGTACGGTCAACGTGACCAGTCGGCAAGTGGTTAAAAACACTGAAGTCAATATGTCAGCATTCCCCCAATCTGCGGCTTTTTTTTCTTATCCTGATATCTGTCAGGATAGTTCTATATTGATCTAAGATGATAAAGAATTGAGCTGTCCTTGGTCAAATGGTCAGAAACTGTTAACAGTATGTTGTCTTCTGCTCTCCAGTGTTTGTTCTTGTACATAATGGTTAGTCTCTGCTCTATTGTATAGTCTTCAATGAAAGAGCTATCTTCATACCACAAGTCTAGAGCCATGTTGCTTGCCTACCAGAGCCCACATCTCCATAAAGTCTACGAAACATTGTGGCGAGGTGCTACAGAAGTTTTCTGCATTACACTTTGATAGATACGATAGCTGTCAACTGCCAAAGCCAACATGCTTGTACCGGGCAGGAGGCTTTGACTAAATGTCTTTTAAAGCAGAGCAAAGGATGGGGAAAGCACATCACTGCTCTTAGTGGAAGAACACTCTCCTTTTCTATTTTTTCCTACAGGTAAGCTTATAATAAACGTGCACCATTTAGGAGATATTCTAGTAAGCAGCAGCCAGTGAGGTCACGGCGCATGCGCTCTGATCAAACAGCATACCTGTGAGATGCCTTCCGAGCTCTGCGCCACGGCCGCGCACATGTGCTGGAGTGATGTCATTGCGGCTCGGGCATTCAAGCTGCCACAGCCCGCGAGTCCAACAGAAAGACCGGGTGAAGATGGAAGCCCTGTCAGTGGTTACAATGCACCAATGGAGGGCTTTGTTTTAACCTTCCTAGCGGTATTCCCGAGTGTGACTCGGGGTAAGATTTTAGTGCCAAAAGCGGTAACCCCGAGTCACACTCAGGGTAGCGCTAAGAAGATCGCTGGATGCTGGAGGAGGTTTTACTTACCTTTTCTCCGGGATCCAGCGAAGACTGCGGGCGTTGTGCGGCGGCGGAGCTCTCTCCCGATCATCTGCGAGCCCCGGCTTCCGTCTCCGGCGACGTGACGTCCGCCGGGGGGTGGAACCGGCGGCAAATTCAAATGTAAAATGCACCAAACACACTGACACCGTTCAAAATAAAATAAAATCACATTACATTGCCCCCCAGTGCCCTTTCCTGCAGTTTTACTGTACTTTTTATGTAAATATATGTATATATATATATACAGTATATATATATATATATATATATATATATACGTATATATATATATATATACATTAAATATATATATATATACACACACATATATATATATATATATATATATATATATATATATATACACACGTATATAT
The DNA here is from genome assembly GCF_965119305.1 of Pelophylax lessonae. Lineage (NCBI taxonomy): Eukaryota > Metazoa > Chordata > Amphibia > Anura > Ranidae > Pelophylax > Pelophylax lessonae. Next base: position 586,229,482 of record NC_138770.1, read on the forward strand.
ATATATATATATATACACGTAATTCTTGTGAATGAGCAGCCCAAACCAACTGTATACATTATATATATATATATATATATATATACGTATATATATATATATAATATATGTATACATATATATATATATATATATATATAATATATATATAATAAATGTATACAGTTGGTTTGGGCTGCTCATTCACAAGAATTACATGCAAAATAATGGTACCGCTTTCAGCACCTAAAATCCAAAAGAATCATACCGCCAGGGAGGTTAAGGTAAGTCTTTCATAATATACTAGAATGCAATACTAGCACATTATGGCTTTACCTCACTGAACTTTGTTTTTGCAGCAAATCCAAAAAAACAGTTCTATACAGGCGGTCCCTGGGTTACAAACAAGATAGGGTCTGTAGAATTTGTTCTTAAGTTGAATTTGTTTGTAAGTCGGAACAGGTACATTTTTTAGGTTTAGCTCCAGCCAAAAGAATAATTTTTACGTTTTTTGGATAGCATAGGGATTGACACCCCTGTACCATTTGTTTTGCTGTCTGTGGCCCTGATTTCACCTCATGTTTTGTCCCTGTGACAACTGGATTTTGAAAATTTTGGGTTGCTGTGGAAACAAGGATTGGTGATAAAGCTTCAGTGGAGACACCTTTTCCCCATGAGAACTCTTACAAGAATTTCCCTTCCTAGGGGGAGATTTCTCCTCACTTCCTGTTGTCTCCCTCTGTTTGTAAGTAGGAGTCGTTGGTAAGTCGGATGTTTGTAACCCGGGGACCGCCTGTAGTCTGCAATAAAATCGATTGATAATATTAATGAAGGTGATAAATAAAATATTGTGCAGCAAAGGTACATAGCAGACCATATATTTTTTGGAGGGTTCCCTTTGCAGATTTATATGCATTTCATCAAGGATTATTGTTAATGATTTCAGTTTAGTTTTACCCCTACACATAGTTATAAGGAAGTTAACTTTTTGGATCCAATAATTTTTTATAAACAATGGACAAATTATGACTAACTTGATTTAACTTAAAGAAAAGCAGTAGACTGTAATAGTTTCATTTTACAGACAATCTTTCACCTTTTAAATGGTAGCCACCATCTCCAAGTGACATTATTTGGGATTAAAGTCATTGTAAAGTCTGTTTTTGTTTTTTTTTTTCCAAATAACAAACATGTTATACTTACCTGCTCTGTGCAGTCGGTTTTGCACAGGGCAGCCCGGATCCTCCTCTTTTTGGGCCCCTTCTCCCTTCTCCTGGCCCCTCCCTATTGTTGAGTGCTCCTACAGCAAGCAGCTTGCTTTAGGGACATTCGAGCCGCACTGCAGCTCCGTGTGTCTATTCAGACACACGGAGCTGCCATTCAGCCCCGCCTCTTCTCTCTCCTGATTGGCTAACTGACTTAGATTGACAGCAGCAGGAGCCATTGGCGCTGCTGCTGTGTCTCAGCCAATCAGGAGGGAGAGTCCAGGGATGGTCTAGGGCAGTGATGGCGAACCTTGGCACCCCAGATGTTTTGGAACTACATTTCCCATAATGCTCAAGCACTCTGCAGTGTAGTTGAGCATCATGGGAAATGTAGTTCCAAAACATCTGGGGTGCCAAGGTTCGCCATCACTGGTCTAGGGACTCGATGACATTGCTGGATAGAGAGGGGGCTCAAGTAAGTATTAGGGGGTGCTGGAGCAGCTGTTAAACACAGAAGGTTTTTTATCTTAATGCATTAAGATAAAAAACTTTCTGCCTTTACAATTCCTTTAAGGAGAAATTGCACAACATGTCTGATTTTCTGGAAAAAGATATAATAAGGACCAAGCTGTCTAATCTTAGAGATACATGATAAAGATCAAAGGAAAAAAATGACCATATTTGGTGGATGACGTCACCAAGGAAGCCCTTTGTTTACATTTAGTGGTGGGTACAGGAGGTGTCACTCGCAGCAAGTTTATAATGCAATCAATCCCATTGTTTATTTTCTTTTGGAGGCACAGCAGGCATTGTTTCCAAAGGGTTTGCAATGCTGGATCATGTAATTGACAATGGATTTACATCATGGAACTTTTTTTTTCCGTTTGCCGACTGCCCGCTGCAGATTTCGGGGTACGTAAGGATACATCGGCTCGCGGGAGCAGTCCTTGGGTTGAGCGCATGCCGCCGCCAGTGCGCGCCCGCCCCCGCTAGACAGCGGGGATGCCAATGCACGGGACCAGCAGCACCAATTGCCGCCGGGCACCCGCCATCGCTTCCCGCTGAGAGAGAACACCGGTCAGCTGCTGTAAACACAGCCGACCATTGTTCTCTCTGAAATGATCATAGAGCGCCTGTGATCCTTCTATATAGGAACACAAGTCTCTGTGATCATTATACAAGTCCCTCCCCCCACAGTTAGAAAACACTCCCCTAGGCTAACATGTAACCCTTTTAATCACCCCCTTCCCTGCCAGTGTCATTATTACAGTAACAGTGCATATTTTTAGCACTGATTACTGTATTAATGTCACTGGTCCCCCCAAAAAGTGTCAAGAATGTCAGTTAGGGGTCCCATTTGTCCATCTGTCATAAAAATGACATAAATATTTCCCCTAGTTTGTAGATGCAATAACTTATGCGCAAACCAATCAAAATACACTTATTGCGATTTTTTTTTTTTTTTACAAAAAATATGTAGCAGAAAACAAATTGGCCTTAAAGGATGAAAAAATTAGATTTTTAAAAATTTTGGGGGGAATGTTATATAGCAGAAAGTGAAAAATATTGGGTTTTTTTTTTTCTAGAATCGTCGCTCTTTTTTTGTTTATAGCGCAAAAAATCTAAATTGTGACTAAGTAGGGGGATTCCGATAAGCCCCATTGCAGAATGCTATGTTCACTGACCCAGGTATCCCCCGGCATGGTACCCTCCACACGTTGAGGTCATGTGATCTGGTTTGGTTCAGGAGGAAGGGGCACGCTCCCCCTTTCTTGGGGGCTTCTATCAGGATGGAGAGTGGAGAAAGGGCTAGTAAATATGTAATTTACCAGTGACTTCCTTTTCTAAATGAACACAGTGAACACACTCACTGTGTTCATTCATGACTGAAGCATTGTAAACTGTGTTTACTATGCTTCCGTTTGCGAATGAACAGGAAGCCGATCAGCACAAAGCACTTCCCATTCATTCACTGTCCCGTGCAGCTGAAGCTGCAGAGAAAGGCATGTGTGTTTGAGCTTTGGGGGTGCACACCCTAATGCAATAGGCTGCGCACACCTATGCCCATTGTGCTCCAGCATATGCATGAGAGCCTCGGATCATCCGGGGACTCTCACTCCTCATTGGCTGAGGCAGCAGAGAGAGCGATTGGCTTCCGCTGCTGCCAATCAAAGCTAGTGAGCCAATGAGGAAAGAGAGGGGACGGGGCTGAGCTGCAGCTCGGTGTGTGAAAGGAGACGCAGAGTAGCGGCTCAAGAGCAAGGAAGAAAGGAGGGGCCTCGGCAGGAAGGAGTGGCCAAGTGACGGCGATCTGTGCTCCGTGATCCACTTTTATATTTATTAACCGAGATCAGGGAAGTGACAGGGGAAGGAGCGGACATGAGGCATGATGCAGAGGAGCTGTTATAATGTAACCGCCGCAAGTTAAACTACCGTGAGAAATCCATACCCTCCGGAAGTGACGAGGGTATGGTTTTCTCACGGGTATGGTTTTTTCCACGGAACAGGGGACCCAAGAAGAGGAGGATCCAGGCTGCTCTGTACAAAACCACTGCCCAGAACAGGTGAGTATTAAATATTTGTTTTGTTTTTTTGTTTTTTTTTTAAAAGCCTTTAATATCATTTTAATCCGTAACATAATACATTTTAATTTCCTTGTTCTCCCATCGGTTCAGCCCTGGGAGCCAAAGGAAATACCGGGGTACTTCTGGGTATGGAGGAGCATGTGATCTACTCCATGTGACAATGGTGGGACAACCCCTAATGCCATGTGGCTTACATAGGGCCCCTTTCCACACTTTGGGAGTGAAAAGAAAGTAAACGTGCTGCTGGGGAGAGAGAAATGACACTAAACTTATTGTTTTGCCCTACATGGGCAAAGAAGAAATATAATTTAAAAAGGCAGCATCCTGCCAGGTGATCACAGATCACTAAAGCAGCAGGAAAAACCCATGCCTTCCTATTGTGGGTTCGGTAAAGCAGAATGGTACATTTTTCTTTGGTCCACTTTACCAAATTGGTTCACTCATCCACTGATACTTCTGCAGAATCAGTGTCGTCCCTTCAAGTGAAGCTGCAGCTTATTCAGCTTCCTTTGCAGTGAATTTGCTTTATTACCCGGGACATATTATACAGTATGGAAATCAGAGAATAGCATCTTCCATCAGATGATTTTAACTCAGGTATTTCGAGAGAACCCTTTTGGGTTTCCTTGGTTAGATATTTGCCAAAAAGTGAATTCTTCCTCAAAGGACTTAGAAAACTATCTGTAGCAAGCAATCACGAGTCATGTCTGTGCTCCATAATTTAGCATCTCTTTACATTTTGCACATTAACGAGACTTCCAAATGTTATATATCTGCTATAGCCTAAAATAAATATGTCCCTGAATATATTACGCTATTGATAAACTTTATGTCTTTACAGGGTGTCTTAAAATTCCACGTACGTCAAAACAGCTGTCTGAAGATATGTTGCTTGCTTTTCCCTGGGCACCCCTTCCTGCTTAAGAAATACTAATAGCTAAGTCAAATTTAGGTGAGATGTGCACGGAAAGGACTTGCTATGTAGATATAATGTAAATATAATGCTAATTAACCTAAAATAATTCATATTATTATCCAGGTTGGAGATGGTGATAAATAAACATTTATTATTTGCATTTTCAGATGCTGAGACTTTAAATATGCATTTTCCAGTCTCTACCTCTCTCTCTCGCGAAGTGTCAACTCACTGCACAAGTACAAGTAAAATTACATCTGTATCTAAGGTAATAAAATATATTTTAAAAAATTCCCTTTCCTCCTGAAGGTGTAAATATCTTTACCAGTATGAATTTAAAGTTCAACTAATGATATTATTTATCTTTTATGTGTTATCTCTCTGACTTTATGAGACCTCATAAACTTCTTGGGCTCCATCTACAACCTTGTTGTTATTATTGCAGACAATTCATTTTTGTTTCTTTTATTATCAGAATAAAACATACAACGGAGCTGCAGTGTTAGAGGTAGCAACGCTCAGACCTGCTACCATATTCAAATGGACGAGGCATAGATGGGGCATAATACATACACATCACATGCTGATTGGTGACGACAGATTGAATTCTTAAGGCCCGTACACACGTACCGATCGTCGTCATACAAACGTCGGCGGACGAAAGATCTGCCGATTGTACGCTTGTTAGTATGGTGCCTCCGACAGCTGTCTGCGCACATTCTGCGGACAAGAGTCTTTCTTGCAAACATAAAAATTTTTGTATGCCGACACCAGAACGGACGATTGTTCGCCTGTCAGTACAGAAATCAGCCGACAGACCGCAGATTTGCAAGACTGGGCATGCTCAGAAAAGAAAAAACACAGGGAAAGTTAACCATTACATGACATCACTTCTGCAGTCAGCTGAAGTCGGCGGACAAAATTCTTGTGCTGTCTTTGCACTTTTCAACAGACATCGACATCCCGGGGAGAAAAGACGAACGTTTGTATGACGACGATCGGTACGTGTGTACGGGGCTTTATTGAGAACTAAGCAAAAAAAAAAGGGATCAGGCGTCCAGGTAATCAATGGTCATAGAACACAAACATGGGAGTTTAAACAAACTGCTGCCAATTAGCTGCAGGTGATCCCACATCAAAAATAGGAAAAATATATATATATCAGTTCAAGTTTGTACTCCCCTCAATAGGTGGATAATGTTATCCTTTCATCTGAAGTGTTAATGCATCACAGTGCCTCATAAATCTTCTACAACACTCATATCCAGGGGCGTAACTACAGGGGTTGCAGGGGTTGCGATTGCTACCGGGCCCCATGCTCCAGGGGGCCCAGTAGCAAACCAGTGGGTGAACTTCCAGGATTGCAAAAGTCACACTTGCGACCGGGCCCTGGCATTGCACCACTGTGGGGAGGCCCAAAGATTGCAGGAAGGGAGCCCACTGCAGAACTTGTGAAAGGATCCTGCTGCGGGACCGTAATAAAAGGCCATGCAACGAGAGTAAAGAGCCCCAGGATTAGTGGGAAGAGCCCTGGGCTTGAAGGGAAGGGCCCCGGCCAGGGATCTGGGGGGGCCCTTCATGGTTTCTTGCATCGGGGCCCTGAAGGCTCTAGTTACGCCTCTGCTCATATCCAAATACAGTGCAAAACAAAAAATGCCTATTTTGTGCTAGTGCAACAAAATCTGTGCAGTGCAATCAAAATGAATACAAAGATTTTCATCAAAAAGAGCTAGTGCAAAATATAAATGCCCAAAATTGTCTGTGCAATATAATCAGAACAAAAAAAATGTAAATATATAAAAAAAATTAATTCATCAATAAATTCATATTATACATGCGCAATATTACAAAAAAATAAAAATGATTATTAAAAATGAATATTCAATCTTTTTTAAAGTCCCAAGTAAATATAGAAAGTGAAAAAAAAAAGTATCTATCAAATGATTTCGTTTCTTCTGTGAAAAAGGCGTGCAAAACACCCACCTGTGTGATAGTCTGCCTTACACTCAGGGCTTGGATACGCGGCCAGAGTGAAGGACAATGCTTTTTATCCCCAGTGTCGGGTAGACACTGAAAAATGTGAGTATAAAGTTTATATTTTAATAAACAAGTGAAGATTATTTCATAGAATTACACTATATGGATTCTCACTTTTTTTCAATATACTACCCTTAGCTATCTCTGTGAGAATGCCTGTATGGGAAGATGGGAACAACAATCCTTTGGAATAGGAACCAACCTGCTGGAAATTGTATATAAAAAGCATTTGCTGGTTTATAATTTGATCAGTTATCCCATCTGGTGAGTCAGTTTGGGGAATACAGTGGAAGGAGCATGTTGGGTGTTTTGCACATCTTTTTCACAAAAGAAACTATATCATTTAATTTCTGATTGTTTTACATAATGCAACAACATCCACACGTAGGACAACTAACATTAGAGGTATTTTTTCTTCCAAAGCAAATACACTTTTGCAAACTGGTGCTGACTAGTATTCCAGTGTTTCTTTTCTCCATCAGTTTTTCTCCATCACTCAGCTAATGTGACCCCAATGCTGATGGAGAAAGGCAGGGGAGAGTCAAACAAGGATGCTATGCAGGCAACTGAAATCCTCCTTATCAACTGATGATGCCATTGGTCGTTAGGACGCTGGCAGCTAGAAGGTTGTAAGGTTGCATAGTGAAAACCTGTGGCTTTTTGTAACTAAAAGGAAGGCATTATCCATATATATATATGTATATATATATATATATATATATATATATATATATATATATATACTGTATATATATATATATATATATATATATATATATATATATATATATATATATATATATAACATATATGTATTATAGTTGAAAATGTGATCGGAAATCAATTTCCGCAGTCAACTCTACCCCTCTAGTGGGTTGCAAGCTAACACTCAAGAGTGATTTCACAACACTGACTAAAAATTCAAGTGCTAGAAAATAGTATGGCGGTACCCTAAAAATGCGTAAGATAAATTGTAGCAATCCAATATCAGCAAGTAAACAGTATGTATCCCACATTAATCATATATGATCTACATAACATAAAATCTCAAATTAAATCAAATTAATTAAGTAACAAGTCCACAATCAACAAAAATGTAAAAAAAAAGTTCCTGGTGAAGTATGATCCAATAGGTGAAAGGAGACCCAAAACAGTATTATTACAAATATCCAAAGTCTTTCTTGATAATTAATCCCACTGATCCACAAAGTAGAAATGAAAGCACTCCACCCCGTGACACATAGATCTACCCACCTCCAATTGAGACCTCAAAGTTAGTTCATAGGAGGTCAAAAAAGCATTCTCCCAACAAAGTGTTTAACCCGATGACCTGTTCTTACTCTACATCACGGACTCCGGTAGGAAAAGCGTGATGAGTCATCAGCATTAGGCTTCAACCCTATACGCGTTACATCCGCCAATCAGGACTTCCTCAGTAGGTACCTTTTTCTTTTTCTTTTTTGTATTGGTACATGTACTTCATGGTAACTCACAGCTTTCCATTCCTTTTATTTATTTATTTATTCGTTTATTTGTTTATTTTTTTTCTATCCCGTAGTTTGTAAACGCTATAACTTTTGCGCAAACCAATTAAAATACACTTTTTGGGATTTTTTTTTTACCAAGAATATACTGGGAGTGTTTTATAGCACAAAGTAAAAAAAATGGCGTTTTTTTTTTTTTTTTAAATTGTCGCTCTTTTTTTGTTTATAGCGCACTTTTTCGTTAAAGTAACCCAGTGCCAAATCGCAAAAAAATGGCCTGGTCATTAAGGGGGTAAAACCTTCCAGAGCTGAAGTGGTTAAGACAGAAAAAAAAGAAGTCCCACATTATAGAGTCATGAGGGCAAGAAGGGGGGTGGTTCTGGTGACAACCTTCTAAGATTGGAATTTCTCCCCTCTCCTGTTGCCTCCCCAAGATTGCAAGTGAAGGGAAATCTCAACAGCAGGACACAGACAGCAAGAAATGCCCTTCCCTACTCTATCCAAAGAAAAATAAATGTTTTGGCTGTGCACACACTTTAAGGCCCCTTGCACACGAGGCTGACCAGCTGCTGTGTTTAGCCCCCGGCTTTTTAGTGCGGACTGAATGCATTAGGCAGAAAACACCAGTACCCCTCAGTACAGCATTCAGCACCACCCCATCATAGACTATGATAGGCTGCCTACTTCAGGGCTGGACACTGCACCTTTCCCTCCTGGGTGTACTAAAACACTGGGAGGGACACACTGGAGGCAGATAGCCCTGTGTGTATGGAGCCTAATAGTGTAAGATTGCCTAAGAATCAGATTAAGGTGATATTAAAGGCAATTCTTTTTTTTTTAAATACCAAACATGGTCTTGCACAGAGTAGCCCGGGTCCTCCTCTTCTCGGGTCTCCAGCCAGTGCTCCTGGCCTCTCCCTCCTGCCAAGTGCCCCCAGGGCAAGCAGCTTGCTGTGGGAGCACCCAAGCAGGCTCGCTCCCGAGCCGCTGCTCTGCGTGTCCAATCACACACAGAGCCACTGCTTGGCCCCACCCTCTCTCTTTCCTCAATGGCTCACTGGCTGTAATTGTCTCAGCCAATGAAGAGGGAGAGTCCCCAGAGAGCCGAGGCGCTAATGCACATTACTGGATCGAGATGGGGCTCAGGTATGTATTAGGGGGGCTGCTGCACAGAAACAATTTTGTACCTTCATGCATAAAATGCATGAAGGTTAAAAAAAAAAAAAAACCCTGTGCCTTTAGAACCACTTTAGGGTTAGGGGACACTTTCTCATAGTTGCATTTATTATTTATTACAGGCATTTCTATGGTGTCAACAATTTACAGACTGCCTCACACACACATACATTATATTGCCAAAAGTTTTGGGACACCTGCCTTTATATGCACATGAACTTTAATGGCATCCCAGTCTTAAGCCCCGTACACACGTACCGATTGTCGGCCGAAAATGTTCGGCCGCCGAAAGATCGGCCGATTTTCGGCTTGTTAGTATGAAGCTTCCGACAGCCGACAGCGCACTTTCGGCCGAACAGAATCTGTCGTGCAAGCATTAAAATTTTTGTATGCTGACACCAGAACGGCCGATTGTTCGCCAGTCAGTACAGATTTCGGCCGACAGACAGCAGATTAGCAAGACTGGGCATGCTCAGAAAAGAAAAAACACACGGAAAGTTAACCATCACATGACATCACTTCTGCAGTCGGCTGTTGTTGGCCAACAAAATTTGTGTGCAGTCTTTTGCAGTTTTCAACAGACACGACAGCCCTGGACAAAAGACGGCCGATCGTTCGGCCGACGATTGGTACGTGTGTACGGGGCTTAAGTCTGTAGGGTTCAATATTGAGTTGGCCCACCCTTTGCAACTATAACAGCTTCAACTCTTCTGAGAATGCTGTCCACGAGGTTTAGAAGTGTGTCTATGGGAATGTTTGACCATTGTTCCTAAATTTTGTTAGGTCAGGCACTGATGTTGGACAAGAAGGCCTGGCTTGCAGTCTCCACTCAAATTCATCCCAAAGGTGTTCTACGTCATTTAAGGTTAGGACTATGTGCAGGCTAGTCAATATCTTCCACCCCAAACTCCCTCATCCATGTCTTTATGGACCTTGCTTTGTGCATGTACAAGCATGTCTTTCAAGTGTAGGAGAAAACCCATGCAAGCACATGGACTCCATGCAGGTAATGTTGTGGTTGTGTAACAGCTTTCTAGTTCAGAGTAGGTTGCTAGGTAAATTCAGTTTGGCTCCTCTGTAAACAGTATAGCAGGGGTTGATTGTTTAGGGCTGTTCAGTGTTCCACAGCCTGCTGTTCTGCTGTTCAGGCAGCCTGAATTATGGGACTCCAACCAATCCCTGAGGAGGTGTGCTCAGAAAGTGGAGGGAGAGCCCATAAGCAGTCTGAGGCCTGAAAGCAGGGGTCAGAGTTCCTGGGTCCAGTCCTACAGGAGGCCTTTTCTTGGGGCAGAGAAAGCTAGAGGAGCCAGAGTGAAGACATCGAGGTCCCAGTTATGCTTAGCTGGGGGCCTACCAAAGAACACTGTTCAGAGACTGAACTGAGTCAACGGGAGTTGGAGGGAGGAAGTCCATCTATCCTGAGGTTGAGTGAGTGATTAACCCTCTCTTTTTTACAGGAGTTGTGCAAAACAGCCAGGAGCAGTGCAATACTGCTGGAAGTTTGCACACTACAGCCAGGAGTTGTGCAAGACAGCCAGGAGTTGTGCAATACTATCAAGAGAGTGCAGTGAAGCCAGAAGTTGTGCAATACAGCTTGAATCTTTTTATAGAGCAGCCAGAAGCCAAGCAGTCCTCAAATTGATTAGTTCTACAGATCTGAAGTATCCTATACTCCCCCATCCCTATCCAAGTTAGGCTACGTTCACATCTTGGCGTTGCTATTACAGGCTTTTTTATGGGCGTTTTTTCAGGCGCTTTAATGGGCGTTTTTGCAGGCGTTTTACAGGCGTTTTTACAGGCGTTTTTTGTGCAGGCGTTTTTAGATTGAATAGAGACCAATTGAAAACGCCTGTAATCTGCCCAAAAAGAAGCTCATGTACTTTTTTGAGCATTGGGCGTTTTGCTCACGGCGTCAAAACGCTCAGATGTGAACAGGGGCCATTGAAATGAATAGGATTTGTCTTGTTGGAATTTTGAGAGCTGATCCTAGAGCAGAAAAACGCCCACAAAATGCCACAAAACGCCTACATGTGAACGGAGCCTTACTGTTCAAAATAAAAAAAATAAAAAACAAAAAGGAAGCCCTAGACTGGTCTTTTGAGCCAGAGGAAAAGTGCCAAAAATGCTGTGTGCCTCACTGTGTGGGCTTTGAGGGAGAAATAGGACAAAACTACTAGCAGCTCCTGCGGGGGTAGCACTACAATTGAAATTCAAACTAATAACCCTAGTGCTGACAGGCAAAAGTGTTAACTACTAAGCCCTTGTTCTGCATTAAAGGATAAGTTCAATGGCACGGAAAGTGCAACCAGTTCATTTTAAGTGTAAAAAAGCTCCCTTACATCAGGGTTCCTAAAGCCCCCTTACATTATGGTGCCCAGAGTCCCCCTCTTTAAATCATGGACCCCAGTGTTTTCCCTTAGATCAGAGTCCCTCTTTCATTAGGATCCCCAAAGTAACCCATTCACATCAGGGTCCCCAGAGCCACCTTATATCAGGGTCCCCAGAGCCCCCTTACATCGGGGTTCCTAAAGTGACCTTACATCATGTTCCCCAAAACCCCCTTATCATGGTCCCTAGAGCCCATTCTCTTTGAATAGGGTCCCCAAAGTTAGAAGAGAAAAGCAAAGTGGGGTAAAGAGAGTGGAGAGGTTTAGGAGAATAGTTGGGGTAGTAAAAGGGGAGGAGGGAGTATTGTGAAAACCCCAGCTTACACCAGGATCCATTCCTTCTTATTCCAGCAGTTGGCTACAAGACAGATGAAAGCTGGAAGGCTGCGAACTGGGAACAGATTGGTTTGGAGGAGGAACTTCCTTCTCCTCTAAATGCCGGGGCATGGGGGGGGGCAAGCACATGATTGGCTGCTAGGACATGAACGGTCTCAGCAACTAAACCCTAGTGAGTGCTGAGAACAGTGGGCGGTGACAGCAACAGTGGATGCTGCCAGTTGTTGTACATTATGGGACAACTCTGATTGCTGCACAACCTGTGACTGTGGCAGCAGATAAGCTGACTGGGTATTTGGGCAGGATGCTCTGGGAGGGGGGAGGGGTTGAACCCAGCAACAACTGCCCATGGCTGTTCCCTAAGCAGCAGTGTGCCCTAGGCGGCTGCCTAGTTTTCCTAGTAGTAGCATCGGTCCTATCTGTGTCCATGTGGTAAGTGAATCTAATGAGAGTGGTTTCATAACTATCAATTAGCTGTTGCACCTGCAGGGTCCTAATGAGGAAAATGGCAGGGTCTGCATCCCTTTAGATGTGATTTCCTACGGAGAGTATCCCACCAAAATTTTCATTTTTGTTGCAGGGGATACCTGATATCTGACATGGATCTTAGTGTAGACTTCTGGGAAAATCAGTAAGCCAATCATACAAGGAAATTACATATCTGGGGGCGTTCTGTACACATTCTGTGTAAAGAACACTCCCAGGTAGCTATATTGCATTGCATTTACAGAAAATTACAGAGCTCCAGATTGAAAAGGAAAGGTAATTTTTAATAACATTCAATAACAATGTGACTTGTGTTGCAATTGTATACGCTATATTATTTTTTTTTTATTTGCATTTTTTTTTCCCCACGAAAGTGGAGTTAAAGTAGTTGTTAAGGTTTTTTATCCTTATGCATTAATATAAAAAGCCTTCTGTGTGCAGCAGTCTTCCTCAACCCCCTAATACTTACTTAAGCCAAATCTCGATCCAGCGATGTGCACGAGTGTCTTGGCTGTTATTTTTATAGAAAAAAAATGAGACTTTACAATCACTTTAACCCCTTTTGGACCGCCCCACACAGATATACTCAGGCAGGGCAGCCCTCCTGCGCAAAATCATGTACATGTATGTGATTTCGTGCATTGGGTCACAGCCGGAGCCAATAAGCGGGTCCGGCGGACCCGATGTTCGCCGGCAGAGATGTATAGGAACTAAGTAGAACTACTTCACTACTGTACTTAAGTACCGAAAGGCGGTATCTGTACTTTCCTAGAGTAGAATTTTTTTCTCCTACTTCCACTTTTACTTCACTACATTTTTTCAATGATTTCAATACTTCTACTCCGATATATTTTTTTGTGCTGCATAGTTACTTGTTACAATTATAAAAATTACGGAGAACATTCAGAACAAGGTCATGTTACCAGTGGGGTACCTCAGGGATCTGTACTGGGACCAATCTTGTTTAATATCTTCATAAGTGATATTGCAAAAGGCCTCGATGGTAAGGTTTGTCTTTTTGCTGATGACACAAAGATATGTAACAGGGTTGATGTTCCTGGAGGGAAATGCCAAATGGAAAAGGATTTAGGAAAACTAGAAGAATGGTCAGAACTCTGGCAACTGAAATTTAATGTGGATAAGTGCAAGATAATGCACCTGGGACGTAAAAACCCAAGGGCAGAATATAGAATATTTGACACAGTCCTGACCTCAGTATCTGAGGAAAGGGATTTAGGAGTAATTATTTCAGAAGACTTAAAGGTGGGAAGACAATGTAATAGAGCAGCACGAAATGCCAGCAGAATGCTTGGATGTATAGGGAGAGGTATAAGCAGTAGAAAGAGAGAAGTGCTTATGCCGCTGTACAGAACACTGGTGAGACCTCACTTGGAGTATTGTGCGCAGTACTGGAGGCCATATCTCCAGAAGGATATAGATACTCTAGAGAGAGTTCAGAGAAGAGCTACTAAACTATTACATGGATTGCAGGAAAAAACTTACCAGGAAAGGTTAAAGGACCTTAACATGTATAGCTTGGAAGAAAGAAGAGACAGAGGGGATATGATAGAAACTTTTAAATACATAAAGGGAATCAACTCGGTAAAGGAGGAGAGCATATTTAAAAGAAGAAAAACTACCACAAGAGGACACAGTTTTAAATTAGAGGGGCAAAGGTTTAAAAGTAATATGAGGAAGTATTACTTTACTGAGAGAGTAGTGGATGCATGGAATAACCTTCCTGCAGAAGTGGTAGCTGCAAATACAGTGAAGGAGTTTAAGCATGCATGGGATAGGCATAAGGCTATCCTTCATATAAGATAGGGCCAGCGACTATTCATAGGATTCAGATATATTGGGCAGACTAGATGGGCCAAATGGTTCTTATCTGCCGACACATTCTATGTTTCTATGTTTCTATGTTTACCACTGCCAGAACAGTAGATGGCAGGTTTCATGAAGCTCAAAACATGTGTATTATTAGCGCATACAAAAATAAAAGCTACTGTATGTATAAATAAAAGCTGCATTTGAAATAATAAAAAACAATATGATGTTCAAACTTTTGACTTCTTTCTTTAATAACTACATAACACAGTACTTGTACTTTTACTTTCAGTACTTGAGTAGCATTTTTTTTTCAAAACTACTGGTACTTTTACTTTCAGTACTTGAGTAGCAACATTTTTTAAAAAAACTACTTGCAATACTTAAGTACAAAAAATGTTGAATACTTTAGTACTTCTACTCAAGTCACTTTTTGATCGAGCACTTCCACTTCTACTTAAGTCACTTTTTGATCGAGCACTTGTACTTTTACTCAAGTATGGGTTTCGAGTACTTTATACAACTCTGTTCGCCGGCACCCAGGCGAACGTTCTCAGAAGAGGCAGAACCACGGTCTGCCTATGTAAACAAGACGGATTGTCGTTCTGTGAGAGGGGAAGATGGAGATCTTGTGTTTCTGCTAAGCAGTGAATTATTATATATTAATTAGTGATCAATTAAGAGGTGTATCTCATAAAAATCTACACCATTCACATAAAACAAAAATAAAAAAAACAGTGCATTTTTTTGTAGCACTGATCACTGTATTGGTGTCACTGGACTCCAAAAAGTGTCAGATTTGTCCGCCGCAATGTCGCAGTCCCACTAAAAATCACTGATCTCCACCATTACTAGTAAAAACAATAATAAAAACAAATATATTCCATAGTTTGGAGACGTTATAACTTTAGCGCAAACCAATCAATACACGCTTATGGTGATTTATTTTTACCCAAAACATGTAGCAGAATACATATAGGCCTAAACTGATGAAAATTTTGTTTTTTCACATTTTTTTATTGGGTATGTTTTATAGCATAAAGTGAAAAATATTTTTGTTGTTTTTTTTTTTTTTTCAAAATTGTCGGTCTTTTTATATTTATAGCGCAAAAAAAACCCTGCAGCGGTGATCAAATACCACCCAAAGAAAGCTCTATTTGTGGGGGGAAAGGACATGAATTTTATTTGAGTACAGCGTCACACAACCGCGCAATTGTCAGTTAGAGAAACGCAGTGCCAAATTGCAAAAAATGGCCTGGTTACGAAGGGGGGCTGAAGAGGTTAACCTTTATGAACTGTAGTAGTAGTAATAGTAGGAGTTGTCAGCAAGGAAAACCACAGAATGCATGGTAGCCTAAATTTGGCATTTCAGTTTTGCACAAAGATAGATTTACATGCAAGACTATATTATCAATAAAAAATGAAGGAAAGGAAATTGGTGTTACCCACAGGAAATAAAATAACATTTTTAACATTTTAACATTTAACTTAGTAGAGCTGAGATCTGATTGGTTGCTGTGAGGAACACATACACTATGCTTTCCTCCAGTTTTTATAAATTGTGTAGTTAATGACATGTTAAAGGCAGCTTCGGTCTCATAAAACAAACTGGAAATGTGATACAATTACTGTGTTGACATGAAAATTGGCCACAGGTGTTGTCAGCGAGTGTCTCGTCTAATGATTCTTAAAAAGACATAAAAACATTTGTAAAGGAGGACACTCAAGGAAAAAGAAAGAAAAAAAAAAAAAGAACCTTCCAGGCAGAGACGGTATGTATAGCATGACTTGATCTGAAGCTTTCACATGAATTGAAATAGCCTATTGTGAGAAAATGACAGCTGAAGTTTTGAAAATTCATGTCAGTGTCTCTATAAAGGAACGGATGTCAAAGAGCTTCAAAGGCTGACAACTGTTTATTTGGGTGAGAGAGATGTCGTTTTTCACATACAATTCCATCTCAGAGCAAAGAGACAATGCCAAGAGATAGATGGGACAATGGCCCAAACTAAGTAGCTAATAATAAGGCTTATTTAAGTTGGAGATCCAGAAAAACATATTTAATTACAGGAAAACAGCAGTGACCAGACCCTGAGTGCCGGTTCACACTACCGCGGCACGACTTCGGGGGCGACCTGTGAAGTCGCGTGCAGACTTCGGCGCGACTTGCACGGACTTCATATAATGAAAGGCAATGCAAGTCGCTCCGATGTCGCCCCGAAGTAGTACAGGAACTATTTTCTAAGTCGGAGCGACTTGAGTCGCTCCTATTAGAACGGTTCCCGTAGCACTGCATGGACCGCGACTTGTCAGGCTGACCAGTCGCCTGACAAGTCGCGGTAGTGTAAATGAGCACTAAAGACTGCCCAACATAGTCACAATTGCAATCTTTATTTGCTAGTCCCACCAAGCAGATTTATTAGAATCCACGCTAGTTTAACTGATAATTGCGTGGTCATGCAATGCTGTATACAAACTAAATTTATATCATTTGTTTTTTTTCATACAAAAAGAACTTTGTTTTGATGGTAGTTGATCACCTCTGGGTTTTTTTTTTTTTTTTTTTATTATATAAACAAAAAAATGTGAGATTTTACTGATTTTTTTTTTTTTTTTTTTTCATTTTGACAAAGGCATTGAAGTCAATGAAGAAGGTGAAATTAAAGTGGTATGTAAGGGTACTATTAGCTTTAAATAGCTCCTGAGGGACTAACCTGGACCTGTTCTTCTGCCATAAAATGGCCCCTCATTAGCCTCATTCTTTTAAGGTTTTTTTTCAAGGTAAAAAGAGACAGAAAGGTAAAATAAAACATTTTCGAAATATTTTTTTTTTTCAAAAACAAAAATATTAATGACATGAAAAAAAAAAGAAACAATATTTTTTACTTTCTGTTATAAAACATATCCCATAAAAATTCAAAAAATCAAGTCTTTTAATAAATGTTGGCAAAAATGTATTCTGCTACATGTCATTGGTAAAAAAAGAAAAACAATAAGTGTATATTGATTGGTTTGTGTCAAAGTTATAGAGTCTACAAACTATGAGATATATACTGGCATTTTTATTCATTTATATTTTTTTATGCTAGTAATGGCGGTAATCAGTGACTTATAACAGGACTACAATAGTGAGGCGGGCAATCTGACAATAACTGATGCTGGGGGGGGGGAGATAACTGCCACTGGCATCTCCAGTGACATTATTACAGTGATCAGTGCTAATAATATACACTGTCACTGTACTAATGACACTGGGCAGGAAGGAGTTAACATCTAGGGCGATGAAGGGGTTAAATGTGTGCCTAACCAGGGTTTATGTATGTACTGTGTGCTGCTTTTACTCAGGATCTAGTTGTTTTAATTCCCTGCATAGCAGAGAATGAGGTATATTCGGTGAAGCTCAGAGCCGATCACCGGGAGCCGGCAGTCAATCATTGGCTTGAACCCAATGATCTGCATGTGCTGTGGGGCATGTGCGGGGGTGTGTGCGCATGTCCCCTATCTGGAAATACAGAATCACGCCGAGGTTAGATACTGCAGGTGTCTTGGCTTCCTATATTAGGATGGCTTCAGATGGACTCCATGTTATCACTATTTTATATTGATGATGTAATAAAACAATAGAAAGTATTCAGTTTGAAGTTATTGTTTATTAGTTAATGACAAAATGTAGCATGCTCATGTCAATTATCCAGCAAAAATTCAGACTTTTTATATTTTCCTTTCAAATAATTGGGTATCCCAAATATACACAGCTTCACCTTATTTACTAAGCAATGTAAAGTGAAAAAAACATGCATTAGCCACACTCCACTCTTAGCTCCTCTTGCCGTATTTATTAGTTATCAACAAAATGACTGCATATAACAACGTCTCTACCTGGGAACCACCCTTTCTTGACGCATTTCACCACCCCTGGCTTGCTCACAAGTATGGGGGAAAGCCTGTGGATTTGGGTAGATCTATAATGTAAAGTGAACTTTTTTTTTTTTATAAGTAAACCAACCCCAAAAGATTATCCAATGGGGTTTGTTTACAAAATGAACAAATACTGTTCACTTTTAAAACTGAATGTTAAGTGAACTTAGTAAATACGATGAAGCTGTATTCAATTTGCTCAGTCAAATGCTAGAAAAAACTATTGTTTCCTATTTCCATTGGACAGGATTGGATATTCAAAGTGAACACAGAGTCGCCGTATTTCCATCATTCACTCTCTATTCCTTTAGTTACTCAACCCCACCAATTGATCACCAATTGCAGTGGTACTTTTTGGCTCACCAATGCCTTAAAAATTCTTATTTCTACATGTGGATTCTAAATAATCAAGAAGTATTAATATTGTTTTTAATAAATCATTGTATCAGTACAGGACAGAGTGACAACAGGAAAAGCATCTTAATTGTGTCCCTAGAAATGTAAATGTTATTATCTGACATATGAAGAATTATTGCTTTCTTCTGTGTAATCCTCCCTTATTAGTATTCATAACAATGTATTTTATGCATTTTTGTTTCATGATTTGACTGATCAGTATCTGTGATTTATTTATTTGAGGATCAGAACTCTGTTATTGACCTGTCTTGAACAACTGATGTATTTATTATACCTACAAATATTTCATCTGAATGCTTATACTAGAGGATGGATGGATGGACAGATGGACGTACAGAATGGGGTTGGTTTACTAAAGGCAAATATGCTGTTCACTGTGCAAAGAATACCCAATTAGGCAAGAAAAAAATATATATTTTTCTTTTTTTTTTTTTTTTGCATATAAGCTTCATCTCAATCACTAAAGTTGGCCATAGAATTTCAACCCCTTTTTGTATGAGGCCAAGCGATTGCTCAATAATGTTCAATATTCACATAGTTAATATGCTTATTCCCACTTTCCATTTCCACCATTTGATCCAAAAAAAATGGTAATATTGGAATTTTTTTTTTCAAACATATGAATTTCGCACCATTAGTGGTGCAATCGTTTGGGGAAAATTGTCAAATTTAAATTGCATCATTTTTGCCCATAAAGAAATGGATTGAAAAACAAAAACATGCTTTAATGTTGAAAATTATTGGAAAAATGTTAATGTTCTCTGGGAAAATTTCCAAAACAATGATTGATCAATAAAATGTTATATCAAACAAACGTTTAAATTTTGAAACAGATTTTCCTTCATTTTTTTTTTTTTTTTTATACTCATCTATGGTCAGCTTGCAAAACGAACAGCCTATTTGCCCTAAGTAAATCAACCCCAGTGGGTTTGATTTACTTAAGGAGAAGAGCATGTAAATATTTACTTATCCTAGTGAATGAAGTCAAGCTAAGTGAAAGAAACACCCAATCATGTGCAAGGAAAATGACAAAAATAGGATTTTTGCTGTCATGATTGAATGATTTTAATCTGCACAGATGCAATTCATTCACTAAGCCAATCGTAAAGGGGTTCGTTTACTAAAGGCATAGAGGCTGTTCATTTTGTATGAACATTTTACAAAAGAAACGTTAGTAAATGAGCTGATTCGGTGTTTACTATGAATACCTGATCATATGCAAGGTAAATTTGAAAAAATATGGGACTTTTGCTAGCCCACGTTTCGTTGATAGAAGTGAACATGGCTTCATCTTATTTTCACAGCTTCACTTTATTTACAAAGCTCAGCCAACATTTGGTTAGTGAACGATCTCTACTTCTTTAGCAAATCAACTCCATTGTTTCCCCTCCTGCTGAATCTTATCTCACGAGCATTGATTTTTCAAACAACTGACCTGATCATTTAATCAATTTGAAATCTGAAACAATTGCTCAGTGCAAACTGTAACATGGCCCAATGTGATTCAGCAGTTGATATGACATTTTTTTTTTTTTTGTAGTTAAACAACTTGAATAAAAGATAACAAGAGGAATTTACTAAGACTGGAGCAGCCAACATTTGGAACAGCTGTGCATGGCAACCAATCAGCTTCTAGCTTTCATTTTACAGGCTTAGAAGCTGAAGCTGATAGGTGACTATGAACAGTTTCTCTAGATTCTCTCTGCTCCAGTGTTTTAGGCACCCCTGTCAGTTTTATTGTTTGCCCAATTCCTGCCACTCATGTTTGCTTAGCCTGTATCTTAATGTAGTTAAAATGTGACTTAGCCCTCCTCTTGTGTTAGGGTCAGAACCGACCCGTTTTCAGGTTTTGAATGTCTATAAGTATCACATAAATTTGTTTATTGCATCAAGATTTTTTTACTTTGTCAGGAACCTCTATTTAAACAATGTAATAGAAAAAGAATCCTTTTCACTAAATTATAAAATACTGTGGTGAAAATTAAGACGTTTATGGTGTTAGGGTCAAGTCTGACCCAGTTATAATATTGGATTATAAGACACTAATAAGTGCCAGAACTGAAATCATAAACACTCTCTCTGCTTAGTAACACTGACAGCCAATCACCTCTCAACCCTGTGAGCTGTAGTTAGGGAGGGGCCTATCTCTTTGCCTGCTTGCCTGCTTCTCTAAATAAAGTAAAGAAACATAGGACAAATTCATTTCAGAGTTGCTGACTTTATTTTACCATTTTTTAAATTTGAAAATGAGAGGTATGCTATCAAAAGAAAGGTCTAAGGGGTCACACCAAAAATATTAAAACTAATCTTTTGAAGGATAAAGAAGCCTAACAAGGTAACCAAGAGGTAAGAAACAAATTGGATGATAAATAATTGTTCAGAGGGTATTTTATGGCTGATTTAAGACACTGGTCAAAACCGACCCGTTAACATCATGGATAGTAACAGAAAGCTAACATAAGAGGAGGGTTAAGACATGAAAGATCAAAGTTGAGCTCCAGGAAACCTATAAATTCTCCTTGCAGTTCAATGCTCTTTTATGCCTGGAAGCTGGAAACAGTTTTACTTACCCAGTCCTCTGCTCCCCAGGATCCTCTGCACTGCTAGACCAGTCCTTGCAGCCTCTTCTTCCCTGCACTGTAGAGGTCTAAGGTTCTTTTGAGGACACTGAAGAGCAGTCCACCACAACATCATGGAGGAGCATTTCTGCTGAAAGCTTGGTAAACCAGTTTCACTTACCCAATCCTCTGCTGCGGCGGGCTCCTCTGTACTGCTAGAACAGCCCTTGCAGCCTCTTCTTCCCTACACTATAGAGGTCTAAGGTTCTTTTTAGGATGCTGAGTAGCAGTCCACCGCCACATCATGGAGGAGCATTTCTGATTAAAGCTTGGTAAACCAGTTTCACTTACCCAATCCTCTGCTGCAGCAGGCTCCTCTGTACTGCTAGACCAGTCCTTGCAGTCCCTTCTCCCCTATGCTCCAGCGATCTAACATTCTTTTGACATTATCAAGACTGATGCAGGGACTCTTAGCCCTGCACTGGTCTTAAGGAGGCTGAGGAACAGTCCACCACAAGAGCATTGAGGAGCGTAATTTGTTGGGGAAGCGGAAGATCCAGTCAGTAGATCTGCTTTTCCATCCCCTAGACATAAACAAGCAGGTAAACCTTGCAGTGCAAGTGCATCCACACTAAAAGAAAGGATTTTGAGGTTTCTTGGATTTGGGCTTTAAATAATATGCAAAGTAGGGCACCTCCACTCCTCCTTGAAATTAAAAATATTCCAAAAAAGAAATGAAAGGGAAACACCTTAGCAGAGAGCTTAGGCTTGAGGCTGCCAAGGGTAATAGGAGCCTCAGAGGAGGCTGCGGGGGACTCTACAAACTTTAGCATTTCAATTACACATTTAATCACAGCTACAAGGTCCTTTCCCTTTCTCACTACCTGGCTGGATAGTCAGTCAGTAAGTGCACCTTTCAGCAGTGCCACCATAGGCCCTTGTCATACTGAATTATTTTGTTACATATAGTGGGTTCATCACAAATGACTACCAGAATAACCATTAAAAATCAACTCCACCAGGAACCATTATTTCAGTTCAGCATTGCAAGTTACATATTATAATAAATATTGCATCCTGGGACTTGTGAATGATCTGGCTCATTCTGTGGCGACTCTCACTCTTCTGGGCCTTTTGCTGTTTTACGCTAGGAAATTGGTGGTTCTCAGATGGCGGAAGCCCGATGCGCCCACCCTTTCCTCGTGGAAATCTCTGGTAAATTCCGTGATTCCGCTTTACAAAGCAACTTATGTAAACAGAGGCTGCCCACAAAAGTTTGCGAAGGTTTGGGACATCTGGTTGGAGTCTGGTGAAACAACTGATGATGCGGAGGGCTCTGTTGGGATGACCTCGGGACCTTGATTGTTAAAGCTATCTGTCTCCACCATGCGCAGTGGACTTGGGACTTTTGTCCTCCTCCTGGACTTCTGGACTATCCCACAGTGAATAGATTGTTTCTGTTCGCATGATCCTTGAGAGTGATGCAACTATATTCGTAGTAGCTGGGTGCAGCCTTGTTTGGGGTTGTTTTTTCTACCTTTTTGTTGTTGTGTGTGTTATTTTTTTTGTTGAGCCAGGGAATGTCCAATGGCTCTGTTTTGTATGTTGTTCTCTTTTCTAAAACTAATAAAAAGAATTTTCAAAAAAAAAAAAAATATTATAATAAATGAAGTGTGTTGCGCTTAGAAACAATTCATAATAATCCTAATGTCCATATGAATAAAGTGCAAATATAGTTTAATTCATAGTACAAATGTCCAAGGTAGAAAAAAGTCCATTGTACAGAGGTAGAAATAAAGGTGATTCAAAAGGCCAAACAAAGGTAGGTGAATGCCTTTCCTCCACCGTGAAAGGCACTGAGTAACACCCAACTGAGATGTACACTTACCAGAGCACCTGGACCCCCCTGAAATTAGGAAGGTCAAACGGGCATTTTGGGAACCTCTATGCAATTCCAGCAAGTAATCCCCAGTCTCACAAGCAGTGCCACGATATATGCCACGGGAGAGGTATTGCCACCTCCAAGGATGCAATAAGGATAAAAAAAACTTGATGGTGTAATATCTTAAAACTGATCCTTTTTTAGAAAAAATATCTACTCACATTTAACTCAATTTCATGCGCATATCAAAGAAGAATAAAAAATCCCGGGCGTGGAAAATGATGTACGCTTCCAGATCGGAGTGACGCGATGATGTAACCAAGCCGCTCTGCCCTACGCATTTTGTCACTACAGTGTTTCTTCTGGGTACAATGGACTGTTTTCTACCTTGGACATTTGCACTATGAAGTGCTCTTTGTTTGCATTTCACTTTATTCATATGGACATTAGGATTAATATGAATTGTTTCTAAATGCAACACACTTAATTTATTATATTGTTTGGTAAAAAATATCTCACTATTGTGTTTGCAGCTACTTTTTGAGTTATAACACAAGCGCAGTTGTTTTTGGTTTACTAAGTTAAATATCATAACAGCTTCTTGTATGTCTTGAGAACTCCAGTGCAGAGATATCCCCACCTTAATTCACAGGCCCATCCAACTGCTATGAACATTACAAAGTCAGATAATTTATGTCTCTACCCTGGTGGGCTCCCAAATTACTTCTCAGTCCAATTGTGAGCCAGTGGCACCTTCATTTTTTATTTTTTGGCAGGCAGTGACACAAATGGGTGTATTTATAAAAAAATGTGCATTTGTGAGCAAAAGTTAATGCTCTCAGGGAATATTCTCTGCAAATAAAATGTTATTAATTTAAAAAAAACTGTGTTAATGGGAAAAATATCACATTATAGCCACTAGGTGGAACTGAGGAGAATACTGAATACCTATTATACTCAGCATAATATATATATATATATATATAGTGGCCGTAATGCAGTATTTTTCCCCATTCACAGTGGGTTTTTTTTTTAGTAAATAAATACCACTCAATCCACCAAGAGTATAGCCTGAGAACATTCAGTTTTGCTGCATTCACACTGAACAAATTTACATGCAGTTTTAATTGACAAAAAAAAAGCTATGCAAAGTTTTTGTTTTTTTTAAACACACCCCAAAGTATTGTGTGAAAAGTTCTAACACTAAAGCCTCCTAGGAATATAAGATGCAAACATCTGATTCAAAAAAACAGTGTATGCCTAAAACTAAAAATTCCTGCTTTGAATGAATGTGGCCTTTTGTATTAGGTCTCCATGCCTTCGGCATGCAAGCACAAGAAAAAGAATTGCAAAAATTAGGACTGTGAACACCATTACACCTGCATTCCACAAATGAAAAAAAAAAAGTTCCCATTATGCATTAAGATCTTTCTCTTTCCTGGTCTACATACATAGCCTATGCTATCATGCTGCATGCTTTAATGAGTACTGGAAACTTGACTGCATATTAGGGCCTTTTCACATAAACTTCAGTGACCAGAATTTTACCATCGGTCACTGCTAGGGCACACAGAAAATAATTGTTGTCTTTGTGTCCTATTCACACTGCAATGCAGCCCAGAACTGTGCTACAGCGATGCATTTTAGTGCAGCGTTCCGGGCAGGATCGCATGTCACTGTACAGCAATGCAACACACTGCACGTCTATACACTTCTTCTGTACACTTCAAATAAAGTTGAGTCAAAAAGAAAAAGGGGGGAGGACTGGTATACAAGCCCTCGGATATAGCGGACTGTTTCCAGACTTACTACGCTGACCTTTATGACCTGACCAGCCATGACTCCTCTGCCGCTCGCCGCGCTAAGACCGTTACGATACAGAGATACCTTTCTGATCATGCCTTTCCCTCCTTGACGGCTGAACAGCGCTCCGATCTGGAGTCCCCGATCACTGCGATCGAGTTGGAAAATACTATCCTCTCCCTGCCCAACGGTAAGAGCCCAGGCCCAGATGGCTACACAAGGGCCTACTACAAAACATTTCTCCCGTTGTTGCAGGTGCCGATGTGTAATTATTTTAATTCCCTGGCCACGGGTGGGTCGATCCCCTCTGAGGCGTTGTTGGCGCATATTACGGTGCTCCCTAAGGAGGGCAAAGACCCTACCTCCCCGCAGAGCTATCGCCCCATTTCGCTGTTAAATACCGACGTGAAGATACTTACTAAAATTCTGGCCAACCGCATGAAATTTTTAATGCCCCAGCTCATCCACCTAGACCAGACGGGTTTCATTGCTGGCAGAGAGGCCAGAGATAATGCTGTTCGGGCGGTGCAGTTGATCCACTGGGCCAATTCGCACCCTGACTTTCCTCCATACCTGATCCTCTCGACCGACGCCGAAAAGGCGTTTGATCGGGTGGACTGGAATTATATGCGGGTGGTGTTTGAGTCCCTGGGCCTAGGCTCCCATATGATGGCTTGGATCCTGGCGCTTTATGCAGGCCCCAGGGCTAGGGTTCGAGTTGATGGCTGCTTGTCGGCGGAATTCCCAATCAGGAACGGTACCAGGCAGGGGTGCCCCCTTTCACCCCTTCTTTTTGCCCTTGTTCTGGAACCTTTTCTAAGCAAGGTCCGGGCGAATGGTGATATTAGGGGTGTGATGGTCGGCAACATGGAGCACAAGCTCTCGGCCTATGCTGATGACATGTTGTTCCATCTCACTGACCCCTTGCTCTCGTTGCCGGTCCTGATGCGGGAACTGGAGCGCTTTGGCGACGTTTCCAACTTTAAAATAAATCTTACCAAAT
This sequence comes from Pelophylax lessonae, assembly GCF_965119305.1. NCBI lineage: Eukaryota > Metazoa > Chordata > Amphibia > Anura > Ranidae > Pelophylax > Pelophylax lessonae. Next base: position 586,255,481 of record NC_138770.1, read on the forward strand.
CTGAGATCCTCCCAGTATCCGTTTCCCCATCTCTCTCCGGGTCCCTTAAGGCTGCCTTTCCCTTTACGTGGACCACCACATCTTTGACGTACCTCGGCATCCAACTTACCAACAGTTTTGACATGCTCTATGCCCAGAACTACCCCCGACTGTTATCTAACATTAAACAGGACTTCCTAAATTGGACTAAGACGGCTTTTACATGGCTGGGGAGGGTTAATATTGTTAAAATGACTGTCCTTCTTCAGGTGCTGTTTTATTTGCAAATGCTACCCATCCCACTGCCCCGTGGTTTCTTTACCCACTTGGACGGCATGCTTATTGACTTTGTTTGGAACGCGAAGCGTCCCCGTATAGCACTGACTACTCTGAAACGCCCAGAACATCTGGGGGGCCTCGGCCTGCCGGATGTACGCCGCTATTATAGGGCAATTGTTCTTCAACGTATCCTGAACTGGCGCTTCCATACCCACTCCAAGCTTTGGGTCTCCCTGGAAAAGTGCATGGCGGGTAGGAACCTGTTCTATGCTCCCTGGCTGTCCCGGGAATACAGGGGGCTGTCGGCTTATACTTCTCCTTTGACGACCCAGGTCCTGGATACCTGGGATCGCATCAATAAGCTCTTGGACCTGGCGCCCCTGTTTCCCCGTTGGCGCCTCTGGGGGGTTTCCTCTGGTTCCCTCCGGGAGAGCAGATGTCGTTCTTTGACCCCTGGGTGGATGATGGGAACGCTAGATGTGGTAAGCTGTTGGAGGGGGGCAAACTGCTGCCTTACGAGAAGCTGGGGGGCAGCCGTGGTGGTTCTCCACTGAACTTCTGGAAATACCAACAACTCCATCACTTCTTCCGGGTTCACGGCCCCTCGATTCGCCCTCCTGCCTCTCTCAAACCTTTTGAACGCTTGTTCATTCAGGATGAGGCTACCCCTCATCTTGTGTCAGAACTCTATCAGCTATTGAGAGAGGCGGCTCCTGTTTCCAAGCCTATATTTGTCCGGGCATGGGAACGGGATTTGGGCCAGGAATTCTCTGAGACGCGGTCGGCTCATCTCTACCAGCTTACGCACTCGAGCTCCATAGATTCCAAAATGCAGGAGACGAATTATAAAGTAATGACTCGATGGTACAGATCCCCTGCCGACCTTCGTCGCATTTTTCCTTCCGTTCCTGATACTTGCTGGAGGGGCTGTGGTGGCCGTGGTACTCTCCTTCACATTTGGTGAGAGTGCCCGGTCATTGCCCCTTTTTGGCGTGACGTCCAAGACCAGATTAAGGTCATTCTGGACATTGAGGTTCCCTTCGACCCTCTCCACTTCTTGCTGCACGTTCCATGCCTGCCGATTGGCCGATACAGACGCAGTATACTGCCCCATCTCCTCAATGCTTCCAGGAGACTGATCCCTATGTACTGGAAGCGGCCGCAGGTGCCGGGTGGCTCGGAGTGGAGACGGGTGGTTGACGACATCAGAGATGCGGAAGAATGGCTTGCTAAATGCAGGGGGACCGGGGACCGTAATGCTGAGAAGTGGAGACCTTGGCTGGATCATGTTGGTGACCCTGCCCTTATACCCTCCAGCCTGGATAGAGCTTTATTGATGCTTGCCGATCCGGCCTTGGCTGACTTGGCCGGACCCTCGCCCCCGGCCCAGCCCCTGGGTCAGGACCCCCCCCAATCTTAGGTTAAAGCCGGGCGCTGCTTGCCGTCAGCAGCTGGTGCGCGACGGCCGGGACATGTGGTGGAGATAGGTGTGCTCCAGGCGTCAGCAGGTACGATTCCCTCCCCTTCTCTTCCCCACTGTTCCCCCTCTCTGTTTTTTCCCATTTCTGGTATTCCTTCTCTTTCTCTTTTTGTTTCACTCTCTGACTGTATAATGCCAACCGCGTGTGTTGTATGTGCCCTGCGACAGGCATGCTGCCGGCGCCGTGTCTGTTGACCCCCTGGGTCGTGGGCGCCCTATCTGGTGCCAGTATTGGGTGCTACGGTGCACCGTGTACCTGGCCCCCCCTCCCCGCCGCCCGGCTTGGGTGGTGGGCTGAGCTGTGGGACTGTCCTCTGCTGGGGTGCTTGCCCGGAGAGCGGTCTGTTGGAGGCTTTTTTGGCCCCCCTCTCTCTGGGTGTACCCCGCCAGGGACCCCCGCTGGGGTGCTGTTCCCCATTTTTTTATTTTTATTTCCCTTTACACGCCTGGCAGCCTGAGCGCTCAAGTTTTTGTGTTTACCACTGGCGCCCGGTGGCATGCCTCTGGCCCTGGGCTATGGATCACATGCCCTTGTTGTTTAACAATGTTTATATACGGAGCTACTGTACTTTTGGGTGCTTGGGATTGTTGTTCCCCACATGCGACACCTGTTACCTTGACTGTTGGTTACTTTGCTGTTTCTATTATGCCTTTTCTCCCTTTTTTTTTGTAATGTGTGTTTTTGTCATACGTTGAAAATAAAGATTGTTTAAAAAAAAAAAGAAAGAAAGAAAAAGGGAACTATGAAATGCACTGAAATGCATATCAAACTGCTGCAGTTTAGTGTGCGGCAGCTGTCCACTGCTGTGTGACCAGGCCCTTAATTCCATCAGATTGCAGGAACAATTACAATATCATAAACCAAATAAAGTTTATATCATAAATATAGTCCAAAAAGTGATGTCACGAATTCCATAAAGTCACCGAGTGAATTCTTCATCACCCAAATGATTGTGATCCCACGTGAAAAGAAAAGCCTCCACCATATAAATTGGCTGCTTACCAAATGCTATTGACCTCCTATCACGGAAGGTCTCACTCGACTGCGGCTATAGCCCAGCTTAGGCCTCTGTTCAAATAAAGGAACTTAATGAGGAAACACTTGTCCATTTCTCTTGAGGAGACTCAGTCAAAGATAACCCAAGAAGAAAAAGAGCTTCATAGCATAAAATCATTTATAAGGTTGCACTTGCGTAAGAAAATAGAATACATGCATAAATTAAGTCGGCCGACTCTGCACAGAAGCCTGTCCATCTGGGACTTAGGGAAATGTGATGACATCAGCACATTGCTCCTCCCTACAGGTTTCGTCACAATCTGACATCCTCCTGGGGCACCAGAACAATATCAACTGACTGCATGTCATTGTAAGAAACTCTGAATAAAACAATCATCTGTTTTTCATGTGACTAGAGTTTTTCTTATTATTATAATTTTATTAATATTATACAGGATTTATATAGCGCCGACAGTTTATGCAGCACTTTATAACATGAGGGCAGACAGTACAATTACAATACAATTTAATACAGTAGGAATCAGAGAACCCTGCTTACAATCTAAGAGGGAGGGTCAAGAGATACATTGAGGTAATAACTGCGGAATGGGCTGATGGAGAAAATTAATCTGCAGTTGTTAGGTGGGGGCCAGATAGGCTTCGCTGAAGAGATGAGTTTTCAGGAATCCTCTGAAAGTGGACAGAGTAGGAGATAGTCTGACAGATTGGGGTAGAGAGTTCCAGAGGATGGGAGAGGCACTGGAGAAGTCCTGGGGGTGGATGTGGGATGAGGTGACAAGGGAGCTAGAGACCAGGAGGTCTTGGGAGGAACGAAGAGAACGATTTGATTGGTATTTTGAGGTCAGGTCAGCTAGGGGCATAGTTGTGGATGGCTTTATAAGTTGTTGTTTGTTAGTATCTTGAATTAAATTTTTTGGGTGAGCAGAAGCCAGTGGGGGGTTCGGCAGAGAGGAGTAGCAGACGCTGAGCGGTTTGTAAGGTGGATGAGCCTGGCAGCACTATTCATGATTGACTGAAGAGGAGACAGCCTACGTAAAGGTAAGCTAATGAGGAGGGAGTTGCAGTAGTCAATGAGCGAGGTGACTAGGGATTGGATTAAAAGCTTTGTGGTGTTATTGGTTAGGAAGGGGCGTATCTTGGAGATGTTGCAGAGGTTGAGACAGCAAGCTTTGGACAGTAATTGGATGTAGAGCCGGAAGGAGAGTTTAGAGTCCAGGATTGCACCTAGAACCTTGGTGTGCGAGGACGGGTTGATGTTTGAGCTATTGATTTTGACAGAAAAATCAGGGGAAGGGGCATGTGGGGGAGGAAATATTATGAGTTTGGTTTTGGATAGGTTGGGTTTGAGGAAATGGTGTGACTTCCAGGCTGAAATTTAAAAAGTGTCCACTCTTTTTTTTTTTTTTTTTTCCTCCATGCTAAAACATTTTCAGCAAGTAAAAAAAATACCTGTTGATCCTGACAGAAATGCAACGTGTTTCTCACTTCCGATTAATTAAATTCAAAAGCAATGTTATCTTTTTTCTGCAAACTGCAAATCCCATCACCACCATGTAATAGAGATGAACAAATACAAACATGTTCAGGCTGGGATTGCGACCCTGGCTGCCTTCATAAATGCAGTGGAGGAGTAAGCCTAGCCACTAGCAGATGGGTAATGTGTTATAAAAAGCATTACCAATTGAAAATAAAGGAGAAAAGCCTGAAAAAAATGAAAATAATGTAGCAATTACATATAAAGAGTACAAATCTACATACACATCTACATTTATATATATATATATATATATATATATATATATAAATATATATAAAAAAAAAAATATATATATATATATATATATATATATTATATATATATATATATATATATATATATATATATTATATATATATATATATATATATATATATATATATATATATATATATATATGATTTTTGGTTTTGGAGTTAGATACTTTTTAACCACTCGCTGTGCAATTTTTAAAAAATGTTTACACAGTATTAAAATCAACATTGTTTGCCAGAAAATTACGTAGAAGCCCCAGACATTATATACAGTATTTTTTGAAAGCAGAGGCCCTGGAGAATAAAACGGTGGCTTTTTTGTATCACACAACATTTGTGCAGCTATTTAGCACATGTTCAGAAAAAAACACACTAAAATGAATGTTAATGTTCACAAGCAGTATACAATACCCAATGTTTTTGAAAATATAAAAGATGATGTTGCATCAAGCACATAGGCACAAGAACAAACATGTCAATACTCAAAGTAATGTGCATCCATAAAATGGAGGCAAACTACAATACCTAAATATTTTCATGGGCGACGCATCAAAAGCCTTTGCAGTGTAACAGTGCAAAGTTAATTGTAAATGATGGCCCTAGAATTATTGCTCTCCCTCTGACGTTCGCATTGATACCTCACGTGTTTGGTGCAATCTCTGTTTACATATTTGCGCATGTGGGAACTACACTCATGTTTGCATTTTTTTACACTTTGTTTTACTTTTCTTTTATTTATTTTTTTGCTGTCACAAGGGTGCTAACAAGCCCCCTAGGTGATAGGTTTGGCCAGGTGATAGGCTCTCTTTATGGAGACATTTGGCAAAGCTTAGACTCCCCAATGTCTCCTTGCCCTCCAATGCAGTTAAAGCACAGATCATGCTAGATTAGCTGCTTCCCTGGCTGTAGCAGCCAAGGAAAGACAGCTCTAAAACCGTAAGTGATTAAATCATCAACGTTTACAGCTTCATTAGTTACATAGATTGGGGAACAGATCTTTCTCCATCACCTATGTGTTCAGTGATCCTGGGCTTCCCAAAGGTATGGGAGAGCACGGGAAGCCCACCAGTGGATGGTCTATCTCATCACTGAAAAAGTGATCGGGTGGCTCTAGAGCCACCCTGGTCACTTTTACTGAACAGCAGATTGCAGGCTGTAAAAATGACACCAAGCTCATGGTTGCAGTTCCAGCCATGAGTTTACTATAACCACTTGCTGACAGGATGAACAAGTACACTATATTGTCAAAAGTATTGGGACGCCTGCCTTTACACGTACATGAACTTTAATGGCATCCAAGTCTTAGTCCGTAGGGTTCAATATTGAGTTGGCCCACCCTTTGCAGCTATAACAGCTTCAACTCTTCTGGGAAGGCTGTCCACAAGGTTTAGGAGTGTGTCTATGGGAATGTTTGACCATTCTTAAAGAAGCGCATTTGTGAGGTCTGGCACTGATGTTGGACAAGAAGGCCTGGCTCACAGTCCCTGCTCTAATTCATCCCAAGGGTGTTTTATTGGGTTGAGGTCAGGACTCTGTGCAGGTCAGTCGATTTCCCCCAGCTCAAACTCACCCATCCATGTCTTTATGAGCCTTGCTTTGGCCAACTCAATATTGAACCCTACGGACTAAGACTGGGATGCCATTAAATTTTATGTGCTTGTAAAGGCAGGCGTCCCAATACTTTTGACAATGTAGTGTGTATATAAATATATATAGATACCGTATTTAAATTTAGTGTACCGTACCGTACACCGTACAGTATTTACCATACCGTAAATATAGTGCAAACAATGAGTGCATGTTATACGCCGATATTTTTTTTTTGCAATGGGGGGGAGAAATCGGTCGGTCCACCCTGGGTGATTCCCCCATCTACCCAATCAAGGTGGATGGGGGAATCCTACTGGCTGAGCTATTATATTCTGACAGTGGGGAGATTGATCAGGGAAAATCAAGCAGGGTGTTTTTACAGAATTTGATCTGTCTTCTTGCTGAACCGGTTGAATTTTAAACCATATATGGCCTTCGGTTTTAATCACTTACTGAGTATGTGGCTTCAAATCCTTGATTATGTCCTTCTTTAAGCTGGTGCCATAATCACTGCCACAGTTTTCCAGTTTCAGGGTGGCTCCTTTCTCCTACATCTCCTTTGGAGCCATCTTTGAATGCAGAGAATAGAGCTGTGTCTCTCTGCATCAATAGAAACACACAGCCCCCATATGCTGATATGGCAAGGCACTCCTCCCCCCCCCCCTCTCCAACCTAACAGACTGACTTCAGACTGCACTGTCCACTGCTAACTTTCCTATAAAAAACAGAAGTTCAGGGAAGCAGCACAAGAAGAGCAGGACCAGCAGTACTGAAAGCTGTAAACTTTAAGTGCTGGGTTAAGAATTTTAGTAAATAGATTAATGGGGAATGTGTATTTTCTTGTGCTCCATGTGTTAAACTAAAAATGCTGAGGGTTTAATACTATTTTAACTGTATGAAACAATGTGAGATATGTGTGCCTTGTCCTCCTGACAATGCAGAGCTATTCTAGGTAAGCATATTCTGCTATGAAAGCCAAAGGCATTACAGGCAGTTCCTCCGAGGCACGTTACTTTAATAGGGTACTCATAGTGGCATTTAAGATTCTCTGGAACCCAGCCAGTGAGACTGAGTATAGGAAGGCTGAACAGAAATGGCGCAATAGATGAAACAGAATAGAAATAGAAAAATATCCTTGAAAAAAAAAAAAGATTTACATACCTACTAAGAGACGACTTTTATCACTAACATTTCCTTGTATCACACCCGCCCTTGTCACACCCTCCTCCTACATTCCATCATTTCATAGCAGAGACAATCCAGATCTCATCTACAAAAAATAGATACTGTAAATATCACAAAGGCAATACACTGATGTACTAAACCAGGGATCCTCAAACTACAGCCCTCGAACTGTTGCGGAACTACAATTCCATGAGGCATTGTAAAACTCTGACATTCACAGACATGACTAGGTATGATGGGAATTGTAGTTCCTGAACAACTGGAGGGCCACAGTTTGAAGACCCCTGTACTAAAGGAATAGAGGCCACTCACTTTGCAAAGAAAATGGAAGTGAATAAGGGGAACCTGTGCTTACATTAAAGTGCTACTAAACCCAGGAGCCTGCACTCATTATATCTGGTCTCTCACAGTACACAGAACATGGAAATGCAATCATTTTAGTAAATATAAACTGCTAAATACCTTTTCTCATCAGCAGTATATAGCAGTCTTATGACTTCTATCAGTGTCTGGTTAAAGCTTGTAGGAGTTTTCATTCTCCTCTGACTGCTCTTTGAGGCTGCAGGATCCCTGACCCTTTGTCTGGACAGTGCTGATTGGCCCTGTGCTGATCACATGCACTCTCCCAAGAAAAAAAAAAAACTCTCTAGCAATACACAACAAACTGAAGATGTGAAGTGATTGCAAAGGCTCTGTTTTATCAGGAGATGGTTTGGGGACTGTGTAGCTTGCCGCCAAGACTCTGTTCTTTTAGCAGATAGATTGGGGACTGTGGAAGAAGGAAAGAAGGGGAGGATCAGAGAAGACAGGATCAAACAGCCTTTTTACACAATGCGCAGGATTAACCTCTTAGGTTCCACAGTGAGTATAACAAGCATGTTTTACTGTATATACACACTGATTTTACTTTTGTGGCTTTAAAGCATAACTCCACTTTTGTTGAGAAGAAAACATTCCCCTCTGGGTGATCTCTGTATATTGTAGGAATTTTAACAAACTTTATTGCAGATTCCTACCTTTTGTTTTTCTAAAGAAATCATTGTTTATTCCTCTTTGCCTCTGTCCTGAGTGGGTCTAATGGGAGTGGTTTCATAATTATCTATCAGCTGTGCAGCTGCAGAACCCTAATGAGGAAATCTGCTGGGCCTGCATCCTTTTAGAAGTGTTCTTTTTGGGAGTATCTCACCAAAAATGACATTTTTGTTGCAGGGGATGCCAGAAATCTGACTTGTATCTTAGGAAAATTGGTGAGCCAATCACACAAGCAGGAAATTATGTTTCTGGGGTGTGGTCAGTAGACATTCTGTGTACAGAACAGCTCCAGGTAGCCATATTGCATTGCATTTTCAGAAAATAACAACAGCTGCAGATTGAAAAGGAAATGTACATTTTTAATAACAGTCAATCACAATATGACTTGTATCACAATTGTATACACTATATTATTTTTTCTTTATTTGCTATTTTTTTCCCAACAAAAGTGGAGTTACCCTTTAACCACCTCAGTACCAGCATGTTTCCCTCTCTTCATTTCCAGGTCATTCTTCAATATTCAGCACTGTCATACTTTGACTGATAATTACGCCGCCATGCCACACTGTACCCAAATCATTTGGTCACTTTCACACTGGTTTGCTGTGTATTGTATATATTCCCCCATTTAGATCAACAGCCACAGAAAATGTAAGGAGCCTTTTAGGCTTTTTATTTCTCACTTCTATAGAAGTGACATGTCTCCAGCCGGCTTTGCTGTAAAGGGATTCAATAGCTTCCCCCTTTGTCATTGCTGCAAATTGGGCTCCTAGTGGACTCCTCGAGGAATCACTGTGAACTTGTAGATGCTCATGATGTAAGTTGAACAAAGTCATGTGTAGTTTAAAAAAATCTTGTTAAAACAGTATTTGAACGTTTGTCTTTTTGTTTAACAATAATGTCATTATATTGTAGTGTGGTACTTCCAGGGCTTTATTTCAGCGGGAACGTGGGGGAACGCAGTTCCGGCACCTCCAGTCTGAATGTATGCAATGGCAAAGGGGTGCTGGGTCAGTGGGGTGAGCTGAAGGGCCTATTGATGCTGGCAGGTCGGCCCTATTCGCAAAATCACATACCTGTACGTCATTTCGGGCAATAGCCACTGGGTGGCCTGCGATCACGCGCTGATTGGATACAGCGGGTGCCAATTTAGCATTTCCGGTGGACCTGATGTCCGCTTGCCACCCGCGATCATTCCCCAGAGAGGCAGAACGGTGATCTGCCTATGTAATCAAAGCAGATCGTCATTCTGACAGGGATGAAGATGGAGATCTTGTGTTCCTGCTAAGCAGAAACACCAATCTCTATCTTCATCCAGTCAGACCATTCCCCCACACAGTTAGCAAGCCCCAGCTAGGAGTACACTTACCCTATGATCACTCCTAATGTTAACCCCTTCCCTGTCAGTGTCATTAGCACAGTAACAGTGCATATTTTTAGCATTGATCACTGTAATAATGTCCCTGGTTCCCAAAAAAAGTGTCAATTAGATTTGTCCGCTGCAATGTCACAATCCCACTAAAAATCGCTGATAGCTGTCATCACTAGTAAAAAAAGAAATAAATAGAAATGCTATAAAAATATCCCATAGATTGTAGACGCGATAACCTTTGCGTAAGCCAATCATTATACGTTTATTGGGATTTTTTTACCAAAAATATGTAGCAGAATATTGGCCTAAACTGATGAAGAAATTAGATTTTTTATATTTTTTTTAATTGGATGTGTTTTATAGCAAAAAGTAAAAAATACTGTTTTTTTTTTTGTTTTTTTTTTAATTATCACAATTTTTTTGTTTATAGCGCAAAAAATAAAAATCGCAGAGGTGATCAAATACCACCAAATGAAAGCTCACATCAATTTTTTTTTAGGTACAGCATTGCGCGACCGCGCAATTACCAGTTCAAATAGCCCTGTGCTGTATTGCAAAAAAAGACCTGGTCATTAAGAGGGTAAAACCTTCCGGTGCTGAAGTGGTTATTGAGCTAATCATTTTTTCTTGTTATGTTTGGCTGGATTTTTGCTTTTAGGTGTACCTACCCTTTCACTCCTATACATAAATCTCTGCATTCGAGCCAAAATACCAACATATAGAAGAATTTGTATGCAAGGAGTAAACAAAGTTCAGCAAATCAGAAACAATAGCCTATTGAATGATATACAGTATCTCACAAAAGTGAGTACACCCTTCACATTTTTGTAAATATTTTATTATAACTTTTCATGTGGCAACACTGAAGAAATGACACTTTGCTACACTGTAAAGTAGTGAGTGTACAGCTTGTATAACAGTGTAAATTTAGCTGTCCCTCAAAATAACTCAACACACAGCCATTAATGTTTAAACCACTGGCAACAGAAGTGAGTACATTCATAAGTGAAAATGTCCACATTGGGCCCAATTAGCCATTGTCTATCCCTGGTGTCATGTGATTTGTTAGTGTTACAAGATCTCAGGTGTGAATGGGGAGCAGGTATGTTAAATTTGGTGTTATCACTCTCACTCTCTCATACTGGTCACTGGAAGTTCAACATGGCACCTCATGGCATAGAACTCTCTGAGGATCTGAAAAATAATTGTTGCTCTACATAAAGATGGCCTAGGCTTTAAGAAGACTGCCAAGACCCTGAAACTGAGCTGCAGCCCGGTGGCCAAGACCATACAGCGGTTTAACAGGACAGGTTCCACTCAGAACAGGCCTTGCCATGGTGGACCAAAGAAGTTGAGTGCACGGGCTCAGCATCATATCCAGAGGTTGTCTTTGGAAAAAAGACGTATTAGGGCTGCCAGCATTGCTGCAGAGGTTGAAGGGGTGGGGGGTCAGCCTGTCAGTGCTCAGACCATACGCCGCACACTGCATCAAATTGGTCTGCATGGCTGTCGTCCCAGAAGGAAGCCTCTTTTAAAGATGATGCAAAAGAAAGCCCACAAATAGTTTGCTGAAGACAAGCAGACTTAGGACATGGATTACTGGAACCATGCCCTGTGGTCTGACGAGACCAAGATAAACTTATGTTTATGTGTGGCGGAAACCAGGTGAGGAGTACAAAGACAATTTTGTCTTGCCTACAGTCAATCATGGTGGGGGGAGTGTCATGGTCTGGGGCTGCATGAGTGCAACTGGCACTGGGGAGCTACAGTTCATTGAGGAAACCATGAATGCCAACATGTACTTTGACATACTGAAGCAGAGCATGATCCCCTCCCTTCGGAGACTGGGCCACAGGGCAGTATTCCAACATAATTACGACCCCAAACACACCTCCAAGACAACCACTGCCTTTCTAAAGAACCTGAGGGTAAAGGTGATGGACTGGCCAAGCATGTCTCGAGACCTAAACCCTACTGAGCATCTATGGGGCATCCTCAAACAGAAGGTTGAGGAGCGCAAGGTCTCTAACATCCACCAGCTCCGTGATGTCATCATGGAGGAGTGGAAGAGGACTCCAGTGGCAACCTGTTAAGCTTTGGTGAAATCCATGCCCAAGAGGGTTAAGGCAGTGCTGGAAAATAAAGGTGGCCACCCAACATATTGACACTTTGGACCCAATTTGGACATTTTCACTTAGGGGTGTACTCACTTTTGTTGCCAGCGGTTTAGACATTAATGGCTGTGTGTTGAGTTATTTTGAGGGGACAGCAAATTTACACTGTTATACAAGCTGTACACTCACTACTTTACATTGTAGCAAAGTGTCATTTCTTCAGTGTTTTCACATGAAAAAATATAATAAAATATTTACAAAAATGTGAGGGGTGTACTCACTTTTGTGAGATACTGTATATAAAACGTTTTTAACTTTCCAGTAATACTTTCTTCTGTTTTATTGCTGTGAGACGACACGGAGAAGCACAACTTGTTTTTTTATGTAATCACTAAATTTTATATTATACTTTTTCATTACCAGAGATAAATAAAGACGACCTAAAGATTCCTTCTTTAGATAAAAGTGTTCACATATAAAATGCAGTTCAAACAAGCACAGTTTACAAGCCACATTATGCTACAATCACCAAAGCCTTGTAAAGATGTTAGAAGCAGCCCTCTGTATCTATGGATACATGAGATTGTGCAGTTTATAGGCTACAGGAACACTCCCTCTTTATATTTTATCCTACTGTTCTGGCAGCTGTAGGCAGGCGTGCCTCTCATGTACCTCTGCTGCCACCATGTGGTCAGTAAGGGGAAACAGGAGAGCAGCAGAAGATACAGTATGCATCCAGGTAGCTTTAATCTTTTAAATATAAATGAAAGTTCTGGTTTTAGTACCTGTCCTCCTTTGATTTGGTGAGATTCCCTCTAAATAAAAATTGGAATTCTTTCAGAAAATTCTTCTGACAGCCTGCACTGTCCCTGACACAAAACAGTTGTGCATATTGTGGAAGATCGTTTCTAGGCATTGAAAACCTGGCGTCTGTAGTTCTCGGCACCGTGGGGTTGATTTACTAAAACTGGAGAGTGTAAAATCTGGTGCAGCTCTGCATAGAAACCAATCAACTTCTAACTTCAGCTTGTTCAATTAATCACTTCAGGCCTATTTCTGACATTTGTTGCTTACAAGTTAAAATCAGTATTTTTTGCTAGAAAATTACTTAGAACACCCAAACATTATATATATATTTTAGCAGAGACCCTAGAGAATAAAATTGCGGTCACTGTAATATTTCATGTCACACTGCGGTGTCACACACGCAGCGGTCTTTCAAATGCAATTTTTGGGAAACTATGCACTTCAGAGCCGGTTCACACTGGGGCGCGTTGCCTGCCATAGATTAGCACAGGACCCGTTCTAATAGGAGCGACACAAGTCGCTCCGACTTAGAAAAAGGGTCCTGAGCTACTTTGGGGCGACCTGGAGCGACCTGCCTTGACTTCAATGATATGAAGTCCGTGCATGCCGCTCCGAGGTCGCGGTGCAAACTTCACATGTCGCCCGGCGAAGTCGGGTCGCGCCTGTGTGAACCGGCTCTTAAAACAAACAGTAAAGTTAGCCCAATTCTTTTCTATAATGTGAAAGATGATGTTACGCAAAGTAAATAGATACCTAACATGTCACGCTTTAAAACTGTGCACACTTATGGATTGCTGAGAAACGACGGTGCAATAAAATATTTTTATTAGATTTTCTAGGAGGCTGCATGTGGCTGCAGGGGTATGTAATTCTCACATAGCTTGCGAATTCCAGAAGTGAGGGGTCATTACAAAATGTAAAAGTATTTAAAATCTGAACTCCCCTTTCCAATGGTCCCTCACCAGCACCAATAAGTTCTTCTGTGTCCGTCTTTGGCCATATTCACTAGGCGGAGCGGGATGATGTCACTCCAGCGCATGCACAGGAAGCCGTTATTTCGGTTCTCAGAGACCAGCTCGGTGATGTAAGCTGAGCTGCACATGCTTGTCTTAATTTACAGTGTCAAAGAAGACAGCGAGCAGGCAGGTAGGGTCATTATATTTCAAAGAAGACATTGCCTGCCTCTTCTGCAATAAGAGCTGGTTCACACTATGTTGGTTGGCCTGCATTTTTTTACACACTACTGCACGTGTATGGTACAGGGCACATAGAAAACAAATGTAGCTCTACGAAGATGGTGTGAACAAGCCCCTAGAACAGTGTCTTCATAGCTAAAGCTATTTTTTTAAGTTTAGATCAGGGATCGATAACCTACGGCCCGCGGGCCGCACCTGGCTCATCACCGCTAAATGTCTGGCCCATCTGTGCATGTGATGAATTCACATGCACCCAGTCTGCGGACATTTTAAGTAAGAGCAGAGCAGGAAGCTGAATGAGAACATGGGAGAGACACACAGCAGCGCTGATAAGACAGAGGAAACTTCGGGAGTTTAAGAGGAACTCCACCCGCTCCTTTTGCACAATTGGCACTTTTGAGAAACGGGGTTGGGGAGCAGGTACCCAATTTTGACAGGTACCTGCTCCTACTTCCGTTCTGAACGCCACAGCGCTCAGCAATGGAAGTTCCCCTCCCTCCCCCCTGCAGTCTTCTGGGACACTGACAGGTCCCAGAAGACTGCATCCACCAATCCAGGATGCGCCACACGACTCACGCATGCGCAGTGGGCACCCAGTTCCGAAGCCGCAACCTGTCACAGGCAGGTGGGTGCCCATAGTGAAGATGCCGGTGCCACCGAGGGATGACAGAGGATAAAGACAGTTGGGGTGAGCTCACCGCTGGATCGTGGGACAGGTGAGTGGCTGTTTTTTTAAAAGTCAGCAGCTACACTTTTTGTAGCTGCTTTTATTTTTTTTTATAGCTGGCTGGAGCTCCTCTTTAACTTTCTAGGTGATTGGTTGCTAGGTGGTCCTAGCAACCAATCACCAGCTTGTTAATATGAAAAACTAACTCCGGAAGCTCCCGCTGTCTTATCAGCACTGCTGTGTGTCTCTCAGTGTTCTCATTCAGCTCCCTGCTCTGCTTTGCTCTGTCTCCCTCTCTGCATGAGGCAAGGTAGGAAAGGGCAGACCTGCAGGGGGGGCTGTGTAATATGAAGGGGTTTGTGTGGGGTAGGCTGCTTAATATGCAGAGGGGGCTGGGTAGGGGCTGTGTGATGTGCCAGGGGGCTGTGTAATATGCAGGGGGGCTGCGTAATATGCAGAGGGGGCTGGGTAGGGGTTGTGTGATGTGCAGGGGGGCTGTGTAATATGCAGGGGGGCTGCGTAATATGCAGAGGGGGCTGGGTAGGGGCTGTGCGATGTGCAGGGGGGCTGTGTAATATGCAGGGGGGCTGCGTAATATGCAGAGGGGGCTGGGTAGGGATTGTGTGATGAGCAGGGGGGCTGTGCAATATGCAGGGGGGCTGTGTAATATAAAGGGGTCTAGATTATATATAATATATTCATTTAATGATATAATAACTGTTCTGGTATTAATGTTTAAGTAAATATTATTCAAAGTTTCCTTTATTTTGTTGATCATTATTATCACACAGCGGGATAGGGACCAGGGCACTGCTATAAAGTGAAGACTATCTTAATGTGCGGCAAGGCAGTTTTCACTTTATAACGCCAGCATCAGTGGCCGGGTGTCACAAGAAAGGGGTCCGGAGACATTCTGGAGCTGCATGAGAGCAATGGAGAGTGTAATTATAAGTTAAACAAACTAATCACTGCAGGGAAGGATGGGGTGGGGGTGGGTGGGAGAGCCTGCAGTGATGCCAGAGCCCCGAGGGAGTGAACCTGCATGCTTCCTCAGGATGAACTGGCTTTGTATTAGTGAAGCACCTTAAAATGGGGTAAACCTCTACTGTTATTATTACTATGTTAGGATTATTATTATCTTTATTTATTAGCAGGTAAATGCAGCCCTCCATGCGTTTTACAGACATTGAATCCGGCCCTTAAGTGGAAAAAGGTTTTTCCCCACAGAGATTTTCCCCACCAAAACAAGTGGAAAGAAATCTCCCCAAAGTGAGAGGAGAATATTTTGTTGTGGTACCTGGCTAACATGAGACTTGCAAGAACTGTCGCAACAACGAGTGTAGCTTGCAGCTAGTGGTTGCGGCGCAGCCCCATTTACTTGAGTAAGTTGCTTTGGTGCCAGTACTGCCTGATGCCTGTGACAGGGGTCATTTTTGCCATGCCATGCCATGAAGCAAAGCAGTGTACACACCTGTCTGGCTGTCTTTGAAGCTTGGGGGAGAGGGGGGGGGGGGTAAAAATGCAACCCAACTGTCTATTTTTACTGCCCCCAACCGCTAGAGTAGACTAAGCCAAATCCCTCTCACTTTTTTAAGAAGTTATTATAATGGCATATCTCAGAACATACAGAGTAATGGCAAATAAGAATATTAAAACATGTTTCCTAAAATCCTTTCTATGTGTATAATTGATATTGAAAATGTTGCCTTTTCTCTTAACGAAAATGTAGTTTAGTTTATGAGGTTGGCAGAATTACATGTAATGATCCATCGCAGGCTATTCTTTGATTCTGCAAACAATTGTGGTTTCATTTCTCTTGCATTGTGTATACTGTGTTTATACACGTGTGGTAGATTGCTCAGCAAATGCTGGAAGACTAATCTCCTGGGATTAGTAATGCAAAGTTTGCAATCTTCAAACTGACCCAACCTGTGAATAAAAAAACACCTGTGCTAGTAAACAATATACTAAATAAAAGGTACTTCCAGACTGTTCAACACAAAACTAAGAAAGCAAAGTTACAGTGTTGTAGAGCTGATTATAAAGCAATAAAGAAATCCATTTAGATTTTTTTTAACAAATGTGGAGATAAAATAGTTACAGTGGAATTGTGTGTTTTTAAAATCGTTTAATTAAAACTTAAAGCAGTTGTAAAGAATTTTTTTTTTTGTTTTAAATAACAAACATGTCTAATACTTACCTGCTCTGTGCAATTATATTGGATCTGATTCTTCTCTTCTCGGGTCCCTGTCCTGGCTCCTCCTCTCTTTCTGGTGCACCCAATAGGAAGCCAATTCCCATGTGGGCTCTTCTGCGAGTTCACTCCTGAGCTCCGCTGCGTCATTCATTGACACAGACAGCAGGACTCAGCTCCGCCCCCACTCCCTCGTCACTGAAGTTGATTGGCTCGCGCTGCTATGAATCTGCCCAGGGAAAAGGGAACCAGGGAAGGATGCTGGAACCAAGAAAAGGGAACCAGGGAAATGCTGCTTTCCCTGCTGCCTGGAACCAGGGAAATGCTGCTTTCCCTGCTGCCTGCAACCAGGGAAATGCTGCTTTCCCTGCTGCCTGGAACCAGGGAAATGCTGCTTTCCCTGCTGCCTGGAACCAGGGAAATGCTTCTTTCCCTGCTGCCTGGAACCAGGGAAATGTTTCTTTCCCTGCTGCCTGGAACCAGGGAAATGCTGCTTTCCCATCTGCCTGGAACCAGAGAAATGCTGCTTTCCCTGCTGCCTGGAACCAGGGGAATGCTGCTTTTCCTGCTGCCTGGAATCAGGAAAATGCTGCTTTCCCTGCTGCCTGGAACCAGGGAAATGCTGCTTTCCCTGCTGCCTGGAACCAGGGGAATGCTGCTTTTCCTGCTGCCTGGAATCAGGAAAATGCTGCTTTCCCTGCTGCCTGGAACCAGGGAAATGCTGCTTTCCCTGCTGCCTGGAACCAGGGAAATGCTGCTTTCCCTGCTGCCTGGAACCAGGCAAATGCTGCTTTCCCTGCTGCTTGGAACCAGGAAAATGCTGCTTTCCCTGCTGTCTGGAACCAGGGAAATGCTGCATTCCCTGCTGCCTGGAACCAGGGAAATGCTTCTTTCCCTTCTCCCTGGAACCAGGAAAATGCTGCTTCAAGTGACGGTAATCCGGATGGATTGGATGGGCTGGGTGCTAGCCCCCCTGCTTATCAATGTGGTATTAAGGAGAGGAAGAAATTCAGCTGGACACCACCATCGATCCAATAGCAGTTTATTGTGTTAATATGACTGCTACCAGGACATGGGACACAGAAAACAGGAGACACGTTGCTTAAGGAAGCACGAGTTAAGTGTGAAAGGCGTCACCTGGTTTCTGTGTCCCATGTCCTGTTGGCAGTCATATTAACACAATAATTTGGTATTGGATTGATGGTGGTGTGGAGCCTAATTTCTTCCTCTTCCAGGGAGGAGGGACAAAGCCATGAGAGCCGCAGCTCTCATTCACAGCGCTGGATAATACTGGGGCTCAGGTAAGTATAATAGGTGGGGGTGAAGGGGGAGTAGTGGCACATAGAATGCATTAGAGTAAAAACAAACCCAGAGGCTTTAAAACCACTTTAATTGTAAAAAAGCATGGATTTAGTCCCTACGGACCTGAAAACTGAAGATATGTATACAAAATGGCTACACTTGCATTTGATTAGTATTGCACAATATAGTTAATCCAGGCTATCCCACTATCTCAACTAGCATAAGGAAATGCATCTTGATATCAGCCTCCTTGCAGAGCAGCATTAAGATTGGAAGACAGAAGGGGAAGCACTTGGGGCCCATCAGGCAGGTCACAGAGTCTTGAAGACATTTTTGGCTCACTCAAAATGTACACCAAAATAAAACTCAATTTTACAATACATAAAAGAGTTATTAAGCCGTTGTTTCCCCCCATTTAGCATTTTACTGATATCCTTATTATTTGTAAACAGGGTATTTCCCAAAATCCTGCATGGTAATATGATCAGGGGTGGGTTCCAACGGTAAATACGATGTTTGGGTTTTGAAGATCTCACTTGGTATCAGCAAAACCCACAAAACGCGTCACATTGACCCCTGTGTTTGATTTATTTTATTCAGCCTGGATGCTGAAGGCTGAAGGCAAGAAATATACATGTGTGTGACCAGTTTAAGCAATAACTTATCAAAAAAAAATAAACTCAGAACAGGTTAGAGGTCCGATAAAAGCACCAAATAAACCATTCAGGGATATAAAAAAGAGGATAAAAAAAAGCTCAATCTTTTTTCTTACCTCCAGCCAGTTTGACGGGAAAAGCCAATAGTCCTGAATCGGATACAGTATTATAGCTCAAGTTAAAGCATATTTCTACTTTTGCAGCCAAATTGGGATAACATCTACTTTATATTTATTATATGTCCTCATTTCCATAGCATAACTTTAAAATAAACATTTAAAAATTGCAGCTTACCTTTTTTAGCTGATCTATTTTGGACCATCCAGCAAGGTCCAGAGTTCGTTTTATGTATTTTTTTAATTTTCTTCAAATTTACAGATTTTTTTTTGATTGGAAACATTTAAAACGATAAATTTCGAATAAATGAAATCAACAATTTTTGATTTTTTTTAATCTCGAATGCGGCAGCTGAGAAACCAAACATCTGATTATTATTTATACACATTGATCTTGTTTGTATTAATAATATGTTTATTCAAAATATGCAAAGTGTTCTAATTAATAAAAGTAATATCTTACTTTCAACATTTTACTATGTACAATACTGTGCAGAAGTTTTAGCTAGCTGAACAAAAAATAATGTCAAGTAAAAATGCTTTTAAATATTTATTTATTACTGGTTTCTTTTCATCAATTTAACACTTGCAAAGTGAACAAACAAAAGAAAAATCTTCATCAAATGATTACAATGACTCTTTAAATCACCTTTGGCTTAACAAAAACAGCATCATTTCAAAATGGTACACTAATAACACACATTGTCTTTGATTTTAATAATATGTTTACAGTTTGAATTCGAATAGAGTTCGTGGTAAAATTCGAGTCAAATTTCAATTTGAATTTTTGAAAATTCGGACGAATTTTGTTTCGGTATTCGGAGAATTCAGTAAAATTCATCTGTAGTGTAATTCCAGAATTCGGATATATCTATATCTATATATAAATATGTTAATGTATATACTGTATCTATATGTATGTATGTTAATGCGGATAAACTTAGGACAGATTCACTCTGCTCTCGAATATGACTACAAAAGTGGAAATATTAGGCCATGGACATGCCAAAATCTCAGCAAAAATATAACAGCACATTGAACACTGAATAGCACAAAATAATTTGTATTACCACTAAGCACTGCTTAAATGTTTTACTTACTGTCCATGTCTATTTAAGAGAGCTATGTAGGTTAACTAGATGTTGGGATACATAGAGGGAGTGAAGTCTTCCCAATAGCTAGTTTATTTGTTTATACAGGCTTTACTGTACTGCTCCAATACACCCCACTGTAATCGGGAATCTTGGAACACCCAATCACGGCTCCTTGTTGCGTCAACTACACAGAAAACCTTAATGTTAACCGCTTGCTGACCGCCTGCCGCATATATACTGCTGCAGGCTGGCTCGGATGCGCGAACCGCCGTACCTGTAAGGCAGTTCTCAGGAGCGCTTCTGGGGGCACGCACGCCCAGCCCCATTAGAAAGCAGGGAAGCTGATCCACAGGACCGGTGGCCGCGATTGCCGCCGGGCACCCGCTACCGTTCCCCACTTAGAGAGAACGACGGTCTGTTGTTGTAAACACAGCTGACCGCTCTTCTCTCTGAAATGAACACAGAGTGACTCCTATTTAGGAACACGTCTCTTTGTTTATTCCACAAGTCCTGCCCCCATACAGTTGGAAAACCCTCCCCTGGGCTCCCCTGGGCTCATACTTAACCCTTTGATCCCCCCTGGGTTAACCTCTTCCCTGCCAGTGTCATTATTACAGTAACAGTGCATATTTTTAGCACTGATTACTGTAGTAATGTCACTGGTTCCCCCAAAAGTGTAAAAAATGTCAGTTAGGGGTCCGATCTGTCCGCCGCCATGTCGCAGTCCCGCTAAAAAATCACAGATCGCCGCCATTACTAGTAAAAAGTTAATAAAAACGACATAAATCTTTCCTTTCGTTTTTAGATGTGATAACCTTTGCACAAACCAATCAATATACACTTACTGGTATTTTTTTTTAACAAAAATATGAAGCAGAATACAAATTGGCCTAAAAGGATGAAAAAATTAGATTTTTTAATTTTTTTGGGGGAATGTTATATACCAGAAAGTGAAAAATATATATATTTTTTCCCAGAATTGTCGCTCTTTTTTTGCTTATAGCGCAAAAAATAAAAATGGCACTGTTGATTAAATACCACCAAAAGAAAGCTCTATTTGTGGGAAAAACAGACATCAATTTTATTAGGGTACAGCTTCGCACGACCGTGCAATTGTCAGTTAAAGTAATACAGTACCGAATCGCAAAAAATGGCCTGGTCATTAAAGGGGCAAAACCTTCCAGCCCAGAAGTGGTTAAAAAAAAAATGTATCAGTACTAAGAAAGTCTCCAATCAGATTCAACTCTCTCTGAGAGTGATTGGTGACTTCTGCTGCCCCCTACTGGTCTCATAGAGTGGTGTGTGCTTATTCTGTATACAGTAAATTAGGTGACATTTCTGATTTCAGCATAGTTTCTGCATTTTCTGGATAATACAGTATTATAAACTCGCTGAATGCTTTGAAATTATTGCTTGAAAACACGAGTTAAAAGAACAAATCGTAATATATTGCATCTTACTAGTCCCAATGCAGACCTAAACTGCTGAATGAATGGTCTCCCCCCTTCCCCCACACAACAACCCCCCCCCCCCACCACCCACTGCCCCCATTTTTCAAACTTCAACATGTGTGCATATACACCACCAGTGCCTTCCAGGTATCTAGGACCTGCCACTATATCGCCCCGCAGGGTTTGTGTGCACACGCAGATGCACTGCACAGTTGTGGCTCGGTAACACATTATTCCGAAGATAGCTGTAATGTAGCAATCCCAAAATGCAGCGATGCCCAGCCTAGACTGTAACTCCCTCTCCATTGGCTTACTTTCAAATAGGCTATTCCCCCCTTCAGTCTATAATGAATGCTGCTGCCAGACTCATTCACCTTACAAACCGCTCAGCGTCTGCTACCCTCTCTCTGCCAATCCCTCCACTGGCTTCTGCTCACCCAACAAATTAAATTCAAAATACTAACAACTTACAAAGCCATCTACAACTCAGGCCCCAGCTACATCACTAATCTGGTCTCAAAATACCAACCAAATCGTCCTCTCCATTCCTCCCAAGACCTCCTGTTCTCTAGCTCCCTTCTCACTTCCTCCCATACTCGCCCCCAGGACTTCTACCAAGCCTCTCCCATCCTTTGGAATTCCCTACCCCAATCTATCTAACCATCTCCAACTCTCCACTTTTAGGCAATCCCTGAAAACTGTACTTTTACTTTCTCTATCAGCTCACCCCCCCACAGTTATTACCTTTTGTTTTACTTGACCCTCCCTCCTAGACTGTAAGCTCTAAGGAGAAGGGCCCCCTGATTCCACCTCTATTGAATTGTATTGTAACTGTACTGTCTGCCCTAACGTTGTAAGGTGCTGTGCAAACTGTTGGTGCTATATAAATCCTGTATAATAATATTAATAATAATAGAGTGGGAACCAGGAAGTGCAGTACAAAATAGACCTGAAATATAAGAAATGTTATAATTTTTTCAACAATTTGTGTAGGGAAGAGAAGTGATAAAATAAAAAAAAAATCGATGCAGTGAGTTTAGTTCTATTTTATAGGTGCTGGTTGTATTAGATCACTTCAAGCTAAGAACATTTTAAGCAAGTACAGAAAACTCCTGTTGACCTTGCCAGAAATGTCCTTATCACTTTCTGGGAGATATACTGGAAGCAAAAACAATGTTATCTTTCTTGTGTAAACTGCAAATCTCTTCACCACCCATGTTATAGATATAAAAAAAGGCAGACATGTTGAAGTCTAACCTTGGTGGTAACCATAGCTCCTGTCATAGACATAGTGCAGGAGTCACAGTGGAGGAGTAATCATAGTCAACAAGGGACAAGAAAGGCATTTTCACAGGT
The DNA here is from genome assembly GCF_965119305.1 of Pelophylax lessonae. Taxonomy (NCBI): domain Eukaryota; kingdom Metazoa; phylum Chordata; class Amphibia; order Anura; family Ranidae; genus Pelophylax; species Pelophylax lessonae. The sequence continues at coordinate 586,278,160 of NC_138770.1, forward strand.
AAAAATAAAAGGGAAACGTCTAAAAAACTACATCTACCACATCTACGGATGCAAATCTGCAACAAGATCTGCAAAAGAGAAGTTCAGGAATTTTTTTTTTTTAATAATCACACTTACCTAAGTGGATTCGTAATCTGCCCCGTCGGCTCTGAGACTGAGAACCGAGCGATCAGACACCACTGATCACTCAGTTCTCAGAGTTCCGTGAGGAGAGAGCTGGTGACTGTCTGTCACCGATGTCTGCTCTGCCTCCCCCCCCCCCTCCACACACTCACTGGAGCTCTGGGCTGTGGAGGTGGCAGGAGCCGCTGGCCCAGGCTCTCAGCAACTTGCTGCAAAGCTGAGCTGTGTGCCAGTTCAGGCATCTGGGCCAATCCCGACCATATGGTCATGATCTTTCCCAAACCTGGACCGGCTCTGCGAGAAAAGCACTCCTGTGATTCACAGGAGAAGTACAGCCAAACAAGCTTTGGCTGTACTTCTCCTTTAAACAGTGGCGGCTGGTGCATATGGGGCGCAGGGGCCCCACCCCCTCTATCCAATGCGTCCGGCCCCCTAATCTACATGCGGGGCACCGGACACATGGAGTTCAATGAGGTTGTTTTTCCTGAAGCACGTGATTAGAGCCGGAGGCTCTAATAGGCTTCAGAAAAGGGTGGGCTCGGGGCGCAGAGCACTGCAGCATTCTAAAAACCCACCCTTACACGCAGGGACTAGGGTTATGTCTCCCTACACTGTGGACATCGAAAGAAACACACAACCCTGTAGCCTAGAATAGCAAAGTACTCCCCTGCTTCTTCCTTCTCCTTTCCCCTCCCTCCCTTCTCCAACCTACCAGACTGACTTTAGACTGCACTGCTCACTGTTAATGCTTTGTGGTAAAGACCTGAAAGTAAGGAAAGCAGCACTGAGAGAGCAGGAGCTAGGTGCATTAAATGTGTAAACTGCATGTGCTGGGGTAGGAATTTTTAACAAATAGTTTACTGGGGAATGTTTATTTCTTTGTGCTTCTGGTTTTAATCCTAAAACTACTACTTTAAGCATTAGCATGTGTAGCACTACTCCTATAGGAGCTACTGTGTGTGGGTTCCCCTGGGTTACCATTAGCAACAGTAGAACATTCTGACATGTTTCCAAGTGATTTTACCTCAGACAAGGACCAGTCCAGTTTCTTTGGTTTTTTATGTTTTATTAGGAACTTGGATAGGAGAAGGGATAAGTCGGATACTCCAATTAAACTGAACTATGCACGATAGGCTGGGACGATATAGAAAAATGCTGAGTGACGCTGGTTAACGCTGACTGACGCTGGTTAACGCTGTTTGAGCTAGTCATGGGTAGGCCGCTTACTTTACTTTGCCTTTGACTGTGAAAGAGTCATTTTAGCTTTCTAAGGCACTCCTTTCCTGAGGTAGCTGTCCTTTATAGTAGACTGCACTGCTGAGCAACTTCAGGGCCCTTCCTGGCGCCCCCTTTACCCCCTAATCTTCAGGGCTTAACAACTTGGCACCCCCTTTACTGTATCACTCTGGGTTAGCTGACTTCTGGATCCCCTTGTTCCCTCTGAAGTGGTCCTCTCTCTTAGGCAGATGCCTGGGCATAATCTTGAATACTCACAATACTGTTTTTCCAGAAGTATTCTGCCCAGCAGCTCCACTTGGTCAGCACACTGGATCCTTCTGCAGCACAGCTCAACCCCTGGTCCCTAGGATGACTGCCTGGGCCACATTCCTCACATCAGCAGGAGAAGAGACAGCCATCCACCTCCTCCTGGGACCTTGCACCCGCAACAGACACACTGTCACATGCTCCCTTCCTATTTATGTCAAATCTCAGGATGCATTGCAGAAATGCCCTCCCACTGGAACTGACATAAAACGAGTGTGCCACTGGCTAGGAGCTCATTGGATGCAGTGGGGACACTCCCTTAGATCCAGTGAATCACACTTGGAGACATGTGACAGGCTAAACTAACAGATCTGGCTCTCCTGATAAGCAGAACAGAGCCACCAAATGTGTTTACCTAGCACCTACCTAGGAGGGTGCTACACATGCTCTAAGGGTAATACTGAAGTATTGTTTAGTAGAAAAAGATGTTATCTGGCATTATGATCATTTTCAATGTTTTGACCCAATATGTAATGCAAAGTCATGGGACCGTGATGAAATGCGTTGGGCGGAGCCGGGTGATTGATTGAGTGCCGAAACCGGAAGTGGTGCTGGAGCAGCGACCCCGCTGTTCTGTTAAACATGCTGCACATCGGCGCCACGACCATCCGTGCAGAGCATGACGTCATTTCCGGGCGTCGGCATCTCCGCACGTGATTTTCCATCAGCGTTCATATGCGGGACGCCATCCCTAGCAGCCGCAGTCGGCTCGGTGGTGTCCCCAATTTTCTGAACCGCCCGTGACGCTGGGAGCTACCTCTGCCTCCGCCACCGAACAGGTCCATAACCGTGCACCTATTTCACATCACTCTACCCTTTTTACTTCACAATATTCATCTACCGTAAGGTTTCTTCTCTCTTTCTCACCATGGTGGTCATTTAAGCTTTTCTGGTTCTCTATTTTTTTCTCTTTTTTTCTCCATCACCAATCGATGGTGATTCACCTCCTCGGTTCTGTTCACTTTTACACCCTATTTCAAGCTTTTGACATCACGTCCTGTATGCAAACTGACTGCAAGGTTTTTCACTATCTATCACCCCACCTATTCGGTGTATAGGGTCTAGTTGTATAATCACTGCTCACCTTCTACACTGGTTGTCCTGGGTCTATTATATTTACATATATTTAATATTATTATTGTATATCTATATTTATTTGTATACTTATTACCATGTCTCTATATAGAGCCATATTTTATCATCTCAGCTTATGACCCAACATGACAACCTATGCTATGTCTATGGACTCTGTGCCTTTGGCTCTGTGCGGAGTACTATATGCTCCCTCAGTTCCCTTCCAGACGAACTTATGGGTGACCAGCAGCCTCTTTGTTCATCATTTCCCCATTGTAAGTCATTTCCCTACTTATTCGCTAATTTATCCTTTTATTGGATGGCGTGTCATTTGTGTCTTACTACTTTTTTAGATCTGCCTGCTCCTGATGAGTGAAAACATTCTTTCACGAAACGCGTCGAGCTTTATAGGCCACGTATATCCAATATCCATTTCAGCATGCATCCAATTAATACAATTAACATATATCTGCTGGTTTATCATTATTATTTTTGTTGCTGTTTCTACAATCCGTATGATTTTATATGAATATCTCAGTGTATACTGTTTATGTCCCCCTTAACCGATTGTATGTATTGTACCTATGTTTACTGCTATGTTATTTGTTAATAAACACACGATGTTGATCATATGCCTTTTTTATGCTTACCAGCGAAAGTGTATATACTATCAAGAAATCATTGTGTGCGCACTGGCCACACCTCATGTAAAGTCCCACCCTTTTATCTTGTGAAACACTATGTGTTCCATATATTTTAATAATATAACAGGGATGGAGACTCTATGGCAGGAGTCTCATTTAAAGTCCCATTTTCCTTTACATTTTCCTTTTCCCTAATTCCCCTCCCCTCCCCATGTTTTCCTTATTCCCATTCAATATATAGATCCAGGGATGGAGGTGTGCCACCAGTTTACCATATTTATTTATACCTTGTTCCTCTACATTCGTTTTATATATTTTTATTCATTAATTTATCTATTTTCCCCCCTTTCCTACTTAGTTTATGCATATGGGGGTTTCCCCCATTTAGCTACCCATTTATGCAGTTACTATCCATATTATAGTCACTGGGGTTAAGTAGGTCCTTCCCATGTCGTCCTTTGGGAACTGCGATGCGCTCCGCCCGTTTCCGTCCCCCTCTCCCCCACCCCGCTCTATTGGCGGGGGGGGAGGGGGGCGCGGTCGCGGCCGCGGCACATCGGCGCCACGACCATCCGTGCAGAGCATGACGTCATTTCCGGGCGTCGGCATCTCCGCACGTGATTTTCCATCAGCGTTCATATGCGGGACGCCATCCCTAGCAGCCGCAGTCGGCTCGGTGGTGTCCCCAATTTTCTGAACCGCCCGTGACGCTGGGAGCTACCTCTGCCTCCGCCACCGAACAGGTCCATAACCGTGCACCTATTTCACATCACTCTACCCTTTTTACTTCACAATATTCATCTACCGTAAGGTTTCTTCTCTCTTTCTCACCATGGTGGTCATTTAAGCTTTTCTGGTTCTCTATTTTTTTCTCTTTTTTTCTCCATCACCAATCGATGGTGATTCACCTCCTCGGTTCTGTTCACTTTTACACCCTATTTCAAGCTTTTGACATCACGTCCTGTATGCAAACTGACTGCAAGGTTTTTCACTATCTATCACCCCACCTATTCGGTGTATAGGGTCTAGTTGTATAATCACTGCTCACCTTCTACACTGGTTGTCCTGGGTCTATTATATTTACATATATTTAATATTATTATTGTATATCTATATTTATTTGTATACTTATTACCATGTCTCTATATAGAGCCATATTTTATCATCTCAGCTTATGACCCAACATGACAACCTATGCTATGTCTATGGACTCTGTGCCTTTGGCTCTGTGCGGAGTACTATATGCTCCCTCAGTTCCCTTCCAGACGAACTTATGGGTGACCAGCAGCCTCTTTGTTCATCATTTCCCCATTGTAAGTCATTTCCCTACTTATTCGCTAATTTATCCTTTTATTGGATGGCGTGTCATTTGTGTCTTACTACTTTTTTAGATCTGCCTGCTCCTGATGAGTGAAAACATTCTTTCACGAAACGCGTCGAGCTTTATAGGCCACGTATATCCAATATCCATTTCAGCATGCATCCAATTAATACAATTAACATATATCTGCTGGTTTATCATTATTATTTTTGTTGCTGTTTCTACAATCCGTATGATTTTATATGAATATCTCAGTGTATACTGTTTATGTCCCCCTTAACCGATTGTATGTATTGTACCTATGTTTACTGCTATGTTATTTGTTAATAAACACACGATGTTGATCATATGCCTTTTTTATGCTTACCAGCGAAAGTGTATATACTATCAAGAAATCATTGTGTGCGCACTGGCCACACCTCATGTAAAGTCCCACCCTTTTATCTTGTGAAACACTATGTGTTCCATATATTTTAATAATATAACAGGGATGGAGACTCTATGGCAGGAGTCTCATTTAAAGTCCCATTTTCCTTTACATTTTCCTTTTCCCTAATTCCCCTCCCCTCCCCATGTTTTCCTTATTCCCATTCAATATAAACATGCTGTTATATTTTTATCATATTTAAGCGCAATTTTCATGGATAAAATTTTTTATTAAGGCTTACTACAATATGGGGAACCCCTTTGATATGTGGGTCCATTGCAGGACGAATGTGCGTTCTTTTATAGGGCCAGAGACCTAAACATGTGAGATCATCTTAAAGTGGTCATAGGAGGAGGCTTTCAAGGGAAACCTTTGAGTGGAACTACAAAGCAGCCCCAAGGTGGAGAAATTGTTATTTGAGGTGAGCGAATAAGTGAACAGTGTTGGGAATTACTGTGTATGTAACTAACACTACACAAGAGGTGGAATATAAGATTTTCTTGGGAAGAAAATAATTTATTGGATGTTATTTTTTCTATCAAGTGACTGTGAATATACACTAAATTACCAAAAGTATTGGGACACCTGCCTTTACACGCACGTGAACTTTAATGGCATCCCAGTCTTAGTCCATAGGGTTCAATATTGAATCCCCCCCCCCCCCCCTTTGCAGCTATAACAGCTTCAACTCTTCTAGGAAGGCTGTCTACAAGGTTTATGAGTGTGTCTATGGGAATGTTTGACCATTCTTCCAGAAGCGCAATTGTGAGGTCAGGCACTTATGTTGGACAAGAAGGCCTGGCTCGCAGTCTCTGCTCTTATTCATCCCAAAGGTCAGGAATCTCTGCAGGCCAGTCAAGTTCCTTCACCCCAAACTCGCTCATCCATGTCTTTATGGACCTTGCTTTGTGCACTGGTGCACTGTCATGTTGGAACAGGAAGCGCCATCCCCAAACCGTTCCCACAAAGGTTGGAGCATGAAATTGTCCAAAATGTCTTGGTATGCTGAAGCCTTAAGAGTTCCTTTCACTGGAACTAAAGGACCAAGCTCAACCCCTGAAAAACAACCCCACACCATAATCCCCCCTCCATCAAATTATTTAGACCAGTGCACGAAGCAAGGTCCATAAAGATATGGATGAGCGAGTTTGGGGTGGAGGAACTTGACTAGCCTGAACAGAGTCCTGACTTCAACCCAATAGAACACCTTTGGAATGAATTAGAGTGGAGACTGCGAGCAAGGCCGTCTGTCCAACATCAGCGCCTGACCTCACAAATGCGTTTCCTGAAGAATGGTCAAACATTCCCATAGACACAACCCTAAACCTTTTGGACAGCCTTCCCAGAAGAGTTGAAGCTGTTATAGCTGTAAAGTGTGGGCCAACTCAATATTGAACCCTATGGACTAAGACTGGGATACTATTAAAGTTCATGTTGCATGTAAAGGCATGTGTCCCAATACTTTTGGTAATATAGTGTATATAATAGAGACATTTATACATATGCATGCACTGGTACAAGTGACATTTATCTGCACTTTGACACAGTTTATGGTGTATATGTAATATTTGGTTGTTTATTGATATTTTGCACACTGATTATATTTTACATTTATTACTCACGATAAGTGTTGGTATCATATATTGGAAGATTATTTATTGGTGTTTATATTTTATTTGGATAAATTAGTAGATAATTAGGTAGGCGCAGAGCTGTCACTTTGATTATTATTTCTATAAATAAATGGGTATAAATTGTGTGAGTCTTGGATTAAGATATTGATAATAAATACAACATTGTAGACGGTTTTTGTGTTTGAATTTTTTTTAAATAAATAGGTAAATAAACACATACATTGTTGCCCAAATGTTTAAAGGATTTGTTTGTGCATAAAGGTTTTGCTGCATTATTGTTGTGTGAGTTTCTACAGTGCCATCAAGAGAAGCAGACGGGACAAATAGAGACATCACAGCAAGAAAGCTTGCCGACTGCAGTTTGACAAGTGAACACAAAACCCTGGAGAATTATGTTTACTGTGTGCTTTGAACACATATAATATTCTTCAGAACGAAGCAGACAAGAGAGTGATGGATTGTGCACAGCTTACCTTGTGAAGAGCAGAGTGAAAGTGTTTTCTGTGCTAACGGGTTACTTAATAGAGCTCGTTTACAACTTTATTGCAGCCACAAAATTACAGTGATATCCCACAAAATACATAATGAGCTTCATGTCATGAAAATGCACAAATGAGATGGAGCTGCAGTCGTTGGTGTCTGCCAAAGTTTCCTTCCTCGCATGGCAAAGAGAGAGGTAAAGGATTTAATTCCAAAATAATAGTTATAAAATGTAAAATATACACTGCCTGGCCAAAAAAAAAAAAAAAAGTCGCCACCTGAAATTAACTAAGCAACTAACAAAACTAAGCATGCAGTAACTATCCTTTTGAATAGTTACTGTATGTGCCCAAAAAATGAGGTCAGCTGATTACCTGAATATACTGAATGACCAGGTTATTCCATCAATGGATTTTTTCTTCCCTGATGGCACGGGCACATTCCAAGATGACAATGCCTTGATTCATCGGGCTCAAATTGTGAAAGAGTGGATCAGAGAGCATGAGACATCATTTTCACACAAGGATTGGCCACCACAGAGTCCAGAACCAAACCCCATTGAGAGTCTTCGGGATGCGCAGGAGAAGGCTTTGCGCAGTGGTCTGACTCTCCCATCATCAATACAAGATCTTGGTGAAAAATAAATGTAACACTGGATGGAAATCAATCTTGTGACATTGCAGAAGCTTTTTGAAATAATGCCACAGCGAATGCGTGCCATAATCAAAGCCAACAAAATATTAGATTAGATTAATATATTATTTTTTTTTTGGCCAGCCAGTGTATATAAAGGATTAATGCTATATATCATTAAACATGTGAATTATATGTTGCCAAACTAATATCATGATGCTAATTTTATAAAAAATATATATATATTATATGTTGTTCAATAATTAGGTATTCGTAAAGCAGCACTTTTTTTGGTTTTATAAATAAATAATTTAGCGCTGCAGGCTGTGCCTAGGGCTTGACCAGTCCCCTTGGCATGACATCATCTGCTCTTCAGTCTTGTGGATCCTGAGATGACCTCACTGGTGAGGAGCCAAAAGAAAGTGTCTAAATTACACAGGTGGCAACTGGAGGCACCCAAAGAAGGACCTTCCCATTCTGCAGTAAAGAAGGGAGGACACTCGGGACCTGATGCATCATGAGACCTTGGATTTAGGTATTAGGGCGCCCTTCTGAAGCCGCCGGCCATCCTACCAAATGGTCTTTCGGCTCACCAGGTGTCTCACTGAGGAACAGAACACCTTCCTGAAGCCCCTGGCCATCCTACTATCTGGTCTCTTGGACCTCCGGGCATCTCCCTCCTTCACCATCCCCTGCACCACCTCTTGGAGACACCACATCCAGCCGTGGACCCCTGTGTTCCTGCAGACCACCTAACAGATGAGCTATTTTATACTGTTTTAAATGTGAGCAGTTTTCCTGTATCTGCCTTACCCTTTTAATTAAACTAATGACACTTAGAGGCTCTCTGCTTTTTGTTTTTATATATACTAAGGGCTCTTTCACACGGTCCGCCTCCATCGGCGGAATCCGTGCTGCTCAGCGGGGGATTGATCCGCCGATCCCCGCTGAGCAGGTAGGTGACAGCTCCCTCTCCCTTCTGTGTGCGGAGAGGGAGGTGTCAGAGCCCCGCTGCTCTATGGGGGAATCGGATGAGAGCGGACCGCCTGTCCTCTCTCATCCGATCCCATCCGATCCCCTGGATAGATGTAAAATAGGGTTTCCATCCGTCCAGATTTCACGGACAGTATCAGATGCGGATGGCAGCAGGTGTCAGCGGACATGTCACCGATAACATCCGCTGCCCCATAGGGATGCATGGAGGATCCGATCAGGTCCGCCTAAAAAACTGACAGGCGGATCTGATTGGATCGTTCGTGTGAAAGGGGCCTAAAGCTAGATAGGGCAAAATGAGTCACAATTCTGCAGAGAAACAATCAGCTTCTAACCTCAGCTTGTTTAATTAAACTTTGCAATAAATCCTGGAAGCTGATTGGTTTCTCTGCAGAATTGTGACTAATTTAGCCCTCTCTGGACTTAGTAAATAAACCCATCTGTGTCTAATAGTCCCCCAATGTCTCTATAAAGAGGACCTGTCAGCTGCCCATGTGATCTCAATAAAGTTAAAAAAAAGAAAAAAAAAGTGTAAAAAAAATTGTATACATTTTATAAAAATAATTTACTAAATAAATAAAAATCATTTGGAAAAAAATGTCAAGCACACCCTTCACCCACACACACCATACACACCCCATCAAAAAACATGTCTACATGTCACACATGTCATCTACTGGTTCTGCAGTAAAATTTATTTTATATTTTTTTTCCTGAAAGCATGTATTTGATAAATAACTGTGCGGCATAAAAAATTGCAACTACCACCATTTTGTTGTCCAGGGTTACAGCTTTCAGAAAATGTAAATAAATATAGTTGGATTTTGGGGCTGATATTTCCGAGCATGACATAGAACTTAGAACATGTAACGTAAAATAAGATGTTGGAAAATTAGAGCAGACGGAAGGTCTGCAAACATTTTTAAAATTCGTTCTTTGATTATCAAGTATTCAATAGAGAAAAATTAGCTGTTTATGTGCCTTTTACACTACTTTTAATTCTCAGAAATTTTCCAAAAATAGTGCACAAAAGTTATATAGATCTGAAGCTCCCACTAGGTAACTCTAGGCTCTAGGTATTCAAAGATAGCAATAAATCTCTCTATAGTTTTATAGATAAATCTATACATATTTTTAGTATAGAAGGCTTAAAGCCTCTGCCTGGTTTTTATTGTTCTCACTGTACTCAACCTGTGTTACATGATGTCATAAGGACAGCAAGCCTCTGCAAAGGGGACATTTCTGCAACAGGCACACAGAAAATAATAAATGCTCACAGGGATTCTAACCTTTCTCTACTCTATCAAATCCAAAAAAAAATGTTTTAAATGGAATTGAATGCTAATGTGGACCCTGCAGACCCAGCAAAAATCTGTTACATGGTCTAATTACTGATTTACTGCGTGTCCAATCACAATTGGTAATAAACTTGCTTTAAGATCTTTAGTAAAGCTACCGTGTCCTTACAGTTTAATTTAATCTGCAGTGGGTATTTATTAATTCAAATGCAGAGCAAGATTTTCTTTCATTGTTTTTGAAAATGAGACAGTTTTACTTTAGTAGCTTTCGTTTTTATTTCTGACATGAAACATAATTTATTTGTGCTTTTTGTTTTTTTTTTCACACAAACATTTTTAAATAATTCACTCATCAGAAAGCAATGCCCCAAAAGTCTGATCTGAACTTTATAAAATTATGATTTTATATAACTTTGAAAATTTGGACACCATCAAGCATCCAATCATATTTTAAGTGAATCTAATTTAAAAATACATAATATTTTTAGAATATATATATATATATATATATATATATATATATATATACAGTTGTGCTCATAAGTTTACATACCCTGGCAGAATTTATGATTTCTTGGCCATTTTTCAGAGAATAAGAATGATAACACAAAAACTTTTCTTTCACTCATGGTTAATGTTTGGCTGAAGCCATTTATTATCAATCAACTGTGTTTACTCTTTTTAAATCATAATGACAACAGAAACTACCCCAATGACCCAGATCAAAAGTTTACATACCCCAGTTCTTAATACCGTGTATTGCCCTTTTAACATCAATGACAGCTTGAAGTCTTTTGTGGTATTTGTGGATGAGGCTCTTTATCTTCTTAGATGGTAAAGCTGCCCATTCTTCCTGGCAAATAGCCTCCAGTTCCTGTATATTCTTGGGCTCTCTTGCATGAACTATACGTTTGAGATCTCCCCAGAGTGCCTCAATGATATTGAGGTCAGGAGACTGAGATGGCCACTCCAGACCCTTCACTTTATTCTGCTGTAGCCAATGACAGATCAACTTGGCCTTGTGTTTAGGATCATTGTCATGTTGGAATATCCAAGTACGTTCCATGCGCAGCTTCCGGGCTGATGAATGCAAATTTTCCTCCAGTATTTTTTGATAACATCCTGCATTCATCTTGCCATCAATTCTGACCAAATTTCCTGTGCCTTTGTAGTTCACACATCCCCAAAACATCAGCGATCCACCTCTGTGTTTCACAGTAGGCCTTGTTGACTCCTCTCCAAATGTAGCCTGTATGGTTGTGGCCAAAAAGCTCAATTTTGGTCCCATCACTCCAAATGACTATGTGCCAAAAGGTTTGAGGCTTGTCTCTGTGCTGTTTGGCATATTGTAACTTTATGGCATTTGCGTAGTAATGGCTTTCTTCTGGCAAATCGACCATGCAGCCCATCTTTCTTCAAGTGCCTCCTTATTGTGCATCTTGAAACAGCCACGCCACACCACATGTTTTGAGAGAGTCCTGTATTTCACCTGAAGTTATTTGTGGGTTTTTCTTTGCATCCTGAGCTATTTTACTGGCAGTTATGGCTGAAATTTTAGTGGGTCTACCTGACCATGGTTTGGTTTCAACAGAACCCCTCATTTTCCACTTCTTGATTAGAGTTTGAATACTACTGATTGGCATTCTCAATTCCTTGGATATCTTTTTTATAACCCTTTCCTGTTTTATACAGTTCAACTACCTTTTCCCACAGATCCTTTGATTATTCTTTTGCTTTCCCCATGACTCAGAATCCAGAAATGTCAGTGCAGTACTGGATGAAAGATGCAAGGGTCTGTCAGGAGTCCAGAAACTCATTGACCTCTTATACACACACTAATTACAAGCAAACAGATCACAGGTGAGGATGGTTACCTTTAATAGCCATTCAAATCCCTTTGTGTCAACTTGTGTGCATGTTATCAGACCAAAATCACCAGGGTATGTAAACTTTTGATCAGGGTCATTTGGGTAGTTTCTGTTGTCATTATGATTTAAAAACAGTAAACTCACTTGATTGATAATAAATGGCTTCAGCCAAACACTAACCATGAGTGAAAGAATAGTTTTTGTGTCATCATTCATATTCTCTGAAAAATGGCCAAGAAATCCTAAATTCCGCCAGGGTATGTACTTATGAGTACAACTGTATATACCATCTTCCATCTCTACTCCAAATTACTTTTTCTGGCACTGTGCATTCTTCTAAAGATAAAAACCGTTACTTCCTTTGACAAATTACTGGTTTAAGAAAGTTTACTGAGTGCCAGTTAGTCCAATTCCAGAGGAGGAGACAGGCTGTTATCTATTAAGTGATACAATGAAGTAACATAATCCCATGTACAGTATATTCACAGCACATGTTTCCGTTAAATATCAAGAAATCCATGAGTTATATCTACAAATAAAAAAAAAAAGTTAGGTCCATATATACACTGCTCAAAAAAATTAAAGGAACACTTTGAAAACACATCAGATCTCAATGGGGAAAATATAATGCTGAATATGGTAATATGTTAGGATCGAAAGGATGCCATATCGTTTGATGGAAATGAAAATGATCAACCTACAGAGGGCTGAATTCAAAGACACCCCAAAAATCAAAGTGAAAAACTGATGCAGCAGGCTAGTCCATTTTGCTGAAATTTCATTGAAGAAACTCAAAATAGTACTTACTAGTTTGTATGGTTCCCACATGCTTGTATGCATGCCTGACAACATCTGGGCATGCTCCTAATGAGATGACAAATGATGTCCTGGGGTATTTACTCCTAGATCTGGACCAGGACCAGACCAGGACCAGGGCACTACTGATCTCCTGAACAGACTGAGGTGCAACCTGGTGCCGTTGGATGGACTGAAACATAATGTCCTAGAGGTGTTCTATTGGATTTAGGTCAGGAGAGCGTGGGAGCCATTCATTAGTATCAATTGCTTCATCCGCCAGGAACTAGCTGCGTACTGTCGCCACATGAGGCCGGGCATTGTCATGCACCAGGAGAAACCCAGGACCCACTGCACCAGTGTAGGGTCTGACAATGGGTCCGAGGATTTCAACCTGATAACTAATACCAGTTAGGATGACTTTGTCTAGCCTGTAGAGGTCTGTGCATCCCTCCATGGATAAGCCTCCCTAGACCATCACTGACCTACCACCAAAAAGGTCATGCTGAACAATGTTACAGGCAGCATAATGGTCTCCATGGCTTCTCTAAACCCTTTCATGTCTGTCCCATGTGCTCAGGGTGAACCTGCTCTCATCTGTGAAAAGCACAGGGTGCCAGTGGCAGACCTGCCACTTCTGGTGTTCAATGGAAAATTCCAATCAAGCACAGGGCCCACTAGAGAACGGTCAGAGACATTCACACCTGTGGCCTGCTGGAGATCATTTTGTTGGGCTCTGACAGTGCTCATTCTGTTCCTCCTTGCACAAAGGAGCAGAACTGCTGATGGGTTAAGGACCTTCTACGGCCCTGTCCAGCTCTCCTAAAGTAACTGCCTGTCTCCTGGAATCTCCTTCATGATCTTGAGACTGTGCTGGGAGACACAGCAAACCTTCTGGCAATAACATGTATTGATATACCATCCTGGAGGAGTTGGACTGTCTGTGCAACCTCTATAGGGTCCAGGTATCGCCTTATGTTATCAGTAGTGACACTGACCCTAGCCAAATGCAAAACTAGTGAAAAACAGTCAGAAAAGATGAGTAGGGAAAAATGTCAGTGACCTTCACCTGTAAAACCATTCCTGTTTTGGAGGTCATCTCATTGTTACCCATCTAGTGCACCTGTTGCTAATTTCATTAACTCCAAAGCAGCTGGAACTGATTAACAACCCCTTAGCTACTTAACTGACCAGATCAATATCCCAGGATTTTAAGTTACTCAATGCTATACTCTGATTAAAAAGTGTTCCTTTAATTTTTTTGAGCAGTATATATATATATATATATAAAAGCGTGTATATATATATATATATATATATATATATATATATATATATATACAGTACAAAGTTTAAAATCAGTATATTAAAAAAATACACAAAAGCCTGTATTTAGGGGTCACAATAGCCACAAACGTACCCCAGGCTTATCATGTTTACAATGAGTTGTCAACCATTTCAAATTAGCCTATGGGATGAAAAGTATTTGTAAAGTGACACTAAAGCTGGTCATACATGTATAGATTCCTTTTGCTCAGCCTGTGGGCTGAATGTAAGCAATCTAACAGATTCCTCCATGTACACTAAACATATGGATGAAAAAATTCCCCCGTTGAGCTGTTTTAACTTCCAATTTTTCTGCAGAGCTTGGTCTGTTAAAGTATGATGAAAAATAACAGCAAGATCAACAGGTAAATACATAGGGGCGGGTGGGTTTGTTGGGGGGGGGCTCAGAAAAACAAAGACTGACACGTTAATGCTAGTGGCAGGCTACATCATAATGTATTCCTTTTTATTGATTGCATATGCACCAATTCATTTTTAGCATTTTCACCTCTTACAGTACATATTTCTGGACCCAAAGTGGACCCCCTGCCAAAATATCAAGAAAGAAAACACTGAATCTAAAAGATATCTTAAAAAGTACATTATGTTGTTTATTTTGTAAATAATATGTACACCGCATTGCTATATTTTGCCCCGTAGGTTCAATGAATAAATATTATTGAAGCCAGGGGAAATGGTCAGCTTGTAGCCAACAGGTAAAATAGATAATGGAGAAAAAATTGGGGCTCACATTGAAGTAAATTTCCAGTAACCAGTTTACCTGGAATATAGGACATTGCTAACGTGTTCAGAACTGGGAAAAGCAAAGGTGGAACAAGAATGTGTGAATGCAGAAACACATCTGCATATGACTAATTCATATTTACACGTACGCACTGCCTGGCAGAAATGAGATACAGAATAACGTGGCAGGCAGCCACATAATAATAGCCGGTGGCTCTTATTTATTATTTTAAGAGCAGTCCCTTGTTTAGGAATTAGGGAGCCAGCCAAATAATTGCTCTGAAACAACCCTGCATACTCCACGTTCTACCCAGCTTGTGAACTTTCGCTGACCTTGTCCTAAGAGAGGTCACACCCTAGAGTTTGATCACTATATTAAATGTTGTTTTTTGTAAATATCATACGTAGTGTACAGACTGAATGAAATGTATTTAGCTTATAAAAAAACTCATTTTAAAAGGAATTTCTAGTTTTACTGGCAATACCCCATTTTTTCCTAAAACCTCAATGCTTAAACCTTCACTGTCTGCTGGTTGTTACTGAGCACTGCAGTTAGGTCCCTGTTGTGCACACCTGTCCCCATTAGTGGGCTTTAAAAAGAAGCCATGGCTTCAACCCCATGCTTGATGTAAAGGTTTGCATGTTTGCTCATGCCTTGTTAGAGGTCTCTCTGATTTCTGTTTGACTGCTCATGCCTTTGAAAATTCCTACAAATGAATAGGGTTATTTTGGGATTAGTTTGTCTGTGCTTTTCCTGATCACTGGTCTGTTACCTATGCTTTTTGTCAGCCATTGCTCTATTTACCTGTCTGTAACCAGAACTCTATTTGTCTGTGCATAGCCTAGCCACTAGTCTACTGGCTTAAGCCTAGTACACACGCAACGATGATCGGCCGACCGATCGTCTGTCTTTTGTCCAGAGTGGTGTTTTGTTGGTTGGAATGTGCCTAGAATGCACACGAATTTTCTCGCCCGACAAAATTCTACTTCAGAAGTGATGTCATGTGTTGGTTTGATTTCTTTGTGTTCTTTCTTCTTTGAGCATGCCCAGACTTGCTCATTAGATTTTTCCCTGTCGAAATCTGTACTGACTGCACGAAAATCGGCCGTGTTTTGACGGCCAACAAAAATTTTATAGCCTGCACACCAGATTTTTTTCGGCCGAAAAGTCGGAGCCGGTTGTCGGAAGCATCATACTAACAAGCCGAAAATCGGCGGATCGGTCGTCGGACGAAAATTTCCTGCCGATTTTCGACGCGTGTGTACGAGATTTAGTTACTCTCTGCTGTTTGTGCTCACAATGGGGTTGATTTACTAAAACTGGAGAGTGCAAAATCTGGTGCAGCTGTGCATGATAGCCAATCAGCTTCTACAGGAAGCTGATTGTTTTCTATGTAGAGCTGCACCAGATTTTGCATTCTCCATTTCAAGTAAATCAATCTCTGTCGGTCTCAGGACTTACACTATTCTGTATCTGCCTTTATAACCTCTATAGGTCAATGTGGATAAAATTAATGAAATAAATGGGGACTGAGGTGTCCTTTGAAGGCTAGAAGTATCTAATTTTAACAGATCTGAAACCCAATACCAATTCCTGCTTCACCTCACTGAGAGAAGCCTTTGCGATTCAAAATAAAGAAAGGGCCCAACATCATTCCCAAGACCTTTTTTTATCTACCGTGGACAAAAGGACACATTCTTAAGCAATGTCCACAGTGGTTGGGAAACTCCAATATCTAGTATGCCTGGAGGGGAAGTATACTGGACTATAATGCTTATCCTCCTTTTCAACATCAAATCATTTCTGTGTACCTGTATATCAGCAAGATCATAGTCTGTTAGTATACTTCATACCATATGCCACATGTCACAAGTCACTTCTACACTCATGCAGACAAAAAATACCAATCTCCTGCACTTAAGAGAAGTGCACTGGCAAAAATCACTCAGACATCTTCGGCTAATCCAATATGTGGCTTTGTTGTCCCTTGGGGGCCAGGGAAACCCAGAAGAAATTCTGCAAAGACAAGGAACAAAGGGCACACCAACTTTGCATATTACCTTTGTGATAGCTTTACTAATGTTAAAAGAACATATGTATACTCACAAACCACATCAGCAATAGGGCATATCAAAGTCCACAATGTGCTTGAAACGGCCTGTTCATCTAGACAAGTACCAAGCGCGAGAAGACCTTCAAAACGGCTAACATGTTTCGAGGGAAGAGGGGGGCTCTTATGAAGAGGGTATGTTGGTGAGTATACATCTGTACTTTTATGATTGATAAAGCTATCAAAAAGGTAATGTGCTAGGTTAGTGCACCCTCTGTTTCTTGTCCAGCACTTCTACACTCATCCTGGATCTTCCCTGGCTCCAACAACCCTCTCCAGCACTAGATTGTTCTTCCTTTCAGTTGCCCACCTCTGGGCTTTCCTATCACTCAAGTGCCTTACCAAAGTTTTGCCAGCCAAGTCTCTTCCTCTGGCTTTCTCTGAGATCAATCCTCTCCTAGCTTAATGTGCCAATACGCTTTTTTTCCAAACGCAAAGCAAATCAGTTATCAATCCATTGTACAATTGTGCCATTAATGTATTTTCTCTCTGCAAAAGAGTGGTACTGTAGATCCACAAATTAACTTCTCCTGCTGAGGTTGGTTTCTTCTTCTGTTTAAAAAAAAAAAAAAATGCCCACGCTTGTATTGATTACTGCAGACTTAATGTGATTACTTTCATTTTGTAACATGGCCCAAAAAAAGTAGAACATCCAGATTTCCAGCCATTTGTTAGGGTGCTGGAGATCCCTATGATTAATACTGACTGGCGCCCTAGCTGTAAATTTCACAGCACCAGTATCTATCTTTGGGCTCTTCAGCACTGTAAGACATGTCTATCATTATCCATATGTGAGATCCAAAAGGGAAGTTTTTCCTCCTTTTCCCTTGACTAATTAACCCTCTACTAATAGATTCAGACTCCTAAATTGCTATACAGACTGTATATGGTGCTTCATTTCTGGGGTCCTGGGGTGTGGTGCTTTTTTGTGTGTCTGACTGCCCCAGCATGGAGGGGAGTTGGGCTTCTGATGAAGTGGCGCAATCTATCCAAGAAATGCATTGAGCTATACTATATTCCACTGCACCCACAATTGTTAAACCCGTGAACAATATGTACAGTATGGAAAGGCTTGTATTTACCCACATATAAGAGTGTAGACTAATGTTAAAGGGACCACATATATGTTTTAATATTTTCCTGCTAATATTTCAAAAGAAGCTGTTTTTTTTTCTTTTTTATATACTGTATATTTCTTCTGTAACCTAATGCCATTACTGTCAAGAGCCACTACCCTCAACTCCCTATTACAGTGCTTTTTAAATACCTCCATGGAGCCCATGTGATTACAAACATAGATGTACAAGGTGCATACAACGTGATTTGCATCAAAGAGGGTGACGGGTGGAAAAATACATTTAAAACCAGAGATGACCACTACAAATACCTTGTAATGCTCTTCAGCCTCAGTAAAGCCCTTACAGTCTTCTATCAGTTTGTCAAAAAAATCATCAAAATCATCCAAAATCTCCTCTACAGATGTGTTGTCATCTATCTGGAAAATATATTAGCCTTCTCTCTGGCTTTGACCTCTCACAAACAGCATATCTGCAACATTTTGCAATGCCTTCAGTAAAATGTACCTTTGAACCTATAGATGCCTTTCCTGGGCTATATTATCTCTAACTAGAACAAACCGAGAAGGATGAAGATCTTGGTGTGATTTTTTTCTGGCCACCACTACTGTGTGCAAAACAATTTTTATTATATGATTATATTGTCTCTAAAGATGATCTTTCCATGGACTCTAACTAAGTTGCTGCTATTTTGAACTGGCCCCTGCCCAGTGGTCTCACATCTGAAAAGCGATTTCTAGAATTCAATATATACTATGGTGCGCGCATAACGTGACAGATGTGGCCACTTGCTGGCCTATATAAGACTGTTACTGATTCCACTAAATTGCAGGATTGTCGTCAGCCTTCCCGTGTTCCTGAACCTCTGTGTACTTTCTTTGGTTTCCTGGTGTGACCCGGCTTGTTCCTGACCTGTGTGATCTCTTTACTGGCGTTGACCCTCTGGCTTGCTCTACCAACCTTGCTCCTGTTTGATCACCTGTGTATGACTCCGGCTTGCTTTACGGACTTCGCTATTACTTACCTGCCTGCCTTCCTGTGTATGACCCTGGCTCACATTACGAAATCTGCTATTAATACCTGCCTGCTTTCCTGTTGTGACCTCGGCCAAGTTCCTGATTCTGCTACCTGCCTTGTTCCCAGACTGATTACCCGTGTTTGGTCC
Organism: Pelophylax lessonae; assembly: GCF_965119305.1. Taxonomy (NCBI): domain Eukaryota; kingdom Metazoa; phylum Chordata; class Amphibia; order Anura; family Ranidae; genus Pelophylax; species Pelophylax lessonae. Next base: position 586,297,417 of record NC_138770.1, read on the forward strand.
TCAGGCTGGTTTCTGCTACTGCTTCCTATGTGCACAAGTGTGCCAAGTACATCCAGGAGTTCCCGAGAGACGTCTGTCTTGCTGTGTATCCTGTCATCTCCAGCATCCACCAGGTGATCACTGGCCCAACTCTTGAGGACCCTGTTGGCAACCTGGGTTTAAATTTTGAATCAAGCATGGGGCTGCTAGTTCCAGAGCTGATGTATTGTCACATTCCTTCAACTGTTGAGATTACAAGGGGAGCCCTCTCAGCACCTTGGCCTCAGATCAGGTACGTGACAGTACAATCCAGCCATCTCGAAGGCCGACAGATGTGCTTCCCAGCTCAAGGCTTTGTGCCAGGAAAGTCAACACCCTTATTCAGGCAGTACAGAGACTCCAAGAAGGCTATTTCCAGCTGGAAGGCTGTCTGCAGCATTTGACAGTCTCCCCTACTTGGAATGAGGCCGCTCTTAGGTACCAGTACCCCCAAGGACTGTCTGAGACTCCTAAAGATGAACTGGCTAGAGTTTATTCCCCTGCTTCTCTTGAAGGTCTTATCCAATTTGCCATTCAGCTTGAGAGACGCCTATGGAAGCAGTGGTCGGAGCGCTCTCAAACCTTTCGGCCTACCCGGATGTTGCCTAAAGTTCCACCTGCTTCAGTACCTACATCTGCACCCTCTTTCTCTACAGCTTCTGAAGGGGAAACTATGCAAGTAGACCTGGTCTGTTCCTCCTTGACCTTGGATGAGAGACAGACGGCGGGCCAATCTCTGCCTCTACTGTGGAAGGGTTGGACATTTCTTACGTAACTTCCCCGTGAGACCTAGTAAATCTTATTTGATCATTGATCATTGATTCCAGGACTTGCAGCTGTTTTCTGGACTTATCTCTGGCTAAAATACTCTGTGTACCCCTGCATAATAAAAAGAAAAGACTTGAGGTCCATTTAGACAATGGTTCCTTACCCTGTTCCGGACCCGTTACCCAAGAAACCAGACCAATCCTCACCATAGCAGATTCTGGCCATCAAGAGTTCATCTGCTTCGATGTCTTATGCTCGCCCATGTTTCCTATCATTCTGGAACGCGATTGGCTACAGGCGCATAATCCCCAAATCAACTTGGCCAAGAAAGAAATCTCCTTTTCTTCCGCTTACTGCCTGCAGCACTGCTTCGCTCCCGGATCCAATACTTCTACCAGTTGTTTGACTGTTCAACCTGTACCTGGTACTTCCCTGAACGTTCCATCAGCTTATCAGGAATTCATGGATGTCTTAGACAAAAAGAAGGCTAAGGTCCTTCCACTTCACCGGCCTTATGACTGCCCAATAGAGTTACTCCTGGGAGCTGAAATTAATTTTAAATGGATATTTCCTCTATCTGAATGCTAACTGGAGACTCTACGGTTGTAAATCAACCAAAATCTTGAAAAAGGGTTCATTCGTCCTTCCTCCTCTCCTGCTGGGGCCGGCATATTCTTTGAAGAAAAGAGGGCTGGCACATTGAGACCCTGCGTGGACTATAGAGAACTCAACAAAGTTACCATAAAAAAACTGGTATCCACTCCCTCTCATTCCTGAACTGTTTCAAAGGTTCCGAACTGCCCAGATCTTTATCAAATTAGATCTGCGGGGAGCCTATAGCCTTGTCCGTATCCACGAGGGGGACAAGTGGAAGACGGCATTCAGAACTCGGTTCCGACACTTTGAATATCTTGCCGTTCGGTTTGTGTAACGCCCCAGCCACGTTTCAACATCTGCTGAACGATATTTTTCGGGAGTTCCTTGACAACTTTGCAATTGTTTATCTCAATGACATCCTCATCTTTTCTTCCACTCTGGAATTCCATCAAACTCACGTAAAGAAGGTGCTCACAACTCTGAGGAAAACGATGACTTTTTGGGGCTCATTATCTCCACAGATGGAATGGCAATGGACCAGCAAAAGGTGAAGGCAATTTTGGAATGGCCAGTTCCTTCGGACAAAAAAGGCATACAGCGATTTGTGGGCTTTGCCAATTTTTTTTGAAGATTCATAAAAGACTTCTCCTCCATCATCTCACCTATCACACAGTTGACCCATCAGCAGGTTCGGTTCCAGCGGTCCCAAGAAGCTCAGGTAGCCCTTGATAAACTAAAAAATCTGTTTATTTCTGCACCTGTTTTACAGCACCCAGATCCAGCTTTGCATTATGTGTTAGAGGTGGTTGCCTTAGACGTAGCCACAGGGACAATACTGTCCCAAGGTCAGGGGCCTAAGGCTCTTCTCCATCCTGTGGCTTTCTTTTCTCAGAAGATGACTCCACCAGAGAGGAATTACGACGGGGGTGACCGGGAGCTGTTGGCCATTAAATTCGCCTTGGAGGAGTGGAGATATTTGCTGGAGGGGCTGCTCATCCCATTATGATCTTTACCAACCATAAGAACCTTGAATACCTAAGAACAGCTGAAAGGTTAAGACCCCGGCAAGCCCAATGGGCCCTGTTTTTCTCCAGGTAAAATTTCCACATTACTTACCGACCAGGCTCCAAGAATGGGAAGGTGGATGCTCTCTCCTGAATGTTCCCAGATACCCCTGAAATAGCAGAACTAGGTACTATCCTTTCTGCAAAAAATGTTTTTCTTATCCTGCCCGACCTAAAGACAGCAATTAGTCAGGCCTCTGCCCAGTGCACTGAACCAGAAGTACCTTCTTTGAGGAGTCAAGAGGGGTTTCTATGGTTTAAAGTAGTGATGGGCCTAACACCCGCCTGTTCCATTCGCACCAGATCATCTCAAACAGGGAAAAAGTTCTAGCCAACATGAGAACTCGATTAAAGTCTATGGGACATTAACATGAGAAATCAAAAGTCCTCATTTTAAAGTTATTGCCATAAAAAGTGTATGGGGACCCGGGTACTGCCCTGGGGGACATGTATCAATGAAAAAAAAAAATGTTAAAACAATTGTTTTTACAGGAGCAGTGATTTTAATGATGCTTAAAGTGAAACAATAAAAATGAAAAATTCCTTTAAATATTATGCCTGGGGGGTCCCCTTAATGTGCCTGTAAAGTAGCGCATCTGTACGATGTATAGAGCCAGCTGCAGCAATACTGACATTTCTAAAGGAAAAAATGTCATTTAAACTTGCTTGCAGCTGTAATGTATTGTCTGCTCCCAGCAATACAGATAAAAAAACATGAAAAAAACAGCGCCCCAAAAGCACCTTGTCCCCATGTTGATGGGGACAAGGACCTCTTCCTGACAACCCTAGGCTGTGGTTGTGGGGGTCTGCGGGTGAGGGGCTTATTGGAATCTGGAAGCCACCTTTAACAAAGGGTGCCCCCAGATCCCCCCCTCCCCCATGTGAATGGGTATCAAGTATATAGTACTACCTGTTCACCAAAAAAGTGTAAAAAATGAAAAAAAAAAAAACCACAGAACACAGTTTTTGACAAGTCCTTCATTAAAAAATAAATAAATAGTGTCCCTCAAATTCCAGCAAATTCATCGTCAATCACGACACTCGCCGACCAGAAAAATAGAAAAAAATTCTAAAAAGAACTTCTTCTGAGGCATCCTGCCATTTGCCGTTCTTCAGCTTTGACAGCTCTTTTATAGGAAAGGGACGGGGCCACTCGGTTACATCACCTGGGGGTACCGCCACTTCTGACGTCACATAAAAAATTTTGTTCCACAACAAGTAAGACTCCAAGTCTTAAGGACTTTTCATAATCACAAGCTTGCCGGGCATTTCGAGATATGGAAAGCCTCCAAACTTGTTCAGCACTCCTTCTGGTGGCCCAGCCTGAAACGGGACTGCAAGAATTATGTCAGCTCCTGTGTCACTTGCCAACACAACAAGGGGTCCAATGCCAAGTCCCGGGGCCTACTGAGACCATTACCAATTCCTGAGCAGCCCTGGAGAAAGATATCAATGGACTTTATTGTAAACCTGCCTCCTTCTGAAGGATTTACCACCATCTTGGTAGTAGTAGATTGACTTTCTAAAATGGTTCACTTCCTACCTATGATTGGTACACCCTATGCTCTGGATACAGCTAATGTGTTCATTAAAGAAAAAATCAGACTACACGGCTTACCAGACAACCTCATATCTGAAATTGGGGTACAATTCACTTGCATATTATGGAGAGATCTCTGCAATTCCTTGTCAACAGAGGTGTGTCTGTCTTTGACTTACCATCCACAGAGCAATGGTCAAACAGAAAGGACAAATTAGACCTTGGAACAATATATTGATGCTTTTGTACCTGCTCTCAAGATGACTGGGTGTCTCTTCTCCCATGTGCAGAATTTGCCTATAATAATTACTTGCATGCTGTCACCAATCAGACCCCATTCTGGGAAAATGATGGGTTCCATCCCTCCTTTTTACCTAATACCATACCTGAAGCGACAGTTCCTGCAGTCCAGGATAGGATAAGCTTTATTCAAGCCAATTATCAGTCACGTCACGAAGCAATGCAAAAGGCTCAGGATGATTAAAAGAAATACCATGACATGAAAAAGAGAGAAAATCCTGTTTTTAAAATTTGGGACAAGGTATGGCTTTCGTCAGTGAACCCATAAGCTCTTGTGTCCTTCCCGAAAGCTTGGGCCAAAATTTATCGGTCCTTTTGAGATCAAGAGGGTGATAAACCCGGCAGCCTTTGAACTGGCACTGCCCAACTCCTACAAGATCCACCCAGTGTTCAATTTTTCTCTGCTAAAATCGGCTGTACCAAGTCCTTTCCCTGGGAAAGAGGAGTTGCCCCCACCTCCAGTCTCGGTGGAAGGTGAGACAGAGTTTGAACTGGAAACCATTATAGATTGCCAGAAGAGAGGTAGACAAATACAGTACCTCATCAACTGGAAGGGGTACACCTCTGAGGATAATTCATGGGAGCCCATGAGCAACGTGCATGCCCCTAGGCTGGTGCAAGAGTTCCACAATAGATTCCCAGAAAGACTGGCTCCTTTGGGCATCCAGAGGTTGTCAAGGAAATGGCCATGGAAGAACTGGCAATACTGCCACTACTAGAGATGGGCACTTCCAGCTCACTCCCGTGCACGTGCCTAGAAGAACGGCGAATTGGCAAACACGCGTTAAAATGGCGCGCACATAACGTGACAGATGTGGCTACTTGTTGGCCTATATAACACTACTACTGATTCCACCAAATTTCTGGATTGTCGTCAGCCTTCCCGTGTTCCTGAACCTCTGTGTACTTTCTTTGGATTTCCTGTTGTTACCCGGCTTGTTCCTGACCTGTTTGATCTCTTCTCCTGGCATTTACCCTCTAGCTTGCTCTACCAACCTTTCTCCTGTTTGATCTCCTGTGTATGACCCCGGCTTACTTTACGGACTTAGCTATTACCTGCCTGCCTTCCTGTGTATGACCCCGGTTCACATTACAGAATCTGCTTTTATTACCTGCCTGCTTTCCTGTTGTGTCCTAGACCAAGTTCCTATTTCTGCTACCTGCTTGTTCCCAGACTGATTACCCGTGTTTGATCCTCAGCCTGGTTTCTACTACTGTTTCCTATGTGCACAAGTTTGCCAAGTACATCTGGAGTTCCCGTGAGACGTCTGTCTTGCTGTGTATCCTGTCATCTCCAGCATCCACCAGACGATCACTGGCCCAGCTTTTCAGGACCCTGTTGGCAATCTGTGCTTCTTTTGGCGCTACACCTTCTGTACCACCTTCAGGGGTGTACTGCACTTACCTGCAAGGGGAGCCCTCTCAGCACTTTGGCCTCGGCTCAGGTATGTGACACTCTTCAGTCCATAAAAACCTCCAGTACTTAAAGATTGCCCATAGCCTAAATCCAAGGCAAGTCTATTGGTCCTTGTTCTTCTCTGGATTTAAATTTGTAATCAAGCCTGGGACTGCTAGCTGCAGAGCTGATGTATTGTCACGTTCCTTCAACTGTTGAGATTACAAAGCTCCAGCTGAGTCGAAGTTCATTATTCCTACCACTCACTCAAATCCTGGCTCTGATGTCTATCCAGAAATTATCTATTTGTGCAGGCAAGAAAAAACTCCTACTTTGGACCTGCAACTCCAAGCACTGTGGACATCCTGGTGTCAACAGAACTCTTATCTTAACCCCCACCACTACTGGAGCACAAGTCTCCGAAGAAATGTAGAAGACTACATAATATCTTGTACAAATTGTGCCAAAACCAAGTTTCCTAGTTCCTACCCATGCATCATCCCATCTTTTCCTTTCACTACCCATTCCCAGAGAACCTTGGTTTCACCTCTCAATGGACTTTATATCCCATCTCCTGCCTTCTGGGGGCTGTACGATTATTTGGGACGTGGTGTACCACTTTAAAAAGATCATACATTTTGTATCCCCTTTTTTAAGCCTTTGGCAGCAGTTCTAGTACCCACCTTAATATAGCAAATCTTCAGGATGCATTCTTCTGGAAAACGGGGTCCATTTCACCTTCTACTTCCTGTAAATCAAATTAGAAATATTTACAGTTTTCCTTGTCCTACCATTCACAGACCAACAGGCAAAAGGAGAGGATCAACCAGCAGAGATGTATAGTAACTAAGTAGAACTACTTCACTACTGTACTTAAGTACCAAAAGGCGGTATCTGTACTTTCCTAGAGTAGAATTTTTTTCTTCTACTTCCACTTTTACTTCGTTACATTTTTTCGATGATTTCAATACTTCTACTCTGATATTTTTTTGTGTGCTGCATAGTTACTCGTTACTATTATAAAAATTACCACTGCAAGAACAGTAGATGGCAGGTTTCATGAAGCTCAAAACATGTGTATTATCAGCGCATACGGAAATAAATGCTACTGTATGCATAATTAAAAGCTGCATTTGAAATAATAAAAAAACAATATGATGTTCAAACTTTTGACTTCTTTCTTTAATAACTACATAACACAGTACTTGTACTTTTACTTTCAGTACTTGAGTAGCAATTTTTTTTTCAAAACTACTGGTACTTTTACTTTCAGTACTTGAGTAGCGAAATTTTTAAAAAAACGACTTGCAATACTTAAGTACAAAAAATGTTGAATACTTTGGTACTTCTACTCAAGTCACTTTTTGATCGAGCACTTCCACTTCTACTCAAGTCACTTTTTGATCAAGCACTTGTACTTTTACTCAAGTATGGGTTTCGAGTACTTTATAGAACTCTGTCAACCAGTCACTAGAACAATATCTTCAGGCTCTGCACTCCTGTGTCTCCATTTATCCTGGTGTCCCATTCACAAAGCAATGCAGCCTAGCACTGCACTGCAGCATGCTGCATTAAAATGCAGACATGCTGCATTTGATTGCAGCATACTGGCCTGAATCTTAGGGTAAGGTGACCAGATTTTTAAAATGAAATCTGGGGACATATTTTTTTTTTATTGGCAAAGGCACAGGACTGCATAATACACAGAGCACTTGGCATAGGACTGCATAATACACAGAGCGCTGGGCACAGGACTGCATAATACACAGAGCGCTGGGCACAGGACTACATAATACACAGAGCACTGGGCACAGGACTACATAATACACAGAGCGCTGGGCACAGGACTGCATAATACACAGAGCGCTGGACACAGGACTGCATAATACACAGAGCGCTGGGCACAAGACTGTATAATACACAGAGTGCTGGGCACAGGACTATAAAATACATAGAGTGATGGGTACAGGACTGCATAACACACAGAGCACTGGGCACAGGACTGCATAATACACAGAGAGCTGGGCACAGGACTGCATAATACACAGAGCGTTGGGCACAGTACTACATAATACACAGAGCGCTGGGCACAGGACTGCATATTACACAGAGCGCTGGGCACAGGACTACATAATACACAGAGCTCTGGGCACAGGACTACATAATACACAGAGCACTGGGCACAGGACTGCATAATACACAGAGCGCTGGGCACAGGACTGCATAATACACAGAGCGCTGGGCACAAGACTGCATAATACACAGAGTGCTGGGCACAGGACTATAAAATACATAGAGTGATGGGTACAGGACTGCATAACACACAGAGCACTGGGCACAGGACTGCATAATACACAGAGAGCTGGGCACAGGACTGCATAATACACAGAGCGTTGGGCACAGTACTACATAATACACAGAGCGCTGGGCACAGGACTGCATATTACACAGAGGGCTGAGCACAGGACTACATAATACACAGAGCGCTGGGCACAGGACTGCATATTACACAGAGTGCTGAGCACAGGACTACATAATACACAGAGTGCTGAGCACAGGACTACATAATGTACAAGAGGGTGTTAGGCATAGAGTGCAGGGTTCAGAGGTTTGATATGCACAGAGAACACTTCTGCCCCCACATCCATAGCTCACCTCTGCACCCTTCTCTCACAGATTATCTCTGAAGCCCTTCCCCCACAACAGCTAAACACTCCACCTCTCCATGCAGCTACATCTGCTCTGACCCCTGCTCTCCCACTTCCCTCACCTGTGTACAAACAGACCCCATCCCCCTCCCCCACCATCTACTCATCTCCCGTTCTCAGCCCTCCACACAGTCCATTTTTGGCTCTGCCTCTCCTCCCATGCTGGCTGGTTTCTCAGCCAGCATGGGATGCCCTGTCTACATTAATCTGGCCCTGGGGACCGGGGACAGACTTGGACCAGGGACAGTGTCCTCAATCCGGGGAATGTCCCCGGAAACCAGGGATGTCTGGTCACTCTATCTTAGGGCAATGTTAGCCAGCACATTGCAGTGAATGATGTGTACATTTTGTACACTTCAAAAAAAACTCATACAAATGTGCTGGATAGTGCATCACACTGCCCCATAACAGTTGGAGATGCAGAGCAGCCGGAGCACTGAATCGCTCTTGAGTTGCTCTGTGATTCATCATCAGGATAGTGTGAACTTGAACTTACACCTCCTGATAAACTTAGTATATTGATTACAAATCTAATAAAGGGAACACGATTCCACATTACCCTTGTACTGGTCAAAACAGATGGGAATTTAGCTTTGGCTGTTTCTTTCCTCCAAAAGATACAGCTGCAAGAAAAAGTATGTGAACCCTTTGGAATGATATGGATTTCTGCACAAATTGGTCATAAAATGTGATCTGATCATCATCTAAGTCACAACAATAGACAATCACAGTCTGCTTAAACTAATAACACACAAAGAATGAAATGTTGCCATGTTTTTATTGAACACACCATTCACAGTGCAGGTGGAAAAAGTATGTGAACCCCTAGACTAATGATATCTCCAAGAACTAATTGGAGTGAGATGTCAGCCAACTGGAGTCCAATCAATGAGATGAGATTGGAGGTGTTGGTTACAGCTGCCCTGCAATATAAAAAAAACCCACACCAGTTCTAGGTTTGTTTTTCACAAGAAGCATTGCCTGATTTGAATGATGCCTCGCACAAAAGAGCTCTCAGAAGACCTACGATTAACCACTTAACCCCCCGAAGATTTTACCCCCTTCCTGACCAGGCCCTATTTTGCGATTCGGCACTGTGTGATTTTAACGGACAATTTTGCGGCCGTGTGACGCTGTACCTAAACGAATTTGACGTCCTTTTTTTCCTACAAACAAAGCTTTCTTTTGGTGGTATTTGATCACCTGTGCGATTGTTTGATCATGCGCTATAAACAAAAAAAGAGCGACAATTTTGCAAAAATAACAATATTTTTCACATTTTTTTATATGAAATTCCCCCAAAAAATGTAAAAATCTAAATTTTATAATATTTTTGGCCAATTTGTTTTTTGTTACATATGTTTGGTAAAAAAAAATTGTGAAACAAAGGGTTAATGCTGCGCTATGGTGATGTGTAAGGTGCCTCCAAAGGTGCTGCTGTGCGTAAAATCAAAAGGATTTTATAAATGTTAATGCAAAGAAACAGTACAGATTTGGTGTAATGGACAATAAAGTGCTCGACGTGACTGAATGTATATATAAATAATATCAAAATTCAAACTCTATAATAAAAATTACAACACCCCGTGAAGTGAATAAATAAATAGAGTTCATAGAAAATAATAATAAATAATAAATCTCCAATAACAGTCCACAAATAACAGTCCAAAATATTGATTCAGTGCTTCAGCAAGTAGCCAGTGAAAGTTGCTGAAATAGAATAAGGTGCTCAGGTGCTGGAAATCAAATGAAATGGCATGCTGCAATGGTGTGGTGATATGGTGACTTTATCCTCTCCCCTAGGTTATTCCACTTACCGGACAAAGTGGACCCCCAAACCTTATAGTATGAGGGTCACACAAGCAGAGTCCGGCATGCAATCCGGGCAATGATCCTTAAATCTTGGTTGTGACCACTAAGGGGTCTCCTATGGACTCCCGGCAGGATAAGACCATATGAAAAGGAAAAGAATCCCAATAGCGTAATATTGCTACAAAATATTTATTGAAGAATCCAAGTAAAAAACTCACATTTATTGCGGTATATACAGGCGGTGAATGTCATAGATCGGTAGATCTCTAGGATTACGGTGTGCAGCTGGCTCCCCTTGGCTCTGGCGTGCGTTCCACCGCTACCGGAAATGACGTCACGAAAGGCGTGGAACCGGAAATTGCAATAAGCGTATTTTTATTGGTTTGCGCAAAAGTTATTGCGTTTACTAACTACGGGAAAGATTTTTGTTGTTTTTTTTTTTAACGAGTAATGGCGGCGATCTGAGATTTTTTTTTGCGGGACTGCGACATTGCGGCGGACAGATCGGACCCTTGACTGATATTTTTTACACTTTTGGGGGTACCAGTGACATTACTACAGTAATCAGTGCTATACATATGCACTGTTACTGTAAAAATGACACTGGCAGGGAAGGGGTTAACTTTATTGGAGAAGGAGGGGTTAAGTGTGTCCCTAGGGGCGTGTTTCTAACTGTGCAGGGATGTGGCTTTTCATGTAACAGCAGAGACCTACGATCCTACATAGCAGGACCATATGATCTCTGCTGTTACACAAGGGAGAATGACAGGCAGCTTAGTTTACATTAGCCGCCTGCATTTCTCCCTCTGTAACTGACGATCACGAGTGACCGGCGGACATCGGGTCCGCCGGTCACTCGCGCGGAGGTGTCCGTGAACGAGCGGGGGCTGAAGCGCACCTCTGGCGGCGCGCGATCGCCCCCTATTGGCTCACAGGCGAGTGACGTACCCATACGTCACTTTGCCTGCACGGGGCTGACCGCCGCAGTATATGTACTTGCGGCGGTGGGCAAGCGGTTAAGAATTGTTGACTTGCATAAAGCTGGAAAGGGTTATAAAAGTATCTCCAAAAGCCTTGGTGTTCATCAGTCCACGGTAAGACAAATTATCTATAAATAGAGAAAGTTCAGCACTGTTGCTACTCTCCCTAGGAGTGGCCGTCCTGTAAAGATGACTGCAAGAGCACAGCGCAGACTGCTCAATGAGGTGAAGAAGAATCTTAGAGTGTCAGCTAAAGACTTACAAAAGTCACTGGCAAATGCTAAAATCCCTGTTAGCGAATCTACAATACGTAAAACACTAAACAAGAATGGATTTCATGGGAGGATACCACAGAGGAAGCCACTGCTGTCCAAACAAAACATTGCTGCACGTTTACAGTTTGCACAAGAGCACCTGGATGTTCCACAGCAGTACTGGCAAAATATTCTGTGGAGAGATGAAACCAAAGTTGAGTTGTTTGGAAGAAACACACAACACTATGTGTGGTGAAAAAGGGCACACCAACATCAAAACCTCATCCCAACTGTGAAGTATGGTGGTGGGGGCATCATGGTTTGGGGCTGCTTTGCTGCATCAGGGCCTGGATGGATTGCTATCATCGAAGGAAAAATGAATTCCCAAGTTTATCAAAACATTTTGCAGGAGAACTTAAGGCCATCTGTCTACCAGCTGAAGCTCAACAGAAGATGGGTGGTGCAATAGGACAATGACCCAAAGCATAGAAGTAAATCAACAACAGAATGGCTTAAACAGAAGAAAATATGCCTTCTGAAGTGGCCCAGTCAGAGTCCTGACCTCAACCCGATTGAGATGCTGTGGCATGACCTCAAGAAAGCGATTCACACCAGACATCCCAAGAATATTGATGAACGGAAACAGTTCTGTAAAGAGGAATGGTCAAGAATTACTCCTGACCGTTGTGCATGTCTGATCTGCAACTACAGGAAACGATTGGCTGATGTTATTGCTGCCAAAGGAGGTTCAACCAGTTATAAAATCCAAGGGTTCACATACTTTTTCCACCTGCACTGTGAATGTTTACATGGTGTGTTCAATAAAAACATGGCAACATTTTATTCTTTGTGTGTTATTAGTTAAAGCAGACTGTGATTGTCTATTGTTGTGACTTAGATGATGATCAGATCACATTTTATGACTAATTTGTGCAGAAATCCATATCATTCCAAAGGGTTCACATACTTTTTCTTGCAGCTGTATATACTACATATACCTAAGTTATAAAAAGGTGTAACAAATTGTTAGTAAAATATATGTGAACAAAATGGAGGCTGTTAAATTTGCATGGAGTTGTTTCCTAAATGCAAAGCTTACTATTAACCAGCAAGTAATGAGAATTACATTGAGTAACCATTTATGAAACAATACAAGCCATTAAACAATAATGTTAATACATCAAGAAATCGATCAGAGGAAGTCCTTCTGTAACATGTCAGGTTCTGTTTTTCAATAATACAATGTGTTGCATAACATTTTATGCTCATAAAACTTTAATCTGGTGATGACAGATCTTGAATATTACGATTTATTATGAAGCATGGTTGCATACCTTCTAATAGAATGCAGTACATGTTACACCTATGAGACTAAAATGATTGTCCTTTTTGGCATATTTTCTGCTTCCCTAATATTTTTTGTCTAATATTTTTCAACACAGTCCAAACTACAAATCCAGTTTTTGGGTAGAATATAATAAATTGTGGTAACTAAATTAAATTGAATAAATCAGAAAAGGAAGACAATTGGAAAAGATGATGCATGAAACACACAATATCTGAATAGATAAAACCACAATGGGTTTAATGATTTAAATGAAAATGAGACAACAATTTATTTTTTGTAAAGCTCCGCGTAAACTGTCGGCGCTATATGAATCCTGTATAATAAAAGTAAGAAAAAACCTATGCGCTTGACCATATACCAGATGTAATAAATAGATAGTAGATATAGAGTATGGATACGGACCAGGGATTAGCAGCCAATTCTTAGAAGTGTCACCACATACATAAAAGCAAATGAAAAAATAAATGAAATCGGCGCTCAATCAACCCCAATAAAAGAAATAAAATGCAAGAATAGATAAATACAACAAATGCAAGATAGATCAAATAAATATAAAATGTGATGTGGTAAAGTGCACAGTGCAAAAAGTGCAAATAAAGTGAACCACAATAATATTCAACAATGGAAAAGCAGTAATAACAGAGTCACTATACAGAAAAAAGTGACAGTGAGCTAAAGGTGCAGGGTGATGGTAACTGATCAGATCCAAAGATAAAAGGGCAATATGGTCTAATAAAGAATGTAGGTGGTGGTAATACACAGTAAAGGAACAATTGAACTGTGTAATGGGTAGAAAAAATGTGGCTGGAAATGATAAAAAGAATTATAGGAAAAAATACCCCATGATACTATTGAATGTCCACAGTTTCCCGCACATCCGGCATTTTTTACATTAGCACCTTTTTATGAACTTTTCTTGATTCTCCATGAACTTATGAACTCTTTATGATTATCTGCTTCCTTATAAAGTGTTTATTCTTTATATGGTGTAATTTACCCCTGCGTTTTTACTTTTTGGGGTATTTTTTCCTATAATTCTTTTTATCATTTCCAGCCACATTTTTTCTACCCATTACACAGTTCAATTGTTCCTTACTGTGTATTACCACCACCTCTATTCTTGATCAGACCATATTGCCCTTTTATCTTTGGATCTGATCAGTTACCAGCGCCCTGCACCTTTAGCTCACTGTCACTTTTTTCTGTATAGCGACTCTGTTATTACTGCTTTTCCATTGTTGAATATTATTGTGGTTCACTTTATTTGCACTTTTTGCACTGTGCACTTTACCACATCACATTTTATATTTATTTGATGTCATTTATGATCATTATCTTGCATTTTTTGTATTTATCTATTCTTGCATTTTATTTATTTTATTGGGGTTGATTGAGCGCCGATTTATTTTTTCAATCCTGTATAATAATAACATCTATTTTTGGTTCTAATAATAATTAAATTTTTAAGGTGCAATACCATACAAATCTAAGAATTTATTCATGAAGACCTAACATAAATACAGTAAACCCTTGGATTGCGAGCATAATTTGTTCCGGAAACGTGCTTGTAATCCAAAGCATTCGTATATCAAAGTGAATTTCCCCATAAGAAATAATGGAAACTCTGTTGATACGTTCCACAACTATTTATTCATAAGTTCTTCCGTTTATAGTCCATATAAAATGCGATAGGTTGTGTAACCAAAAAATGTCCATCCACAAATGGCAGCCTCCACAAGGGGAATTGAAACAAAATCCAGCAGGAGCTACAGAGTATAAAAGAGAAGAGAGGCGCCTCTAAGTGTAGCAATATGGTTACATTTAATGAATTTACAACATTTAGCAACTCACATGGTTGATGATTAAAACAGGCACATCTAAGTATGCAGGCATCCGGGGTAAAGCTGTCCACATAGATCATCCTCACTGCCGTCAGTCGTAACCGGGAAGACAACCCTGCAGGAGAGCAATCTGAAAGTAAGGCTCGAAGCGCTCGTGGAGCGCAGCATGGAAGGGATGACGTTGATGGCAGTGTGGAGGATGGTCTCTGTGGACAGCTTTACCCCGGATGCCTGCATACTTAGATGTGCCTGTTTTAATCATCAACCATGTGAGTTCCTAAATGTTGTACCTTCATTAAATGTAACCATATTGCTACACTTAGAGGCACCTCTCTTCTCTTTAATACTCAGTTGTGACGTGGCGCTACTTGTATATCAAAATATTGCTTGGTTATCAAGTCAAAATGTATAAAAAAAAATGTGCTTGTCTTGCAAAAGATTCTCAGACCAAGGTACTCTCAATCCAAGGTTTCACTGTATAGCAGAATTACACTGTTAAGACACTTTCACACAGGCGTTGAATTTTAAAGCAGCCTTTAACGCTCATTAACACTCCTATAGCTTTAATGAGCATTTCAGGCATATTGCATAATGTTTTAAGTTATGCCAGTGAACACTCCTCAATTGCACTGTGAGATTTTTATTTTTTATTTTTACAAGGCTTTTTTTCGATGCTGTGAAACCACACCTTAAATGCTCTGTAAACCCCATGAGGGTGGTTACATTGCGTTAACAGTGCACCTGTGCTGCATTTCAATAGACATAAATGGAGGTGTTTGCAAAGCACCATTGCCTGCTGAACTCAGCAGGCAGCATTATTTATGCTTTATTTTGAAGCGAAGCAACACTAGCACCACACTCCATTCGCTCCCTAATTTAACAATTTTGAGTGGCATTGATGGGCGGTCAGGAAGCTGTTAAAACATGACCCAACCACCTTTTTTTAATGCCTATGTGAAGGATCCCCTAACATTGTTTAAAAAACTGAAGCCAATTTGTTTTAGTTTTAGTGGGAAAAGTTGACTTGCTATCACTTCCGGTGGAGTCTGATACATTTAGGGGGTGAAGGCGCGGCCTCATTAGCGGCTGTTCGCTTCTGTCTCCCTACTCGGTAGGAACTTTGGCTTTTTGTTCCCTGTTTTTGTTCACAGGGACCACTGAATAATCACAAGGTAGGAAGCTTTGTAATATGGGGTTATATTTGTTTCTTCAGCACATTAGTTTTTGTGTAATATGCTGCTATCTTGCCTACAGATATCTTGCATACTAAATGTATTTGATTATTTGTTCCCCAATAAGTGGGGGGTGGGAAGCTGTATTGGGGTGGTGTGCCCTTAAGTATTGGGGTAATTATCCCTACCTGTGTGGGGAAATACCACCTGGGTGCTGCTCTCTAGTTCATTACTATCCCTTTCTTTTCAGGCTTTTGCTTTTTGATATTTTGGGCGATGTGCTGGATACCCCTGCGTTCCGTTTGCCCGTGAGTCTTAGGTGACCTATTCGAGGATCTCAGACTCGACACCCCCCCTCTGGGTCTAGCCCTGGTTAATTCCGTGGGCTGTGAGCCCCCTCTGTTTGGCTCCCTTTGGTCGCCTGTGGTGTGGCATGCATGGTCAGTGACCGGATTTCATGGCTTTCCCAAACCATCATCCATTATTCTTTGTAACTTGATGAGCGCAACATAACTTTTTATAGTATTATGTGTAAATATGAATGTAATAGTGGTTCATTGAAGATGCAAAAATGTTATGTAAATCTAAATCTAATTATGTATCTTTTTCTTTGTAATAGTCTGCCTGGGATATTACGTGGTCTTTGAAAAAGCCCCTGGGCCAAACGCGTCAGCCCCGTCCCTTCAGGCTGAGACTACAATGGTTACACTATATGTATACTTTGTATAATGTATTGTGAGATTTATTCTCTTTTAACAATTTTTTTCTCTTTTATCTCTTTAATAAACTTATACACTTTTTTGAATATGGTTTTTGTTATTTGAACTTGCGCTCACCCATCAGGAGCCCTCCTCAACAATCCATTTTCTTTTATTGAGAGGAACCAGAGTTTTGTACCCTTGGGGGTCTGAACCTGGCCCCTCTTATATAATAATTTTATTCATTACATATTAGGATTGGAGGTCTCCTGAACGAGTTGACATATCCAACAATAAATCTCTTTTTTCATATATTATAGTTTTGAAATGTTGTTCGGTCCGGATTCTGTTAAAGATATTTTAATCTACTTCCTGAACTAGTAACTTCTAAGGACATAAGGGGCAATATCTCCAAAAGGGACATGCCCAACAATTAAAATCTGGCAAAGTTTTTTAACCCTTACCCACACTTTCTTTTCTCCACTTTAAATATAGGCACCAAAAGTTTCCCATGATAATCTTTATCTCCTTCTTGTGCAATTAAACGAAAATTACCCCCCCCCCCCCACCCTCCTCTGGACTTCAGTTGCTCCTAATTTTCTTACTGCTATGTAACATTGGTGGTGGTGTTTTTCCTTCAGGGATGTGTACTTGCTATACGCTGTTGCTTATTGTATTTCAATGTTTACCTCAATTTCTGCAAATGTTTTCTTCATTCCCATGGCGTTGTGATATATTGTTTGACAATGACCTGTCTTGTTATTTTTTCTTTCAATAAAGCACTCCTTGTTTGTAAAAAAAAAAAGAAAATATCTCTGAGGATGAGGCAACGCAACATATCTGTTTATCTTTTCCCCTCCCCATAATCCAATCAAAGTACTGTTATTGGCCATTAAAGGGTTCTTTTTTGCTTAGAGCAAGCACACAGAATCTGTGGGGTACCCTCAACACACAAGACCATGGTAAATGTGCATGTAGGTACCTTGTAGTGTTTGCTCTCAAGAAGCAGGTAATTTTAAAAAAAAGTAAGGCCAGCGATACACAGAGAAAATATTTTTCCTACAACCACAGGTTGCAGGAAAGAAATTCACTAGATTCCCCCATCAACACAGACAATGTTGATGCGGAAATCCCTCCTGCCAGGCCATTGTCTTCCCCCCAGCGGGGGGGCGGGAGAAGCCGTCTCTGCTAGAAGAACACAGTGATTATACCTAGCGGCTATAACAGCCGCTAGCAATAATCGCAAGAGAATCCAGCAGGCTGGTTGTACCCAAGTAAATCGATCAACTTGGTACATTCAGCCTGCCCATTAACGGTTCGAATCAGCAGGAACCAGCCAAGATTCGAACAGTGTATGGCCAGCCTTAATTACCCTGACTTGTTTACTTTAAATCAAGTAAATTAAAATTAGGTAGAAAAAGTCAGCAGGGAATAACATCCAATAGGTAAATAAAAGGGTGGGTTGTTGTGTAATTTAAACACTCCATTTAACTACTCAATCACCTTGAAAAATTATATACTTAGGTTGGCTATAAATATTTGATACAGCGGATAATATGCCTCTTATATGACTTTCCTTGTATGCTGTACATGATTTTTGGTAAAAACTTTTGTATGTTTGTTATGTTGTAACTGAAATGTTTTTAATAAAGATGCTTACTGTTAAAAACAATATGTGATACATTGGAAAATGCAACTACCACCCACATTTTCTATGCAGCAGTCATGGAATAAACAGGAACAATTACACCAACTGCCTTCAGTGCCACCCGATTACCAGGAACAACAGTGATTGGATAAAAAAAAATAATGATGTTATGATGATCAGTCTGCAGCCTCTGTCATCTGCTTGATGGTACTCAGTACTGCAGTGTGATCATGGTGCAAATGCACACCTGGTCTTAATTAGGAGTGCCTAAAATGAGTTCAACATTCTATCAGTACCTGATGTGTTTTTCTCTGGCTTCATTATGTTTGTGGAAAACTACCATTCTGCCCTGAGATTCTGCAATGCATTTGGTTCAGCCTTCTCACCTTATAGTGACACAGAGGGGTATATTCACTAAAACTGGAGAGTGCAAAATTCGGGCACAGCTCTGCATAGAAATCAATCAGCTTCTAGTTGTTTTTTTTGTTTTTTTTTGTCAAAGCTTATTGAACAAGCTGCAGTTAGAAGCTGTTTGGCCACCATGCACAGCTGCACTAGATTATGAGTGCTCCAATTTTAGTAAACCCACTGCCAGGATCCCATAATATCTGTCCACTGAGTCCCCACAAGACAGATGTGTCCACACAGTCAGACAAGGACTCATTTCCCAAATAATGATTGGGCAACGATCATCCAATTTATGTTTTTTATGGAAATGCCTTAGGCTGGATTCACATATCTGTCGCTGTAGTTTGCAGTCTGGAGTCTGCTGTGTTTCTGTTTACCGGGCCAGGTGCGATTCAAGTGCAAATTTTTCCCTGAATTTGCACCTAAACAGGACCCAGAAGCGCCCAGGACCCTTTTCAAAATAGCACCACAGGCCACCCTGCACATCTGTGAACCGGATCTATTGAAAGCTGATCACATTCACATGTTATGTGTATTTAATCCGGTTAAAAACTTACCTAATTCGCATATATGTGAACCCAGACATTTTAACTGGGATATTTATTAAATTAATTTTGATATTTAAACAAAGTTGCCAAACTGGAACAAAGAAAGTGTGGTCATAAATACTACGTAGTATTTTATCTTGATGTTTGCAGGACTAACTACTGAGTGGTGAATTTTGGTTTCAGTTTAAAAAGTGCCATTGGTGTGGCATGGTATGATCCTACAATGTCAAACTAGCATTCTGCTAATAATGTTTAATCTCCAGTCATTTTTAGCCATCAAGCCCATTAGTAAGCTCTAAGGAAGACATACATTACTTCAAATAAAGAGGCCTACTTGTGCCAAAATCAACGGTTGAAAACCAGGTTATCTACTACTGATAATTTTGGGTACTACTATACCTATTCCAAAATCAGTTCTATATCATGTTCCATAGTTTGAATATTCCTATTCACATAATTATTACTATTAATATTATACAGGATTTATATAGCGCCAACAGTTTGCACAGCACTTTACAACGTTAGGGCAGACAGTACGGTTACAATACAATTCAATACAAGAGGAATCAGAGGGCTCTGCTCATTAGAGCTTACAATCTAAGAGGAAGGGTCAAGTGATACAAAAGGTAATAACTGTGGGGATGAGCTGATGAAGAAAATAAATGTGCAGTTGTTAGGTAGGGGCAGGATAGGCTTCTCTGAAGAGAAAAGTTTTCAGGGATCGCCTAAAAGTGGATAGAGTTGGAGATAGTCTGATAGATTGGGATGGCAAATTCCAAAGGATGGGAAAAGCTCAGGAGAAGTCCTGGAGGCGAGTATGGGAGGAAGTGATGAGGGAGCTGGAGAGTAGGAGGTCTTGGGAGGAAAGGAGAGAAGGATTTGGTTGGTATTTTGAGACTAGGTTAGTGATGTAGCTGGGGGCCAAGTTGTGGATAGCTAGTTGTGGTTATCAAGTTACTGTTAGTATTTTGAATTTAATATGATGGGTGAGTGGGAGCCAATGAAGGGACTGGCAAAGAGCGGTAGCAGACGCTGAGCAGTTTTTAAGGTGGATGAGTCTGGCAGCAGTATTCATGAAGGACCGAAGGGGGGAAAGCCTATTTAAAGGTAAGCCAATGAGAAGGGAGTTGCAGTAGTCGAGGCGGGAAATAACCAGGGAGTGAATCAGGAGCTTTGTTGTTTCATTGGTTAGGAAGGGACATATTTTAGAGATGTTGCGAATTGAGGTGGCAAACCTAGGAAAGTGATTCGATGTGGGGCTGAAAGGAGAGTGCATTATACAGGATAACAACGAGCACCCTGGCTTGCAGGGATGGGTGGATGGTTGTACCATTGCTCTTGAAAGAAGTCAGGGGAAGAGGCACGCGGGGGGGGGGGGGGGGGGGAATATTGTAAACTTGGTTTTGGACAAGTTGAGTTTGAAGAGGTGGTGTGACATCCAGACAGATATGTCAGTTAGTGATGTGTGAGGAGATTAATGGAGTGAGCTGAGGAGTGGAGAGATAGATTTTGGTGTCATCAGTGTAGAAATGATATTGAAGCTGACCCAGGGAGGTGGTGTAGATGGAAAATAGGAGAGGTCCAAGAGCACAGTCACGGAGACCAAAGGAGTGCAGTATTTTGAGTAGGAGTGGGTGGTCAACCATATCAAAGGCAGCTGCAAGATCCAGAAGTAGGAGTACAGAATAGTGTCCATTACATTTAGCTGTTAGTAAGTCATTTGTGAATATTAAAAGAGCAGTTTCTGTGAAGTGTTGAGGGTGAAATCCAGGCTGAAGGGAATCAAGAAGGTTATTTTTAATGAGGGGGTCACTTAGTTGGTTGTAGATCAAGTGTCCAAGGAGTTTGGAGGAAAAGGGGAGCAAGGAGATAGGTCATAGATTTTTAAAATTGGTTGGGTCCAAGGAATCTTTTTAAGTATAGGGGTGACCAGAGCATGTTTTAGAGCAGGGATTCCCAAACTACGGCCCTGCAGTCTTTTAGAAACTACGATTCCAATCATGCCTAGTCTTGTATATGAATGTGAGAGTTTTACAATGCCTCATGGGATGTGTAGTTCTGCAACAGCTGCAGGGCTGTAGTTTGGGAATCCCTGTTTTAGAGCATTGGGGAAGATGCCAGAAGACAGGGAGAGATTGAAGATGTGGGTGAGAGAGTATAGGATAGAGTCAGAGGGTGATCTTAGTATTTGAGAGGGAAAAGGATCCAGGGGACAGGTGGTTAGGTGGGTGTTAGAAAGGAGTTTAACAAATTTTTCTATGTTAGCAGGTTTGAATAAGGGAAGTGTTGATTGTACCTGTTGACCTGGGGTGTTAAGTGGGGGAGATACCTGTAGAGTGGAGATTTCATCACAAATTGAATTAATCTTTTTTTTTTAATTGATTAGCAGTCTCCTGGGCAGTAAGTAATTTAGTGGGTGCAGGCAGTGGAGGACGAAATAGAGAGTTAAAGGTAGAGAAGAGTTGACGGGAACTGGACGAGAAGGTGTTAATGAGAGTTATAAAATATGTCTGTTTGACAGTGTGGAGGCAAGAATTGTATTTTTGGAGGGCAGATTTGTATTGACTAGTCTTTGAGAGACTTACTCTTACGCCACAGATGCTCAAGAGCGCGGCTACGTTTTTTTGAGATTCCTGGTGTCATCTGTTTGCCAGGGTTGTGGGGGTCGAGGCCTGACTCTGTGTGTAGTGAGGGGGACAAGCTCATCCAGGGTTGAGGACAGGGATTTATTGTAGACAGAAGTGGCTAGATTGGGGCAGGACAGGGGTGAGATTTTGTCGTAGAGGTGGTCAGTAGCAGAATAGAGAAGAGAAGAGTTGAAGTGGCAAAGGTTTCTACAGGTAAGTGTTAGGCGATTGGAGGGAAAGGTGGTGGAAGACAGGGCGAGAGAGAAACTAATAAGGTGGTGATCAGGGAGAGGAAAAGGTTTGTTTGAGAGGTTGAATGGAGCGCAAGTACCCATTGCTTCAGGTCAAATGAGGAGGCTAGACTAAGGAGTTTATAAGTAGCAGGAGTGTTTGTATTAACAGGGATGTTGAAGCCACCAAGAAGGATTGGGGGAATTTCAGAAGGGAGAAAGTAGGGTAGCCAGGCAGAAAAATTGTCAAGGAAAGTTGATATTGGTCCAGGGGATCGGTAGATCAAAGCAACTCTTAAGAATAGATGTATATAGTGAGCTTCAAATGATGAGAGGGACAGAGAGTGAGGAGAGTAAAGAACCTGGAAGATGCTCTGTGGGGATAAGAGGAATCCCACTCCACCTCCCATGTGTCCATTTGGTCTAGGGGAGTGTGTCCAGAGAAGGCCACCATGGGAGAGGGAAGCAGGAGAAGGAGTGTCAGATTTATGAAGCCAGGTTTTGGTGACAGCATGTAGATTAAAGGAGTTAATGACAAAAGGTCGTGAACAGCGGTGAGTTTATTGCAGACAGAGCAGGCATTCCAGAGGGCACAGGAGAAGGGGAGGCTGGTTTTGGGAAGAGGAATGGAGACTAAATTTAATCGATTATGACTGCTGCCAGAGCATGTGCGGTGATGGTGATTGGTGCATTGGATACAGTTAATTAGGGGAGGCCCAGGGTTTGGGGATATATCTCCAGAGGTTAGGAGAAGCAGAAGAGTGAGGGAGGTAATATGAGAATGTGAATTATATAAGGGTACAAGCCTCAGCATCCCCTGGGTTTTATTAGCATGTGGGATTAGAATTAGAAGGAGGTGATGAGTACAGTAATAAGAAGAAGGTAGAAGTGAGGGTGATATGCAGATTGTGGGGTGGAGAAGAAGGGTAAAGGAAAGAGAGTTTAAAGAGAGAGGCTGCAACTGTGAAAAGTAGAGGTAAAGAGCGCATGTTTTACAGAGAAAGGAGAGATGAACTGGAAAGAAGTTCACCTGCAGTCTCGGGATTTGCAAAGTAGTTAGCTGTTGAAGTTCACTTTGTGCAAATCGCTGAAGTGCAAGAGCGGAATTGCCGCTTTTTGAAAAAAACCTCTGTACAAAAAGGGCTAAATCACAACATAGAGAAGTACAGTAAATATATTCATCCTAGCAAATAACATGAGTTATTATATCAAATATTATCCACTTGTGAGTATTTTCATTTGTGAGTATATACTTTTATAAGGTGTCCCAAAGAATTTATACACAATTTGAATTCTTATAAAGTCAGTATTTATTACCACTTTAAAATAAAATACATAACTGTACTTCGTTCTCAAAATGATAACCATTCTGGTGCAGGCATTGTCTATAACGCGAAGCATAGAATCACAAACATCAAGAATCATTTTGTTTGCTGTTTGGGCACATTCTCTTTCAATGGCTACTCTTAATTATTTAACGGTTGCTGGTTTTATAATATGAAATGTATCTTTTAGCACTCCCCATAATAAATAATCCAGTGGCATGAGGTCTGGTGAATGCGGAAGGTATGCTATGGAACCTCTTCGCCCATTCAATCTGTTTGGCTTATTCTCATCTCATCTCACCTCATCATAGGCCCTTACATCACGGTAGTGTGTGTGTGTGTTGGAAATAAAAGTTCTCATCTCCGTCTCTTCTTGAATAAGTGGCATGACAGATTCTAGCAGCAAGTTCAAGTAAACGGCACCAGGTATAGTACCATAAAAAAAGAATGATCCAATTAATCCATGTGCTGACAAACAGCTCCACACTGTCACTGCTGGTTTATTAACATAACGATCCTCCATAATCTGTGGATTCTGAGGTGCCCAGTGAGTGCAATTGTGGTGGTAATTGAACCAGGTGCTAAGTATAAAAAAAAGATAATAATAATGTATTTTATTTTTTAAATTTGAAAGTGAGCTGTATGGTAATAAATACTGACTTTATAAACCATTCAGATTGTGTATATATTTTTTGCCCTGTATATTAGTACTTTGGTAAACATTTTCTTAGACAGGTCATTCTCATTATATTAACAATTTCTTATAGACTTTACAGTATCCAATCCCATAATTAGAATGAGATGTTAGGTAGACTTCAGACAAAGTATTGTATGTCCCAAATAACTCCCATAATAATATGTAATAAAGGATGTGTCTAATTAGACATATTCAAGCCAGGATAATATATTTCACAAAAATATTAATACATTTTGTTTTGCCTAGTTTTAGATGTTATCTAGTATTCTTTACAGGGTGCAAACACAAATGACCTTATTCAGTAAAGAGTTCCTGTTCTTAAAATGTATTTTCCAAAAAATAAGTATCCCATAAGGACCAATCAGAATATATCTTGTAGAAGACTGTTTTCTGACTTCTGATTGCTGCATTCACTTCAGGGAACCTATGAAAATGTGTATTCAAGAACACTGCAAACAGCAGATACCAATGTAATGTAAGAGGGTGCTGAAGAGACGAAGCAATTAATGGTGCTGTGTTCTTACAGTACAATGATGGAAAAGATGTGTCACCAGTCCCCTGGAGTGCTCAATCTGCGTCATTTTATCACTCATATAGGAATATAGCTTTTGTCTGATGAGAAAGTCTGTTGGTAACTCCGAAACATTGCTGTTGCTCACATGTGACTAATATAAGGCTCAGGATGAGCATTCTGGTGTGCAGGTGACACTTCTTTTCTATCATTGTACTGTAATAACACAGCACCATTAATTGCCTTTTCTCTCCAGCACCCTCTTGCATTGCATTGGTATCTACTGTTTGCAGTGTTCTTGAATACACATTTTTATAGGTTCTCTGAAGTGAATGCAGCAGTCAAAGCTGAGAAGCCGAATAATGTCTTTACACTCCTCTATTTCTTTATATTTCAGCAGACGTCCTCAAATTTAACATTTGCGTATTTTTTTATGTAAACAGGCATGTGTGTTTGTAGGGTATTTTTAATCTATTCTTTAATACACTGTAAGGCCTAACATATGTGAATACCCCTCCAAATTACTCAGTTTAGGGGTTTCCAGTGAAGGGTAGAGTATGGTGTGGTAGTGGAATTTCCGCGCTAATAGGGATTGATAAATGAATTATTGGGGAAAAACAAAGACAAGCTGCTGCACATAAGGAATCATAAAAAAAAACCCTGAATGAAAATTGAAAACAAGAATGTGCTGCGCTATAAATAGTGATTGTGAAGTCACCAAATTATACCATTAGTGTTCAATAAATACATAAAAACATAAAAATATCTCAAAAGCATAAAAACAAATAATCTGTGCAAAAAAGATGAAAATAAGGGTATTTTTTAAATCCAAAAAAGACCACAGTGAAATGGTGTATAAATAAAGAAATCAGCCACAAGTCCCAGTGATCATTAAATCCACACAACACTTGAAAGATGAAAGAAAAACACTGATGTGCAAGTCACCAAGTGGTTAAATAAGATGGCAGCTTACCGGAGTAAGTGGGTCACTCAAATTAATGAGTAGACCTATGTGAGCTTATTTGATTGTAATACCAGGACTGGCCACAGAGTGTCACCTCACCGACTCAAACCAGATATCCACATGATAGGAGTAGGGAAAAAATATATAGACAGGGACATAGCGTAACTCCGCATATAAAATAAATTTATTGTATATAAAAAGCAGGTATCATACTCACATTTGTGCTGAATGTCATGGGCATGAAAAACATAAGTAAACCGCATCAGGAATGAGCGAACATCTCCCACGGTATAATGGAAACTGCAAAGCCGGCTGTTGGGGGCGTGGTTGCATCACGTAGGGTAGAGTATACAAATTTTTTTAGACAACTGCACATTTCCAACCTTTATGGCAACAGTTTAAGAGGAGCCCTTTCATTTCCACCTTACCATTACTCCTGTTCACAAAGGTAGGTCCATAAAGACATGCTTTCATGAGTTTAGTGTGAAGGAACTTGAGTGGCCTGACCTCAAACCTTGATCTTCTCATTTAATATCAGTATCTGGCCTCGCAAATGTTCTTTTGGCTGAATGGCCACAAATTCCCCAAGACACATCCAACATTTTTAGGGCTGTCTTTGCTGTAAAGGGGTAGCCATGTTATTGCTCATAGTATTGGAATGGCTAACATCCTCAAGCAGATGTGGTGGTCAGGGGTTCACAACCTTTTGGGCACATAACTTTGGAAAACTATCCAGCATTCACTCTTTTTCCTCCAAGATACATGTTCAATATTTCTCTTATTTTTTATTATGTTTTACTGGTTACTTTATTCGTGTAATAATCATGAAAAGAAAATTACTTGTCTGGGGTTTTGGGAGACCTTAATCCCTATATTTCATATCAATGAGAAACTAAAAGATCACACCACACTTCAGCATATCTTCCACTTTCCGAAATGGGAACAAGGAACACATATCAGAACACACAATATTTGTAAGGCTCCCTTTTCCATACACACCTGGTCAGAATTTCAACAAATGCAACATAATTCCTCAACACTAAAACACATATGGACTTAATTTGACTGTAGTGGTCACTGTAATTTTTGCCTCCTATTCCTAGAAAATAATTTCACAAAAAAATCCACAATAATTTATAGTACAAAGGAGCTTGAACAGTTTGTAGTTAATGAGTACACTGACATATGCAAAACTAAAAAGAACAGTTTTGGGGAACGAGGGACAGAGGGATTTAAATGTGAAAGGGGGACTGACCCTAAAGAGCTAATCCATCTGGGAGCTATCCAGCAATATTACTTTCATCCTGCATGAGCCCCACTAAGTAACAGTAAATATGACATTTCCTGTAGATTTCTGATATGGAGCTGAAAATCTATTAAACGTACTGTATTTTTAATTATGAAAGGACAGTAAAACAGCAGGAGTGTTACTTGGAAGGGGGTGCTAGGCTTTATTGAATGTCCAATATGCCTTACAAAGCAAGAATTCATCTTTACTGCAGCATTCCACAACTCCCCTGAGACCCAGAACACACTGCAAAATGCAGCTCCAACTGATTAAAGAATTTAGTTGTAGCAGAGTTGTACACCATCTTGAGTAGGCGGCCAAACACTTAATCTAAAAACACTAATTTCATAATTTACACAAGACAGCCACTCAGCTACTCGTTCTTCTTCTGATTCTTCAACAAACTGCAAGAACAATCAGATTCCTTGAGGCTGTATTTCCACAGTTAAAGCTGTTGCTTACATAACCATTCAGATGCAATGTTTTATCTGAATTTATTAAACCTTATTGGTGTATTTTGGATTTCATTTCATACATTTTTTTTTTCAGTTTCTCTGAATGAATCTGCTGTGGCTTCTATAGTAAATAGTCCAATTTTAAATCAGTTTTCATAAATCATCTTAATGAAGCTCAAAATAACATTTTAGATTTATATTTCAAATGTAGTAAAATACCATTAGTAGAATTATATTTAAAAATTATAATTTCAAATGTGCATGGTGTATCCAATACAACCCATGAAATCACTAAGATACAACAATGATTTATGCATCCCATATTATAATCAGGTACTCTGTACCGAGCAATCAATAATGAACATTAGAAATTGACTAACATTATATGACTAGCATAATTTCACATCACTTTCCAGCACCTGGGGAGTCACCAGCATATAATAGAAGTGAGTGGCTGTATAGGGCCATGCCCTTGTAAACGTTGATGATTCTTTGCATGCACGTTTGGCGTGATTTTCAAATGCGCAACTTTTACATTTATAAATTATGTCGGATGCACATGCACGAGTAAACAGCGATGCAAAGAAGCAAGACAGGAAATTACAGGATCGGTCATAAATAAAAAAATTGTAAACTTTATCTGATTATAGAAAAAAGAAAACAAATTGGATGGTTTAGCTCTACTTTAATGTAACTTGATTATTTCATGAACTGAGCAGTGATGGTGTGAACACATTTCAGGACAATGTTACAAGTGTTTCTGCTCTATTCCTAGGTAAGTGTGAATATATTGGAAAGTACATTCTGTGTTTATAGAAATCCTCTCCAGCGAAGGAAGCACTCAATCAAGAAAATTATTGATTTAATCTGGCATTTTACAGAACGCACACATGAAGTTTACTGGCTAAAACACATTAAACAAGAAAGCTGAGCCAAGCAGTGACAGGATAATCTTCAAAAAAACATCCAGCCATGTTCCTGACTTTATTTGTAGCTTTACATGCGTGAAGGTATTAACACTCATACTGAGAATCTGACATCTTATAGGCTAAAAAAACTTGCTCTGGCTTTAGAAATCAAAATCATTTTCCAGACAAAACAGCATGTGCAGGAACAGAGGTCTAATTATCAGGATCATTCATTGACAGAACTACAGACAAATACATAACATTTCCCTTTTATATTGTATGTTCCTTGAAAAGTAATTAAAGAAATATTTCTTTTTTATGTATTTGTTTTTCTTTACTATGTTTAGGACTGAAAAGTAAAATGTGTATTTTTTACGATTCCAGCTACACATAAAGTGTTGCACAATAATATTTTACATTTACATTTCCAGCCACCAGTAGTTCCAGCTCATGTGTTTACTAGGCAATTCACAACTGCTCTGCTAAAAAAAAAAGCTAGTTTCCAAAGTTCAATAACAGATTTTTTTTGCAAATCTATTTTATTATATTTTTGCATATAAAACAAAAATATGCATAGATTCCAATGACCTGACCCATGCAGAGGGGAGGGGGGGGGGTTCCACAACACCCTCTAAGGATCTCGGAGCATCTTCCCATAAGAGTTACATTGAAATAAATGGAAATGGAAAAGGCAAAAACAGGAATAGGGGGGGGGAGCAAGGGCCTGAATTATATGTCGTAGAGGATTCCACCATTGACCTGGACCAGTCCTCATGAAACTTATTTTTTTCTACCACCATGATAATACTCAATAACAGATTTTACATAGAGCTGAATGTCTCAGAGGAATGACTCCTCCCACTCCTTCCCTCTACTTTAATGAGCCATATGGTGATTCAATTAGAAAGAGATAGTCTGAAATAAAACTTCTGATGTGCTCTCTGTTTAGAAGACACCTAATTCTCTGTAATACCATTTTCAATGGTGCACACATATAAATGTAAAACAAAACAAGTTGGGCTAATTGGTTTAACTTGAGTTGACACAATTTCCTCAAGCTTATGGAACTGTCCCGCTCTGCCTATACTTTGGGGATGGCAGAATTCTGAGGATTTGATGAAAATATCTCAGTAAAAGTGCAGCTGTTAAATTCACAAGGAAAGTGGCACCACCTAAGAGCAGAACAGCTATTACGTACATGACAAGGACTCAAATCAAGCACAGGGATGAGTACTTGTAGTTAATCAATCAGCTTATCATCAGATATTATTTGAACCTAATGATATTATACATTTAAAAGGTTTGGTGTACCTTTCACAAACTGGCACACAGAGCTAATGTAGGTTACACGTAGCTCCCCTGCACCTCTTCCCAAGTGTACAGGAGCAAGGCATGGTAGTCTCAACAACGCTTTGCCATACTGAAGGATTACACTGGCCATTTATTTTGACTTTTGTAAAGATCCTTGTCATGACCATTGTAACTTTCAGCATGTCCATAATGGTTGATATTTTATGTGTTTAAAAAAATAAAAAAAAAAACAATATGTAATCAAAGTTTTCTCTGTGCTTGTTATCTTCATTTTTTCAAGGTACCAACACAACAGAGGATGAGCGGTAGTAGCCCAGCTTGTCATTCTTGGGGTGAATAGAGAGAATAGAACTGATGATCTCCAATGGGGTGGGACCAAGGATGAGCACAAAAACAAAAACATTAAAAGATAATAATGTCCATATAAAGAGACATGATAGTCTCAAATTCCTATAGTGATAACAAAGTCCATCCACCAATTGCAGCTTCCCAAGTGAGAACCTGAAGTGGATTCCAGCAGCAGCTATAATACAAGGAGAGAGGCGCCTCTAAGTGTAGGAGTGAATACTACATTTTAATAAAGTAAAGTCAATTGGCAACTCACATAGCAAGTACTAAAATAGGTACTCCAGAATGGTGGCATCCTTTGTAAGCTGTGATCAGTGTCCGTCAGCCAAGGTGCCGGCTCCGGCCGTGGTAGTCTTCTACCCGTTACCCTTAAGTTGGCCGCGAGATGGAGTGTGTATCAGAGCGGATCTTGGAACCCTCATGGAGCACGGCGCAGGGCGTGATGATGTCATTCTTGAGGCTAGAGCAGTTTGTTAATGGCTAGCTTTATAGAGAATCTGTTGCTATCAATCAGATGAGATCTATTCGTAGCAGCTGAATTGACAGAAGGGAGCAGGAAAGGATAGCTATAATGAAGCACTACTAAGCAGGATAAAAAGCCTGAAAATGTAATAAGTAAAATATGGCCACTCTATCTTTCCCTTGGACACACCAACCACTAAGTTCAATGGAAAATCTCTGATTTTCCCCATTTTCTTAGTGGGTTTTGGGGATACAATTATTCCTACAAAACTCAATTAATGATTTCTTCTCATTTCAATGAAAACAAAGTCTCCTTTAGCCTAATGGCCAATATTTAGAGCTGGCTTTACTCTTTTACTTGAGAAAAATTATTAGCAGTAGACTTATCAGCAAGCAGTACAAGTGGGATCAAAAGCATTATACACGCTCACCTATTTCATGATGGTGCCAGGGGCATAAAACGAACATTTCAATGATATTTAAAAGGTTAGAATATTTAAAGTAAAATAAAATTTCCTCCTCGCTTGCAATAAGACTTTAAACCTTGAGTGACTAAAGCTTGCCTAAGGGACAAACAACCTTTGTAGCATAGGGAAACAAGTGTTGCAATTAGAAGGAAGAAGTAAGTGAAAGGAGACAACAAGTTTAAGCTTGTAGAGAATAAAAGAAGAGTCTGTTCAGGTTTTATAAGCTATTTAATACATGTTTTACCCAGAGAACAAATGTTTCCTTTCAAAGAAAGTAATTTCTGTTTTTTTCATAGTCATTTCCAGCTGCTTGGAAACTGATCTATATCACGCTGTTCCTCTATATTTTCCGTTTTTTTGCATTTCTTCAGTGATATCAGCATGAAATTAGGGGGCCCATATTTAAATGGTATTTTAACTACAGTGTAACATAATCTCGAAATATGTTCACACTGAAACGACATGACACCTTTTCAAAAGCCGAATTATCATATTGAATTTCCTTGACCCGTGCCTTTCAGACAGAAAAAAAATGTAGACATGTCAGTGAACCAGAGATAACAAAATTACTAGACTGGATGGATTTGGTTTATCAGAATATTTTAGAATGTTTTACTTAATTTTACATTCCATTTTACAGCACATTATCTTTTCATTTTTATTATGTCTTTCTCTCTTTTATAACTCAGCAATAATATTGCCTAGCGATATGCCCACTAGTCGTTATCCTCATTTTCAATTTGCCTATCCAGGATCGTGGCAAGAGGCTGAACAAGCCAAGATTATAATTTCACTGGTCACAGAGGGTTCTTGCCAAGGAATACAAGACTGTTTCAGGCCTGGTTTCACAATTCTGGTTTTCACCAGGGGAAATGGCTTTTCTTAGCAAATCTTCTCTCTGGTCTTCTTCTGTCTGGTTTTCATAAAATGAAGTTTACTGTAGCCTACTCCATTATGTGGCTAAAGAGGAGAGGGGTAGTACAAAAAAAAAATTAAGTTTCCACCAGGTCAGGCTAGGTTTAGTCATCTGCACAAAAGTGCTGCTTTGCTTTTGTTGCCCAGCTGAATATTATCCCTAAACCAGCCTATTCCTAACTATTATTATTATTATTATTATTATTATTATATAGGATTTATATAGCGCCAACAGTTTAAGCAGCGCTTTACAACTTGAGGGTAGACTATGATATATGCAGCTTTCCATGGAGCCTCCATATAAAATACCCAAAACCTCTTTATTTTATTTTTTAAATATTATTCATTATTATTTATTTATTTATTAATTTATTTTTATTTATTCCTAGCTATTACGAATCAAGACAAAATGAAGATATTTACAGCAATTAAAAATTCTTTAAATAGCTGATCATTATGATTCTAAAACACAAATAGAACGGAACGGACGCAAAATTGGATGTCAGCGGTGTCATCCGCTGACATCCGCAATCCCATTGACATACATTATCTCCGTTTATCATCCGCAAACAGATGGGATGATAAACAGACATACGGACCGGATGACACGTGTCCGTAAAAAAAAAAAAAAGTACCGGAGCGGATCAAAAAATGGTCCGCCCTGTGTGAAAGGACCCTTACACTTCCTTTTAGCTTCATATTTGTTGGTATAAAAACGACAGGTTTGTGTTAAATTACAAACATCCTAATAAACATACAGATTAACTTTTCATTCAGCATGGGTGAAATTGGCTAATTTAGCTTTGACAAAATGATGGCAAAACTTGCAGATTTTTTGGGAAAGTTCTGCCTATAGGCGAAATGCATTGGAGTCAATATGGAAGTCAAAACTATGGTGGTTTAACCACTTGCCGACAGTATATCTGCGGCGGGCTGGCTTGGCTGCGCAAATCCTCATACCCATACATCGACCCTCAGTAGCGAGCATTGGGGGTGCACGCACTCGGTGATTCACGAGAGGGGAAGCTGATCTGCAGGGCCGGCGGCCGAGAATTGCCGATGGCCACCCGCGATCACTCCCTGGGAAGACAGAACGGCAGTCTGCTGTTGTAAACATGGCAGACTGTTGTTCTGTCAGTTATCACCACAGGGCTCCTGTGTTCCTCCTATTTAGGAACACAGGTCCCTGTGTTGATCCAATAAGCCCATCCCCCTCACAGTTAGAAAACATCCCCCTAGGCTAACCCTTTGATCGCCCCTGGGTTTACCCCTTCC
The DNA here is from genome assembly GCF_965119305.1 of Pelophylax lessonae. Classification (NCBI taxonomy): domain Eukaryota; kingdom Metazoa; phylum Chordata; class Amphibia; order Anura; family Ranidae; genus Pelophylax; species Pelophylax lessonae. The sequence continues at coordinate 586,330,300 of NC_138770.1, forward strand.
CTGTCAGTGTCATTAGTACAGTAACAGTGCATATTTTTAGCACTGATTACTGTCGTAATATCACTGGTCCCCCCTAAAGTGTCAAAAATGTTGCAGTCCCGCTAAACTTCGCTGATCGCCGCCATTACTAGTAAAATAAAATTAATAAATAAAAATGACATAAATCTTTCCCCTAGTTTGTAGACGCGATAACTTTTGGGCAAACCAATCAAAATACGCTTATTGGGATTTTTTTTTTCTACCAAAACAAGAACATATTAGCCTACAATGATGAAACAATTTGATTTACAATTATTTTTTTTGGGGGGGGGGATGTTATATAGCAGGACGTGAAAAATACTGTGTTTTTTTTTTTCCGAATTTCTGGTCTTTTTTTTGTTTATAGCGCAAAAAATAAAAATTCCACAGGTGATCAAATACCATCAAAAGAAAGCTCTATTTGTGGGGAAAAAAGGAGATCAATTTTATTTGGGTACAGTGTCACACGACTAATTGTCAGTTAAAGTAACGCAGTGCCAAATCGCAAAAAAATGGCCTGGTCATTAAGGGGGTAAAACCTTCCAGTCCAGAAGTGGTTAAGGCATTTTTAAGAGATTTCAATGGCTTTTGAATGTTTTTTTTTTCTTTGTAGTCTAGTTTTCATCCCTTTTTTGCTGTTTGTTTTTTTATCTTTTTTTTTTTGGTTTTTTTAGACAATGGTCCAAATAGCAAATTGTACAGTTTTTTGGTGACTTTCTTTATTTCTTTGAGTTTTTTTAGACAGTGTAAAATGTCCAAATACCCACTTAAAACTTTAAAGAGATGGTAACACAAGCATACATCCAGTGTTACATTTTCATTTTTTCAACCTGTTTTTTCCTGTTGTCTAAAAAAAACAACAAACAAATATTTTTTACTGATCATAATTGTGATTTGTATCATGCATACCCCAAGATTTATTTAAAAATGTCAAATAATGTTCTTTTGCCTTTAGTCAAAATGCATTGGAGTAAATAGGAAAAACTTTAATTGTTTAAGGCATTGCAGGACTTTTAAGAGATTTCAACGGCTTTTGGGTGTTTTTGTTCCTATGTAGTCTATTTTCCATCCCTTTTTTGCTTTTTGTTTTTTCCTTTTTTTCGACAAGAGTCTAAATAGCAATTTGCATCTCTTTTTTGCATTTTTTTTTTATTTTTTTTATTTCTTAGATTTTTTTTTATTATAGACAGTGGGAAAATTCTAAATACCACACAAGCATACACAGGTCTAAAAAAAAAAAAAAAAACAGATAACAACAAAATACACTGAACACATTTAAAAAGAAATACGGTAGAGGGCAAAAAAAAAAATTAAAAATGAGTTTTTACTGATCTTGATTGCTATCTGTAATATGCATACCCAAAAATGATTTAAAATGTAAAATATTGTTCTTAAAACTTTTTGTGTTTTTTTTTTTTTTTTTTTACTTCTTTGGTGCATTTTGTTGTTCTTTGATTTGTTTTGCATAGCAAAAATTACAAATTAATGAATTAACATTTCTGTGTCAATTTACAAACATCTTAATGTACTTTTACATTAACTTTTTAGTCAGCTTTAGGCATGAGTGAAATTTACTAATTTCCCTTTGACAATATAATGGCAAAATTTACCGATTTTTTCAGGCAAGTTTTGCCTATAGTAAAATTACACTGGAGTTAGTAGGAAAGTCAAAACGATGGTGGTTTAAGTCCTTGTTTCGCCTTTTAAGGGACATAAATGGCTCAGGTGTTTTTCCATTCAGTATTTGTGTGCTTTGTTGTTTTTTATTTTTTTTTAGGCAGTAGAAAAAAGTTCACATACCAAATAAAAAATATAAGCAGACCGTAACACAAGCATGCATCCAGTGTTACACAGCCATTTTCAACCTGTTTGTTTCCTGCTGTCTACAAAAAAACTCAAGTCAAAAGACAAAAAATGTAAAAAGGATCGTTTTACTGATATGCCATGATTGTGATCAATATCAATCATACTCAAAACATTATTTAAAAATATGCACAAACATTCTTGCATTTTTTTTCTCAGTTTTGTGGTGTATTCTGTTTTTTTTTTTTTTTTTATTTTATCTAGTTCCGCAGGCAAAAAATCTTCCAATACGACAAAATCAAAATTGATTAAATATTATGGATGTACTAATAAAACATTTAAAAAATCACATCTTTTGGGCTTAGTCAGCTTGAGGATGACCAAGACCGAAAGGAGAGGTACTGACAACATCTAACTCACATGCTAGAAAGAAGAACCGCTAGTCAAGGAGAAATACTCCTGAAATAGGACCCATACCTGTTGTTAGGTGAAATATGGGAAATGTCCAGAAAATCCTCATCAAATGTGTACGGGCAGAAGTAGGAGGAAAATACAGTTTTTTATACAACCCAATAATGGGGGGGGGGGGGTCTGGATCTCACTACATCTAGAAATCCCCCATACTCATGTTCCCCCCCCACCCCCATTAAAACTAGTCATGTGGATGACTTCTTGATCGCATCTGGTCATTCTGTGTCTCTCACTGACCTATTGTCTATACTGTGGAACCGCCTGTACAAAGCAACCCCTTTATATTCTGCGCACAACCACTAACTGCAATCTTGGTTACCTGAGCTTTTAGTGCAATCTTATTTTATTGACAAGTAAATCAATACAGATTAGCATAGTTACAGATTATACAAAGGTTATCGTATAAAAGTTTCATATGAAGGATATGGGTTCTTTGAAGGTGGGGTAATCTCTGAAACCCAGGTATTAAAGGTATCAACTGTGTGAAACGTATACAGTATAAAAAGGCAGAAAATAGATATAAAAGGTACAGAGCACCAACATCATGGGTATTTGTATGCACAAAAAACATTTAGACATCGTGAAGTACATTGGAACACTCTTTATCTTAGACAAGGGTATGCTGTAGGGATTGTATATTATTAGAATGGGATGGAGAAACGTAACATAACGTTTGCTCTAGAAGAGCATCTAGAGGTGCATATATAAAAAAGAGAGAAGAAAAGGAGAAAGAGACATAAGGACTAGAGCAGGCATGTCCAACCCGCGGCCCAAGGGCCGCATGCGGCCCGGAACCGCAGGCAATGTGGCCCACTGCCCCCTGACAATTTTTTTTTGCTGGGGAGGAAGGAAGTCGGGTTGGGGGCACAACCACACCAGCTTCCAACTAATGGTAGGCAGAGGCTGCCTCAGAGGGGAGGGGAGCATGTGCAGTGTTTCTGACTCCTACCACGATGACCACTTCAAATCACTGAAGTGGCCATGGTGGTTAGAGTGTTCCTTTATTATCTCTCATAAGAAGTAAACCTATGTATAATGATTCCATTTAATTTGATCATCCTCTAGTTGTGTTAAATTAGCACGGGGGGCGCGGCGGCGCCTGAAGGGCGTGGCGGCATTTTATTACTTATATACCTTAACTATAGTATATATTTTATATGCGGTCCAAGAAAATTTCTCTACACTCAAAGTGGCCCAGAGAAGCCAAAAGGTTGGACACCCATGGACTAGAGGAAAGGTACACTCCAACTAGGCTATGAGGTCATGGTATCCGGGTCACCTTCAGCCCACGAGATAACCTTGTTAAAGTAACAGAACATGGACCATGAAGTACAGGTGAGGGAGGTTACCTGAGCTTTTACCCAAAGCCTCAACAAATCCAGTAGAAAAAAAAAGGAAGACAGAAGAGCGCCTCTAAGTGCAATATTTTAATGTAAATAAATGGAGCAATCAGCCAAATAAAAGCTCACATGGGGTACAGAAATAAAGGCTCATCTAAGGGTGACAATCCAGCAGCGGGGAGATCCATGCGTCCAGTCCAGAAGGTTTAAAGCCGCGGTGTAGCGTGTACCCGCCATCGAGGATGGAGTAATTCCCGGTGAGAGCATGGTGGAAAAAGACATGGAAAAAGCAGCAGCTATTGCTTCATAACAGATTAAGGTACCAATATGAAGTATATACATTATCTGTTATAATTATAGATTATATATCTCTACTTGCCCCAAGACACCTTTATCCAGTGCTGCGTTCCATTCTGCTGTCCATCCAGATCTCACCAGGAATTACTCCATCCTCGCTGGCGAGTACATGCTACACGATGGCTTTAAACCTTCTGGAATGGACGCATGCATCTCCCCCGCTGCTGGATTGTCACCCTTAGATGAGCCTTCATTTCTGTACCTCATGTGAGTTATTTATCTGAAAGTTCCATTTATGTACATTAAAATATTACACTTAGAGGCGCTCTTCTGTCTTCTTTTTTATGCTTTATCCAGAGTCGGCTTCACTCCAAAGGAGAGCTGTGCCCTAGTGTATATTGACCATCCACAGCCTGTCTTACAAGTTGCCTTGATTTTAAACGAACATTGTAATGGACTTTATGTACCTCTGACATTATAAATTTTTATATCTTAAGCGCTAGCATTTTATTACTGTCAACAAGTCCAGTGGTGGCTCTTTAAAGCGGAGTTCCGGCCACAAATTGACATAATCGATTTTGTGGCCATCCGCTTGCTTTTCGTCACCTGAAAAGGAAATGGATAGTTAGGATTTTTTTTTTTACTTACCTTGTTATTGTAGAAAGAAATACTCACCTTTCTTCCACTTCCTCCCTCAGCGGCTGCGGCCCGCACCATCACTTCCGGTTTGCAATGATTCCTGGGAGCTGAATGTCATCGCTCCCAGGAATCAATGCAACGGCACCGGCCCCGCTCGTCACTTCCGGTTTGACACCGCATTCCCTGCCAAACAGTTCCTGGGCATGCCCAGAAGCTGTGGAGGAATGCGGCGCCGCACCGGAAGTGACGAGAGGGGCCGGTGCAGGCGCATTCTGGGAAAAGAAGACACGGAAGAGGACGCAGAAGAGGATCACGCTGGCTTCAGCTGCCCACAACAGAGATGGCAACGCTGGAGAAGAAATTTTAAAAGTGAGTATTTCTTCTTGCAGGTAAGTGCGAACCGGGACAGATCAGAGGCTAGCCATTGTGGAATGTACTAGCCCTGACTGTCCCGGGGGTGTGTTCATTGAAATTTTTTTTTGTGGCCGGAACTCCGCTTTAAGGGCTTATATAGCTTGGAGCACTTTTGTGCCTGACAGGATTCCAACCTTCCAATAACTTTCAAACTTACTATGTGATGCCATCAGCAATAATCTCTCAGTATTCTAAATTCATCATCTTGTAGATCCCTGGGCATCACTATAAAGCCCCCTTTTTGAGTACACCTGTAAGAATATTGATTTAATAAGGGCCGGATCTCATTTATCTGTGTTAATTAATTCCCTTGCGAGTATGGGAGTCAGCCACAAAGGAATCCTTCAAGCTTGGGGAGTGGCAGAGACTTGCTTCTCAAACATTCAAAGCATCAATTAACACTTCTCTGGCAAAAGTGAATTATAAAGTGTAAAGAGGTGGTTTATGGTCCCATACAGAACAGACTCCCGTATATAAAACTCAGACCTTCTTCTGCTTCAAAGGTTGCAGACTGTTAGGAACGACTTATCATATTTGGTGGACCAGTCTTTAAGTTGAGATTTATTGGGTGATCAATTTAGTGACTCAGAATAATTTACAAAAATCATCACCCAAACATTGCCTAATAACTTTATTCCAGAAATCTCTAATCATGCCCATAAGCCAATTTATTTTACATTCTACCTGCTAAATCGTCATAGCCGGATACAGGACATTACAGCCACTTAGCTTAGACCTGGTTAATCTAAAATTAGCATGGGTTATGATATTCGATATTTGAATCTGTGAATACAGCTGTCCTTTAAAGTGGACCTGGGCATTCATAAATCTCCAGGAACACTTGCTACAACATGCAAGTACGCATGGCATACATGAACATTAAGGCAAACTCACCTCTTAGGTTATACTTGTCCTTTAAAGTGGAACTGGGCCATCACAGGTCTCCATGTGCACTTGCCATATGTTGCAAGTATGCATGGCATACTTGAACATTAAGGCTAGCTTACTTCTTAGTTTGCACTCGTTCAGCAACTCAAAGTCCATGCACCACATTGCCATCTTCGTTGCCTCTTCTTTCATGCTGGTGTCTTTTTTTGTTCAGCCATCGGTGGGTCGCTGATGATTTAACGTCAGTGCAGGCATACCAGCATGCTCAGCTGCAGGCAGCGTAGAATTAGAGGCAGGAAATGTTCTGCTTTTGAAAAACAGAATTTCCACCCCTTCACTTACCCTGTATCTATAGACCTAAAGCAAAGTTAATAAGGTTCAGTAGTAGCTATCGGTATAACCAGCCTTAATTCATATGTATACTAAAGATCACTCTATTAGACATGATTAAAATTATTTTTAAAACGTTTATTTTAAGATAATAAGCTTCAACTTCATGTGTAGACTAATGTGCATGATTATACACAAGGATTACATGGTTTTCCAAATATCATTTCTTATGTCTTGTATACCTTTAATACAGAGTTATACATATTCACATCTCATTTTGTTGAAACAATTTGTCCACTTCCTCAGAGGTACAAAACACTTTTACAGAGGCAAACAGTATATCCATTATATATCAAATAAAGCACAACATATATATATATATATATATATATATATATATATATATATACATACATACATACATACAGCATCTCACAAAAGTGAGTACACCACTCACATTTTTGTAAATATTTTATTAAATTATCTTTTCATGTGACAACACTGAAGAAATGACTCTTTGCTACAATGTAAAGTAGTGAGTGTACAGCTTGTATAACAGTGTAAATGTGCTGTCCCCTCAAAATAACTCAACACACAGACATTAATGTCTAAACCTTTGGCAACAAAAGTGAGTACACCCCTAAGTCCACATTTGGCCCAAAAGTATCAATATTTTGTGTGGCCACCATTATTTTCCAGCACTGCCTTAACCCTCTTAGGCATGGAGTTCACCAGAGCTTCACAGGTTGCCACTGGAGTCCCCTTCCACTAATCCATGACAACATCACGGAGCTGGTGGATGTTAGAGACCTTGCGCTCCTCCACCTTCCCATTGAGGATGCCCCACACATGCTCAATAGGGTTTCGCTCTGGAGACATGCTTGGTCAGCTTCTTTAGCAAGGCAGGGTTTGTCTTTGAGGTATGTTTGGGGTCGTTATCATGTTGGAATACTGTCCTGTGGCCCAGTCTCCGAAGGGAGGAGATCATGCTCTGCCTTAGTATGTCACAGTACATGTTGGCAATCATGGTTTCCTCAATGAACTGTAGCTACCTAGTGCTGGCAGCACTCATTCAGCTCCAGACCATGACACTCCCCCCACCATGCTTTACTGTAGGCAAGACACACTTGCTTTGTACCCCTTACCTGGTTGCTACCACACACGCTTGACACCATCTGACCCAAATAGGTTTATCTTGGTCTCAGACCACAGGACATGGTTTCAGTAATCCATGTCCTTAGACTGCTTCTTCCAGGTTGAACTTAAAGTGACCAGTATAAGAGAGTGAGAGTGAAAACACAAAATTGAACACACCTGCTCCCCAGTCACACCTGAGACCTAGTAACACTAACAAGTCACATGACACCGGGGAGGGAAAATGGAAAAATTTATCCCAATTTGGACATTTTCACTGAGGGGTGTACTCACTTTTGTTGCCAGCGGTTTAGACATTGTCTGTGTGTTGAGTTATTTAGAAGGGACAGCAAATTTACACTGTTATACTAGCTGTACACTCACTACTTTACATTGTAGCAAAGTGTAATTTCTTCAGTGTTGTCACATGAAAAGATATAATAAAATATATATTCAAATTTGTATATTTTGATGCCCATTCATGACCCTGAATGCCTCATGCTGAACCATGATTGTGCTTTACTACTTTCTCCACCTCGGCAGAGTCAATGTCAGTTCAAATCCATTAAGATTCATTACTCATAATCTCTAGGTGAATTACACTTTAACTGATTTTATTTTATTAGTAATGTGACTGTACCTATAAATCTGAAAAATGATTGTGAAAACATGGCCAAAAAACAAGTACATTAAAAACTTCTCAAAAAATGATTTTCGGGTAAACATTATAATACTGACTCAGAATAAGTGCATTCCAAAAATATGTCATACTTTCCCTTTAACTTCTGTACAATAATCATGAACGTTCCTGTGTTGGAATAAACAACAAACTGATCCCGGTAAGAATATTACAGAGCTGTGCCGCCTGGAGCACCTCTCATTTATCTACTGCACAATATGGATATTCACAGATGTGCACTAAGCCTTTGCCTGAAGAGACTCACTAATTACAGCCATCATTTAGTTTAATACATATTTTATAGCATGTAATTAGACTTGGGAAAATGTTATAGGTAGATTTTATTCACATACACCCCCAAAAGCATGACGCTTTTATTCCAGCTCTCTGTTTACAAATGACTTACTTTTATAACACAACAGTAGCTCTTGGGAGGATTAAAATGTAATATAAACATAAGTGCGTCTTACTCAAAGTTCGCTAACATTTCTATATAAATGAAAGGTGAGTGAACTTCTTCTTGTATTGCAGTGAGTCGTTTGATCTGAGTGGATGAAAGTTATTTTAGCGAAATGCACGGCGAGGCATGTACGTTGTATGTAACTGCTCCTGGCATCTGGACACGGGAGATGTGCTTACTGCATCAACCTGTATATTCAGCATCTAAAAGAAACTAAAATGGCTCTATCCACATCCTTAAAGGGAATGTATAGCGTTTTCGTATGCCGTTTCTTTATTTGTTTGTTACGTCGAGAAAAACAATACAATTGCAAAAATATTTTTCATCAGATTTTAGATCTGTCCCCGATTTTGAGGGACTGTCCCTGATTTGGAGCAATATCCCTCTGTCCCTCTTACCCCTTATTTATCCCTCATTTTGGTCTGATCTATATACTTGTATATAAAATGCACTTTTTATCTTTCACATAGTGTTTCCTAGTCCTAAATCTTTCATCCAAGTTCTAAATTGCTGCATTTGTAGATTTCAAAAGCCAGTATAAAGGAATAGTAGTGGTAAAAAAAAGTACTAAAAAAAAAAAAAAAAAAAGTACTTATGGGTTTAACTAATCGTTTTTTTCTTATAAATCTCCTTTAAAGGGGTGTGGCAGGGGTGTGTCCGATGCTACATACTTTTACTAATAGGTGTCCCTCGTTACTATCTCAAAAAGTTGGGGGGTATGGTTTTTAGTCAGTGTTCTGTCCTCGCTACACGTTTCCCTGTGTGTAACTCGGCATGTAGCTAAACCAGGGATCCTCAAACTACGGCCCTCCAAATGTTGCGGAACTACACATCCCATGAGGTATTGTAAAACTCTGACATTCACAGACAAAACTAGGCATGATGGGAACAACTGGAAGGCCATAGTTTGAAGACCCCTGAGCTAAACCCTCCTATTCTACAATAAGCCAGACTGAGTGTAATCTTGAAGCTTTATTAACAAAACAAGTTGGGATGAAACTATTGAGAAAAAAAAATACAGATACATATAATCAGTATATGAAATATACAGAAATACCATTAATCAGCTAGGCTGTAGATGGTGATAAGTAGTTTTCACCAGCAAAGCTGCGTTTAGAGGATGCAAGGAGATGCAGGTTTAAGTCCAACATGTGCTCTGATCGCCAGTTCCTTCTTTCAGTCTCTTAGATGGAATCTGAGTTCCCAGGATGCACCTGCTTCTATTCCTTAGACTGAAGATTGATGGGAACTTTTGTTAAAGGTAAACAGTTTCTAGCTTCTGCAAAAACAGTAAATTTACCACCGTTTGTGGCCAAATCTAATATTGCAGGCAAAACAATTTAATGAAAATCCTGCTGGAGGAAGAACAGTCAGGTAAATATAAAATATTACATATGAATATTTACCCAGTTCTGGACCGCCCACCACATATATACTGCAGACGCCAACCTGAGATGCCAACAGATCCACCTGTGGGGCGCCCCCCGGAAACATAGCTGAAACACCTGCTGAATGAGATAATATGCCTGCCAATTTTCCAACCCGGGAATGAGTATGGCGGAGAAGGCTTGAACGAATTGCTCTGCCGACCTTAGAATGCTGACTACCTCAAGAGCCGACAAGGACACTTCTTGTGCCCCCTTTATGATTGACATAAGTCACAGACATGGCATTGTTCCATTGGATGCGCACTGGACAACGCTGAAGATGATTCATCCATTGATAAAGACATAGTCTGATCGCTCTGAGTTCCAAGACATTGATCTGTAGTCTGAATTCTTTCAGCGTCCCGATCACCTGAGCAGAATGCTTGCCGAGGATGCCTCCCCAGCCCGACCGGCTGGCATCTGTGGTGGTCACTTTCCAATACAAGGGGAGGAAGGATTTTCCCAGCCGAAATGCCAGAGAACAAAGCCACCATATCAAGGACTCCCTCATTCCTTGATTCAGCCAGATCTTATTTTCCAAAGACTGGGTAATCTTGTCCCATTTGGTCAGAATCCCTCTTTTCAGGGACCTTGTATGGAACTTTGAAAACGGAACCGTCTCGAAGGTAGACACCATCAGGCTCAGCACCCGCATGAAAGTCTGGAGGGACAACCATCTGTTGGACAGCAGGAGGTGAATTGCAGCCTGCAATTTTTGGAGTTTGTCCAGAGGAAGGAGCTCACTGGCTAAGGCCGAGTCCAGAGTCAGGTCCAGATAGTCCAGCTTCATGGACGGAACCAGAGCAGACTTCTGAAGGTTCAGAATCCTGCCGAACTCCCGCAAAGTTCATATTGTGATCTCCAGGTTCACCAGAGTAGAGGAAGACTCCACACACAGAAGATCGTCCAAGTAGCCCAGTACCACGATCCCCCATTGGCATAGCAAGGCTAGCACTGGGGCTAACACTTTTGTGAAGACCCAAGTCGCAGAGGCGAGACCAAAGGGTAATGCCACAAACTGATAATGCTCCTCTCCAACAGCAAAGCGGAGAAAACACTGGTGACTGGCACATATTGCAATGTACAGGTAGGCATCCTTGATATCGATAGAGGTGAGGAAATCCCCCTGAGGCAGGAATGCCACCACCGTTCGAAAGGACTCCAATCTGAACTTCTGTACCTGCACAAAGCAGCTTAGCGCCTTGAGGTTCAGAATTGAATGCACTTTGCCTCCCTTCATGGGGACTAAGAACCAGGACAATCACCCCTTGAAGGAACAGGTCTTGTACCGCCCCAAACAGGTCCTGTAAGCGGTCTGGGGACAGGAGCAAGTTGGAAGGAAAAAGTTTTGCCTGGGGACAAAAGCGAAACTCGATCTTGTAGCCTGACCGAATGACTTCGTGAACCCACTTGTCTTGCACTAGGAAGGTCCACGGGTCGAAAACCAGTGAAGACATCCCCCCGCCACCGATACAGGTGAGGGCGCACCTTAATGCAGAAGGAGCCTTGTCCAAGGGTCTGGAGAAGCCCAATCTTGGCTTGCCAGACCACGTTCATTTGGATCCTCCTGAAGAGGCCCTGAAAGGCTTCAAGCCCTTGTCAGTCGACCCTGAAGGACGAAAAAGCTTCTTACGAGCTGAGAAGGAGGGCTCACATCTACAATGAGGTTCCTTGCACTTAGTAGCCTGCAGAAGAAAAGTACTCTTCCCCCTTGTGAGACCTTTAATGATGTCATCCAGGGTAGCTCCAAACAGACGATCTCCCTGGAAAGGAAGATCAGTCAAAGCCTTTTTTGAAGTCTGATCCACAGACCAGCACTTGAGCCAAAAGACACGCTGAAGGACCAACGCCAAAACAGAGAGGCAAGCCATCAGGGGAGCCGCATCCAAAGAGGCATCACAGATAAACTGCAGCCCCTGGACCAGCTTCTCTGACAGCTCAGCAAAGGCAGGGGGGAGCTGTTCCCCCTCCAGCTCACGGCATAAGAGCTTAGCCCACTTGGTCAGAGTTTGTGAAACTAGGGCGATGGTGAATACCGGCCTCATTGCCGAACCAGTGTACATGTGGCAAGCCATAGCCTAGACCTTCCGGTCAGACAGATCCGTAAAGGCCGGGGACTCTTCACCTGGAATCATAGTTACCTTGTTTAATCTGGAAACATGAGGGTCCACCACCGGTGGCAGAGTCAGTCCACTTCTTAAAAAGGGACTCCTCGTAGGATTATGCCTAGTAAAGCGCTTAAGGACCCCACGGGGACGCTTTGGTCGTGCCCACTCTTTAGCGACAATTCTGTCATAATAGGCAGGGGAAGTAAACATCTTTGCCGCTCTGGATGGCTTGTAAGTGCCAAAGTGTATCTGCGCCTCCGTCGCAGCTTCAGCTGCGTCCTCCATCTTCAGGGTCAAATGCACAGATACAATCAGTGCATCCACCAGCGCCTTTTCGTGCACGGTCGCAGACGTGGAGGAATCACCCTCACTATCAGAGGATCTCAGGCGCGTGATGCAGACCCAGCAGGGTGACTCACGTCTGCAGCGGCCAATTCAGATTCAGGATCTGATGAGACAGATGAGGCAGGGGAAGGTAGGGGGGACTTTTTGCTAGCCCGTGGCCCGCAAACCAGCTCCACCCAGGACAAAAGGGACTACAGGACTGCTGTCAGTGCATGGATGGATGATTGGGACCCGCAGCCTCAGAGATCAGGTGGGGAAATGTGCTCCAAAGACTCCATGAGTCACCAGGAGGACCACACAAAAAAGTGTAAAACACTGCTAAGGGACAAACCCCACCGCTCTAGCAGCACCACCCCATTGACAGGAACAAAGCACAAAGTGATCCTCAGCAGAGAGGGAGAGGACCTCACCAGACTCACCACCTGCAGAGACAAGCTCCTGCAGCCACCAAGGTAATCTGCACTACACGTGCGGCGATCAGGAAGTGAAATGATCCAGGAGTCAGCACCAGGAGATAAGGAGGGGCTCCCACCGCCGAAATTGCCGCCTACAGGGCTCCACTGTCATGTTTTCAAGGGCAAAACACAACAAAATGGCCACTGGACTACACAAACATGGCAACCATGTATATAACACACAGGCTACAACAAAATGGCGGCCCCATGCATACAGGGACCAAGGGGGGTTGGGAAACCAGGCCTCAAGGACAGAACCAGGCAGGTGGGGGGGCCCTGACAGGAGCCCCCGCCAGGCACAGCCCCCTCAGTCGATCATTCAGTCACGGCGGTTCACCCCCTGGCCCTCATCGCCAGTCAGCGCCCTGCCCCCACCCCTGGAAAGTGGCCAGACCACCCAAACAGCCCCAGTGTATGTGTAAGGGGGGCAGGATGAGGGACTCGGCAAGAGGGGGTGCCTGCGGGAGGGAGGTCAACCAAGGAGGGGCCCACATCCACCCCCAGCCCTCCAGGGGGAAATGGGGGACAGCTACTCACCATGCCAGGAACCAGGTGGGCACCGCTCCAGACAGAACCCCTCTCCATCGAAATTTGGGGCTGTCGGCCAGGAGGAACCCTGCGACTCGGACCGAGACCCAATCCTATTCGGCCTCGCGAGGCGTTTAACTCGCAGGCCAGCCCCCGTCCAGTTGGGCTATGTCCCGGCCGACCTGGCGCGGAGCTGAGGTCTGAGCGAGCTTGCTGGCCAGACCAGGGTGACCACTGGATCTAGTTATCCAGTGCGTCACCCAGTCAAGGCAGTTGATTCTAGATCTCACAGGAAAAATCCAGGAGGAAAAAATCTAAAAAATGTTGCCAGGACCAAAGATCCCAGCAAGGTACTAGGTCCCTATTTCTGACTAGAAAGACAAAAAAAACTGAGTGGCTATAGCAGAGAGAGGGAGTATACCCTCTGGGACTGCCCATGGGTGTAGCCAGAATTTTTTTCTGCCTAGTATCCTACTCCTGTAGGGGGCAGTACAAACCAATGGTTATGAACCCCAGGAGCTGTATCTGTCAAGGAATGAAAGAGAAATGTTGTGTTGTCATAGGACCACTTCTACATTGCCTACTAACAATAAAAAGTGCTATGCCTTGCACTAAGGTACATTCGCTTGTTTGCTGACATCAAGAGTACTAGGTCCATATGCTGTGGCCACAAGCGGTCCCTTCCTACTCTTCCCTGAGTGTATGATGCGTCACTTCCAGGTGTACTGTTGCGGGATGTAGTCACTTCCTGGCCCGCCTCGACGCAGCACTTCATCGTCCTAATGTTTTCAAGAGGCAAATGATTATAACACCAGAAAGAGGAGAGAAAAGGAGTTGCTAGAGGTGAAATGTGCATGGCGTTTTCATTTCCATGTAACAAGCGTTTTTTTTACTTACCTGTAGTGAGTGGTCATATAAATCTGGTGAGTCTTCTGTGTTGGTGGAGGATCACCGGAGCACTGCAGTTTTTGTCTGCATGTATTTATGAAGTGTACATGAGAGAGCTTTTACGAATTGGAATTTTGATAAATGGACACTTTATTTTTTCACTTCATTGCATAATATATATTTATTTATTTAGTTGTATGCACAAAGATTTGTATACACAGACCGATAGTGCTGTATAGAATTGATTCATACATTTTATTGCAATATGTTTCCATTGCATATGTAGTGCATTTTTTTATAAAGAAAATGTTATTGCAACATAAAAACTAAATAGATCTGAATCAATCTGGATAATTTGTTATGTCGGTACAATATTTCAGATACATCAAACAATAACAAAAGGCTCAAACTATCGCATCATGCCATAGAATTTAAATTAATTAATTTCATTATAATATGTTTCAGATTCGTTGAAATTCGTTGAAGATTAGGATGCCTCCAAGAAATATTAATGAAAATTTTGCCTGAATTTTAATTCATAACCAAACTAATCACACATGTTTAATAACTACCAATATTGGTGCAAGCAACCAAAATAACAACCTCTAGCAGTATGGTCATTGACCATGATCTGTGTGACCAGACTAATGATTTTTAAATATTTAATAAAAAGTAAGGAGACAAGGTGTGAGAAAAACATTTCCAAAAAGAATATTACATAAGATAGACAATAATCAACGGCAAAATAAATGGGATCAAGAATAAAAAGTACCTAAAGTTAACCTGAGCTCACCTCACCCAGTGAAAAGACCTGAGGGTTGGGAGGTAGGAGTGTTAAAACATTATGATATTTCAGCAGATCCTACCTCAAATAGTTATCAGTGGCAGTGTTGAAAACACCACCACTCTTGCATTTGTAGTTCGTGGCAGTGTGACACCACCACCACAACCCCGCTGCCCACATTGGTGGTCAGTGTAAACTTACCAGGATTACACTTCTACTGTTGGGTGTTGGGTCACTCTGCCTGACCATACTGACTTCATTTCAGTGCTAGGTGCCAGCAGGTTGAATTAGGCCCCCAAGCATCCTCACCATAGCCTACAGACAACTGAGGAGTGGGAACCCACCATGATCCTCCCATATCACGGGCATGTGTAGTATATCAAATATTTTTACTTTTCCCTATAGAAAAGGGAAGGGTCAGCCTTGCCCAAAGAGGAATCTTTCTGGATGTTGGAAGATGCCCTTGTGCAATAACAAGAACTACTGAGGGTCTGAGCCATTCTATATCGCCCGCTAGCATGTCAAAAACTGCCCAATAATTGAAAACATTGCCCAGAATCTAGGGAGCTGCTTACTTTTAGCAGGCCTTTCTCAGTAGTGTATGAAAACATTTAAGGGACATATCTTCCCAATTCTCTCATGGAAAGAAATTGATGAAAGCATTATAATGTACCTTTTAAAAAATGACTGCCTCATTATCACCAGCTATGCAGTCTCAGTGGTCAAATCAGGAAAAAAAAATCAATATCTACATTATTCACATATAATAAAAAGTATCTGGCCAAAAATGAAAAGCTTGTTGTAGGGAATGTGTGCAATATGAATTTCATCTCTATACTGGCTTCTGAGAGAAGCGGTGAGCCAATCACAGAGACAAAATGTATAGTTAAAATGGAGCAGCAATGGAATCTTACATATTTCATACCAGGTGTATTTTAAGAGAATCCTGTACTGGGAGAACTATGGAGACTGCCATTGCTAACTCTTTCTACTACTATTTACCTGGCTGCAAAGTAAACGTGCAGATCAGGAAAGTCAATGTAAAGTCAGCTTTTAATCTGTATACTTTTTTCATATTAGCCAATGGCTACTATGACAGCTGGAGAGCTAGTATTTTCAGAAGAGGCCAGCTATACCAGTTCAGTTGTTCTTAGTACAGGTTCCCTTTAAAGCTGTATCGTCCCTTCAATTTTCTTAATTTGAAAGGCTGGAATAATTATTATCAGGCATATTTCCTTGCATTAACTCATCCTGGCACACTAGCAAAAAGAGATTTACACACCTGTTTTCATAGTGGGTGTGTATGTATATTGGCACATCTTGCTTGCATCAATTCAAAATTCAGGTTGTGTTTATTGCCAAAATACAAGAAGCCTATGAAATACTTGTTTCTTCTCTGACCTTAAGAAACAATACAGGTGCTGCAGCCATATAAACAGTAAATCTGCCCAAAATGTATCCTATGCACAGAACATGCCTTTCTCCTTTTATTTGCGTAAATACCAATGTGTTACTGTAATATTTGCTTTTCTAAAGCTTACACCTAGTGAAGCACAATAGATTATAGATTCTAACACCAACCACTGAAGTTTACTTTAATCTCGCAAAACACTTGGTTCAGGACATCTGCTCATAGCTTTCATCATTTATTTAGTAGCAATGATATGACTCTAATACACACTATATGGGCAGAAGTTTTTTTTAGATACTTGGATTTCGCTAAGGCGTTTGATACAGTTGCCCACAAGCGCTTAATTTATAAAATAAGATCTGCAGGTATCGACAGCAGGGTTTGCTCTTGGATACGGAATTGGCTTAAAGGGCGTGTCCAAAGAGTGGTAATAAACAGCGCATACTCAGACTGGTCTGAGGTAGTAAGCGGGGTGCCCCAGGGCTCAGTCCTGGGACCAAACTTGTTCAATTTATTCATAAACAACATTGAGGTCGGGATCAGTAGTTCGATATCAGTTTTTGCAGATGACACAAAATTGGCCAGAGCAATAACTGCACAGCATGAAGCAGATATCCTACAGAATGACCTGGACAAAATTACAGAGTGGGCACGGACATGGCAAATGAGGTTTAACGTGGAGAAGTGTAAGGTTTTGCACTTGGGGACTAAAAACATAAAAGCACAATACACGTTAGGAGGGGAACCCTTGGGGGAATCAAAAATGGAGAAGGATCTGGGAGTCTTGGTTGATGATAGATTAGGCAACAGCATGCAATGTCAAGCGGCAGCTGCCAAAGCCAGCAGAATATTAGCATGCATAAAGAAAGGGATGTATTCCAGAGATAAGACTATAATCCTTCCACTTTATAAAACTCTGGTCTGACCACATCTGGAGTATTCTGTCCAGTTCTGGTCGCCAGTCCTCAGGAGGGATGTGTTGGAGCTGGAGAGAGTCCAGGGAAGGGCAACTAAACTAATTAGGGGATTGGAGGACCTTGACTATGAAGAGCGTCTACAATCGCTCGATTTATTCTCCCTGGAGAAGAGACGTCTGAGGGGGGACATGATAGCAATTTATAAATATCTTAATGGGGATCCCAGCTTAGAAAAAAAGCTGTTCATTCGAAGGGATTGCATGAGGACTCGAGGGCATACAATGCGATTAGAGGAGAAGCGTTTTAACCTCAGGCAATGTGGGGGGTTCTTTACTGTTAGGGCTACAAGATTGTGGAATTCTCTACCACAAGAGGTGGTTTCTGCGGGTAGTATGGTGGCTTTCAAAAGACTCTTAGACTTACATCTCAAGGATCAGAACATTCAGGGGTATGTGAGATGATTACAGCCACACACACCTACACAGGTTGAACTGGATGGACTATTGTCTTTATTCAACCTCACCTACTATGTAACTATGTAACTATGTAACTATGATACATAATGATCACAGGTATAAACGTTTTTTGGACACCCCATTAAAACTGTGGGCGTTAATATGGTGCCTTTTAGCAAGTCTTTCCACAAAATCTTGGAATGTGCCTGTGGGAATGTGTGGTCATCCAGCCAAAAATAAATTTGTGAGGTCATGTACTTATGTTAGACAAGACCTGGTTGGCAATCAGCATTCCAGTACATACTAAAGGTATTCGGTAGATGTGCCATCAGGGCTCTGTACAGGCCAATCGAAATCCTCCATACCAATTTCATCAACCCATGTCTCTATGGATCTGTTTTTTTGCACATGAGCACAGTTAAGCAGCAACAAAAAATAGATGTATCTGTAAATTCTGTTTCCTGGAGTTAAAGTACTGGACATAGGCTTATTAAAAGCTTTACGAATGGGTTATATGCAGCTATCTGCAGATGACTGAATACAAGCAAAAAAGGAAGGCTGCAGGAACATCCCTCTACACAACACCTCCCACTCCCAGCTAGTCTCAGTTTTGTAGCATGCAATGGGAAAGTGGCATTTAAATGGCATCAAGGGAGGCCTGAATAGCCACCTGGTAGAATGTAACAAATGTATAAACTAAAGCCCCGTACACACCAGTAGAAATTCGGTCGGGAAATTTCGTCCGGCGACCGATCTGTTGATTTTTGGCTTGTTAGTATGGTGCTTCCGACAACCGACTACGACTTTTCGGCCGAAAAAATCCTGGTGTGCAGGCTATATAATTTTTGTCGACCGTCAAAACACGTCCGATTTTCGTCTCATTAGTACAGATTTCGATGGGGAAAAATCTTATGAGCAAGACTAGGCATGCTCAGAGATAAATGAACACAAAGAAAGCAATCCAACACATGACATCACTTCTGAAGTAGAATTCTGTCGTGTGGGAAAATTTGTGTGCAGTCTAGAGCACATTCCAACCAACAGACACCACTCTGGACAAAAGACGGAAGACCGGTCGGCGGAAATTCGTTGCGTGTGTACGAGGCTTTAAGCCCAGGAGGCCTGCTTAACTATCTGAGAAACAGATTATGCAAATATACAGTATTTGGAAGCTACGTTGCCACATCAAGATATCTCTAATTAAAGTGTTTCCTAACTGAATCATCTGAGTTTCCCAACTATACGAACATATATAGTATATAATGAACAAACAGAAAGTAGGCCAACCTGAAGGCAGTCCTTTTTTTGCTCACAGCAACACACCAAAAGCTCAAACATTACGTTAACCAGGCAGCTGAAGAGCTCTAGTGTATATCTGCACCAAATCTAAAAAAATCTAAGATGGTAGCCGCTTTGTTCTGTTTGAAACTAGTAAATGTCTGTGACATTGTTCAACAGATTTCTTGTCGGGAATCCTAGAGGAGTGCAGTAATATTAGGATAACCAAATCATTCTGAGTTCCAAAATGTTTATTGAAGGCGAGCTTCTTCTGATGACTATGCCCCTGCACTTTCAGGCTGTCAACGACTGCTCCCCAGCTCAACAATTTGGCACTTTTTGTGATAACTTCTGACTTCCATGATAATGACTGAGAAAATGATTCCTTAACTGCAGTGCTGGGTTGGAAATCTGGCATGTGAAGGACAGTTTGGCCATGGGGGTTCAATGACAGTCTGTTTGCCCCATGTGGTATGGAGTGAAACTGGATGTACAGTGCATCCGGAAAGTATTCACATCGCTTAAATTTTTCCACATTTTGTTGTTACAGCCTTATTCCAAAATGGTATAAATTCATTATTTTCCACAAAATTCTACAAATACCCCATAATGACAATGTTAGAGAAGTTTGTTTGAAATCTTTGCAAATGTATTAAAAATAAAAAACAAAAAAATCACATGTACATAAGTATTCACAGCCTTTGCCATGACACTCAAAATTGAGCTAAGGTGCATTCTGTTTCCACTTTTCCCTTTGAACATCTTCTGGAGGGTAAGGATCCAATCAAAGCTATGCAGAGCCTTTATCATCTGTTGAATGTTGGCTTGACAGGAACAGGGAGGACTGGTCATTTAAAAGAAGATTATCCAGGTAGCCAACAAACTGAATCTTCTGGGAACAAAGCAGAGCCAAAACTAGGGCAAGCACCTTAGTGAGCACCCAGGGGGCTGTGGACAGGGCAAAAGGTAGAGCGACAAATTAATATTGCTGAGCACCGCAAAAAAAAAAACCCAGGTAGCATTAATGAGGTGGAAAGACAGGTGCAAATAGGCATCGTGGATATCTATTCAAGCCTGAAAATCTCCCAGAAAAGGGTGAGGCAACAAGCTACTTGGCAATTTCCATTCAAAATCCCTAAACCCATAGGAACAATTTAAGAGTCTTCAGGTCCATAAAAGGATGAACTCCCCACTTTTCTTTGGGAGTCATAAGGAGGTTTGGACAGAAACCTTGAAAGTATGCTCTTGTTGGTACAGGGGTAATGATCTGATCAAAGAGCTATTGGACAGCAGAAAGTAGATCATCTTACTGTGACAGGGAAGGAGACAAGTTTGAGAGCATGAAGCAGAGAGGAGATAGATTGGAAAACTCCAGTTTTTAGATCCTGGAAATAACACTCTGGACCCATGCGTCTAAGATTTTCTGGGACCAGAAAGCTGAGAAGGCCAACAGACATCCCCAACTTTAAAAAGTGGGGGTGCCCCATTACTGTAAAGAGGCCTTGATGTCAGAATTGGCTGGCTATGCCTCCTGTACGAAATATGTTTCTGTCCTAAATTAAACTTTGGAAGACTGAGAGGGAACCCTTACTAACCTCAGGAGTAGAAGACTTACTGCTAGAGATGCCTTTTTCTTTTGGGGTAGAGGGTACTCTTGCTCCCTGTAATCTCCTTGATATACTTATCTAAGGAGTGAACAGACAAGCATTCCAAACAAATGGCCACTGTCCCCACCTATAACTTCCCTTTGCAGCAAGGAGCACATGGAAAGGCATGGCATGTGAAAAAAAAACAAACAAAATTCCCAGCTTAACTTACCAGCCAGCCACCAACCAAATTATCCTGTCTCACAGTTTCCGTTAAAAACAGGGGTTTAGTTTGTACACATTTGCAAATACAAGCGTAAGCTGCAATTCAGGCTCAGGCTGCTCCAACGCTAAACAATAGCATATAGTTTCAGTAAGAAAAGCAGTGGTGTCCTTAGTCCCCAAATGTCGGTAGCAGGTGTATCATCCTGATCTGATGCCTCAGAAGGCAAAGATACATCAGCTGACACCTCCTCTTGCACTGTGTCTGGCTCAAGGGCAAAGTTACAGATTGATGCAGGAGGGAGGTCAAATGGACATGACTGTGACCCATGCTGTTGAGTGCCTTAAGGCCAAAAATGCCACTCGTGAACTCTGACATTGTGTCAGAAAATTTCTCTCTAGAAAGTAAAGATGATTCTGGTGTGGACTACAGCCCAGCCAAATCACCAGAAAAAAGAAGAGAGCCAGAATGGGGGCAGCCAACAGAGAAAAAATACTAGGGCCCTGAACTACGATCTACAATCCCCAAGAAAGCTAAAGGCTAAGCCTGAGCTCTTGAACTCATCTAACCCCTTATTGACAACAAAATGTGCCCAGAGGGGCACTCATGACCTCCACCACACTGGAGTAGTAGGGGGATTAAACCTGTAGGCTGCTGTAATCCCAGATCTGTGCCTGTAAACCGCTATCAATATACCCTCAGGCGAACCAGGAGATGTTGTTCAGCAGGCATTCTAATCCAAAAGAGGAAGAAGAAGGGTACGCAAGCACAGTAACCTCCCCAGGAACAAATCAGGGCATGTGCAGAACTTGTTTCAGGGCACACAGGTGCTGGACTGCGTCACTCAGGGCAAGCTCACAGTGCAACAACACCACACCAAGTGCCCTCCAGAAGGACAATTAAGAGGTGCCAAACTGCAATTAACACCTGCTATTTTGGAACCCTACAACCACATTGCCTCACCACCGGGCGCCTTGAGGCGAATGTTTAAAAGGAGGGAATTAACCCCTAGGCATGCCCTAACTGAGCCCTTCACCAGGCAGACCACCACTCATGACCTGTAAAGCACCCAGCATGAAGAGCCGCCGTGGCTATAGTTCTGCCAAGCGATGAAGGAGTCATGTTGTAAAAAGAAATCATTCAGAGAGAGGAGAGAAGAAAAACATTCATAGAAGGTACGTTCCTCTTTGTAGAAAGAAGTCTATCACCTAAGGACATGAGCAAAAAACTGAGGCTAGCTGGGAGTGGGAGGGGTTATAAAGGGATGTCCCTGCAGCCTCTTTTTTGCCAGTGTCCAATCACCTGATGGTAGCTGCATATAACCCAGGTATAATAATTTAAAGAAGCTTGTGTCCTGTACTGAAAAATAGGAAAAAGGGCCTCCAAATTTTTACCACAAAGTTGGAGCTGCTCAGTTGTTTAAAATGTGTTTGAATCCTGTAGCATTAACAGTACACTTTACCAGAAACACCAAACTCAATTTAGATTTTCCACATACTTTTGACCATATGGTGTAACCCTATTTTCTGTTTCTCCTTTAATTGCCAGGTCTTCTTTTTGCTAAAGAATTTTTAAAACCAATACTGATGTGTGTCCGCCCTTTGAAAAATGCTAGTTGCCTGATTATCTCGGTTTCAAAGTATATGTAATCCCTAACAATCTGCTTCATTTCATTGCTTCCGTTTGGAGTGTTAAATATATCATTGAAAGCATTTTGCTACATCTGCTAAATCAGTGTACAAAGTGAGTCGCTCCTGCCAGAAATCTTGTCAGCTGATAACAGCCTGCAGAGAGCACAGGAAGTTATCAGTTTCCATTGTTCACAGCTTTTTTTTTTTTTTTTACGCTAAAACCCTCTGCTACCCCCCATGTGATGTAGGAGAAGGAGATGGAAGATGTTCTGGTGTCCTGTCCTGTCCAAGATTGACAACACTGCTCCACCACAAATGGTTTTCCACAGAGCAGCCCCGATCCTTCTCTGCTGGGGTCCCCCACCGACGCTCCAAGCTCCTCCTCTTTGGGGCATGCCCCCATGGAAAGCCACTTCCATGGGGGCATCCTTGCGGGCTTGGTGCTGAGCCACCTCTTTCTGCATCTATTGAGACAAAGCAGGCAGCTCTGCTCAGCTCCGCTTCCTGCTCGCTACAGCATTTGATTGACCGCAGTGGAAGCCCCATCAATCTGCCCAGGAAAGAGGAAGACAGCGGCGAGAGCTGCTGCTCTAATGCAAATCGCTGGATATGCATGAACATCGCTCAATCTGATCGGGCTAAGGTAAGAATAAGGGGGGCTGGGAGGATTATGCAACACAAAAAGTTTTTCACCTTAAAAAAAAAAGTATGGGTTTGATATTTTTCTCCTATTTATACTTACTTAGGTGGTGCTGCATCTGTCCCCCGGCGCCTGTACACTTGGAACTGAGCGATCGAACACCACTGATCGCTCGGTTCTGACAGCTCCCCGAGCAGAGAGCTGCTGTCAGTCAGCAGCTCTCTGCTCTGCCCCTTCCTCACCTATTGAAGCGCTGGGCTGTGGAGTGGCAGGGACCAGCTGCCCTTAGGCTCTCAGCGGCTTGTTGAGAGGCTGAGCCGTGTGTCGGTTCAGGCATCTGACAGATCCTGACTCTGTGGTCATGATGATGCGGTGTCTGGACTGACTTCTGTGACGTCAGCAGAGAGCAGACTTCAACCCGCACTCTGCTAAAAACGGGTCACAGGAGTGCAGAACAAACTGCACTCCTGTGATCCATATAAGATGTACAGCCAAATTAGCTTTGGCTGTACATCTAATTTAATGCACAGAAACCTTAAGTCACTGACTCAAAACCAAATTATCTTGTCGAACATTATGCGTTAAAAACAGGGGTTTAGTTTGTACACATTTGGGTTCCCTCCAGGCTCACCTGCCCTCTGTCTATCAATGATAATGCATGTGCTTCCACTGTGGAGGCTCTCAAAATTTAGAGTTAGGACTACAGAAAATACTGGTTGCCATGACAGGGCTCTGTAGCTTTTGCATGCATTTGCAAATGTGTGCAAACTAAACTCGTTTTTAACGCATACTGTTAGATAGGATAATTTGGTTGGTTGCAGGGTGGTGGGCAAGTTGCGCTGAGAATTTCTTTGTTTTTTGCATGCGTTGCCCTTCCATGCACTTCTTGCTGAAAAGGCTAGTTATAGGTAAAGACAGAGGCCATTTGTTTGTACTGTTGAAATATTGGTGAGAGGACGTACTGGTCACCTTTGCTGCCATTGTGCTATGTGCTGGGTGTCCAGTGTGTCCCTGTTTCCTTAAGGATGCGTGGGCTGCCTCCAGGCTCACCTGCCCTCTGCCTACCTATTATAATGCATGTGCTTCCACTGTGGAGGTTCTCAAAGTTTGGATTTAGGACTGCAGAAAATACGGAGGTGCCGTGACAGGGGTTCTTTAGGTTATGCATGCATTTGCAAATGTGTGCAAAGGAAACCCCCGTTTTTAACGCATACTGTTAGACAGAAGTTGAGCTGGGAATTTCTTTGGTTTTGTTTTGCATGAGCTGCCTTTCCATGTGCTCCTTGCTGTAAAGGCAAGTTATAGGTGGGGGCATTGGCCATTTTTTGATTCCATTGTACGTAGGAACATACCGCCACCCTCACCTGCTCACTACCAAGATGGATTAGGGGTTATGGACTATGAGATTTGTAGTGTGCATAGAGTACTACTTATGACTGCAACTCACATACACTGCTTGTTCCAAAGAAATCCAAATGAGGGGAAAAAGGGACAGGTTTGGGAGCTCACACAGGACAGAAAGCACAGTAAAGCCCCGTACACACACGCAGATCGTCGTCATACAAATGTTCGTCTTTTCTCCCCGGGATGTCGGTGTCTGTTGAAAAGTGCAAAGACAGCACAAGGACAGCACAAGAATTTTGTCCGCAGACTTCAGCTGACTGCAGAAGTGATGTCATGTAATGGTTAACTTTCCCTGTGTTTTTTATTTTCTGAGCATGCCCAGTCTTGCAAATCTGCGGTCTGTCGGCTGATTTCTGTACTGACAGGCGAACAATCGTCCGTTCTGGTGTCTGCAGACAAAAATTTTCATCTTTGCAAGAAAGACTCTTGTCCGTGGATTGTGTGCAGACATCTGTCGGAGGCACCATACTAACACGCATACAATCGGCAGATCTTTCGTCCGCCGACGTTTGTATGACGACGATCTGCGTGTGTGTACGGGGCTTTAGAAACACTTTGATGAAAAACCGGATTACAGGGCCATCGAGTAGTTAATGTGTTTGAATTATCTTTGGAGAATAAGGATATGGTTTAGTGTCACTTTAAGTCAGAATACCCAAACAATGACCATGTTTGATTGGTTACAGTAACTGTTTGGATGAATTATTTCCACCTGGCCCTTTCAATTTCATATTTGAAGTTTGTCGAGCCAGGTGATGTCAGCAGCGTCACCCAAGGCTTGAAATTCAAGCCATAAATGGCCAGTTTAACACAGAATATGAACTGAGGGAAAGTTTCCCAATGGGCACACAGAAATAAAAACCCAACAAAGATTTTAACTCTTTCCTATGCTAGCTAGAACTAAAGAAGAAAAGTTAGCCTTTGAATGTATGTTTAACAGGTGTGCTGCTTTTATTTAGATTTTGTTTTTCCACAAGCATGATGAATAGGATAGTTGTCCAAATAACCCCTAAACCCAGCTTACCAGGGAGGAAAGAGACACAAAATTGCATGTCATAAGGAACCAGGCCGTTGGCATCTATGAAAGTTTCTGTCCTGGAGACTGGGGTATCCAAAGGGCATAGAAACTGGTGGCCACATGGCAGACCCCTTTCCATGAAATTACTTATCAACACGACTAGGTTGCTGGTGTTTGCAAAGTGGGCAAACACACAGTTCTAAGACTATGAACTTGAGTCCTTACAGCATATTTTAGATACTGTGGGTATTCCCCAATTTCAGTTTGCCAAACGTACCCGATAAAGCCTGGTACGCACAATGAGATTATCGGGCAAAAATGGATTTTTGTAAAATCTTACCGTAAAATCCTTTTCTCTTAAGCTCATTGACAGACGTAGTCCTCCTTGATTAATATCAACTCGGGTTATACTGCCCTCTACAGGAGTAGGACTAGACAGGAAAGAAAACGTTCTGGCCACACCCTAGGGGCAGTCCCAGAGGGTATATCCTTTCACTTCCTGCTACAGCAAATCAGTTATGTCACAAAGCAGTGTTTAGAGACCCAACCCAACTCAAAAACAGAGGGGTGGGTACTACGTCTGTCAATGAGCTTAAGAGAAAAGGATTTTACGGTAAGATTTTACAAAAATCCATTTTTCTCTGTCGCTCATTGACAGACGTAGTCCTCCTTGATTAATATCAACTCGGGACGTCCCAAAGCAGTGCCACAAATGAGGGGTGGGAAAATGGAAATCAAAATCCAATCTAGAAGGCCCAACCGGTGCCAACTAGAAGTTTAAAAGGCTCATCAATCAAAAGATGAGACTCAACAGAAATTCCAACGGAAAAAAACCCTCGAGGTAGACCACCGGTCTCCTCAAATTGAGGTCTGCAAAACCTTGCGGCCAAATGAGGCATCCACCGATGCCATCACATCAACTTTATAAAATTTTGTAAAGGTATGCACCGACTACTAGGTAGCCGCCTTGCACACCTGGACCACTGACGCCTGATGGCGGTAGGCCCAGGAAGTACTGAGCGCTCGAGTGGAGTGCGCCTTAACAGGGAACGGAGGATTCCGACCCTTAATAGAATAAGCCTGTACCACCGTCTGTCTAATCCATCTGGAGATAGTCGCGGCAGATGCAGGCAACCCCTTTCTGGGGCCATCCGTGATCACAAAAAGCGAATCCGTCTTACGGAATGATTCCGTAGTCTTCAGGTATACCCTGATTGCCCGCACCACATCCAAGGAATGCAACGCACATTCCCGAGGATGACTGGGCTTAGGACACAAGGAAGGTAGCACAATATCTTCATTCAGATGAAAGTCTGAAAACCACCTTAGGAAAAAAAGATGACTTCGGATGAAGAACTACCTTATCCCTATGAATCCCCAGATATGGGGAATGACACAATAATGCAGCCAGTTCTGACACCCTGCGTGCAGAAGTGATAGCCACCAAGAAGGCCACCTTCTGGGATAATGTAAGCAAGGGAATCTCCCTGGTATTTTAAAAGGGAGGTTTCTGAAGAACCGACAACACCAAATTAAGATCCCAGGGTGGTAAGGGCACGCGCACTGGCGAAGCCAAGTGCTGCACCTCCTGGATGAAATTCAGCACCAAGGAATGAGTAGCCAGAGGCTTCTGGAAGAAGATTGCTAACGCTGAAACCTGACCCTTGATAGTGCTCAAGGATAGTTTCTGCTCAACCCCCTTTTGCAGAAAAAAAACAAGATTCGGGTTACCGAATAGGTACGTGGGGGAAAACTTCTACGATTCACACCACGCAATATAAGCCTTCCATGTGCGATAATAGACTTTGCTGGAAGTCGCTTTTCTTGCTTTAATTAGAGTAGGAATAACTGAAGCTGACAATACCTTGTCCTTCAGTACCTGGGTCTCAATGGCCAGGCCGTTAAAGCCAGCGACTGTAAAGCACGATGGAAGATCGGTCCTTGAGACCGCAGATCCTCCCTGAGGAAGAAGTCTCCAAGGAGCGTCCGCGACTAGTCTTGCCCAAGTCGGCGTATCCGGCTTGACGAGGCTAGCCCGGAATACCGGGATAACTGGAGTTCCCTCCACCTCTATCCTGTGGAGAAATCTCAGCAGTAACTTGAGAAGGGGGAAGACATACAGTAGCTGATACTTCCCCTACGGGGCACTCAGCGCGTCTGCTGCGTCCGCTAGAGGATCGCGGGCGCGAGCCCTGTTGAGCCAACCTGCCAACAGATCCATCTCCGGGGTGCCCCAATGAAGGGACAGCTGGTGAAATACCTCTGGATGAAGAGACTATTCCTCTTGATCCAGAATCTGACGGCTGAAATAATCTGCCTGTCCACCCCCGTGATAAATATCGCGGAGAGAACTGGAACAACTGTTCCCCCAATAGGAATGTTGGCCACTTCTATGGCCTCCAGGGCACTCTTGGTTCCCCTTGGTGATCGACATAAGTCATGACCGAGGCATAGTCCGATTGGATCCGAACTGGGCTGCCCTGGAGCTGCTCGGTCCAGTAAATCAGACAAAGTCTGATCGCTCTCAGTTCCAACACATTTATCGGTAACCTGGAATTTATCAGAAGAAATGACTTCCCCTGGCTGAGCATCGGAGACCGAAGCCACCAGA
This sequence comes from Pelophylax lessonae, assembly GCF_965119305.1. Lineage (NCBI taxonomy): Eukaryota > Metazoa > Chordata > Amphibia > Anura > Ranidae > Pelophylax > Pelophylax lessonae. The sequence goes on from NC_138770.1 coordinate 586,358,482, forward strand.
CCAGAGCCTCCCTGGTCCGCTCGCTCAATCGGATCCGATTGTCCAGGGAATCGGGATTCCAATTCCATATGAGAAGAATCTCCTCTTTGGAGAATTCGGGTATGAGACTGGGCAAACGGTACTGCCTCTAAAGAGGCGACCATCAATCCCAGCGAGTTGACGGACAGCAACATCCGAATCATTGACTGAATCTTCTGGAGTTTCTCTGCATGGAGAAACACTCTTGCCAAGGATGTATCCAAAATTAGGCCCAGATAGTTCAGTCTCCTGGTGGGAACCAGGGATGATCTTTGGGAAAAGCAACAAAAACGCTGATGTCCTGCGAAGATGGGGATATGAAGATAGGCATCCTAAATGTCTATGGATGCCAGGAAATCCCCCTAATGCAGGGAGGCCACCACTGTATGGATGGACTCCATCTCTTCCAAGACCAGAATTGGACGCACCTAGCCCTTTTTCCTGGGCATTGTGAACAGGTTCGACTAGAACTCCTCCAAGGAATGGGAACTACCACTGCTTGTTGCATCAAGCTGTCCCCCGCAAAGCTTTTTAAGCGACCCGGGGATGTCGAATATTGGAAGGGAAGAATCGCACCGGTGGAAGTGATCGAAACTCGATCTTGTATCCCGACCATATGACCTTGCGAACCCCTTTATCCGGGATTCTGGAAAGCCCTGGATCCGGAAACCGGTGAAGACGTCCCCCCACCCTAGAGATGGGTGGGGCCCATTCTGTCAATCCAACGGGATAACAGTGGCTTTATTTAGTCTGGAAATCGGCAAGTCCACTATTGGTGGTACCGTCCATCTTTGTAATGAGTGATTCCTCAAAATGATAGCGCCTAGCAATGCGTTTGCATATAGCAGGGGCTCGTTTACGGACGACCCCATTTGAGCAAGGGAAACCCTTCATCATTTTGGTAGGCTTGCTAGTACCAAAAAAAGGAATATGAGTCTCCGTTACCTCTGCCGGTGTAACCTCAAGATTTAAGGTTTCCCGGACAGACAACTAGTGCTTCCACCAACGCTTCTTGTGCTATGGCGGAGGCAGAAGCGTCCTCCTCACTGTCTGAGGAGACCGTACCTGAGACAACAACCCCAGAAAAGGGGCTGCAATGACCAGCTCAGAATCCGTATCTGAAGTATCAGATGACATAGGGGTAGGTGGGGGTCGCTCTTCTTGACCCCCGTCCCTGACAGGCTACCTCCACCCGGGATACCAAAGACTCCAAAACTGCTGATAATGCATCATCACAAATGTGGTACTGGAGGGTCCTGCGGCCACCCCGAGGGGATCAGGTGGGGATACATGTGTGGCAGGGTTCATGTAACAAGACACTTGCCAGCAAACACAAAAAAATTAATTGCAAGAAAAAAACATTTTTTTTTTTTTTTTTTAACTTAGTCCCCCAGCGCAATAGCGCCCCTCAGTCTACCTGCTTGGACCCCTCAGAAAGAGAGAGAGAGAGAGACCTCAAGGCTCACCTGATGCACAGAAGTTTCTTATCAACTTGCTTCCAGCACTGTCTGTTACAGACAGGAAGTCTTTGGCTTGCTTTCCCTGGGCCAAGGAGGCGGCTCCGCCCCTTTACACGCCTTTCGGCGCCTCCCAATTACTCCACGAGGTGTTTGGTCACCTCAAACATGGCCGCCCCCATGCTGGAGACACGAGGCTACGCAAATATGGCGGCCTCGTGCGATCTGCAGGAAAATGGCGGCGGCCTGTGTAGGATAGCGGCGGCTTGCAAGCTAGCAGCGGCCTGCGGGAGGTGTGCATTCGGCCTGTGCGGCCTACGGGAATGCCTCGGCCTGCGGGAGGCGTCCTCGGCCTGCAGGAGGCTGTGCGGCCTGTGGAAGTGACCGGCTTTCTGGAGGGATAGCGATCTGTGGCTGCAGTACTCAGGCATAGGCATCGGCCTGTGTACACACTATGACAGGTAGGATACCTCTATCTTCATGGTAATGCCTTTTAGTAGTCTGCCACTGACTTCAGTCACCCTTACAGTCATATAGTGACTTTAGATCGTCAGCTCCCAAACCAAGCCTCCTGGTTTCTATTCACAAAATCACACTCAAAATTGGGGGATCTGTGACCTGTTATAGGATAGAGGGGAGACCCAGAAACTGAGTGTCCGACCATCCCAGAGAGGGGCCCGCGTCCACCAACAAACCCGACAGGGGGAGAGGGGGAACATTCTACTCACCATACCGGAACCAGGCGGGCGCCAACTCCTGACAGAACCCCTCTCCACCGGGGTGGGGGGGCTGTCGACCAATACGGACGCCGTGACTCTGCTGGTCATTGGCGTCCAGGCGAGACGTTTAACTCGCAGGGTCAGTCCCCGTCCAGTGGGACTGTCGCGGCCGACCCAGCTCGGAGCTATGGCCTGCACGCGCTCATAGGCTGAACTGGGGTGACCACTGGATCTCAACATCCAGCCCGTCGCCCAGTTTCAGCGTACTTGCTTGAAGATCTCACAGGAACACTGGAGAAAAAAAGCGGTCTAAAAAAGTATTTCTAAAAAAAAAATCCTGCCAGGACCAAAGATCCTAGCAAGGAATCTAGGTCCTTACTCCTAACTAGACAGAAAAAAACTGATTTGCTGTAGCAAGAAGTGAGAGGATATACCCTCTGGGACTGCCCCTAGGGTGTGGCCAGAACGTTTTCTTTCCTGTCTAGTCCTACTCCTGTAGAGGGCAGTATAACCCGAGTTGATATTAATCAAGGAGGACTACGTCTGTCAATGAGCGACAGAGAAATGATCAACCGTTTTTTTTTTGCATGCTATTCATATCAAAAATGAAACTAAAGTTATGAAAATTTTCATATAACGGAATAAATATTCGGAAATAATGTAATGTATTGTATTTTGGAACGAAAACTACTCATTAAAATGAAAATCATACAATATGGTATCGTACGAGAACATTTTTTGTTGGTCCCTTTGGATATTATCAGATTAACTGACATGATCGGCTCTGGAAAGCTGTGTACTAATGATCAGATTATAGTACGATCGCTTCAAAAGCAGTATTTTTCGTACGATTTTCTGATTGTGTGTTCAGGCCCTTAAGTGTTCACTGAAAGTGCATACATAGGGTCAGTTTTACAGTAATCACTCTTTCCCCACAGTTGTACATATATCTTAGTAAAAAATTTTTTCACATGCATTTCAAATACAATTTATATACACCGATTAGCCGGAACATTCTGACAGCCCACCATAACCCATCCAGCCATGGACTCCACTAGACCTCTGAAGGTATGCTGTGGTATTCGGTTCCAAGCAGTCTGTAGCAGATCCTTTAAGTCTTGTAAATTGCGTGGTGAGGCCTCTATGGATTAGATCTAAAAGACAGTGTCCCAAGCCAGTTGCGAGTGTGATACACACAAGAGGGACAACATATAAACATAAAACAAAGAAGTCACTGTATTGCGTCCGGACGCAGAAGGGTATGTGGAATATGCAAGTCAGCGCAGCATAGCCGTACAGTAGGTACCAATATAGTCAGTCTATGCTGTCCACATATTGCACATATCTATAGGTAGCCTAATAGAATAAAACAGAATGGAATTCCTGATACAAATTGTCACTCAGAAGTTGTAATATCATCAAGGTTGGCCAGTCACTAGTTGTCAAAAATGAATATAAGTATAATCAATGACATCTCACTATAGCTTGGACCCCTGCAGAAAGGGGAACATACCCACAAGAGCTGCAGTTTTGGAGAGGGTATGACCAAGTTATTTTGCCATTACATTTAACCCCTGTCAAAGCCACTCAAATCCTTACAGCTTGACCATTTTTTTCTGCTTTTAACACATCAAGTTCAGGAAGAACATGTTCACTTGCTGCCTAATGTATCCCACCCACTTTCAGATGCCATTGTAATGAGATAATCAATGTTATTCGTTTTAACTGTCAGTAGTCATATAGCTATGGCTGATTGGTAGATATGGCAAATGTTACGTGGCAATCTGACTCCCTAACCATATAATGTGACTGTAAAGCAGAACTTTTTCCATGGTCTGCAGCTGAGCTTGTCCCCTCAATCTTGTTTATTGGTCAATGAATCAGAATCAATAACCCCTGTCCAATAAGCAGGGAGCATATCCAAAAAAAAAACTAACGCTGGATCACAAGTTATACTGTGATCTTCCTGACTGAGCATTGTGATGGAAATGTGTAAGTCACAAGAGTAGCTAAACTGAATTAAAAAAACAAATCCAGTAGCAGCTTTACCTCTTGTGCCCACTTGGTGTGAGATCACTAGACATTTAATAAATGGATTGTTGGGTCGGACAGAGCTTATCTCTAACTATTGCACGTATTTGAGATTACAAGTGATCACTATTTGAATGCCTGTAACTTACATGGAAAATGTAAGTTTTTTTTCCTTTTAACAAAGTTACAATTTTGGATGGCATTATACTATGTGGAGCTTTTCTGTTTTTTGGAGCACCTGAGAGGCCGGAAGAGAGAACTGATACCAAGGGTAGTTTTAGCAAGGCTCAACTACCTAAAGCACATATGACTCTTTGCCAACGGCATTAGAGTCCAATATCTTTGGTAAGCGCTCCCGAATTTTCGCTTTTGGTGATTGAAGCACTGGCGGTGTTCTTTCCTTTTCTTATTTTGGATCACAGAACAGATTTCACCTTCTAATTTGGACACTTTATATTCTCATCCTTGCGGACTTTTTTGCACTGTTAGACATTTCATTGATAGGTGGAAGTATATTTACACCTACATTGTAAGACTTTGCACAGTTTTGCACGACACACTTTTGCTATTTTTGTGATACCATACATGTTAGAGCCATCTGACTTGTTTTCATGTTTTTAGTGCGGCACTGTATGTTTTTAGTTGCTTTTAACAATATAGTTGTATTGTAGTGCCAGCAGCTGGCTCAACTTTTTCAGTAAGCACAGTAGTTCCTTTATATTTGGATTGTTTTAAATACTCTTAAATGAATAGTGGAAACAAACACTTAACAACATAACCAAATTTAACAACTGAAATAAATTTTAATCAGTCTATAAAATACATTTCGTTCCAAAAGCAGCAGGAGGAAAAAAAAAAAAAAAAGTTTATACAATAAAGGGAAACGTCTAAACAGAAACTACTCATTTTTTCTCAGATTTAAATTTGTGCTTTCTCTTGGCTGGAGAGTCCTCCTCGGGGGTAGGATCACTTAGAGCATGTTTTATAAATCTCCGTGCAGCCCCTTTGTCAAGTTTGGCAGCTTTCTTACGATCTGTCATTTCTTTCACTCTGTTCATGTACTTTCGTATTCTTTCCTGCAATGCAAAAAACAAAGCTTAGATCAAAGTTCAGAACACAGTATTCTTCATTTCACTGCAAAACTGTACACATCATACTTATTCCTCAATGTTTTCCTATTGTTTTAAATTAAAAGACATGATAGTGCCTGTCATCCATAAATTTGGAAAAAAAAAAAGTAATTATTCACAGGCCTCAATAATGTTCAATGCAATCAAACACATTTAAAGCATTTATTATAGATAACAAGAACACGGAAAGATCGGATATAAAAAAAGAAAAAGGATGTTAAAGTACGAATATGTAAAGCATTCTTAAATATATCTTAAAAGAGAAAAGAGAAGTTCTCCTTTTTAAAAAAAATGCACATCTTTTCTATGGTTAAAAAAAAAAATGTGCATTTAAGATTTTTTTTTCTTTTTACTTGCACCAGCAATCAGCAGATCGTGCGTGCCATGTAGGACTCCTGCAGACTTTTCAGTGTTTCCCTCTGCGTTTACCTCGTAAAGACAAGGCAGATATACACTGACAGGAAGAGACCATGAACTACCAAAGCACTCAACAGCGCCATGGTAGTTCATTGAGAACTACATGCATTGTAGTTTCCCTTTCACAGAACTCTGAATGGTTTTCTTAAACTAGTGACAGCAAATGGAGGGAGAAGATCCCCCTCTTGCTGTCGCTAGATGCAGTGGAGCAGGTAGCGGCTGCAGAAGGGCAAACACGTTACATGTTCATCCTAAAGTGGGGTGAAACAAGTACTATATTCCATAAGGGAGAACTTTTCCTTTAATCATTATAAAAAAAAAAAAAAAAAAGGCATTAGGTCTACTAAATGGAGCCGAATAGATAAAGTACATCTATCACTTTAACAATCTAAAACCAGCTGCTGACAATAAAAAAGCCCAGGCACCTATAGTTACACATACTAGCAGCAGCTTTCAATGCCCCCACTCTTTCCAAATGCCAGGCCATTCTGATCATGCAGAGCATTAGCAATCCCTGGTAGGGACAGAGCTTTCCTGTGCCATCTTGCCTCAAACACATTTCTAATGCCCAGCAAGGAAGTCCTATCATATTAATGGATCAATAGGAATGTAACTTTGGCTTTTGTTCTTGTCAAGTTTAACTTACCCTTAAAGTGTAGGTTTCTTTCTTAAGCAAGTTTCTATTTTACTGATTTTTGTTTGCCCAAGAGATTAATGCAATAAATCATTCTGATTCCTGCATATATTAGTTAGTTTCAAAAATGTATAGGCGACAGCCCTCATTTTTTTAAATGTTAAAGCTTGAAAAGATTTGGGGACAGGTCTGGGCAAATTGAAAAGGGAGACCTGAGAGGTTATGGTGATGCACTCTAGTCCCAGTGCCAGATCAGGACTCCTAAAATGGTGGTAACCTAACAGTTAAAAAACAGAAAGAAAGCAGCGCCAGCTTAGTGAAGCATAAGGTTTATTAATACAAAAAACACGTAGTGACTTACTCTTAGGTAAGTAAAGGCCGGTACGGTAGGTGAATGGGATCATCCGTGCTCCTTCATTAGACCACCTAATACGCCCATCTTTCCCTCCGCCTCACCGGAAGTGATGTCGGGCTGACCGGAAGTGGGAAGTGGAGCCCCACTGAGAGTCCTCCACCACCACAGCACCATCAGACAGGCTGCCAGACAACAGCCACCGGCACCCCGCACCCCTCCTTTCCACAACGGTATCCAGGAGTAGAAGATGGATGATCCCATTCACCTACCGTTATGGCCTTTACTTACCTAAGAGTAAGTCACTACGTGTTTTTTAGATTAATAAACCTTATGCTTCACTAAGCTGGCGCTGCTTTCTTTCTGTTTATTCTCCTCAGAGCCTCTCCTTGCTCCAGCTGGCAGACGCTTTTCGTGGGCACCCCTCCCCCTTCCACCTCATCCTTTTATATATTTTTCTACCCATTTTTACCTTTTTCCATCATGGTGTGCCACCCACCAACATCAGAGAGCGCCATGTAATCATTGACTTTATAACAGTTAAAAAAGCCAGATTACTGATCATTGCATCTGGTCTGTCCCTCCTCCAGCTTTGCTACTTGCCTTTTCGCAGTAATGGCTGGCCTCCTTACCACTAGGTGTCTGATATTGAACAAACTGTAAGTGTCAAGTCTTCATATCTTTTAAATGCTTATAGGTTTGCTTTAATGCTGCACAATCAATAGTTTGAAATGTGAAGAGATAAGCATTCAAAATTGGATTTTTGTACTTACCATAAAATCCATTTCTCAGAGTTCATGGACAGACACAACGATCCATAAATCATAACTACTGGGTTATTCTGCCTCCTCCAGGAGTAGGACTAGGCAGAAAAAAAACACCTGGCTATGTCCATAGGCCATCCTCAGATTGGTATATTACCCCTTCTCTGCTCTAGGTAATCAGTTTAGTAGCAAGAAGTATTAGAAGTATCAAAACACCATAGAGGGGTGGGTGCTGGGAACTCAGAGAAATAGAATTTATGTCAAGTGCAAAAATCCCATTTTCTCTTTCGTTCATCGACGGACACAACGCTGCATAAATCATAACTAGTGGGATGTCCAAAAGCAGTGCCAAAAGGAAAATGAGGGTGGGGAAAACAACCCAAAGCTAAACATAAGAGCCCTTAACCAGGACACAGGAGCCTTAACCGGGTCACAGTAAAAAATAAAAGTTTAAAGAAAAACACCCCTCAAGAGGGAACAGCCCTTCTTAAACAGCTGCCTGCAAAACTTTGCAGCCAAAAGAAGCATCCGCAGATGCCAAAGTATCTATCTTATAGAATTTTGTGAAGGTATTCACCAAGTGGCCGCCTTGCAAACTTGCGATATTGATGCCTGATGACAGAAGGCCCAAGAAGCAGTCAACGCCCAAACAGAATGTGCCGTGACAGGGAAAGGTGGAACGGAAAGGCCAGAGTCACCATCTGTCTAATCCATCTGGAGATGGTAGCCAAAGAAGCGGACAGCCCTTTTCTTGGTCTGTCCATAACCACAAAAAGCGAGTCTGACCTCAGTAGACTCAGGACTCAGTAGCTGCCAGATACACCTGAATCGCACGAACCACATCAAAGGTATGCAAAGCGAATTCCTTGGGATGAGCAAGCTTGGGACGCAAGGAAGGCAACACAATGTCCTCATTCAAATGGAAGTCTGAGATAACTTTGGGCAGGAATGATGGACAAGGACGAAAAACCACTTTATCCCTATGGACCATTAAATAGAGACTGCGACAGGATAATGCCGCCAATTCCAATACTCTGCAGGCCGAGATAATAGCCACCAAGAATGTCACCTTCTGGGATAACGTAGCAAGGGAATTCTCAAATGGAGTTTTCTGGGGAACCAAAAGTACTTAATAAAAATCCCATGGCGGAAAAAGAAACTGTACAGGTGGAGCGACATGTCGAACCCCCTGAATGAAGGTACCAAATAAAGAGTGCGTGGCTAGGGGTCGCTGAAAGAAGATTGCCAGGGCAGACACCTTGCCCATGATGGTACTCAAGGCCAATTTCTGATCAATGCCCTGTTGAAGAAAGGTTAAGATCCGAGCCACAGAAAAGGATTGAGGGTGAATGCCAATCAACTCACACCAAGAAATGTACACTTTACACGTACGATGGTATATCTTGCTGGAAGACTACTTCCTCGCCCTCAGCATAGTAGGGATCACTGATTCAGACAGACCTCTCTCCCTCAGTACCTGGCTTTAAATAGCTAAGCCATTAAAACCAGTGACTGTAAAGCAGGATGGTTGATCAGCCCTTGGGACAACAGGTCCTCTCAGAGGAAGCCCTCAAAGAACGTTTACAGCCACCAGACTGATTGGAAGATCCTCACCCTTAAAGTGGAGTTCCACCCTATTTTTATACTTACCTCCATCTTCTCGCTCCGGGTCACCTGAAAAAGAAATGGATAATCGCATATTTTTTTTTTTTTTAACTTACCTCGTAGCGAAGAAAATATACTTACCTTACTTCCTTCTTCCTCCTTCCTCGGCCGCGGCCCGTCGTCACTTCCTGGCTCTGCAATGATTCCTGGGAGCTGGACGTCATAGCTCCCAGGAATCATTGCGCCTGCACCGGCCCCGACGTCAGTTCCGGGTCGCGCGCGTCATCCCCTTCTAAACAGCTTCTGGGCATGCCCAGAAGCTGTGGAGGGGTGACGCGCGCGACCCGGAAGTGACGTCGGGGCCGGCGCAGAGCATCGTGGGACCACAGAAGGCGGAAGAAGACGCCGAAGAGGACGCGCTGGCTTCAAGCTGCCCACATCTGAGATGGCAGCGCTGGACAAGACGTTTGCAAGGTAAGTATTTCGTCTTGCAGGTAAGTGCAACCCGGGACAGATCAGAGGCTAGCCATTGTGGAATGCACTAGCCCTGACTGTCCCGGGGGTATTAAAAAAAAAAAAAAAAAAAATCCAGGGTGGAACTCCGCTTTAATTCCTTGCTGGAATTGCGGAAGAAGCCTGAGCCGAGGAGGATACTGGCCTTACCATGGACATTGGATGCCTGCGGCTTCTGCCAGAGAAACCCATGATCTCGCCACAACCTCAGTATCCTCCTGTGAAGCTGAACCTGCTAAAGGAGCTGCATGTAGGACTGTGCAAACAGAACTGTCTTGGAGGTGGATAACACCAAACTTAGAACCTGTATGCAAAATGGGAGATAGAATTGTCTGTGTGGCAGCAGCCAGTGAATCACGGCCTGTGGTTCCTGAAGTTTGTCAAGAGGAAGGACCACCCTTGGTCAGAATTAGAATCAGACCTAGGTAAAGCAATTCCCTGGACAGGGATAGGGGGGGCATTCGGTAGTTGGGACATCACTTGAACCTTTGCAGGAAATAAACCTGCAAAAGGAAACTCAGGACCCAACAAAAACTGAAAAGGACAAGCTTTGTACCCCCAAAAGGAATCGTTTGTGGATTCCCTTGACGCTCAAGAAGGAGGTCCATGAGGCCAGAAACCACAGAAGATGTCTCCCCCCCCCCCACCCCAATAATGGGTGAGGGCAGACCTTCATGCGGAAGGGGTCTTGTCTGCGGGTCCGGAGAAGCTAGCTCTAGCATTACCAGACCAAGGATGCTTGGAACCTCCAGGGAAAGATTTGAAAAATCTATTTCCCTTATTCTCCATCCCAGAAGCAAAAAATAATTTTTTATGTGCTGAGGAGGTGGGCCCCTGTCTGCAACAAGGCTCCTTCCCTTTCCTAGACTATGGCAAGAAGGTACTCTTTCCCCTTGTGATACCCTTAATGACGTCATCCAGGGTAGCCCCAAACAGAAGATCGCCTTAAAAGGGCAGATCACTGAGAGCTTTGTTAGAGGCTTAGTCTGCGGACCAATTCTTAAGCCACAGCATGCCCCTAATCACCACCGCTAAAACAGAAAGATTAGACAGCACAGGAGCTGTATCCAAAGCTGCATCACAAATAAACTGCAGCCCATGAACCAATTGGTCCGCTAAATCAACATAAGCAGCAGGGACCTGCTCACCCCCCAGGCCCTGGCGCAATAGCTTGGCCCATTCAGTTAGAGTCTGAGATACCAGGGCTGATGCAAAGACTGGCCACAATGTCGATCCAGCCATAGTAAACATGCTGCGTGCCACAGCCTTCCGCTTTCCTGTCAGCCGGGCCCTTAAAGGACGAGGGTTTCCTCTACTGGGATCATAGTAGCTTTGTTCAACCTTGAAACAGGAGGCTCCACAACTGGTGGACTAGTCCACTTTTGTAAAAGAGTCTCCTCAAAGGGGTATCGTACAGAAAAACGTTTGGCGACCACAAAGGGTAATTTTGGTTTGATTCCATTCCTTACAGGAAAATCTGTCAAAATAAGGCACATAAGTAAACACCTTGGGAGTGCGTGGGGACTTATGTGTACCAAACGACACTGCTACGTCCGTGGCTACATCAGCTGCATCCTCCACTTTTAAAGTCCCGCAAACTGCAGTGATAAGTGCGTCTACCAGCACTTTTTAATTAGCTGCTGAGGCCATGGAGGAATCATCCTCACTATCGAATGGATCTGGGGGTGTGATATTAAGCCCCACTGGACAGAATCAGATAAGAGACTGAGCAGGGAAAGGCGGGGGGCACTTCCTCCTGGGCCTTTGCCCAAATGCCACTTCGACCCAGGACACTAAGGACTGTAGGACCACCATTAGTGCAACCATGGGAAGCTGTGGTTCCAAGGAACCTGCCACCTCCATAAGGGGGTCAGTGGGGGAGATGTGACCCTAAGGCTCCATAAGGAAAGAGTACAAATAACAATCTTTTGGCACCACTAAAGGACCCCCCCCCCCCCAAGTCTCAAGGTACATATCAGCAGAGAGAGAGAGAGAGAGAGAGAGATAACAGGGACCCCCAAGGACTCACTCTACTGATCGGAGGAGCGCAGAGAATTCGGACCCAGCATCACCATGGACGCCATCCCTGTTCACATGTCCCTGGTACAGGAAAAGGAAGCTGAGGAGGAGCTTCGGCATCCCCGCGAAGCTTCGGTCGTCTCCAGCATCTCCTGGACTAAGGGAAAATGGCCCCTGTGACATCATTGGGCTACAAAACATGGCCACCAACCGGAGACCAGCCAGACTAAGAGAAAATGGCCACCATCAGCTACAACATGCTGCCAGGATCTTCCCTGTGCTCTCTGCAACGCTGCATCCTCTGCAAGGGGATCCCCTCCTGAAGGCTGGACACATGTTAGGGGAAACTCCTCTGCGCACTCTGCACCGGTCTCTGCACTGGGATCCCCTGCACTATACCCACACTGCAAACAGTGGGGCATGCACCTAGGGGTCTCCTACACTGGGACCCCTCCAGACTACCAGGGCAAGACACACTATCCTAGGACCCTTATAGAGTGGGGATTGCAGGGGAGACCCCAGGGGTCTCTGCTGCATCATGTAGAACAATTCTCCTGCGCTCCAATTAAATATGATGGGGGGAAAGAGGAATACTTCCAACGGACTTGGATGGGTATGACTAATGGCCTTGCTGCCCCCTCAGGATCAAGGGTATCCGAAACCAACTGGAATACAACAACGAAAAAGAAAGGGGCACACCGACCTAGTGCATTACCACTAAAAATATTTATTAAAACAGTAAAAAGTAAACATTATACTCACAAAACAGATGTGAATATTGCACATATCAACATATTCGACATAGGATCTCCAAGGTAGCCAGGGTACTACGCGATGCTGGATGGCATTCTGTGTACCGCATGAAAACTGCTGTGGCTAGGCTGATGCATTTCGAGGGCGAGCCCCCCCTTCCTCAGAGCCAAGGAAGGCTGCTGGGAGCCTTCCTTGGCTCTGAGGAAGGGGGGGCTCGCCCTCGAAATGCGTCAGCCTAGCCACAGCAGTTTTCATGCGGTACACAGAATGCCATCCAGCATCGCGTAGTACCCTGGCTACCTTGGAGATCATATGTCGAATATGTTGATATGTGCAATATTCACATCTGTTTTGTGAGTATAAATGTTTACTTTTTACTATTTTAATAAATATTTTTAGTGGTAATGCACTAGGTCGGTGCACCCCTTTCTTTTGTTGTTTTTTTTTTTGTTGTTGTCTCTGCTGCATCCTCTGCCCTGGGACCCCCACCAGACTCCAGGTCCAGACAGGGGGGGGGAGGGAGTGGGGGAAGCCCAGCTCTGAGGGATTTTTAAGAATGGGAGGAGGAAACCTGCAGGCAGGTCTGACTGCCCCTGGAGGTTACCCGAGTACACCCCAAAGAAAACCACCAAACGGGGAGAGGGGGGACTCTACCTACCCTTCCATGGTGCGGGTAACGCTCCAGACAGAACTCCTTGCCACCCAAGTAGGGGAGTTGTCGGCCAAGGCACCGCTGCGACTCAGACCCAAGCCTGGTCGTATGCGACCCTGCGAGACATTTAGCTCGTGGGCCAGTCTCTGTCCGTGAGGCTGTCGCGGCTGACCTAGCGCATAGCTCCGGTCTGCACACGATCGCTGGCTGGGCTGGGGGGGACCATTAGATCTAGATTAACCAGCCCGTTGCCCAGTCCAGCAGTTTATTGTAGATCTCCTGAGAGAAAAAACAAAAGAGATGTAAGGAAGGAGAAAAAAATTGCTAGGACCAGAGATCCCAGCCGGGAGCCTTACTCCTGACTAGACAGATTAAAACTGATTACCTAGAGTAGAGAGAGGAGTTATATACCAAGCTGAGGTTGGCCCATGGGCATAGCCAGGTGTTTTTTGCTCAGCCTACTTCTGGATAAGGCAATATAACCTAGTAGTTATGATTTATTAAGCGCTGTGTCTGTTGATGAACAAAAGAAAAATGGGATTTTTTAAAATCCATTTCTTTGATGCTCACTGATGAACACAGCTCCTGATCTTCTTGACCATTGGATTAAACTGCCCCCTACAGGCGAAGGACACTAGGCAGAAAAAAATTCTGGCTACGCTTATGGGCAGTCCCAGGGTGTATACTCTCTCTCCTATAGTACTGAGTTTTGTTACAAGCAGTGTCAGACAAATTACAACTCCACAGAGGGGTGGGGGCTGTGTCCATCAATGAACATCAGAGAAATGGATTTTACGGTAAGTCAAAAATCCAATTTTCTCTTTCATTTATTGACTGACACAGCTCCTGATCTCAACTATTGGGACGTCCCAAAAAAGTATTAAACATGAGGGGTGTGAACAGCGAAAAAAATTCCCAAGGCTAAACTATAGCCAACCCGGTAAACAGGAGCTCAATCAAAAAAACTAGATCCCACTTGAAAAAACAATACACCCTCAAAGAGGACCAGGTCCTCTAAACAGCAGCCTGCACAACCTTGCGGCCAAAGGAAGCATCCACTTTATAGAACTTTGTGAAAGTGTGCACCGACAACCAGTTGGCCACCTTGCAAACCTGCACCACTGACGCCTGATGACGGAAGGACCCCGAGAAAATTGCACCTTGACAGGGAAAAGGAGGAACCTGACCCTTAATGGAATAGGCCCGAATCACCGTCTGTCTGATCCATCTGGAAATGGTCACAGAGGAAGCGGAAAACCCTTTCCGAGGCCCATCCATAAGCACAAATAGTGAGTCTGACTTCCTAAAAGACTCGGTAGCTGCCAGGTACACCCTAATCGCCGGACCATATCCAAGGCATGCAAAGCAATTTCCTTCGGACGTTTTGGCCTGGGATACAGGGAAGACAGCACAATGTCTTCATTCAAATGTAAAATCAAAGTTAAACTGAGGAAGGAACGACGAACAGGGGGGAGGAACCACCTTATCACTGTGAACTACCAAGTAAGGTGAACGACAGGGTTAACGCCACCAATTCCGACACTGCACACAGAGGTGAAAGCCACCAAAAAGGCCACCTTCTGGGACAGCGTAAGCAGGGGAATCTCCCAAAGATTCTCAAAAGAAGGATTCTGGAGGACTGAGAGCACCAAATTGAGGTCCCAAGGTGGAAACAGAGACCGCACTGGAGGGGTCAAGTGTCTAACTCCCTGAAGAAAAGAACGCACCAAGGAGTATGTGGCCAAGGGGCCGTTGAAAGAAGACGGCTAAGGCCGACACCTGACCCTTGATAGTACTTAAAGCCAGTTTCTGCTCAACCCCTCTTTGAAGGAAGGTCAAGATCAGAGCCACCGGAAAAAACAAAAGAAAAAACAAAACAAAAGCGAGGATGAACCCCAGGAGACTCACACCACGCAATGTACGTCTTCCACTTACGATGGTAGATCTTCCTAGAAGTAGATTTGTCACCAACTCAGACAAAGCTCTATCCATCAGCACCTGGTGTTCAACAGCCAAGCCGTCAAAGCCAGCGACTGTAAAGCAGGATGGAGGATCGGTCCTTGGGACAGCAGATCCTCCCTGAGAGGAAGCTTCCAAGGAACGTCGGCAACCAGCCCGACGAGGCCAGTCCGGGGCCACCAAGATGACCGTAATCCCTTCTGCCTCGATGCTGCAAAGAAGTCTTGGCAGAAATTTTTACAATTTAGAAGTCTTGGCAAAAGCTTGAGAGGAGGGAAGGCCTAAATCAGACGATACGGACCCCATGGGGCCACCAGCCCATCCATGGTGTCCGCCAGAGGATCCCATGACAGAGCCACAAACCTCTGCGCCTTTCTGTTGAGCTGGGACGCCAACAGATCCACCTCGGGGATGCCCCACCGTAGACACAACTGATGAAACACCTCCGGATAAAGGGACCACTACCCTTGGTTGAACACCTGACTAGGTTGACTGAGGTAATCCGCCTGGCAGTTTTCCACCCCGGGAATGTGTATGGCAGTGAGGGCTGGAACAAACCATTCTGCCCACTTTAGAATGCCGGGCTACCCCTAGAGCTGCCAAGACACTTCCAGATCGGATTATCCAGAGACTGCAGATTCTTGCCCCATTTGGCCAGAATCTCCCTTTGCAGGGACTTCGTTTGGAACTGTGCAAACGGAACTACCTCAAAAAGGTAGACACCCTCAGGCCCAGCACCCACATGCAAGTCCGGAGGGATTACCATCTGCTGGACAGCAGGAGACGAATTACCGCCTGCAGTTTCTAGGGTTTGTCCAGAGGAAGGAGCACTCTGGCTAAGGCCAAGTCCAGAGTCAGATTCAAGATAGTCCAGCTTTGTGGACAGAACCAGAGCAGACTTCTGAAATTCAGAATCCAGCCAAACACACTCGTATGGGGATTTCCAGGTTTTTACACCAGAGTAGTAGGAGATTTCGCTCGCAGAAGAAGGTCGTCCAAGTAGCCCGGTACCGTGCCCTTTAGAGTGCCCCCTAACATAATATGTGCCCATCAGCATGCCCCTTATTTCATGTTAAGCTTCCCTCTGATGGGCACATTTTATGTTAAGGGCCACACTGATGGGCACATTTTATGTCAAGAGAGACTCTGATGGGCACAACAAAATGTGCCCATCAGCGTGCCCCTTAACATAAAATGTACCTATCAGAGTGCCCCTTAACATAAAATAAGTGGCATGATGATGGGCACATTTTATGTTAAGGGGGCACACTGATGGGCACATATTGTCGTGGGGGTACGCTGATGGGCACATATGTTAAAGGAACCTGATGTAAGATGGTACTGTGGTGGGGACACCTGATGTAAAGGAGCACTCTGATGGGCACACCTGATGTAAGGGGGCACTCTGATGGGAATACCTGATGTAAGGTGGCACTGTGATGGGGACATCGGATGTAAGGGGGCATTCTGATGGGAATACCTGATGTAAGGTGGCACTGCGATGGGGACACCTGATGTAAATGGACACTCTGATGACGGCACCTAATGTAAGGCGGCACTCTGCTGGAGACAAATTATGTAAAGGGCACACAGACTTGTGATTCGAACCTCGGCTGGAAGAACATTTCAGTGCCCGGACCTCTTTAAATTTTAATTCACTACCCCTGACCTAGAGACTAAAATGGCGGTTGTTGCAATATTTTATGTCACACTGTATTTGCGCAGCGGTCTTTTAAAATCCATTTTTTGGGGGAAAAATACACTTTAATGAGTTAAAAAAAAAAAAAAAAAAAAAAGGTAAAAAGGTAAATGTAGCCCAATTTTTTTGTATAATGTTAAAGATGATACGCCGTGAATCATGATCTTTATTCTAAGCAAAAAAATTGTGATTCTCATTTTATCCAGAATCGTGCAGCTCTATATCAAACCAAGCCTGGCTAAATTTTGCAAAAACACATCTGAAGTCTCCCAAAAGCATGTGGGAAAATGTGTTCTGGTCAGATGAAACCAAGGTTAATTTTTTTGGCCATAATTCCAAAAGATATGGTTGATTCAAAAACAACACTGCACATCACCAAAAGAACACCATACCCACAGCAAAGCATGGTGGTGGCAGCATCATGCTTTTGGGCTGTTTCCCTTCAGCTAGAACAGGGGCCTTAGAGGGAATTATGAACAGTTCCAAATACTAGTCAATATCGGCACAAAACTTTCAGGCTTCTGCTAGAAAGCTGAACGGGAAGAAGAACTTTATCTTTCAGCATGACAACAACCCAAAGCATACATCCAAATCAACAAAAGAATGGCTTCACCAGAAAAATATTAAAGTTTTGGAATGGCCCAGCCAGAGACCAGACCTAAATCTGATTGAAAATCTGTGGGATGATCTGAAGAGGGCTGTGCACAGGAGATGCCCTTGCAATCTGACAGATTTGGAGTGTTTTTGCTAAGACAAGTGGGTAAATATTGCCAAGTCAAGGTGTGTCATGCTGATAGACTCATACCCAAAAAAGACTGAATGTTGTAATGTAATAAAATCAAAAAGTGCTTCAATAAAGTATTAGTTGAAGGGTGTGCACACGTATGCAACCATATTATTTTCCTTTTTTATTTTACTTCCCTTCTCCTAAAAGATTTCCATTTGTTGTTCAACTGAGTTGTACAGTTTATAGGTCACATTAAAGGTGGAAAAAGTTCTGAAATTATTTATCTTTGTCTCAATTTTTTACATCACACAAACCTGACATTTTAACACGGGTGTGTAGACTTTTTACACCCACTGCATATACGTGACTGAGCCTGCAAGTGCCGCAGCACCGCAGTATATATGCAGGAGCGGGGCGGCAAGTGGTTAATAATCATGTTGACAATATAATATGGAAGAACAACTAAGATCATTAAATGCTGAACTAGGAGGAAAAGATAAAATACATTTTTTTTTTTTTTAAATGACAACCGATTATGTCACCTCATATAATGCATTCATTTTACATTTTCCTTAGCTCCAAATTTTTTTTTTTTTTTTGGTAGAATATATAGAATTTTCAAAACCATTACTTTTCCCCTCCCTATGACAAGTTAAAAAAATAGAATCAGTTAATTCCAATTTATAATATTTCATATTTGAAGTCAGTGATATGCTTTGATGTTCTCTCTTGGCAAGGAACCTTGAAAAGCAGGCCGTATATATTCAATCTGCTCATTCAACTTAATGGAACAAAAAAGACAAAATGGAGAGATTTATTAGAAGTTGTAAATATGTCACTTATACATGATTACTGGACAGTACACATGCTGTCCATGCCAAAAAAGCTTTTAGCTTTGTTGCAGAACCAAATTCTTTACCGTTGAGAAAATGAATTAATGAGGGAATTGGACAAGGGGTGCAAGCGTGAATGGATGCGTGTGTGCGTAAAAAGCTCTTCACCATCGGGGTCTGCTTTCTCTTCCACGCTAGTAAATCACCGCTTGAAATATTTATGGCGTTAAACAGGAATGAAGAAAGCTGATATACGATTTAAGCATTTACACAAAGATCATCTTAATGCAACATTTTTGCATTAATATCTCTTGGGAAAAATGGAAGAAAAATATTTGTACATACATTCTGAAATAGCCCATCATTATTGGGCAGATAAGCTGATTGTTGCACAGATATTTTGGTAGTAAAAAGATTTTTACAGCGACACAATTTGTCAACACAAAGAAACTGCGGTTATTTGTACAATATAGCAATATTTTATCATATGGGGCCCAATGGAGACAGCCTAATCTAACAGAGCCCAAGTTTTTCTTATTGCCCATCCTTTCAACATTTACAAACACGAAGCACCAGATACTTCTAGTAAGTCATGTAAAGATAAAGTATTATACAAGTTCAATATCCAAATTATAATGACAAAATTTCCAAAAATTTAATTTATACAATACAGGATAAAACTGCCTATAGGTTATTTTATTTTACAGATTGTGCATAGCCTCAGCTGCCTGGAAATAAAATATAATTAATTAAAATCTAATAAGTGAGACAGGATATTTAAAGCGTAACTCCACTTTTGTTAAGAAAAATCACACCTACTGGTTACGTCTTTTCTAGGAGTCTCCTCCACCTCACAGCACACCGTAAACAACTTTCCAAGAAGTGCACTTTTCTATAGAACACCAGCTCAGCGTGTCACAGCATGGACACAGAACACACAGCCCAGGCAGCCCCCATGTTCCATCCTCCACCAGAAAACCTCCCGCTCCCTCAGAGTAGTGACAGTCCGCCTGCTAGGTCAGGTAAAAGCCACACAGGCTGCTGGGTCCCCCTCCTCCTCACCCTTCCCCAAGGTCTGACCTCTCCCCCCCGCCGACCCGTACCGTGTAGGTGGGCCCTGGGGGGAGGAAGGTCAGCTTTGGCAGCGACGCAACATGGGCAGCAAAAGAGAGCTCCTCCAAAGAAAAGCCATTCCTCCCCGGACCTTGCTCGGGCAGAGGAGAGGAGAGGATGCCGCCCCCCTCCCCTCCCATGCCACTCACAGCCAGACATCAGATTACTGTATGCCCCTGGGGAAAACACAGAGACCAGGCATGGGGGGGGGGGGGGGGGGGGGGAGAAGGATCAGCTGCCCTGAACTCAGGTTTGCGTGTCCGGGCAGTCAGGAGTTACAGGGAGTGGGCTGGGGGCAGCCATAGCGCCAGGACGCGCTTTCTGGTTGCCATGGTGACCTGGTGCCTGGGGTTTGTCGAGCCCTGGGCTTGACTAATAGCGGATTCAAGCCATCTTGCTATTGAACATTAGAGGCTTTAAACCCCTCTTCTAGCCCCTGAAAACAAAACAAAAAGGGAATCAGACTTCCTAAATTTCTTTGTGCTATCTAAATACTGTAGGACACACCTTTCAACATCCAACTTATGAAAATTACATTCCTGTTTACCCACAGGATAAGAACAGAAAGTTTGTAAAATTTCTTGGCCTACGAAACTTCTAAGCCACCTTCGGCAAAAAGGCCATAACCGTCTAAAAAAATTACCCGTTTCGGAAATAACTGTAGAAAGGGGGCCCTGATTGAAAGAGCCCTCTGCATGCCAGCTGTTCAGCTTCTCCCCACAGTGAAAACAGGCTTCAACCTGCCCGGCTGATTAGCTCTGATTCCCAGCGATGTCTCCCCACTGGAGGAAACACTAAAACTGAGGGTTCAGTGGGTCAGGAGGGGCTTAAATCTTTAAGCTAACGCAGCATTTCCTGTGAAGGGAGGAGCCAAGTTCTCTCAGAGGTGGCTGTTCTAAAAGATGATTAGGTAAAAAACATTCCCCCCTGGGTGATCTATGTACATTAAAAGGATTTTAACAAACTTTGTTGCAGATTGCTACCTTTTGTTATTCTGAAAAAAATCAGTTTGTTCCTCTGCTGAGTGGGTCTACTGGGACTAGTTTCATAATTATCAATTAGCTGTGCAGCTGGAGGGCTCTAATGAGAAAAGCTGCTGGGCCTGCATCCCTTTAAACATGTTACTATTGGGAGCATCTCATCAAAAATTACATTTTTGTTGCAGGAGATGCCAGAAATCTGACTTGTATCGTAGTGCAGACTTCTTGGAAAATTGGTGAGCCAATCACACAAGCAGGAAATTATGTTTCTGGGGCGTGTTTAGTACACATTGTGTACAGAACTACTCCAGGTATCCATATTGCATTGCAGTTTCAGAAAATTACAGCGGCAGGAGATAGAAAAGGAAAGGTAATTTTTAATAACATTCAATTACAATATGATTTGTGTCGCAATTGTATACGCTATATTATTTTTCCTTTATTTGCCATTTTTTTCCCCCCACGAAAGTCAACCCTAAAAGGCAATGTATAGTCTTTTGAAACGACTTAAGAAATACATGTAGAAAAGAAAAACAAATTGAACAGTGCTCTCCCTGTGTGCCGGTATCTTCCCAGTCAAGAAAGAGGATGAGAACTTCTAAGCTGCATACAGCAGAGCTCTCTATAGTGATCAATCCTACAATTTTGATATGTAAAAAAGCCATATTGCAGCTTAGTAATCTTTAAAGTGATACCAAACACACACCATTTACATTGTCCCTTTTATTTCTCTATATGGATGATGGTACTGCTTTAAAGGAGAAGTATAGCCAAAGCTAGCTTGGCTGTACATCTATGGATCACAGGAGTACAACTCGTTCTGCACTCCTGTGACCCGTTTTCAACAAACAGCGGGCTGAAGTCCGCTCTCTGCTGATATCACAGAAGTCAGTCCCAGCATTGCGTCATCACGACAATGGAGTCAGGATCTGCCAGGTGCCTGGACTGACTCCCAGTTCAGCCTCTTAGCGAGCCTGAGCTGGCTGCTCCCTGCCCCTCCACAGTCCAGCGCTCTAATGAGTGAGGAGGAGGCAGAGCGGAGAGCTGCCGATTGGCAGTCAGCAGCTCTCTGCTCGGGGAGCTGTCAGAACCGAGCAATTGACGGTGTTTGATCGCTCGGTTCTCAGTGTAGAGGTGTCGGGGGACAGATGCAGCATCGGACCAATGCTGCATCCACCTAGGCAAGTATAAATTGGGAAAAACACCAAAAGCCATACTTCTCTTTTAATTAGAGGTGCACTGAATAGAAATTCTGGTGCCAAAATCGAAAATGCAGGATGCACTTGGCCAAAAACTGAAACCGAAAATGACAGTTTTAAAATATATATATATGTTTATATGTAAAATTGTATTATATTCCATTTTCTTATGTCATGAATTCAAATAAATATTCATTTTTTGGCGGCCATTATTAGCACTTTTAGCGCAAGAAAAGCTCAAGAAAAATGTATCCCTTTAAATTTTATGTAACTCCTCACACTGGTCTGTTGCGCTTCCATTGTGGTGTTAATCTTGCTTATTGCACTTTTGGTCAGTTATAAAAAAAAAAGGCACCTCCCCATTAAAAATGCATTGAAAATGCAGCAAGAACACATCGATAATGCACCCGAGTTACGTTTTTTAATGCGGTTTTTGATTCACACGACCTATGGAAAACACACCCATAAGCACAGTAAAATCGTGGCAAATCCACTGTAAAATTGTGGCATCGCATGCGTTTTCGGTGCCATTATCGGCACCTTTTTCTCTTATCAGCAAGATGTCAATAACATAATTTTCGGCTGATCTGTTTCCGCTGTATCTTTAGTTTTAATTTAAAAAAAAAAAAAAATCTAGGTACCTTTCTTCTAATCATTATACAGCTGTCACATGACCAAACGGGAGGAGATTCTAGTCCTCTGCTGCTTGTCACATGTTCAAAATAAAAAAAAAAAACAGCCTTTAGAATAAAAAGTAAAAATAATAATGTCAGACTGTTTAAATTGGCATACAAAATTATACCTGGAATCTATTATTTTTTTAGCAATAACATGGTGTGGGTGGATTTCTTTTCTTAGAATAAAAGGGAGGCCATTCCCCCATTATTCTTTATGTAGAATATTCAATGGCTGCCACCGCACACAAATCGGGGATAAAAAATGGGCACAGGAGAGACTGCAGCGCATATAAACCAAAAAAGAGAGCGTCATTCATGGGTCTTGAAAGATAAACGCACAATGACGGTCTTAATCAACGTTTTGACGAGGCACAAGGAAGGGATAGAACATGTTATTTACAGGATCACCAGTTATATTAAAAAAAGGAGAAAAAAAGCATGAAAAAATAAAAATGTTGCAGCAACTATTCATAAGAATTGGTAAGCTGCAATATATTAAATTCGTTTTTTTTTTTTTTTTTGTGTTTGGGTATTTGGTGATTGGTGCCTAAAAATACATTCTCAAACAGCAATGCAAAATCTTAAAAATACATAAAAATGGATGTACAAATGTGGACATTTCTGAAAGACATTAACAGTGGCTAGGTGTGGAAATTTATTGTAAGCTTAACTCAAGGCTGGACACATTCCAGAAGCCAAGTAGCTAGCTTCCGCCTATTTTTAATGCCTTTTCTATTGTTGTCGGGGAAAAGACTTGTTCAAAGACTTGTTCCAGTAAACTCCATGGATCTTGAAATGTAGAAGAATATGTCTGCCTTGGCTTAACTGCCGTGTCTCCGTAGCTATAGAAGTAGAATCTTAACAACCACCACAGCTCCAGAAGGTTTTACCCCCTTCATGACCAGGCCATTTTTTGGCATTTAGCAATGTGCTACTTTACCTTGCAATTGTGTGGTCATACAATTGTATACCCAAACTAAATTAATTTTTATAATTATTTTTCACACAAATAGGGCTTTCTTTTGATCACAACTGGGTTTTTATTTTTTGTGATATAAATGAAAAAAAAAAAAAAAAAAAAAAGATTAAAAATTTTGAAAAAAATATTTATATTTTTTACTTTTTTTTTAACATATCCAATTAAAAAAAAAAATCAAATTTCTTCAGAAATGTTGGCCAAAATTTATTCTGCTAGATGTATTTGGATAAAAAAAAAATCCCAATAAGTGTTTATTAATTGGTTTATGTAAAAGTTATAGTGCCTACAAACTATGGTATATATACTAGAATTTTTATTTATTTATTTTTTTTTTACTACAACTAATAGCGTTGATCACCGACTTATAATGGGACTGCGATAGTGCGGCGGACAATCTGACATTGACCAACTGCCACTGACATCACCAGTAAAACTAATACAGTGATCAGTGATAACACTATACCACTGTCACTGTTGTAATGACACTGGCTGGGAAGGTGTTAACATTTAGGGAGATCAAGAGGTTGTGTGTGTGCCTAACAATGTGTAATGTGCTGATTTTACCAACAGATCTTTATGTTTCTTATCCCTGCTTTGCACTAACAAACTACTTTTCAGGGATAAGAAACAGAGATCGTTCTCTCCGTACAGAGCACTGTGTTGATGTTTAACACAGGGCTCTGGGCTTTGATTGGACAAAGCAAATCAG
Organism: Pelophylax lessonae; assembly: GCF_965119305.1. Classification (NCBI taxonomy): domain Eukaryota; kingdom Metazoa; phylum Chordata; class Amphibia; order Anura; family Ranidae; genus Pelophylax; species Pelophylax lessonae. Next base: position 586,382,421 of record NC_138770.1, read on the forward strand.
CAGGTCCGGGCCATGAATCCTTGGCCAGGACTTGCTGACAAGACTTCTGCTGTGTAAATTTACGTGTGCTGTGTATGAGCATGCATGCACCCTAAACCTGGCAGCAAGGTACCAGTATGACACTTTACCTGCACGGCTGCCTGTGCACAGTACATTGTGGGCGGGCAGTCCACAAGTGGTGAAAGTGGTAATAAACAAAAAAAAAAAAAAGTGTAATATATTGCAGCTTACCAGTCATTCAATGTGGTGGCTGCATTCAATTTCTTTATTAGGATAGTTTACCTATATTTTCACCAGGTGATTTAGCCAGTAAACATCCCTCTTGTATTTGGGTACCAACACTCTGGATGAAGGAGCAACAGAGACACCTTTGGACAGCAGCACTGCCAGTCTGGGGAGAGGGTAGCAATAGATGCACTAGCAGATTTAGATACACTAACAAACTGAAGCCAACTCCAGCTAACACCTTTTAAGCAGTTACAGCAACAATTTTTTTTCTTCTTTTGGGATTAATAAATAAAAGCTGATCATTGTTAACAATCCTGTCAGTGTTATATGGTTTGTCTCAATCCTCTAACTGCTGCATCTGCAAGGAGGCTTGTTCTCTTGAAAAACCAAAGACTCCCTTCACATTTAGGCGTCCTTGATCTGCCCGCAATCTTGAATCAACGCAAATTGTTGGACGCGCTTGTGATCCCTGTTACTTCCAATAGCACCCTGATCGTGGCGCGATTTTGGGCGGACAAACAGTGGTAAAATCACGCAAACCGAATCCGGGGATGCCTGCTGCTCAAAAGAAGTTCCAGAACTTCTTTTGGGCGACAGGTGTCCCGTAATTCTGTTTGCGCGATTTTACCGCGATTCGTCGGGCGACAATCGCGGCAAGATGGCGCCATGATCAGGGTGCCCATTGGAACAAGGATCGCAAGTGCGTCCTGCAATTTGCGCCGATTCTTGATCGTGGGCAGAATCACTGCGATTCCGCCCGTGATCTAGGATGCCTAGATGTGAACATCTTTTGTTATTCCATATATGTGAACAGAGCCTTACTGACAGGATCGCCAGATAAAAAAAAAAAAAAAACTAAAAACTAAACTAAAGCAGCCATCACATCTAAGAATTGGTAAGCTGCAAAATAATAAATGTTTGCTTTTGGATTTAATATCGCTTTAACTACTGTGGCACCACTGTGCTTTACTGTGCTATAAAAGCAGAGTTTATCAACACGTTTATATGCTGCATGGTAGACAAGGCCAACTCATCACCATTCTGATGGGGTAATGCAAGATGTAAACTTTAGACAAATACCAGAAGTCAAGCAGACCTAAAACTATAAAATAACAGCTGCTACCTAGATAGTTTACTTTCTCATCTTCTAGTCAGTGTGCTGTAAGGACATGCTACTAAATTTGACTCGCTAGTTGCTAAATTCCAAATGAACTGTTATGCCCTTATCACTAATTAAAACTAGAATGCTTTTGGTAAGTTTAGAAGAACTTTTTTTCTCAGATAATAAATTTTGAATTGATGATATGTATTATCACAGAGCTCTCATAGTGCAATTCTAAAGAGAACACAGGAAGTTGTTTGCTTCTCTCTAATTGAAACTCCCAACAAAGCCATGTGGAAGGAGGAAGGGAGGGGAATGAGTCTTTGCTTCAAAGTTGGCATCATGGGCAGGTATGGTGCCCCCAATATATCCTACATGCAACATTAACTATGGAATTTATGGTCAAGGTGTCTAACCATTAATGTATGTATATATATATATATATATATATATATATATATATATATATATATATATATATATATATATATATAAATAAAGGCAAAGATTTTTGTTTTGGAAGAGTAGGGGAGAATTAAATCACTGTCATTTTTTTTCTCCCCTGCCATCTGTGTCCCATTAGGGAGATTTCCTTTATTTCCTGCCCTGTAGACTTAGACTCCGTTCACATCGGAGTGACTTGTCCTGCGATTTCGCAGGATAAGTTGCACCTTATTGTTGGCAATGGCAGTGTTCAATTGGTGCGACTCCGACTTTGCGGTGCCACATCAATTTGAAAAAGTAGTTTCTGCACTACTTTGGCGATTTTGGGTGCGACTTGCATAGACATCTGTGCATTAAGCCGCACAGATGTCTTCCAAGTCGCACCTGAAGTAGCACTGACAAATTTTTGCTTTGAAATCGTGCAATTTGAGATGAAGTCTCATGATTTAAAAAATGCATTCAAGGTGAACAAGGGCTCAATGAGGTTGAATTACCAGAACTGGAGAGTGCAAAATCTGGTGCAGCTGTACATGGTAGCCAATCAGCTACTAACTTCAGCTTGTTCAATTAAGCTTTGACAAAAAACTTGGAAACCAATTGGTTTCTTTGCAGAGTTGCATCAGATTTTAAACATTTTTAGTAAATAAGGGATATAACTTCTTATCGGGGAGAACAAGTATTCTCAGTAGATTTCCCCTATATTTCTGTTCTAGTGACAACTTTGACATTTTGGATTTACCCTCACTTTCATTCATAGTGACATTAGTGATCAGGATAATTAGAGAGAGCAAATCTCTCCAACAGGTACCTAGCCAGCATTGAAACCTAAAAGTGCTTTTAATGCCTCAACACTCCATCTAAGGCTCCATGTACACTGGACATTAGAAAAAAACGTGCTGCAAAGCTAGTTCTGACGCCGGGAAAAAGCAGCTGTTAAAACGTGCTTTCAGTAGCTTTTTCCATTGGAGTTATTGCATGTTTGGCCACGTTGCTTTTAGCAGCGTTTTTTCTGCCTCCATTCAAAATCAATGGTTCCCTATGGGAGCCTATTGAGAGACAAGCTGCAGAGACCGGAGACCGGCATAATCACCGGGGACAGCGTCAGAGGAGGACAGGAGGAGGAAGAAGAGCCGAGGGCAAAAGAGCAGAAAATTGGACAGCAGAAGAGCAGAAGACAAGAAGAGCGGGGAGAAGACCAGAGCGGAGAAGTCCGGATGAAGATTTTTATTAAACTTTCCAAAACGTCTCCTGTCGTTCTTTACATACACTGCCTTTTATGGGGTGAATGGGTAGGGGGTACAGTGTACCCCCTACCCATTCACATAGGGAGGGGGTCCGGGATCTGGGGGGCCCCCTTGTTATAGGGGGCTTCCAGATTCCGATGAGCCCCCTGCCAGCAGACCCCTACAACCACCGGCCAGGGTTGTGGGGATGAGGGCCTTGTCCCCATCAACATTGGGGCAAGGTGCTTTGAGGTGGGGGGTGCAGAGCTCCCCCTGCCCCAAAGCACCAACATCCCCCCCCCCATGTTGAGGGCATGTGGCCTGGTATGGTCCAGGGGGGGGGGGCACTCGCTCGTCCCCTCCCCCTTTCTGCCTTATCAGGCTGCGTGCTCGGATAAGGGTCTGGTATGGATTTTGGGGGGGGGACCCCACGCCGAAAAAACCTCAAATTCCATACCAGAACCGAAGGGCCTGGTTTGGAACCTGGGGGGGACCCCCACGCAGTTTTTTTCCCATTTTTGGCGTTGAGTTCCCCCTCAAGATTCTCACAGCGCAAGTCGTGTCGCAAGGCGGATCATCCAGATCCGACTTGCGGTGCAACTTCCATTCAAATCAATAGGCTCCCATAGGGAACCATTTATTTTGAATGGAAGAAAAAAAAACGTATAACGTGGCTGAAAGTACTTCATCACGTTTGGTCCCGTTTTTGCGTTTGAAACGCCGGGAAACACACGTTCGAACACAAATAATTGCGTTCCAAAAAACGTCCCTGAACTCAACTGACTGCAAATGACTGTAAACGACCCTGTGTACATGGACAGATAAGATAACATGCAGGTGGGTTCAGGGGCTTTTGAAAAAAACGCCCAACTGCTCCTAAACGGCCATTTACAACGTCCCGTGTACATGGAGCCTAAAAAAAAAAAAAAAAAATGTTTTGCCTTTAGATATATCCTTCTGTTGCCCATCAGCTCTGTGCTGCTCTGATGCATTCACTTGTAATGAGTTTCTTTTAACAAAGCGGATAAAAATATGCATCAAAACGTGACAAAAAGGCCCCTTTCAAACATGCGGACCGTTTGTCTGTTTTTCATTCATCCGTTGACAGATGGAAAACGAACATCAATACATCTCTATGGAAAAGCAGACGATCATCCATTTACATCAACATCCGTTTTTTGGAACGGATCAAAGCCCTATTTTTATTCCGGTAAAAAAAACGTTTATTAGACAAAGAATGGATGTAAATGGACAAACCTTACGTTTTTGCATGAAAAAGTGGCTTCAGGACTCAAGTGATTAAGTACTCTAGCTGGCAGATGTAAAAAAAAAAAGAAAAAACTGATTGACAATAGGATGACAAACTGATGGACAAACAGACGACAAGTGGCTGTAAACTCATCCGTTTTTCCATCCTGCTCCATCGAATCTTCTCATCATGGAGGTAAAAAAACTGTGGATTTCATCCTACTATTAGAAAATAAAACAAATGTTTTTACACCTAAAAATGTTCAACAAAATTCCACTAGTGAATGGCCATTTTAAAGTAGTTGTAAAGTAACACCAGGTATAATACTGAATAGCTAAACGAGAACATTGAATAGAGCCATCTTTATAACTAAGATAACTTTCCTAGATATCCTTTTGACAGCTTAAAAACTGTAGGTCACGTGACCACTTTTCATTCCTGAGCGATTCACAGACCTGCAGATCGGCGTATCTATATCAGGGCACCACATAAGAGGAAGTGATGTTTGCCACCGATCATCCCCGTTTTCAAGGTGATGAAACACGATCATAGACCCAACAGCATTACATCACTTCCCCCTTTCCCCAGCCAGGTTCTGCAAGTTCAATCAAAGGAGGAGGGATGAGGGATGCGCAGAGGGCGTGGCTTGAAACGGACCACGGAAGTTACAAGCACGCTATGCACTTGCACAGCATGCCTGTATCTCCAAACAAGACGATAGAGGATGTAAACTGACCACATGGATAAGCTTTCATGTTAACCAGGTCAGTTTATTACTAGGAAGAGGGGAACTGGCAGGAATAACAAGTGAAAACAGAAGCACTCTAAGGACAAATATGTATGTATATATATATAAAATATACATTAAAAGGGAAAGATCCATGCATTTTTATTGTTAGGGTTACAAACACTTTTAGCCATTTACTAGATTTAAATTTCTACCCTACTGAACGTGATTATAAATCATCACATATATCCAGTGAATGACCAACATTAGGTGATACACAGTACAGAGAACAAGCATAGTTGTGGAAAACAGTCAGGCTAAGTGCTGCAGCTCCCTCCCCTGTCACCATTTTATCTTTTGGGGAAATGGGAAAAGCTGCCAGTTATAAGGCTGAGTCATGCTGATAGCAGAGGAACCAGGCAGCAGACAGAAATAACACTCATTGCTTTGGAAAGAGAGAAGTACATAGTATAGAAGGATGTGCTTTTTTTCATATTTCACGTCTAAGGTTCACAACCACTTTAAAAGTCCAGAACCTAAGAAAATATAAACCTCTGTGCTATTGAAGATGTCTGAACAAACAAAGTGCTGTCATTCCAAGGAGAAAAGCAGAAGACATGGTCAGTGGAAGTCCCACGAAATGTAGCACCAGTAGAGGTGCACCGAATTGACATTTTGGTGGCAAAACCGAAAATGCAGGATGCACTTTGCCAAAAATCGAAACGGAAAATGACAGTTGTTAAAAAAAATATATATAGATTTTTATAAATATATTTGGTTTATATTCAGCTTTTTAATATCATGAATCTAAATGAATATAAATTTATGGTTGGCCATTATCAGCACCTTTAGCGAAAGAAAAGCTCAGATTTGACAGGTTCTCCTCTCCCCCTCCCTCCCTGCAATCTTCTGGGACACGTCACAGGTAAAAGAAGATTGCCCGGCCACTCGCAACGCAACTCGTGCATGCACAGTGCGCACCCGGCTGTGAACATGCAAGCTATCACAGCTGGGGCCCCACACTAGAGATGCCGGCGGCGCGGCCTGAGAGGAGAGGTTCGGGGTTTCGTGCGGCCGCATTGCTGGACCGTGGGACAGGTTAGTGTGTGTTTATTAAAAGTCAGCAGCTACACTTTTTGTACATGCTGACTTTTACTAAACACAAAAATGAGTGGAACCCCGCTTGAAGTACAAGTCGTATATAAAAGTCAGATGTTTGTAACTCGGGGCATTCCTGTATGCATTTAGAATGAAAACATATGTTTGTAACTCTGGGCATACCTGTATGCATTTAGAATGAAAACATATTACTGATACTCAGCCTTCTTTAAGGCTCCATTCACACCTGGGCATTTTTGAGTGTTTTTCAGCTCCAAAAACGCAAAAAAAAAAAAAAAAAAAAAAACGTTCCAAAAACGCCCAACAAGTAAAACCCCATTCATTTAAATGGCCCCTGTTCCCATCTGAGCGTTTTGCAAAACGCCTGTAGCTGAAAAAAGTACATGAGCTTCTTTTTAGACTGATTATCAGCGTTTTTGATAGATGTCAATGCCTGCCTCCAAAAACGCCTGAAAATCGCAGTAAAAAACGCGGTAAAATGCTACGCTCAAGTGTGAAAGCAGCCTAAGTGTGTATGTATTGACATTGCCCTTATACATGCCAAGCTATAAGTATAATGCTAAGTATTTATGGGGCACGCAAAGTTGAACACAACACACTTTTTCAAGCCCTAAGCAAAAAAAAAAACTTTCTGGTGACTAAATAGAATATGGGATAAATGAATCACGCTGAAGTCTCACAGCTTCAGACAAGTTCATTATCTCCGCACTCAACTCAGGCCTTTTGATATGCCTCCTGTAGCTCCAGTCTGCTGTCTACAACGCTGTGCTACAGTCATATATAATCATCACTTAAAAAAGGTCAGCTCACAGAAGGAAGCCACCAGCCAACTGCAAATCTTTGGACTGAAGGAAACGTTCCAAAATCCACCAGCTTAAGTCCTAATCTCTGGTCTCTTGCTATGCACAAAATCTGGCTGTTCTAATTATTTTATTTGTCATGGTTTCCCTCTGTAAAAATGATGGATAGCGCTGTTGCTTGCGAGGTTCTAATTCCTGTAACTTCTACAAGATATATACTGTTACAAAGAGTATAAAATCTAACGTTACAGACTACAGCTGTAAAATTTACACTCACAGCTGCACTAAGCGATAGCTCTTTCTTTCACTTGCAATGCTTCAAAGCATAGAACACTCACATAAAGGGGAAAAATGTATATACACCACATATTTAATCACACATGCTAACTTCTACCTTAACATCTGGTAAACTCCTACATTGTCAAAGAAAAATGAAACTTACATAGGGCAACCGTTAGAACCAGTCAATAACCAATAGAAAAGGAAATTTAGTTTAGTATTAAAATGTCATTAATTAGTCAAGCAAAGAAAGTATATCCGTAAACGGAGAAATCCAAAGTACACCACATTTTTAAGCAAGATAAAACTTAATCAAATACCACTTTCTAAAACATATGGTAATAAAAAGAAGCATTGAGAAGACGCAAGAAAAATTACACACAAGGGACCACTTTGGTTTTTTTCCCCAATATGCAACTTTGAAATCATCCACATCCATCCTAAAATATTGAAAACAATAAAAGTATATTGTACAAGCCAATCACAGGTCAGGAATATTGATAAGATCAAAAGGTGATTCTGCAGCACAGTACTGCAGAAAATCGGATCTACCAAACAACATACAGAAAAATCAAAGATGGAGAGAAGGGCTCTGGTTTACAGTATAAAATGCTGTCTCTGACAAGAACTGTGCTCTCCTTTCCTGGACCCTGAGAATGAACTGTGCATGGGGTGGGAAAAGCAGGGTAAAGGCCTCCAATAAACCAGACATGCAGCCAGACGTCATTGCACACATACTATAAAGAAAAGCAAAAAGATTCAGCGCTGCACCATAATCATCAGTGTACTGTGAAACTACAAAATAAAGTCCAAAGAATAAAGGACAAAAACAAAAAGGCCACGTGTTGTGCCACGGAATTATCCTTAACTACTTACTCCTTTTCTCTTCTGGGAGATTGACACACTATGTGCTGTACGCACCACCGCCATTAGCAGCTTACCTCGCTCTTTGACCAATCATCAATAGGTCACGTGCACCTGTCCCTTTAAGGCATGTAATCAGATGTACCAAACGGTTATGTTCTTTCCTCGATCCAATCAGACTGTGAGTGAGTGCTCCTCAGAGATCCAGAGAAAATGCTCAGAAATTCAGCATACAGATAATAGTGCTTTCCATATTAAACCACAAATGTATAAAAAAAAAAACAAATGATAAAACGGAAACACGCACAATAAAAAGTGCACAGAAACTGGTGCACAATAGCTAGCTTGCACATATCATTGTTCAGACCAATACAGGGCGCATCACAGATAGATACTGAAGCTTGTGAATAATATGACATTCACTATAAGCATTTCTCTAATACTGTTCCCTCAAGTGCTGGATTCTGCTCAGTACTGCTCACATCAATCCTCTGATTTCCTTTCCTCGCAACTGTCCAAGTAAGAGGTCTTACATTACCGGCTCCGCCCCATACGCGTTATGCCACCAGACGTGGCACAACACGTAGGACCGGAGCCGGTGGAGCACAAGAGAACTTCGAGGATTGATGTGAGAAGGACTGAGCAGAATCCAGCACTTAAGGGGACAGTACTGAAAAAATGCATAGTGAACGGCATATTAGCCAAAAGCTGCAGCCTCTACCCATGATGCCCCAGGCCATTTCATGTGGCCCTCATACCTCTCTGTGAAGCTGCAGCACCCCCTCATCTCAACCTCACCTGGCCTCAGAATTCAGTAAACCCTTGCAGCTCACTCCAGTCCTCCCTCTGGTCCTCCTCCAGGCCCTGCACTTTCTGCTTCCCAGTAGCAGCACAAGGTAAGGGGGTGCATTGTAATGTAAGGGAGAATGAGGGACCCTTGACATCTGATGGGGGGAGTATTAAAAAGAGAAGGGAAAGGGAAATGTTGATATTCTTTATGGGGATGTTGGTGCAGTACTAAATTAACCATCTTTTTCATCTGATGGGAGAGGTTTAATGTAAGGGGGAGGGTGCTCTGGACATCTGCTTATAATTATTATGAGAATAATACAATTTTATGCCAGTTTAAAAAGGAGAGTTACACACCAATGATATCAAAATTAATTACTAAAACCAGTAAATAGTCAAATACAGAGACAACGATTTAATGATAAAGAGTAGATACATTTATAAAGTCTTACAGATACAACTGGCTCTTTGATGGCAAACATAATGCTGATATAGCCCGCAATGAAACTGAGTTTGACACCCCTGGTATAACCATTTGGTACATCTGATTACACCCCTAAAGGGACAGGCCCACATGACCTATTGATCATAGGTCAAAGAGTGAGGTGAGCTGCTAATGGTGGCGGTGTGCAGCACATAGTGTGTCAATCTCACAGAAGAAAAAAAAAAAGAATAAGAAGCTGAGAATAATCATGAAGTGACAACACATGGACTTCTTGTTTTTGTTCTTTATTCTTTGAACTTAATTTTGGAGTTTCACAGTACACTGATGGTTATAGTGCAGCGCTGAATCTTTTTGCTTTTCAATATTGAATAATGAGTGTGTGGAACACTTGTAGATTATAGCAGCAGCACATTTTCATTCATTTATTGTTTTTTTTTTTTTTTATACTTTTTTGAACTCACAAAAGGTGTGCGCAGGGTATTTCTGTTAGGGCTCTTTCACACGGGCGATCCGATCAGATCTGCCTGTCAGTTTTTTAGGCGGATCTGATCGGATCCTCCATGCAGCTCTATGGGGTAGCGGATGTCAGCGGAGACATCTCCGCTGACACCCGCTGCCATCCGTATCCGATCCTGTCCATGAAATCTGGACGGATGGAAACCCTATTTTTCCATACGTTCAGGGATCGGATCGGATGAGAGCGGACAGGCGGTCCACTCTCATCCGATCCCCCAATGAGAGAAGCGGGGGCTGTGACACCTCCCTCTCCGCACTGCAAGCAGAGACGGAGCTGTCATCCGCCGGCTCAGCGGGGATCGCGGATCGATCCTCGCTGAGCAGCACGGATCCGCCTACGGAGGCGGACCGTGTGAAAGAGCCCTTAATCATTTTGGATTTGCAGCTCCATACTATCTTGTGGTGAGGGTTGGAAGTGTCTGCGAGATGCTACATCAACAGTATCATTCTAGGATCTGCCTCCCTGTGGTGTGGGGGATCAGGATCTCGGCCTGAAGGAGGGCACCTACTACTCACCCGTTCAACAGCTGGATATTCAGGAAGGCCAGTGGGGAAGGCAAATCTTGTACCTGATGTACCATTTTTAAAGCAGGCTGTAAGGAATCATTTGGCATAGCCACAGCGAAAATGTGCTGAAAAGCAGCCTTAGGTGTGTACTCAGATCCCTTAGGTTTCCTTCTTTAAGCCATGGGGAAAGGGGAAGGGCAGAAAGTCCAGACATAATGCCTGTTAAAAGAGACCGACTAAGGAGCAAGCTCAAAATTCTCCTCAAGCATCTACTACCAGGCCAAGCCTCTTTCCAAATTATAAAGAGTTTCAAAACTTTTCAGGTAAGATCATTTCCAATTAAAACACATTTTATTGAGTGTACCCATTTTTATGTTATTGGCTTCCATCAATGAACACTTAACACAACCCTATGGCCATTTTTAAGGAATAGTTAGTATGTGATAGAGCTGCACGATTCTGGATTAAATGAGAATCAAGATTTTTTTTTTTTTGCTTAGAATAAAGATCACGATTACCTCACGATTCTCGGTGTAACATCATCTTTTACATTATACAAAAAAATTAGGCTAACTTCACTGTTTGTTTTTTTTCTTTTAGTTTATTAAAGTGCATTTTTTCCCAAAAAACTGCGTTTGAAAGACTTCTGCGCAAATACAGTGTGACACAAAATACTGCAACAATTACCATTTTATTCTCTAGGGGCTCTACTAAAAAATATATATATATATATATATATATATATATATATATATATATATATAACATTTGGGGGTTTTAAGTAATTTTTAGCAAAAAAGAAAATGATTTTAACTTTTAGGCAACAAGTGTCAGAAAAATGCCTTGTCTTTAAGAGGTTAAACTGCCCTCACTTGCAGACGGAAGCTCATTCCTTTGAGCTAAGACCCCGTTCACACTGGGGCGACTTGTCAGGCGACCAGGTCGCCTGACAAGTCGCCGTGGGTCGCCTGCCATAGAGTAGCACAGGACCCGTTCTAATAGGAGCGACTCAAGTCGCTCCGATTTAGAAAAAGGGTCCTGAGCTTCTTTGAGGCGACCGGGAGCGACTGGCATTGACTTCAATGATATGAAGTCCGTGCTGGCCGCTCCGAGGTCACGGTGCGAGCTGCGCACCGCGACTTCACAGGTCGCCCCCGCAAGTCGGGTCCGCGCCTGTGTGAAGAGCAAAATTATACATTGTCTTAAAGAGCAAAATTATAAATTGTAAAACATTGTGTTTATAGTTATCTAGCAGCCTTAACAAAGTTGATAAACATTTGTGGAGGCTCTTTTTTTTTTTCCCTGACAGCTGTGAGTGAGCAGAGAACGGCTCTGTAAGAATCGAGGAAATGCTGTTTTAAAGAGGTTGTAAACCCATATATAATTTTTGTAACCTGAAAGAGAAACGCATAATGAGCTAGTATGCACCGCATACTAGCTCATTACGAAATACTTACCTTAGAACGAGCCCCCGCCGTGCCGCCCGCTTACCTGTATGACAGGCGACATGTCCAGTCGCCCGTCTGCCGGGATCCTGGCATCCGGCCATCTGATTGGCGGAGCCACGGTGACGTCACTCCCGCGCACGGGAGCCGACGGTCACGGCACGGGACTCTGAAGGAACGGCACCAGCGGCCGTTCCTTCAGAGCGCATGCGCCAGTGATGTCACTGGCTGCATGTAAGGTAAATATCTCCTAAACGGTACATGTTTAGGAGATATTTACAGTACCTATAGGTAAGCCTCATCATAGGCTTACCTATAGGTAAAAGTTGCAGAGGAGGGTTTACTTCCTCTTTAAGATCGTAAGGAGAGGTGAATCGAGATCGCAATTTTTTAATGATTAATTGTTCAGATCTAGTTTGTGATGACATAAAAACCTGTATCCTATAGTAGAATAGTATTAAAGCGGTAGTAAACACTGCATGGTTGCTTATAACAAAGCTTACCTGTAGGTACAATAAATATCTCCTAAAAATGCACCATTTTGAAGAGTTACTATTTCTGCAGCCGGTGACGACACCAGCGCATGAGCACAGTGCTCTGAATTGACAGCATACTGAGTATGACGTCAATCCAGAGCACTGTGTCACAACTAACTCCCGTGCGTATAGCAACAGTGACATCATCGTGACTCGGACATTTAAGGGGACGGAGCCGGCAAACTCCGGGGTAAGACCGGGTATAGATGGAAGCTCTCTCAGCGGTGACAGCGTGTCGCCGGAGGGCTTTATTTTAAGGTAAGTCTTTTATAATGTATTAGTATGTGATATTTACTAGCACTTTATGCCTTGACCTTGCGGGGGGGGGGGGGGGGGGGACTACAACCTTTTTCTTTTTTTCTGGCAGATTTAAAGCGGTAGTATACTCATTTTTGTGACTTACCTACAGGTAAGCCTATAATAAGGCTTACCTGTAGGTACAATAAATATCTCCTAAACATGCACGGTTTAGGAGATATTTTCCCTGCATGCAGCCGCGGACCTTCAGAGTTCCATGCTGGGCACTTGCCGGAAAATTACTCCTGCGCGCATGCGCGGGAGTGACGTCATCACGGCTCCGGCCACTCACAGTGCCGGAGCCGCTGAATCCGAAAGAGACACAGAGGGAGCATGTCAGCTCCCACAGCAGTGTCCGGGGGTCTGTGTCGGGGCTTCGTTTTAAGGTAAGTATTTCATAATGAGCTAATATGCAATGCATACTAGCTTATTATGCCTTTGTCTTGGAGGTTTTTTTTTTTTCAGTATACAACCGCTTTAACCACCGTTTTAATTCTCAAGAGTTTAACCACTTCAGTCCCAGAATGTTTTACTCCCTGAATAACCAGGTCATTTTTTGCGATATGGCACTGCGTTACTTTAACTGACAGTTGCGCGGTCATGCGATGCTGTACCCAAATACAATTGTTGCCCCCCCCCACACACACACAAATAGAGCTTCTTTTGGTGGTATTTGATCACCTTTGCGGTTATTTTTTGTGCTAGAAACAAGACAAGTGACAATTTTGAAAAAAAAAAAATATATATTTACTTTCTGCTATAAAACATATCCAATAAAAAAAATTAAAAAAAACTAAAATTTCTTCATAAATTTAAGCCAATATGTATTCTGCTACATATTTTAGGTAAAAAAAAAAATCCCAATAGGTGTATATTGATTGGTTTGCACAAAAGTTATAGCGTCTACAAATGATGGGATATTTTTATGGGATTTTTTTTTTTGTTTTTTTTACTAGTAATAGCAGCGATCAGCGACTTTTATTGGAACTGTGACATTGCAGCAGACAAATCGGACACCTGACACTTTTTTGGAGACCAGTGCTAAAAAATATGCACTGTTACTGTACTAATGACACTGGCAGAAAAGGGGTTAACATCAGGGGCGACCAACGGTTTTAGGGCCCCTTCACTCAGGCTTTCCGCCCGGCGGACTCCGTTTTGCTCAGCGGGGGATCGATCCACCAATCCCCACTGAGCAGGCGGATGACAGGTATGTCTCTGCTCACTGTACTGAAATGTACCTGCCAGAGCTCCTCTATGGGAGGTTGGATGAAAACGGACCGCCTGTCCATTTTCATCTGATCTGATCCTCCAGACAGAGGGAAAATAGGGTTACCGTGCGTCTGGATTTCATGGACAAGATCGGATATCAGCGGGTGTCAGCAGACATATCACTGCTGACCGCCGCTGCTCCATAGAGGTGCATGGAGCGTCCAATCAGGTCCGCCTGAAAAACTGACAGACGGACCTGATCAAAAAGCCTGTGTGCTTAAAGGGGCCTAAATGTGTTCCCTTGGAGTGCTTTCTAACTGTGTGGGGGTTGCTATGACTGGGGAGAAGACAGATATCGGTGATCCTGCTTAGCAGGACACAAGATCTCGGTCTTCCTCCATGTCAGATTGGAGATCTGCCTTATTTACATAGGCAGAACGCCGTTCTGTGTCTCTCGGGAACAATCAAGGGTGGCCGACGGACATCGGGTCCACCGGAACCGCTGATTGGCTCCCCCTCTAGCCAATCAGCGTGCGATCGCGCCTCTGGCGACACGCGTACACTCTCTGGAGACTCTACACATACAGGTACTTAATTTTGTGCAGGGGAGCCAACTTGTCCCAGTAAAAGTACGTTAGGAGGGAGGCAAGTGGTTAAAAAGAGCATTGGAAAAAATGGGTAAATGTGATTTTCTTAAGCATTTGTTTTTTGTCTATGAATTGCCACCCCAGTCTACCATCAACAATTAAATAAAAAAGTTCAAATTATAAATATACTGTACATACATATATACACACACAAATTATATATATATATATATATATATATATATATATATATATATATATATATACATATATATATATATATACATATATATATATATATATATATATATATATATATATATATATATATATATATATATACACATACACACACACATATACATACACATACACACACACGCGTGTTTATGATTTGACAAGTATGAAATACTGCATAGGAATAATTGCAAGGAGAGAGAAAGCAAGACAAGAAGGTGTGTCCCACATTTGAAATTCTGGCTGCAGGATGGAAAATGGCAAAGAAGTAAACATCTTAATTAGTCTCTCTGCAAAGGTTGCCAAAAAACATGCAGGCAGTATATACTTCCGTCATTATTTAACAAATTTGAAAAATTATTACAAATTTAATCTATGCCACTTAATTTGCAAAGCATGCTGGCTTTCAAATAAAGTCCAGAATTGTTTGCCAACAGTGCCATGGATGTTCCTTGCACTAATTGTTTAATTGAATCATGACTTTATTTATTCGGTTCCTGATGGGACAAAGTACATGCACTACTTTGTCCCTTCTTACTCAATGCCCTGCAATAGTAGCTGTGATCTTGGAAAGGGCACCCCCACCCTCCTTAGTGCACAGCATCCCAACTATGCACCTAGCAGGGAGATGGCTGTGTGGATAGTGAGCGCCTGTCTCCAGCTCTCAGCACTTGCCATTGGCAAGCAGCAATGAAAGAAATGCAGAGGGAGGCACAAATATGTCAGCCTCCTGTCCCTCCGCATTCCACTTGCCAGTGCTTGCAGTAAGCGGCACTAAAGTCAGTAGCCAGACAACTAGCATTTATACTGTAGAAGTAGACCAGCAATGGCAGTCCCCACATTCCCCAGATTACGTGATTAAAGGACCACTAAAACTAAATGCAAAAGTTACACTGCCAAATGCATTTCTAGCTACAGTATGTATGAAAGTTCATAAAACCTGTACAGTCATTGAGACATTTCTATAACAGCACTAAAAATAAAACCTAGAAATATAGTCATGAGAAAATGACAGGTTCGGTCATTGCACACTCCTTCCAAAAAATGCAAGTGGACTGGTTCATAGGCAGATAAACTGGCTATAGCACTTTCCCAGTCACTACTCCAAACATAAATGAGGGAAGAAATAAACCTTTTAAAGTCCAAAAGAATTCTTGAACCTTTTTTGTCTCTTAATAGTCCTGAACCTCAGCATGTCAAGATTTGTGACTGACTTGTGCTTGTAAATGGCTTAAAATACCTTTATATTTCAGTGAAATTTTGCTTCCAGCCCTCATTTAGCAGAGCAATGTGCTGGCAGAGCTGAGTAATGGTCACATCCCTTAGTACAGGGATCCTCCAACTACGGCCTTCCAGCTGTTGCGGAACTACACATCCCATGAGGCATTGTAAGGCTCTGACATTCACAGACATGACAAGGCATGATGGGAATTGTAGTTCATGAACAACTGGAGGGCCATAGTTTGAAGACCCCTGCCTTAGTACACCCCTCCTCACACACAGCACTCCACTCAACAAAATTTGATTGTTAATCAATTTTTGCTAGAGGAGCTGGGTGGAAAATTGTAACCAAACAGTACCTGCATCCAATCAGACAGAGGCAATATTTGAGTATTCTGACAGCCACAGCTGCTGGCTGACTGACTGAATACTAAAGCTCCACTCAGGCTCAAGGACTGTTCGTTGTTTCTCCATGAGGAGAGTTCAATACTTGCTCAAATATTAATCTGTGAAGTCACTGGTTTCTAAGTCCATCCAAGTTTATCCTATGTTGAGCCCTTATGAAGGGGGACTGGTGTTGACCCCAAAATGTGTATTACTTTTTTTTTAACAACAATTACCTGTACATAGTACACTTTATATTTCAGAGAAAATGTTGCTTACAGCCCTCACCCAGCAGAGCACTGTGCTGGCAGAGCCGAGTAATGGTCACACCCCTTAGTACAACTTCCTTCATACAGACTTGTATTGAAGGAGACAGGTGTCTGAAAAAGTGGGGTAAGCGGGGGTAGTTATTACAAAGTATAACTGTATATTTGTAATGTCAAACTTTTGCCACTGACATAGAACATATTCAAATATTTTATTATTATTAGAATGTACATGATTTATGTAGCACCACCAGTTTGTGAAGCGTTTTACCAAATAAAGTTACAACAGTTACAATCCAAATCTAGACAAGAAGGTTAGGAGGGCCCTTTTAATGAGAGGTTAAGAGGACCATACACTAGTAGAATTTCATTAGTAGAATTTCATTAGAACTTTTAGTTTTAGGATTTTCTAATGGTTAGTGGGGTCAAATCAACGTTCACTTTTGACCATAGTGACAAGAAGATTCGAAGAAGCAGGATGGAACTTTTTTCTTGAACAAACAAATGTGGTTTTCATTCGGGAAAGCCCATTCATTCCAAAATTGAATGTTAAAAACAAACATAATTTGTAAGTACTTCAAACATTTGTTAAGTCATCAAATGTACTGAGAATTTTGTACAAATGCTTCATCTAGTGTATGGCCAGCTCTACACTCTGCTGGGAGAGCCAAGTGATACAAAAAGTAGGTACTGTGATGACTTGATGGAGAAAGTAAAAGTGCAGTTCTCAGGTGGAGGCAGGATAGGCTTCTCTAAAGAGAAGAGTTGTTAAGGATCGCCTAAAGGAATATTTAGTATCATATTGCACGTAATACATTTTGCAAGCATTCCAAATAAAATCAGTTTTCCTTACCAGCTCGTCTTTCACAGGATGCTCTTTGGGATTTACTCCCTGAGTGACCAGATACCCTAGAAAAGAACAAACCAGAAAAGGTTCATTTGTGATTGCTATTAAATGTTGCCTTTAGAAGTCACATTTTGGCCCTACTTACCCCAGAACAGGGAGCCGAGGGTGTATGCAGATACCAAATCTAATTTTGCTTGCTCCATTGGATCTAGCTGAAAAAAAAAAAAAAAAAAAAAAGATAAATAAAAACACAAAACAGTTATGTTAGTGAAATCGATATTCATAAAAACCTCACAGTAACAGCGCTATTAAAAGGTGCTTAGGTGGCTTTGCTCTGCAGCTCATGAAACCAGTTATTGGAATAACACAAGCATTTATTTATAAATGTTGTGACTGCCTGCACCCAAATCGGATGGTTTGCTAAGGCCTAGGCTGTTACTATAACATCCCGCAGGCCAGATGTGGTTGAATGCTATATGTCAACACTGGAAAGACAGGAAATGAGCTGAGCACAAACCAGAGAGCTGGAACACACAGTCCACTTGAAGCCGTGTGTGAGCCAGGGAGACTTTACTGGCCCTGTGAGTGAATAAAGTCTGTGGGCTGCAGAAGAGAGCCTGCCTGGCACAGGGTGGAGTATGTATGCACAACCGAATATGTCAGACACTTGTGTATAAATAGATGAAAGCCAGAGCATTACAGCACACCGATCGCCTACACTGCTGAGGTAGCCATGTGGGCCGCGCCAATATTCATGCCTCAGCAATGCCGCTAGCTTCCAGTAAAATACTGTTTAATTTACCTTATGGCTACAGAACCCCTGCCTGCGTGGAGGCTAGTAATACCACGGCTTTACGTAAAAAAATAAAAATAAAAAAAATTTAGGGCCCAAAAGAGGTCTTACAACTTTGCATTACTTTATAATCCTTTATTCTTGCAAGTTAAGATTTGTGGCTAATTTTTACTTGCAAGTTCTTTAAAAATGGGATTTCTCTGATGTTCATTGACAGACACAGCTTCAGATATTCAACCATTGGGTTATACTGCCCCCTACAGGAGTAGGACACTAGGCAGAAAAAATGTCTGGCTACGCCCATGGGCAGTCCCAGGGAGTATACTCCCTCTCTGCTATAGACACTCAGTTTTGTTACAAGCAGTGTCAGAAGAATTACAACTCCACATAGGGGTGGGCGCTGTGTCCGTCAATGAACATCAGAGAAATGGATTTTACAGTAAGTCAAAAACCCCATTTTCTCTTTAGTTCATTGGCAGATACAGCTTCATATCTTCATAACTGTTGGGATGTCCCAAAGCAGTTTTAAATATGGAGGGGTGAGCAAAAAAAATTCCCAAAGCTAAACAGTAGCTAACCAGGCAATAGGAGCTCAACCAAAACAACTGGAGCCCACCTGAAAATTAATAATACACCCTCAAAAAGGATCAGGTCCTCTCAACAGCAGCCTGCAAAACCTTGCCAAAGAAGCATACGCAGTTACCAACACATCCAAACTTTGTGAACGCGTGCACCAACGATCAAGGGGCCGCCTTGCAAACCTGCATCACTGGCGCCTGATGACGGAAAGCCCAGGAGACACTAAGCGTCTGAGTAGAGTGTGCCTTAACAGGGAAAGGAGGAAACTGACCCTTGATGGAAAAGGCCTAAACCACTGTCTGATCCATCTGGAAATGGTTGCAGAGGAAGCGGACAACCCTTTACATGGCCCATCCATGAGCACAAAGAGTCTGACTTCCTGAAAGACTCCACAGCTGGCAGATACACCCTAATTGCCCCGACCACATCCAAGGCATGCAAGGCAAATTCCTTCAGATGTTCAGGCCTGGGACACAAGGAAGGCAACACAAGGTCTTCATTCAAATGAAAATCGGAGACAACTTTTGAAAGGAACGACAGGCGCGAAGAACCACCTTCTCTGAATCACCAGGTAAGGTGAGCGACAGGATAGTGCCGCCAGTTCCGTCACCCTGCATGCAGAGGTAATTGCCACCAAAAAGGCCACCTTCTAGGACAGCGTGATCAGGGAAATCTCATGAAGATTCTCAAAAGGGAGGATTCTGGAGGACCGAAACCACCAAATTGAGGTCCCAAGGCAGCAACGGGGCCCGCACTGGAGGAACCAAATTTCGGACACCCTGAAGAAAGGTACGCAACAGGGAGTGAGTGGCCAAAGATCGTTGGAAGAAGACCACCAAAGCAGACACCTGATGGTACTCAAGGCAAATTTCTGTTCAACCTTTCAGGTTGAAGGAAGGTCAAGATCCGAGCCACCGTGAAAGAGCGAAGATGAACCTCAAGAGACTCACACCAATGTACATCTTCCACGTACGATGGTAGATAATCCTCTAAGTAGATTTCCTAGCTTTATACAGTGTAGGAATCACGGACTCAGATAAACCTCTATCCTTCAGCACCTTGTGTTTAACAGCCAAGCCGTCAAAGCCAGGGACTGTAAAGCAGGATGGAAGATCAGCCCTTCAGATAGCAGATCCTCCCGGAGTGGAAGCTTCCAAGAAACGTAGGCGACCAGCAGCACCGGATCAGCGTACCAAGCCTGGCATGGCCATTCCGGAGCCACTAAGATGCCATGAATCCCTTCTGCCTCGATCCTGCATAGAAGTCTTGGCAGAAGCTTGAATCAGACGATACTGACCCCACAGGGCCACCAGCGTGTCTTTGGTGTCCGCAAGAGGATCCTTTGATCGAGCCACAAACCTCTGCACCTGTTGAGCCAAGATGCCAACAGATCCACCTCGGGTGTGCCCCCACTGGAGAGACAACAGAGGAAACACCTCCAGGTGAAGTGACCACTCCTCTTGGTCCAACGCCTGCCGACTGAGGTAATCCGCCTGCCAGTTTTCCACCCCGGAAATGTATACGGCAGAGAGGGCTGGAATGAATCGTTCTGCCCACCTTAGAATGCTGGCTACCTCTAGAGCTGCCAGAGGACACGTCTTGTGCCCCCTCGGTGATTGACATTAGCCACGACCGTGGCCTTGTCCGATTGAATGCGCACTGGACACGGTGCAATCTGTCCAATGGTCCAGACAGTCTGATCGCTTGGAGTGCCAAGACATTGATCGGTAGTCTGGACACGTCCAGATCCCCTGAGCAGAATGCTTGCTGAGGATGCCTCCCCAGCTGGACAGGCTGGCATCCGTGGTGACAACTGTCCAATACAAGGGGAGAAAGGATTTGCCCAGCCGAAGCACCAGGGAACGAAACCACCATATCCGGGACTCCTTCGTTCCGCCGGATCTAATGGTCCAGAGACTGCGGAGTCTTGTCCCATTTGGTCAGAATATCCCTTTGCTGGGACCTCGTATGGAACTGTGCAAAACGGAACCACCTCAAAAAAGGTAGACACCCTCAGGCTCAGCACCTGCATGCAAGCCCGGAGGGATGAACATCTGTTGGACAGCAGGAGACGAACTGCAGCCTGCAATTTCTGGAATTTGTCCAGAGGAAGAAGCACTCTGGCTAAGGCCGAGTCCAGAGTCAGAACCAGATAGTCCAGCTTTGTGGATGGAACCATGGTAGACTTCCGAAAACTCAGAATCCAGTCGAAATACCCTCAGAGTTTGTATTGTGATCTCCAGGTTCTCTATTAGAGCTGGAGACTCCGGTTGCAGAAGGAGATCGTCCAAGTAGCCCAGTACTGCGATCCCCCATTGGCATAGCAAAGCTAGCACCAGGGCTAACACTTTTGTAAAGACCCGAGGAGCAGAGGCGAGACCAAAGGGTAACGCCACAAACTGATAATGCTCCTCTCCCACAGCAAAGGGGAGAAAGCGCTGCTGACTGGCACATATTGGAATGTGAAGGTAAGCATCCCTGATGTTGATAGAGGCGAGGAAATCTCCCTGATGCAGGGATGCCACCACCGTGCGAATGGACTCCATTCTGAACTTCTGCAACCGCACAAAGCAGTTCAGAGCCTTGAGGTCCAGGATTGGACACACTTTGTCTTCCTTTCTGGGAACTGTAAACAGGTTTGAGTAAAAACCCTGAAAACGTTCTGAAGTCCGAAACGGGGCAATCAACCTTTGATGTAACAGGTATTGTATTGCCCCAAACAGACCCGGTAAGCGGTCCGGGGACAGGCGCAATTTGGAAGGAAAGTACCTTGCCAAGAGACAAGAGCGAAACTCGATCTTTTAGCCGGACCGAATGACTTTGTGTACCCACTTGTCTTGCACCAGGGAAGTCCACGGGTCTGGAAACCAGCAAAGACATCCCCCCACCCCTGAACGGGTGAGGGTGCACCTTCATGCTGAAGGAGCCTTGTTTGCAGGTCTGGAGAAGCCCGCTCTCGGCTTGCCGGACCAGGTTTGTTTGGGTCCTTCAGAGGAGGCCCTGAAAGGCTTTGAGCCCTTGTCAGTCGACCCTGAGGGATGAAAAAACTTCTTATGAGCTGAAAAGGAAGGCCCACCTCTATGACAAGGTTCCTTACTCTTAGTAGCCTGCGGAAGAAAGGTACTCTTCCCCCCTTTGAGACCTTTTATGATTTAATCGGGGGTAGCTCCAAACAGGCGATCTCCTTGAAAGGGAACATCAGTCAAGGATTTTTTAGAAGTCTGTTCAACAGACCAGCATTTGAGCCAAAGGACACGCCGAAGGACCACTGCCAAAACAGCCGAGCCACTAGGGGAGCCGCATCCAAAGAGGCATCAAAGATAAACAGATAAATGTGTGTATGGTTAGTTTTTGGTGGTAAAAATGGAGGCTGTTTGTACAATGTCTAAATGACTGCAGATGTATTTCTGGGACCTCAATTAGGCTTTAACCGTTAAACTGCTACTTCTATCTAAATAAGCTATTCTCGGGTAGCAGCCCATCTTTGGTCTCAGCTTAAAGGACTGATGTTCAGGCAGATAAGACCCATTAGCAACTCTGGCTGAACACTGATCTGCCTTTCGACCAGATTATGTAAGCAATACTCAATGTACACAGGAAAATACTAATTTTTACATTATGAAACTGGCAATTTATAACTTTTAAAGATTTAGAAACAAAGATACCTGTAATAAAATGTTTATATAAACTTCAACTGCATAATAGAATTAAAGTGGAATTTCACTAACCCAATCAACAATGATTATTTTTAATCCTCATGCTACTGGCATTAGTAAATAGATAGGAAACTATATTTTATTTTTTACATTTTAAACATTTTTATTTTACATTTATTCAGTTACTTCCTGGTTTCTTTCCTACATCCCAGGAGCCTTCGGGAGAGGAGGGGTTTTCTCAGCCAAGCACACTCTCCTGCATGCATGCTTGAACAAAGGGCAGATGGATTATAGGAAGTACATTTTAAATGAATCAACTGCCCTTACTCAAGATGGCCATGGGCAGAGATGCTAGAGGGTTGTTCTCAACTAAATACAGCATGGAGACATTGATGAATGAGGGAGTTTGCTTTGAATATTAATAAAATACACAGTGTTTTTGAGATTAGTGGAGCAACGCTGACGCCACACCAGCCGCACCGAAACCAAGGCTTGGATTCCACTCCGGCTCTATTGGACAGGGCAGCATTACAACAGGCTTAGTGGATTGCTGGGTGTGCCAGTCTAAGGGCACTTTTACATGCGAGAGAAACCTTTTATGGATTTTTTATTTGAAAAAAAATTGGATGTTGCACAATGATGGCTATTTATCTGATTACATAAGAGCATGAGAGGGGAGCTGGATAGAGTGAATATTGAACCCAATGGAACATCGTTGTACATATCTGGTGCCACAGGAAAGATCTAAACAGGGAACTAAATACCCACAAATTGACCAGGCTCTACCTTTACTGTCATCTGGTGAATGTGAACTTTGGAATATAGTCACGATTAACCTGGGTAAATCACCATTTAAGCGATTATATGCAAAAAAAAATCCCTATTGGCACGGAGTGACTTTTTTAATGGACATTTTATTTTGACAAGAGTATTAATTATGGTTTTGGCACACATCACAGTGGTGTTGAATTCCATTGCTTGGATATTTATGTTGATTTGAGCACAAATAAATTATGCATTGGTTCGCGCAGCTGTCTATAAATTAATTTGGTATACACTCACCTTTCAAAGAAGTTAATTTAGCCACAGCAAACCACATCTTAATTCTTTATATTCACAATTTGTTTTGCGCCAGTGACACACACTAAACAGTGTTTTTGGTTTGTGGTGCCCAGATGCAGTGAAGATCCACTTCAAATAAAAGCCATCACTGCCCTGTACTAGCTGTGTTTTCGCATTGGACAGTTAAAGTTTAGGGTGCGTTCAAGGGGCAGATACTGACTGGCCTCTAACATGCATGCATGATTTAGATGAGAATGCGGGACCCAGCATGACGCAGCCAGCGTTGGCAACTGAGGCATGAATGCAGGGTTAACCTATAACCATTCCTATAATCCTGTCAATCAGGAATTAAAGTTGTTTTTTTTTTTCTTTTTTCAAATATGATACGTTTTTATTTACTTTTTAATTCTCAAGTTTCTGCTTCAATGTGTAAATGAATATTAGCAGTGCCATCTAGCATCCAAATATATATATAAAATTATATCAAACACAGAAGATCCAGCATTTTGCAGATACTTGGCAAAAATATCATTGTATACTTCCAAAGTACATTACTGCCACCATCAGGCTTAAATTTGGAATGGTAATAATCATAGTTCTTTCCTCAATTAAAAATCTAAAAACAGGACACAAAGAAGATTATGCTTTGCCACAAAATACTTCCATGGCTCTACTTACTACAGTGCAATCCCTAAATATCATTTATGTTTCGCAAATCGATACACATAATACAATTAAGTAGAACTCCAGTGATACAGCTGAATACTCACAATACATCTTTAAGGATATGTAATGTTGTTTAGTCCTCTTGTGATTCACATACCTTTACCACATTGCTTAGAAACAAGGGCGACTTCTTCTAGCTCTGGGACTCCCTTAAATCTGGGATATAAAAAAAAAATACCCTTCCAGTGGGCTTCTACCCCCGCTACAAGGGTCTATTTCTTGTTAGTTCTGGAGGGTAGAGGAAAAGACTAGTACTTCCTCTCTCACTCTCCCAGCCACCGGCGCTCTTCAATGCTCCAGGTTGTGGGCAGCCCATTACTGTCCTCGCGTACAATGCAGGACTATTAGCCCTGCATTGTACTCAATGAGGGCATTATATGACCGCAGGCTGTGGAGAGCCTAAGGCTCCATTCACACCTGGGCGTTTTCAGCTCCATAAACGCTCAAAAAAAACGTTTCCAGAACGCCCAACAAGTAAAACCCCATTCATTTAAATGGCCCCTGTTCACATCTGAGCGTTTTAATGAAAAAAATGTTATTTTCATACTTACCGTAAAATCCAGTTTATCGACGGTTCAGCTCTCCATAAATCATAACTAGTGGACTATATTGCTTTCTCCAGGAGTAGGACTAGGCAGAACAAAAAACACACCTGGCCACGCCCATGGGCCATCCTCAGCTGGTATATAACCCCCCTCTCTGCTCTAGGTAATTAGTTTAGTAGCAAGCAGTATTAGCAGAACTCCATAGAGGGACGGGCTCGGTGTCTGTCGATGAACTCCAAGAAATAGATTTTACGGTAAGTACAAAAATCCCATCTTCTCTTTCATTCATCGACGGACACAGCACTCAATAAATCATAACTAGTGGGACGTCCAAAAGCAAAATGAGGGGTGGGGAAAATAACCCAAGGCTAAACATAAGAGCCCTTAACCAGGACACAGGAGCCCTGTCTGAAAAATAAAGGTTTAAAGGAAAAACACCACTCAAGAGGGAACAGCCCCTCTTAACCACTTAAGCCCCGGAAGGTTTTACCCCCTTCCTGACCAGGGCCTATTTTGCGATTCGGCACTGCGTTGCTTTAACGGACAATTGTGCGGTCGTGCGACGCTGTACCTAAACGAATTTCACGTCCTTTTTTTCCCACAAACAGAGCTTTCTTTTGGTGGTATTTGATTTTTGATCAAGCGCTATAAAAAAAAAAAAAAAAAAAAAAAAAAGCGTCAATTTTGCAAAAATAATATTTTTCACATTTTTTTATATGAAATTCCCAAAAAGTAAAAATCAAAATGTTTTAACATTTTAGGCCAATTCGTTTTCTGCTACATGTTTGGTAAAAAAAAAAAAAAAAAAAAAAAAAAAAAAAAAAAATCGCAAAAAGCGTATTTTGATTGGTTTGCGCAAAAGTTATTGCGTTTACTAAGGGAAAGATTTTTGTTGTTTTTTTAAACGAGTAATGGCGGCGATCTGCGATTTTTTTTTGCGCGGCTGCGACATTGCGGCAGACAGATCGGACCCTTGACTGGCATTTTTGACACTTTTGGGGTTACCAGTGACATTACTACAGTAATCAGTGCTATACATATGCACGGTTACTGTAAAAAGGACACTGGGAGGGAAGGGGCTAACTTTATTTGAGAGGGAGGGGTTAAGTGTGTCCCTAGGGGCGTGATTCTAACTGTGATTGGATGTGGCTACATGTGTAAGAACAGAGATCAACGGTCCTACATAGTAGAACCGTATGATCTCAATTCTTACACAGGGGAGAATGACAGGCGGCTGTGTTTACATTAGCCGCCTGCCTTTCTCCCGCTCTAACAGACAATCGTGAGTGCCCGGCGGACCCGCGCGGGGGGTCCGTGAGCGAGCGGGAGCGTGCCTCCGGCGGCGCGCGCTCGCTCCCCAGAGCCTCACAGGCTAGCAAAGTAGACCTACGTAGATCTACGTTAGGCAGTCGGCAAGTGGTTAAACAGCAGCCTGCAAAACTTTGCGGCCAAAAGAAGCATCCGCAGATGCTAAAGTATGTCTTCTAGAATTTTGTGAAGGTATGCACGGATGACCCAAGTGGTCGCCTTGAAAAACTTGCGATATTGAAGCCCGATGACAGAAGACCCAAAAAGCATTCAGCGCCCGGGTAGAATGTGCCGTGACAGGGAAATATGGAACCTAACCTTTAATGGAAAAGGTCTTAGTAGCCGTTTGTTTGGCCCACCTGGAGATGGTAGCCGAAGAAGCGGCCAGTCCTTTTCTTGGTTCGTCCATAACCACAAAAAGCAAGTCCGACTTCTGAAAAGACTCAGTAGCTGTCAGATTCACCCAAATCGCACGAACCACATCCAAGGTATGCAAAGAAAATTCCTTGGGATGAGCCGGTTTGGGACACAAGAAAGGCAACACAATGTCCTCGTTCAAATGGAAGTTAGAGACAACTTTGGGCAGGAATGATGGACAGGTACGAAGACCCACTTTATCCCTATGGACCACTAACTAGGGACTGCAACAGGATAATGCCGCCAATTCCGATACCCTGTGGGCCGAGGTAATAGCCACCAAGAATGTCACCTTCTGGGATAACGTAGGCAAGGGAATCTCCCAAATAGTCTCAAATGGAGTTTTCGGGAGAACCGACAGCACTAAATTTAAATTCTATGGCGGCAAAAGAGACCGTACAGGTGGAGCCAAATGTCAACCCCTGAACGAAGGTATGAACTAAAGAGTGCATGGCTAGGGGTCCCTGAAAGAAGATTGCCAGGGCAGACACCTGGCCCCTAATGGTACTCAAGGCCAACTTCTGATCAACACCCTGTTGAAGAAAGGTGAAGATCAGAGCCACAGAAAAGTATTGAGGATGAGCGCCAATCGACTCATACCAAGAAATGTACCATTTCCATGTACAACGGTATATCTTGCTGGAAGATGACTTCCTCGCCTTCACCATAGTAGGGATCACTGATCCAGACAGACCTCTATCCCTCAGTACCTGGCTTTCAATAGCTAAGCCATTAAAACCAGCAACTGTAAAGCAGGATGGTAGATCAGTCCTTGGGACAACTGGTCTTCTCTGAGAGGATGCCCCCAAGGGACGTTTAAAGCCACCAGGATGATTGGAAGATCCTCGCTCTTAAATCCTCGCAAGAACTGCGGAAGAAGCCTTAGCCGAGGACGATAGTGGCCTTACCGTGGCCCTTGGATGCCTGCGGCTTCTATCAGAGGACCCTGTGAACTCATCCCAAACTTCGGTATCCTCCTGTGGAGCCAAACCTGCTAAAGGAGCTGCATGTAAGACTGTGCAAACAGAAGGTCTTGAAGGTGGGTGTACCACCAGACTTAGAACTTGTAAGCAAAATGGGAGAGGGAACTGTGTGACAGCAGCTGGTGAATCATGGTCTGTGGTCCCTGAAGTATGTGCAGAGGAAGGAGTACCCTGGTCAGAAATAGAATCAGACCTAGGTAAATCAATTCCCTGGATAGGGATAGGGGGACTCTAGGTAGTTCAGACATCACCAGAACATTTGCAGGAATTAAATCTGTACAAGGAGACTCAGGACCTAAAAAACCTGAAAAGGACAAGCTTTGTCCCCCTTTCTGGGTACCACCAAAACAAACATTTTGCGGATCTCCTTGACGCTCACCAAAGAAGTCCACAGAGCCTGAAACCAGCGAAGATGTCTCCTCACCTCAATAATGGGTGAGGGCAGACCCTCATGCTGAAGGAGTCTGGTCTTTTGGTCCGGGGAAGCTAGCTCTAGGCTTCCCAGGCCAAGGTTGCCTGGAACTTCCCGGGGAAGATTTAAAATATCCATTTACCTTATTCTCTGTCCCAGAAGTACGGAAGAAGGAGGCTCCTTCCCTTTCCTTGACTGTGGCAGGAAGGTACTCCCACCCCCCCCCCCCCGATACCCCTAATGATGTCATCCAGGGTCGCCCGAAACAAGCGATCGCCTTGAAAGGCAGATCAATGAGAGCTTTCTTAGAGGCTTGGTCTGCGGACCATTTCTTAAGCCACAGCACACGCCTAATCACCACTGCCGAAACAAAGTTTGAACAGCACAGGAGCTGTATCCAAAGCTGCATCACAAATAAACTGCAGCTCATATACCAACTGGTCTGCTAAATCAACATAAGCAGCGGGGACCTGC
The DNA here is from genome assembly GCF_965119305.1 of Pelophylax lessonae. Taxonomy (NCBI): domain Eukaryota; kingdom Metazoa; phylum Chordata; class Amphibia; order Anura; family Ranidae; genus Pelophylax; species Pelophylax lessonae. The sequence continues at coordinate 586,410,700 of NC_138770.1, forward strand.
TCACCCCCCAGGCCCTGGCGTAAAAGCTTTGCCCATTCAGTTAGGGTCTGAGACACCAGGGCTAAGGCAAAAACTGGCCGCAATGCCGAACCAGCCAGTAAACATGCTGCATGCCACAGCCTCAGCTTTCTTGCCAGCCGGGTCCTTAAAAGGACAGGGATTCAGCTACTGGGATAATGGTTGCTTTATTCAACCTGGAAACAGGAGGGTCCACCACTAGTGGACTAGCCTACTCTTTCAAAAGTGACTCCTCAAAAGGGTAACGTACAGCAAAACGTTTGGGGACCACAAAGTGTAATTTTGGTTGTTTCCCTTCCTTACAGGAAAACCGGTCAAAATAGGGCACATAAGGAAACAACTTTGGAGTACGATGCGACTTGTGCGTACCAAACGACACAACCACGTCCGTGGCTACATCAGCTGCATCCTCCTTTTTTAAAGTTTCACGCACTGCAGTGATAAGTGCTTCTACCAATCATTCTCACTATCGGCTGGATCAGGGGGTGTAAGATTAATTTCCCCTGCACAGGCCGCCTCCACAGCGGCATTGGGCTCAGAATCCGATGAGACAGACTGAGCAGGGGAAGGCGGGGACGCTTCCTACTAGGCCTTTGCCCACATGTCACAAAAGCAAAAGAATCTATCAGAAGATACTGGCCCCAATAAGACACCAGTGCGTCTGTGACATCGAACAAAGGATCCCGAGACCTTGCCACAATTCTCTGTACCTTCCTGTTGAGACGAAAGGCCACCAGGTCCATCTCCGGAGTTTTCCACCGGAGACACAGCTGAACCTTAAAATGCTGGCTACCTCCCGAGCTGCCAGGACGGCTGTGGCATTGTCCAATAGATCTTTACCTGGCAGTTCCAGTATATTGATCGGTAGTCTTGACTCCCCCAGTGTCCAGAACCCTTGAGCACATCTGTGCCCAAAACGCTTCCTCACCTGGACAGGCTGGCAACTAGAGACTGTGGATCCTTGTCCCACTTGGCAAGAATCTATCATGTACCTGGGTGTCCTTGAACCGGAAGGTTCCTTGTTTCGTAGCTTGCAGCCTTACCTGTTGTGCCACAGAGAAGCTCTGGAGTTTTGGCAGTGATTTTTCCAGCCTGATGCTTGCCTTGAACAATGTACAATTTATCCAGTCTTTAAATAGCAGCACTTCCTGTTACTGAGTGCCCGTATGTTTTGGAATATCTCCCTGGGTGTGCTGCTTGCTCTTTGATAGACTTTCGTGTATGAACTTTTGCCTGTATTCGTGACCCCTATTCAGCCTGCCGAATCTGTACTTCACCGCTAGCTTCTGCCTGCCTGACTATTCTTTGGATTTCGTTTGGATACCGCTTTGCCCATCTGTTGCCGGCCTGATCTCTAGGACTTGGTTTTCGCCTGAATTCTCAGCACTCAAGCTCCACTTCGGACTTTACCTCACAGGTACCCAACAGAATCTCCCTTTTGCAGAGGCTCGAGTGGAACTGTGCAAACAGAACTGTCTTGAAGGTAGACACCATCAGGCACAGCGTTGTCTGCACGCAAGTCCACAAAGAAAACGGACTGCTGAACAACAGGAGCCAAGTCGCATCCTGCAGCTTTGGAGTTTTTGTTCCCATGGAAAAAAAATACATCCTGGCTGAAATCAATCCAGAGTCAGATCCAAATATTCCAACTTGATGGACAAAACCAGAGCAGATTTTTGGAAGTTCAATTTCCAGCCAAACACCTATAGAGTCCGCACAGTAATGTCCAGGTTGTCCTTTAGAGCAGTCAGAGACTCTGCTCGCAGAGGAAGATAGTTCAGGTACCCAGTACAGCAATCCCCCGCTGTCGCTACATCAGTTTAAAAAGGAAAAAATGCTAGGACCAGAGATCCCAGCAAGAAACTAGGTCCTTACTCCAGACTGGCAGAAAAAAAAAAAACTGAGTGCCTATGAAAGAAGTGGGAGTATACCCCCTGGGACTGCCCCCATAGGCGTGGTAAGCTTTTTCCTGCCTAGTGTCCTACTCCTGTAGGGGGCAGCATGACCCAATGGTCAAGAAGATTCTGGATCTGTGTCCGTCAATGAACGCAAGAGAAACATTTCTTTTGCCCACAGTTGGGCTTTAAACTGTGCCCCAACAGTTTTTTAAATTGAACACAAATGATTTGTAAGTGGAATACAGCAAAATAACTGGGCAAGAAAGATTATGCCATAATCACATTTTAATATTCAAAATATAAAGGTTTTGTATTTTATTTCAGTTTTGTTTGGTGATCGCGTGACTGCGGAGCCTACTTTACTTTGTTTCTCCTCTAAGCATTGCTGTGCCCGCATAGCAGGCGGCAAGAGGACAATCTCATACCCATGTTTCTTGTTGGTTTGTGCTGGAGCGTGGTGGCCAAACTAATTACAGGAGTAACAGGCATGCTGTGCTTTGGCATTGCATGCCTGTATCTCCTTTCAGAAGGCATAGATACAGACTGACCACACCAAGCACAGAATCAGATTTGTGTGGTGTGGTCAGTCTGTGTATTCTATGCCAAATATAAAATAAAACAGTAAGAAGTGGGAGCTGGCAGGATCACCAGGTATTTTAGGGGAAATAAGGATCTCAAAAAAGGACTAAATTTTACAATTTAACTTTACAACATAGCTAAACAGACACCTATATGTGATTTTAATGTTTGAGGTAACATACACTTTACCTGCAAGGGTTGTGACACCTATATGTGATTTTAATGTTTGAGGTAACATACACTTTACCTGCAAGGGTTGTGGTATATATGTTTACAGGAAACCTGACAGGGTCACCCAACAGCCTACCCTCTCCAATGTTGATAGTTACCTTTCCTTTGCTCCCCTTCTTCCTTTGGATTGCATGTCAGAGCCCTGTAAAATACCAGATATTTAACTGACCCATACATGCATAGATTTCTCTTATTTAGCCTACAAGAGCTAAAGAGTGGATGTAGGATCCTCTGTTGCCGCCTATTGTGTTCAAGCAGCTGCCACAGCTCATTGAATACTCGAACATCTGGTTTGATGCAATCACTGCTTGGACAACTGTTATACCTGAAGGGTTTCACATGTACTGTCACTTTAAGGCTGGCTCCACCCAGGAGTGATGACAAGGGTCAAGGGGCAGAGTGGCCATCTTTAGACACATGTAGAGATGTATTGATATGCAGAGCTGTCCTGTAATGCTGTACAGTGAGTCCTGAATAAACAACCGTTGTTCCAGACCAGAGTCCTGTGTCTCTCACAACACGGAGAATATAACAGTGGCGACGAGGATGGGATTTACAAGGTTACTATCCGTGTGAGAAAGGAAAGGAAGAAAAAAAAAACTCTGGATTGTCAGGAATACAAACACCCACAGAGCCCAGCAGGAAAATGTCATCGATCGGGACATTAAGTGAATTTGATGGCGAACAGACAACGTGGATTTCTTGGATTGAAAGATTAGAACAATATTTCTGTGCAAATGCCATCCCAGGCGACAGGCAAGTAGCAGTATTTCTGACAGTGGTTGGTGCTAGGACATATGACACTCTTAGGGATCTCCTTTTCCCTGAAAAACCAGCAACTAAGACTTTGGCAGAGCTCCTGACACTGTTAGGAAATCACTTCCAGCCTAAACCACTAGAGATTGCAGAAAGATTCCGGTTCTATCAGCGGCAGCCAGGTGAAGATATTAAGGCTTATGTGCTCGCCCTTCGCAGACTAGCCTCAACCTGTTCTTTTGGGGAGTACTTACCGACTGCACTGAGGGATAAGTTTGTCATGGGACTGAATAGTGAGTCTAGCCAAAAGAGACTGTTAACAGAGAAAGACCTTACCCTTACAAAGGCAATTGAGATAGCTTCAGTGATGGAAATGGCTGTGAAAGATACAGAAGCTTTGAACCCCCAGAGTAGAAGGGGAGAGGTTAAAGAGGAAGTTTTCAGAACAGCAGTCAAGCAAACTGCAGCTAACGGTAAATATAGACCCTCACCAACCAGGACGTCAGCTTGCTACCGTTGTGGGAATACAGACCATGATCACAAAGTCTGCCGGTTTAAGGATCAGCTCTGTCATAATTGTGGAAAGGCAGGCCATCTGAAACGAGTCTGCCGTAGTAGGAAAGTGCGAAATAAACAACCTCTGAACCCCAGGACAAAGGCATATATGGTGGGAAGATATACATCGTCATCTGAATCAGAGGATGAGGAAGTGCTCCACAGATTGGACATACATCATATGCATTCAGCACCCTCAGCAATGACTGTAGAGGTAACCGTGAAAAGAAAGAAACTCAAGATGGATGTAGACACAGGAGCAGCAGTTTCAGTTATCACCCAGAAACAATGGAGAAAACTTCTGATCCGAACAACTGTCCGTCCAACACCAATCAAACTGCAGACATATTCAAAGCAGATACTCCACCCACTGGGGTACGTGAAAGTACAGGTATCCTACAAGGGTCAGACAAAGAGAATGCCATTATATATCCTAGAACATGGGGGACCCCCTCTTTTTGGGAGAGACTGGATTGCTCACTTTGGCATGCCAGACATCGCCATTAACCCCTGCAACACCGTGACCATCCCATCAGGGGATGAAGAGGGATGGGTGAAGTCCCTGAAACAGCGATTCCCACAAGTCTTTGATAACCATTTGGGAAAAATAAAGCATGACTGTGTGAGACTCAGGCTGAAACCCAATGCCCAGCCTAGGTTCTTCAAAGCTCGGACGGTACCTTTCGCACTCCGAGCAGGTGTTGAAGCTGAACTAAGCCGGCTGGAGGAACAAGGTGTCATCTCAAAGGTAGAGCACAGCGAGTGGGCATCACCAGTTGTACCAGTAAAGAAAGCGAATGGGGACTTACGCATTTGTGGCGATTTCCGCATGGCACTAAATTCTCAACTGGAGATAGACCAGTATCCCCTACCCAGAGTAGATGACATTTTTGCCTCTCTTGCAGGAGGTCAAAAGTTCACCAAGCTTGATCTAAGGCAAGCTTATTTACAGTTTGAGGTCCACCCTTCGTCCCGCAAGTTTCTAACAATCAACACTCACAAGGGACTGTATGAATACAATCGGATGGTGTTTGGGGTAGCCTCCGCCCCAGCCATTTGGCAACGCAAAATGGATGAGATTTTGGCGGACATTCCTTTCACACAGTGCCTGTTAGATGACATGCTCATCACGGGCCTGACGGACCAGGAACACAAGCATAACGTGGAGCTTGTGTTGGCGAGACTGCAAGAGCAGGGTCTAAAAGTGAACTTGGCGAAATGCCAATTCATGGTACCTAAATTGGAGTTTTGTGGCCACCTTGTGGATGCAGAGGGTATACACACCACGGAAGCCAAAGTTGATGCTTTAGTAAAAGCTCCAGCCCCGACCAACGTCCAGCAGCTGCGATCATACCTGGGCTTGCTGAACTATTACCACAAATTCCTGCCGGATCTAGCACACACTTTGTTTCCATTAAACAAGCTTTTGGAGAAACACTCCAGATGGAACTGGTCGGCTGCATGCCAACGTGCTTTTGAAGCTTCTAAGCGAAAGCTGTTGGCGTCACGCATGCTCGTGCACTATGACCTCCAAAGGCCTCTCACCTTGGCTTGTGATGTCTCACCCTATGGTCTAGGGGCTGTACTATCTCACGTTTTAACAGATGGGTCAGAGAAACCTGTGGCATTCGCCTTCAGGTCCTTGACAAAAGCAGAAAGCAATTACTCTCACATTGACAAAGAGGCTCTGGCGCTCATATGGGCAATTAAGAAGTTTCATCTTTACCTGTATGGTAGGGAATTCACCATACTGACTGATCATAAACCACTCCTTCAGATCTTTAGCCCTGACAAAGGCATCTCCCAGACGACTGCAGCCCGTCTTCAACGCTATGCCCTATTCTTGGGAGCATATAGCTACAAAATCCAGTATCGCAGCCATGATGCCAACGCTAATGCAGACGCCATGTCCCGTCTGACAAGGACATTAACAGACTCTTCTCCACCTGTCAAGAGTTGTCGTTACACCAGCCTGTCCTTTCTGTCTTCCGGGGAAGTAGCAGCCCATACAGCCAAGGATACCTTCCTTAAGACAATACTCTCCTGGGTACGGTACGGTTGGCCTGCAACTGTCACACAGGATTATGAGCCTTACTTCCGTAGGCGTCTGGAATTAACTGTGTCTGGCAACTGTGTTTTATGGGGAGACCGAGTGATCGTTCCACAGACCCTCCGGAGACACATTCTGGAATTGCTACATACTGGTCATCCCGGGGGCACACGTATGAAACAAAAGGCCCGAGGCTATGTGTGGTGGCCGAACCTCGACTCCGATATCACGACATATGTGAATGCGTGTGCTGGATGTGCACAAACTGCAAGAGACCCTCCTCGAGGGTGCGTCCAGCCCTGGACTTGGCCCACGGTTCCCTGGTTTCGCCTACACTTGGATTTTGCAGGCCCGATCAGAGGACACACCTTTTTGATCATTATTGATGCCCATTCAAAGTGGCCTGAGGTCATTCCTGTTACTCAGCCAACGACTAAGGCGACGATTTCCATACTGTTACATCTCGCTGCTACGTTTGGATACCCCAGAGAAATTGTCACAGACAACGGTGCTCAATTCACAAGCCAGGAGTTTCAGGGTTTCCTGACTGCCCACAACATCAAACACAAGTTGACCGCACCTTACCACCAGGCTACAAATGGTCAAGCAGAAAGGTTTGTACAGACCTTCAAACGCTATTTCAAAGCTACTGTGGCTACAAGTAAACAACAGTCCCTGTCACCCCAGCAGCTGGACTCCTTCCTTTCTGCTTACAGAACCACACCACATGCAACCACTGGGAAAACTCCAGCTGAACTTCTTTTGGGTCGGCAGCCATGGACTGTTTTGGATATGCTCCACCCTCAAACAGTCCAGGAACATGTACGGCAGTCCCAAGACAAGAGGGTCAAACACGACGAGATTCCCCGGTTTACAGCCCAGCAAAAGGTATGGGCCCGATCTTATGGCGCTTCCAACACTCGTTGGCTTCCTGCTATCGTCGCAGAGACTTTGGGACCCAAAATGTATAGGGTCTGCCTGGAAGATGGTTCCATTTGCAGAAGGCATGCGGACCAATTGCGTCCTCGTTCTCAGCTGCCCGAATCCCTGACATCGGCTGCATCTCCAGTGTCTCAAGGATCTGCTCCTACCGGATCAGGAGGCATTGAGACTGATGCTTGGGGGGACTCTGAACTTTAGAACTCAGCTCCAACAGAGCCCTCCAGCCCTGGTCCAGAGGTCTGCTCACCCTCTGAGCTAGGGGATCCCCTCTTGGCCCCGCCGGTGTCCATTCCGGCCAGCCCTGCTTCCTCCAGCCCCGAGTCGCTGGGTGCCCGTCCTCAACGACACTGTCGCCCTCCTGACCGGTTTCAAATGTAAGACCGGTTACGAGACTTTCGACGGGCCCGCCAAAAGTGATCCGCTGCCATTTTCTCCCCGGAGCTTCCCTGGAAGTTGTTCTCACATCCGGACGTGGAAGAAACCATGTAAATCTCCTGAGTTGGAGGACTGTATTGGACAATTATGAGTTACTGTTTTATGCCTGTTCTCGTTTTGTTGTTGTTTTTTTTTTGTTTTGTTTTTTTTTTTTTTTAGGTATGAATGGAAGGTGTTATACCTGAAGGGTTTCACATGTACTGTCACTTTAAGGCTGGCTCCACCCAGGAGTGATGACAAGGGTCAAGGGGCAGAGTGGCCATCTTTAGACACATGTAGAGATGTATTGATATGCAGAGCTGTCCTGTAATGCTGTACAGCGAGTCCTGAATAAACAACCGTTGTTCCAGACCAGAGTCCTGTGTCTCTCACAACACGGAGAATATAACAACAACAATGTTCCACCCAACTACTTTGATTTGTCAATCAAAGTTTCTAGAGCCAGGTGGGGCCCAATTTCGGCCAGCTTTACAGCTATGAGGGAACATGTAACCCTCTTACCCTTCTCCTTTAATACAATGCTCAGTGCCTCTGCAGCCAATCACCAGCCTGGAGCAACATCACGTGGAAGAGGGGGGGCCTTAACCTGTGTAACCTCAAACACAGGCTTTTTGCAAGAGGCAGGGGAGCACAAGCAAGAGAAGAATCAGCAGCAGAAGTATCAAGAGAACCTGTTGCTTTGAGCAAACCGACAGGTTAATTTAAGAGGCTGCTCATAGTCTGTGAGCATCAGGGTGCCCTCACTTGCTGCTTCTAGTATTCCACAATGTGCATGAGTGCATGGTTGCCAAGTGCAGAGCAAAGCATCTCAAAAGTACATGTTCCTTTAGTGATTCTTTGCATGACACTCTGCAGCTGCAAAACAGCTATGCACATGTGGGGAATCAGATTTTATTTTTATTTTTTAATTTACTACACAATGCAATCATTTTTGCATAATCTATTGCATTTTGGTCAAATTTGCTTTTGGTGGGGAGAAGGGTGTTGGTTGCAGGCGCAGTGGTGAGTAACTGAAGAGCAGCCAGCTGTACTTTTTAGATGCAGTCCTCCAGGTCAGCAGCAGAGGGTCAGGTGGGGGGTTTGGTGGCGTGAACTGCCAGGCTGGAGATTATTGTGCCTGTGTAAGCCACAGCCGTCCCTTCCAGCTCCTTGTAATGACAGCCGAGCGGCTTCCCTGCCACATCGGTTGTAATTACAAGACAGCCGACCGTCGGCTATGGACGCCGGTACCGGGCTGATGCCTCTAGCTGCAGGCATCACTCCGGTACAAGCACTTTCCCGAAATATCGGCGATATCGGTCCAATATATCGGGGAAAGTGCAATATATCGGGGAAAGTGCAGATCGGCCCTCGATATATCGGCTTTGCCGATAATCAGTTGATCCCTAGTATGATCCCAGGGAAAGAGGGAGTAGGTGCACACTGGACTGAGAAAAAGAGGAAAGCCAAACACTGTAATGCCCACTACAGAAACCTTTCAATGCAGCAGTCATCTTCAACTAGTCCAAGATCCAATTTTTCTTTTTTTAGCACCTCTAACACTCCTCCCTCCTAAACTATTTAACTTTCTATATCAATATTTAAAAAATGCAATCTTTGAAACTAAGGGGGAAACTAACTCAAATTTACTTTCTTTATTCTTCTTTTTAAATAAGTATTTTACCAAACTCCTGATCAAAGACACACACACGCGCCTCTCGTAAAATTAGATGGTCATCAAAACTTTAATTCAATTCAGTAGTTCAATTCAAAAAGTGAAACTCATTTTATATAGATGCATTACACAGGGATCTATTTCAAATATTTATTTCTTTTAATTTTGAGGATTATGGCTTACAGCTAGCGAAAACCCAAAATTCAGTATCTCAGAAAACTAGAATATTACATAAGACCAAAAAAAAAAAAAAAAGTTTTTTTAATAAAGAAGTTTGGCTATTTGAAAAGTATTTCCATGTACAGTATAGTATGCACTCAACACTTGGTCAGGGCTCCTTTTTCATGTATTACTGCGTGAATGCAGCTTGGCATGGAGGCCATCAGCCTATGGCACTGCTGAGGTGTTATGGAAGCCCAGGTTGCTTTAAAAGCAGCCTTCAGCTTGGCTGCATTGTTGGGTCTGGTGTGTCTCATCTTCCTCTTGACAATGCCTCATGGATTCTCTATGGGGTTTAGGTCAGGCAAGTTTGCTGCCCAACCAAGCACAGGAATACCATGTGCTTGATTGGGCAGCAAACGTGCCTGACCTAAACCCCATAGAGAATCTGTGGGGTATTGTCAAGAGGAAGATGAGACACACCAGACCCAACAATGCAGCCAAGCTGAAGTCTGAGGGGCTCTCTGTGGAAGTCGGAGGACGAAACGCGTCAGAGCCGTCGTGCGCGGTCGCATAAGGACATCTACACTACGCCGGTGCCCTCTCCAGATTGCACAAGGTTTGGTACAGAGGGATCCAGCGGAATTTACATTATATTTTACTCAATGCCTTCACTATTCATTATTTCTTGTAAGTAGACATCCTGAGGGGAGTGGGGCTACTTTTGGTTTGTTTTAGTGTTTAATAAACGTTTTTTGGCGGAATTACACTATTGTCGCCCCACTCTTGTTCACTTACATGTTTTGTTGGCAACGGAGGAGAGTTTACAGCCAAATAGAGGAAAAGTGATCCAGTGTCCAATGTTGGAATCGAGTGGTGGAATTCCTTGAAGGATCTTAATTCACCATTCTCTGGTGAGTTTTAAGAATAGGGGGGGGAGCACAAAGTGGTGGTGGAAATCAGGTGCTACGGCCAGGACCCTTCACACCCTCCCTGTGATAAAAGGATTGCGTTTAACCAACTCACCACATGACCTGGAAATACCCATTTAAGGACTTTGGATTTTATTCCTTAGTTTGTTTATTTAGCGCTGCTAGTGTTTGAATACATACATACATATACACACACACACACAGTATCTCACAAAAGTGAGTACAACCCTCACATTTTTGTAACTATTTTATTATATCTTTTCATGTGAGAACACTGAAGAAATTACACTTTGCTACAATGTAAAGTAGTGAGTGTACAGCTTGTATAAATGGTGTGAATTTGCTGTCCCCTCAAGATAACTCAACACACAGTCATTCATGTCTAAACTGCTGGCAACAAAAGTACACCCCTAAGAAAAAATGTAAAAAAATTGAGCCCAAAGTGTCAATATTTTGTGTGGGCACCATGGTTTTCTAGCACTGGGCATGGTGAACACCAGAGCTTCACAGGTTGCCACTGCAGCCCTCTTCCACTCCTCCATGATGACACCACCGAACTGGTGGATGTTAGAGACCTTGCGCTCCTCCACCTTCCATTTGAGGATGCCCCACAGATGCTCAACAGCGTTTGGTTCTGGAGACATGCTTAGTCAGTCCAGCACCATTACCCTCAGCTTCTTTAGCAAGGCAGTGGTCATCATGGAGGTGTGTTTGGGGTCATTATGTTGAAATACTGCCCTGCGGCCCAGTCTCCAAATGGAGGGGGGGGGGGGATCATGCTTCAGTATGTCACAGTATATGGTTCCCTCAAACTGTAGCTCCCCACTGTCGGCAGCACTCATGCAGCCCCAGACCATGGCACTCCCACCACCATGCTTAAATGTAGGCAAGACACATTTGTCTTTGTACTCCTCACCTGGTTGCCACCACACACGCCTATTGTCTATTTCCCAAAGGCAACCTCTGGATCGGACGCTGAGCATTGGCACTCAACTTCTTTGGTCGACCATGGCGAGGCCTGTTCTGAGTGGAACATGTCCTGTTAAATCGCTGTATGGTCTTTGCCACTGTGCTCCAGCTCAGTTTCAGGGTCTTGGCAATCTTCTTATAGCCTAGGCCATGTTATGTAAAGCTAAAATTATTTTTTTCAGATTCTCAGAGTTCTTTTCCATGTGGTGCCATGTTGAACTTCTAGTGAACAGTATGAGAGAGTGAGTGCTAACACCAAATTTAACACACACACACACACACACACCTTGTTAACACTAACGAGTCACATGACACCGGGGAGGGAAAATGGCTGAGTCTCAATTTAGACATTTTCACTTAGGGGTGTACTCACTTTTGTTGCCAGCGGTTTAGACATTAATGGCTGTGTGTTGTGTTATTTTGAGGGGACAGCAAATTTACACTGTTATACAAGCTGTACACTCACTACTTTACATTGTATCAAAGTGTAATTTCCTCAGTGTTGTCACATGAAAAGATATAATAAAATATTTACAAAAATGTGAGGGATGTATTAAAGGTATAACTAAGAGCAAACCACCACGAGACCTGATCTATTTGCCGAGTTTTTTACACCAATTTCAGACATGGTTCAATAGAGGTCTCAGTTTGGGTATTTTTACTGAAAATGTAGCTGTGGTTTTGGTTCCTGAGTAATCTGTTTCACCCACATTTTACCATGTCAATAAAACGCACAAGAGGTTAAACCGCCTGCGAGTTAAACCAGTCATAATGGGCATTGGTTCACTAAATGAAAGATTGGAACAGTGGCTTGAGGAAAAACTGCAGCCTTTAGTAGTACAACTTCCCAGATATTTGAAAGATACCAATCACCTTTTAAGTATCACGGGTAGTTTAGCCTGGGAGGACTGCCTCACATGGGTGACATGTGATGTGGCAAGTCTAAATGCGTCCATCTCCCCTGGTTTGGAGATGCATATGGTGTCCTAATGGAAAATTATACAGCTCTGACAGTTGAAGCTGGCATGTACATTTCGGATGTATTATAGTATATACTGCCTATAACTGTTTTATCTTTAATGGAGATTTTTTTCCTCCAGTGATGCGGGCGGCATTTATTGCCCTCACGCGCCAACCTTTATAAGGGTTGGTGGGAGCGGTCGTGCATTTATGGGGGTGAAAATCCTTTAAGGCCATATAATAAAGTGGTTGTGAAGCCTTGGGACTTTTTACTTTAATGCCTGAAGGTAAAAAAAAAAAAAAAAAAACTACTATGCTGCATGTGTCCCCCCAGCCTCTCCTTATACTTCCCTGAGCTTGATCCTAATCAAGCAATGTGCACAAGAGCTGCAGCTCTCTCAGCTCTGTGCCTCCTCATTGCACAGACTGATTGGCTCCTGCAGTTGTCAACTAAATTCTGTGACGAGCAAGGGGAGCGTGGCTGAGCCGCTCTGTCTGTGTCAATGGATGCAGACAAGTTGGCTTGGGAACGACCCCACAGGAGTGCCCCCGAGGAGGGGCTAGGAGCACAGGCGGGGGACACGATAAGATAAGGATTGGGCTGCTCTGTGAAAAATCTATGCAAAGAGCAGGTTAGTATGATAGGTTTGTTATTTTAAAAGGAAAAAAAAAAAAAAAGCTTTAATGATAGTTTAAGGCTTACTTTGGGTACATTGACAATCTCATATTTGTAGTTGATGAAAAAATGGGTGATCACTAAACATTTCTTGGTTAGCTTAATGACAACAACAATCTGAGTTTTACCAGCCACATGGACAAAGAAAAAAAAAAAAAGTTTGTTTCCTGGATGTCCATCGCACCGGTGGACATGGTAAGATCACTTCCAATATATATATATATATATATATATATATATATATAGAAAGCCCCTCTCTGGTAATACCTTGTTGCTGGCCCAGTCAGGTCAGCCTAGACAAACGATAAAAGGTATGCCAAGGGCCAATTTTCACAGGTATGTAGAATTTGGAGTAATGAGCAAAATTTGAATGAGGCGTCCTTGTTATATCAATGTTTTATACAAAGAGGGTACCCAAAGTGGATGTTAGACAGAGCCTATTTGACTGCTAAAGCGAAGAACGGTGTGGATTTAATGAAGTACAACACAACACTCACGCAAATAAGAAAGGTATAAAACAAGGTTAACTCTTTTTTTACCCTACAGCATTGAGTTTGGTTAGATTAAGAAAATTGTAAATAAATATTTACCCATTTTGTTTTTGAAGATCAGGTTTGTGCAGAGGTGTTAAAAGATGGAATTAATGTGGTACCAAGGAGGGCGCCCACATTGTGTGATTATTTGTCCCACAGTTTTTTTCAATCCTGTGGGGGTACAAGCCACCACATGGTAGCACCTTAGGGGAAACTACCGATGTGAGTATTCCGGTGGCCCTTAATGTGCACATATTACCCGGTGGGGGGGGGGGGGATGACACCATCCATTCTTCTGCTAATAGCAAAATTGGATCTTTCTTTTAATTGAAATACTGGCCAATATGTTGGAAGAAAATTTATATAGTATTGAGAAAACCGATTTCACAAATTAAGCCTGTCACTTTAACGCTCTCCATGAGGGCAATTTGTCTGTGGTATAAGTTCCAGTTATTGAAAGGGTTCGCACCCCACCAGGACTGGCGATGCCTTTCGTGTTTTATGCAGGAGGGAGCTCTTTTGGATTTTTATCTGCAGACCCACATACCGGATAGGCTTAATGTTGCTTTGATGTGGGTATGACCTACCTCCTGCATGGAGGTGATTTTCAACTGAGTTTGGGCTCAGCATGCGTTTCTTTTTATAGCACATATGCTAAAAATTTGTTGATGAATTTTTAACTACCAATATTCATTTGTTGTCTTGGATATGTTAGTTTGGGTTTGTTTGGTATTGTGCATTGTCTCTATATGGTTTTTAAACAATGTCTTGCTGGTGCTTGTCAAGAGGGAGTTAAGAGCACTAATTGATGATATACACTGCTCAAAAAAGATTAAAGGAAAACTTTGAAAAAAACTCAAAGATACCCCAAAGATCAAAGTGAAAAAATAATGCAGCAGGCTAGTCCATTTTGCTGAAATTTCATTGCAGCAACTCAAAATAGTACTCAGTAGCTCGTACAATGTGCTTGTATGTATGCTTGAAAATGTCAGGGCATGCTCCTAATGAGACGACAGATGGTGTCTTGGGGTATTTCCTATCAGATCTGGACCAGGGTATCACTGAGCTCCTGAACAAACTGAGGTGAAGCCTGGCGGCGTCGGATGTACCAAAGCATAATGTCCTAGAGGTGTTCTATTAGATTTAGGTCAGGCGAGCAAGGGGGGCCATTCAATGGTATCAATTCCTTCATCCTCCAGGAGCTGGCTGCATACTCTTGCCACAAGAGGCCAGGCATTGTCATGCACCAGGGGGAACCCAGGACCCACTGCACCAGCTTAGGGTCTGACAATGTGTCCAAGGATTTCATCCCAATACCTAATGGCAGTCAGGGTGCCATTGTCTAGCCTGTAGAGGTCTGTGCATCCCTCCATGGATATGCCTCCCCAGACCATCACTGACCCACAACCGGTCATGCTGAATGATGTTACATGCAGCTCCACGGTTTCTCCAGATTCTTTCACATCTTTTGCATGTGCTCAGGCAAACCTGCTCTCATCTGTGAAATGTATAGGGCACCAGCGGCAGACCTGCCAATTCTGGTTTTCAATGGGAAATGCCAAATCGAGCTCCACAGTGTCGGGCAGTGAGCACAGGGCCCACTAGAGGATGGCAGACCTTCAGGCCACCCTCATGAAGTCTGTTTGAGTTTGTTTGGTCAGAGACATTCATACCAGTGGTCTGCTGGAGGTCATTTTGTGGGGCTCTGGCAGTGCTCATCCTGTTCCTCTTTGCACAAAGGAGCAGATACCGGTCCTGCTTATGGGTTTAGGACTTTCAATGGCCCAGTCCAGCTCTCCTAGAGTAGCTGCCTGTCTCCTGAAATCACCCAGCAAACCTTCTGGCATCGGCATGTATCAATGTGCCATCCTGGAGGAGTTGGACTGCCTGTGCAACCCCTATAGGGTCCAGGTATCTCCGCATGCTACCATTAGTGACGCTGACCCTGGCCAAATACAAAACTAGTGAAAAACATTTAGAAAAGGTGAGTAGGGAAAAAAAATCTCAGTGCTTCCACCAGTAAAACCATTCCCGTTTTGGAGGTTGTCTCATTGTTGCCCATCTAATGCACCTGTTAATTTCCTTACCAAAGCAGCTTAAACTGATTAACAACCCCCTCTGCTACTTAAGTGACCAGATCAATATCCCAGGAGTTAAAAGGAGTTATAAAGTTAGGAAGGTTTTTAATCTTCATGCATTCTATGATTCCTGATTGGCTGAGATAGAGCAGTGGCTCCATTGGCTCCCGTGGCTGTCAAAGTTAGTGAGCCAATCAGGAGAGTAGTTTTGGAAAGAGTGGAGAAAGATTAGAACCCCTGTCAGTTTTTTTTTAAACACTGTGTGTCCTGGTTAAGGAGATTCACCCTCACTGTGTGTCCTTTTACCATTTTCATATAAAGTAAACGTCAAGAAAATCACAAACGTTAGGTTGCCCCCAAAAAGGTAATAGTAGGGATATCTTCCATTGGGAACACTAATTCTGGTGATTTGGGGATCTCCAAATGATTCCCATAATTTGAAGGGATTTCCTTTCACTTCCTGCTTGGCTATGGGACAGGAAGTGAAGGGAAATAGATAGGACACAGATGGCTAAAAAAAATAAAATCTGATGGGGGTTATAACCCTCTTTTGCTCTATCCAAAATGAATTCTACTTTAAGTGTCAGGAAAATACCCCAGCATTTATATCCACACAGGTAGCATTGATACCTGAACCAATCAACATGGAAAGGCAGATGTTATCAGAAGAACAGGATGGGATAGAAGTGAAGAATTGGCACGGATAAGTTACAAATTGTCAAGAAATGGGCAATTTGGGACTTTATATGAGAACTGGCGAGCACTGCACAGTATCTCCATCCCTGTCAATTGAAAATCAAGATGGGATAAATGAGGGTGTGTGAAAAACAGCCGATCCCTAGTTTGAAATACTTACCCACCAGTCTGCTAACAAACCAAAATAAACCTGTCTAACAAATAAGTTAAAAGCAGGAGTTTAGTTAACACATATTTGCAAATGCATGCGGAAGCTGCAAGGCCAGCGACAAGGCATCCTGCGTTCTTGCAGAACCTAACACTAAATAACACTGCTCAACCTGAGTGTATAAGTGTCTTCACAAAGGGAAGTACATGCTTGCTAATAGGTGGATTGGAAACAGATGGGATTGGAGCCCGCCCAATCCTCCCCACCTGCTCCAATCCACGACTGGCAACGAAAAACACATGGCTGCACAAAAAAGCAATGGGGTGCAAACTAAATGTGATCAGCTGGGAGACACACACCCCCATCCCTTTGGTAAAAATGCCATAGGCAAATGGGGACTTTGAGTGAGACACCCGCCTGTAAAGCAAGCAGGATGCCTTGTCGCTGGCCTTGCAGCTTCCGCATGCATTTGCAAATATGTGTTAACTAAACTCCTGCTTTTAACTTATTTGTTAGACAGGTTTATTTTGGTTTGTTAGCAGACTGGTGGGTAAGTATTTCAAACTAGGGATCGGCTGTTTTTCACACACCCTCATTTATCCCATCTTGTTTTTCAAGTTACAAATTGTCTTCAACATTACAGAACAAGTCCAGTTGAATGTGACTACAACTAGCTATAGCTTAATCTGTATACAGTAAATGAGCATTTTCAGGTTCACTCATAAGATGTATGCTGAAATTTGGTTACATATATGTATGGTAGCAGATTTGTACTTTATTAAGGCTTTATGGTCACTTATAAAAGCAATGTTTAAAAAAAATGTAGCAAAGAGCATCCCCAGCAAGAACAGGGATACAGAGCTTAACACAGGTCCTCTACTGTATCCAAAATGAAATCCAAAATAGGGCCTTGCCGCTTTCCAGGGATATTGACTCCCTTCGCTTGCAAGACTCCCTGCCTGATCCTGTCCTTTCAGGAGTCTACAAGGTTCTCTTGACGGAACTTCATCCTAACACCCCCAGAATAAACCTCAACTTCCTGTTCACTTCAGACGTCATTAGCCCTCACCCACCGCCTATCTCTGCCAGCTAGGGCTCAGGATACAGAAATGGACCATATCGAGAGGATAGAATCCCTGCTGGCTTGTAAACTGTATACCTATGAACAATGCCATGAAATTTGGCTCCCTTGAAGGTGTGTTGTGAATGCTCTGAGCTACAAGAACTCCATGTGGGGTAGAGGTAAACCCTGGCCCCAGTGTACGGCTACATGATATTTTATATGGTTGCCCACTTCTGGCTGCATCTTCCTCTCTCTTCCATTTCTCGTTTTTTTCCTTCTCCTCTCCATCTTTTCCCTCTCCTTTTTACATTTCCCATCCTCCCTTTTTATTTCTCCCTCGCTCCATGGGCTTTGGCCCCTGAATTTACGATTTATACCTAAAACTGCACTTTTGTACCCCTAGTCCATTGGTACCCCTGCTGAGCTGTTCCCCTAGTGTTGTTTGATACCTTTCAAAATCTTCTGTAATCTTCATATCTGGGTATATCTATCCATAATAGCTTTGATTCCAGCATTATGTATCTTATGTTTTGTATGCGGTGTCGGAGAATCAAGAGCACTTTTTATGGTGCAGATATATATATATATATATATATATATATATATATATATATATATATATATAATTTTTGTATATACATTTTTATTTTATAGGTTTTTGCCACCCTGTACGATACATCTCCGTTTTGTTATTGAAAACTTTAATACACTAAAATTTAAACAAAAAAAGGGCCTTGGAGTTCATAATCAAAATCATAAAGCACACATTCCTGAAATGTTCGCCCAATTACCTGTGAATGTTAGGAATGGGTTGTTTATGTGAATCAAGCAGTAATCAACCTTCACAGGTCCAATAAAGGCCTTTATTTCTAAGCTATATGAAAAATGACAAAAAGGTTTTTTGAAAGAGGAAATAAATACCACAATGACATCACCACTTACTTTCAGAAGAAGTTCAGATTTAGGGACGGACATCATTTTGGTCAACATTTCATCAACACCACCAACTGTTTTTTCAAATGCCAAAAGATAGTCATGGATCTCTGTAGGGTATTCTTCTGAATTCAGGCCCTCGTCAGCCATTTTGTCCTGTGGGAATAAGGAATAACACAGACGGGTCCATTTTTGTTTCCCAAACTCAAATCAAATTAACATGAACCTTTTTGTCATCACATACTAGAAACCCTAATAAACTCTCTCTCATAAATATAACCAATCTATGTTATTAGCTTTCACAGCCAAAATCAACACTTATTGACAAGCTGCTACAATATTTTAGGTCTTTGAGTGATTTTTTTCCAAGCAGTTGGACACCTAATTTAACCACCTGAAGCATTACAGCTGTATGTGTTAGCGGTTCACTAAGAATGTTATTTAAAAAATAAATTCACCAGGCTACGCTAAACTAACACAAACAAACTAAGGAAAAAAATGCTCTAAACTGGCACAGCCAATGCCAAAGTCAACATCATCGCGGCACGTTCACACCGATAAAGGCTGCCAGAGAAACAGACCTCACACACATAGCCCAGATGCCCGGAGGGTAATCCTGTTCCTAATCCTTTAAAATGATTGTATTAGGAGAGGGAGAGGCTGGTAAGAAATACTGTTGAGATACTATAACAGGATGAGACTGGAACGAATTGAGAAAGACTCATCACGTACACAGCTAGCAAGTGCGCACTTTTCATTTGTTGAAATAACAACGTAAGATAATGGCACAAATCCAGTTGGCAGGGCAGGGGGAAAATTTGCATTCTGCAGATTCTCCCAATGGCAGGAAGTTTTTTTTTCTATTTAGATACATTTTTTTTGTCTTTGGTAAGGTGGGTTGACAACTTCAAATATACTTCGGAAATGTTGAGTAATGGGTCACTAAAAAAAGAAAGCAAAATGCTAATCTTGTGCACTTTGTAATTTTGAAATGATAATACCTTGAATTTAAAGTTGATTTCCTATATAAATAAAAATACAAACATGAGCGGATTTTTAACATTGATGTATCATGGATGGATTCACCAGCCACAGTCCCCGTTTTTAGTCTTTTTTCCAGGTGCAGTATAGATCACTTACTTAATTGACTAAAGGAGCACATTCTTGCAAGATTTAGGATCCATGGTTTTCCCAGAATGCTGCAGGAATGCTGAGTGATATCACCAGCACCTAGCTGAGCGGGCCAGAAGTCATAAATATGCTATAGGTCTCTTGCTTTTTACTTAAAATTTTTTTGTTTTAGCCATTAAATTTATATGGGATTAAAAAAGAGGTTATATGTTTTGTGTTCAAGGTTGCCTTAAAGATGAATTCAAGGCTTGGTATATTTTTATTAGGGATGCACCGATCCGAATTTTTTTGAGACGTCACCGATATCTGGCGTTGTGAAATCGCCGATAGCGATACGGAACCGATCCGGAGCTACACACAAAGCAAGCGGCTGCAGCACAGAGCAAAGCCGCTGCTTCATGTGGCTCCTCCATTCACAGGTGGAGTGCATCTGATATCACTCCGCCTGTGAGCCGGATCTATACAGGAGGAAGTGGCTCCCATCCCATACTACTACTACTGCACCTAGTAAGTGATGGCTGAGCCATTACTCAGCAAAAACCGGATCGGCCCGTGGGACGGCTAAATTTTACCGATCTCCGATCCAGCTATTTTGTCCGAATCGGGGCCGATTTCCGCTCCAAATATCGGATCGGTGCATCCCTAATTTTTAGATAGTTACATTGGTCCAGCTTGGACCAGTGTGTATGTTAGAGTGTGTCATCCCTGTCCTGCCTCTCTGTTTAGTTCAATCAAAGAATGCTTTGCATTAATTCAGAAAATGCAAAGCATTCTCCGATTGGCTCCCATGCTGAGTGGCTGATCTCCTGTGTGCACAATGAATCAGGCAAGACGATCAGCATGGGACCTTGAAGCAAGTGGAGATTACTGAAGTAGTGGTGCCTGCTTCAGTGATTTCCAGCTTCTAGGTGGATGGTAAATGTATGGTATATACAGTGCCTTGAAAAGGTATTCACACCCCTTGAAATTTTCTAAATGTCACGTTACAACCAAAAAAGTAAATGTATTTTATTGGGATATTATTTGATAGACCAACACTATGTGGGGATGCTTTTCTTAAGCAGGGACTTGAGACTGGGGCAGAGGTTCACCTTCCAGCAGGACAACGACCCTACACATACAGCCAGAGCTACAATGGAATGGTTTATATCAAACATATTCATGTGTTAGAATGGCCCAGTCAAAGTCCAGACCTAAATCCAAATGAGAATCTGTGGCAAGACTCGAAAATTGCTGTTCACAGACGCTCTCCATCTAATCTGACAGAGCTTGAGCTATTTTGCAAAGAAGAATGGGCAAAAATGTCCCTCTAGATGTGCAAAGCTGGTAGAGACATACCCAAAAAGACTTGCAGTTGTAATTGCAGCGAAAGGTGGTTCTACAAAGTATTAACTCTTGACTATTGACACTTTTCAGATATTTATTTGTAAAACATTTTGAAAACCATTTATTATTTTTCTTCCACTTCACAATTATGTGCCATTTTTTGTTGGTATATGATAAAATCCCAATAAAATTTACGTTTTTGGTTGTAACATAACAAAATGTGGAAAATGTCCATGGGTACTGTATGTAGTTACATTGGTCCAAGCTAGACCAATGTAACTATGCAAAAATATACCATACCTAAAGTTCTATGGCCCCACTGGGATTTCCCCTCATTTCAAGTGTGAAATGCCAAAAACCAGAGGAATGCATGAGGAAGAATAGCCTGGTTTACTTCAGCACTGCCATAAAGAAAAACAAAAGTCCTGAACGCGATGATGTGTCCCTTTATGCATTTCCAAGACAAGAAAGATCCTGAGCATCTTGGAAGCCTAAATTGGACCTACACTACAATATACATCTTTGCCGATTGTATTCCTCATCCTTTGGTATTTGAAGTGGTTGTAAACACTTACGTATACCCAGTGAAGTGACTAGCCTTAGATAATACAAAATAAAACAAACCCCCTACATCTCTCAGCAGCAGAAAGCAGGGGCTCGAGATCTGACAACACAAACACACTGCAGAGCAAGAGCACAGAGCTCCATGAAATCTGACAGCTTATTGGAGGAAAGCCTCTCTAAAAGGCTCATAGAAAAAAAAAAAAAAAAACACAGAGCTGAGGCGGTGGGTCTTCTGCTGTATGCTGGAGGGGGAAGTCCATCTCTTAGGAGGCTGAGGTGTTGGCTTACAGTTCTATCACTGGCAGATAGAAATCACAGAGGAACCACTAGGGCTGTGATGGCGAGCCTTGGCACCCCAGATGTTTTGGAACTACATTTCCTATGATGCTCATGCACTCTGCAGTGTAGTTGAGCATCAAATGTAGTTCCAAAACATCTGGGGTGCCAAGGTTCACCATCACTGCACTAGGGGCTTTAGATTCAGGCCAGTAAAAAATATAGGATGTGCTTTGTTCATTTTACAACAACTTTAAAGTGGTAGCAAAAAAAAAAAAAAAAAAAAAATACCCTGTGAGGTAAAAGCATTGCTAGACTTATCTGTCAAGGAAGCCCTCCAGTGGTGCGCTGTCACCGCTACAGAAGCTTCCATCTTCACCCGGTCTTCCTTCTGGGTTCGTGAGCTGCAGCCGCTTGAACGGCTGAGCTGCTATGATGCGTGGGAGTCATGGCTGCGGCATAGAGCTCTGAAGGAACAGTATGGGTATGCCATTCCTTCAGAGCGCATGATCCAGTGACATCCCCAGCTGCTGCTCCCTAGGATATCTCCTAAACAGCGCACGTTTAGGAGATATTCATTTAACATACAGATAAGCTTCATGATAAGCTTACCTGTAGGTAAAAATACAGACTTTACTACCTTTTTAACCCCCTTCGTGCTGACTGTACACGTGTGTGGAAATCGATCTAATGATCATCTTCTGTGGAATAGGTTTGTTAAAAACATTTTCTCGATCAGCGTATTCTGACAGCAGAGTCCCTGCTGTCTGAATACAATCTCTTAGCAGGGAGGATTCCTCTATCCACCCCAATTGTGCGGATGGAAGAATCTGGCTAAACAAAAAACACCATCTGTAAAATGTGATATTTTATAGGGTTCACAAACAACCAGTGTTGGACATACACATATTGCTTCCTTTCAATCAAAAATGATCGGATAGGCTGAAAAATTCTAGTCATTTCAACGTAGGATCACTTGAGAGATTCTTTGTCCCACCATAATTTTAATTTCAGAGGAAGCACTGCTCATGTAATTTACAGATTAACAACTCAATTGATCAAAACACACCAGAATTATTTTTACAGTGACAACTGGTGCCATTCAATTAAATTTTGAAAAAGATCTGAATTTACCAACCCATGGCTATTCAATAAATAGTCAATGCATTTCTTTAAAACCTTTTAGTGCCGGTTCACATATGTGCGGCTGCGGAGATCGCATGTAATTCGGAGCGCAGTGCTCCTTCATTACATGCGATCTCATGTGCGGATGCGAGTTCAGCCATACACTTTGTATGGCTGAAATTCGCACTGCACCCACACCAAAGACGCACAGGAGGCATTTTTTCAGCCGCATCAGGATCGGATCACACAGTGGTTCACACTTGTGCGATCCGATCCTGTGCGAACTGTCAGATTGCACTGCGATATGCGATCAAACTGGGGGTGTCGTTAACATTTAATTGACACCCCCTGCGTATCGCATATGGCAGTGTGAACTGCCTCTTGTGTGGATGCGATGCGGGAACAGGCTGCGAATTCGCAGCCTTCCCGCATCGCACAAGTGTGAACCGGCCCTTAGACACTTTTGTAGTTTAGAAGATCTCTGCTCGGTTAAGGGCTGGTTCACACTTGTGCGATGCGGGAAGGCTGCGAATTCGCAGCCTGTTCCCGCATCGCATCCACACAAGAGGCAGTTCACACTGCCATATGCGATACGCAGGGGGTGTCAATTAAATGTTAACGACACCCCCAGTTTGATCGCATATCGCAGTGCGATCTGACAGTTCGCACAGGATCGGATCGCACAACTGTGAACCACTGTGCAATCCGATCCTGATGCGGCTGAAAAAATGCCTCCTGTGCGTCTTTGGTGCGGGTGCAGTGCGAATTTCAGCCATACAAAGTGTATGGCTGAATTCGCATCCGCACAGGAGATCGCATGTAATGAAGGAGCACTGCGCTCCGAATTACATGCGATCTCCGCAGCCGCACATATGTAAACCGGCACTTAATGCTCAGGAAGATGTTGGGGTCTCCATAAAGAGCACCTGGCACCTGCCTAATGCTATCATATGGGAGTTTGTTGCTTTTGATAAAAAAAAAAAAAAAAATTAATTTATCTCCCCCCCATCACCCCGCAGCCTAGGGCGCACACATGTTTTTAAACAATAATTAAACCATACATGTGAGGTATAGCTGTGAACATAGCAGTGAGAGCAATAATTTTAGCACCAGAGCTCATGGGTAACTTCAAACTGATGGCCAGTAAAGGCTTTTCAATTTTTGGGTACGGTCGTTTTTTGCAACATTGTGGGCGCACCTCATTTCTAAACCTGGCAGGTTTTGTATCTATTTACTTAAAGAGGAAGTAAACCCTCCTCTGCAAGCTGTACCTATAGGTAAGCCTATGATAAGGCTTACCTATAGGTACTGTAAATATCTCCTAAACATGCACCGTTTAGGAGATATTTACCTTACATGCAGCCAGTGACATCGCTGGCGCATGCGCTCTGAAGGAACGGCCACTGGTGCCGTTCCTTCAGAGCCCCGTGCCGTGACAGTCGGCTCCCGCATGCGTGCGCGGGAGTGACCTCACCGCGGCTCCGGCCAATCAGATGGCCGGATGCCACGATCCCGGAAGACGGGCAAGTCGCCCGTCATAGAGGTAAATGGGCGGCACGGCAGGGGCTCGTTCTAAGGTATTTCATAATGAGCTAGTATGTAATGCATACTAGCTCATTATGGGTTTCTCTTTCAGGTTGAAAAAAAAAAATAAAAAGTTTGGGTTTACAATCTCTTTAACGTAACCCCATTTTTTTTATATGTTACCAATAAATTGGTTATTTCATTGTGTTGTGTGCACTAAAATTCATTCTAGCATATTTTTTCTTGAAAATTTGTTTTTTGATGAACAGCTGCGCAAAAATAAAGTGACATAGAAAAATTGCAACTATCATCTTTTCATTCTACTTTCAGAAGATATGTAATGTTCTAGGGGTTTAAGTAACTTTATGACCCAAAAAGCTAAATTTTATGTGCGCAAAAAAAAAAAAAAAAAAAAAAAACGCTTTAATGCTGAGGTAGTTAAATAAACTGGAGCATAAACACAGAGGAAAAATTCCGGCTCTTCCGAACAAAGTTCATGAAGGTCACATTGCGTGTATTGTGCCAGTTTTATGTGCACTGGAGAAGAAAGCATCCTTCATTGGTAGGCACTTTTAATTTGCCCAGGATACGGTTTAAATTAGACGAATAACCACATCAATGACACTGAACAATGACTGGCTGAGTGTAGAGAAAGTAAACTAAAGGGTGACCCTCCTACTTGGTTATGAAATCCATTGAGCAGGTATTGGGCAGAGTGTCAAACCAAACTGTACAAATCTGGCGCAGAAGAGCTTTTAATCCACGGGAAGGAAAAATACTATATTTACTATATACATATACAGTATCTCACAATAGTGAGTACACCCCTCACATTTTTGTAAATATTTTATTATATCTTTTCATGTGACAACACTGAGGAAATGACACTTTGCTACAATGTAAAGTAGTGAGTGTACAGCTTGTATAACAGTGTAAATTTGCTGTCCCCTCAAAATAACCCAACACAGCCATTCATGTCTAAACCGCTGGCAACAAAAGTGAGTACACCCCTAAGTGAAAATGCCCAAATTGGGCCCAATTAGCCATTTTCCCTCCCCGGTGTCATGTAACTCAGTGTTACAAGGTTTTAGGTATGAACGGGGAGCAGGTGTGTTAAATTTGGTGTTATCGCTCTCTCACTCTTTCATACTGGTCACTGAAAGTTCAACATGGCAGCTCATGGCAAAGAATTCTCTGAGCATCTGAAAAAATGATGTGTTGCTCTACATAAAGATGGTCAAGGCTATAAGAAGACTGCCAAGACCCTGAAACTGAGCTGCAGCACGGTGGCCAAGACCATACAGCGGTTTAACAGGACAAGTTCCACTCAGAACAGGCCATGCCATGGTCGACCAAAGAAGTTGAATGCACGTGTTCAGCATCATATCCAGAGGTTGCCTTTGGGAAATAGATGTATGAATGTTGCCAGCATTGCTGCAGAGGTTGAAGGGATGGGGGATCGACCTGTCAGTGCTCAGACGATACACCGCACACTCCATCTAATTGGTCTGCATGGCTGTCGTCCCAGAAGGAAGCCTCTTCTAAAGATGAATACCGGAACCATGTCCTGTGGTCTGATGAAACCAAGATAATCTTATTTTGTTCAGATGGTGTCAAGCGTGTGGTGGCAACCAGGTGAGGAGTACAAAGACAAGTTTGTCTTGCCTACAGTTAAGCATGGTGGTGGGAGGGTCTGGGGCTGCATGAGTGCTGCTGGCACTGGGGAGCTACAGTTCATTGAGGGAACCATGAATGCCAACATGTACTGTGACATACTGAAGCAGAGTATGTTCCCTTCCCTTCGGATACTGGGCCACAGGGTACCATTCCAACATCATAACACACCTCCAAGACGACCACTGCCTTGCTAAAGAAGCTGAGGGTAAAGGTGATGGATTAACCAAGCAGATCTCCAAACCAAAACCCTATTGAGCATCTGTGGGCATCCTCAAATGGAAGGTGGAGGAGCACAAAGTCTCTAACATCCACCAGATCCTTGATGTCATCATGAAGGAGTGGAAGAGGACTCCAGTGGCAACCTGTGAAGCTCTGGTGAACTCCATGCCCAAGAGGGTTAAGGCAGTGCTGGAAAATAATGGTAGTGACACAAAATATTGACACTTTGGGCCAAATTTGGACATTTTCACTTAGGGGTGTACTCACTTTTGTTGCTAGCAGTTTAGACATTAATGGCTGTGTGTTGAGTTATTTTGAGGGGACAGCAAATTTACACTGTTATACAAGCTGTACACTCACTACTTTACATTGTAGCAGAGTGTCATTTCCTCAGTGTTGTCACATGAAAAGATATAATAAAATATTTACAAAAATGTGAGGGGTGTACTCACTTTTGTGAGATACTGTACATTTAGCTTGGCGTTAGAAAAGCATACAATAAAAAAAAGAAGTATTTTGCTATATTAAGAAGAATAGCCTAATACTTTAAGCGCTTAAGGACCGCCCTACGTACATATACTGTACTGTGGCAGGGTGGCCCTTTAGCACAAAATTTACAGTGAATATTTTTAGCACTGACCACTATTAGTGTCACTGGTCCCCAAAAAAGTGTCAAAAGTGTAACTTAGGGCTCTTTCACACGGGCGATCCGATCAGATCCGCCTGTCAGTTTTTTAGGCGGATCTGATCGGATCCTCCATGCAGCTCTATGGGGCAGCGGGTGTCAGCGGAGACACCTCCGCTGACACCCGCTGCCATCCGCATCCGATCCTGTGCTTGAAATCTGGACGGATGGAAACCCTATTTTTCCATCCATTCAGTAATCGGAGCGGATCGGATCTGATGAGAGCGGACAGGCGGTCCGCTCTCATCCGTTCCCCCATAGAGGGCAGCGGGGGCTGAGACACCTCCCTCTCCGCTCTGCAAGCGGAGACGGAGCTGTCATCAGCCCGGCTCAGCGGGGATCGCGGATCGATCCCTGCTGAGCAACACGGATCCGCCTACGGAGCGGACCGTGTGAAAGAGCCCTTAGTGCCAGATTTGTCTGCCGCAATTTCATAGTATCACTAGAAGTCGCTGATCGCCGCCATTCCTAGTAAAAAATAAATAAAAACTCCATAGAGGCTATAACTTTTGCGCAAACCAATCAATATACGCTTAATTTCTTACCCAAAATATGTAGCAGAATACACAGATTTTTTTAAAAAAAATTTATTGGAGTATGTTTTATAGCAGAATATTGTTTTTTCTTCTTCAAAATTGTCGGTCTTATTTTGTTTAACGCACAAAAATAAAAACCGCAGATCAAATACCACCAAATGAAAGCTCTATTTGTTGGGGGGAAAAAAAAAAGGACAACAATTATAATTTGGTACTGTTGCCCGACCGCGCAATTGTAAGTCAATGTAATGCAGTGCTGTATGGCAAAAAAATGGCCTGGTCATGAAAGGGGTAAAACCAGTTAATCTACGAAGAGAAAAATACAGAAGCTACCCTGGTGACTTGTTTTTAGTGTAGGTTCCAGGGCTGTTATCCTTATCCATCCTTCACAGTCTCATTATCATTGAATAAGAACAAGAGCAGCACAGCGGGTGTAGTGGTTAGCACTTCTGCCTAGCAGCACTGGGGTCATTGATTCAATTCCCAACCACGGCACTAACTGCCTGGAGTTTGCATGTTCTCCCTGAGCCTGTGTGGGTTTCTTCTCACACTCCAAAGACACGCTGGTTGGTTAAATGGCTCCTGTCTAAATTGCCCCTGTATGTATAAATGTGAGCTAGGGACCTTAGATTGTAAGCTAGGGCAGGGACCAACTTGAATGTTCATTGACATCGGTCCCTGGTCAAAGCGTTGCATAAATTATCAGTGCTATATTAACACCATAAGGAACTAACAAAGTTATGTGCATAGATTTAGTATAACAAAAGGCCTGTCATCTAAATAGGCGATGTGGTGTAGTCTATGGTATTTATTACACGTATTTATATAGCACTGACAATGTACACATTGCTTTACTTACTAGACATTCTTATCAGTCCCTGGAAGATTACCATCTTTCATGCATACACACATCCTAAGGCCAATTTGGAAAGGTACCAACTAAAGCGGTATTAAACCGAAAACCAAAAAGTGTGTATTAGGGTTTCACCGATTCGTTTTTTTTTAAACCTAGGAGTACGATTCCCCGATACTTCCATTAAGTACTCGCCGATGCATACTGAAGTCACCATGACAAGCATGGGTTCACACAGGAGCGTTGGGGGAAACCACATGTGATTCAGACAGGAATGGCACCTTATTCCTATTCAAATCAAATGCGATTATTTGCAGTGCGATTTGAGCCCATTCATTTTGTATGCGCTCAAATTGCACCGCAAAGGTATTGATTTCATGTAGCTGAGTACTCATGCAAATGCTTGGTATCGGCACCAATACAGATACCGGTATCAGTGCAACCCTAGCGTGTATGTGTGATCTCAGCATGCGTTAGTCACATTTAAAGCGGTTGTAAACCTAAAATAAAAAAACCTGCAAGACAAAGGCATAATGAGCTAGTATGCATCAAATTACTTACCTTAGAACGAACCCCCGACACGGACCCCCAGACACTGCTGCGGGCGCTGACATGATCCCAAGGCGTCTCTTCCGGGTTCGGCGGCTCCGGCGCTGTGATTGGCCAGAGCCGCGATGACGTCACTCCCACGCATGCGCGCGGGAGTCATTTTCTGGCAAGCTCCCGGCAAGGGAAGCTGAAGGTCCGCCGGACCTTCAGAGCGCATGCGCGGCTGCATGCACTGCAAATATCTAATATTAATATAATATTAATTGTACCTACAGGTAAGCCTTATTATAGGCTTACCTGTAGTTAAAAGTGAAAAAAAAGCGGGATACTACCGCTTTAACCCTGGGCCTAAAAAGGGTTCAGTAAGGCTGGCTATACATTATATAATTTTATGTACAATTTTCTTTAGATTTACCTTCAACTATGTAGTACAAAGGCCTGTCTAATTGGATACAATTGAAAATGTTATTTAGTTTTGACCTCATATTATGTGCTTTTTGGTAAATCTAACAGAAAATTGTACAAGAAAATTGAACATGTATGGCCAGCCTAAGTGTATCAAAACACAAAAATAAAAATGTAATATATTGCAGCTTACCCGTCCCTAGATAGGTCACTACATTTGTTTTCATTTCTAACCACTTTCCCCTTTATATTCACCCGGTTATCCTGCAACTTCCTGTCCTTGGGTGGCTACACTCAATCCCCTGTATCTATGGAGGAAGCCATTGTTGTCACACAGGGTGGACATCAATAATGTCTGCTGCTGTTCCATTGTATAGAAGAAGGGGTGTAATAGAACTAGTAGTTTACACAAAAAAGAAGAGGGCTCTTTGTGCCCCGTTAAAGTGATTGTAAAGTCTCTTTTTTTTTTTTTTTTTTAGCTAAATAACAAACATGTTATACTTCCCTCCTCTGTGCAGTTGATTTTGCACTACCCAGCAGCCCGGATCCTCCTCTTCTCAGGTCCCTCTTCGCTGCTCCTGGCTCCTCTCTCCTGTTGAGTTCCCCCACAGCACTTGAGTCGAGCTGTACCTCCGTGTGTCCATTCAGACAGGGAGCTGTGGTTCGGCCCGCCCCCTTTCTCTCCTGGTTGGCTAACTTACTTTGATTGACAGCAGCGGAAGCCAATGGCGCGGCTGCTGTGTCTCAGCAAATCAGGAGCAAGAGTCCCCAGACAGCCGAGTGACTCATGGACATTGTTGGATAGAGATGGGGGGGGGGGGGGGCTGCTACACACACAAGGCTTTTTATCTTAATGCATCAATATAAAAAACCTTCTGAATTTACAACCATTTTATGCTCACAGGAAATGACAAGGACACAGATCTACGGGTATTTTCTGTACTCGCTGAAAATGTACCTAGCCTGAAAAAATAAAATGAATGCAGCCGCTACATCCAAGGACTGGTAAACTGCAATATAAACATTTGATTTGGAGTTTAGTTACCCTTTAACTTAATGGTATTGATTCCCATTGCATTGAGCAAAAGATCAGGTATTATCCGTCCATGTCAGCCCTCCGATCTACACTGTTGCCATTCCTGCCTTGGATTGGCTGTACAATGAATTAGAAGTGCAGTCTCTGTAGATCTGAGGAGAAGATCTGAAATGAGGGGAAGCTCTGCTGATTTCTATTATCCAATCATGTGAAAGCAAAAATGCTGTATTTTTCCTTGCATGTCCCCCTCAGATCTACAGGGACTGCACTTCCAAGTGCACAGTGGATTTCCCTTCACTAAATAAAACCTCAGTATGTCTCTTCTGCATGAAAAAAAAAAAAACCCCCCGCCTGTTCACATTTTTTTTAAACTTAAAGCGGAGTTCCAGCCTAACTGCCCACTCACCTGTCCCACGGTCCAGGGTTGCGCCGTCTTCTCCCTCTCTGCTCCGCGGCGCCGGCATCACTGATGTGGGCACCCGGCTGTGACAGTTTGCGGCTTCACAGCCGGGAACGCACTGCGCATGCGCGAGTTGCGCTATGCGTCGTGATTGGCCGACAATCTTCTGGGACCTCTGACATATCCCAGAAGATTGCAGGGAGGGAGGGAGAGAGGAGAACTTCCGCTCAGGGCGCCGCGACGCTCCGAGCGGAAGTGGGAGCGGGTACCTGTCAAAACTAGGTACCCGCTCCCCCCGCCAAAAAATGACATGCCAAATGTGGCATGTCAGGGGGTTAGGACTATTTAAAGCAGAAGTTCGACTTTTGGGTGGAACTTCGCTTTAAAGTTCCACTTTACATGTGGTAGCTTCCTTTTAAAAGACTTTATTTTCACCTGATGATCCAGCCAGTAAGTCTGTTGTTTTTAAATTTCCTTTGATGGATCAAGCTGTCAAGTAAAAGTTGCAGCTGAAATGTTGAGGGAAATCATTTAACACTGACAGGGGTGCTTAGCATGATCAGCTTATATTCACTTATGTAAAACCTTTAGACCCCTTTCACACTTGTGCGGCCTGAAAGTCAAGCAACTTCAACGCGACTTGAAGCAATGCCTGTGCAATATTGAGGTCAATGGACGCATCAAAGTCGAACCAAAGTAGTGCAGGGACTATTTTGAAGTCGCACAGATATGAATGGTACTCATTGGAAATCATGCGGTATGACTTGTCATGCGACTTTGCAGTCCCAAGTTACACAAGTGTGAAAGGGGCCTTATCCCAAAAAGAAATAAAAAACATTTGCTGTAAGTGGAACTAAACTCTCCCTCCTTTTCACTACTGGAAACTGCCACCTTGGCCTCTGTTTGAACTGCAACTGTGATGGTGCTGCACATGTGATCAGGTATGACACTAGCCAATGGATGGATTAACAGTTTGGTTGAGAGTAAAACCAATGTGACATTTACATTCCCAACATGCCAGGAGTGTCATTTTTTTTAAACTATTAAATTGATGGGTTTAGTTCCACTTCAAATTGATGGGTTTAGTTCCAGATAGCTGGAGTGCAGCCAGGAAGCTGTCACTACATCCAGCCAGTCCTAAGCAGCAAAGTCATTCCCCGATTGCAGCCACACCCCTTGTCTCTGTGCAGCTGCAGGGCATGCCTTGCTGCACCGGAGGATTACAGTGGTGAGCGGTGCGGGGGCAGGGGTATGCAAGATGAAGGTTTCTCCTAAAAAAAAAAAAGAAGAATCAACACAAGGGACACATAATACTAACCGAAGTTTTGTCTCTTAAAATAATTTTTAGTTTGGCTTACACTGCTGTCAAAGTCAGTGGGCCAATGAGGATATAGACTGCCATTGTAAACACAGCAGGCCGCTGGTCTCCACGGGGAGCGACTGCAGGTGCCCAGCAGACATCGTGGCCCCTGGACCTGATGATTGGCTCCCCCTGTGGCCAATCGGCGTGCACCCCCACTAGCTATCCAGTGACACGACGTACATGTGCGTCGCTTTGCGGGACAGAACCGACTAGAGCTGCACGATTAATCGTATGAAAATCGCGATCTCGATTCACCCCCCCCTGACGATCTAAACCTGACATATGCTCGATTCTTTGCATAGCTGAGGGAGCAGAGAGAACAGCTGTGGAAAACTCCCAGTAACTATAAACAAAATGATTACATTGTATCTTTCCTCCCGCAAACGCCTATCAGCATTAAGCGCCGGTTCACACTACCGCGGCGCTACTTCCCGGGGCGACCTCCGAGATCGCGGTGCGAGCAGCGCGCCGCGACCTCGGAGCGGCCGCCACAGACTTCATAACATTGAAATCTATGGCGGTCGCCTCCTGGTCGTCCCAAAGAAGCTCCGGACCCTTTTTTTTAGGTCGGAGCGACTTGTGTTGCTCCTATTAGAACGGGTCTGCAGCTTCCCTATGGGAGGCGACCTGCGGCAACCTGTGAGGCGACCAGGTCGCCTCACAGGTCTCCCTAGTGAGCATAAGTCTCCCAGTAACTATAAACAAAATGATTACATTGTATCTTTTCCTTCCCTCTGCCAGGGAGAAAGGAAGTTTAACCTCTTAAAGACTAGACCTTTTTCTGACACTTGTTGCTTGCAAGTTAAAAATCTTTTTTTTTTGCTAGAAAAGTACTTAGAACCCCCAAACATTTTATATATTTTTTTAGCAGAGACCCTACAGAATAAAATGGCGAATGTTGTAATATTTTATGTCACACTGTATTTGCGCAGCAGTCTTTCAAACGCAATTAATAGACTTTAATGAATAAAAAAAAAAAAAAAAAAAACGTTAAAGTTATCCCAATTTTTTTTTTGTTACACAGAGAATCGTGAGAGAATCGTGATCTTTATTCCAAGCTAAAAAATCGTGATTCTCATTTTGGCCAGAATCGTGCAGCTCTAAAACCGACCTGCCGCAGTATAAGTAGAGCGGCTGGTCGGCAAGTGGTTAATGGGGACACAGACCGCAATACAAACTGACAAGGGTTCTAATCCCTCTCCACTCCATCCACAACTAGTTTTGTCTTTAGTTAGGCTTTAAAGGCAGTCCATTTTTTTTGATGTGCTACGGAAGATCCCTCCATATCACGGTATAAACAATACAATCAGCAGCACCATATTTCCTCATAGCAAGTAAGTGTCCTCCCAGATTTTTGGAAATGCCGGTCATGAGATGCATATAATAATATAGAGAAGATGGATTTGGAGGAAAAAAAAAAAAAATGAATGGTGAAGGGAATGGTTAAGTTCCTATCACACCTCGCCCATCTGATGTATGTACAGGTCACCATACACTATACAATCTGACTATACAATCCCCTTTAGATCTACCACCAACTATGTAGTACAAGGGCCTCTCTGATTGGGTACTATTAGAATGGACTGTTTAGGTCTGCCCTCACAGCTTTGGTAAATGTAAAGAAGAATGTATAGTGGATTTCTAGTTTACAATCCCATAAACAATACTCCCCATACACACTTCCCTTTTCTCCACATTGCCTTACCTACGTCTTCCAGCACACAGACACACAGCATGTAAAGCCAAGCTCTTCCCTGTCTCACAGGAAATACATCATCAGCACTGGGCAAAGCATCATGGGAACTGTAGTTCTTCCCTGCACACGCCAAAAACTAAAACTATGCAGTCACCTATAATGCTAAATTACCCTGCAGACCTAATGATAAGACAAGCAGACTGTATGACACAATCTTTGCACATAGCTAAGGGCACAACTACTGTGCTTTTCTGTACGTTTTAAGGCATTACTGTTACTGTGGAAACAGCGTCCTTAACTACAAGGAAGTGAGTTAACTGTTCAAACAAAAGTGTACTTAATCAGGAACGCAAGTTTTAGGGGAGCGGCCATTTTACCGTAGGCCAACTATAATGTAAGTTCATAGGATTGTCTACAACAACATGGCTTCACTACTGGAGACAAATACTGCTCAAGGGGACATGAGATATTCTGTGCTGACAACTGACTGCAAACACTGAATACAGAGAAGTGTTTTGTGGTATGTTTTTATATCTGTTACTACACTAATATTGCATGTCTTCGTATTTGTTACTGCACTTTTATTGTATGTAATTGCTACTATACTATTATTGTATGTACTCATATTTATACACTAATATTGTATGTATTTTTATTTGTTACTACGCTATTATGGTATGTCTTTGTATTTGTTACTATACTGTTATTGTATGCATTTGTATTTGTTACTACCTTATTATTATATGTATTTCTTACTACACTTTTATTGTATGCATTCATTACTACACTATTACTGTATGTATGTGTTACTATACTGTTTTTGTATTTATTTCTTACTATACTATTATTGTATGTATTTGTTACTAGGCTATTATTGTATGTACATACTTGCCAACTGTCCCTTTTTTCCTGGGACAGTCCCTGCAAATAGGAGCCTGTCCCAGGTAATTTATATTGTCCCTGGAAGTGCCCGTTAATGTGGCGGCCCGTAAATGTTACGCAGAAGTAGTGCAGTTGAATGGGAGAATTATTCCAACCAGGGCCGGTTTTAGACAAAGTGTGGCCCTGGACAAACCTAAAAGTGGGGCCCCAAATTTTTTTATATTCTACCAAAAATATAGGCGCATTTAATCAATTTATCCAAATAAAACATACAACTACATGAAAATATGCTTTAATTAAATAACATTAAATAGAATAAATAAAATATAACAAAATCAATATATCAATACCTCTCTGTCTCTGATGTCTCTCTCTCTCATGTCTCTCTCTCTCTCTCATGTCTCTCTCTCTCTCATGTCTCTCTCTCTCTCTCATGTCTCTCTCTCTCATGTCTCTCTCTGTCTCTCATGTCTCTCTCTCTCATGTCTCTCTCTCTCTCTCTCTCTCTCTCTCTCTCTCATGTCTCTCTCATGTTTCCCTCTCTCATGTCTCTCTCTCTCTCATGTCTCTCTCTCTCTCATGTCTCTCTCTCTCTCTCTCTCTCTCTCTCATGTTTCCCTCTCTCATGTCTCTCTCTCTCTCATGTCTCTCTCTCTCTCTCATGTCTCTCTCTCTCTCTCACTCTCTCTCGTGTCTCTCTCTCTCGTGTCTCTCTCTCTCTCTCTCATGTCTCTCTCTCTCATGTCTCTCTCTCTGTCTCTCATGTCTCTCTCTCTCATGTCTCTCTCCCTCTCTCATGTCTCTCTCTCTCTCATGTCTCTCTCTCTCTCTCTCTTTCTCTCGTGTCTCTCTCTCTCGTGTCTCTCTCTCTCTCTCTCATGTCTCTCTCTCTCTCTCTTTCATGTCTCTCTCTCTCTCATGTGTCTCTCCTCTCTGTCATGTATCTCTCCTCTCATGTCTCTCCTCTTATGTCTCTCTCTCATGTCTCTCTCCTCTCATGTCTCTCTCATGTCTCTCTCTCTCTCTCTCATGTCTCTCTAATGTCTCTCCTCTCAGTCGTGTCTCTCTTCTCTCATGTCTCTCTCCTCTCATGTCTCTCTCTCTTGTCCTCTCGTGTCTCTCTCTCTTGTGTCTCTCTCTCCTCGTGTCTCTCTCTCCTCTCATGTCTCTCTCCTCTCATGTCTCTCTCCTCACATGTCTCTCTCCTCACATGTCTCTCTCTTCACATGTCTTTCTCTCTCATGTCTCTCTCTCTCTTGTCCTCTCATGTCTCTCTCTCTTGTCCTCTCATGTCTCTCTCTCTTGTCCTCTCATGTCTCTCTCTTGTCCTCTCATGTCTCTCTCTCTTGTCCTCTCATGTCTCTCTCTCTATTGTCCTCTCATGTCTCTCTCTCTCTTGTCCTCTCGTGTCTCTCTCTTGTCCTCTCATGTCTCTCTCTTGTCCTCTCATGTCTCTCTCTCTCTTGTCCTCTCATGTCTCTCTCTCTCTCTTGTCCTCTCATGTCTCTCTCTCTCTTGTCCTCTCATGTCTCTCTCTCTCTTGTCCTCTCATGTCTCTCTCTCTTGTCCTCTCATGTCTCTCTCTCTCTTGTCCTCTCATGTCTCTCTCTCTTGTCCTCTCGTGTCTCTCTCTCTTGTTCTCTCGTGTCTCTCTCTCTTGTCCTCTCGTGTCTCTCTCTCTCTCTCTTGTCCTCTCATGTCTCTCTCTCTTGTCCTCTCATTTCTCTCTCTCTCTCGTCCTCTCATTTCTCTCTTGTCCTCTCATGTCTCTCTCTCTCTTGTCCTCTCATGTCTCTCTCTCTTGTCCTCTCATGTCTCTCTCTTGTCTCTGTCTCTCTTGTCCTCTCATGTCTCTCTCTCTCTCTTGTCCTCTCATGTCTCTCTCTCTCTTGTCCTCTCATGTCTCTCTTGTCCTCTCATGTCTCTCTCTCTCTTGTCCTCTCATGTCTCTCTCTCATGTCTCTCTCTTGTCCTCTCATGTCTCTCTCGTCCTCTCATGTCTCTCTCTCGTCCTCTCATGTCTCTCTCTTGTTCTCTCTCTCTTGCTCTCTCGTGTCTCTGTCCTCTCATGTCTCTCTTTCTTGCTCTCTCGTGTCTCTGTCCTCTCATGTCTCTCTTTCTTGTTCTCTCGTGTCTCTGTCCTCTCATGTCTCTCCTTACCTCCCTCCCTCCCATCTGCAGAGTCGATGTTTCCTCTGTGGCTCCTATGCCCTGTCACAGGCGGAGGCGGAGTACATTTGATATCACTCCGCCTGTGACAGAAGCCGGCGCTATACAGGAAGCATCCGCTCTGCTTCCTGTAGTGCCTCCGGCTATGTTTACAGCGATGCTTGGGGATGGCGGGTCGGGGACCCGCAATCTGGGCTTACCGACCCGCCATCCCAGAGCAGGAGGTGGCGCTGGGATCGTGTCGGGGCTCGGGGGGAACGGGAACGGCGTTCCTGTTGTAGAATAAGTACAGGGACGCCGTTCCCATGCGTTCCCGCAGGACTCGAGCCCTGAGCCCGCTGCTGACAGTGACACGGGGCCCGGGGCCCCTGGACATTCGGGGCCCTGGGCAGTTTCCCAGGTTGCCCCCCCCCCTAACGCCGGCCCTGATTCCAACTCTGCTACTTTTGCCTTACGTTTGAAATTCCCTTTTTAATTTCCTGTAATTCTCTCTATATTGGAGAAGACTCTATAATCTGATAAGTAGGCAAGATTAATTATGCAGAGTGGGCGGAGCTTCAGGGAAGAGGGTGTGGTAATTGATAGCTGTGCTGCAAAGTGTCCCTGGAAATCTTTTTTAAATGTTGGCAACTATGTATGTATTTGTTATTACACTATTATGGTAGGTACCTATATTATTGGAACATGTGTCTTTAATTAGGGCCAGTTCACAGCACAGTTTCTGCATTCTGGATGCGTTTCTGCATGTGTGTTTTTGATCTTTTTCTTTTTGTGTTCCAGTGCGTCTTTTATTCTTTATCTCAGTTGAGGACATGTGAATTTCCGGTGCGTCTTTTGTACTTTTTTGCCACGTTTCAGATGCGTTCCGTACAGAAAAAATGCAACATGTTAAACACTGTCCATGCGTTTTTGAGCACTGGGATACATCTAGTGTGGTCCAGCCCTTAATAATGTACCTTTATCTCCAGTTCTGGTGGCAACTTTTCTGGATTGTCTCTCACTTTCAGTCCTAGTGACAGTGGTCACCAGGACAAAGAGAAGGTTGAATCCCCCCAGTGGGGACACAGGCACCTATAAAAAGGAAAACAAAACTGTCTGAATTTCAACCCTTCTCTACTCTATCCAAAAATAAAAAAAAATGAGGACACTTAGACAACTTTCTAAAGCTGGCTATACACTATACAATCTGATTGTACAATCTCCATAAGATCTACTAACAACTAGGTAGTGCAAGGGCCTGCCTAAAGATGACCATACACTATACAAAGTCATTATACTATGTTCCTGAATCTACCATCAAATATTTAGTGAGAGGGCCTGCCTGGATACAAATGACATAGATTGTGTAGGTCTGTCCCTATATTACATAGTTTTGATAAATCCAAAGGAGATTGTATAATCTGATTGTATAGTGTATGGCCATCTTAACCACTTCCGCCCTGCCTAGCGTAGATTTACTGTGGCACTCTGCCGCTTACAGTCAAAGCGACGTAGACCTACGTCGCTCGCCCACGAGACTGTAGGGGGCAAACGCACGGCGCCGACGGCGCACTCCTGCCCCCGCTCGTTCCCTGGGGAGCCAGCACGTGTGACCGGCAGCTCCGATGTCCGCCGGCCACTCACGATCTCTCTCAGGAGAGGGAGAAAGACAGACGGCTGATGTAAACACAGTCGTCTGTCATTCTCCCTGATGTAAGCACAGAGGCTATGCGATCCTGCTATATAGGATTGTATGTCTCTTTGGTTACTTCACTAGCCACGCCCCCTGACAGTTATAATCACGCCCCTAGGGACACGCTTAACCCCTTGATCACCAATAAAGTTAACCCCTTCCCTGCTAGTGTCATTGTTAAAGTAACAGTGCATATTTATAGCACTGATTACTGTAGTAATGTCACTGGTACCCCCCAAAAGTGTCAAAAATGTCAGTCAGGGGTCCGATCTGTCCGCCGCAATGTTGCAGTCCAGCAAAAAAAATCGCAGATCGCCGCCATTACTAGTTATAAAAAAACAATAA
This sequence comes from Pelophylax lessonae, assembly GCF_965119305.1. Lineage (NCBI taxonomy): Eukaryota > Metazoa > Chordata > Amphibia > Anura > Ranidae > Pelophylax > Pelophylax lessonae. The sequence continues at coordinate 586,449,398 of NC_138770.1, forward strand.
AAATGAAATAAATCTTTCCCATAGTTAGTAAACGCAATAACTTTTGCGCAAACCAATCAAAATACGCAATTTATTTCACCAAAAATATGTAGCAGAAAACAAATTGGCCTAAAATGCTAAAAACATTTTGATCATTACATTTTTTTTGAGAATTTCATATAAAGAAATGTGAAAAATATTGTTATTTTTTCAAAATTGCCGCTGTTTTTTTGTTTATAGCGCAAAAAATAAAAATTGCACAGGTGATCAAATACCACCAAAAGAAAGCTCTATTTGTTGGAAAATAAGGATGTCAATTTCATTTGGGTACAGCGTCGCACGACTGCGCAATTGTCCGTTAAAGTCACACAGTGCCAAATCGCAAAATAGGGCCTGGTCATTGAGCAGCCGAATCCAGTTAACCAGTGGTTAACTGGATACAAAAAATTATGTTTCAGTTTGTCTTCATATACATAGTTTTGTAAATCTAAAGGACGTTGTAAAGAGGTTGTATGAGCAGATTGTACAGTGTGTGGCCAGTTTAACCACTTACAGAGGGACCGCCCACCGTGTATTTAGGTCAGTATTTTGACGTTAAATACCGGGGGCTATGGCAGCAGATAGCTGCCATAACCCCGGTATTCTTTTAAAGGGCGGGCGGTCCACTTTAACTTAAGGGTGGTCCTAGCGGCGGATTTGCCGCAGGATCACCTCTATGGGTGGCAGGAGAGGTGCCCCCCTTCCTGGTTGTTTTCCCCGCTTACCGGACCCATCGGTAGCGGGGAAAACGATCTGGTCCGCTGTCCCCTCAGGCAGAATGTCGAGCTAGGGCAAGATGGCCCTCACTCGACTCTATGGCCCTGGAGGACCAGAGCGACATCATATGTCGCTTCCTAGCAACGGATTTAAGGAGCCCATTGTTTTCATCATGAAAAAAAAATTACCTTTTTTTTTTTCTTTTTTAGTGTAGATGTGAGATCTGAGGTTTTTTTGACCCCAGATCTCACATTAAAGAGGTCCTATCATGCTTATTTTTTACTGTTTTCTTATTTATTAATTTAAAAAAAGTGTATTTTTTCCCAAAAAATTGCGTTTGTAAGACCGATGCGCAAATACGGAGTGATAACAAATATTGCAACGATCTCCATTTTATTCTCTAGGGTCTTTGCTAAAAAAATAGATAATATTTGGGGGTTCTAAGTAATTTTCTAGCAAAAAAAACTGACTTTAACTTGTAAACAACAAACGTCAGAAAAAGGCCCGATGCAGAACTTGTTAAGAAATGATTTTCTTTCACTTTGAAGAGATTTCCTCCCATTTCTGTTGGAACGCTTCTCTTAGGCCATTCTCAAAGGAATAGGTGTCCCCATTTAATGTTTTAAATATGCCCGTGAAAGAAAGTAAAGGGAATTCTCCCCCAACTGACACAAAGCGCCTTGTATTTTCTTAAATGAATACAAGGAATTCTTTCATTGGGTGAGGTGAAGAGGAGGGGATGTGACGTTACAATCTCACCTTATCCAATCAGAGAACACCTTGTATTCATTGGGGGGGTAAAAATACAAGGTGTTCTGTAAATGACGGCAGCGCTCAGGGCCTCTGTGGTCAATGTGAAGAGGACAAAACACTCAGCACAGGACCCCGAAGATCGGGGCTCTCGCTGTAAAACTGTGGACTACTACAGTGATTGTCAGCCTCCCCAGCAGTCCCTCACATAAGAGATATACATAACATTGATCTATGCTGGACCAATGTAAGTATGCAATTAAGAACATATCTGGGGTTCAGCTTTGAGCCATACCCTGCCCTATGTAGAACTTTATCTCCAGTCAACCAGGTCTAACATATCGAATTCCTTCCCATATCAAGATATAGATCTAAGGGTAGCCATACGCACAATCAGAATCCAACCTAAAGTCCAATCCCACCATAACACCAAAGGTTAGTCTGATGTAAAAAGTGCTCACCCACCAAATAACCATGACCCCTTATGATAAATAAGCAAGTCAAAGATCACTTTTTTACTAAAGAACTCCTCTCCTCCTCCTCCTCATGCCCGGGATACTGTTCTCCTTCTCCTCTCAACAGCCAATCAAAGGGGAAAACATCATTTGCAGTGTTTATTAGCCACTTCCAGCCCAAGCCAATTCTGACACTTCTCTCCTACATGTAAAAGATTTTTTTTTCTTGCTAGAAAATTACTCAGAACCCCCTAAACATTATAAATATATACCCCCAAACATCATATATATATATATATATATATATATATATATATATATATATATATATTATTGTTTTATTTATTTATTTCAGGTACTTATATAGCGCTGTCAATTAACGCAACGCTTTACATATACATTGTACATTCACATCAGTCCCTGCCCTCAAGGAGCTTACAATCTAAGGTCCCTAAACTCACATACATACAAAGTAGGGTCAATTTCTTTTTTTTTTTTTATACAGGATCCAATTAACCTACCAGCAGGAAACCGCAGTTCCCGGAGGAAACCCACGCAGTCACAGGGAGAACATGCAAACTCCAGGCAGGTAGTGTCGTGGTTGGGATACGAACCAGCGACCCTCTTGCTGCTAGGTGAAAGTGCTAACCATATATACTGTGTATATATATATATATATATATATATTTTTTTTTTTAGCAGAGACCCTAGAGAATTGTTGCAATTTTCTATGTCACATGGTATTTACGCAGCAATTTTTCAAGCACAATTTTTTTGGAAACAAAAAAATTCTCGAAGTAATAAAAAAAAAAAACAATATTTACCCCAATTTTTTTGTATAATGTGAAAGTTGATGCTATGCGGAGTAAATAAATACCTAAGATGTCATACTTTAAAATTGCGCACACTCGTGGAATAGCACCAAACTTTGGTACTAAAAACTGGGGAGATTGCTCTTGACTTCCTGTCATATACAGTAGTCACAACAGGAAGTGAGAGGAAATCCCTCCAAAGTGAGGGGATCCCTGGTTGTCACCAGAGCTAGTGTCCCTACTGGAAGATTTTCTATTGTTAGGCTCCTTTCACATGCTGATCCCTGCTGATCCAGGCGGATGATAGCTCTGTCTGCGCACTGTGTGCGGAGAGGGAGGTCTCAGAGCCCCGCTGCTCTCTATGGGGGATCGGATGAGAAAGGACTGCCTGTCCGTTCTCATCCGATCCCCTCGACAGATGGAAAATAGGGTTTCCATCCGTCCAGATTTCACGGACAGGATCGGATGTGGATGGCAGCGGGTGTCAGCGGACATGTCACCGCTGCCCCATAGGGATGCATGGAGGATCCGATCAGGTCCGCCTAAAAAACTGTCAGGCCGATCTGATCGGATCGTTCGTGTGAAAGGGGCCTTACTGTTCTGAAGATAACCCAAAATCTGTATTTTCTTTTACTTTAACTTTCTATGATAACGGTAAACAGGACAAACGGAGCAATAAAAACCTGACAGGTATTCTACGCCCTCTCTACTCTATCCAAAACTTTAAAAAAAGCTTTTGCCTCTAGTTATAATTTAACCACTTGACCTTCTGAACAATTCCAACCACTCCCCCCCCCCCCTCGCGCTCCTTCATGACCAGGTCTTTTTTGCTATATGGCATTGCATTACTTTACCCAGTTGCCGACCACCCGCCCCATTTTTACTGCCATCCCCACAGTGTGCTGATTCGGTTCAGAACTGATCAGGTCCAGGCCAATGATTTTTGGCTTGGACTTAGTGATCGGTTCTGTCCAATTGCAAAATGTCCTGTGCCTGTGTAATGTAAACACAGGTACAGGAAATAATGCAATCTTCCTTCCTGGAGCCCTTTTCGGTTCCAGCGTGAGAGAAGAGAACATCAGCCAGTGAGTACACAAGCACTACACTGACACCAGTACACATAGGCACATTTGTCACCTCCTGATCACCCCCCAGTAAACCCTTTCACTCCCTGTCACAGTGTCACTATATACAGTATACAGATAATTTACTGATCACTGTGCGAGACAGTTAGTGGTAGTTTAGTGTCTGTCCCAGATAGGTTTTAAAAATTTAACCCCCTGATCACCCCCAGTTAACCCCTTCATTGTCCTGTCACAGTGTCACTATTTCAGTGTACTGATCTTTTTTTGATCATTGTATTAGTGTCACAGGTGACATCAGTTAGCGTTAACCTTAGTTAGCATCAATCCAGGACAGCATCAGATTCCCTGCTGCATATTTAGTAATACATTTTAACCCTTTGATTGCCAGTGACACACACACACTAAACACCTCCATTATTAGTATATTGTCTGAACGGATCAATATCTTTGATCTGATCAGAACTATACTAGCGTCCCCAATAGTTTAGTATAGTGTTCCCAAAATGCAGCGTTAGCAGGATCAGCCCCGACACCTGCCAGCACCTGTGTTTAGCCCCTCCGCCCAGCCCCCAAGAAGTGCAGTATCTGCAGATTACTGTCACTTTCAATACACAGCACACTAAACCGCAGCAATAGAAGGGTCAGGCCACCAAGAATTCGAAGACAGGCCCACCACTTCTGCAGCGCCCATACTTCCCCCATTCACTGGCCAACCCGGAATTCAGGTGGAAACATTAATTTATTTATTTACTTATTTGGTTTTTTTTTTAACATATTGTCACCAGTCAGTATCCCTAATCACTGCCACACCAGTTATATGATGATACTGTACTGGACTGGTGAGTATGTAAAAAAAAATATAAAAAAAGAATAATTAATAGGGATGCACCGAAATTTCGGCCACCGAAATTATCGGCCGAAAATGAGCCTCTCTCATTTCGGCCGATAATGGGTTAACAGTGCCGAAAATAAAAATGGCCGCCGTGGGGAAGGAGGAGGGCGCAGCGCAGCGCAGGGCAGGTTTCAAAAGTCCCGCCTCTGGCCGGCCGTCCGCCTCTTAATAATGTCCCTACTACTCTGTGCATTATGAATGGACATACTAGGCGGGGGGCGGGGCGAGCGGCCGCTATAGAGAGAACTATTGAGATCCTTCACTGTCAGCTCCTCACGTCTATGTATGAATGAGAACTGAACTGAGCTGACACCGGGCGGGGGGGCGGGCGGAGCGGCCGCTATTAGCTGTGACTATGTGAGAGTTTCACTTCCCTGACAGGCACGTATCTCCGCTGACAAGGAAGAGAAGCTCTCACATAGTCACAGCTAATAGCGGCCGCTCCGCCCGCCCCCCCGCCCGGTGTCAGCTCAGTTCAGTTCTCATTCATACATAGACGTGAGGAGCTGACAGTGAAGGATCACAATAGTTCTCTCTATAGCGGCCGCTCGCCCCGCCCCCCGCCTAGTATGTCCATTCATAATGCACAGAGTAGTAGGGACATCATTGAGAGGCGGTGCCGCCGGCCAGAGGCGGGACTTTTGAATGCAGGAGAGGACACCCGAGGAGGAGGACGCTGAGGCAGTGGGGGAGGGGGGAGGGGAGCTGAGGCAGCTTACCAATGCTATTAGTATTATGAGGCATGAGGGGTTAATGTATTGTCACTGCTGGTCACTCATCTATTAGTGACTGACCAGTGGCAGTTAATTAACCCCTTTTGTGCTGCATTAGTGCAACCAGTGTCAGTGTTAATTAACACTGGTTGCACTAATGCAGCACAAAGGGGTTAATTACCTGCCACTGGTCAGTCACTAATAGATGAGTGACCAGCAGTGACAATACATTAACCCCTCATGCCTCATAATACAAATACCATTGGTAATTAAATTAACCTCTTGCCAACCCATCACAGTACATATACTGTGACAGGGTGGCAGCGACAGGTGTAGGTGTACGTCGCTGCCTGTTTTTGGTTTATGTCCCTGTTCTATCCATTTCAAATTTTTTTTGGGGAAAAAGTCATTTTCGGTTTCGGTTTCGGTTTTCGGCCAAGGGCATCCTGCATTTTCAGTTTCGGTTTCGGCCCAAAATTTTCATTTCGGTGCATCCCTAATAATTAAATTTTTTCATTTTCCAAAGAATTGTGACAAAAGAATGCAACTTCAAAAAACTGGCCATGCCTCTTACTAAATGCCTCAGACTGCCTACTTTCTAAAAAGGGGTAATTTGTGAGGAATTCGTACTGTCTTAGCCTTTTGGGGCCTCAAGAAATGAGACTGTTTGTAGACGCTATATCTTTCACACAAAGGAATTAATATACAGTTATCAATGATATTTTTTTTACCAAAGGCATGTAACAGAAAATATTTTGGCCTCAATTTTTTAGGAAATTTAATTTTATTGGATATGTTTTATAACAGAAAGTAGAAAATATTGTTTGTCTTTTTTCAAAATTTTCAGTCTTTTTTTGTTTATTTAGCAAAAAATAAAACCCAGTGGTGATAAAATAACACCAAAAGAAAGCTCTATTGTTGTGAAAAATAATGTCCTTTGGGTTTAGTGTTTGCATGATGATGTCCTGAGCATGAAGGGGATAAAACCTTCCGCAGCTCATGTAGGTAATTAAATTATTTGTCTGTGTATTCTCATATATGTATATCTTTCTATGCATATTCATACATAGCATGTACAGTAAATCTTTCCGTAAAAGGCATGGAGGGAATATACTTTCCAGAATTCAGCATTTGCCCCTTATTGTATTTATCACTGCACACTTCTTTTGCTCATACATATTCTTCTTGTTTTTCTTTCATTTGCATTTAGCAATAGGAATTCATTCAAGCCGTGCATCTAGGTTGTATATACAGTGACCTAGAAATGAACAACTGTGACCTCGAAAAGCTCTCTGTTCCTGGGGTAAAGCTGGAGCCTTCTTTTAAACCTGACATCACAAAGTACAAAGTGACAGTGCCAAGTCAAAGGAAGCAAATCACAGTGGATGCGTATCCCAGTGATAACGGAGCCTCCTGCACAGTGCTGGTGAGTGCTGTGTATACATAAATTCACCTCTCTTATGTCCTGTAAATTATATCTATAAGATTGCAAATTTTTATACAATTTAAACCAGCCCTTTTCAACCTAATTAACATGGAGGAACCCTTTAAATATTTTTTTGGTCCCAGGAGCCCCTGCCAATAATTAAACTTACACAATCTCCAGTTCATTGTGCATTAGTATAAACAGTAAGTTCCCCTATAAGAATAACGTATAAGGAATCTACCATACCTGACAACCAGAGTTGCTCTGTTCAACAAAATAATTTGCTGTTGGTGGTCAGTGGGAAGAAATTCATTACATCAGTGGTCAGTGGGAATATTGCACCTTTCAGGGTTGGTTAGTGAAAAGAAAGTTCCTTACATTGTTGGTCAGTGGGAAGAATGTCTCATACAATGGTGATCAATGGGAAGAAAGTTCCTTACATTAGTGGTCAGTGGAAAGAATGTCTAATACAATGGTGATCAATGGGAAGAAAGTTCCTTACATTAGTGGTAGAGATGTATAGAACTGTTCGCCAGCGAACAGTTCCCGGCGAACTTAGCATGTTCGCGTTCGCCGCTGCCGGCGAACATATGCGATGTTCGGTCCGCCCCCCATAAGACATCATTGAGGCAAACTTTGACCCTGAACTTTACAGTCAGCAGACACATTTCCAGCCAATCAGCATACCTCCCTCCCACACCCTCCCACCTCCTATAAATAAGCAAGGGCAGCATCCATCTTAGATCATTCTGAAGCAGTGTGTGTAGTGAGAGTAGGGAGAGAGCTGCTGCTGCTGCTGCTGCTGTTAAGCTAGGGACAGTTAGTCAGTGTTCCTGGTCTTGCAGTGTTCTTGGTCCACTACTGCTGTAATATCAGCACCCCAAAAAGCCCTTCTAAGGGCTGGTATTTGTGTTTTTTTTTTTTTTATATATATATATATATATATATATACCTAGCGTCCCCAAAAGCCCTTTTAAGGGCTGGTAATTGAGTTGTTTCTTCTTATATATATATATCTATATCTATCTAGTGTCCCCAAAAGCCCTTTTAAGGGCTGGTAATTGAGGATTTTTTTTATTTATATATATACATATATATATATATATATAGTGTCCCCAAAAGCCCTTTTAAGGGCTGGTAAGGTAATAGAGTTTTTTCTTTATATATATATATCTATATATATCTATTGTACACTGCAGTTGCCTGCCCGCTGTGTGTGAGAGGCCACAGACCTACCACAGACTGTACTGTGTGCACACCACACTCATTTCGGGTGGCACAGGCACAGTACCTTGCATTTTAAAAAATATTTTTTTTTTCCTCTGTCATAATTGCAGTGAGTGCTGTGTCAGGTCCACAGAGTGCACTGTACCCACTGCAGTGCACTTCCCACCACTGATATATATACGGTGGCACAGCATCTTGTTGCAATAAATTGAAAAAAAAAATATTTTTTATTATTGCAGTTGCCTGGGCTGCCAGTTACTGTCAGGTCCACAGAGTGTACTGTGCCCACTGCAGTGCCACTGTGTGCCCACCCACCACTGATATATAAGGTGGCACAGCAGCTTGCAAAGTAAAAAAAAATATATATATTTTTTAATTGCAGTTGCCTGGGTGCCAGTGACTGCTGTCAGGTCCACAGAGAGTGTACTGTGCCACTGCCCACCCACCACTGATATATAAGGTGGCACAGCAGCTTGCAAAGTAAAATAAAATATATTTTTTTTAAAATTGCAGTTGCCTGGGTGCCAGTGACTGCTGTCAGGTCCACAGAGAGTGTACTGTGCCACTGCCCACCCACCACTGATATATAAGGTGGCACAGCAGCTTGCAAAGTAAAATAAAATATATATTTTTTAAAATTGCAGTTGCCTGGGTGCCAGTGACTGCTGTCAGGTCCACAGAGAGTGTACTGTGCCACTGCCCACCCACCACTGATATATAAGGTGGCACAGCAGCTTGCAAAGTAAAATAAAATATATATTTTTTAAAATTGCAGTTGCCTGGGTGCCAGTGACTGCTGTCAGGTCCACAGAGAGTGTACTGTGCCACTGCCCACCCACCACTGATATATAAGGTGGCACAGCAGCTTGCAAAGTAAAATAAAATATATATTTTTTAAAATTGCAGTTGCCTGGGTGCCAGTGACTGCTGTCAGGTCCACAGAGAGTGTACTGTGCCACTGCCCACCCACCACTGATATATAAGGTGGCACAGCAGCTTGCAAAGTAAAATAAAATATATATTTTTTAAAATTGCAGTTGCCAGGGTGCCAGTGACTGCTGTCAGGTCCACAGAGAGTGTACTGTGCCACTGCCCACCCACCACTGATATATAAGGTGGCACAGCAGCTTGCCAAGTAAAAAAAAAATATATATTTTTTAATTGCAGTTGCCTGAGTGCCAGTGACTGTCAGGTCCACAGAGTGTACTGTACCCACTGCCCAACACTCCTATAGGGTGGCACAGCACCTTGCACTCATAGTACACAACACATTAAAAAAGAAAATGACAGGCAGAGGCAGGCCACCCCGCAAGGGCCGTCGTGGTCGTGGTGCTGTGATTTCCTTAGGCCCTAGAATAATGCCCAGTGTTCAGAGGCCACCACAGACCCTGAACTCAAAAAATTCTGAGGCCATAGTTGACTGGCTTACACAAGACACCCAATCGTCTACAGCTTCCGCTCGGAACCCTAATGCACCATCCTCCTCCAGCTCAGCTTCGGGCACCTCTCAATTTACCACTCGCCAGCCCGCCGGCACCACCACCAACACTAGCACCACAGCCGCTTCACTTGATCCGTCAGAGGAGTTATTTTCACATCAGTTGGAAGAAATAAGTGATGCGCAACTATTAGTGCCAGAGGATGTAGATAATGGGGATATGTCTCAGTCAGGCAGCATTATACACATGGACGTACATTGTGATGATGATGATGTTGTACCTGCTGCTGCTGCCTTTGCTGAGTTGTCAAGTGAAGCGGCTGATGATGACGATGTGTCTGTGGATGTCACCTGGGTGCCTGCTCGAAGAGCAGAAGAAGAGGGGGAAAGTTCAGATGGGGAGACAGAGAGGAGGAGGAGACGAGTTGGAAGCAGGGGGAGGAGGTCATCGCAAGGAGCTAGTGGCGCAGTCAGACAGCATGTAGATTCGGCACCCGGGGTCAGCCAGACAGCACGCCAATCAACGCAAGCTGTTGCCACCACCAGAATGCCGTCCTTGCAAAGCTCAGCAGTGTGGCATTTTTTTTGTGTGTCTGCCTCTGATATCAGCGATGCCATTTGTAACCTGTGCCAAAAGAAACTGAGTCGTGGGAAGTCCAACACCCACCTAGGTACAACTGCTTTGCGAAGGCACATGATCTCACATCACAAACGCCTATGGGATCAACACATGAGTAAAAGCAGCACACAAACTGAAAGCCACCATCCTCCTCCTGGTCCAGCATCTTCAGCCACGTCAACCACTGCTGTCCTCCATGCCCCCTATCAACAACCCGCCCCTCCGCCTCTCACCTTCAGCAGTTCCTGCTCGTCACCTGCCCACAGTCAGGTGTCTGTCAAGGAAATGTTTGAGCGTAAAAAGCCAATCTCGCAGAGTCACCCCCTTGCCCGGCGTCTGACAGCTGGCTTGTCGGAACTCTTAGCCCGCCAGCTTTTACCATACAAGCTGGTGGAGTCTGAGGCCTTCAAAAAATTTGTCGCTATTGGGACACCGCAGTGGAAGGTACCCGGCCGAAATTATTTTTCACAAAAGGCAATCCCCAACCTGTACTCTATTGTGGAAAAGGAAATCATGTCACGTCTGGCACACAGTGTTGGGGCAAGGGTCCATCTGACCACTGATAGCTGGTCTGCAAAGCACGGTCAGGGCAGGTATATAACGTACACTGCGCATTGGGTAAACCTGCTGGCGGCTGCCAAGCATGGAATGCGTGGCTCTGCTGCAGAGGAGTTGGTGACACCGCCACGACTTGCAGGCAGGCCTGCTGCCACCTCCTCTACTCCTCCTACTCCATCCTCTTTGCTAACCTCCTCGGCTGAGTCCTCTTCTGCTGTTGCGTCTTGCTCCACACCAACTGCACCCCCCCAGCTCCCCAGGGGCTATTCCACATGCCGGATACGACAGTGTCACGCTGTCTTGGGGTTGACTTGCCTGAAAGCAGAGAGTCACACCGGACCAGCACTACTGTCCGCCCTGAACGCACAGGTGGATCAGTGGCTGACCCCGCACCAACTGGAGATCGGCAAAGTGGTGTGTGACAACGGGAGCAATTTGTTGGCGGCATTGAATTTGGGCAAGTTGACACATGTGCCGTGCATGGCACATGTGTTGAATCTGATTGTGCAACGTTTTGTGCAGAAGTACCCAGGCTTACAGGACGTCCTCAAGCAGGCCAGGAAGGTGTGTGGCCATTTCAGGCGTTCCTACACGGCCATGGCGCACTTTGCAGATATTCAGCGGCGAAACAACATGCCAGTGAGGCGCTTGATTTGCGACAGCCCGACACGTTGGAATTCAACACTGCTAATGTTCGACCGCCTGCTCCAACAAGAAAAAGCGGTCAACGAGTATTTGTATGACCGGGGTGCTAGGACAGCCTCTGCGGAGCTGGGTATTTTTTTGCCACGTTACTGGACGCTCATGCGCAATGCCTGTAGGCTCATGCGTCCTTTTGAGGAGGTGACAAACCTAGTGAGTCGCACTGAAGGCACCATCAGCGACATCATCCCATATGTTTTTTTCCTGGAGCGTGCCCTGCGAAGAGTGCTGGATCAGGCCGTAGATGAGCGTGAAGAGGAAGAGGAAGAGTTGTGGTCACCATCACCACCACCAGAAACAGCCTTACCATCGATTGCTGGACCTGCGGCAACACTGGAAGAGGAGTGTGAGGAAGAGGAGTCAGAGGAGGAATGTGGCTTTGAGGAGGAGGAACACCAACCACAGCAGGCATCCCAGGGTGCTCGTTGTCACCTATCTGGTACCCGTGGTGTTGTACGTGGCTGGGGGGAAGAACACACCTTCAATGACATCAGTGAGGACGAGGAACTGGACATGAGTAGCTCGGCATCCAACCTTGTGCAAATGGGGTCTTTCATGCTGTCATGCCTGTTGAGAGACCCTCGTATAAAAAGGCTGAAGGAGAACGACCTGTACTGGGTGGCCACGCTACTAGACCCCCGGTATAAGCAGAAAGTCTGTGATATGTTACCCAATTACCGGCAGTCGCAAAGGATGCAGCAGCTACAAAATAAGTTAAAAACTATGCTTTACACAGCGTATAAGGGTGATGTCACAGCACAACGGGAATCCAACAGGGGAAGAGGTGAAAGTAATCCTCCTCCTACCACCACAACCACGCCGGCAAGGACAGGACGCTTTACAGACGTCTTGTTGATGGAGGACATGCGGAGCTTTTTTAGTCCTATGCATCGCCACAGCCCTTCGGGGTCCACCCTCAGAGAACGACTCGACCGACAGGTAGCAGACTACCTTGCCTTAATTGCAGATATCGACTCTCTGAGGAGCGATGAACCCCTTGACTACTGGGTGTGCAGGCTTGACCTGTGGCCTGAGCTATCCCAATTTGCCATTGAACTTCTGGCCTGCCCCGCTTCAAGTGTGCTGTCAGAAAGGACCTTCAGCGCAGCAGGAGGTATTGTCACTGAGAAGAGAAGTCGCCTAGGTCAAAAAAGTCTTGATTACCTCATGTTTATTAAGATGAATGAGGCATGGATCCCGAAGGGACTGACAGTGGGGGATGCATTTGACTAAAAAAGGCCTGGTGATGACTGAGATGCCTTGGCCTAAAAATGGTCCACACGCTGCTGTATATAATCATTCTCTGCATGCCGGATGACTTACGTGACGTCTCCGCCACCAACTACGGTTCAAGCCGCAATGTTTTAGTGCACTTTCTGCCTTAAAACCTCAATTTTTCAGGCCGCTGCTACAGCAGCGGCTGCAACAATACCTACTTTTTCATGCATGTGTACATGCCTAATTTTTCTGGCCTCTGGTGCTACACTGTGGCTGCAAAAAAACAAAAAACAAAAAAAAAGGCACATACATGTGTCAATTCCCCTTCGTGATCGTTACCTTGTCGTGGTGAAGGGGCTTGCGTATCACAATGAAGCGATCACCTCTAGGATTGTGTTGGCACACCCCAGATGATAAGGTCGTTGCTTCATTGTGTACAGACCAAAAGCGATCCGCAGGATAATTTTTCATAAAAAAAAAACATTCATTTTCTTTCATTCTTTCTGCGGAGCTGGGTATTTTTTGGCCGCGTTACTGCGGCCAAAAAAAGACAGCTGGAAAGACACTGCATTAGTTTTCTACTAAAAATCATAAGAAAAATGCTGTTTTTTTTGGGTTGTGGACATACTACAGAGCTGAAACTTGACAGGTACACTTTTTAGACCCCCCAGACACTAAATACAAAAAATGACATGCCTGCCTAAAAAAATGCCCGCTAAATGCCTGCAAGAAAAAAAGCCAGCCGCAGAGAAGCCATATTCCTGAAAATATAAGAAAAATGCTGTTTTTTAGGGGTTCTGGACATGCTACAGAGCTGAAACTTGACAGGTACACTTTTTAGACCCCCCAGACACTAAATACAAAAAATGACATGCCTGCCTAAAAAAATGCCCGCTAAATGCCTGCAAGAGAAAAAGCCAGCCGCAGAGAAGCCGTATTACTGAAAATATAATAAAAATGCTGTTTTTTAGGGGTTCTGGACATGCTACAGAGCTGAAACTTGACAGGTACACTTTTTAGACCCCCCAGACACTAAATACAAAAAATGACATGCCTGCCTAAAAAAATGCCCGATAAATGCCTGCAAGAGAAAAAGCCAGCCGCAGAGAAGCCGTATTCCTGAAAATATAATAAAAATGCTGTTTTTTAGAGGTTCTGGACATGCTACAGAGCTGAAACTTGACAGGTACACTTTTTAGACCCCCCAGACACTAAATACAAAAAATGACATGCCTGCCTAAAAAAATGCCCGCTAAATGCCTGCAAGAGAAAAAGCCAGCCGCAGAGAAGCCGTATTCCTGAAAATATAAAAAAAATGCTGTTTTTTAGGGGTTCTGGACATGCTACAGAGCTGAAACTTGACAGGTACACTTTTTAGACCCCCCAGACACTAAATACAAAAAATGACATGCCTGCCTAAAAAAATGCCCGATAAATGCCTGCAAGAGAAAAAGCCAGCCGCAGAGAAGCCGTATTACTGAAAATATAATAAAAATGCTGTTTTTTAGGGGTTCTGGACATGCTACAGAGCTGAAACTTGACAGGTACACTTTTTAGACCCCCCAGACACTGAATACAAAAAATGACATGCCTGCCTAAAAAAATGCCCGCTAAATGCCTGCAAGAAAAAAAAGCCAGCCGCAGAGAAGCCATATTCCTGAAAATATAAGAAAAATTCTGTTTTTTAGGGGTTCTGGACATGCTACAGAGCTGAAACTTGACAGGTACACTTTTTAGACCCCCCAGACACTAAATACAAAAAATTACATGCCTGCCTAAAAAAATGCCCGCTAAATGCCTGCAAGAGAAAAAGCCAGCCGCAGAGAAGCCATATTCCTGAAAATATAAGAAAAATGCTGTTTTTTAGGGGTTCTGGACATGCTACAGAGCTGAAACTTGACAGGTACACTTTTTAGACCCCCCAGACACTAAATACAAAAAATGACATGCCTGCCTAAAACAATGCCCGATAAATGCCTGCAAGAGAAAAAGCCAGCCGCAGAGAAGCCATATTCCTGAAAATATAAGACAAATGCTGTTTTTTAGGGGTTCTGGACATGCTACAGAGCTGAAACTTCACAGGTACACTTTTTAGACCCCCCAGATGCTAAATCCAAAGAAATTTTTTATTTTTTTTTAATTTTTCCAATAATTGGCTCTCTATCAAAAAATTATAATTTTTAAGAACTTTTTTTTGCGTGATCCCTCTCCGGCATGCCACAGTCCAGGTGTTAGTCCCCTTGAAACAACTTTTCCATCACTATTGTGGCCAGAAAGAGTCCCTGTGTGTTTTAAAATTCGCCTGCCTATTGAAGTCTATGGCGGTTCGCCCGGTTCGCCGGTTCGCGAACATTTGCCGATGTTCGCGTTCGCCGTTCGCGAACGGCGAATTTTAGGTTCGCGACATCACTAATTAGTGGTCAGTGGGAAGAATGTCTCATACAATGGTGATCAATGGGAAGAAAGTTCCTTACATTAGTGGTCAGTGGAAAGAATGTCTCATACAATGGTGATCAATGGGAAGAAAGTTACTTACATTAGTGGTCAGTGGGAAAAATGTCTCATACAATGGTGATCAATGGGAAGAAAGTTAATTACATTAGTGGTCAGTGGGAAGAATGTCTCATACAATGGTGATCAATGGGAAGAAAGTTCCTTACATTAGTGGTCAGTGGGAAGAATGTCTCATACAATGGTGATCAATGGGAAGAAAGTTCCTTACATTGTTGGTCAGTGGGAAGAATGCCTCATACAATGGTGATCAATGGGAAGAAAGTTCCTTACATTAGTGGTCAGTGGGAAGAATGTCTCATACAATGGTGATCAATGGGAAGAAAGTTCCTTACATTAGTGGTCAGTGGGAAGAATGTCTCATACAATGGTGATCAATGGGAAGAAAGTTCCTTACATTAGTGGTCAGTGGGAAGAATGTCTCATACAATGGTGATCAATGGGAAGAAAGTTCCTTACATTAGTGGTCAGTGGGAAGAATGTCTCATACAATGGTGATCAATGGGAAGAAAGTTCCTTACATTAGTGGTCAGTGGGAAGAATGTCTCATACAATGGTGAGCAATGGGAAGAAAGTTCCTTACATTAGTGGTCAGTGGGAAGAATGTCTCATACAATGGTGAGCAATGGGAAGAAAGTTCCTTACATTAGTGGTCAGTGGGAAGAATGTCTCATACAATGGTGATCAATGGGAAGAAAGTTCCTTACATTAGTGGTCAGTGGGAAGAATGTCTCATACAATGGTGATCAATGGGAAGAAAGTTCCTTACATTGGTGGTCAGTGGGAAGAATGTCTCATACAATGGTGATCAATGGGAAGAAAGTTCCTTACATTAGTGGTCAGTGGGAAGAATGTCTCATACAATGGTGATCAATGGGAAGAAAGTTCCTTACATTAGTGGTCAGTGGGAAGAATGTCTCATACAATGGTGATCAATGGGAAGAAAGTTACTTACATTAGTGGTCAGTGGGAAGAATGTCTCATACAATGGTGAACAATGGGAAGAAAGTTCCTTACATTAGTGGTCAGTGGGAAGAATGTCTCATACAATGGTGAGGAATGGGAAGAAAGTTCCTTACATTAGTGGTCAGTGGGAAGAATGTCTCATACAATGGTGATCAATGGGAAGAAAGTTACTTACATTAGTGGTCAGTGGGAAGAATGTCTCATACAATGCTGATCAATGGGAAGAAAGTTCCTTACATTAGTGGTCAGTGGGAAGAATGTCTCATACAATGGTGATCAATGGGAAGAAAGTTCCTTACATTAGTGGTCAGTGGGAAGAATGTGTCATACAATGGTGATCAATGGGAAGAAAATTCCTTACATTAGTGGTCAGTGGGAAGAATGTCTCATACAATGGTGATCAATGGGAAGAAAGTTACTTACATTAGTGGTCAGTGGGAAGAATGTCTCATACAATGGTGATCAATGGGAAGAAAGTTCCTTACATTAGTGGTCAGTGGGAAGAATGTCTCATACAATGGTGATCATTGGGAAGAAAGTTCCTTACATTAGTGGTCAGTGGGAAGAATGTCTCATACAATGGTGATCAATGGGAAGAAAGTTCCTTACATTAGTGGTCAGTGGGAAGAATGTCTCATACAATGGTGATCAATGGGAAGAAAGTTCCTTACATTAGTGGTCAGTGGGAAGAATGTCTCATACAATGGTGATCAATGGGAAGAAAGTTCCTTACATTAGTGGTCAGTGGGAAGAATGTCTCATACAATGGTGATCAATGGGAAGAAAGTTCCTTACATTAGTGATCAGTAGGAAGAATCCCCCCACCCACAATTGTGGTCAGTGGGAATAAATTTCCTTACATTGATGGTCAGTGTGTCTGTGAGTGTGGTGCGACTGACCGGGGGGTGTGTCTGTGAGGGTTGTGCGACTGAGTGTGGTGCGACTGACTGAGCGGTGCGACTGAGTGTTGGGCAACTGAGAGTGTGGTGCGACTGACTGCGCTGTGCGACTGAGTGTTGGGCAACTGAGAGTGTGGTGCGACTGACCGGGCTGTGCGATTGTGAGTGTGGTGCGACTGAACCGGGCTGTGAGACTGTGAGTGTTGTGCAACTGATCGGGTGGTATGACTGGCAGTGTTGTGCGACTGACCGGGCTGTGAGATTGTGAGTGTTGTGCAGCTGAGTGTCAAGTGAGGGTAGCGGAGTACCAGAGGGTGAGAAGGTAGAGATAGGAAGCTAGGAAATAGCCACATAGGATAGACTTAAATTACTGTATCCCCATTAGATTAGATTAGTAGGTACAATGCCTGGCGGGTGTGGAGATGCGACTCGGTGTACATCTTGTTATATGTATGCGTTCCTCAGACATGTGATCGAGGGCGAACACGAATGCGCAAAATGTAAGCACGTTGCTTCCCTGGAAGCTCAGGTCCTGAATCTAGGGAAGCAGCTGGCAACACTGAGACTGAGGTAATGTCCATACCGGAGGAGAGCCAGGATCGTACCAGTCAGGTGCAGACAGGGGTCTGCACAGAGGTGGGCGGAGTGTTGGAGGTTCAGGCATCAGAGCAGAGTAGAGGGGTGACAGTTAGGAGGGGTAGAAGGGGACAAGGCAAGGAGGCTGATCCTGGGCTGGAGCACCCCAAAAGATACGCCCCGTTGTGTGATGTTGGGGAAACCAGTCAGGGACCAGCAGTGCTGGAGCAGAGTGACGCCCCTAGCTGCCAGGGGAAGAACTCCTCCAGTGAGGCCAGGAGAAAGGGAAAGGAAAGACAGGTGCTGGTGGTAGGGGACTCAATTATTAGAAGGACAGACAGTGTAATCTGTGACAAAGACCGTGTGCGCCGAACAGTCTGTTGTTTGCCGGGCGCTCGGGTTCGGCACATCGCGGATCGGGTGGACAGATTATTGGGTGGGGCTGGGGAAGACCCAGCTGTCATGGTACACGTGGGTACCAATGACATAGGCAGAGGAAGTTGGAGAGTCCTAAACGATTTCAGGGACTTAGGCGCTAAGTTGAGGATAAGGACCTCCAAGGTAGTATTTTCCGAAATACTACCTGTACCTCGAGCCACACCAGAGAGGCAGCGGGAGATTAGGGAAGTTAACAAGTGGCTGAGGAGCTGGTGTAGTAAGGAGGGTTTCGGGTTCCTGGAGAACTGGGCCGACTTCTCAGTCGGCCACCGGCTCTTTTGTAGGGACGGATTGCACCTAAATGGGGAGGGTGCAGCCGTACTGGGTGCGAGGATGGCCAAAAAGTTAGAGGGGCTTTTAAACTAGGGAATGGGGGGGAGGGTACAGATGTAGAATTAGCCAGTGGAAAGCAAGTTTCAGAGGGCAGAAATGGGGGCATTAGCGGTAGGGTGTTCGGAGCTCCTATACCCAGGGTGGGTATGGGGAAAAATCAGGAGAGCAGCCTAAAAACATCAAACGAGGATATAGGTAACCGGACAAAATTAAGAGGTTTGTATACCAATGCCAGAAGCCTGGCCAACAAGATGGGAGAGCTGGAGCTGCTGATGTTTGAGGAGGACTTAGATTTTGTGGGGATAACTGAGACTTGGTTTGACAGCTCTCATGAATGGATGGCAACCATTCAGGGGTATTCCCTTTATCGCAGAGATAGAGAGGGTAAAAAAGGAGGAGGGGTATGTCTGTATATTAAGAACAGTGTACAGGTAAATATGAGGGATGATATTAATAATGGAGCTATGGACGAAGCAGAATCCCTATGGGTAGAGCTTCAAAGGGAAGGCACAGTGGGGAAGGTAATATTGGGCGTATGCTATAGGCCCCCCAACCTGAGGGAGGAGGGGGAGGCGGACCTCATTTTACAGATAGGATTGGCAGCAAGGATGGGAAATGTCATTATAATGGGGGACTTTAATTATCCAGATATAGATTGGGCAGAATGAACCGCACACTCAGCCAAGGCTAGGCAGTTCCTAAATGTTTTGCAGGACAATTTCATGGGTCAGATGGTGAATGCACCGACAAGAAACAATGCGGTACTAGACCTGCTGATTACCAACAATACAGACCTGCTCACGGATATAGAAATACGGGACAACTTAGGAAACAGTGACCATAGGTCGATAAGTTTCAGTATTAATTACAGTTATAGGAAGCAGAGGGGCAATATAAGGACACTGAATTTCAAAAGAGCCAATTTCCCTAAACTGCGCTCGCTGCTAGAAAATATCAATTGGGATAGAACCCTGGGAACAAAGAACACGGAGGAAAAATGTGAGTGCTTCAAGAGCATACTTAACAAGGGGATTGACCAGTGCATTCCAAAGGGAAATAAATTTAAAAGAGCAAAATTAAACCCTGGGTGGCTAAACTCCAACATAAAAATGTATATTAGTGCTAAAGATAAGGCCTTCAAAAAATACAAGACTGAGGGGTCATTGGCAGCATTTAAGCATTACAAAGAGTGTAATAAGAAATGTAAAGACGAAATCAGGGCGGCTAAAATAGAACACGAGAGACATATAGCGGAGGAGAGTAAAAAGAACCCCAAGAAGTTCTTTAAGTATATAAACAGTAAGAAAGCGAGGCCAGAACACATTGGCCCCATAAAAGATGACAAAGGAAATATGGCCACTGAGGACAGAGAAAAGGCGGAAGTGTTAAATCATTTCTTCTCTTCAGTCTTCACAAAAGAATCGGGGGGCTACACGAACCTAGCTTGTAAGGCCGAACTAAACAACACACCTCAGGAAATGCCGCCATGGCTAACAGAAGATAGACTTAGAACTAAACTAGAGAAACTTAACATAAATAAATCACCGGGACCGGATGGCTTGCACCCGAGGGTTCTTAAAGAGCTCAGCCAGGTGATTGCCAGACCATTATTCTTGATCTTTAAGGATAGTTTACAGATGGGTATGGTGCCAGCTGATTGGAAAAAAGCCAACGTGGTACCAATATTTAAAAAGGGGCCGAGATGTATCCCGGGGAACTATAGGCCGGTCAGCCTAACATCGGTAGTCTGCAAGATTTTGGAGGGGATGTTAAGGGACCACATACAAGACTTTAGTAATGAAAACTGTATTATTAGTAGCAATCAGCATGGATTTATGAAAAATCGTTCTTGCCAAACCAATCTATTAACCTTCTACGATGAAGTGAGCTGCCACCTAGATAAAGGAAAGCCTGTGGATGTGGTGTATCTGGACTTTGCAAAGGCCTTTGACACCGTTCCCCACAAACGCTTACTGTACAAACTAAGGAAGGTAGGTATGGACCATAAGGTGAGTACCTGGATAGAGAACTGGCTCCAGGGGAGAGTTCAGAGGGTGGTGATTAATGGGGAGTACTCGGATTGGGCGGGTGTGGAAAGTGGGGTCCCCCAGGGTTCTGTCCTGGGACCAATCCTGTTTAATTTATTCATAAATGATTTAGAGGAAGGGATATCTAGTACAATCTCAGTATTTGCAGATGATACTAAACTAAGCATGCCAATATCTTCTATGCAGGATGTGGAAACCTTGCAAGCGGACCTGAACAAAATAACGGGGCGGGCAACTACATGGCAGATGAGGTTTAATGTTGAAAAATTTAAAGTAATGCACTTTGGGGCCAAAAACCAGAAAGCAAGCTACTCACTAGGGGGGGAGCCTCTGGGTGAGTCTAGGATGGAAAAAGACTTGGGGGTACTGGTAGACAACAGGCTTGGCAGTGGCATGCAATGCCAAGCCGCTGCAAGTAAAGCCAACAGAATACTGGGATGTATAAAAAAGGGGATTCACTCCAGAAATAAAGAGATTATTCTCCCACTCTACAAGACTCTGGTCCGGCCACATCTGGAGTATGCTGTCCAGTTCTGGGCACCGGTCTTCAGGAAGGATGTGCTGGAACTGGAGAGAGTCCAGAGAAGGGCAACAAAAATAATTAGGGGAATGGAGGACATCAGCTATGAGGAAAGACTGCAAGCACTGAACCTATTCTCTCTGGAGAAGAGATGACTGAGGGGGGATATGATATCAATGTACAAATACTGTACTGGCGACCCTAGCATAAGGAACAAACTATTCAGAGAAAGGAGATACAATAAGACACGTGGCCACTCACTAAAACTAGAGGAAAGGCGGTTTAACCTTAAAATGCGTAAGGGGTTCTTCACTGTAAGAGCAGTAAGGATGTGGAATTCTCTTCCACAAGCAGTCATATCAGCAGGGAGCATTGATAGTTTCAAAAAACTGTTAGATGGGCACCTTAGAGACCACAACATACAATGTACGGTTAAAAGCATACACGTACATCATAGGTTGAACTGTACGGTTAAAAGCAAACACACACATCATAGGTTGAACTGGATGGACTGATGTCTTTTTTCAACCTCACCAACTATGTAACTATGTCAGTGGGAAGAATATTCCTTACAATGGTAGTCAGTGGGAAGAATGCTTGAGGTTTTTTTCAGTCACGTTCTTGAGAAATATTTGATTGTACCCTTTGGACCAATACGAGTTTGCTCAATAAGGGTGAATGGAGGGAACTAGTATAAGAATAGCCAAAGATGTGACATTAGGGAGAGACTTGATTTGGAGACCCTGACAGAAGCTTGGGGTAGCTTGACAGGGGAGCTTGAAGGAGAAGCT
The DNA here is from genome assembly GCF_965119305.1 of Pelophylax lessonae. Taxonomy (NCBI): domain Eukaryota; kingdom Metazoa; phylum Chordata; class Amphibia; order Anura; family Ranidae; genus Pelophylax; species Pelophylax lessonae. The sequence continues at coordinate 586,471,110 of NC_138770.1, forward strand.
TGATTGGAGAGACTAGATGGGGAGAGACTTGGAGACTTGGAGAGCTTGATGGAGGAGTTGCAGGAGAGAGACTTGAGGGGAAGCGGGACTAGAGACTTGGAGGCTGATTATGGACAGTGGTAATATCGGAGGTGCCTGCTAGCGAGATATCTTTCCAGTTTATGATTGCTGGAGTATATTATCTTTGGTTTTATAAGTATTTCTCTTCTTTCTTGCAGAGGTTGTTAGAAATAATATTGCTGATTAAGTGTGCCAAGAGTTCCCTTTTTTTCTGTAGGTTTCTATGTGATTTATACTCATCAGCCACTTTATTAGGTACACCTTGCTAGTACCGGGTTGGACTCCCTTTTGCCTTCAGAACTGCCTTAATTCTTCATGGCATAGATTCAACAAGGTGTTTGAAACATTCCTCAGAGATTTTGGTCCATTTTGACGTGATAGCATCGCGCAGTTGCTGCAGATTTGTCGGCTGCACATCCACAATGCGAAGTTCCTGTTCCACCACATCTCAATGGTGCTCTATTGGATTGAGGTCTGGTGACTGCAGAGGCCATAGGAGTACAGCGAACTAATTTTCATATTTAAGAAACCATTTTGAGATGATTTGAGCTTTGTGACATGGTGCATTTATTATCCTGCTGGAATTATCCATCAGAAGATGTGTTCACTGTAGTCATAAAGGAATGGACATAGTCAACAACAATACTCAGGTAGGCCGTGGCGTTTAAACAATGGGTACTAAGGGGACCAAAGTATGCCAGGAAAATATCCCCCACACCATTACACCACCACCAGCCTGAAACGTTGATACAAGGCAGGATGGATCCATGCTTTTATGTTCTTTATGCCAAATTCTGACCCTACCATCTGAATGTTGCAGCTGAAATTGAGACTCATCAGACCAGGCAACATTTTTCCAATCTTCTATTGTCCAATCTTGGTGAGCCTCTGCGAAATGTAGCATCAGTTTCCTGTTCTTAGCTGACATGAGTGTCACCCGGGGTTGTCTTCTGCTGCTGTTGCCCATCTGATTCAAGGTTTGATGTGTTATGCCTACCTTGGTTGTAACGAGTGGTTATTGATATATGAGTTCCTGTTGCCTTTCTATTGTCTCGAACCAGTCTGCCCATTCTCCTCTGACCTCTGATATCAACAAGGCAGTTTTGTCCACACAACTGCCACTCACTGGATATTTTCTCTTTTTCAGACCATTTTCTGTAAAACCTAGAGTTGGTTGTGTGTGAAAATCCCAGTAGATCAGCAGTTTTTGAAATACTCAGACCAGCCCGTCTGGCACCAACAACCATGCCACGTTTAAAGGCACTTAAATCCCCTTTCTTCTGATGCTCTGTTTGAACTTCAGCAAGTTGTCTTCACCATGTCTAGATGCTTAAATGCATTAAGTTGCTGCCATGTGATTGGAAGAGAGGGAGAGAGAGGGAGAGACCCTTTTGATGGTATATTCATTTGGGAGTATCTCACCAAAACCTAAATTTTTGTTGCAGGGGATGCCAAAAGTCAGATTTGTATCTTAGCGCAGACTTCTAGGGAAACCAGTTAGCCAATAACACAAACAGGAATTAACATTTCTGGGGGAGGTTCTGTACCCATCTGTTATAGAATAACCATCAATAATAATAATGACAGTACACGAATCAAAGGATCTCTTTAGTTCTCACATATGGGGACAAACATGTCTGATATCTATCAAATGTTTTCATCATATTGCAATAACATAATTTTTATATAATCAATTAATTGGTGTCAGAGACCGCTCTGGGTAGAAACCAAGGACTTTGTTCTATCAGACTGGCTTTCCAGCAGACATCTAGTTTAGTTTGAAGACCCCTGGTCTAGATATTTCCAATTATTCCCTTGTTGATAACAGTACAGTATGAAGAATTAAATTATTCAACAGGAAAATATTCACACTGTTGTTCTGCTGACTTTGAGAATAAATACTTAGGTTCTCAAATTATGCATAAATGTCCATAAAAGTAATAGACCAATATGCTTACTCCAATTCAAGTGGCAACCTTCATGTATGATGGAAGATGTCAATCAGTCCAGTTAATGCAATAGTTTTTATGCATAGTCCAGTAACTGAAATGGCTAGATAAACAACGCCAACTGTTAGACAAATAAATAACAGAATAGAGCAACCAATTCACCCCATATGCCATTCAATAAATATGATCACCAAATAAATGTAGCAAAATTAAAAACCTTGAAGGTTAAAGCAATTGATAGTACTACTCTTTTCAGAAGGTTCCCTCTGTATGATGTGTTAAATTGCAATTTGTGTTTAATTGTGTGCTGCATATGCAGGGGGGCAGCATTTAAAACATAAAAGTTTTAGAACCGAAACCTCTACTTTAAGTTCAAGCTGATGCAGCTTTATTTTGAGATAGTACTGTACAGGTTCTGCAGGTACCTGGATCCTATAGACATTTTCTGTGCAGGGATTCCTTATAATTTTCCTGTCTTTGAACTTCCAGCGTGCAGAGGGTTAATAGCTATGGGTCTTTGGCTCTCTGGGCCGAATTCAGTTTTAAAAAGTTCCTGATAATGAATTGCATACGTGCAGATTGGTAGGGTTCTCGTCTAGGGTGTTCAGACCACTCCAGACCCTATTTCATGTGACGGTGCACAAGGATGCCAAAATTTCCCTTCTGCATTGTCCTATACCTGGCCTATATACTTACCAATAAAAGTTGTCTATCTATCTCTTTATATCAGCTAAATGGATTATAGCCCAGGCCTGGAAGATCTCAGGTGTTTACTTTCAGAGGGTAAAAGCGCAGAAGACCGCTCTAATGCCCAATTAGCAAATGTCCAGTATTTTAAAGACTTACACTCAAAATTTCCTAAGATTCAGGAACCGTGGAATTCCTACACATTTCCTATGCTTCTCCCGGTTTTTTGTTCGGCCGCCTATGACTGCCACCTGTGGTGCTTCCGAGTCCAAGAAGTCCTCTTTTTCTTTCTCTCCTTTCCCTGATCACTTACCATTTCTCTACTCTCTCTCTTGCTTCCTCCTCTGGTCTCCTTCTACCAATGCTTTTTGGGAGCTTGCCACCCCACGGGGGGGATAACCCCCTTTGAGTGGCCTCCGCTCCCCGAGATGAAGGCAACCTTTCATTAGGGTCATGGTTCTCTTTTATTGATTGTCATTAGTCACCATCCCTATGGCTCTGTGTTGCCTGATATTGGCTATCATGTATATGATTTTCTCAAGTTCTTGTATTACCCATTAATACCTGGTCCCTGTGTGGGCTATTATGTGCTTGTCTTTGTTCATGTTGAACCACAATAAAAATATTGCCCCTCTCATCCATGCAAAAAGTTTTATCTTTCTTTGCTTTCAGTGGTGATCTTCTGTGCAGTTTTATAAAAAAAATTGATTCTCAGCTGCCAATGATCATTTTTACAGGGATAAATGGGTACCTGGATTTTTATAGTAGAGATAGGAGGAAATAAGACAAAATTCTATAGTATATAAACTGCATTTATAGTTCAACAAACATTTAAAGATGGAGAGGCACTTTAAGATCTTCTTGTACTTTATTCATTTCAGGGAGGTGAAGGTTCGAAGGTTGTGATGTTGAAAGATGGCCTTAATTCTGTGGTTGTAGAGGTGACTGCTGAAGATGGAACTGTCAAGAAATACATTCTAGAAATCACAAAGTTATCGGCAAGTCAAGCTTTACTCGAAGGGATACATCTATCTGAAGATCTGAACCTAGTGCCACCCTTTGTTCCCAATACCTTTGAATATTCATGTATGTTCCATTAGCATCTTATAATATAACTTGTAAAGTGCACCTATTCATCTGGCCCCAATACAAATCTAAACTGACACCAAAGAGCAGGTAACTGTAGGTGCCTGCATGCCAATGTTGCTGTAATTCAAAGCTCCTGGGAACACCCTAAAGTGTCATTAAACCCTAAAAATCTAAATGTGTATATGACTATAAATTTACTTTCTCTAGCTGTCTATAGCAGGTTTCTATTAGGCATATGTTTTTTTTTTGTAAATACCTTGTTAATCCCGCCTTTCCAGCTTCTGCTGTCAGTGGCAATCGCAGCCAATCCTCTGGCTGTTATGTTGCCACTGTCACTGCAACTTTTTGGAAAGCAAATGTCTGATTTTTCTTCAAATGTGGGGCAACTCCAGCTGTGTCAGTGACTGTTTCTATTTCATCTCCTGTCCGCCCCTTGTAATTCATACCATGGGGTTGACTTACTAACACCGGAGAATCCAAAATCTGGTGCAGCTCTGCAAAGAAACCAATCAGCTTGCATTTTTTTTTTTTTTTGTCAAAACTTTTGTGAACATGCTGATATTAGAAGCTGATTGGCTACCATGACAGTGGCACCAGATTTTGCACTCTTCAGTTTTAGTAAATCAACCCCAATGTGTAGAGCCTTGCCCCATGTTACACTGATGTGAATGAACACCATTGAGAATAATGTGATCTCCATTGTCATACATTGCAGCTTGATGGCAGATGCACGACAAAATGGACTAGTGTCAACGTGGGCTAAGAAATAACCTGTACCATAAGATTTTTTTTTAAACCATATAATGTCTGTAGGTAGCTTTAGATGTTTTTTTTCTTGGTTTAAGCCCTGGTAACACAGAAGAATTATATATATGTGTAACATGTTTTTTGGCTAATCTACTTTTTAAACTTTTCTAAATAATAGATTTCCTGCTAAGAGATCCTTTATCTTTTGGTATGCCTAAAGCTGATCGTACATGGATCAAAATGTCTTTGGTACAGCAGAGACCAGCTGAGTTTCAATCCATGTGTGATCACTGTGGTCCATCTTCCAAATGACTTCTGTTCAACCACCCTGTCAGTATGTTTTTGCTCAATCAGAGCCATAGGCAATAGGCAGCAGCACTGATCTGTGTATTCTGACAGCAGGGAAGTCTCCCCACTGTCAGAATACAATGACACACAGGGGAGGATTCCCTCATCCATATTGAATGTGTCGATGGGGAAATTAAGTCAGTTTCTTTAATTCACCCAATGATTGAATTAAAAAAAAACAAACCCATGTATGGTCAGCTTTATAAAGTGGTCCCTGAGCAGCATTTCTGAAAGTACATAAGCCAATGGCTACCTTTAGGAATACCTATTACAGGAAAGACTTTACTTTAGCATGAAGTTAATCACTCATTTGTTACTATTAGTTTTAGCCCACAAAATGTCCATCTATCTAACGTCACTGAGATTTGGAATTGGGATTGTGTCATCTGTTTACAAAGAAGTTAAGCTTTTAATTTAAGCACTTGGAGATGTTTTATGATCTCTGATGTTCACGATCCAGCAGTGTATTACCTGGTAATAATTATGTTTCTTTCCTGTTTGCATTTAATCTGCAAGTCTTTGCAGAGTTATTACTGCAATTTCAGCATTTTAACTGGCATTAATAAGTCTCCTGCAGATTTAATTACTGTTTTTCCATTGATGTTTAAAAGTGTATCATAAGATATAAAAGTTCACTATTGTCCTCTACATTTAGCATTGTGTACTAAAAAAAAATCATCTGAAACTAACAGACTAGAGCACCCGATGTGACCACTATGTTTCACCCTTTTTACCTGGCCCTTAGATTAAAACTGTTCCTGGGCCTATGAATTATTAAGGTCCAAGCATAACTGTGTCAGTTGTGTGAGGGCATCATATTATTTGCAAAATAAACCAGGGGTCTCCAAACTAGGGCCACATCTGGCCCTCTACAAGATTTTACAAGGCCCACAACAGTTCTGATGTGGAAGGTGGGGACTATATTTATAAAGGGGGGCTCTTATGTGATGGGGGCTTCTGATTTGAAAGGGAGATCAGATGTGAAAAGGGACTCTGATGAAAGGAGGCTCTGATGTGATGGGGGAGCTTCTGATGTAAAAGATGGACTCCGATGTGATGGGAGGACTTTTGGTGCGGAAGGGTGAACTTCTGATGCAAAAGGGGGGCTCAAATGTGAAGGTTTTTCTTGAAGAGCATTTTTTCATTCATTCAAATCTGAATCATTTTTATTTATTTTTTTTGGCCTGTGAATATTTGTAAAATATACAATGTGGCCCTTGTACTGAAAAGATTAGAGACTCCTGAAAGAAACCATCCATTCCTTCCTTAATCCCTAAGCTAGTAGGCATATTACCTTTTTTGTCAAAGTATGTTATTTTTACAGTTTGATATTTTAGTTGTATGAGAAATGGATAGGGTTTCTTATACATACACTATATTGTCAAAAGTATTGGGACACCCACCTTTACACTTACATGAACTCTAATGCCATCCCAGTCTTAGTCCGTAGGGTTTAATATTGAGTTGGCCAAGCCTTTGCCACTATAACAGCTTCAGCTCTTCTGGGCAGGCTGTCCACAAGGTTTAGGAGTGTGTGACTATTCTTCCAAAAGCGCATTTGTGAGGGTAGGCACTGATTTGGATGAGAAGGCCTGGCTCGCAGTCTCCAGTCTAATCATCCCAAAGGTGTTCTATCGGGTTGAGGTCAGGACTCTGTGAAGGGCAGTCAAGTTCCTCCACCCAGACTCTTTTATCCATGACCTTATGGACCTTGCTTTGTGCACTGGAGTCATGTTGGAACAGGAAGGGGCCATCCTCAAACTGTTCCCACAAAGTTGGGAGCATGTAATTGTCCAACATGTCCTCTTGGTATGCTGACGCCTTAGGAGTGGCCTTCACTGGAACTAAGGGGCCAAGCCCAACCCCTGAAAAACAATCCCACATCATAATCCCCCTTCATCAAATGATTTGGCATGTAAGAAGTGGCACAAGCAGGTGTTTATACTAATACAAGGTCCGTGATACAGTCCTTAGAGCAAGAAGCTTGATTCTGAAGATGGGATATGCACAGTTAGGAAACTCAGGGCCAGCCTGGGGAGGAGCAGAAGCGAAATCCAAACATGCAAAAAACAGAAGAAAGACAGGCGCCTCTGAGTGCAGACTGCTACAGTTTTAGTGATAAAACAGAAGAATAAAAATCACATGATATACAAGATGTGTAGGCACATAGGGTAAGCCAGTGACCGGGAGCTGCGCTTGTCTGTCCTGGGAGCCATCTTGGGAACAGTTTCCGCCATTAGAGAGGCCGTCCTGGCCAGCAGAAAGTGGCTGTAATGATGGTGCATGGGAACGAGGGCTGGAACACATGCTGGACCACAGCGTCGTCCGTGATGACATCACCGGCATGCTCGCTCCCAGGATGGACAAGCGCAGCTCCTGGTCACTGGCTTACCCTATGTGCCTACAAATCACGTATATCATGTGAGTTTCATTCTTCTGTTTTATCATTAAAACTGAAAAGCAGTCTGCACTCAGAGGTGCCTTTCTTTCTTCTATCAAATGATATGGACCAGTGCACAAAGCAAGGTCCATAAAGACATGGATGAGTGAGTTTAGGGTGGAGGAAATTGACTGGCCTGCACATAGTCCTGACCTCAACCCGATAAAACACCTTTGGGATAAATTAGAGCGGGAACTGCAAGCAAGGCCCTCTCGTCCACATCAGTGCCTGACCTCATAAATGCACTTCTGGAAGAATGGTCAAACATTCCCATAGACACATTCCTAAACCTTGTGGACAGCCTTCCCAGAAGAGTTGAAGCTGTTATAGCTGCAAACGGTGGGCCAACTTAATATTGGATCCTACGGACTAAGACTGGGATGCCATTAAAGATCATGTACATAGAAAGGCAGGCGCCCCAATGCTTTTGAAAATATAGTGTATGTTTTGTTTATTTCAACAGCAAGATCACTCTGCTGCTCCTGAAAATGTTGGTGTACCCCCCTCCCCCAAATCCCCTCACTTCTTTATTTTTCCTCAATGACATTCCTTCAGCTGCCCACAACCTATTAGAACACCCGAGCCTGCATGGATCTTAGTTATGCAGAAGAGAAATCTTGCAATACATCGGCACTTACAGACCTGCAGGCTACTGAGATCATGTGATTATCCCAAGAGGCTGTGGGCTGATGTGATTCTTGCCTAGTCAAGATGTGAGAATGTGGGAGGTTAACTATTTACATGGCAAACAAACAAAAATGTTAGCAAATGTGTAATAGAAAGGAAGAAGGGAGGACAATGGATGATTATAAGATCCACTTTAAGGGAGGAGCATAGAGAATGGTCACAAGAGGAGTGCAGACCCAAGAAAAAGCAGGATTTTTAGTTGGACTGACCTCTTAAAAAATTAGAAGTCTGAGAAGTGCACAATAAGTAGTTCACTTTTTAGATTTGTCAAATGAGCCCTTTGACTTAAAGGTGAACCTGTGCTTTGCCAGTGAACGGTAAAGCAGGATTATCTCATTTTCACCCTACTCAGCACAAAATGCTCTTTGCTTCACCAATCTTTACATATTGTTAAATCTCACCCTATTCTCATAATGTCACTACAAATGCAGAACTCTGTGTTGCTACCACACTGTATGTATCCCACATTTCCAGGAAGACACTCCAGCCTAGTGCAGGAACGTCTTCTTATGAGATTTGAGATCCTCAATGTTTCCAGGATCTCAACAGAAGGATTGTGACATCTCCCTCTCTAGGTGTCATGGATGGAAACCAATTTTTGGTGATTATACATGGAACGAGGCAGGTGAAGTTATAAGCGGACCTCACCTTTTAGTGCAAAATCTGCGTTATAAACAATCCATAGTGTATGTCTTGGTTATGCAAATCCAGGTGTTCTAATTTTTGTCCTATGTTATCTCTGCTTGAAAACTAGGTACCCTTCCATATTTCCAGAATAGCATTATTGTAGAACCTCTGGTCCAGGACAACCAGATAAAAGTGACAGTGAATGGAAGTTCTGAGATTAATAAACCACTCTTCATCACAGTGGGCGATACACTTATAGAAGTGCTTGTCTTGTCTCCTGACGGCACCAAATCACAGGTGATATAACCCATATATTGTTAAACAACATATTGTAAATTATACTGCCTTTGGCTCAATTTACAAAGCTAAAACACCTGGATAAGAATCCTTATTTAAAAAAGTTCGTTTTAGCCAACGAGATTTAAAAATGACAGTCTTGTGACTGGTAATTGAAGAGCCTTATCTCTGTATTTAAGCTTTGTGAATTCAGCCTATTATATGATTTTACTGTATATATTTTATATATATATATTTATTATAATGTTTATTGTTATGATTATTATTATTACTATGCATTGTAATATGTCAGACAGCTTTGCTGAAAGTGTGAGAACAGAGAGCCAAAGACATCTATTTAAAGTAGAACCCCCAGTCAAAACGTGTATTTTTTTTTTTTTTTACTAGAGGTTTAGGAAATATCAAACCCAGAATTTGGCTTTAACTGCACTTAAAAAAATCAAGAAAAGAAAAAAGAAAAGTAAATATCAAATCTCCAGGCTGTACTGGGCTAACTCCAGGTTGCAGTGTCTAAAAATGATCTAATCTATGTCTAGGGAGTTGCTGTTATTGCCAGTAATGGTTTTCGTTCACTTTATACTTTGTAATAAAAAGTTTGATTGCAAAAATTTACATAAATTAACACATATGTTCTTCACATTTTTTTATATTCACAATAGTGTAATATCTTATGAATATGCTAAATAACTACGGTATTTTTGAATATTAGGTTTATAATATTATTGTTACACGTGAGCAAGTGCCATTCAGCGTCAACTTTACAGATATCCAGGAGCAAATTAATTATGAATGTCCAATTTCCCTGACTGCTCTCTACAGACCTGCATCCATTAAAGGGAGGTAAGATTAGTTGTCAGAGTTGCGCATGAGGAGACCTTCATAAAGAAAGTGCACATTTAGATAAGATGTTGATTTTTTCTTTTTACTTATTTATTTGTTTTTTTTTACAGTTTTTTTTTTTTTTTTTTTTTTGTAAATCCCAAGAAAAATGTAAAAAATGATTCACTTTCTGAGTGGATGAGTAATTTTGCTTTTATTGTATGTATTTATTTGTTTGCTTATTTGTTTTGTAGTATCACACAGTATATTATCATTTTTTCTTAAATCATTGGGAAATTACAAACATATACAGTATATCTATAGCCATGTACAGTATGTATAGGGAAGAGTTTGAACCAAATGTAAGTTTTTATCGTGGTGTGTGTCTGCACTAGGTAGAGTCACCTTCTCCTTTTATCCTGTGATCAAAGGTAATGGCAAATCCAAAATGTAAAGGTTGCCACCAGAACAAGAGGTGAGGGGAAATGTTTCAGTGGGGATACCTATTCCAGTGACAACTGTGTAAGAGGGTAATATTAGATTGTAAGCTCTTCTGAGCAGGGCCCTATTTATCCTTTTGTATTTTATTTTATTGTAACTGTATTGTCTCCCTTTTATGTTGTAAAGCTCTGCGTAAACTGTTGGTGCTATATAAATCCTGTATAATAATAATAATAATAATAATAATTCCCCTTACTTTGTAAAGATTTTCCCTCATTTCCTGTTACATTTGTGAGACAAGAAGTGAGCTGTACACAGACAGCAAAAAAACAAGCTGACAAAGCATTAATGCATACAAAAACATCATCCCCATGTATGAATATTAGGTGGATCAAGGCCAAAACATGCTGACATATATAAAGTAAGCTGGAGGATCCTATGCCTGCAGCCATTTTCAGTGCCCAAGCTCTGCCCAAATGCCTAGCCATTCTGATCAGGCAAAGTTTTTTGTAGTTTGCCAACACACGCATTCCTAATTGCCATCAGAGCAGTCTATTATAGTGATGGTCCAATGTATAGGGGGGGCTGGAGCAGACAAGGTCTTTGAAGTAGTAGATCTTTGCTGGATCAAAGCATCCTGCCATTCAGGCAGAACAAGGGCATTAAAAGTTGCTGCAGGTATTTGCAGATACTTTTTTGGTTTAAGGAGCACTTGGAGTTATTTTTAGAGTGCTTCATATCATCAAAATTATTTTTCTTTTTATAATATTTGGAATCACAATGTGTGTCCAGATCTGCCTAAGTACAGAACTTCAGGTTCAATAAAACTGTATTAGGCTCGGTTCACACTGGGGCGGCACGACTCTGTACTACTTCGGGGGCGACTTGTGCATTCCCGTGCACCACGACTTCGGAGCGACTTGCATGGACTTCACATAATGGAAGTCTATGCAAGTCGCTCTGAGGTCGCCCCGAAGTAGTACAGGACCCTTTTTCTAAGTCGGAGTGACTTGTGTCGCTCCTATTAGAATGGGTCCTGTAGCAGTCAATGGACCGTGAGGGAGCACGACTTGTCATGCTGACAAGTCGTCTGACAAGTCGCGCTGGTGTGAATCGAGTCTTATGCTTAAGCAGAGACTACAAAAACAAAAAATTAAAGTGTGTTAAACCAACACATCTCTGAAATGAAAAATAAAAATATTCTGGGACTATGGAGGGGAATTAGGTGGAAAAGCTTATTGACCAATTGCAAATAAAGAAAACCTATATGTTTATGTTTTGTTGCAGTGATCCTAAGCACACAATGTCAGGACCATACTTAGATCTTTTAACAAGAAGAGCACAAAGAGATCCATTGGATGAGAAAATGCTTAGTGAAGACTGGAGGGTTCCTGAGTATGAATTGGACATGAAGCTGTCAGCAGCTAGTGTCATGTGCTGTTTTGCTTATCGAGGTATTATTCTTCAAAGGGCTTTGCCATAATGCCATAATGTGTACCGATTATCTCTTGGTTGACCGGCTAGAGATAACAGCCCAGGTAGGATGATAGAACTGTAATGTATCAGCACTAATTCAGTCTCTGTAACACAACTGCACTGTTCTTTACCAAAGCAGCTACCTTTCAAATATTTCTCTGTTTGTTGTACATTATACTGCCTCCAGGTATTTATGGAGAAAATAACTGCTACTGACCAGGGTGCCCATAGCCCCACGGATGCAGAGTATGGCTAGTAGGTGGTTTAGTAGTCCATTGGTCGTGATAAACAGTGATGCTGACTGAGAAGCTGATAAGTTATCAAAGTTCCTAACCAGCTGGGTGTAGGCAGTGTCTTAGGATAAAGCAAAGCTTAGCTGGGAAATATTGCGGAGGTTGCTGCCAGGGGTAACCAGAGCCCCTTGGCAAAACCAGAGTGGAAAGGAAACTTGTATTTAGGCATTCAATTGCAGTCAGAACAGTCCTCAATGAAACAAAACAAGCCGCTCCAGGTGAGTCAGTCTCTAGTTAATTTCCACACACAATAGTCAGGTGCTAGCCCAGCATGCATGCTGTGCAACATAAGAATATGATGCCAGGCGGCTGCACTTCCAAGAATCCTTTTTTATTGAAGCTTCATATCACAAGTGGTTGACAAATGGAGCAGGGGACAAAGAGGCAGGTGCGTTTTGCGCAAATTTTAGCACTTAGTCATTACCAGTCCATTACCATATACAGTAAGAACAGCTGGAGTTCAAGCAAAATGAGAAATAAAGGTCAGCATCAAAGTTTAAAACTGAGAAACAGCAAAGAGTGTAAATCACAAACTCTACAAAGGTGGCTCAACCCACTGTGGCTGTCCGTGATGTGGAGGGTAACTGACCACATGGCTAGATGTGCATACTAAAAAGATTTCTAATATCAAACACTAATAAACCAAAGAAAAAGCACATAAAGTACCTAATCCAGACAAAGAATTTGTTGAGACTTTTAGGTTGCATCTGGGATCTTTTAGGATTACACAATCCAGTGTATAAGATTTTTTTAAAGAGGAACTTTACCTCAGCAGACATCACACCAGATCTCTGCCAGTACCCTGGCAGTACCTGCAGGGACCGTGACATGTCTGCGTATGCAGGCAGCCCATGACATCATCCTGGCCTAGGTTGGGATTTAGGAAAAAAAAACAAAAATATAGATTAAAAGGTTTTTACTTTTTAAATATTTTTTTAACTAATGTGTAAAAGGTAGGGGGCAGAAAGCATGAGAGAGGAACTTACAAAAATCAGTAAAGTTGCATTTTAAGGACGGCCATACACGGAGCGAATTTCTTTGCTGTAACCACGGGTGGCAGGAAAGAAATTTGCTTGAATCCCTCGTCAACACAGAGTTTGTTGAAGGGGTAAATCCCCTCTGCCGAGCCATTGTCTTCTTCGGATGGAGGGGGGGGGGGGCATGGAGGGCAGGAGAAGCTGTTTTCGCCAGGAGAAGACAATGATTATTGGTAGTGGCTTTAGCAGAAGTTAGTGATAATCGCAGGTAAAACCCAGCATTCTGGTTGTACCCAAGTTGATCAATCAACTTGGTACATTCACCCTTCCCATACACAGTTCAAATCTCGGCTGGTTCCTGCTCCTCCAACTGAGTAAACATAGGAAGATCTGTGCCTCTCCAGTTTTAGAATGTTAATAATCCTAGCATGGGACCGAACCAAATTAAACAACCTCTTCAAACCACTATATTTGAAGGTGTCTACCAGGCCCAGCAGGTCAACCTTTGAGGTTTTGGGTCCTTTATAGCCTAAACCTATCTCCAAAACTTGAGAACATGTCTAAAACACGTGAAACATGTCCGCTGATCATACAAGAACTTCTTTGACATGCAGCATCAGGCCAATTTTTGCAGCTTCTCCAAAATGTGGTATTATTAACTTTACCACCTTCTCCTGCAGTGTAGAGGCCCAGAGACTACACATCCTCAGACTTAGCAGCCTATGTACAGAAGGAAATTATTGTGAATTTGTCTTTCTTTTTGCAGGTTGTGGCGATATCTTAAAACTGACTGACCTGGGAAATCATGTAAAGAATTGTCTGTTCAAACCATCGACAGAATTGGATCCTAAGGTTGTGCACTCTCTGTACTGTTTTTATGTTTCAGAGTCAATGAAGGGGGCATTGTAGCTTATACTATTTTGTTTTTAAAAAATACAAAAGCACTTTATATACAGTTGTTTTTATTGTATATGTTGTATAATAAAACCTGTAATAAGAAATATATGAAGGATCTCGTTGTTTACCTCCTTCTATAAATGCTAGTTCCCTGGCTGTCTCTGGCTTTGAGCTTTAGAAGTCAGACAAAAGTAAAAAACCCTGGTTTCCATTCAATTTCCAGGTCAGTGACTCCAATGGCATTTAAGCCTTTGTTTCAATATAAACATAATTTTTAAAAGAAGGTTTAATTGAGGATCATGCTCCACTTCTCATGCAAGTGATGGGTAAATGAGTATTTATAAGGAAGTCAGTTATATGATAGTAAAGCAATTCCCCCTTGGACCTGTACTAAACTAATCTAGACTATCAGAATAGCACAGTCTTTTCTGATTGATGTCAGTAAGTTGAAATGGTAGCTGGGGGTTCTACTTTAAAATGAGATCTCATCATAAATTGCATTATATTTATGTCAGTACTTTTGTTTTTTAATAGGCAGTTACAGAAACAGAATGGTTTTTGGTCGATTCTATTCCTGGCAAAGCTTCAGAGCATTACTTCCAGCATACCCTACAGGTAACAAATAAACCATTTTATTCAAAAATTTATTGTAATCAAATAACACTATTTATGTAATTGGTTGTATAGATATTATAACTGTATAGTTAGTATGTACATGTGAATTGTAACGCACCACTGTGAAAAGATGTGGCTGATCTGTGCATTGTGGTGCGTTATTTTAGGAAACGAGTGGCATACATCATCTTTGGTGCATTACGGCCTATTCAAAATGAATAGACTTCATAATCCACTTTTAATGCAAGTGCATAAAAACAGTACTTTGGTTTGAACAGGCCCTAAGACAACTCCATACAAACATTCAGAGACAGAGATATGGAAGCAAACTGCGTTTGCTGTATTCTCTCTTTAGAAAATCCAAAGTGGCTTGTAAATCTTGGGTCCTAAGCATATTTAATGTTTATATGTAAAACAAAGATAGTAAAACATAGTCAATAGCACAGTGGATAAGTGGTTAGCACTTCTGCCTAGCAGCACTAGCTTCATCAGTTTGAATCCCAACCACAGCACTACCTGCCTGGAGTTTGCTTGTTCTCCCTGTACCTGCGTGGGTTTCTTCCTACACTCTGAAGACATGCCGGTAAGTTATTAGGCTCTTGTCTAAATTGACCCTAGTATGTATGAATGTGAGTTAGGAACCTTACGATTGTAAGCCCCTTAAGGGCAGGGACTGGTGTGAATGTATAATATATATGTAAAGCGCTGCAAAAATTGATGGCGCTATAAAAGTACCTGTAATAAATAAATAACACATCAGTTCAAAAAAGCATATGAGCTGAAAAAATTGACCTCAAGTTTTACTTATTTGTTATATAGATAGGAGGTTAAAAAAGGAGAAGATGAGTTTCCGCCCCTTTTTTATATGCATGAGACAACTGAGGCTGTTTTCAGATGAGTTCATATCTACGGGGTAACTTATTTTTGGAGGGTGACAGGTTAGAGAATTGGTCCCGATCTTTATTGCCTTCTCCCAAAATAAGTTTGGAAACCACATGACTGCTCTCATTTGTCTAGTGACATCCCTTCATAATTTGTTATATTGTATTACACCCCATTTTCCGAATTGCAGGCTGGTATTTTACCTTGCACTTTTATAATGATACAATATACTGTATTTAGCATTTGTATCTGTTTTTTTCATACTTCTGTGTATTGAAAACCCCTTTCTAAACATCTTGCATGTTTGTAATAAAGTCAAAGAACAATAAAGTAAATCCTATTACTCTACATGGGTTCCAATTGTATTTACTGCTTCTAATATCTAAGGGGTTAATGTGTAGCTGTCTTATTAAAGAAAATCCCTGATATATTATTCCTGTGTAAAGGCATCCTTTGATCTGTGTAGCAGAAAGTTTAAGTATGAGGTTAGTAGTTATGCCATTTTATGACTTGCTACAGTGAACTTCATTAAATTTAACAAGCACAATAAAAAAAAACAATGTGATAATGCATCACTGCTTACGGTGTCTTGAACCATGGCTCCGCTGCACACGCTTGACATGTTTATACCATTTCACAACTTCTTTTACCAGTACTATGCAAAACAAAGCAACCTTCCTTACTTTCTGGCTGAGCACTAATAAATGACATTTGCAACAAAGGCCGTATTAGATTATATTTTTATTATTAAGTTCTTTTTGTTTTCTTTTTCAAATTGATATGTCAATTTTATTAGTTCTAATATTAGATTGCATAAGAAGCTCTGCTAAACACTATTGTTTAGCTGAATTACATAATCACTTTTTATTTTTAAATGTATTACTATATGAATTATATTTGGAACGTATCTATTAAGATATCCCCATAGCTCTAAATATGAAGAAACATGTCAAGAAGTTTATATTTTTGTTAACATTTGTGGCCACTCTGTCTTCTCAGACCAAAAAATTTGAATGACAACAAAAACCTTATATTTTTCAATGCAATCTGTATAGGTCCCTGCTGGGGACACTGATATCTGCGATTGTCTGGGGGATCTATTGTTGCTGCTGCATATTTATTGTTGCTGCAGCAGATTTATTGTTGCTGCAGGCCAGGGAATCTGCTGTTGCGGCTGGGAGAACTATTGTTGCTGATGTGTGATCTATTGTTGCTGGCAGTAATCTATTGTTGCTGCCGGAGAATCTTAATTTGCTGGAGGGGGTTGATTGTTGTATTGGGGGTGGGATTTGATGTTGCTGTTGCAGGATTTATTGTTGCTGCTGGGGATCTATTTTCTAAAAAAAAAAAAAGGGCCGCTGCTGAGTGGCGGGTAGGGGATGGGAACGAGGGTGACCTAGGGGAGAGCGGGGAGAATACCTTCACTTATTCTCAGAAAAAAAAGCCCTGCTAGTATACACCCATCGATGGCATACTCCTCGGTAATATTTTCATGGCTGTGGACTAGCACTGGTAGGATAGAACATGAAAATGTCACTTACAAATGTATTTATTCTATTGATATAAATATAGCTGCAAAGAGGTATTTGGATTTGATTTTTTTATTTTTTTTATTTTTTAAAGTAGCAACTTCTGTATTTTTAATTAAAAATTATAGGTAGAATTCCTATACAATATTATTTCACACCCACCATTATGAATCTGTACTTCAAAGTAATAATTTATACAATGAGTGTGTACTAGCACAGAGGGATAGTGCAAAATTTGACCTGTAATGTTATGTATCCTTTTGATATAGATTTATCTGCTTAGGGATATTTAGATTTAATTGTTTTTTGTTGAATGCATTCATTGATTTATTTATATTAATTTACCTAATTTGTATTTCTTTAAATGTGTAAGCTGTTTTTTCCACCCCTCTGACCTTTTTTCACAGGAAAGAAATTGGGAGAAAAGGCTCCAACAATTTCATGATAAGGATACAGACCAGCTTTGTAGTCATGCAGAAGAAAATACACATTTTTATAAGCAGATCCTACTAAAGTCAGGTGAGCATTTGTTTTTAATATGTTTAATATAACTGCCAAATAAAAGCCTCGTTCCTAGTTCTGTGACCTTAAACTGCCTGCAAAGTATAATTAAAGTTCTGGGCTTGCCTAATAAGGCAGGGTAAGAGCAAGTTGTGAGAGGCACAGTAACCATGGAGGAGCAATGACATATCTCCTTACATTCATTTAGACTAGCCAGAAAAATGAAAGTGGATTTCTGATTGGGTATTATGTGTAACTGAACTTTGGACATTACTCTTTGTTTTAAAGCTGAAATTCAGGCAAAACGAATATTGTATAATACAATAGACATGTGTATTCTTACTTTGACCTTAGTGGCTTTTGTTTTTGTGCAATAATTCCCTGTAAGAAAGACCAGTAACTGATGCTGTCTTTTCATGTGCAGGTTGACTGGTCTTGTAACTGCACCCTGTAGTTATCTCAGCAGGCATTCTAAAGCGGCCCATAGATGGATGCTTTTTGTTTTGATCAGCCAGCCGGCTGATCAAAAAAACAAATGGGTTCCCCCATCAGGGCCGGCCTTTGGGGTGTGTGAGCTGTGCGGCCGCACAGGGCGCCATGGGCAACAAGGGCGCCGTGCGGCCATCACAGCTCGCAGAGGATCAGGCGATTCAGGGCGCACAGCGGGAGGTGAGCGGCAACTGCGGCCTGGACAGGGTTAACACAGGCCGCGGCCGCCGCTTACCTCCCGCTGTGCAGCCGTGGCTCGGTCACCTATTGTTGCAGTGAGGCGAGCTGTGTATCTCTCACACAGCTCAGCCTCCGATCCTTCCACGCTGACTTCCCGCCCACACATCCCCGGGAGTGTGGGTGGGCGGGAGGAGGAGAAGGGGCGGGGCGAGGAGGAGCTGACGATCTCTCCTCTGGCGTCAGTGCAGGGAGGGAGGAGAGATCGTCAGCTCCTCCTCACCCCGCCCCTTCTCCTCCTCCTCCCGCCCACCCACACTCCCGGGGATGTGTGGGGGGGAAGTTTAAAGAAAAAAAAAAGCTGCAGACAACGTAAAGTAAGTGACATCTCTCTCCTTCAAAAAATGTAAGGGGGGGGGCTCTGTGTGAGGAGGGCTATGTGTGGGGGTCTGTGATGTAAGGGGGGGCTCTCTGATGTGGGGGGCTTTGTGTGGGGTGTCTGTGATGTGGGGGGCTCCGTGGGGAGGGGGGGTCTGATGTAAGGGGGGCTTTTTGTGGGGGGGTCTCTGATGTGAGGGGGGCTTTGTGTGTGTGTGTAGGGGGTCTCTGATGTTAGGGGGGCTTTGTGTGTGTGTAGGGGGTCTCTGATGTTAGGGGGGCTTTGTGTGTGTGTAGGGGGTCTCTGATGTTAGGGGGGCTTTGTGTGTGTGTGTGTGTGTAGGGGGTCTCTGATGTTAGGGGGGCTTTGTGTGTGTGTAGGGGGTCTCTGATGTTAGGGGGGCTTTGTGTGTGTGTAGGGGGTCTCTGATGTTAGGGGGGCTTTGTGTGGGAGGTCTCTGATGTGCGGGGGGCTCTCTGATGTGCGGGGGGCTCTCTGATGTGGGGGGCTCCGTGGGGAGGGGGGGGTCTGATGTAAGGGGGGCTTTGTGTGGGGGTCTCTGATGTTAGGGGGGCTTTGTGTGGGAGGTCTCTGATGTGCAGGGGGCTCTCTGATGTGCGGGGGGCTCTCTGATGTGGGGGGCTCCGTGGGGAGGGGGGGTCTGATGTAAGGGGGGCTTTGTGTGGGGGGTCTCTGATGTGAGGGGGGCTTTGTGTCGGGGGTCTCTGATGTGAGGGGGGCTCTGTGTGTGGGGTCTCTGATGTAAGAGGGGCTTTGTGTGGGGGGTCTCTGATGTAAGGGGGCTCTGTGTGTGGGGGGTCTCTGATGTGAGGGGGGCTTTGTGTGGGGGGGGTCTCTGATGTGGGGGGTCTCTGATGTGGTGGAGGGCTTTGTGTGGGGGGTCTCTGATGTAAAGGGGGCTCTGTGTGGTGGTCTCTGATGTAAGGGGGGCTCTGATGTAAGGGGGGCTAAGTTATTAGTGATCATAAAAAAAAAGTCAAATAAAGTGCAAAAAAGGTGCAAGAAAATGCGTGCGGGGGGGGGGGATGGGGGCGCCACGGGATTAGCTCGCACAGGGCGCCTGATCACCTAAGGCCGGCCCTGTCCCCCATACACCCATCAGAGTTGGAAGAAGAAATCCTCCCTGCTGCGCTATTGTATTCTGACAGTGGGACTCCTCAACTGTCAGAATACACTGATCCAATTGGCTGCAGTTCTGATCCAATGAAACATTTCCAACATTCCCATTTGAAAGAAACCGATTGTTAGATCGACTCCTCCCTAGCAAGAATGGCCCTGCTGAAGCTGCTGGATTTCGATCCATCCATGGCCAACTTAATGCTTTTCCACTCTCCACTGTATGCAAAACTAGAAAAAAGTTTTTGCTTGACAAACTCTTTACTTTTTTTTTTACAATTTCCACTAAATATGTACCTGTTGAGTGTTAACATTATTCTTAAAACTGTTAGTACTGAAAGGAAAATTATGAAACCTAATTGGTTGTTATGGGTCACTGAACTTTACCCTGCTATATTTTGTAAAAATAACGCAATGCTGGACATTTTGCCATGCTGCATAAATGCAGAACACTAAATTGGATTCCACTATTCCTAAATTAGAACAATTTGGACACTGAAAGGTAAATAGTTAATTTGCTATTTTGCATTACGGTAATATGTGGATTGTTCTTGGCATTGTGAATACGCTCACATTGTTAGTTGCCATTTTTATAATGCAGTAGTGTCTGTATATCAAACTTTAATTAAAACAAAAATTAGCAGCTAACTCCATCCAACACTAATATTTCAGTTTGCATGCTCCTAACAAACTGAAACACAAGCTATCTTCTCATGTCTTTGGGGACTCGGTTGGCAAAATGAAATCCTTAATGCTGCCCAAATGTTGCACTGAGTATAGGGTTGATTTACTAAAGGCAAACAGACTGTGTACTTTGCAAAGAGCTTCGTAAATGATGTGAAGCTTCACTTTGCAAAGAATACCCAATCACGTGCAAGGAAAAAAGAAAACAGCATTTTTTCTTGCACATGATAGGATGATGAAAGTCAGCAGAGCTTCTTTACATTTACTAGGCTCTAGAGCAGTAATAGCGAACCTTGGCACCCCAGATGATTTGGAACTATGTTTCCCATGATGCCATTGCACTCTGCAGTGTAGTTGAGCATCATGGGAAATGTAGTTCCAAAACATCTGGGGTGCCAAGGTTCACCATCACTGCTCTAGAGCAACTGCACTTTGCAAAATGTGCAGTCTTTTTGCCTTTAGTAAATCAACCCCATAGTGTCATGCTTCCCCATGGATTCTCTTTTAGAGACATTATCCATTATGCACTCCCACCCATAATGGATTTTCCCTGAATTAATACTTACCTGCAGCTCTAATCTTGAGATCTTTACTGTATGACCCTACACAGCCTTTTTAGAACAATCTCAGTTGGGTCATGCGACTGGGAAGATCAGTTGAATTGCACAGTTTACAAAATATAAAGTAAATAGTTATTATACATTACATTGAATTGCAGGGGATAGGCTTGACCACAAGGAGGGAATGTTAGCTCTGGATGCCTTGAGCCAAACTGCAGCTGCCTATGCTTCAGCAATTAAGCTTCAACCAAAGAACCCCAAGTTCCATTTTCTTCTTGCCATGGCCTTGGAAGAGCTATATTATGCTGCAGAAATCTACGGGTTAAGGAAAAAAGTAAGTGTGATTTCTATAGGCTTATGTTCAGCATGTCAACAAAAGATTATTTTTTTAATTTTGAAAAACTAGCACACTAAATGATATGTTTGTATTAAAGCAACATTGTTGCAAAAATTGAATAATAAAGAGGTTCTCCAGTCTAAAAAAAAAAAAAAAAAATTAATTAATTAAAAGCGAGCAGCTTTTGGCATTGAAAGCAGGCCTTTTTAAAGCTCCCCAACGCCTATGCAATTGATAATACTGACAGCGTACCGTGCTGTTCACATTATGAAAACATGTAGCGTTAGTGTCGCTTTGCTTAAAAATTGACTCTTCATGTCGAATTTGAAAGGATTTGAAGCATTTCAACTTCTTTTATCGAAGTCTATAGCATTGTGCCGCAAATGTGCTGGCATGAGTTTGCAGTACAGTTGCGGCGTATTGGTACAATACAATTAATAATAAGCATTTGTGGTGCGGGTTTAACAAAAATGCATGTCAACCGCACCGCAAACGCGCATAGGGTGTTTGGGGGAGCATTTTTAACGCTCATTAAATACTTATCAATCGCACCTATTAACTTGCGTTTGATGATTTTGAGAAAATTTGAACAAGCCCATACTGTAGCTGATAACTTTTAATAATAGAACACTGACCTGGCCAGTACTGTCCTCACCCAGGCCATTTCTTCACCAGTGTTTGGGTCCCCAGCACTGGCATGGTTACTGTGGAAAGCCAGCTGTGACTTGCAACTTTTTTACAGCTGGGCCCCCACTGTACATGCATGAGTCATGCTGCGCTTTGTGAATGGACCTGTAAAGTGGGGGTGGGTACCTGAAAATTCTAGGTAACCGCTCTCCCCCTCCCAAAAAAAATGCTCCAAAAATGAAAGAGGAGGAGAGGACATAAAGCAGAACTTCCCTTTTCAACTTTACAAAGATTTTATTGGGTTTTATAAAGTTGTGCCACAAGGTACAAAGGACTGAACACAAATGAGCACATTAGAAGTCATAGGAAAACAAAAGTACAGCAATCAAAAACAGGTTCATTCCAACTAGCCCATGTAAACATAAGAGAAGTATACAAGAACTATTCACAGACTTAAAGAGGGCTTAAAAATTGTAGTCCAGCAGTATTATGTCTTTTAAGGCATGTTGATGGAGAATTGTATTGCCAGTGAAAATGTACACCTTATGGAAAGTGAAGGAGATACCAAGTCCAGGCAAGGGGGCTAAAGGCCAAGGAGAAGCAGGGGTGCAAAAAGGGCCACCTGGTAGCTTGAGCAATCAAAGGGAGAAGGGGGGAGAAATAATCAGGAGGAAAGGGAATTGACCTGGGGGGAGAGAGGGAAAAAGGAGGGAGAACATCCCGTGCAAAGCAATCTATTGTGCCACCCTAAGACGAGCCCTACAGATGGTCAGATCCATAACAGGGAGTGGTCCAGGCCCAGACTGTCAATATACTGTAGGTGAGCCAGAGGTCCCATACCTTCAGGAACTTGGAATGGGTGTCCATGAGAATGGACATGAGCTTCTCGCATACCATAGTTCCCATATGCTGTTTTTACTTCAGCAAACTTAAGGAACGTTTGGCCCAGGCCTTAGCTATGGTCTTCCATGCTGCCAAGAAGACAAACTCCACAAACTTTCTCTGGGCTTTTGTCAAGGTTGGGATGGATTTATGCAACAAGGCTTCCAAGGAATTGTGTGCTAATGTGACATGTAAAACAGATCTAATCAGGGAATAGACCTGGGTCCTAAATCCTAGAGCTTTTTAGGCAGGACCTCCGAGTGTGGAGCAGGGTGCCAGGCTCCCTGCCGCCCCAGAAACAGAAGGGGGTGCCGAGGGAACAAATTTTCCCACTTGTACTGGGGTCATATAGCAGCGGGAGAGTAGCTTGTGGATTGGAGTGGACACTAGTACTACTACACTTTCAATACTCCCAGTTAAGTAGAACAATATTATACTGCAGAAAGCAGAACATTTTAGCATGTTCATGTTCACCTGTTAAACGGCTTCTTTTTTTTTTTTTTTTTTTCATATAATGCTGCCACTTCATTAACATGCTCACTTGGTACAGGAGGAGAGGAGGACAGAGGATCAGAGAGAGAGGTATCTTCTAGCATGGGAAGCAAGTCTTTTGTAGCATGCCTCGTTTTCTTTCCACCACTGAAGAGGATCACCACTTCTTCTGTCAATTACTGGTTCCTTCAAATAGAGATCAAGTTCATCATCCAGGCTCATTATTGCAGATTCAGAAGAATCCTCTGCATGAGGCCCCAATAAAACACTGAAAATGTCATGATCAATTCAACCACGATGAAGAAGTTTCTCTTCTGTTCGTTGTTGTCTTTTTGGACATTTTTCTGTTTTTGCAGCCTGCTGCTCTTTCAGATTATAAAAATGCTGTTCTGGACTTGTCTTTTCAGCAGGAACCTCCTGTACCTCCTGTTGAATATCTTCTGTCAGCCATTGTTTTGCCTTGGCCAATACATCATCAGAAAAGAAAGCATGGTTCTTGTATTGAGGATTCAAAAGACTTGCCACCACAACATTTTTAATCTCTTCATGCTTCTCAAAACATATATCAATCAAAGCTCTCTGACTTGACAGGCCATCATTTGAAAGTTGGAGGGTGTTGTGTGCCATAACACTGAGGTCTGACATATCAGCAAGCCTGATTCCTTTCCGCATGTTTGCTCCGCTGTCTCGAAGGAGCACAAGCATCACTCGTTCTTTGGTGATTCCTCATTCTTCAAGCATGCCTAGAAACATTTCTCTACTGTACTCCCCAGTGTGGGATCCTTGCATCACTTTTGTATTCAAGACCAATTGCTTTTTTATCCATCCGCTGTCAATGAAGTGGCATGTAAGATTCATTAGTGACTCTGTTTGTCCTCCTCCTGACCAGCAGTCAGTCGTGAATGAGAGTGAGTTGCCAGCATTCTCTGGTTGCAACATAGCCTTTACTTTCTCAACAACCTTTTGGTGAATCTTTCCCAGCATTTTGGTTCGATAATAGTTCTCACTTTCAGTGTGTACCTTGGCTCAAGTATGGACATCAACCGCTTAAATCCTGAGTCAGACACCATTGTAAATGGCTGGTTAACAGTGACCATCATCTCTGTGATTACTCTGTCCAGCTGTTGGGATCTTCCATCTGAATCTAGACTGTGACACCTGTTTTTTTTTCTGAAACATTTCTGTTATTATTGCCTGGGATAGTGGAGGAGGTATTTCAAAATCACATTGATATTCATTTTGTTTTTCTGTGCTGCATGATACAATTCAATATGATAAACTCTTAGATGGGCCCAAAGATTTGACGTATTTTTGATTTCTTCAGTTACTGATCCCATGCTTATATTGTTTGTGCATGTGTTACACACTGCTGCTTTTCCTGGAGATGGCTGAGAAGAGAAATAGTCCCAGACCACACTTTTTCTTTTTCTGTCTTCATCCATTTGCATTACAATTTGAAAGAGACAATAAGGTTAAAAAATTGGCTGGCTGGCTGGCTGCTGGCACCCTGGCCTGCTGTTGATGGCTTGCTGGCATCCTGTTGTGGGTCAGTGGCTGATGCCTGGCTGTGTGGGTGGCTTGCTGGCACCCTGTTGTGGGTCGGTGGCTGACACCTGACAGTGAGGATTGCTGGCTGGCAACCTGCTGTGAGTCGGTGGCTGATGCCTGGCAGTGTGGGTGGCTTGCTGGCTCCCTGTTGTAGGTCGGTGGCTGATGTCTGGCAGTGTGGGTGGCTTGCTAGCACCCGGTTGTGGGGTGGCTGGCTGCTGTCACCCTGTTGTGGGTCGGTGGCTGACGCCTGACAGTGTGGGTGACAACGTGTTAAATTATAGGCCCAGAGACACGTGAAGCAACACACGCAATTACGTCACGTGTGCGCTGCGCACAATATCGGCAATATCGGTAACTTCCGGGGCCGATTCCGATATATCGGGGAAAGTGCATATCGGCCCTCGATATATCAGCTTGGCCGATAATCGTTCGATCCCTACTGGAAGCGCACTTTGCGGCACACTCCTAACACAAAGGGAGATTTGCATATATGTGGCTCCACGGAAAAAATCTATGTGTTACATCGGTGGGAAGGGGTTAATATGTCGAGGAACAATAGGCAAATTTCAGTAACACAATGCAACCAAGCAGAATTCTTTAAATGTTCAGAGTTCGAGGGGCGTGGCCGGGATGTGAGCCTGAGCGGACGTGTGGCTGCAGAGCTCCGTGATCATCCGTGCTAATTCCTCCGTTTTAGGGCTATTTTGTTTGCAATACCTGGCTTGCCGGCTTGTCCTGCTCCTCTGGATCGTCCTGGTCCTGCTGCCATGTCGACCAAGCCGAAGGGTAAGCTGCCCAAGGATCCGAAGCCTCAGCGCCCGGGGAAGAGCCGGGCCACGTGTCCTCCAGGCGCCATCTTGCCAGTCTCCAGCAGCCCCCAGGCAAGTCGCTGCTCCAGGGCCTCGGCGGGGATGTCTTCCTCCCCTGACTCGCAGCCGTCGGGCTCACGGACACCGGAGCAGAGCTCTCCTGCGCCCGCGGAAGTGGCGGTGGAGGCGGCGGCGATCACTGGACCCATCCTCGCGGCCATTGAAGGCTGCAAAGCTTCCCTCATGCTCCGCATCGACAGCGTGGCCTCCGAATGCACCCTGATACACCACGATCTGGACAAAACCAGGGGCAGGATGACGGAGGCTGAGGATCGGATTGGAGAGGTAGAGGACCGGCAGGGATCCCATTCGGCTCAGCTAGCGGACTTACAGGCGTTGGTCGCCGCGCTCACTAGAAAGGTGGATGATGCCGAGAACAGGCAGCGCCAAAATAACATCCGTGTGGTGGGCTTGCCGGAGGGCGCGGAAGGTGATCGCCCTGAAGCCTTTGCTGAGGACTTCTTCAAATCCCTGCTGCACCTGCATGACCTTCCTGCTACCTATGTGGTTGAGCGGGCTCACCAGGTGCCCACGGGCAAGCGACCCTCGGGGGCCCCCCCCAGGACCGTTCCTGGTCCGGATGCTGAATTACCGGGACCGGGATATGATCCTTGCTGCGGCTAGGAAGCAAGAGGAGTTGCCCTATGAGAATACCAGGGTGATGTTATTCCCGGACTTCTCGGCTGAAGTACAGAGACGCCGCAGATCCTTTAATGAGGTGAGACGTCGCCTGTGGGAGAGGAATATCAAATACAGTATGCTGTATCCCAGTCGGCTGAGAGTGGCCCATCAGGGCACGGTGCGATTCTTCGAGACCCCCCCAGATGCCAGTGATTGGATTGACACCTTGGGTGCTGCGGCCTGATTGTTGCTGACCCCCTGTGTCCCCCTCGGCTGTGTGATGTCCTGGATTCTGTAAGTGAACTCCTGCACTGACTTCTGCCCTGTTTGCCCCTTTTATTCCCACTCCTGATCTCCTACATGCTCCTATTCTGCCTCCCTTGGATGTGTTTCTCAGGACTCCTGGACACTTGCACCTCCTTCCTCACGGCGGATGCTTGCCCTGCATCCTCCTTTGGCCCTTATGTCCCTTTTGTTCACCACGGAGCTCGGGTGAACTGCACTATTTTTTCCCTTTTTTTTTTCCCCCTTTGCTTGACTTTTTGCCTTCTTTTTGTTTTTTGACAGGCTCCCTGAACTGTGCTTCCCGCTAGCCCTGTTGGCGGTGGGCGGACTACTTTTGGACAAACTGTGGCGGTAGGCCCAGGCGGTCTGTTGGCCGGTGCCTAACCGCTTTTTTTTTTCTCAGTTTTTGGGTTCAAACTGTCCCTGGGCTCTCCCCCTTGTTTTTGGGGGTAACGGGGTACAGTAAGGTAAACGCTATGTGTTTGGGGTGTTGTGCTCTCCCTCCAGGAGGGCTTACTTTGTTTGTTTGTGTTTTTGTTTGGTGCATGGGTTTACTCGATCTTGCTGCTCCCCAGGAGGAAGTACCTGTGGGTGATACTTCTGGGGTATTCATTTATGTAACCTTCCAGGATGGCATCACGTAAACCATCTACCTTCTCTGTGCTATCCTGGAACGTACGGGGTCTCAATTCCAAGTTTAAGCGGGCATTGCTCTTTCAGTATGTGCAGCGTTACAACCCCTCCATACTGGTTTTGCAAGAAACCCACCTGGTGGGCAGCAAGCTCCTGTCTCTTAAAAAACCGTGGGTACAGAGGTCGTTCCATGCCTCCTACTCTACTTATGCAAGGGGTGTTTCTGTACTGATTTACAAATCTTTGCCCTGTGTGGTGGAGGCGGTGCACACCGACCCCTCCGGTAGATATGTGGTGCTGGTGCTCACTATGTGGCAGCAGAGGTATGTGGTGGCGGGCATTTATGTGCCCCCACCGTTCAAAGCTGAGGTCCTGTATACCGTCCTGGAGAGGGTCTCCGGCTACTGTCCTGCCACCTGCTTCTCCTGGGGGACTTCAACGCCATCCTCTCCCCGGACCTTGACAGGCCCTTGCCTCCCAAGGCCTTTTCCGGGGACCTTCTTCATTGGTCTTCGGCCGCCGGGTTGCAGGAGGTTTGGCGCTGGAAACACCCCCAGGAGAAGGTTTACTCCTTCTTTTCTGCTACTCACAAAATGTCCTCCAGGATAGACTATGGCTTCGCCAACCCGCACATGTTGTCTGATGTGGAGGAGGTCTCTTATCTCCCCAGCGGCTTGTCGGACCATAGTCTCTTGCAGGTCGTTATTCGCTCGGGCTGTGACCGCAGTAGTGCTATGTGGCGCCTCGGTGCCCAGTGGGTGGACCAGCCCGAGATTGTAGCTCAGACCCCGTCTATGATAAAGGACTATTGGCAGACTAATGCAGGTATGTCCTCTCCCGGACTGGTATGGGACGCCTTTAAGGCGGTTACTAGGGGCCACTATATCTCGGCAATCAAAGCCGTTCGAGTTCAGCAGCTGGCTGCGGTGTCCGACTTGGAGGCGGCGGCCGAGGCGGCTACTGGCCGCTATGTCCGGGACCCCTCGGTCGTTAACTTTGAGGAACTGCAGGCGAGTAAGAGAGACTTGCATCTACACCTGACTGAGGTCACCCGGTTGTCTATGTACCACTCTAAACAGAGGTTTTTTGAATACGGGGATCGGAACGGGAAACTGTTGGCGGTTATGTCTCATCATGATGCCCCCCTCACCCTGGTTCCGGAGCTCACTTCTCCTTCTGGGGAGGCGGTCACCTCACCGGAGGGAATTTTGGGGCTTTTTGGGGACTTCTACTCCCGATTATATGCTACTACCTTGCCCGCGGACCTCCGGCCAGAGGATCTGCAACAGCTCCTGGATCCGGTTGCCCTGGGTTGGTTGTCGGACGCTGAGCGCTCCGACTTGGTTCGCCGGTCACGGCGGAGGAGGTGGAGATAGTGATACGTTCTATCCCTGGAGGCAAGGCCCCTGGCCCCGATGGGCTGCCCATTGAATTCTACAAAACTCATGCCGGAGTGCTGGCCCCCCTGCTGGCGGCATTGTACAATGACTGCCTGGAGATGGGCTCCTTGCCGCCCTCTATGGCGGAGGCACACATTATCCTGATCCCTAAGCCCCCGAAGGACCCGAAGCTGTATGCTTCCTACCGCCCAATTGCCCTCCTTAATAATGACCTCAAGGTTCTCACAAAAATTCTTGCCTCCAGACTTCGCCCCATCCTCCCCTCCGTGATTGACCAGGATCAAACGGGGTTCATGGCCAACAGATCTACAGATGTCAATCTGCGTAGGCTTTATACTAATTTGCAAACTCAACATTTGAACTCCGGTGCAAGGGTGGTCGCCTCCTTGGATATAGAGAAGGCTTTTGATTCGGTGGAATGGCTGTTCCTGTGGGAGGTCCTCAGGAGAATGGGGTTCCCCCTGTTGTTTATACGATGGTTGCAGACAATTTATAGATCTCCAAGGGCGGCCATTCGGTTGGGAGGAAGGCTGTCCCCTTTGTTCCTGTTGTCCAGAGGTACGCGGCAGGGCTGTCCTCTTTCTCCGACCCTTTTCGCCATCGCCATGGAACCCTTGGCCGAGGCGCTCCGAACCTCGCCGGAGGTTCGGGGGCTTCGGGTGGCGTGGCTGGAGGAGAGGGTGGCGCTGTACACGGACGACCTCCTGTTGTTTTTGCAGGATGCGGGTCCCTCCCTTCGGGGGGGCTCTGGACATCCTGGACGGCTTCTCCAGGGTGACGGGCCTGAAGGTGAATTGGTCAAAGTCCCAGCTGCTTGCGATTGACGAGGCGGCCAGGAGCGCTGCCCCGCCGGATCTCTCGCTACAGTGGGTCGACAGTTTCATGTATTTGGGGGTGAGGGTGTCTAAGGACCCCTCGAAATTTATTTCCCTTAATCTAGACCCGGTGATGCAGGATGTTCGGGCCAGGCTGAAGGCATGGGAGAACCTTCCCCTCTCCCTGTTGGGCAGGGTGAATCTGATAAAAATGAAGATCCTCCCTAAATTGACCTACCTCTTTCGCCACTCACCCCAATGGATCCCCAAAACCTTCTTCACCAATTTGAATAGGCTCTTCTCCTCCTTTTTGTGGGGCCCTCACCCGCCCCCCCGCTACAAGTTTTCAACGCTGATGAGACCCCAGTCCCAGGGGGGTCTAGCCTTCCCAGACTGTCATAAATATTTTTTGGCCTCCCAGTTGGTTTCCGCGGTGTGGTGGCTGTCTCCTGATGCCTCCAACTCCGCGGTGATGCTGGAGGCGGCGGTGTTGGGGTCAATGGAGGCGCTGTCGCATCTGTTGTTCCGGGGCCCCAAGGCTCCGTATCCTTTGACCTCATCCATGCAAATGACGCTCAGAGCCTGGCGTCAGGGCCTGGCGCTGGAGGCTTACCCGAGCATCGCGGTCTCCCCTAAGGCGCCGCTGTGGATCAACCCTACTCTGCCCCACTTGTACTCCCTCCCCAACCCGGCGGCCTGGACCAGATACGGCATTAAGGTGATTTCAGATCTGTCCTCGGACCTCTCCCTCCCTTCATTTGACCAACTTTGTGAATCTCACGGGGTGCCCCCGTCTCACCTCTTCCGTTATCTCCAGTTGTCCCATGCCTTCGGGGCTCAGTTCCCGCGGGGGGGGGGGGGCGGGGGTGGTGCAGTCGGATCTGGAGCGGGTTCTTCGGTTTGATTGCTCCGCCCGCGCCGCCTCTGTCCTGCACGCCCATCTCCTTCGAGTGTTCTCTCCGGAGCTCTCGGGTCTCCGAGATCGGTGGACTCGGGATGTCCCGGACATGGACGCCGAGGACTGGCAACAGGTGTGGGATTCCCCCTTTAAGATCCTGGTCTCCCTAAGGGACCGCATGGTGCAGTATAAGATCGCCCACAGGGCGTACTTCACTCCCCATCGCCTTCACAAAATGCATGAGTCCCACTCCCCGGAGTGTTGGCGGTGCGGCCACACGCCCAGGGACTTTATCCACATTTTCTGGACCTGCCCAGATCTGTCTGATTACTGGTCTCGGGTCTACGTGGCTGCAAACGGAGTGTTGCAGGTTTCGATAGACCCCTCGCCCAAGACGGCCCTGTTAGGCCTACTAGACGATCTGTTCCCTAGGGTGGCGGATCGCACCCTCATGGGTCTCCTCCTGTTTTTCGCCAGAAAGAACATAGTACTTCATTGGAGGCAGCGGTCCCCTCCCCCGCTCCGGCGGTGGAGGGCGCTGGTGGATTCGGTGATACCGTTGTACAAGGACACGTATTCTCACAGGGGATGCCCCAAAAAGCATGACAGGGTTTGGGCCAAGTGGTTGGCGGACTCCTCCGTGCCGCTGCTTGCCGCCTGTCTGGGCGGGGGCGGCTCGGGGGTTCCATAGACCGCTATCCGGGACCGGCCGAGAGGCGGCCCGGACTGTACTACTTATCTTATGCTGTACACTGATTAACGTTGTATTCTTGCTGCCAGAATAATTATGCCCCTGCGTGGGCTCACTTTTCCCCCCTTTTTTTTTTTTGTTCATGTTTGATTGCCTTGACGTTGACCATGCGCTGCAAGACTGTTATGTGAACCTTTTTGCACCTATTGTTTTTGTGTTGTTATGTTTTTTTCTGTTGAAACAATAAAAAGATTTTCAAAAAAAAAAAAATGTTCAGAGTTCAGATGACTTAAATTGGATTGGTTGCTATGGACCACTGCAGTTTACATATCATTAAAGCAGTGCTAAATTTAAAACCAAAAATATAATATATTGCAGCTTACCAATGATTGGATGTGGTGGCTGCATTACTTCTCTTTATTTTTCAAGGTGTTTTTCCCCTCTGTTTTCACCTGGTAATCTGACCAAAAACACCCCTTCTGTATTAGAGTGCCTACAGTGTATAAAGGAGCAACAGAGACACCTTTGGACAGCAGCATTATCAGTCTGGGAGGAGGGGAGTGTTAGATGGACTAGCAGATTTAGATACACTATTAAAGCCATACTCCAACTAACACTTTTCAATCAATTACAGCAACAGTTTTTGTTCCTTTAGGGATTAGGCTTTTACATTAATTGTAAGTACCCCTGTCAGCGGTAAATGGTTTGTTTCAGCCCTCTAGCTGCTACATCTGAGGGAAAACTTTTTCTGTTGAAAAACAACAGACTTATTTGCTGGATCACCAGGTGAAAATAAAATAAATAAAGCCTAAAAAAAAAAAAAAAAAACGAACAAGGCAGCCATCAATGCAGAATTGAGAAGCTGCTATTTATTAATGTTTGCTTTTGGGTTTAATACCGCTTTAACCTCCCTGGCGGTATGATTCTGTCAGGAATTACATACCAAAAGCGGTACAATTCTTTTCATGGAAATTTGGCGTTATGTATTATAGGCCTACAATTCTTAGTAATTACTGACTTAAACCTGACCAAAACAAGACTCTAGTAGACATCCCAGATGTGATAAATTTGAAACACAAACGCATGAATTATAATCTAATCAATAATATAATTTTATTATTTAATATATAATATATATAATAAAAATGATATTATTGATTAGATTATAATTCATGCATTATATATTATATATATATATATATATATATGTGTGTGTGTGTGTGTATATATATATATATATATATATACACACACACACATATATATATATATATATATATATATATATATATATATATGTAATATATAACGCATGAATTATAATTGAATCAATAATATAATTTTATATATATATATACATATATATATATATGTGTATGTGTGTGTGTGTGCATATATATATATACATATATACACATATATATATATATATATATATATGCATACATATATATACCGGTATATATATATATATATATATATATGCATATATATATATATATATAATATAAAATGTGTTATGTGTTTTGTGCAACGTTTTTTTTTTTTTTTTTTTGAATTTCCCTCCCTAGTTCCGCTACCATGCAGCATTGCTGCTGCAGGGAACGGAACTAGGAAGTGATCAGACCGACGGAGGACGGAGGAGCGGCGGGACTCTCGGCTGGTGATCTCAGCAATGAGAGATCATCGCTGGATTGCCAGGAGAAGGTAAGAGACACACCGCTGCGCTCTCTGCACATCTACCCTGAGCGTGACTCGGGGTTACCGCTCCTGCAATGAAAAATCCACCCGAGTCACGCTCGGGATCACCGCCAAGGAGGTTAAATGCAAACTAGTAATGTCCATTTATCCTTCAAATTATCTGAAAGGCAGAACAAAGCAGGTGATTTTTTTTCTTCATTAGGCTGCCCATACATGGGCTGAAATTCAGACAGTTCAGCATGAACTGGCTGAATTTAGATCCATGTATGGGCACTGTGGATGAACAGAAGTAAAGCCTCGTACACACAAAACGAATTTCCGCCGACCGGTCGTCCATCTTTTGTCCAGAGTGGTGTCTGTTGGTTTGAATGTGCTCTAGACTGTACACGAATTTTCCCGCACGACCGAATTGTACTTCAGAAGTGATGTCATGTGTTGGATTGCTTTCTTTGTGTTCTTTCATCTCTGAGCATGCCTAGTCTTGCTTATAAGATTTTTCCCCATCGAAATCTGTACTAATGAGACGAAAATCGGACGTGTTTTGACGGTCGACAAAAATTATATAGCCTGCACACCAGGATTTTTTCGGCAGAAAAGTCGGAGTCGGTTGTCGGAAGCATCATACTAACAAGCCGAAAATCGGCAGATCGGTCGTCGGACGAAAATTCCCAGGCCGAATTTCCACTCGTGTGTACGGGCCTTTAATCTACCAATAGACTTCTGTTCAACGGCTATGTTGGAAAATGTACGCTTAATCAGCCATGCATGCCACAGGCTGAAAAACTGCGCTATGTATTCTGACGGCAGGGAGGTCTCCCCACTTTCAGAATACAAAGACACAGTGGGGAGGATCCCCCCATCCATATTGAATGTGTGGATGGGGAAATCCGGTCATTTTTTTTTTTTTTTTTCATTGAACCTGCTAGTTGAGCAATAAATAAATGACTCATCTATGGGCATCCTTAGCCACTTGCTTTTTCATTTCTGAACTACTAAATTTACTGTTCACAGTACACAGCTACACGGCTTTTTTATTTCCGAACTATTCAATTTACTGTACAGATTTCTTTCTCCTCATATCAGAGCAGTTTTCTTGGCTACGTGAAAAGGTGACACTTTCTCTGACCTTCTATTCATCTTGAAATTGTTACACTTGTATATTAAATAAAATATTATAGCTAGGCAGCATAAAGGATTTCAAAGTCAAAGCACATAAGTAATCCAGAAGATCAACATCAAACATTCTTAATTGCTGCTCTGTGTAAGAAAATGTAATCCAGACGTGGAGACCTCTCTGCTGTGCTCCCTGATTAAAGAGCTTTTGAAATAACAGATAGACTGCTCAGATCTCCCTTGAGATAAGGTTTCCAGTGTAAATCACAATGGCATAGCCACTTGTCAGTTACATAAAATAACAGGATGCGGTCAGGTACTGGGATGGATCAACTTTCCATAAGCTCCACACTTTCTATGTAGTACAGAAGAAAAAAACAGCCTTTATCTGCAGAAGCCTGACAGTGTTTTGTCCCAGAAATTCATACAATGTTTATATCGTCATGGTTTTCACAAGTGTCTGGTTGCATATAAGCTCTTTCCTTTTGCTATTCTTTTCATGAAGAAACATCAGGTAGATGATGAATCTTGTTAGTCAATGACATGTAAACCAAGGGCTTATGTTAAAAGTGTTCTGTACACAGGACAATGTCTAAGTCAATATTGCATGACATACAAAGGGTGCAACTGATTGTAGTCCCATGACCCAGTGTTTTTGACACCCCAGAAGATTACGTTTTCTTTCTATATGCCAAAATACTTTAGTATTAATCATCAAGGCAATAAAACCTGACAGCTTATGGTTTGGGATGTTAAAAAGAACCACTGAACCAGTGTGTGGTACAGTAGAGTCCACCTTACCATAACCTGTTGGGTTATACTTTCTTGTTGGTCCCCAAACACTGTATAGAATAGATTCCCTGTACTTCACTTGACAATGGACAACCAGCCTGAACATCTGTATGTAGTTTGTAATAAATGGCTTTGATAACACTAGGCTGTATCTGTGCTATAGACCAGTGTTTCTCAACATTTTTTCTTTTTTTTTTTTTTTTTAAACAATACATTTTTATTAAAGTATAATGTGTAACATTAGAGAGGAAAATCAACTTACGTCATTACTTCAGATACAATGTAAAGTGGTAGCCAAACAAGTAAAGTAATAACAAAATAAAATAAAAGGAAGGGAACAGTTTCAGGTATAGTACTTCTTGGTCATAACCCACAAGGAACATTGTTAGAAACGTTGGGAAAATTAGTTAAATCAAAATCTAAATTGAGATACATAGGTACAAAAGGGCTAGGGTAAAAGTTAAAGGTTACATTTTATAAAACAATTAGAAGCTCTAGGATGTGATAGCCATTGTAGCCATTTATTTTTAAAGATATTAGTGGAATGATTTTTATACATTATTATTAGTTCGTATTGTGCTTGTATATTTAATCTAGAAATTACGGTTGAGGGTTTGGTAAGGATTTCCATAGATTGGTTATGGTTAATCTTGCCGCTATTAGTATATGGGCCACGATTGTCCTAAATGCTAAGGAGTAGATGTCCAGATTTATGGTTAAAAATGCCATATCAGTGGTAAGTTTAGTTAAGTTACCCATAATAGAGGCTATAAAGCAGGATACGGACTTCCAAAAACTATGCAAGATTCTGCAGCTTCATAAGGTATGGAGCAGGTTGCCTATTTGCTTGTTACATTTCCAGCATAAGGATGAAGTGAAAGGGTATATTTTAGATAGCCTGTAAGGTGTTAAGTACTATCTATTTAAAATCTTCTGTGTGTTGTCCCAGTGTTCAATGCAAGAGGAAGCTTTACTTGCAATCTGTATAGCTTTTTGCAATTGACTCCAGGAGAATTGTTGTTTTAGGTCTACTTCCCATCTAATCATATGTGAGCTTTTACTGTCATTTGAATGGGATAACAAGCCATTAAAAAAAGAGATTCCTTTCCTCGGTTGTTCATTATAGTTGGTCACGTAATGCCAAACTACAGTAGGTATTTCTATAGGTTTACTGGGATTTAAATTTTTCAATCTTGTTCAATTAAATTTGTTCAAAATTATATTTTTTAAATTTTACGTTTTTGGTTTTGGATAAAATGTGTTTCCATGCCATTAGTGCAGACCTGATACTCAAAAGGTTTGGTGGGTTAATTTTAGGAAGAGCATAACTTGCAATAAATAAAGCCGCTAAATCATGGACTAAAGAAATCTTTTTCAATATTTAGCCAGAGTTTATCTTCAGGTGAGGAAAACCATAATCTCATCTCATCAAGTACGAAGCCATAATAATAATCTTTGATGACTGGTAGCCCCATACCACCCGATGATTTAGTGGTGGTCAATACTAAAAAACGCTACTCTAGGCTTTTCCCCATCCCAGATGAAATGTTAAAGTTTCGTGTTTATCTGTGTAGGCATCAGGATAGGTAGGGATCTGAAATAATGTAGAATTTTGGGAAGTATTTGCATTTTAAATGCAGCGATTTTCCCTACCCATGAGAGTTGTATATTTTGCATATTTTTTAGGTCTTTATTGATTTGATTTACAAGGTTGGGAAAATTAACTACTTCATATAATTTAGAAGGTGGATAGGTAAGATGTATTCCTAGATATTCCTAGATATGATATGGAATCATTATCCCAGTTGTAGTCATAATTACTATGCAGATTATCATAAAGTTCCTTGGAGAAGTTCATTGGTAAAGCAAAGCATTTGTTTTGATTTACGTTATAGTATGAGACTTCACCATAGCTCTCCAGTAGTTTTTGGACTATAGGTAGTGAAAATGAAGGATTAGTTAGGGGAGAATAATATCATCTGCAAATAGACCAATTTTATGTTCAAAGTGGAATTGGAAAGTAGAAGAGGAAGAAATTTGGGACTTTATTGGCACCGGTATTAAAAAAGTATATATTTTATTGAAGAAAATCATCACAAAAAAGTATATTTGAAAAAAGACATAACAGAAATATACAAAAATTCACATATATTTTACATACAATAAAATTAGGCGGCAAAGCCTCAAAACCATGTGCAAATGAGATCGCACAACCTACCAGGTAGATAGGGTTGTAACAACAATCGCATATATCACAGAGTAACCTGTATTCATAAGACGGCCATAGAGAGGGATGGTTGCCGTCTCCAAAGGTCGTCTGTACAGTATGAGTGATCAGATGTTGAGTTAAATCCCAGTTGCCCTACATGTTTCGCTTAACATAGTAAGCTTCTTCTGGAGCACGTGGTATAAGCAAACATCTGAAAGGAAATTCAGGTTGTGAAACTTTGTAGTAAGCTGAGCCAGGTAGGCTATAGAAAGTAACGAGGGGGTCAGTACGCTGTGGTTGGAGCAAATTACGTAAGTCCTAATAAGATTCAGGCCACCTTGTAATGGACACCCAGTAACACCTAATAGTAATGGAGGGGCCAGGAGGAGGAAGGCCCCACTGCCTTTGAGTCCAAGCAAAGGAGGACGAGGTGGGTACACCTCATATGCCTGAGACCCTGGTAGGTTTAGGCACAGATTTGCTCCAGATCCCACGACCACACGTACACCCCCCCGGATGGGGATACCGCCATGAGGTATCCCCATCCGGGGGGGTGTACGTGTGGTCGTGGGATCTGGAGCAAATCTGTGCCTAAATCTACCAGGGTCTCAGGCATACGAGGTGTACCCACCTCGTCCTCCTTTGCTTGGACTCGAAGGCAGTGGGGCCTTCCTCCTCCTGGTCCCTCCATTACTATTAGGTGTTACTGGGTGTCGTTTACAAGGTGGCCTGAATCTTATTAGGACTTACGTACTTTGCTCCAACCACAGCATACTGACCCCCTCGTTACTTTCTATAGCCTACCTGGCTCAGCTTACTACAAAGTTTCACAACCTGAATTTCCTTTCAGATGTTTGCTTATACCACATGCTCCAGAAGAAGCTTACTATGTTAAGCGAAACATGTAGGGCAACTGGGATTTAACTCAACATCTAAACACTCATACTGTACAGACGACCTTTGGAGACGGCAACCATCCCTTTCTATGGCCGTCTTATGAATACAGGTTACTCTGTGATATATGCGATTGTTGTTACAACCCTATCTACCTAGTAGGTTGTGCGATCTCATTTGCACATGGTTTTGAGGCTTTGCCGCCTAATTTTATTGTATGTAAAATATATGTGAATTTTTGTATATTTCTGTTATGTCTTTTTTCAAATATACTTTTTTTGTGATGATTTTCTTCAATAAAATATATACCGTACTTTTTTAATACCGGTGCCAATAAAGTCCCAAATTTCTTCCTCTTCTACTTTCCAATTCCATTATCAAGGATGTGGCACCTATAACTATCTTTGTGCGCCTAGGTATCCTGCGACCTAAGAGCGCATATACAAATTTTTTTTTGTTCAAAGTGGCCAACACTAATACTAATATTAATTTCAGGAATGAAGCGAATATATTCTGCTAGTGGTTCTTTTTCTAACAAAAAAACTAAAGGGATAATGGGCATCCTTGTCTGGTACTATTCGTTAAATTAAAGCTTTTAGAGATTGTGCCCGATGTGAATACTTACCCGTGTGTAAGATGAAGTTATTGCCAAATGGATAAAGCCGTTAAATCCAAATTTTAGTAACATCACGTATATATATTCCCAGTGCATTCTATTGAATGCTTATTTAGCATCTAGCGCTAGGGGGAGAGATGGTGTTGGATTAGTATTAATTTGATTGATTAGGTTCACCATTCGTCTGGTGCTGTCTGGGGCTTGTCTTCCTTTGACAAATCCGACTTGGTTGGGCCTATAAGAGAGGGTGTAATGGTTATTAATCGATTAGCTATAAGTTTGACATAAATTATAAGGTCAGAATTTAGTAATGATATTGGTCTATGATTAAGGGGGGATGAAGGGTCTTTGCCTGGTTTTGGTATCGTAATAATTATAGCTTCCAACAATTCTTTGGGGAAAAGTTTAGAGTTAGCTACTTGGTTAAACATACTAGTTAGGTATGGGGCTAAAATGTCATTATAGTGCAATTTATAATAATCTGAGAAGGCATCCGCAATTTCTTGTGGGTTGTAAATTACCTTCCCAGAGGAACGGTGGGTTAGATTGACGTGAATTTTTTTTTTTATTTTGATGTTGGCGTAATTGGGAGGCTAATAGCTTCCCTGCCTTGTTGCTCTGGGAGTAGTAATTCAATTTAATTTTTTCAGGTATTTATCATGATCTGTTATTAAAACAGAGCATAATTCAGATCTAAGGTTACCAAGTTGTTGTGTTAAGTTCAGATTATTAGGGTGCTTTTTATGGGTTTCTTCCAGTTTAGCTATATCTTTTATTAATTTGTTTTAAGTATTTGACTTTTTTTTTTTTTTTCACAATAATAAACTTTATTTAGAAAAATAAAAAGGGCATACATAGTGCATTACAATGAATAAAGTGCTACATGCACTCAACATAAAAAGAAAAGAATAAAGTCTCTTTCAGTAACATATGTTATTAAACGCTATATAACAGCAAATGCAGAGTGTGAATTCCTATAAATGAAACATAACAAACTTTACGTGTAGATTATTGTAGAAAACAATTGCCATACTCTCATTTGTTTTTTTAACTTGGATTTGCTTTATGTAATTGTTGTTCCGCATAGTTACTGTTTTTCAGCGATACATCATAGATGGGCCTGAGCAGTGGTCCATCCAGAAAGATATAGAAGTATAGAAAAGTAAAGAATAGTATGGAAAGAAGAAGAGGGAAGGAGGGGAGGAAAGGAGGTGGGGGAGACACCCTTATAGTTTAACAGCATATGACTTTTAATTTCAACCTTACATTCAATTTTTCTTGAGATCTAAGTATTCCTGTGATACCGTGAAAGTTCGCCAAGGGTACCATTGTTTGTGAAACAAGTCGTTTCTTTCGTTTTTAATGGCAAGTGTTTCTTCCATTTCGAAAATATATCCTACTTTAGTAAGCCAGTCATTAAGTGTGGGTACATTTTTCGAGTTCCATGATAGTGGAATTAAGGATTTGGCTGCATTTAAGAGGTGTCGTGTCAATGACTTTTTATATCTCTTGTATGGGTATGAATTAATGTGTAACAGGCAGCAGGCTGCGTCTAGTGTCAACTTTGTCTCCGTGATATGTTTCACCCATTTTAGGATGTCCTTCCAAAATTTCTGTAGCTCTACACAATCCCACCATAAATGAATAAAAGTGCCAGGTTCTTGTCCACACCTACAATAAGTTTCTGAAGTATGTTTGGACCATTGATGTAATTTAATTGGGGTGTGGTACCACTGCGTCCTGATCTTGTAGGAGGTCTCTTGTAGCTTAGTGCTCAGTGAGCATTTATGGGAAAAATAACATGCTTTCTTCCATTGGGCCGAGGTAAAGGAGCATCCCAATTCTTTTTCCCATAACGCTTTATATGGGTCCTTGAAATCAGGAGGAGTAGCAATCAGTCTTTTATAGGATTGAGATGTTGCTCCCTCAACTCGATCGCCTTGAATGCATAGCTCCTCAAAATCCGTCAGTGGTCTGGATGCTGCATCTTTGAGCTTCTTACGCGTGATATAATCACGTATTTGCAAATATGTCCAGAAATTTGACTTGTTCTTTTTCTCTCTGACGACCATTTGTATAAGTAGCCCTCTCACATATGCTTTATGTATGCATCATAATGTACTACAATTCACAGAATTATTATCATTATACGTAAAAAATTCTTCAATATTATTTTTCAGCACAGACAAATATCTATCTTGAGAAAGGATAAAGGTGTCGTTTCTCCATAGGGTGATATTGGCGCTAGGATGACTAGATTTGATTTCAGTTGTGATTTGCGCATGATCAGACCATGTTATGTTATGAATACTTGCATTTACAATTTTTAGGAGTAGAGATTTGTCTGTGATGAAATAATCTATTTTAGAATAAGATTTGTGAACGTGCAAGAATAGTTCCTTTCTGTAGTATGGAGGCATCGTAAAGACCTTCTGTGGAGAAGATGGTGTTTTTTCCAGTTCTAGATGAGTGACCATTCTTGGAAGTGTCCATAACAGAATCCAGTTACACGTTGAAGTACCCGCATAAGATGAGGTGTTCCTTCTGGATTTTCTTAGTTTTCATTATGATCTTCCAAATAAATTGATGAGGGTTTTTGTTGGGAGCGTAGATATTACCAATTGTGTAGGCTGTGTTGTCAATAAATGCAACTAGAATGATATATCTTCCTCGCCCTTGACTGTCCTTTTTTTGGTCTATTAGTTGAAATTATACGGTGTCTTTAACTGCAATAATAACTCCCTTCTTTTTTTTTATATTGTTAGAGGCAAAAATTGAAGGAAAGTTTGGGTGACTGAATTTTGGTGGGTTATCTTTTGCAATGTTGGTTTCTTTAATGCAAATAATATCACTGCCACGTTTTAGGGCTTCAGACCAAATTTTTTTCCTCTTGTATGGGCTGTTCAGACCTTTAACATATAATGATAGTAGTTTAAGAGTCATGTTGCTAGTGTATGTACTTGCAGTGCAACAATGTCATTCTTGTACAAGAAAGAATTGTTACTGTATTGAGACATTTGATGTAATAATACGTTTTTTCCATTAGAGGGCAGCAGATCTCCTCAAAGGGAAAAAATTAATTTTTATTACATACTTAGCTGTAAAATCCATTTCTTGAAGTACATCGCGGAAGACAGAGCAAAAAATCATAACTTATGGGTTATATAGCCACCTACAGGTGAAGGATACTTGCAACCAATCAGAAAGGATGTCCACCTATAAAACCCCTCCAATGCAGGAAGTACCTCAGTTTTGTAGCAAGCAATAAAGGCCCCATAAACGAGGGGAGGGACCTCTGTGCCCCGTGATGTACTTCAAGCAATTGATTTTACAGGTAAATACAGTGCCTTGCGAAAGTATTCGGCCCCCTTGGACTTTGCGACCTTTTGCCACATTTCAGGCTTCAAACATAAAGATATAAAACTGTAATTTTTTGTAAAGAATCAACAACAAGTGGGACACAATCATGAAGTGGAACGAAATTTATTGGATATTTCAAACTTTGTTAACAAATAAAAAACTGAAAAATTGGGCGTGCAAAATTATTCAGCCCATTTACTTTCAGTGCAGCAAATTCTCTCCAGAAGTTCAGTGAGGATCTCTGAATGATCCAATGTTGACCTAAATGACTAATGATGATAAATAGAATCCACCTGTGTGTAATCAAGTCCCAGTATAAATGCACCTGCACTGTGATAGTCTCAGAGGTCCGTTTAAAGCGCACAGAGCATCATGAAGAACAAGGAACACACCAGGCAGGTCCGAGATACTGTTGTGGAGAAGTTTAAAGCCGGATTTGGATACAAAAAGATTACCCAAGCTTTAAACATCCCAAGGAGCACTGTGCAAGCGATAATATTGAAATGGAAGGAGTATCAGACCACTGCAAATCTACGAAGACCTGGCCGTCCCTCTAAACTTTCATCTACAGCTGAGGTGGGAGACTCTGTCCATAGGACAACAATCAGTCGTATACTGCACAAATCTGGCCTTTATGGAAGAGTGGCAAGAAGAAAGC
Source organism: Pelophylax lessonae (assembly GCF_965119305.1). NCBI lineage: Eukaryota > Metazoa > Chordata > Amphibia > Anura > Ranidae > Pelophylax > Pelophylax lessonae. The sequence continues at coordinate 586,513,341 of NC_138770.1, forward strand.
CATTTCCTAAAGATATCCATAAAAAGTGTTGTTTAAAGTTTGTCACAAGCCACCTGGGAGACACCAAACATGTGGAAGAAGGTGCTCTGATCAGATGAAACCAAAATCAAACTTTTTGGCAACAATGCAAAACGTTATGTTTGGCGTAAAAGCAACACAGCTCATCACCCTGAACACACCATCCCCACTGTCAAACATGGTGGTGGCAGCATCATGGTTTGGGCCTGCTTTTCTTCAGCAGGGACAGGGAAGATGGTTAAAATTGATGGGAAGATGGATGGAGCCAAATACAGGACCATTCTGGAAGAAAACCTAATGGAGTCTGCAAAAGACCTGAGACTGGGACGGAGATTTGTCTTCTAACAAGACAATGATCCAAAACATAAAGCAAAATCTACAATGGAATGGTTCACAAATAAACATATCCAGGTGTTAGAATGGCCAAGTCAAAGTCCAGACCTGAATCTAATCAAGAATCTGTGGAAAGAACTGAAAACTGCTGTTCACAAACGCTCTCCATCCAACCTCACTGAGCTCGAGCTGTTTTGCAAGGAGGAATGGGCAAAAATTTCAGTCTCTCGATGTGCAAAACTGATAGAGACATACCCCAAGCGACTTACAGCTATAATCGCAGCAAAAGGTGGCGCTACAAAGTATTAACTTAAGGGGGCTGAATAATTTTGCACGCCCAATTTTTCAGTTTTTTATTTGTTAAAAAAGTTTGAAATATCCAAAAACTTTCGTTCCACTTCATGATTGTGTCCCACTTGTTGTTGATTCTTCACAAAAAATTACAGTTTTATATCTTTATGTTTGAAGCCTGAAATGTGGCAAAGGTCAAAAAGTTCAAGGGGGCCGAATACTTTCGCAAAGCACTGTATATATTAAAAATCCATTTTTCTTTTTGTGCATCACGGGATACAGAGCCATAAATCATAACATATGGGATGTCCCAAAGCAATGCATCTGAGGGGAGGGGGACACCAATAATACTGCCATCAGACCACAAAAAGGATAACACTGCTGCATGCAGAACACTGCGGCCAAATGAAGACTCCTCCTAGGTCCCAACATCCACTCGATAGAAACAAGTGAACGTATGCACCGACAACGAGGTCGCGGCCTTGAAAATCTGAGCCATAGAGACTTGATGGCGAAGTGCCCAAGAGGCACCTACTCCTCTGGTAGAATGTGCCTGTACAGGAAAAAGTGGAACCTTCCCTTCTAAACCATACGCCTGGGTAATAACCTGGTGGATACAATGAGAAATCGTAGACTTAGATGCTGCCAACCCCTTTCTGGGCCTTTCCGGCAGCACAAACAAGAGATTGGTCTTACGAATCTGAGCTGATCTTTCCAAGTAAAACTTAAGATCATGCATTACATCAAGAGAATGCAATAACTTTTCCTCCTCTAATCTGGAAAAATGGAAGGTAGTATAATGTCCTGATTCAAATGAAAGGCGGACTCCACCTTGGGCAAAAAACCTGGGTGTGGACGTAGAATCACCCTATCTTGATGAAAAATCAAGAAGGGCTCTTTACAAGAAAGAGCTGCTAGTTCCGATACCCTTCTAGCCAAAGTTATCGCGATCAAAAATACCAGTTTGCTGTTCAGAAGAACCAGGGAAACTTGCCCCCATGAGCTCAAAAGGCTGTTTGTGTAAAACTGCCAGCACCAAATTTAAATCCCAAGGACATAATAGTGGCTTCAGAGCTGGAAGCAAACGTAACATTCCCTGGACGAAGGCCTGTACCAATGAATGTGAAGCGATCGGTTCTTGGAAGAAAACTGATAAGGCTGAAATTCGCCCCTAATAGTGCTCAAGGCTAATTTCATATCTACCCCTGCTTGAGGTAAAGCGAGGAATTCTCCCGATGATACAACAGGTAACGTAGGATTTCATGACACTGTAATACATTTTTCTAGAGACTGGTTTGCTCTGGTTTCCTAGCATTTATCATGGTATAAACTGCAGGGCCAGATACACCCTACTTCTTCAAGATTAAGGCTTCAATAGTCAAGCCGTCAAATTTAGAGACTGTACAGCAGGGTGGAATATCACACCCTGAGAGAGTAGGTCCGGACGCAGTGAAGGGCCCAAGGCCTTGTCACTGCCAACCTTTGGATTTGTGCATACAAAACCCTCCTCTGCCATGCTGGAGCTGCCAGGATTACTGGTTTCCCCTCTAGCTGGATCCTGCGCAACAGACGGGGTATCAGCTCCACCGAAAGAAAGGCATAAATCAGGGAATACTCAAGGAGTCACTAAAGCATCCACTCCGACTGCGAGTGGATCCCTGGTCCTAGACAAAAATCTCTCAAACTTGTTTTTGAACCTGGATGTCAACAGATCTATGTCTGGGACCCCCCAGCATAGGCAGATTGATTGAAAAAATCTCAGGATGTAAGGACCATCTCCCAGAAACATCTGTTGACAGCTCAGAAAATCTGCCTGCCAGTTCTCCTTTATTCCTGGAATAAAAACTGCTCTCAGGCATGGCACAAACTTCTCTGCCCAGAAAAGGATTATATCCACCTCTTTCTGGGATGACTGACTCTTTGTGCCTCCTTGATGGTTGATCTAAGCCACAGCCGAGGCATTGTCGGATTGCACCATGACAGGGTGAGCCCGAAGTCTGGGCTTCCGGTATTTCAAAGCCGGACTAACTGCTCGAATTTCCAGAATGTTGATGGGGAGACCTTTTTCTACCCAAGACCATTTCCCCTGGACAGTGGCTTCCTCCAGAACTGCTCCCCAGCCGGAGAGACTGGAATCTGTAGTCACCACCTTCCAGGTTACTGGAAGAAAGGATTTCCCCTTCTTCAGGTTTTTTGGTCACCAAAAAAAAAACAATTCAGACTCTGACGTATTCTTGGTACCAGAGATATGGACCAGTCCAGAGACTGAACCCTTCCGGTCCATGCTGACAGAATGTTGTTTTGCAAGGGTCTGGCATGAAATTGAGCATAGGTAATTGCCTCAAATGCAGACACCATCTTCCCCAATAGCTTCATGCAAAGACGTACAGAAGGATATCTCAGCCTTACTAGGGACCTAACTAGATCCTTCAGGTCTGTGACCTCTCTTGTTGGCAAGAATACCTTTGCCTGTACTGTGTCCACAAGAAAACCCAGATATTCCAGACCCTGGACCGGCTGTCTTTGCCAAGTTCAGCATCCAACCCAGACATTCTAGGAACTGTACTGTCTGGAGGACATTTCAGCTTAGAGCCGAAGCTAGGATCTTTGTAAACACTCTTGGAGCCGTGGCTAACCCGAAGGGCAGGGCCACAAACTGAAAATGACGATTTTCTACTGCAAACCGTAGAAACCCTTGATGAGCCTGGAATATAGGCACGTAAGGGTATGCATCCTTGATGTCTATGGATGCTAGAAATTCCTCTCCCTGCAGGGAGGCTATGACTGAACAAATTGACTCCATACGGAAATTACGAATGTTCAGAAACTGGTTTAGACTTTTGAGATCCAGAATAGGTCCCACATCCCCGTTTGGTTTGGGAATTATGAACAGGTTTGAGTGAAAACCCCTGAACCTCTTGTTCTTTGGAACCTCCGTTATCACTATTTGAGCCCTCAGCTGGTCCAACGCCAGAAAGAGAGATCTTCTTTTTAGAGGATCTGTCGGTATACTTGACTTTACAAACCGAGGATGCGGGAACACCCGAAATTCCAGTTTGTACCCGTGAGATGGCGAAGATAACCCAGTTGTCTTGGATTGTTTCGACCCAAACCTTTGAGAACCGAAGCAGCCTTCCCCCCACCCAAGTGGGTGGGGCCGCCCCTTCACAGAGTAGGCTTAGAGGAAGTCTTGGCTGATCTCTGGGCCAAGGGCTTTTTCTGTCCCTGCCCTGAAGGCTTGGTCTCTGACCCAAATGGCTGAGGCCTTCGTCACCGTCTGGAATTAGAAGCACTGGTAGTATGAGTGCTGGGGATCTTAAAAGAGGGATGTTTGCTCTTCCTTTTTACAGGTAGCAATGTACTCTTCCCCCTGAGATCTTTTGGATCCACAGTGGGTATATTCCATTTCTTAGTAAACTTTTCCTTCATAGGACACAATAGAGACAACCTTTTAGGAGGAACGAAAATCCTATCAGGATGATCTCAATCATTATACACTTTTTGCTCCAAGAGCAGATGTATGGGAAATATCCGAGGACTATGAGGAGGGAGCAATGAGCCTAGAGAGGAAAAAGAGACTTCAGCCGTCTCTAAGGGAGGAAATTTGTATCCAGACCGGACCATTTCAGTAAGAGGCTGAACTAACAATCTCTGGGTTTGAGAGGCTGATAAAGACTCCTCTGACCCTAACTCCCCAGAAGTGGAAACCTCAGCTTGACCTTCCATAGGGTCATCATCAGCTACTTCTTTCACATCCTCTGCCCAATCCTGAGGGGGTGGCTCAGGTGAGGGGGATCTATCACCTTTCCTCCTTGAGATGCTGCAAAGATGCCAACAATCTTACCCTCAAGCCTGGCTAATGCCGATACCAAATCGTCCTTAGTGACGTAGGTTGCAGAAGAGGGACCTGGAGTAGCTACTATGCCTGACAACCGTAATGGCTCAAATTGGCTAGTCCCCTCTGGCTCTTCAGAGGGTAGTAGACACAGCTAGGACCTTCAAGGCCTGACAGTGGCATCACAGTGCCCCTTCCAACTGTGCCCCACAAGCCCTTTTTCGGGCAGACATTGCTTTATAGCAAGACAAACTTGAGGTACTAACTTCAGTGTACTCAAGGCTTGTACCAAGCTTATACAGCTTATCACACACACAGCACTGATTATCCCAAGATACAGGATCTGTTTGTGCCATTAACATACACCCAACATACACCCACAGTGACTCACACAACCTAGCTGCTGCTGCTCTGTGTCCCCTTCAGCCTTTGACAGAGGCTAGCACGTTGGAAACAGTTCCTTATAAACCATGCCTATTTTATGCTGTATTGTGCATGCGCAGTGTGCTACGTGATGTCCATGTGCACGCCAATTGCATTCAAACACGCCCTCAATGTGGCATACGCCTGTTTTAAAAAGCGAAGATTCGGCTTCTACAGACACGCTATCGAGGGAGGAGACGAACACGCGGGTGCTTTTGCGCCAAGGTGAAAACAGCAACATGGGGTGAAAGCAGCTTAGGCTGAATTTTGTTTGTCACAGCTGATACCTTTCAGATGATCAGCCCAGGGTAAAAACAGTGTGTCAAACAATAGGCAAAGAAATAATGTTTAAACAAACTTTGCATCAATCCCACAACTGCACAAGCTCATATAATCACAATTGGCACATTTGGCACAGTTAATCCCTGAGAAAAGGCCAGAGCTTTTAACAAGATGTATTTGCATAGCTTAACATCCCTAGTCTCATGTAGAGACTCACATTGCACTCGTCTCAGTGCCTAAAATATTTACATTTGCTGCATGTGTAAATATTTTAAATTGGACTTACCAGTCCTGCCGCAGGATTCTGTTTGAAACAGGAATCCAATCTTCACTCATCGCGGTGAGCTAGCTGACCTTCAAGGACTGGGTCCCCTTGTTTTAGAGGGGCCACAGCCTTAAATCTGTAGAGCACCCTGCACGGAGCGCCTTTGGGGTTTGGTATTAACAAGGGTGGGGATCCCAAGGTCCAGCTCCTAAAAAGGACAACATTACAGGCAACTTCATAACTGCTTCTTAAAGCTCAGGTAACATCCTTTTAGTCTACTGACTTTTTTAGATCGATCTGATAGGTAACCCCTTAGATTCAGTGATCTTTGATCGGGGTATAATCTTTTTTCTTCTAAAGAAAATGTGGAGAGACTCTTCACCGTGACCATCACCTTTAGACACTGGCAAAAAAACTGACGTACTTCCTGTGTGAAAGTGGTTATATAGGGGGACGTCCTTTATGATTGGTTGCCAGTGTCCTTCACCTGTAGGTGGCTATATAACCCATATGGTATGATTTATGGCTCTGTGTCCCCTGATGTACAAAAAGAAAGTTAAACATAAAACAACTGGTTTAACCATAGAAGGAATAAAAAAATAAGGAGTTGGATAGGAACTTCAGTGTATAATAACTTTGTACTATTTATCAGGGATTAGAAGGAAGGTAACAGATGAAAGTCCGAACTTCGGAATCCCTGAGTAAATGAATCCTGAGAAAGAGTGAATATTCCTATATAATTCTATTATGTTGCCTTGGCATAGTAATTCATTCAGAGGGGATTTTCCTGGTTAGGGTATAGGAGTTTACCCATGACTTGTGTGCCATTGCTGAGGAATTTTTCCAGGTATGCTTTTACCTGGGAGGGTTTCATTATTATTGGGCAGAAGTTTCCATGAGCGTAGAATTTTCAAACCTTGTTCTAAGGAAGAAATGTAGTATGAGGTGCCATTGTAATCCACTAGTATCTTTGCTGGAAATCCCCACCTATAAATTATACTGTAGTTCCTGAGGATTTTTGTGATGGAATTCAGATTTTTGCGAGCTAGAATTGTAGCTTGTGATAGGTCAGAGTATAGAATGATTCCCGCATAGCGGTCTGGCAGAGGTGAGTGTCGGCGGCCATACTGCATTAGTTGATCTTTTACATTTTAGTAATGTATTCTGCTAATTACATCTCTCTGAAGTTTTTCAGGGATGTGAGTGGGTTTAGGGAGTCTTTGCACTCTATCGATTTCCAACTCATGCTTTGCAATTGTGGGTAAAAACTCTGAGATCATTCCTTTTCAGAAATGGCTTTAATTCAAGCGGTTTCACGTTTTCAGGGATGCCCCTAAACTGCACGTTATTCTTCTGGATCTATCTTCTATGTCCGCTACTTTCATTCTAAGTTGTTTGACCTCTTCCTCTAATTCAAAGTGAGAATCAACTAGCTAATTATGTGCTTCAGTAAAATCGCACATTTTATTCTCAACATAATCTACTCTGTCTTCTATTGCATCTATTTCCATTTTGGATTTATGCATGAAATTGATCATATCTTGCTGTAAAGCACCTCTTAATGACATTATCATATCTTTGATTGTGGAATCCAGAATAGGCTGCCCTAAAGTGGGTATATCATTCAGTTTGTCATCATAAGGGTTATTTTCAAGTATACAATTGTAATCATTTACAGGATGATTTACATTACCCTCAGTAGAAGATATTCTTCTCCTTTGTTTCACTGGGCTTATAACTTCAGCTTGGCTGGGAGTTTCTTTTGAAATCTGCATCTCACTGTGATTCTCCTCATCTCCTCCTGTGTTAGCTGCAATGGGCACTGTGTTGGGCTGTGAGGAGGAGCCAGCTCCATCTTGGATCTTGTGTCTCGCAGCAGGACTATTAAAATCCCCCAGTTTCCTAGGAGGCTCCCTGGATTTCCGTTTCCCGGTCATAGTATTCGGGTCCCTACCACTGAGGGCTCAGAGCTTTTGTAGTTGGGCTGGATGTCGCGCAGGGGATTTTGTTGTATCAGAGCTCAGTCAGCAAGCTTCCAATAGTTTAAAATAATGCAACAACATCCACACAAGTAGGACACCCAATGTAAGAGGTGGATTATTCTTCTAAAGCAAATACACTTTTGCAAACTGGTACTGGCTAGTATTCTAGTGTTTCTCTTTTCCCTCAGTTTTTCTACCATAGCTAATGTGACCCAACGTTGATGGAGAGGGGCAGGGGAGGGTCAAACAAGGATGCTTTACATCCTCCATATCAGCCAATTATTTCATTGGTCATTAAGATGCTGGCAGCTAGAAGGTTGTAATGGTTCATAATGAAATCCTGTGGTTTTATGTAATTAAAAGGCATGCTTCATCCACACGCCAGCCTGTATACAATTTTTGGGCAATCTCTAGGCATTTTGTCAAGGCACCCCTGAAGAAACCTCAAGAAGGCACCCCATGGTGCCTGGGCACCCTGGTTGAAAAAGGCTGCTATAGACCAACAGTTTTAGATGTACAGTTATTCCAGGGAATGAACTATTTGGCTCTGTATCTTCAATTGAGGAATATTTTCTCTTTTTTTTAGAATATTTAATGAATGAAAAATGTGAATACCTTCTGTTCTAAGAAAGTTGTACTGTGCTATGCAGTCATATTCATGACAATAAAGTGATTCTAAAGCCTAAACATTTTTTACCTTAATGCATTCCTTAGTAAAAAGCAGGGTATGGGATTCGGGGTTTTTGTAGAATCATACTTACCTAGGTGGATGCAGCATTGGTCCGATGCTGCATCTGTCGCCCGCCGGCTCTAACACTGAGAACTGAGTGCTGAAACACCGCCAATCGCTCAGTTCTCACAGCTCCCTGAGCAGAAAGCTGGTGACTGTCCATCAGCAGCTCTCTGTTCGGCCCCCCCCTACGCTCACTAAAGCATTGGGCTGTGGAGGGGGTGGAAGCGACCGACTTAGGCTCTCAATGGCTTGCTGAGAGGCTGAGCCAGGTGTTGGTCCAGGGATATGGTCGCGACCTTGCCCGAGCCACGACCAGCTCTGTGGTGCGGGCTTCAACCTGCTGTCAGCTGAAAACCGATCACAGGAGTGCAGAACCAACTGCACTCCTGTAATCCACAGGAGAAGTACAGCCAAACAAGTTTTAGCTGTTCTTCTTCTTTAAGGTAAAAAATTGTATCCCCTTATCCCTCCCCTTTTACTTACCTGCACCCTCATTCAATCCAGCGCTGTGCCTGTCTGCAACTCTTCTCTCTCCTCGCTTCTTGATCTCACTGGTTTTGCTGAGGCAGCGGGAGTCATTGGCATTCGCTGCTGTCAATCAAAGCCAGCAACGAGGGAGCAGGGGCAGGGGCAGGGGCGGGGCTGAGTCCCACTTTCTGTGTCAATAGAAGCAGACAGTGAGGCTCGGGAGGGAGCAGCTTTCTATGAGGGCACTCGCCAGAGGGGAGAAGCCAGGAGCACCGGCGGGGATCTGAGAAGAGGAGGTTCAGGGTTGCTCTGTGCAATTCCATTTCTTTTTGTTTTGTTTTTTGAAATATTCTAAGTTTTTCAACCCCTTTAAACAAATATTAATAATGTCGGGGAAAGAAAGGAAGACAGCATTTTTTTCTTATCTGAGTGTCATACATATAAACAACCGAGTAGGAAAAAATGTATTCTAGTGTTTGATACGATTTTGATTTCATAGTGACAAGCCTTCAGTGTATTATAGCAATATGGTCCTCTAAACAGTGATAACTTGACAGTACGTAAGCAAAAACAAAAATTGCAATGCCAACAACAGTAAATGCTTACAATACGGAGCCAACAAAAGGGCAATGGTTGTAATAGATGAGTGACAAACAGGCAATTATAATACATGGGCAACAAACAGGCAATAGTGAGAGCAGCAGACAGGTAATTGTGAGAATATGTGGGCAGGGACAGGGATCCATGAAATGCGTAGAGCTATAAGGATGCTATGAAATGTGTTAATCACTATGTGTTTTGTAATCATGTATTTCCATACGCCCTAATCATATATTCCCATCATAAATAATCATGTATAGGAATATCACATTTTTATGAGTTTATTACATATACTATGACAATCTAAAATGGATCAGCTCAATACATTCTCTTTTTTATTGGTAAAATATTATGTTCATAAACTGTGAATATTTAACTTGCTATCATGCAATAAAATTAATAATCATGTGTACTATTATATTTTTAAATAGTGTTGCGCTAGAGTCCACAACAGTGTCCTTATATACAGGGTGACTTATGAGTCTTTCACCACATGACTTAAAGGAGAACCAGCTGAACTGGACGCACTTTCAGAGGGTGTGGCCTCCTTCTTCAGGTCCACCCTCTGTAGAATGGGAAGCTCTTAAATAGGATCAAGTCGGCATTCAGGGAATTAACCCTTTGAACCCCGACTCCCTGGCTTTCACCATTTAAACAAGAGGGCATAATACAAGGAGCAACCTTCAATACCTATATCGCTGGCATTGACAGCAGGAGCCAATGGCTCCTGCTGCTGCTAAAAGCCAATTAGAAGTGAGAGTCCCTGGGGAAGCAAGCCTCTCGTGGACATCGCTGGATCGAGAGGGGGCATACTTAAGTATTGGGGTGAGGGGGCTGTTGCACGCAGAAGGTTTTTTTTTACCTTCATGTATAGAATGCATGAAGGTAAAAAAAACCTTATGCCTTTACAACCACTTTCATTTGTTTTATTTAGTGCTAATGGCTTTTATTGGGATTTTTTTTATGTTTTTGCATCTTGTTCTATTCATTGTTGTGATCTTGTGTTGTCTTTGTTGAGTGTGGTATGTGTTGCAATAATTTCCCTTTTGGATTAATAAAGTATTCTGAATCTGAATACAACTGTAAATGTTTAATGACTGTAATCACAAAATAAGGCGGCCCATAAACATATACTGAACAAAATTTTAAACGCAACACTTGTTTTTGCCCCCATTTTTTATGAGCTGAGCTCAAAGATCTAAGAAAACCGGGATTCATCCATGAAGAGAACACCTCTCCAAAGTGCCAGATGCCATTGAATGTGAGCATTTGCCCACTCAACTCGGTTACAATGACGAACTGCAGTCAGGTCGTGACCCCGATGAGGACCACAAGCATGCAGATGAGCTTCCCTGAAATGGTTTCTCACAGTTTGTGCAGAAATTCTTTGGTTATGCAAACCGATTGTTGCAGTAGCTGTCAGGGTGGCTGGTCTCGATCTTGGAGGTGAAGATGCTGGATGTGAAGGTCCTGGGCTGGTGTGGTTACACGTGGTCTGCGGTTGTGTGACTGGTTGGATGTACTGCCAAATTCTCTGAAACGCTTTTGGAGATGGCTTATGGTAGAGAAATGAACATTCAATTCACGGGCAACCACTCTGGTGGACATTCCTGCAGTCAGAATGCCAATTGCACGCTCCCTCAAACTTGCAACATCTGTGGAATTGTGCTGTGTGATAAAACTGCACATTTTAGAGTGGCCTTTCATTGTGGCCAGCCTCGGGCATACCTGTGCAATAATCATGCTGTCTAATCAGCATCTTGATATGCCACACGTGTGAGGTGGATGGATTATCTCAGCAAAGGAGAAGTGCTCACTAACACCGATTTGTGAACAATATTTGAGAGAAATAGGCCTTTTGTGTACATAAAAAAAGCCTTAGATCTTTGAGTTCAGCTGATGAAAATTGGGGGCAAAAACAAAAGTGTTGCATTTATAATTTTGTTCAGTGTAGATAATACTGACATAAGCCTTCCTTATATGAAATCATGCAATCCTTCTGTGTGATGGCTATCATTTGACAATTTGAATGTTTTATTTTTGCTTTCTGTTCTTGCCAACCTCTTGTGGTTTGCTGTTGTTAACTTTTGTGATGTCCATTTTAGAATGAAGATGAAGTAACAGATATTTGCAGCGCTAAAGCCACAGGAAAAGATAAAGAAATTCAAGCAATTTGCAAGCTACATGGCTTTACCGGAAGGCCAAGCTTAGAGCAGCAGCTGAAGGCTCTAGACATGGAATACCACCAGTTGAAAGAGCAAGGCCAGTCTAGCAGAGCAGACTACATCCAGAACCTTTATGCCTGGAGGTCCAAGCAGGCAGGCAAGGTGAGATCACACTACAGTAGGAGGCATGAAAGAATAGTTAAGAGGGCACCACCCCCACTCCAAGATCTGACACTAAACAAACCTTATAAAAGCCTTTTAAAAACTCTCAGTCTAATATAGACTTTTGGAACACATTCAAATCTTCCATATTTTAAAGCATTAAATACACAAATACAGTAAAACCTTGGTTTACGAGTAATGCAGTTTATGAGTATCGCGGTTTACAAGCGTTTTGAAACATGAGCAAAGTTTTTTAAAAGGTTGCCTTGATGCGCGAGCGCTGTCTTGATATATGAGCAATATTCAAACAGTAGTTTTAATGTTAAAAAAAAGAATTACCCTCACAATATTAAGGAGTCTGGTGCGATTCCAAAAACTAACCTGCACTTTGCGGCACCCTTACATATACCATTATGGCAAGGCTCCCAATCCACAGTTACATTTGTATAAAAAAAGAATTACAGTACACTCATAATGTTAAGGAGTCTAGTGCAATTCCAAAGCTGCTGGTGTATATGTACTGTACTGTACAATAAATTTGCTGGTGTACAGTATACATTTCTGTATGTGGCCAGAGTCCTGGAGCGCTGGTGGCTCCCAGCGCTTTTTGCAGAACATAAAGACACTCCCAGCTGCGTAGGCAGACATAACCGTTGTTCAGAGCATCTGGAAATTACATCAACAGTTCCTGAGTGTCTCAGAGTTCTGCAGGAAGTGCTGGGAGCAATCAGCGCCCCTGGACCTCTGGCCACATACAGAATATACAGAATACAGTCCTTTTCAGCCCCCTCTATCTTACTGGGGCCTGGGCTTTGGACAATACATCCAGATAGTCTCCATGGTCCAGTAAGTCCCCGGCAGTACCTTACTTGCTGGGGTATTCTCATGTTTGGGGCTTCAGTCTGGTTTCCTGGAACAGATTGCTTCCATTTCATCGGGAGTGATCCCACTGTGAGTTGGTTTCTTGAGTTGAACTTCACTTAGAAGTTAGGACCTTCAGTTCTAGGAAGGAGTCCTCCCTGTGATAGAACAACTGGCCTGGTCCTTACACTGGATGACTTATGAGAGTACTACTCTTAACTGCACTGTCTTCTTGAGAGTGCAATGGCATGTAGCTTTTCTCAATCACTGGTGTCTGCACCAAAGGGAAGAGGTTTGCACAACTGGGTGCAGACAGGCTGCAGGGCTTTTTGCTCCCCTCAAGTGTCAGCGGGCAGAACACACTGGTATCCAACTGAAAGTACCCCCTGCAGGGATAGAATACATCTGGAGGGCTTTGTGGAACTTTATTATTGGGTGATAGGTGTTCCTTTTGTGGTTGATCTGCAGCCTCTTGAAGAGGTTCCTACAGATACATTCCTGGGATCTGCACCTAATCATGTGGGTTTTCTTAGTAGTGTGACTTCCATGGCTGTTGATGCTTTGTTGAACTGGGATGGGCTAGGGGATTCTCACAACATGTTCTGTGCTCAAGGTTAGATTGGCCCTGCAGATTTCCTTCTGTCTGGTCCCAGAGACAACTATGGGTGTGAAAGTGGATAGGTTTTGCTAATCTTGCTGTTCTTCTGGTTTTTCCTCCAACCATTCTGGGGTTGCAGTATACCCTTTATCCCTGCCTACTCTTGTAGGGGTACCTCTTGTTCACCCTACCCCTTTTTTAATCAGGCTGACGTCATGGTTGGTACTCTTGAGGTCTCTACCAATCTAATGCATCACTTATCCTTATGTGATATTTTTAACCTAACCTTATGGATCTGTTTTTTTCTTTTTGGACTGTTGTCCTGGGATCCTGTCCTCTTATTTTTTTCTGTTGACCACGTAATGTTGCTCGTCTATTTCTTCATTATCAAGTACTGTAGGTATGTTACTTTCACAGCTTCTGCCTGGTTCAGACTCATTGTTTCTTCAGGTAGAGTCATTCTTCTTAGCCATGAATTCTTCTGTTCTGGTCTTGAGCATCAGGTTGATCCTCTGTGGTTCTCCCTTGCTCATTGGCAGCTCTCTGTTTTGCATAGGGCTTCACTTCATCTGCTTCAGATTTGAGTGTTGGGCCTTCAGGAAGTTCTGAGTTGTGAACAGTTCCCAATCCCTTCTAATAGGTCTGTCAGTAGTTGTTTCCCACTACCTTTGGGTGTCCCAGCTGTCCTTATTTCTTGTGACCCTCAATGAATGAAAAATAAAAAAAGATTTTTATACTTACCATAAAATCTTTTAATTGATGGAGACAGATTCATCCTACTATGTTTTTTGCTTTGCCCTTGGTACTGCTTTTCCAGAAAACTGAGGCATGATGGGTAGAGAAGAGGTTATATGTGAGATGGGTTACAGGTTTTTTTTGTTTTCCAGTGTCCTAACATTCTGTGGGTGACAGTATAGCCCAACTGTTTCTGAACTGATGTGCGCAAAAATTGTATTTTTCCAGTTTCCATAAAGAAGGGGAAGTGTTGAAACCATTTTCATGTTTTTATTCACCCTCTTTTGTCTTGGTGACCTTTGGAACCAAGACAGAAAGTAATAATAGGAAATGTAAATGTGTATAGCTCTTACTGGAACAGGAATAGAAGGGAAATCTTCAAATTGGGATGCCTGTTCAGATGGCCATTGTCAAAGATTCTAACAGACAGATTTCCCCTCACTTTGGAGAGATTTTCTCTTAGTTTCCACTTTGTCTCCAGAATGGAACCTAAGAGAATGCATCTTAAAGGGACAAGGACAGCAAACTGAGTGTTTTATATACTCCTTACTTCAAAACTAAAACTTAAATAAAGTAGACTAGGATTGAGGAAAATTATTTTGTAATTTCAGAAAAAATAAGGAAATTGCGGTGAAATGTCATCCTTTGAGTTAAATGCAGTGGAGTTAACCTGTAGGTGGTTGACAGTGCAATTGGCTTCAAATGGTTCCTGAAGGTTCCAGAAGTGCCTTTAGACTAACCTGGAACTGTTATTATGCCTCGCATTAGCCTCATTGTTTTACATTTTTTCTCCAAAAAAAACACAGATTGAACTGGATGGATTGGTATCTTTAATCAACCGTACCAACTATGTAACTACAGTATGTAATATAAAATGTTCACTGCAACAGTACTCAAAAAACATTCAAACACAATAAAACAGGGGACTAAATAACTACAAGGATTGTTAGAGAGGGGAATCAATCTTAGTCATTTAAAATAGGTGCACTCTATTTATTTACAATAAATATTTGGTGATTGTTCTAATTATGCCCCTAAATGAAATAACCAAAACTACCCTACCTAGCCAAACCTCAAAACCACCCCTAAAATGTGAAGAAATAACAGTAGATTGTTATTTTTTGTTCAAGTATATTTCTCATAAGCAGCTCAGAATTGGGAGTTTCTTCTTTGGCGACCAACATCAAAATCTGCAATGTCACAACAATATAAATTTTGCTGAAATCAATCTGGTTATCCCTAATATGGACAAAATTGAGGATTTTTTGTTTTTATCATTTCATGGGATTCTTCGGTTCTTTCGTTAATTTTTTTTATTTAACATTAGTTTTAATTAGCTTAGTTATTGACTATTTAATGACTATTTAATATTTAATTATTAGCTGGATAAGCAGGATTATTGTAACAATAAGGCCATGTCACATTAAAATAATATGTATCAGTAAGATCCCTGCTGTGTGTTGCATTATGTTGAGTCTGCTTTCCTCTAATTATCTAAATTGTACAGTAGATTGCAGATCCTCCAGTTTGTGCAAAGTTGTCACTTTTCTCCTGCAGCTAAAACCTCTCTGGAGATGATTAAATGTGCAACGTATTGATTCCTTTAGAACTTTCCATCATTGTGTTGTACATTTCTTCTGTGTGCTGATGTCTCCCCAGAGACCTAACCATGAATGCCATTGCTGTTAAGGTAAAGGAATTGCCTGCTGTAACTCCATTAAGTGCTGAAACATGAAGATCTTTAATAATGCATTATTTACCAGTGCATGACATAGTCAAGTGGTAAAACATGTCCATGTTATGACATAACCAGCTAGTTTTTTTCCTCTAGATTTTCAGTGGCATTTGCAAATATTGCTTTTAAATGCCCACAAAAGTCACATTTTATAAAGTTCTGAAATAAAGGCTCTAATCTTTGAAAAATGCAATATTAGATTTAGGATTCTACATAATCCAGACCACACAGTGCCATGCACTTATGCCAAATATCCTTGTCAACCTGAACTGAGGAAGTGGAAAATTCTTTGAAACACATTTTTATAGTGAAATAAAGAAACATGATGTTCAATAAACCAGATAACTCTGACCTATTATTTGATAGATGATGATGGGCACATCCATTGATTGGACCACTGACTGGCTTTTTTAGATTCTCTTGGACTCACCTGGATATTATAATAAGCTGTCTGTTGGCCTTTTTGCTAAAAATAACTCTGCAGCAGAGCTTCAGACATTGATCCAATACCATACTTCTTAGTTTCTAAAAGTGTGTCCTCTATTTGCCTTTGGGGTTCCTCTTAGCAGACCATATGTCACTAATGTGTCTTGCAATTTCAAGGGGTCAGGAGGGGGAACTACAGCGGCCAGTGTGGGGATCCACTATTCAAGCAGCCTGAAGAGTTGAATCAATGTCAGGAGCTCTACTACAGCGTGATGTTTTGCAAATGGGCAAAAAAACAGGTAGGCATATTACTGCTTTCTTCACAGGGTAGTGCTATATTAATTTTTAATTTGTTTACCCCCTGCCAGGGTCACTTTAAACTGGCTTGAGCCTAGAAAACCTTTAATGAAATACATGGAGAGATATGTATCAATTATTTTTTGCAAAGCAGTGTGTAGCTAAATGGGAGCAATGGTTTGTTATGAAAGTGTAGCTTTACAAGTCTACAAGAAGAAAGCCTCGGAAATTAAAGTAGCTGAATTTTACCAGAATTGGGTCACTAATAAAGGAAAATTAGGTCCTGAGTATTAGTTGACTCCAGTTTCCAAAATACAGCTTCAGGTCAAAATTTCATCAAAACAATTCAAAATTACGAGGGGGATGTGTGATTATGCTCCATAACTTTTCTGCAAAATGTGATATACTGTAGCAGTGAGCATGGTGCCACACCAATCATTATAGACGTATCTTTTTATTGATACCCATAACATAACTTTTCATTCGCTTTTTGTTTTTCATGTAACATTTTCATGCTCCCTCCACACCATTGGGACCATGAAAGGCATGGACTTTTTCTTATTATTTAGCCAATAACGCAGATAAGTTGCAAATGTAATGCAACAATAATGAGGGGCCCAACTCTTGTCATGATCCCCCATTTTGCATCCAAAATATTAGGTGGTATGCCTTTTTTGCCACTGCCGTCATATTTCACTTTTGAGATGCAAATGTAACCTTGCCACAAATGTAGCAGAAGTTATCTGCGTTGTTTACAGTTTTGCGGCATCTTGGCTTCTGAGGGAAAATATCACGCAACTGTTCCTTGGAAATGTTAGGCAATGAGACTTTCATAAGCCACCAGATGTACTGTGACTGTATAAAGCGTAAATCTGACCAAGACAAATGTACCTTGCAATAAAAGAACAATAAATTACAGTTAGGTAATAATCTTTAGTCTTAAAGTGAAAATAAATGTATACACTTCCATGGGTTACCATTTTCATTGTTATACCAAACTTTGTCAAGAAGTTACAAGGCATCATGATCATCAGATACCTCCCTCCCTTGTAGGCAAATATACTCATCAATGTATAAATATATATTGTGAAACATCTTGAAAACTGTAGTCAACCAGCACTTTTATCACCTGTTTTCTAATTCATCTAATAAAAATATGTAAGAATTAGCACATTTTATCTCCATAATTTTACAAAATCTGTAGACCAGTGTGATTCCTCTCTCAGTTTCTCCAACATAGTAACGACAGAATAAAACTTGCTCCTGAACACTTCTTAATTATGCATCTGTTTGGAGTGAAAATCTGTTTTATGTACATATTTATTCCGTTGCAGATCTGTACAGAACATTATCATTTGGTTGCCCAGGATTCCAGAGTCACAGATATTCCTATTGCACACTTTCCTTAAAAAGGCTTAGGAGTATCTTGTGCAGAACCAACAACCAGCTGGAACTGGGGACATCACAGATCATACGCATATATTTTTCAGTACACCATGGATCGTCAAATTGCATCCAAAATCTTTATTGAAGAACGATCATATCACAGAAGACACAGTACAAGATTTCAGAGCTGCGCAGTACCCCTTTGTCAGGCACAGATCTAAAGAAGGGGTCCTGCGTTGCTCTGAAGCATTGCACTTTGTCTTCTGTGATATGATCATTCTTTAATAAATATTTTAGACACTATTTAGCGATCAATGGTGTGCTGACAAATACAAATATACATCCATACATAAAAACTTTAGGAGATTATTAGAATATAAGATTAAAATAGGTTTTTACCTTACGCCTAAATGTATCTACTTGTACATCATAGTAGTGTATAGTTAATGCCAATTCCAGAATTATTCAGGTTTTCCTGCTGTAACTGTCCTGACTGTCCACCACCCATTGTGGTGGACAGTCAAGTTAGCATAATGAATCATATACTATTGCTGTACTTTCTAATGTTTCACAGGCTTTGTATTAAATTACTGTGAATGACTTTAATGCTGCCAGAGTAGAGGATGCTGGGTAAAAAAGTAATTATTTATGTCCAAAATATACAGATACCCCTAGTGCAGATGTCTTATATATAATTCATCTTACTATCCCAGTATAGTTACATTAGGAGGATTATAAATATATATATTTATTTTATATATATATATATATATATATATATATATATATATATACATATATATATATATATATATATATATATATATATATATATATATATATATATATATATATATATATATATATATATATATATATATATATATATATATATATATATGAATATACAGGTGCTTCTCATAAAATTAGAATATCATCCAAATGTTAATGTATTTCAGTAATTCAATTCAAAATGTGAAACTCATATATTCTATATAGATACAGTACGTTACACGCAGAGGGTTATATTTCAAGCATTTCTTTCTTTTAATTTTGATGATTATGGCTTACAGCTAGTAAAAATCAAAAATTTTGTATCACAGAAAGTTAGAATATTACATAAGACCAGTAAAAAAAAGGATTTTTTATACAGAAATGTTGGCTTACTAAAAAGTATGTCCATGTACAGTATAGTATGTACTTAATACTTGGTTGGGGCTCCTTTTCATGAACTACTGCATCAATGCGGCATGGCATGGAGGCGATCACTGCTGAGGTGTTATGGAAGCCCAGGTTGCTTTGATAACCACCTTCAGCTCATCTGCATTGTTGGGCCTGGTGTCTCTCATCTTCCTCTTGACAATACCCCACAGATTCTCTATGGGGTTTAAATCAGGCGAGTTTGCTGGCCAATCAAGCACAGTGATATCATAATCAATAATCCAGGTACTGATACTTTTGCAGTGTGGGCAGGTGCTAAGTCCTGCTGGAAAATGAAATCAGCGCTCACTTTGGACTTGATAAAACACAGTGGACCAACATCAGCAGATGACATGGCTCCCCAAATCATCACTGACTGTGGAAACTTAAAACTGGGCCTCATGCAATTTGGATTTTGGGCCTCTCCACTCTTCCTCCAGACTCTGGGACTCTTGATTTCCAAAAGAAATGCAAAATTGTCCACAGTCCATGATGATTTGGGGAGCCATGTCATCTGCTGGTGTTGGTCCACTGTGATTAATCAAGTCCAAAGCCAGCGCAGCCCTCTACCAGGAAATTCTAAAGCACTTCATGCTTCCCTTGGGTGACCAGCTTTATGGAGATGCTGATTTCGTTTTCCAGCAGGACTTGGCACCTGCCCACACTGCCAAAATTACCAATACCTGGTTCAATGATCATGGTATTACTGTGCTTGATTCGCCAGTAAACTCGCCTGATCTAAACCCCATAGAGAATCCGTGGAATATTGTCAAGAGGAAGATGAGAGACACCAGACCCAACAAAGCAGGTGAGCTGAAGGCTTCCATTACACCTCAGCAGTGCCACAGGCTGATCTTCACCATGCCACGTCGCATTGATGCATTAATTCATGCAAAAGGATCCCCGACCAAGTATTGAGTGCATATTATACTGTACATGGACAAACTTTTCGGTAAGCCAACATTTCTGTATTAAAAACATATATTTTTTTCCGAGATACTGATTTTGGGTTTTCACTAGCTGTATGCCATAATCATGAAAATTAAAAGAATTAAATGCTTGAAATATATCACTCTGTGTGTAACACATCTTTTTTACTTTTTGATGATATTCTAATTTTATGAGATGCACATGTGTGTGTGTGTGTGTGTGTAGATATATATATATATATATATATCTACACACACACACACACATTACTGCGCAAAAGTTTTAGGTAGGTGTGAAAAAATGCTGTAAATTTAGAAATTGCTGTCAGAAATAGAAGTGTTAATAGTTTATTATTAACATTTAAAAATTATAAAGGATATCCTTGTTAAAACATATAAATTACAACTGTGACACTAAATGCAAGAATTGTGATAAATATATGAAGCAGCGCTAAAAAATGTAATGTTGTGAAAACACAAAAATGAATCAATATAATGACATCAAACTTATTAGGTGAAAACCGTGTAAAAAGAAATCACACCAAATATATAAATAGTTTCCATAAGAGCCCATTTACACTTAAAACTATTCACTATATTCACTACACACGATGTGTCCTTTAAATATGAAGGTGTATTAACTACCAAGGGTTGCAGGAATGAATCAATACACTTGCCTATGTGAAAAGTAATGGAGTCTGTCCCACTGATAATGGGGTGAGTTCTGGAGATTTTTATGGACCTTAGGGAGGTAATACATCACAGGTACCCGTGGAGCCAGGGGGACCAAAAATGCTTTTTTATTAATTATACCATCCCTAAAACCCCTTTCAATAATATTTACCAAAGATGTGTTTTTTGAATAAATGTTTTTTATGGGTTACACTATAGGAGTATATGCTTTTTATTTTTCACCCTGCTGATGAACCAACCCTGACTGAATCACTTTTGGCGCTTTTGAGTCTCCCTTCATAAGGAGATGTAACACACGCATTTGACCATACTATATGATGGTCCACAGGATCCGGTAAGAGGCTTTAATACTTGGTGTCACCTGGTGGAAGCACTAGAATTGTGATTGTGGGGACACTGGTGGAGCAAGTGAATCTTGAACAATTTCTTTCCTTTGGACTTTTTTGTTTCACATATATTTTTCCTTTTTAGCCCTTGTGTATGGGCTCTTATGGACACTATTTATATATTTGGTGTGATTTCTTTTTACATGCTTTTCACCTAATAAGTTTGATGTCATTATATTGATTCATTTTTGTGTTTTCACAACATTGAGGTAAATTTTTTAGCGCTGCTTCATATATTTATTATTAACATTTACCAAAATGAGTAAAAATGTGAAATCCAAATCAAATCAAAATTTGGAGTGACCACCCTTTGCCTTCAAAGCAGCACCAATTCTTCTAGATACACGTGCACACAGTTTTTGAAGGAGCTCGGCAGGTAGATTGTTCCAAACACCTTGGAGAACTAACCACAGATCTTCTGTGGATGTAGTCTGCCTCAAATCCTTTTGTGTCTTCATGTAATCCCAGACAGACTAGAAGTTGTGATAAGGGCTCTGGGGGGCCAAACCATCACTTCCAAGACTCCTTGATCTTCTTTATGCTGAAGATATTTCTTAAGGACATTAGCTGTATGTTTGGAATCATTGTGCTGCTGTAGAATACATTTTGGGCCAATCACACGCCTCCCTGATGGTATGGCATGATGGACACCTATCTGTTGATCCTGACCAAATCTCCAATTCCATTTGCAGAAATGCAGCCATGCGTCTCTATTGCCTGCAGACACTCATTATTGTACCGCTCTCCAGCCTTTCGGCAAACAAAATATCTCCTGCTACAGCCAAATATTTAAAATATTGATTTATCAGTCCAAAGCACCTTCTGCCATTTTTCTGCACCGCAATTTCTATGTTTTCGTGCATAGTTAAGTAATTTAGCCTTCTTTCCACATCAGAGATTTGGCTTTTTGGCTGAAAATCCTCCATGAAGACCACTTCTTGCCAGACCTCTCCAGACAGTAGATAGGTGTACCTGGGTCCCACTGGTTTCTGCCAGTTCTGTGCTGATGGCACTGCTGGACATCTTCCAATGTTGAAGGGAAGTAAGAATGGTGTGTCTTTCAGCTGCTGTATTAACCTCCCTGGTGGTATGATTATGTCAGGAATTCTGTACCAAAAGCGGTACAATTCTTTTCATGGAAATTTGGCGTTATGTATTATAGGCCTACAATTCTTAGTAAATACTGACTTAAACCTGACCAAAACAAGAGTCTAGTAGACATCCCAGATGTGATAAATTTGAAACACAAACGCATGAATTATAATCAAATCAATAATATAATTTTATTATTTAATATATAATATATATAATAAAATTATATTATTGATTAGATTATAATTCATGCATTATATATTATATATATATATATATATATATGTGTGTGTGTGTGTGTATATATATATATATATATATATATATACACACAGACACACACACATATATATATATATATATATATATATATATATATATATATATGTAATATATAACGCATGAATTATAATTGAATCAATAATATAATTTTATATATATATATATATATATATGTGTGTGTGCATATATATATATATATATATATATACATATATACATATACAGTATATATATATATATATATATATATATATATATATATATATATATATATATATATATATGTGCATATATATATATGCATATATATATTTATATATGCATATATATATTTATATATATATTTATATATATATATATGCATATATATATTTATATATATATATATATATATATATTATAAAATGTGTTATGTGTTTGTGTTTTGTGCAACGTTTTTTTTTTAATTTCCCTCCCTAGTTCCGCTCCCATGCAGCATTGCTGCTGCAGGGAACGGAACTAGGAAGTGATGACACCGACGGAGGAGCGGCGGGACTCTCGGCTGGCGCTCACAGCAATGAGAGATCATCGCTGGATCGCCAGGAGAAGGTAAGAGAACACCGCTGCGCTCTCTGCACATCTACCCCGAGCGTGACTCTGGGTTACCGCTCCTGATAGAAAAAATCAACCCAGAGTCATGCTCGGGATCACCGCCAGGGTGGTTAAGATTCCTTGGTTTATGACCTGTAACATGAAACTATCTTCCACAACCTCACCTTAGTAGTAGAGTTTGACTGTTCCTCACTCAGTTTTAAGCCTCCTACACACCTGTTTCTGTTTCAGTTAATGACTGTGCTTCAACCTCCATATGAAACTGATGATCATTAGCACATGCTTGGTATAATTGGTTAATCTTACACCTCACTCTAATCCTACTTGTATATAGATTTAAAAAAAAAATTTTTAATATATATTTTTGAAGGCATTCTTACTTTACAGCATTTCTTTGCCCACCTTTGCACAGTAATATATATATATATATATATATATATATATATATATATATATATATATATATATATATATATATATATATATATATCTTGAGTGAATTTAGAATGCTTGTGGTTTGCATCTCATGTTCAGTTCCATTTGGACATTAGTGAAAAAACTCAACAAACCTTGGATTTGCCCAGATACTTCACAACTGCACATATTGCCATAATGGTATGTTGGCTGTTCTAAGATGTTTTTTTTTTTTTTTTGCTTTTACTATAGAGCGGGGTGATTTCACTGGATGAAGAGAATCCATTAACACAGGCCCTTCTAAAATATAAGGATGCACTCTCTTTGGATCTGCACAACTGGCAGTATAATTTTCATGTGGGAAGACATTTGTTGCTACAGAAACAGACCAGTCAGGCACTAATGTTCTTACAGAAAGCCTTGGCACTCCGACCAGCATCTTCCATCGCCAGGTTGCATTGTGTTTGCTTTTTTTTTTTGCAAGAAGTTATTGTTTATTGTCTGTAGTTTTACATAGTTACATAGTTTGTGAGGAAAAAAGACACCAGTCCAATCTATGATGAGTGTGTGTGTGTTTAACCACTTTACCACTAGAGGATTTTGCTGTCTTACGTCTGAGCCACTTTTTGCGATTCGGCATTGTGCGACTTTAACTGACAATTGCGCGGTCGTGCGACGCCGTACCCAAACGAAATTTACGTCCTTTTTTTCCCACAAACAGAGCTTTCTTTTGGTGGTATTTGATCACCTGTGCGATTTTTACTTTTTGCGCTATAAGCAAAAAAAGAGCGTAAATTTTGAAAAAATAACAATATTTTTCACATTTTTTTATATGAAATTCCCCCCCAAAAAAATGTAAAAATCAAAATTTTTTTAAATTTTTGGCCAATTTGTTTTCTGCTACCTATGTTTGGTAAAAAAAATCACAATAAGCGTATTTTGATTGGTTTGCGCAAAAGTTATTGCGTTTACTAACTAAGGGAAAGATTTCTGTCATTTTTGGTGTTTTTCTTTTTTAACGAGTAATGGCGGCGATCTGCGATTTTTTTTGCGGGACTGCGACATTGTGGCGGACAGATCGGACCCCTGACTGACATTTCTGACACTTTTGGGGGTACCAGTGACATTACTACAGTAATCAGTGCTATATATATGCACTGTTACTGTAAAAATGACACTGGCAGGGAAGGGGTTAATTTTATTGGAGAGGGAGGGGTTAATGTATGCCTGGTGCTTACTGACGTGTGTGGGGGGGAGGTGACTGTGTGACACAAGGACAGATCCAGGGTTCAGCTATGCTGAACCCTGCAATCTGACCCTGCCTGTCACTTAGGAGATCCGCCCGCTTGTGTTTACACAAGCAGGCGGATCTCCACACTCGATTCCCCGACGATCGGGGAAGAGCAGCGGCGATCGCCGCTGCTCCTCCCCTGGCCCGACTCCCGCTGTGACTGAACACAGCGGGAGCGAGCCTCTGGTGGCGCGCGCGCGCCGCCGAGAAAGGGGATTGTCTGGCGACGTAGGTCTACGTCGCCAGACGATAACCAACCACTTTGCCGCAGTAGTGCTCGAGTGAGCAGACGGCAAGTGGTTAAAATGGAATGGTGTTATAGTGCTTGATCTCAGAATTTAATGACCAGGTTTTGAAGACACTGACACTGCCACTGTTCATCCTAAATGTATTATTTACAAGAACCCAAAGGAACCTGGTCACATATACAATTTCAATCTTTTGACACAGTACCAGTGAAATTACACAAATATATAAATTAAAAGAATGAAAAATAACATTTACTTCACTGACAACAGATGACAGGTTAGAGAATATAGTAGTCTCAGATCTTACTGTCCATCTTAGTAAGACGACCAAACCTTTAGATATCACCGCAGGCTGCTGAAGTTTGATGGTCTTATAGCTTTCTCTGCGTACTTTGGTTTCCTTTCCTTATGATGTAAAAAGCAAAACCTCAGCAGTAATGTCTATTCCAAATTTGGATTCTATCTGATGGCAGAGAGGGAGGTTAAAAGGTCACTCGGCACAGTTGCCTTTACACTTCGTTAGTGGCTATCCTCTTTTGCTTTTACATTCCTTTGTTTCACCCGTGTACTGACATTTCTATCAGTATTGTCAATTATGTAGCCGCAACAATGCTTAAAAACCACATCCCCATTACACAAGACAACGCTGTCATTTCAAACATCTCATGACAAGACAAACAATCCTACAGCTATTGCAAGTTTAAAATGGAATTTTAACACACATATTCCACTTAACGGATATCTGCAGGCTTTGTTTCCTCATATGAAGACATCATAATCCAGTTTCCGCTCCCAAGTGCAGAGATGATCACTTTAAACTTGAGCTAACTAATGAACATGAGCAGTGCCTAGGCACATAAAACTCCCAAGAGGCTTATGACTAGCTACCACTTTAACCAGTTCTGGACCGGAAGGATTTGCCCCCTTAATGACCAGGCCATTTTTTGCGATTCCGCACTGCGTTATTTCAACATAAAATTGCGTGGTCGTGTGATGTGTTACCGAAATAAAATTGATGTCCTCTTTTTCCCACAAATAGAGCTTTCTTTCCGTGGTATTCGATCACTTGTGCGGTTTTTATTTTTTGCACTATAAACAAAAAAACAGCAACATTTCTGGAAAAACAATATTTTTCACTTTCTGCTATATAACATTCCCTAAAAAAATTAAAAAATAAAACTTTTTAATCATTATTGGCCAATTTGTATTCTGCTCCATATTTTCGGTGAAAAAAAAAAATTGCAATAAGCGTATTTTAATTGATTAGTTTACGTCTACAAACTAGGGGGAAGATTTATGTCATTTTTATTTATTTATTTTATTTTCTAGCAAGCGCAGCGATCTGCAATTTTTAGCAGGACGGCAACATTGCGGCGGACAGATCAGACCCCTAACTGACATTTTTTACACTTTTGGGGGCAACAGTGACATTACTACAACAATCAGTGCTAAAAATATGTACTGTTACTGTAATAATGACACTGGCAGGAATGGTGTTAACCTAGGGGTGATCAAAGGCTTAAGTGTGAGCCTAGGGGAACGTTTACTAACTGTGGGGGGACGGGCTTGTCAAATGATCATAGAGACCTGTGATCCTATATAGCAGGATCACAGGCACTCTCTGATCATTTCAGAGAGAAGAACGTTCAGCTGTGTTTACAACAGCTGACTGTTCTTCTCTCTCAGCGGGGAGCGATCGTGGCCGCCAACCCTGTGCATCGGCATCCCCGCAGCCATCGTGGGGGCAGGAACGCGCTGCCAGTGGTGCGCACTCGCCCCCCAGCACCACGCGCGTGACCACTGCAGGGCTACGTCAGTTCGCGCATGAGAGGCTGCCTGCTGCAGTAAATCTGCAGTGAGCGGTCTTAATGTGGTTAAGCACTGACTACCTCACAGCAGCATATATACCCTGCACAATCTGCGCACTGCTCATAACCCTCCTAAACGTTGTCATTATAGTGCTATGGTACTTGATCTCAGAATTTAAAAGCTCTTTTGGTCATCATTCCCATGTGGGTCACAGGAGTAGGGCCGGGACAAGGGGTGGGCAAGAGGGCAGGCTGCCCTGGGAGAAATGGTTTATAGGGGCGCCCTGTGCCAGTTGCTTCTGTTACAAGGCTAACAGAAGTAGTGACAGCGATATCACTGTTAACCCTAAGGGAGTGGGGCAGAGTTTGGCATCTTTGGGCGCTGGACAACCGGAACTGCACAGGATTGCACTAAAATGTGCTCTCCAGTGACCCAGAATCAGCTGACAGTAGGCTAAAGCTTGCTGTCAGCTGACATCACAGTCCCGCACTTTAGAGGGATCTTGACAATCACATACAGTAGTTGCCAACATTTGAAAAAAAATTTAAGGGACACTTTGCAGCACAGCTATTAATTACTTGCCACACCCACTTCCCTGAAGCTCTGCCCACTCCACATAATTAATCTCTGCCTACTTATAATCAGATTATAGGGTCTACTCAGTAAAGAGAGAATTACAGGAAATTGAAAAGGGAATTTCAAACTTAAGGCCAAAGTAGCAGAGTTGGAATAATTCTCCCATTCAGCTGCACTACTTCTGCCTAAAGTTTAAAATTCTCATCATAATTCCCTGCAATTCTAAAGTGCCAAATGTGCTCAGGTGTGACCATAGAAAAAATGTAATATGTAAATATAAATAAAGTGCAAGGTGTAAATAAGTAAGATAAAACCTAATTATACTATCTGGTATAATTAGGTTTTATCGTACTTATTTACACCTTGCACTTTATTTATACTTACATATTACATTTTTTGTATGGTCACACCTGAGGACATTTAACACTTTATTCACATGTCATGTTACCTGATATTTTTGCACATAAGTTTGTTGCTTTCATCCTACCTACCTTCATGTCTGTGAATGTGTCTTCACTCTCCAGGGGTCCTTCTCTGCTCTGCTGTGGTGGCCGGCACCAGCAAGGTGCTGCCGAGAACAAGTCAGAGAGCCTTTAAGTTAAAAATGGCGCCAGATGGCGCCATTACTTAACTGCGCATGCGCCCGCCCAGTTGAGCTTGTAAGAGCTTGCCCAAGCCCAGTAGGCGTCGGAAAGGCGCATGCCCCATAACGATGTCGGCCCGTAACCATTTCTTTTACGGGCACCGGCTGCCCATAACGGGCATTTATGGGCAGCGCGCTTATAGGGCGTGTGCCGGGACAATGTAAATTACCCAGGTCAGGCTCCTATTTGCCGGGACTGTACCAACAAAAACGTGCCAGTTGGCAAGTATGCAATCACCACTTTGTGCTGCTCAGAGCTGACTCGGGAACTGATTGATCAGCGATTACGTGATTGCTTAGTTCTCAGGCTTAGAACCAGCAGGTGACAACTTGCAGCCTTGTTCCAATGCTGCAGCAGGTACAGTAGGTAAGTATGTCTGTTTATTTTTAATAGTCCCAATCTTCTCCTTTATTGATTATATCTTGAGGAGATATACAGTTGCCTGGCACTGTTCACCTTAAATTAATTTTCACTGACATTCATTATATACTGTATATACAGTTTAAAGTATGAGCTCACCTTTTAATAAAAAATTAATAGGTGAACTAACACCATGTATCCTTTGTGGTTTAGCTGTCACTACTCATGCAGCCAATGCAGCAGTCCAGGGATTTGAAAGCTCTGCTTTTCTTCACTCCATTACTTTTCTTAGGGCTTCCAGGAGGGATCAGAGCTATTCCAATTGGTCAAAGTGCCAGTGCATGACCAATCAGAATCGATCTGATCCATCTTGGAGGTCCTAAGGAAAGAAGGAGAAGAAGAGCAGGGCTTTCAAATCCCCAAACCACTGCACCAGCTGTGTGGGTAGCTACAGCTAATCACCCACAGAGATAAGGGGGTAGTGTGTAGGGGGTTAACCTTTTCATAGTACCGGTGAAATAACACACAGACATAATTAAAAAAAAAAAAAAGGAAAATAACATTTACTCAACAGATGATAGTTTACAGAAAAAAATAGTCTTAGGTCTTACTCTAAGGTACTGTCCATCTCCACGAGAGTACCAGACCTGCAGACACCACTGCAGGCTTATGAGTTTCAATGGTCTTACCTCTTAACTCTTCACTTCACTTTTTTCTTATGGTATTAAAAGCAATACCTCAGCGGTTATGTATATTCTAAATGTGGAATCTAGCAGCAGCTCTATTCCAGATGCCTAATTTGACACTGAGCTGGCTGCTAATTTCATTGCTCTGTAGTAAGCAAGACTGCTATGCCATGAATTCTATTCCTGGCTTTAGTGCCATCAGAGATGATAACCTAAAATTAATATTTTTTTTATATATGACAGTGCATTCCCTTTAACAAATATATGTATATTTAACTCTTTAAAATTCATATTTGAAACTGTCTGCACATAACTTTACATTTTTGCATGCTTGAAGACATAATTTCATTACTCATGTGTTTGGGCCTCATTCACACGGCTGTACTACATCATACACCAATGTGAGGGCCATGTTGTGTGCATTCCTGTGCAGGCAGTCCTATTCATGTTAATTAGGATTTAACGGCTGCACCGACACAGCCACTGTTGCCATGTTGGCATCTAGGCAGGTGCGGGTGCTGGTGCATGGCCATGAATGCACACTGTCTTTGTTCCGGGTCATACACCTGCACCTGTATGGATGTAAAATTGGGATCAGTCACTGCACCCACATTTACATGAATGGGACTGCCTGCATGGGGATGCACACAAAACCTGTGCATCCCCGTGTGGTGAAAAATGGCCCTCGCCCAGACGTACGCTGTAGTACACTTAAAGTGGAGTTCCACCCATTTTTGGAACTTTAGATCTTTGTAATCCCCTTTAAAATGGCTTTTACCAATGGAAACTTTTTTTTTTTTTTTTTGCTAGTAAATACCTTAATTTCGGATTTATTCCTCCTCTCCTCACTTCCTGGTCCGATCGGCGATGACGTCATTCGGCGATCCGCAGTGTCTGCTGGGATGTATTCTATTCCAGAAATCTCAGTAGCTGTATCTGTACTGAGCCGTGCCTGCCCCGCCTCCGCCCCGCCTCCTCTCAATGAATTGCATTGTATGAATGTATTAAGGCTGTTCTCTGCCCAGCCTCCGCCCCGCCTCCTCTCAATACAACTCAATGAGAGGAGGCGGGGTGGAGGCGGGGCAGAGAACGGCCTTAATACATTCATACAATGCAACTGAATGAGAGGAGGCGGGGCGGAGGCGGGGCAGGCACGGCTCAGTACAGATACAGCTACTGAGATTTCTGGAATAGAATAAATCCCAGCAGACACTGCGTATCGCCGAATGACGTCATCGCCGATCGGACCAGGAAGTGAGGAGAGGAGGAATAAAGCCGAAATTAAGGTATTTACTAGCAAAAAAAAAAAAAAGTTTCCATTGGTAAAAGCCGTTTTAAAGGGGATTACAAAGATCTATGTATTCCAACCTATTAAAAATGGGTGGAACTCCGCTTTAAGTGAATGAGTCCTAATACTTAGAAAATATATAAAATGTTAGATTATTTTCCCTAAAACATGAAAGCCCTTTATGTAGCAAAGCTTGTCAGACACACCTCTCCTCTTAACTGAAAAATAAATCAGTGTAAGGACACTTGTGCTGAAGGATGTGGCTGTAACCCAGCTCTACCATCACAAAGTACTGCAGTGTAAAGGCTGAAAGTAACATTTTTACGGAGAGGGAAAGGGTATTAAAAAAAAATTGTTAGCAAAATCAATCACAAGTCATAGCACATTGTGATAACAGGACTATAAAATGATAAAAAGTGATTTGAATAAACAAGAGGTAATGAGGAGCAGTTGGGTCATAACTTTATCTGTTTGCACATTGATGGAGCCAGTCGGTCAAGCCAAGAGATCTGTGGACATTGTGATTGTTTAGGTGTATTGGCGTTTTCCCTCATTAGTTGTCTCTATATAAATCACTAAGAAAGGAATAAGAATGCTTTTCACTTTCAATAGATTTTTATTGAAAAATTACAAGTACAACACATAGCATAAAAAGACTTTTTGTAATTGCCAAGAAGATGTTAGACAGCTGGAACGTAGCTGCCGAGGATGTGATAACATCCAACAGTATAAATAGCGTATTTTTCAGCAAAACTTGTAGCCTGCAAGTTAGAGTAGGTATCAATGAGCCAGGTAAATTTGTCGCAGGCTGTGAAACAAGAAGCAGATCAAAACATCAAGTATAAATAAGCAGCATGCTCTGCAACAATAAAATAAAAAAGAAAGAGAAAAGAAGGATGTTCACAGTAGGAAGTTGGGAAAGAGAGGTGGGGTGAAAGTGAGTGGGCGTCAGAAATGCCCAAGACCAGCATGCCAGAACTGGACTATTATAATGAAATATAGCTTTCCATGGACTGATGAATGGGAATATTGTATCCATGGGATCCAAATCCGGGAAAATTTGTTTTGTGTATCCAGCAGGATACTAGTCAGTTTCTCGTTAACAAAGAACCTGACGAGCCACCAACGAACTTACTCAAAGGAAATAAGAATGTATTTTTAACTACAAACACATCTCATGCATTTCTCAGTCTAATCTAGATTTTAGATCAATTAATATTTAAAGTGATTCTAAACCTAGTTTTTTTTAGTCTTTTTTTTTTTCTTTAACAACACAAACATGTTATACTTACTTGCTCTGTGTAATAGTTTTGCACAGAGCATCCCCGATCCTCCTCTTCATGGGTTCCCTGCTGGCGCTCCTGGCTCTGCCCCCCCCCCCCGCTGAATGCCCTCATAGCAAGCCACTTGCTTATGGGGGCACCCATGCAAGCTCGTTCACGAGCCCCAATCTGTGTGTCAATTGACACACAGACCCGGCCCCTCCCCCTGCTCTGCCCTCACTGGCTGTGTTTAACAGAAGCAAAAGCCAATGGCTCCCACTGCTACTTTTTTGTCTAGTGAGGACAAATAGATCTGAAAGAGCTGTTGCTCTTGTGCACATCGCTGTTAAATATAATGGGGGACTGGGGGGGGGGGGGGGTTGGGGAGCTGCGCACAGAAGGTGCTTACAATGCATTAAGGAAAACACCTTCTGCCTTTACAACCACTTTTAAGATACTGCATTTTACTTGCTTTAAAAATGGGTATACATTTTTGCTGATTCATGATGAACCAGCTGAAAGTCAAGTGATGGGCAGTTCTGTTGGCACCCTCAAGCCCAACATCCTTTATTCTGAAAATCGAAATGAGTCAGTCGGATAATTTTTGCCTACCACTGTTTGGGGTATTCTCCCTGCTTTGAGTGCTGGCTGTCAGAATACATCTAAGATGTTTAACGTATGGGATTTGATTGATTTTACTTGTTTATCCCGCCAGGCTGAACAAGATAAATCTTACAGTTATGGCCAGCTTAAAGTGGTTGTAAACCCCATTCAAGAAATCTGAATTCTACACATATATCTGTAGTGTTTATCTCTCTCCAAAGCTCTAAGTGCCATACCTTTATGCTGCTCCATTCTTCTGTTATCAGCATAATAGCTTCTGACAAGCTCTCCGGCACATGGGATAAAAGCAGCTGGAAATTTGTGTCGGGGAGGGTGCTTAGAGATAGATAAGCAAAGAGCTGGTCTATTCACATTGCAGCTCTGCAAGTTTCTTCATTCCTCTGCCTATGTGGAGTGAGGGTGTGTGCCTTTCCTCCAATTGGCTCACACACAGTGTATGGCTAGACTCCCCTCCCACTACTGAATAAGGAAACAAGATTTCTAACACAATGTACACTTCTAAGGAATGTAGAAAGCTGAAGACAGCAGATATACAAGTAAAACTTATGTAGGAGGATTTGTTTTAACTCTGTGTATCATCTGAGGCTGTTCACTTTACTGGGTATATGTGAGGGTTTACATCCACTTTAAGTCTGATGCTCATGTACCCTATCCTTTACTGTGATCCTAGGCAAAGTAACTTACAGCAATCTGTGCCATTTCAAACTAATTTTAGTTTGAGTCATCATATCATTAGTATAGGTTACTATAATTTTTCTTTACACATTGTTATTGAATAAATATGCCTGTAGTTGGTTAACTAATCTTTTATAGACATTTTAAAATTGTTTTATATTTTTACAGGTTTTTTCAAAAGTTAGATACATCCCCCTGACATACATTAGGCACCTCTGCCCTATATTAGCCCCAACCTATTTTAAGTACTGTATATAAGCAGGTTTTATGCTGTATACGGGCAAAAACATGAACATAAAAAAGGTAAATGAAGGGTATTTTACATTATGTGAGCTGCTGGAACTTTTGGTTTTATGTAGCTTAAACAATTGTATGAACATTGTAATATGTTTCATTTCATCACATAACACATCCATATCTGCTGGTTTAGGTGCTATGTTGGATTAGCTCTCCTAGAGCAGGATGGTGGCCCTGGTGCAAGAACGCAAGAATTAGTAACTTATCTCCAGCAAGGCATGGAAAAGCTCCTTAATGATCTTCTTACACAAGAAGGGTAAGGTCAAATCGATTCTTCTACATCATTTGAAATCTAAAGCAAGTAAAATCTGATACCAGGACAACTTTAAAGAATGAGGAAATAGATATTTATTTACTTTTATTACAGGTACTTATATAGCACTGTCAATTTACACAGCTCTTTACATAATATATTGTACATTCACATAATAGGCTGGCCATACACTATACAATTTTCTTATTCAATTTCCTTTAGATTTACCTTAAACTATGTAGTGCAAGGGCCTGCCTGATTGCATACAAATTGAAAGTGTTCAGGTTTGACCCTATATTACATGGTTTTGGTAAATCTAAAGGAAAGTTGAACAAGAAAATTGTATAGTGTATGGCCAGCCTAAGTCCCTGCCCTTAAGGAGCTTACAATACAAGACCCCCTAACTTACATTAATATATAAACATACTACAGCCATGGCCAAAGGTTTTGAGAATGACACAAATAATAATTTTCACAAAGTCTGCTGCTTCAGTGTTTTTAGATCTTTTTGTCAGATGCTACTATGGTATACTGAAGTATAATTACAAGCATTTAATAAGTGTCAAAGGCTTTTATTGACAATTACATTAAAGTTTATGCAAAGAGTCAATATTTGCAGTATTGACCCTTCTTTTTCATGACGTCTGCAATTCGTCCTAGCATCCTGTCAAACTAATTTTGGGCCACGTCTTGACTAATGGCAGCCCATTCTTGCATAATCAATGCTTGGAGTTTGTCACAATTTGTGGGGGGGGGGGTTCATTCACTCGCCTCTTGAGGATTGACCACAAGTTCTCAATGGGATTAAGGTCTGGGGAGTTTCCTGACCATGGACCCAAAATGTTGATGTTTTGTTACCCAAGCCACTTAGTTATCTTATGGCAAGGTGCTCCACTATGCTGGAAAAGTCATTGTTCGTCACCAAACTGTTCTTGGATGGTTGGGAGAAATTGCTCTTGGGGGATGTTTTTCTACCATTCTTAATTCATGGCTTTGTTCTCAGGCAAAAATTGTAAGTGAGCCCACTCCCTTGGCTGAGAAGCAACCCCACACATGAATGGTCTCAGGATGTCTTACTGTTGGCATAACACAGGACTGATGGTAGCGCTCAGCTTTTCTTCTCCAGACAAGGTTTTTTTCCAGATGCCCCAAACAGTCAGAAATGGGATTCATCAGAGAAAACGACTTTACCCTAGTCCTCAGCAGTCCAATCCCTGTACCTTTTGCAAAATATCAGTCTGTCCCTGATGTTTTTCCTGGAAAGAAGTGGCTTCTTTGCTGCCCTTGTTGACACCAGGTCATCCTCCAAAAGCCTTCACCTCACTGTGTATGCAGATGCATTTACATTTGCCTTCTGCCATTCCTGAGTAAGCTCTGCACTGGTGGGGCCCTGTTGAACCTTTTTGTATTCTGTTTTTACAGCCATGTTGCCTCAGTATTTAATATAAACAAATTTTAGTGCCCCAGGCAGCCCACTTCTATAATTGTAGTGCCCCAGGCAGCCCACTACTTAAATTATAGTGCCCCAGGCAGCCCACTGCTTAAAATTGCCTTTTTATGTTTGTACGGTGTTCTGAAATGTATGTAAATGAGCAGGATAAATATTCTGAACTCCACACGTTCTGTATCTCTTATATGGCACAAAGTCAAAGTCCGATTAGGGTAAAATGGGGCGCTCTGATTGCACAATAGAAATGTTACCTAGATATTTTGGGTCAGTGCTTGAATTTGTTCATTTTCTGTAGTTGTGCTTTAAGTAGACTTACAAAATATAACTGTCTGTTTCAGCTCTGGTCTTCTTCTGGCCGAAAATCCACTTTGTCTTTTCAACACTGAGCTACTCAGTGGGTTTTTGAAATTTGGAAAATTACTTAACACCCTTTCCAATCATTCTTCCCCCACTCTCATGAGCTCTCAACAAGTTTTTCACATGTAAGTAAACAAATCATTTAATACTGTTGTTAAATTGTGAGATTACTTATTAGGAATAATGTTGGGAAGGAAGACATGTGACAGAAGAAGAAATAGCACTGGAAGCAGAAATTACCATTGCACGTGAAAATCTGTAAATTAAAGTGATTTATTCTAAATAACATACTGTACAGACAAATAAGCATATATAAGCATGCAAATCAGCCTCTATTCTTGCAAACAACCACACTAAGTTTTGGATTAAAAGAGAAAATGTTGTGTAACAGTTTAGATATTTGTATATTATCATATTGTGCCCAAAACAACTATAAT
This sequence comes from Pelophylax lessonae, assembly GCF_965119305.1. Lineage (NCBI taxonomy): Eukaryota > Metazoa > Chordata > Amphibia > Anura > Ranidae > Pelophylax > Pelophylax lessonae. Next base: position 586,548,780 of record NC_138770.1, read on the forward strand.
AGCCATACAACAAAAGTCAATCCACAAACTTTATCATATAATGTCCATAAGTACAGTATTTGTATTGTTCCTCTAAAGTGCTCTTCATGCCACAAATCCACAAACTCTATGTGCTCTTCCCTCCACCACATAGATTAAAGTGATAGTAAATGATCACCTTGTAAAACAACCTATTCAGTTTAAAATAGAAATTAAAGGTAAAACATTTGTACATAGATATAAAAAAATATTATAAATAACTTTTTTCCCTTTTTATAAAGTGATCACATTCCCTCTGTTCTCAGCTGCAGAGGGGGGAGGAGAAGCAATAGTACACTGAGCTTCCTAGTGAATGACTGTGTGGGGGATGTCAGGACAAGTCTGATCATTGGAGGAGAGCAAGCTGAGTTCTCTGCATAGCTAGGAAACTAGTTTGGTCAGGAAAGCAGAGGGGCTGGCAGGAACACCAGGGATTTTACACAAAAGAAGCAATACAAAGAGAAGAGGAATAGTTTTTCACATAAGTACATGATACAGCAGGCACATATCAAGAATATGAAATGTTGGGGTACCAAACACTTTAAACACTCCCCAGAAAGTCATAGTATTATAGGGATGTATATCACTTTAACCACTTTACCTCCGCTCACATGGAGGCTACTGCGGCAAAGTGCCGCGATCCCGTCCAGCGACGTAGACCTACATCGCTGGACTCCGCCCCTTGTGGGCGGCGAGGCTCGCTCCCGCTGTGTTCATTCACAGCGGGAGTCGGGCCAGGGGAGGAGCAGCGGCGATTGCCGCTGCTCTTCCCCGATCGTCGGGGATCGAGTCTGGAGATCCGCCCGCTGTGTGTAAACACAGCGGGCGGATCTCCATAGTGACAGGGACTGACAGATCGGAGTGTTCAGCATAGCTGGACATCCGATCTGTCCTTCTGTCACACAGTCACCTCCCCCCCACACGTCAGTAAGCACCAGGCATACATTAACCCCTCCCTCTCCAATAAAATTAACCCCTTCCCTGCCAGTGTAATTTTTACAGTAACAGTGCATATATATAGCACTGATTACTGTAGAAATGTCACTGGTACCCCCAAAAGTGTCAAAAATGTCAGTCAAGGGTCCGATCTGTCCACCGCAATGTCGCAGTCCCGCAAAAAAAATCGCAGATCACCGCCATTACGCGTTAAAAAAAAAACACCAAAAATGACAGAAATCTTTCCCTTAGTTAGTAAACGCAATAACTTTTGCGCAAACCAATCAAAATACGCTTATTGCGATTTTTTTACTAAACATAGGTAGCAGAAAACAAATTGGCCAAAAATTTAAAAAAAATTTGATTTTTACATTTTTTTGGGGGGGAATTTCATATAAAAAAATGTGAAAAATATTGTTATTTTTTCAAAATAAACGCTCTTTTTTTGTTTATAGCGCAAAAAGTAAAAATCGCACAGGTGATCAAATACCACCAAAAGAAAGCTCTGTTTGTGGGAAAAAAAGGACGTAAATTTCGTTTGGGTACGGCGTCGCACGACCGCGCAATTGTCAGTTAAAGTCGCACAGCGCCGAATCGCAAAAAGTGGCCTGGACGGAAGACAGCAAAATCCTCCGGTGGTAAAGTGGTTAAAATGCCTCCAATGTCTCCAGATGTAATGAAGCATTTTTTCACCACTCTCAATAGGTTCCCCAAAATAATGTTCAAGAAATCACAGAAAGAATATCGTTGTGTGATATATTTATTAAATAAGGAACCTCCTAAAAAATGAATGAATGTAAACTCACATAATAGGGTGCCCTTAGACTGGCACCTAGTACATCCAGCAATGCTCTATACCACTGTGCTCCACCGCCGAGTCGGCGTGTGTTCCAATGCTGACATTTTACTGTTTATGCACAGAGGTTTCATTGAACTATTAGGCTGCAGCTTGAACATAAGGAATTTCACAGTAGAGTGTTGCGCCTGCATATTTATATAGTGGATTTGTATAAATATATATTTAATTTTAGCTATTTGGTTGGAGTTCCCTATAAAGTGAATGCATCAGCAGTATTAAACATTGCTAAACAATGCTAAAGATGGTCACATACGCACAATATTGTACTGTATTTATTTTTGTAACAGGATGGTCAGAAGCGTTCGTGCAAGCTGAACGAAATGCCATCATAATTTTTCATCAGCTCCACGATACAGGAATGAATCTCTTTAAAAAATTACTGTGACATTATATTCTGCTTACATGAATGCTTCTGACATTTTTGCAGCAAATGTTTTATGACCAGACCCCATAAACTCTCCATTTGTATTTGAGATTTTTAATTTTTTTTTTTGCTATGTTTTCCATATTCTTTCTTTTCTTGCAGACTGTAAAAGCTTATATTAAAAAAAAATAAACGTTCTGTAAGCCAATTTACCACACCCAGGACCGGTGCTCCTGCTAGGCAAACTAGGCAGCACTAGGGGCACAGCCATGGCCGCTAACTTTCCCGCTAGCCTGGGCAGGGAACAAGAGGGGCTGAAAAATGCCAGTTACACAGGGCTGGGGCGCTGACTGACTCTCCAGAGAAAGCAGCAGCCATAGAGGACATCCGTCATGGCTGCAGAGAAGGAGGTCAGCAGTAGCTCAGCCTGTGAGGAGGGCGACAGCTGGGGAGCCAGACGAGTCAGGCACAGCTAAGGAAGTTGAGGAGGACAGTGGGATGGGGACACTGGGGATTAGAATGAGGAGAGCACAAGGACAGCTTTGGAGGCGGGCACCATCAAGTCTCCAGACATAGGGGAAATTATACTGCCCTGGTGAGTCTGCTTTTACCCTGTTCCCTGTTGTAGTCACCCACGCCCTAGGCAAGACTAGCGCCACAACCTCCCCAGGAGGCATTGGGGGGATATGTTAGTCTTGCCTAGGGCGAGAAATAGTCAAACACCAGCCCTAACCACACCCCAATTTAAAATCTCACAACCAGTCAGTCTCATAGCATCTTTCTCATTAGGACCTCATATAAATCGAATGAATCACATAAAAATACCCACATGTGCTTATGTTTTTTTTTTTTTGTTTTGTTTTTTTATGGCTAGCAAGAACAGGGAAGTTAGCAGGCTGTTAATGCTTAACTTTGGATTTGGGGCAAAGTCCTCAAGTCAGCAAGATAGAGCCCTTAGTAATAAGTGAAATCCAGACTGCAGGGGCATGCAGAAGTCCAATCATTCAACAATCCAATGGTTTCAATTTTCCAATTGTATTAGGGTACAGGGGGGTGGTAGATGGTTGAACATGGCTTTAGATGCTGGTCTTAGCCTACAGTTTGGAAAGTAGTAATATTAGATAAAGACCAGCATTTAGAATCTGCTGTTTTATTATGTACAACACTATGGGGTTGATTTATAAAAAGCAAATAGGCTTTTCACTTTGCAAGGGATTTTTTTTCAGAGCTTAGATAATGTGGTTACATTTCACTTTGCAAAGAATACCCAATGACATGCAAGGGAAATGAAAATAGCAATATTAGATGAAGTGAATTGCAGGAAAGAAATTTTTTACATTCCCCTATTAATACAGACAGTGTTAATGCGGTAATCCCTCCTGCCGGGCCATTGTCTTCTGTAGCATCTGCTAGCAATAATCACAGGTAAAATGCAGCATGCTGGCTGTACCCAAGCTGATCAATCGATCAACTTGGCACGTTCAGCCTGCCTAAACACGGTTTGAATCTTGACCAGTTCCTGCTGAACCGGCCAAGATTCGAACCGTGTATGGCTTGTCTAAGTTTCAAAGCTAAGAATGGGACTGTTTTATGAAAATCCAGGGCTTTTATTCAGCGGAACGAAGGGGAATGCAGTTCTGACACCTCTAGCACTGCATGTATGTAATGGCAAGGAGTGCTGGGATATGTTGGATGATCTATTGATGCTAGCTGTTGAAGGATCTATTGTTGTTGGAAGGGGTCTATGTTGCTGAGGTATTTATTGTTGCTGGGGGATCTACTGTTGCTGGAGGATCTACTGTTTCTGGGGTATTTACTATTGAGGGATGTGTCTGTTGTTGCTGGGGGAATCTACTGTTGAGGGAGGGGTCTATTGTTGCTGGCTGCTGAAGGGTCTATTGATATTGGTTGCTAGAAGATATATATTTTTCTGGGACGGGGGTCTATTGTTGCTGAAGTGGATTTATTGTTTTGGTGGGGGATATATTTTGTGGTGAGGTCTGTAATTGCTTGAGGCATCTATTTTCCTGCTTTTCTTGTTATAAATAACAAATTCCATACAAATTACTTAGCACCAAAAAAATTATACTTGGTTCTGTATTCTCTAAAAGGGACAAAGTGGCTAGGGGGTGGTACCAATGGATGTGCTCAAAGGTGGGTAGAGGGCGGAGACAAGGGGTGGCTCAGAAGGGGGGGGGGGGTACCTGCACCTATTCCCTGAAAAAAAAAAGCCCTATGAAAATCCATTAGTTTTGAAAAATATGCTTGTTTACTAAGGATGGTGCAGAGAAGAGTCACTGACGGCAACTGATCAGATTTGACCTTTCACTCATCTAAAGTCATTAAACTTAAACTAAGAAATATGCAGCTCACATTTTCACATTTTCTATTTTATTGCTGGTATATTTGCACTTTTGCATGCTGAGTGATTTGTGTTTATTTGGAGCGCTGACTTCACATTATTTAACATTAAACTTAATGTGATTGGTTTCCATGGAACACTGCACGTTTCACATCACAGCTTTATTAAATAAATCCATTAGTTTGTATTTAGTTTGTATTTAATTGTTAAATTTACATTTCTAAATTTCTTTTCATACTTCTTTACTTTTTATTTTTTTATGATCCATCTAGCTCACATTCAATTCACTCTGATTTATAGACTGACTATGTAGTGAGGAACTGCAGAATCCTCCGCACACAAACATCTGCGAGAAATGTTTATAGAGTCAACATGTTAGCAGTGGGCAAGAAGTGCGTTCACTGACACCTGTGCTGGCTGACAAATACCAGAGGAAAGCTGGAAGGGGCATTTAAGGATACAGAAATTGCTCTTTACACAGTATTACCGTAATTAATAAAAGTGATCTCTTTTAATATACAGAAGTGTGTGGCTTACTGTAGGTATGGCCTAAAAACTTTTTTTTAGCAATTTAACTTTAAAAGAAATGTATTAGCCACAGGCCAAAGTATTGTTTGCATGTTTTATTTATAGCGTGCAAACGGTAATCATATGTGGGTACACCTGGCAACCATATTCAGCTTTCTGTAATTTAGTGCCTTTATGTACTTCAAACTGGTTTTGCATTCAAGTTGTAAAGAGGTCCACTGTAAGTCCTCGGCAAAAGCCGAAAACCCATCCAATACTTCCCCTAAGCCCTGGTTCACACCAGTGTGGTTTTGAAGTCAAGCTACTTCAGTATGACTTCAAAGCCGACTTTCAGTGTGATTTCATGTGCGGCTTGCTGACATCTGTGTGACTTCATTTATCAGATTTCAATGCAAGTCACACTGAAATTGCACCAAAATAGTGCCATTGCAAATATATGCGACTTATCATGCGGCTTTCAACTGTCAAGTTGTGTGACAAGTATCACTGGTGTGAACCAGGGCTTACTGTTGTGAGTCCAATGATCAGTGATTGTGGAATAGCCGCTATGGGTTGCTGCATTAATTAAATTAATTAATTGAAAAAAGACCATTATGTCCCTTAAGCAAATTTCTGAAAAATTCTTAGCCCTTTGGGCCCAAAGCAATTACTTTCCATTTAGGGCTTTAACGTGTATCAATCATCTTCTCCCAAAGAAAATACAAAGCTAAATCTGTAGCCCCTTGCACATCATTGGAGTGAAAATAACTGAGCTTACATTGGCTGGCTACATACTGATTCTTCTCTGCTGAACTGTGTGTGGCTGACTATAAGAAATGTATGTCATGGTAAATTATGTATAACAATTCTAGCAACATTCTACAACCAATATTGTCTTCTCAGGAGAATTTGTACCTTGAATCTTGGGCTGAATGGCACAGCTCCATCTGTTCCTGATAATGTTGATATTTGTCCCCTTGCCCCCTCCAGTTAATATTATGGGCTGCCTCACTGGTCATTAGGAATGAGAGTTGGCAGGTGCAGTTAGCTTGCTGGCCACTAGATGTCTATGTTGTCATTGTGGCATGGTAAGTGGAAAGTTGTAATCAAGTTTTAGCTCCCCTATTAGAGAAATGTATTTTTGTTTTTTTAAATTATAAACACTTTATACTTACCTGCTCTGTGCTCTGTGCCACTTGCTATGGGGGCACTCATGCAGGCTTGCTCCTGAGCCAGACAGTGTGCATCTATTGACTCACACAGCAAGGCTCAGCTCTGCTGCGCACCCTCGCCTCAAAGCATTTGACTGACAGCAGCAGAAGCCATTGGCTCCTGCTCCTGTCTCTGAGTCCTGTGAAGAGAGAGAGGGTGCTCCTGCTCCGGCACAGCACTGAATCGAAATTGGGCTCATGTAAGTATTTAGGGGGAAGTTTTTTGGGGGGGGGGTGTAGGTGAACATAAAGGATTTTTTACCTAATGCAGAGAATGCGTTAAGGTAAAAAACCTTAGCCTTCAGAACCACTTTAAGGCCTCTGGACAGGGAAGTCGTGAGCGGGCCTCTGGCTGAGAGAAGTGTAACACAAGATGGCGGAGAGCTTCTCTCAACAACAGGTAGGTTACTACCTTAACTGAGAAGAAGCAGGGCGAGGATTAGTACAGGTTGGTACCAATACTTGTCCAATCTCAAGCATCTCTAATATGTGCATGAGGCACGATGGGGCAGGCAAGCTTATACACTACTAGGAAGTGCCAGAACTTTATTGATTAGAACAATGCAGTAAAATATAATTTAACACTGCTATAAACTGGCCTTGCTTTTACATATATATATATATATATATATATTTTTTTTTTTCAAATATGTAAAGTGTTTTTTCTTGCATAATGTTTTACCAGGGTTGCAGATTGGTCTGCCAAGGCCTTATGTCAATGCCCACATCGAGGCATGGTCACACAGCAGTTAGAATGGGCTCAGCTAGAAGCGTGCTTTTGTCTCCTTGAGCTGCTGGTTGAAAAATCTTCTAAGAATGAAGCCTGGATTGTGAGAAGATGTCAGGCGCTGTCTGCTTTAATACGTCTCACCTCCATTCCACCATGTAAGAGGCTGTTAGACATGCAGGAAAAGGTAAATGACTGAGGTGATCAACTGTAAGAACAATATCCCAGTATAACGCATCTAGAGATTACCCTGTAACCACAGATTTGTATGTACTGTATTTCTATGTATTAAATATACTATAATTGATATTGATTTTTTGCTTAAAATTTTCTTTTAGAAAATAAACTTCTTCATTTTCTACACTGTGTGATTGTAAAGGTACACACTTATCAGCCATGAAAGCTTTTGCCCTGTAACTGACTAAGGGGCACTGAGGAACAACACGTTAAACTGTCCTGATTTCCGCCCCAGCATTCATCCTCTTCTCTCTCACTTCCCCACTATCCAAATATATGTAGTTGTTGGTGTTCTTGTTTTCTGAATAGTCCTTAATCAGTCTGGGAATAATGCAAGCAAATTGTTCTCTAGTTCCCGAGCACTGCCCTCCCTCTTGCCCCCTACTCACATTAAAGCAAATGGTAAAACTTGGCCACACAATAGTAGATTTCCAAACAAAAATTTATACTAACATTCGTATGAAAATTTAAAGACTTAGGGCCGGTTCACATTTGTGCGAGTGCGGCGATCGCATGTAATTCGGAGCGCACTGCTCCTTCATTACATGCGATCGGATGTGCGGATGCGAATTTCAGCCATACACTTTGTATGGCTGATATTCGCACTGCACCCGCACCAAACACGCACATGACCCTTTTTTCCAGCCGCATCAGGATCGGATCGCACAGTGGTTCACACTTGTGCGATCCGATCCTGTGCGAACTGTCATATCGCACTGTGATATGCGATCAAACTGGGGGTGTGGTTAACATTTAATTGACACCCCCATGCGTATCGCATATGGCAGTGTGAACTGCCAGAGGTGCGTTTGCGATGGGGGAACAGGCTGCGAATTCGTCATTTGAAAGTGTGTACATTAAGATTTTGTTTACTTTAAACATTTAAAGGAATGGACTTTCTCCAATGAAAACCACATTCACTGTTAGAAGATTGTTTGAGAAAAAATGTTCATGCAGCTCTTTTGAATTTTCTCGTCACTGTGGTAAAAAAAATTAACATCTTTATGACCCCACAAATGATTAGGGAACTAAACAATCTTTCTTGAAACAAAAAAAATTCTAATGAAATTCTACTAGTGTATGGCCAACTTAAGTGACTGTAGTATCACCTACAAACAGCATGAAAGGCTTGTTGATCCTGGCTGAAAAGTATTTTATTAACTTCAGTTACTATTACATGGTCTGCATAAGCTGTTTATTTGTTGCTTAAAATTGCATACATGTATGACTTGCTATTTAGGATTTTTCGTTTATCATTTAAGGTTTGTCAGCTTGGGGTGATTTCCTCTCCCTGCAACAGTTCGGCCTTGTATTTACTAGGTACTGCTCAACTTGCCCAGTACGATGACAGATCCCCTTTAGAGGAAGCACAGCAGGCTCTTCAGGATGCCAAACTGAGCTTTCAAGCCAGTATTCGCCTAGAAAATATGCCAACCAAAGGACAGCCACCAGCAGAACTAGCATGTAAGACCATCATGATGAAATACTAGCTGTACCTGTCTTCTAAGTTGCCTAAATAAAGATTTGTTTTAAAGGAACCAAATGTTATTAGAAAAGATAATCGTGTGAGATTACCAAATGTAACAGTCTTTAATGTGGCATATTTGCTGGAAAGTTGATTAAATAAAGATGGGAAGATGGACACCTTGCATAGACAATATTAAAACATTATATGCTGAATAGGTGAAATAGGTGTAGGGTATCCTAGCTGAAAGGGTAAGTCAAGGAGAGCCAAAGAATCAGTGAAAGAGAGGTGCTACCCTACAGAGGTCTAAACAAAAGCCAGATATTAGTAATGGTATACAATGGAATAGTTTTTATCAGGATGTAATTTACAGCTATTTGACCTATGGTGAACAGGGGATAAATCTATACGTCTGTTAATCAGGCAGCATCATAGGTGTTCACACAGGGCACACCCTAATCACCCCCTTTGCATTAGCATTATTGCTGTGTGTGCCTGAGGGGGGATTGGAAAGAATATTTATATATATATATATATATATATATATATATATATATATATATATATATAAACAGTATTTCACAAAAGTGAGTAGTACAACCCTGACATTTTTGTAAATATTTTATTATATCTTTTCATGTGACAACACGAAGAAATGACACTTTGCTACAAAGTAAAGTAGTGAGTGTACAGCTTGTATAACAGTGTAAATTTGCTGTCCCCTCAAAAGAACTCAACACACACCCATTAATGTCTAAACCATTGGCAACAAAAGTGAGTACACCCATAAGTAAAAATGCCCAAATTGGGCCCAATTAGCCATTTTCCCTCCCCTGTGTCTTGTGACTCGTTAGTGTTACAAGGTCTCGGGTGTGAATGAGGAGCAGGTGTGTTAAATTTGGTGTTATCGCTCTCATTCTCTCATACTGGTCACTGGAAGTTCAACATGGCACCTCATGGTAAAGAACTCTCTGAAGATCTGAAAAAAAAATTGTTGCTCTACATAAAGATGGCCTAGGCTATAAGAAGATTGGCAAGACCCTAAAACTGAGCTGCAGCACGGTGGCCAAGACCATACAGTGGTTTAACAGGACGGGTTCCACTTAGAACAGGCCTCGCCATGGTCGACCAAAGGAGTTGAGTGCACATGCTCAGCATCATATCCAGAGGTTGTCTGTGGGAAATAGGCGTATGAGTGCTGCCAGCATTGCTGCAGAGGTTTAAGGGGGGTGGGGGGGGGGGGTCAGCCTGTCAGTGCTCAGACCATGTGCTGCACACTGCATCAAATTAGTATGCATGGCTGTCATTCCAGAAGGAAGCCTCTACTAAAGATGATGCACAAGAAAACCCGTAAACAGTTAGCTGAAGACAAGCAGACTAGGGACATGGATTACTGGAACCATATCCTGTGGTCTGATGAGACCAAGATAAACTTATTTGGTTCAGATGGTGTCAAGCGTGTGTGACGGCAACCAGGTGAGGAGTACAAAGACAAGTGTGTCTTGCCTACAGTCAAGCATGATGGTGGGAGTGTCATGGTCTGCGGCTGCATGAGTGCTGCTGGTATTGGGGAGCTACAGTTCATTGAGGGAACCATGAATTCCAACATGTACTGTGACATACTGAAGCAGAGCATGATCCCCTCCCTTCAGGGACTGGGCGGCAGGGCAGTATTCCAACATGATAACAACCCCAAACACACCTCCACGACGACCACTGCCTTGGCTAAAGAAGCGGAGGGTAAAGGTGATGGACTGGCCAAGCATGTCTCCAGACATAAACCCTATTGAGCATCTGTGGGGCATTTAAAATGGAAGGCAGAGGAGCGCAATGTCTCTAACATCCACCAGCTCTGTGATGTCGTCATGAAGGAGTGGAAGAGGACTCCAGTGACAACCTGTGAAGCTCTGGTGAACTCCATGCCCAAGAGGGTTAAGGCAGTGCTGGAAAATAATAGTGGCCACACAAAATATTGACACTTTGGGCCCAATTTGGACAATTCCACTTAGGGGTGTACTCACTTTTGTTGCCAGCGGTTTAGACATTAATGGCTGTGTGTTAAGTTATTGTGAGGGGACAGCAAGTTTACACTGTTATACAAGCTGTACACTCACTACTTTACATTGTAGCAAAGTGCAATTTCTTCAGTGTTGTCACATAAAAAGATATAATAAAATAGTTACAAATATTTGAGGGGTGTACTCATTTTTGTGAGATACTGTGTGTGTATATATATATATATATATATATATATATACACACACACACACACTATATTTTCAAAAGTATTGGGACATCTGCCTTTACACACACATGAACTTTAATGGCATCCCAGTCTTAGTCAGTAGGGTTCAGCTGGCCCCTCTTTGCAGCTAAAACAGTTTCAACTCTTCTGGGAAGGCTGTCTGCAAGATTTAAGAGTGTGTCTATTTGAATGTTTGACCATTCTTCCAGAAGTTCATTTGTGAGGTTAGGCACTGATGTAGACTAGAAGGCCTGGTTTGCAGTCTCCACATGAATTCATCTCAAAGGTGTTTTTTCGGGTTGAGGTTAGGACTCTGTTCAAGCCAGTCAAAATTCCTCCACCCCAAACTTGCTCATTCATGTCATTATGGATCTTGCTTTGAGCACTGGTCCAACTCATTTGGTGGAGGGGGGATTATGGTGTGGGGTTGTTTTTCAGGTGTTGGGCTTGGCCCCTTAGTTCAAGTAAAGGGTACTCTTAAGGCATCAGCATACCAAGACATTTTGGACAATTTCATGCTCCCAACTTTGTGGAAACTGTTTGGGTATGGCCCCTTTCTGTTCCAACATCACTGCGCACCAGTGCACAAAGCAAGGTCCATAAAGATATAGATAAGCGAGTGTGGGGTGGAGGAACTTGCCTGGCCTGCGCAGATTCCTGACCTCAACCCAATAGAACACCTTTGAGGTGAATTAGAGCAGAAACTGCGAGCCTTCTCATCCACATCAGTGCCTAACCTCACTAATGCACTTCTGGAACAATGGCCAAACAATTCCAAAGACACACTCTTGGACCTTGTGGACAACCTTCCCAGAAGAGTTGAAGCTTCTATAGCTGAAAAGGGTGGGCCAACTCAATATTGAACCCTACGGACTAAGACTGGCATGCCGTTAAAGTTCATGTGCGTGTAAAGGCAGGTGTCGCAATACTTTTGGTAATATAGTGTGTATATACCCATATACCCATACACACACACATACATGAGTGTTTGAGCTTTGGTGTGCACACTCTAATGCAATAGGCTGCACACACCTTTAGTATGGGCAACATATCAATTAGGAGCAGGGACAAAAAGAATGGGTATTGGGGTGTCACAAAAGTAATGTGTGGTGTTTGTGTAATCTCTTTCTAAAACATTTAACTGTTCTCCCCACTGATATATGTATGATGTATTGTGATGCACAAATTCCTAAGGATATAATGGGCCTTGTCATTTTGGTGGTGGTGGTGGTGGTGGGGATGACTTCCTGGGGGAAACAGGCAGCTTATACAATCTGTTACATTTGAAATAGCCCTTCATTTCATTGCATTTCATTAGGTTGATTTCTCAGGCTGGCCAGAAGATTCCCCTTTTGAACTAGTGGGTCATCTGGACTCTGATCCAACAGTAGAATACCATCCAAGTAATGGTGGATTTGTAGCACCCCCATTTCCTAAGATGGGCAACACAGAGATTATAACCTCCATAAAGGTCATTGGTGAGGCGGATAGCCCTAAAAGGAAGGCCCACGAACTGGAAATGTCCATCTCACACCGAGACTTAGTTTCTTTAAATTCAACACCGGTCTTCTTTGTACGGGATACAGAGGAGAATAAAAACCTGTAAATCTCTCTGAGGAGGACTTAGAATAATTCCCCATTGCAGTCGTATAATATTGATGTAATCAGAGAGGACATCCACCTTCTGAGGGGAATGTACTATTCTGGTCGGGATGAAGACATTTTCTGGAGGGTGATGTCTAAAGCACCAAAAGTAACCGTTTTATTGTAGATGGTACCCATGGATCCAACAAAACGGGCTTTACCATTTGTCCACACATTTGGCCACACTAGAATCGAGCAGTGGTGAGTCTCTTGGAATAGTCAAAACTTCTGGTCAGAAGGAAAATCGTCATCATACAGGCACGTACAACCACCCTGCCTGAGGACGGGTTTGTTGGCCGAGGACTGGGCTTTAAAGCCCCCTAAATTGTCCCTGAATGAAGCATTGCCTTAGGGGAACATTGATAACAACAAATGCAACTTCATCCACAAAATCCACCGATCTCCTAAACTCACTAAGAGCCTCTAATAATCCGCTCTGTCAGCGATTCATGGGTGATGGAGACCTCCACTCTGGGTCCCAACTGTGCTGCGCTTGCAACAATGTACTGTGATCACTGGCTTACAAGCACCCCCTGCATCTTGACATGAATCTCTCAGATATCCATCAATTCATTGATCGTAGATACAGCCAATGGAATCTGAATCTTCCCTGGGAAGAATACTACTCCTGACAAAATGCATAATGGTAGTGTCCATAACTTTGTCGTATGGTGCAGTGCTGTAAAGTGTGTGCTACTGCAACGCATGTTAAGTGCATTAGCTCGATGCAGTGACATTCTTTTGAGAACAAAATTGTCACTTTCCTCGGAAGTAGGGTATAATTTTGCAAAGAAAACAATAATAATATATAATTTTGCCACTGCTTACTTCTTTAAAACTTCATAACTCTTGAATCAGTTTCTTCACCTTTCCATTCATTGGGGAGTATGGAAGGATGTGTCTTGAAAATGTGATGACTTGGAAGGCAGTGATCTTGGTCATCCTATTCCGGGCCTGCTTAACTGCCCTAATGAATGACTGGACCCAAGAGGCACTCAAAACCTGCTTAGCCTCTTCAAGAAAGACAACCTACCCTCTTCTACCTCTGGTGTAGCCAGGTGTAAGGCAGGGGTGCTCTCAGAGCCGGGAACAAAGTTGGCTATAATGGGCTTGGGTCCTCCTTGGTTAGAAGGGCTAATTGTGATGCCTGGAACTCATCTGCAGGGCTGCGTCCTTGACGCTGGGCTCGGAGTCCGCTGGAATATATGTTTGGAGAACTCAGAAACTCACTAACTACTTGCCGATAAATAACCATGACTTGCTGGCTTACAGTATTTTTTGTCCTTAGAGAGGTCTTGGGCGGCAATACCCACAGACATTTTAGTCTGGTAATAGCTCCACGCCGCAGACCCAGCACTTCTTACCCCTTTGTTGCTAATAGCACTCAGGGGAGGAGCAATACTGACACTCACTGTTAACTTTCTACAGTTCCTGGGCAAGACCTGCGAGGAAGGATGAGCCGCTGTCCACACTGGACTTGTGATGACATGGCAACGCTCTTTTAGCTTGACCTTAACCAAGATCGAGAGCAGGCTAAGGCCGCGCTCATGGAAAGGCACTCTTTTTCCTCTTCTTACTTACCAGACTGATGCTCCCTAAGCAGGCTAAGGCCGCGCTCATGGAAAGGCACTCTTTTTCCTCTTCTTACTTACCAGACTGATGCTCCCTACCTAAGCACATGGAGGTCTTGGCTGTGTGGCAGAAGTTATTTTTGGAGCAAGGATGTCAGCACTGCGTAGAAAAAAAAAGAAGCAGACTTATAGAAAGAAGCAAACAGATTTTAGACATGTGCCTGAATCACCTTCTTCCCCACCCCTCCCCTGTTCACCTGCAGCATAAGCAAGGTAGAACAGAAGATGTTTCCAGTGCAAAAACCACCTCACGCATGCGTAAGCCTGTATATGCCATAGCAAAGATGGCACTAGGCCCTCTGCACAGTGCATGCATGGATGCCATAGCCAGCCCTGAGACCGGAAACAGCCACAAAACCTGGACCAGATTGTGCGCACACACACACGTTGGTCAAAGAAAAAGCCACAGATGAAGAGAAAAAACTGCAGAAAAAAAAAACTTATTACAAGAACCAGCACATTGTTTTGTTATCATAAAACACATTTCACCAATAATAGTGCATAGGGTCATTGGTTGAATTTAAGTGGCAAAATGACAAGGACAGAACTAATCTTGTGGTGTGTAGGCAGCACAGAACAACAAGCAGAGGAAGATTTGCAATCAAATTTTAAGCCTAATAAAGTTAGAGGCAAGGGAAGAAAACAAAAAGGGATAGCACATACCTGTAGGAGAAAAGAAACTGCAGCACTGACACCAGCATCAGGATTCAGCACAGGTGTGCAGAGAGACATACATCATCATGGACTCCAGCAAGCAAACACCAGCACAGGTGTGTAGAGAGACGCATGCATCATGGATTCCAGCAACCAAACACCATCTCAGGTGCACCAAATGGGGTTCTGTCGTCTCTAGTTAGAGAACTCCTCAGCCCCAAAAGACCACCAGAAGGGGCTTCACACCTTGTTGATGCATTTAGAAACCTAAGATGTGGGTTTGGTTAGGTTGGTTAAGTAGGTTGGTTAAGTTGAGGGTATTTTTTGGTGGAGTGTACAAACATTTCTACAAAATTGGCCTTATCTAGAGCCTTAAAATTGGTTTGCCTGTGTATTGAGTCAGGCTTTTTTTTGAAAGGTTAATTTAATTTGGTGGTGATGCAGCTGGCAAGAATGTCTTCCTCTTCCTAGTCTGTGGGTATTTAACATTTCAAATGGGCTGCCTGTGAGTGTATTATATTTTGGGTGGGCTTTCCTGTTGGAGTATAATATTTTTACTCGGGAAGGTAGGCTAAATGGCTTTTATTTCATGTGTGTTGCAGCTCAAAAATGGTGGCAGGAATGGAAAGCTATGGAAGAAATGAAAAAACAAAAACAGCTGAACCAAGGAAATGCAGAGAAACCAATAACTTCTACCACAGCTACCACAAGAGGTACTCCAAAGGGAAGAGGAGCAGCTCAAATGTCCAAAGGAGAAAATACAACAGCTAGATTCGGTCCCTCTAAGAGAGGAGGCGCAGTCACACAAGGAGGAGGCAACACTAAAACAGGAACACCTAAAGGGGGCAGCATTAAAACAGATGCAGTTAAAGGAAGCAGTAATAATTCAGGGTCCAGTGGCATCACCAGGTATGTAGTATTGAACAAAAAACATGAGAAGTCCTTATTTATACTGGTGACATATACATGGGTAGATATACCATAGCTATTATTAATAAGATGTACAGAGCTAAGCCAAAAACAAAGTCAACCATAATGACCAGATCTAATTTTACTGAAGTCACTCCTCAGAAAAATTATATGAGATTGACTGTTGTATATTAGTCTTTGTCTTAGTGAATGCGCCTGATAGGGTAACATAGTACAGAAAACCTGTTATTGCTTAACTGTTTCTGAAATGCTGGTTAGGCTGGCCATACACGGTTCGAATCTCAGCCGGTTCAGCACGAAATAAAAATTAAGTTTCATTACTAAGATAGGTACATTATCTATATCAGTGATCGTTAACTTGTGGTCTGCCCAACATTGTTTGCTCATTATTAGCTATTCTTATTGTTAGGCTGGCCATACATGTTCAATTTTCTTGTAGTGCAAGGGCCTGCCAAATTGGATACAATTGAAAGTTGTTTAGTTTTGACCTCATAGTATATGATTTTTTGTAAACCTAAAGGAAAATTGTACAAGATTATTGAACATGTATGGCCAGCCTAATGTGTGCCCAAGACAAAAGGTTGAACACCCCTAAATTTAAATGATACATTTTATCAACTGTTAACGAAGACAAGGATTTTATGCTGTACAATAATCTTATCTCCCAGCAGAGGGCGCGGTGCATCTGTATTGTCTAAACCAGCCACAGCAACCTCTACTAAACCACAAACTAAAGTCAATGCAGCTACAACAGTAAAAGTTGCAGATCCTTTACCTGAAAAACCTGCAAGCAAAGATAACCCTCACCCAGTTCAAGGTGATCCTTTTTGATGGCACAAATAGTGTATATTGATTGAGCACATGTTTTGAGTTATAATTGCAGTGTTTATCTGTAAGTAATTTCATCTATGACACGTTTATATGCAAGGATTTATATATTAATACATTAAGGGAGGTTACATTATCCACTACAATGACCTACACTAGTTTCCTAGCTTGGACCAATGTAACTATGCATAAACTATACCTGTGGGGTCCCTCTAGAAGCCCAAAATCACAGTGACATCACACTCTCTACCTAATCCAATCAGAAAACGCTTTGCATTCATTGAGAAAATGTGCCCGTGCCCAGCGGGCCAACCTCCTGTGTTCACAGTGCAGCAGGGCAGCCATTTGGCATGGGACCTGGAAACTAGTGGAGATCTCTGTAGTAGGGTCACACAACTACAATGATTTCCAGCTTCTAGAGCAGGGATACTGAATTAAAATTCATGGAAGTCCGCTTAGTAACAATCTTCTTCCAGCGGAGGTCCGAATCACAGGTTTGTGATTTGACTCACATCCTTTACATTACAGCACCCTCTCCTAGCTGTGCCCATCTGTGCAGCTGGGGAACGCAGGGGAAATTGCACATGTTCTCGGCCCGCAGAGGAACACGCCACACTTCAGCACATGCATGCTTCAAACCGCATGGTCCAGCAGCACCATGCAGCTTGGTGCTGCACAATTTAAAAAAAAAGGGCCAGGGATCTGTTTCCCCACATTTCTCATGGGTAGTGCAGCCCATTAAAATTAATGGGCTGACTTACCTGTGACATGTGCACGCAAATGCAAATGCACAGGTCTAAACTGAGCCCCATATCACAATCCCATCCTTACATCAGTTCCACAGTGTCCACTGCACATCACAGTTCCCTTCCCTTCACATCAAGATCCCACTTAACCGTTGTGTTCTCATACCCCCTTGACATCAACACGCTTCTCAGCCCCCCCCCCCCCTATTACAGTACTCATATCCTCCACATTGTCCTCAGCCCCCCATTACAGTCCACAGCCCCCATTAAAGTCCATAGCTCCCCCACATTATTGTCTTCAGCACCCCAATACAGTATTTAGAGCGCCCCACATTACTTTCCTCAGCCCCCAATTACAGTCCTCAGCCCCCCCCCCCACACACACACACAAACACACACACACACACACACACACTATTGTCCTCAGCCCTCACATTACTGTCCTCAGCCTACTCCATCATTACAGTACTCAGCCCCCTCTATTACTGTCCTCAACTCCCCTACCCCATCACAATACCCAACTCCCCTACATTACTATCCTCAGCCCCCTATTACTGTCCACAGCCCACCAATTACAGTACTCAGCTCCCCCACATTATTGTCCTCAGCCACTACTACAATATTCAGGTCCCCCACATTACTGTCCTCAGCCCCCACATTACTGTCCTTAGTCCCCCCCCCACATTACAGTCCTCAACCCCCTCATTACAGTCCTCAACCCCCTCATTACAGTCCTCAATCCCTCAATACAGTCCTCAGTCCCCCACATTACTGTCCTCAGACCCCCCACCCCCATTAGAATACTCAGTTCCCCTCATCACCGTCTTCAGCCCCCCTCTTTACAGTACTCAGCCCCCCCCCCTGACATTACAGTACTCAGCCTTAACCCCCCCCCACATTACAGTACTTAACCCCCACACACATTACAGTACTCTTCATTGCAGTACTCAGCGCCTCTCCCCTTCCCTCATTACATCTCCCCTTCCTTATACAGATGGGAGTAAGCGAGGCACAGCAGGTCTGAATGGAGGACGGAAGCTGCATGCTGGTGATTGGTTGCTTAGACTGCCCTTTATCTTAGCAACCAATCACTGGCTTGTTTACCTCGGGCAGCTCCCGCCCTCCCTCCAGAACTGGCCCGCCTCACGCTGTCGGCTCTGCGAAGAAAGCATGACAGCTGAAAGAACAACAGGCTCCTAAATGGCACGCCCATGGTGGGAGAGTGATTGGGGCCGGACCCGAACAGCAGGCCGCCATATAGTGATGCCTGTTCTAGAGGGATCCCATAAGGTATGGTAGATGCATAGTTAGGAATAAAAATGAGGTGGGGATAGGGCTCCAAAGTAGTCTGTATCTCAAGAAAAGGAAAGGGGACAGACTGAGGTATACTCCAAAGTATCAATCTTTATTCAAAATAATATTGCATAGTGACATAAACATAAACAATGTTCGTAAAAAAACAATAGGTGGTGGACATAGTAGTTCCTATAAAAGTGACAGCGTTGTCTACCTAAAAATACATGCCCAGACACATGATCGTGTTAGTACATCTGCATGTAAAGGTCATAACTAGCCAGCAATAAAACACTATTCCTGTAAAAGATAAACAAGGGGCCAAAGGGAGTACTGGGAAACCCCTAGGGTACCAGCATAATAGCCTACATGTACCTGACTGGGGACCAATATGTTCTCTATTTGCCCTTTACCCACAAATAGTGAGGTAATACAGTGACACTGGTAATGTGGCAAGGCGTTGTAAGTGGGAATGGTTATCCCAGTGGTAAGTTCCAGCTAAGGAGCTTGCTTGTGTGTCATTCCTTGGGTCGCTGGCAACAGAAGATAGGCGTGGGCCAGGTGACCAATAAGTAAGGCCGTATTGGGAGAAATATGCTAGATCGTAAGAAAGGCAACAGTTCGGACATACACAGGCACTGGATTTTGTGGGTGTGGCAAGGTAAGTATAGGCTTGTGCACCAGGCAGTTTAAAGCAACCAGTTCTATCCCTGCCTACCAGTCCAGGCAGTATCTCTGTATATGCTAGGTGCTGTGATCTAGTGGATACAGACCACATCCACTGTACACAACATGCTTCCAATCCCACTGTGGGGAACTCACGGTTTGAAAATTCGAGAAGAAAGTGGTTTATTGCAAGGTGACATCAATGTCGTACTGCTTCCAGGAGTGTCAGATCAAGGGTTCTTCTGTTAGGTATGAGGAAATGGACTGCTCATTGTGGAGCACTGTGTGCAAACCAGCAAGGGGCCTTCTGGCCGTTCACTTCTGGTTTCTGGTTTGGATCCACTTCTGGTTTGCGGTGAGGTACTTAGGGCTGAATGGTGGTAAAGGGCCCTAACATGATCAGGGTGGCGGGTATGCATAGGCGCTGACACCGACACGTTTCACCCACTAGCTACGTGGCTTACGTGGGTTTCTTCAGGGTGAAGTGGCTCCCATCTCTCAGTCCTTTTATAGGGCACTGGGGATGACCTCCAAGAGGCATTTCCGGTAACTTCACTTCCAGCCTTGTGGTAGTCATTTTAATCCTTCCAAGGGTCTGACTTAGTGCTTGTGTGAAACATTGCAATATCGCCATCTTGTGGGCATTTAGTATTTTGCAGTTGTAACATGTGTCCATAGTAATGTGACTGTTCATTTTACCCCAAACCTGAAATAATAGCATCAAGTAATGTTAACCTTTAAAAAAAAAAAAATCTATTTTAAACCTGCCGCAGAACATGGATGTGATTACTCCAATAGTTACTTTGGCACTAAAGGATGTATAGATACTGATTATAGAAAATCATATGAAATAACAGCTTAAACACTTAAAGGTAAGCTGAGAGGAAATGGAAAGGGACTGCCTACTGGTATGCTGTTTCGGACTGTCAGGAGTGGCGAGTCGCAGGATCTATTGGTAATGGGGGTTTAGTAAATAAGTGACTTGAGGGACCCATTGGTTGGACGTGATGTTCACTGATGTGTAGGTATATCCAGACAGCATTATAGAGTAATGAAGACCTGCAGGTTTAACTCCATGTTCAACTCTTTGGGGGAAAGTGTCCCCAAACAAAAGATCCACTCTTTTCTTTCTGAAGGAGGATTGTGTTAAAATCCCCTCTCCTATTGGGTAGTTTTAGGGCATAGAATCCTTACATTTTTAGTCCCTTCGGTTGTTCCTGATGGTGTTTGGTGAAATTTTCCACAATTGGGGACTCATCATCGGGAGATCGAATGCTGGACAGATGTTCTCCAATCCGGACTTTTAGTGGACGTTTA
This sequence comes from Pelophylax lessonae, assembly GCF_965119305.1. Taxonomy (NCBI): domain Eukaryota; kingdom Metazoa; phylum Chordata; class Amphibia; order Anura; family Ranidae; genus Pelophylax; species Pelophylax lessonae. The sequence goes on from NC_138770.1 coordinate 586,569,420, forward strand.
GTTTTGACAAGATACATTTTGTGACAGGGACATTCCAGTATGTAGAGTACACGTGTGGTATTACAGTTAATAAACTTTTTAATTTGGTAGTTATTCGCTTGATTAGCATCTGTGAATGTATCTGACCTGTCAACAAGGCTACAGATGTTATCCAGGACTATCTATCTAAAACCTTAGTAATTAAGGCTACAGATGTGACATCTGCCACAGGGATAAATTCCATTAAGTGGCAGTAGGTCAGTGAGCCAGTTGTGTGGGCTGTGTTTGGTATTTTCAGATTGTACTAGCTCGTCAGATAGATTTCTAGCAATTTTAGCTACCATGGATGGTTTTGGGCCAACGATTTAAGCCAGTTGGGGGGAGTGGGTCAAGACATGCTAGTGTTTTACAAGTATGCCTTGGACTTAAGGACCATAAAGAGAATTATTCTTACTGGTGCCGGAGTAGCCTGTTTCTGGTCTTGGTAGGTTTTAGGTGTTAGCAGTTCCTCTAGCTTTTCCTGTGATGTGTGTTTTTTGGAGTGTTTTAGAAACCTATGTGGGTACCCTCTTTCTCTTAACCTTCTGTACAATTTCTTTGCCTCATCCTGGTAATCTGACATGGTTAAATGGCATCAAAGTCTCAGGAATTGTCCAGTTGGAATTCCTTTGATCAATAAACTAGGGTGGTGGCTTGTTGCTTCCAGCAGAGTATTTTCAGCTGTTGCTTTACGGTATGTTCTAGTCATAAGGCGTTCCCCCATAGTTATATTGATCCATGCGGGACCTACTGTATGTAACTATTTTAAATCATCCATGTCTGAAATTCATCTTTCACAACTGCTAAGATAAAAAAAATCAGTCACAAAGGAAGTGCATTGTTTGTAAGTAGTTGGCCAGTTCATAGACTTGAATTGTGAAATTGTGAGAAGGAACAGTAATGTACAATATGTAATTAACAAATATGGCTGCTCCCTGTGTATATACTGTATATAATTTCAAGCTATACAGAAAACAAGGTGTTTACAATATTAACACAGACTGATAAGATAATTTATCATTTTCAATTGTATTTATAATCATGTACAGTATATCTAGTTTATGTACATCTGTGGCCAAAAGTTTTGAGAATGACACAAATATTATTTTCACAAAGTCTGCTCCCTCAGTGTTTTTAGATCTTTTTTTCAGATGCTTTGAATATTAAAAATGAATTAAATAGCATATTTGTGTTCAAATGCAGTGTAGTTCTGCTTCAAATGAGTGCATTTTTACATACTGAACTCTGATGCCCCTCCTCCACTTACCTGTCTCTGCTCCACTGAGTCTTCACTGTGTGGCCTGCTCAGTCTTGCAGCCTCTTCTTCAAAATCTTCACTGTACGCTCCTGCTTTTTCTTTTCACCACAATCTCCATTCCTTCTAGTGCTGCTTCCTGGTCGTTTTCCCCGATTACCGTAACCGTCGATAGTGGGGAAAATGATCCGATCTGCTGTATGGATGGGCAGGTAGTCGAGTGAGGGCAAGATGGCCCCCACTCCACTCTATGCCCATGGAGGACCATAGTGACGTCAAACGTCACTTCCGCCCAACGGCCTTAAGGGGCCCAATTTTATTTTATTTATTTTTTATTGCTTTTAAGTTTAAATGTCAGATCTGAGGTCTTTTTGACCCCAGATCTCACATTAAAGAGGACCTGTCCTGCTTATTTCTATTACAAGGGATGCTTACATTCCTTGTAATAGGAATAAAAGTGATGAAAAAAAATATTTTTAAAGGGACAGTGTAAAAATAAAAAATAAAATAAATAAGAAAAAAAAAATGTAAAGCGCTCCGTCCGTCCGAGCTTGCATGCAGAAGTGAACACATATTCAAGTCGCGCCCACATATGTATATGGTGTTCAAACCACACATGTGAGGTATCGCCTCAATCCTTAGAGCAAGAGCAATAATTCTAGCCCTGGACCCCCTCTGGAACTAAACTGCTAACCTTTAGAATTTTTTAAAGCGACGCCTATATAGATTTTTAAGTACCAAGGTTTGTTGCTATTCCACGAGCATGCGCAATTTTGAAGCATGACATGTTAGATATCAATTTAGTCGGTGTGACATTATCTTTCACATCAGAGAAAAAAATTGGGCTAACTTTACTGTTTTCTTATTTTTTTATTCACTTAAGTGTATTTTTTTCCAAAAAAATTGAGTTTGTAAGACCGCTGCGCAAATACGGTGTGACAAAGTATTGCAACAATCACAATTTTTTTCTCTAGGGTCTCTGCGAAAAAAAATATATAAAATGTTTTGGGGTTTCTAAGAAATTTTCTAGCAAAAAATACTAATTTTAACTTGTAAACAACAAGTGTCAGAAATAGGCCTGGTCCTTAAGTGGTTAAGATTGAACCTAGACAATAATGTCAATACTAAAAGGGCAGCACTTTTTTTTTCATAAATATGGGAACCATGCCTGATTGTATTGTGTGATTTTAGACATGTATTAATTGTACTCACTTTTATAGGTAGGAAATAGCTCCCACGGAAGAGCAATTGACAGTAGGGATGATCGAACGGTTCAGGTCGACCATCGGTTCGACCCGAACATTGGGTGTTCGAAATTCGGCCGAATTCCAAACTTTTTGCGGTAAAAGTTCGGAATTCGGCCACCAGAACTGCCCAAAATGCAATGGGACAGGAACTGGGCTTTAAAAGCCCATGATTGGCCCAGAAATATCAGTAAAATGTGATTGGAGTGACTACGGGGTCCAGAGCCCAATCAGGAGTGAATACGCCCCCATACGCCCCCCAGTATATAACATAGCCCCGCCAAAACTCTAGCACTGTAATACAGAGGCTGTGGAAGAGAGTGGAAGCATTTGTGTTTCTACTGCTGCTTGTAAAGCTCCAGTGTCATTTTGCAATTATTAGTGTGAGGAAAGTGTAGTTAGGGTACTATATACCACTATAGTTAGATTCAAAAATCTAGTTTTTGTAGGGAAAGCTTTAAGTGTCAGGGTGACTGTAGTGTAGTTTAGGATGACCTGACTCTGCCATGTCAGGGTGACCGTAGTGTCGTTTAGGGTGACCTGACTCTGCCATGTCAGGGTGACCGTAGTGTAGTTTAGGGTGAACTGACTCTGCCATGTCAGGGTGACCGTAGTGTAGTTTAGGTGACCTGACTCTGCCATGTCAGGGTGACCGTAGTGTAGTTTAGGGTGAACTGACTCTGCCATGTCAGGGTGACCGTAGTGTAGTTGAGGGTGAACTGACTCTGCCATGTCAGGGTGACCGTAGTGTAGTTTAGGGTGAACTGACTCTGCCATGTCAGGGTGACCGTAGTGTAGTTTAGGGTGAACTGACTCTGCCATGTCAGGGTGACCGAACTCTGCCATGTCAGGGTGACCCCACTATGCAGATTCTGGGTTAGGGGTATACATATATATATATATATATATATATATATATATATATATATATATATATATATATATATATATATACATATCAAAAACAACAATTTTTAAGAACTTTTTTTTGCCTGATTCATAGTCCCTGGGGCATGACCCAGAACCCTAGGCACTTTTTAGGAGCATTTATTGGGTTTTAGGGTGTTTTTTGATTCCAGAAGTTTGGGTCCCATTGATTTCAATGGGGTTCTGGAATCAGAACCAAACTTTTGGGAAATTTGGGTGTTCTGGTCGAACCAAACTTTTCAAAAGTTCGATCATTCCTAGTAGGGAGGAGGTGGGTGGAGCCAACACTCCACCAGGCGCGTGGCAGAGGAGGAAAAAGGCTCCGCTCTGAATGCTGGGGCCTCGCTCTCCTCCTCCTTAGGCCGTTGTGATGTCACTGGTTGCTAGATGCCAGGCGGCGATAGCAACCAGTGCACTGCAGTATAGGCCAGCGGCGCGGCGGTACTACAACAGAGGCTCTGGGCGCTGCTGCTGGCCTGGGATTTAGAGAGACGCTGGGAGTCTGGACTTGGGACTGGAATTTCTTGAAGAAATAAAAGGCCTGACAATCTACTTCATTATGTGTATACTGCAGTGGCAGACCCCCCCCCCCCCCCCCAGATCTGCCACTGCAGTATACACATAATGAAGTAGATTGCCAGGTCTTTTATTTCTTCAAGAAATTCAAACTAAGGGTAGGTTTAATAGACGTCATTTATTCCACTGGTATGTTTTTGAGAGTAAAACTGAACACTCGAGGGAAACCAGAAAAGTACAGAGAGTATTAAAAGCAAAACACAGTAAAAGAAAATAGCCCAGTAAAGGTAAAAATAAAAAAAAGCAGTTTGAACTGCAATACTTACCTTCAGTCCGGTGCTGTCCCCTGCAGAAACTCATCTCTGCAATAAGATGAAGCTCCTCTTCTGAGTTCAACGACGGCCAGCAGAGGGTTTCAATACGCTGGGGTTCAGGTTTAAAAACCCTGTGCATAAATATTTATAGTATAATAGTATTATAATGAAGTTGTACAATGAGATAATTAACTCTTTATTTTATCTGTAATATAGAGCAAGCTCCTGGCCCTGTGTCTATTAATCACAGTTCCTTCCTGTATCGCCTGGGTTTAGCGCGTACTTTGTCTCGTAGTGTGGAAACCACAGCTGATGCATCAGATCTTTATCAAGAAGTCATCAAAATGGCACCAGAGGTATGGGAATGGGGTTTATGTTTTCCTTCACTGGATACACAGGGTGCCTTGGAGTGGCCTGCAGCTTATACATGCGTTTGCAAATGTGTGTTAACTAAACCCCTGTTTTTAACCTATTATGTTAGACAGGTTTATTTGGTTTGTCAGCAGACTGTTGGGTAAGTATAGCAAACTAAGGGCCGGTTGGTTTCTACACACACATACCTTCTTTAATCCCCTTTTTCTCTTCAGTTATGTTTTCCTTCACTAACCTTTACTAGACACATAACAAAAGACTAAATTCACTAAGCTATACTATCATTATCAGCCATAATGATTTTTATTTTCATCACTGAGAACCAATAGGAGCAAAAAAATAACAATATCATGGATGAAAATAACTATAGAATGATATGATATAACAAAAATAAAGTATATACAGTGTTGTTTATACAGTCACTCCCACCTTTCCATTTGGACTTTTGTAGTGTTACAACTGGAAATTAAAATATATTTTATTGGGGTTATTTGACCTATACAAAATAGAACAAAATACTAAACTGGAAAAATATACAGTTTTTCAAATTATATATGTGTATATATATATATATATATATATATATATATATATATATATATATATATATATATATGGTAAAAGTTTTCTTTTATTTATTTACCACCTTTGCTGTTAAAAACCCTTTAGGGTGAGCTTAGAAGGCCAGTTAGTGCAGTCCTCTGTGCAGAGCATCTGCCAGTAGTAGATAATTGGCCATCTGAAAGAGGCCTAAAGAAAAACTAAATGCAAAACTTTTACTTTTTAGTTTTGGACAGAGTGGCGTGGGATTAGAACATCTGTCAGGTTTTTTTTTTCCTGTCTGTGCCCCCTTTAGGGAGATTCACCCTCTCTGTTTGTCTAGTTTACTATAATCATCAAAATAAAAGTAAAAGAAAATCTCAAGTTATGGGTTGACACAGAACAGTAATAGTGGGGAAATGTTCCAATGGGGACACTGGTTCTGGTGACCCAGGTAACACCCAGGGATTCCTTCATTTTGGAGGGATTTCCTCCTACTTCCTGTTTTGGCTATGGGACAGTATCATGTACCTGGTGAAGACTGGAATGTTGTGGAGGCCTCTTTTGCACCTCCCGCCCAACACTCCTGAAGGTGGAGACAGATAGTGTAAAGGTAAGAAGTGGCATGAGTAGCTGGCTGGTGATGTCCACTTTGTAGATGGGTAGAGCTGGTAGTTGCAGTCCTCAGAACAGGATTCAGAAGCAGCTTGGCACCAGAGAGAGAGATGGAAGCAGAATCAGGAGAAGAGCAGCCAGTCAGCAGCAAACGGGCAACGAGGGACCGAATCAGCAGGCAAAGCAAGTCCAGAAGGCAGGCCAAGTTCAGTAACAGCCAGGCAACGTAGTACAGAGTCAGCAGGCAGATTAGGTCCAGTAAACAGGCCAAGGTCAGAGTAGTTAGGTAATAGAGCTAGAGCAGAAGCGAAGTCCAAAGGCAAGCCTGGTCATATGCGGGTAAGCAGATACAACAGATCAGGTCTCAGGAACACAGGAACAAGCTGAAGACCATTTAGAAACTGCTCATAGTGTTAGACTAGTTTAAATAGGCCACTGGGCACTAAGTGCTAATTGGTATGCGCACGTGTGCACGAATATACGTGCGATGAACTTGCACAGTGTATTTAACTGTAGCACTGTCCCCGTAGGACTTGCTGTATGATGACTTCTTGGGCCTCCTCTGATTACCTGCAGACAGTCACTTAGGGACAGTTCACACCTCCATCCTTACTCCCAGTGGCTCATTACTCAATAAAAAGTCCAGGGGTTGGTTTTGACTATATTGTGGAACTTACATAGTTACATATATAGTTACATAGTAGGTGAGGTTGAATAAAGAAAATAGTCCATCCAGTTCAACCTGTGTAGGTGTGTGTGGCTGTAATCATCTCACATACCCCTGAATGTTCTGATCCTTGAGATGTACGTCTAATAGTCTTTTGAAAGCCACCATTCTACCCTCAGAAACCACCTCCTTGTGGTAGAGAATTCCACAATCTTGTAGCCCTAACAGTAAAGAACCCCCCATGCTGCCTGAGATTAAAACGCTTCTCCTCTAATCGCATTGTATGCCCCCGAGTCCTCATGCAATCCCTTCGACTGAACAGCTTTTTTTCTAAGCTGAGATCCCCATTGAGATATTTAAAAATTGCTATCATGTCCCCCCTCATGCGTCTCTTCTCCAGGGAGAATAAATCAAGCGTTTGCAGACGCTCTTCATAATCAAGGTCCTCCAATCCCCTAATCAGTTTAGTTGCCCTTCTCTGGACTCTCTCCAGCTCCAACACATCCCTCCTGAGGACCGGCGACCAGAACTGGACAGAATACTCCAGATGCGGTCGGACCAGAGTTTTATTAAGTGGAAGGATTATAGTCTTATCTCTGGAATACATCCCTTTCTTTATGCATGCTAATATTCTGCAAGCCTTGGCAGCTGCCGCTTGACATTGCATGCTGTTGCCTAGTATATCATCAACCAAGACTCCCAGATCTTTCTCCATTTTTGATTCCTCCAAGGGTTCCCCTCCTAATGTGTATTGTGCTTTTATGTTTCTAGTCCCCAAGTGCAAAACCTTACACTTCTCCACGTTAAACCTCATTTGCCAAGTCGTTGCCCACTCCGTTATTTTGTCCAGGTCATCCTGTAGGATATCTGCTTCATGCTGTGCAGTTATTGCCCTGCCCAATTTTGTGTCATCTGCAAAAACTGATATCGAACTACTGATCCCGTCCTCAATGCTGTTTATGAATAAATTGAACAAGGTTGGTCCCAGGACTGAGCCTTGGGGGACCCCGCTTATTACCTCAGACCAGTCTGAGTATGCGCTGTTTATTACCAACCTTTGGACCCGCCCTTTTAGCCAGTTCCGTATCCAAGAGCAAACCCTGCTGTCGATACCTGCAGACCTTATTTTATAAATTAAGCGCTTATGGGGAACTGTATCAAACGCCTTAGCGAAATCTAGGTACACCACATCCACTGGTCTGCCCCTATCTAGCTCACAGCTCACCTCCTCGTAGAATGTTAAGAGATTGGTTTGACAAGAACGCCCATTTGTAAACCCGTGCTGGTTACTGCTGATGATGCTATTGTCTTTAGCAAACTCTACGATATAGTCCCTTATCATCCCCTCCAGAAGTTTACATACTACTGATGTCAGACTGACAGGCCTAAAATTTCCCGGTATATGCCTCTGACCCTTTTTGAATATCGGAATCATGTTTGCTTTCCTCCACTCCCCTGGTACATCTCCTGTCCTAATACTGTCAGCAAAGATCAGGAACAGTGGTCTGGATATAACCTTACTAAGTTCCTTGAGTACTCTCGGATCTACGCCATCCGGGCCTGGTGATTTGTTTGTGTTAAGTTTATCCAGCCTTTCCCTGATTTCACCCTCTGTTAGCCATAGTGGCAAGTCCTGTGTATTACTACTAACCATACAGTCATGGTCAGTATACCCCTCCTTTGCCTGTGTAAATACTGACGAAAAAAAAGCATTCAGCACGGATGCTTTTTTAGTGTCCTCTGTAACCATCCTCCCAACTTGGATGGGAAAAGGGAATGGGAGGAGCAAGATAAGTCTTCTTGCTCTCTCTAGCAGCAGACTTGTTTCAACGACTTTATCTTCAGAACGCTCTCTAGCCTCCCCTTGACTTACACCCATCCACTGACTTTTCATCGGAAGGGGTGGCCCTCTCAGAACAGGCCCCACGACACAGATCTGTACTCACTGTAGGCAAAATCAGATCCTCTCCAGTGTCGCCCCTTCAGTTAGCTCTGCAGGACCTCTAGGTTCAGCACCTCTCTGAATCTCCAGCCCTCAGGTAGACCACCTGAGACCAAATGGCAGCTTTTACAAAGGAGGGGCAGCTGCCCCTCCCTCTGCGACCCCACTCTCCAGCTGAAAGACCTCAAGCACATGTGCCCTTGGCATTTATACAGTATCCCAGCATGCACAGAGACACTTTCGGCTGCCAATCACCAGGGCTGTACTAAATTACTGTGCACTCATTTGTCAGGTTTTTTCCCACTGTCCAATATGCCTCCCTATTGGACCAGTGTGAAACACTTCAGACAAGCTGAGCTGCACCTGAGCACCATTAGCAGACCTCACCAGCAGATTCTGCTCTCTGGTAGGCAGAGATCAATATAAATTTACCTGGCAATCTCTCTGGTAAGCAGAAAGATCCAAAAACTATATTCTCTCTTCTAGCACCTACCTAGGAAGGTGCTACATAACAACGGCACTTCTCTCCCTAAAATAAGCATGTGTGCAATGAGCACAAGCATGAGCATGAGCACAAATCTAAACTGGCTTTCTGATTCTAGGAATCCGGTTTACCTTACAGTCAGGAAGTGAAGGGAAATCTCTCCTATGGAACACAGATAGGAACAAAAAAACTGACAGGAATTATAACCCTGCCAGTGAGGATAGAGAAATGTGGCTGACTAGAAATGGTCTTTTATGCTGAAACACAGCCCTCAAATTTTCCACTCGCCTGCTCGCATTTTGCAAGTGGAAAATTATGTAGGGCGAGCTCCGGTCAGGGGAAGAGAGGAGGAGAGGAAAGCCGGCCGAAGGATTGGATAGTGTCAGAGCGACGGATCATCCCGCTGTAACAGCTTTAGTTGTGATTGCCGGGCGCTCGCCGACATACACAGTCCCGCCTCCTAGCCTGGCTTCTTTGATAGACAGAACACCTGGCCAACCAGGACGTGCGACGTCTATCAAAGAAGCTGGGCTAGGAGGCGGGACTGTGTGTGTCGGCGAGCGCCCGGCAATTACAACTAAAGCTGTTACAGCGGGATGATCCGCCGCTCTGACATTATGCGGCCAGCAGTACTGATGGAGGGGGTAAGCCGATCATCTCACCCAAAGCCGGTACAAGGGGTGGGAGGGAAGGATGGATGGAGTATGTAGTATGGGAGGTGGAGGGTGCCTGTCAATAGCGGTCGTCAGATCGGGACTTCTTTTCACCTTAAATAGATCGGAGGTGAAGCGGAGAAGACAATTCCTAAACCTTTGCACGGACAGCTGGCGGGAGAGATGCGGCTGCAGAAGGGGAAGAAGATTGCGGCTCAGGAAGGACACTGGATGTCAGATCCGGATTATACAGAGTTTGTTATCCCTGTCCTCCGAGTCAAAGCAAGCAATGTGGAAAGGGGGCGGGTAACAAACTCTGTATAGTCCCGATCTGACATCCAGTGTCATTCCTGAGCTGCAATCTTCTTCCCCTTCTGCTTTTGCAGCCGCATCTCTCCCGCCAGCTGTCCGTGCAAAGCTTTAGGAATAGGAATAGGCTTCTCTTAGGCTCCTCCTCCGCTCCTCCTCCGCTGTGACATATGAAGAGAAGAAGCCTCAGAAGAGGAGGATCACAGAGCGATGTGCTGCGCTGTATGAGGTCTGCGACATGCTGGAGGAAAGGGAGAACTGCACTGGGGGCACAAATCTTATTTGGTCACCTCCCAAATTCCCATCTCAGCACAATCCCCCCCCCTAGCCCATTCCCCCCTATCTCAGCACAATCCCCCCTCCTAGCACAACCCCCCCATCTCAGCACAGTCCCCCCCCTCCTAGCACAACCCTCCCATCTCAGCACAGCCCCCCCCCTCCTAGCACAACCCCCCATCTCAGCACAGCCCCCCCCCTCCTAGCACAACCCCCCATCTCAGCACAATCCCCCCCTCCTAGCACAACACCCCCATCTCAGCACAATCTCCCCCATCTCAGCACAATCCCCCCCCTCCTAGCCCTTTCCCCCCCTATCTCAGCACAATCCCCCCATCTCAGCACAGCCCCCCCCCCCTAGCACAACCCCCCATCTCAGCACAGTCCCCCCCCTCCTAGCACAACCCCCATCTCAGCACAGTCCCCCCCCTCCCATATTGATCCCACCTAGAAGTAATCATCTCCCCACCCCTCCTAGTACAAATTCTCTTACCCCCCCCCCAAGGACAATCCCCCAAAAAGTATTTGTACTAGGAGGGGTGGGGAGAAGATGATTACTTCTAGGTGGGATTGATATGGGGGGGGAGGGGGGTTGTGCTGGGGTGGGGAATTTGAGAGGTGACAATATAAGATTTCTTTTAGCAGGGGAATCGGGGGGGAGGGCGCTAGGAGGAGTGATTCGTGCTGGGGAAGGGGTGAGGATTTGTGCCAGGAGTGGGGATTTGGGGATCGTCCTTGAAGAGATTATTGGAATGGGGTGGGAGGATGGATTTGTGCCAGAACAGGAAGTCTTGGGGATGTTAAAAGGGGGTATTCGGGGGGGGGGGGGTTGTGCCAGTAGGAATAATGGGGGTTTTTTTTGTGCTAGGGGGAAAAGTTTGATGGGGGGAGGATTTGACGGGTATGATTTGTTCTAGGAGGTGAAATTTGGGGGGGGGGGGTACTAGGAGGGTAATTTGGGGGGTTCCAGACCCTTGATGGGCACTGATTAGGCTGCACTGATGGGCACTGAAAACGTTGTTATTAATATTTATTTTTGTAACTTCTGCATTAATACAAGAACATTTAACAGTGTAATTTTATGAGATAATTTATGAGGGCGTGTTTAGGGGCGGGGCAGGGTAGCAGTTGGGTGGGGCAACTGGTGGCGAGTAACCCTTAAGGCCTGGCTAGTAGCTCATGACTTTAAATTTTGAGCCCTGCTGAAACATATGCCTATACAAGGACCTCAAAATTTGAGTCATCAGAGAGAGGGACCACTATTAAGTTGCCATCCTATTAGATCCCTTAAACAAAGGTAAAATAACCAATCATTCCTGATAGAGACCAAAATACAGCCAGCCCTTTGAGAAGGTACTGCATAAGAACCTCTTTGTGGTCTTTCCCAATGGTGGAAGGATCTTATCTAGTAACCAAGGTACCCCTAATCTTTGAATTCTTGAAAGGAGGCACAACCTTGCCAGTGGCTGCTTCAGTGACCATTTTCAGAGTTTATTTAAACTTTAGTTACCAGGCCTGGTTGCAGACAGCACTCACGGGCATTGCCTGACTTGCATGACTGCTGACTACATTGGGTCCAGGGCTGATGCAAACACTCATCATACTCACTAACATCAAAAGTGAGGACCTCATAGACTATTGGGTGGCCAGGCTGAATCCCCAACCAGAGCTTGCAATGCTTGGACAGGAAATTCTGTTTTGCAGCTAGTGTGCTATATTCAGCGCAGCATGAGGTTTGTTATGTGCCATACACATTATAAGATTTTCTGAAGACTTTTTCCTTTAGATTTACCAAAACCAGATAATATTAGGTCAAACCTAAACACGTTCATTTTGTATGCAATCTGCCAGGCCTTTGCACTACATAGAAAAGGTGAATCTGAAGGAAAAAGTCTTCAGAAAATCTTATAGCGTGTATGGCCCTTTACAGGAAGATGAATCCAACTATCCCCTGACAATGTGGATTAGCTCACTTTTATTAAAATAAACCCGTTACAGATTAAACATTTGTATTTCAATATCAAACCTGCCTCATCTCTCCATCTTATATTTCAGCCAAACCAAGCTATGTGCATACTGTCCAACCACTGTGAAATATTTATGGCTATTGTTTGTCAGATAATACACCGTAATGTTTCAGGATAAAACCTGCCTCATCCCGCTCATATTACAACCTAACCAAACTACCACCAGCCACTGTAAAATATGTGTGACTATTGTCTATAAGATAATACAGTTTGATTTCTGTGAGAAGATGGAACTTGCCTCGTCGCTTCCTCTTAAATTGTGGCCTAACCAAGCTGCTTAAATACTGTCCATCCGCTATATCATATTTTTGAATATTGTTTCTCAGATAATAAACTTTAATTTTATTTCAAGATAAAACTTACCTCTAAACTTGTGGTTTAACTAAAGTGTTTACATACTGTCCGGCACTAAAAAATATTGTAGCTATCATCTCTCAGATAATACATTCTAATTTTTATTACAAAATAAAACCTGCCTCAACCTGCCTCATCTACCTCTATTTGCTACCTGTTCAATTGTCCTGATGCTGGGCAGCTTTTGCCAAACATATACCTGAAGACTATATTGTGAATATTTTGGAAATAAACAGGAATTAGAGGGAATTCAGTGAATGTGGATTCGTGGTTCTGAAATTTTATTTTATTTTTTTAAGAGAAAACCTTCTTAATTTTAAGATCAGTTGTGCTTGCTACTTCTACAGGTCAATTCAGGCCAATTACTGCCTAATAAAATATTAGCTGCCTCAGAAAAAACTATCTAAGGCAAGTGAAATAATTATATTATTGCTACTACTGTATTTAAGCCAAGTTAAATGTGAAAGTTAAAAAATCAATAAAAATCCAAAATACTTGATGCCAGATTATGGTGTCACTGAAAATGCCAGGGAAAATGTTATTATTCCTAAATACCTTACAACTAAAGACATCCCCCAAGCATGTAAACCAAATAAGTTGGTGTTTTTCCCATGTTGCACTCGAAGCCACATTAAAGGACCCTCTCCCTACTTCATTTTTTAAACATTTTTTTTTTTCATTTGGTAAATGCATGCCATGGCAGTACCCAGCTCATTTTTGACTATAGTTTGCCTATTAGCCCAAACATTAATGTATTTTAGGTGCAGGGTTAACCCCCCCCCCCCCCCAACTTCTATCCAGATTTACAGAACCTTCCAGAAAATAAAGTCCAGGTGGACTGATATATCACTTTCTAGGATTGAGTTATAAAACAAATATCTGACATTTGTAAGAAAAGCAACCATCATTACAATCATTACAATCTGAAAGCCTACTAAGAAGATTAGTAAAAATTGCAAATCTGTTAGAGACTTACAGCTGTAATTGCAGCTAAAATTTGGTCTCATGTCACATCATAGTGTCACGTATGCTGTGTAGATTGAATTAATAAAATCCTTATAAAGTTGGTTTTAATCTATTGTAAAGTATTGGAACGCTGCGAAATTTGGAAAGTGGAATAAATGCTTATGCAAGGCACTGCATAATAATAAATATATGATTGATATATATGGATATATAATTAATATATCAGCACACATTTGCTCTGTGCCATTGTGACTGGTTTTTTTTTTTTGTTTTAGCTGCATACAAACACCTATAAATCAGGCCTCTCCTGTGTATAGCTGAAATGCTGATTAGCAATTGTGTTCCCCTAGGTTTGTGATGCTTATACAGAGCTAGCTGAAATTCTGCTAAAAGACAATCCTCTGGGTGCTGTGGAAGTCTACTGTCGATATCCCCAAAAACCAGTGGAAGGGCAATCATTCGACAATGCGTTTATTCCTGGAGAAATTGTGCGTCTACTCATGAAGTGTGAGAAGTACGATGACCCGCGTCTACCTGTCAACATGATTTCCTATGGAAAAGTGATGGGCATAGGTAAGCAAGAGTCTTTGCTAGCAACACAGACAATGTCAAGTGAAGCTTATTTAATTGAGAGAGTAAAAATCTACAATAACTGATCACAATGAATCTTTATCTGTGAACAAAATTTCTGGTTTCTGTGGGTTACTCTTTAGTTGCACTAACTTTCAAGTCTGCACTGATAATCTAAATGTACACATTGCTGATTATTATCTTAATGTGCTGCTTAACAGTACCTACCTGGGAGGTAGAGTAGAGAAAGTGAAGAGAGGGCCAAGGATAGATAGAGAGAGCAGTGGGGGGGGGGGGGGGGGAGGGGGTTAAGGGGCATGTTGGAGAAAGACAGAGGGAGTAGAGAGTGTAGAAGTGGGAAAGAGAAAGAAAGAGAGAAAGGAGAAAGGATGAGAAGGGGTGTAGAGAGAGGGGAGAAGGGAAGAGAAGGGGTGTAGAAAGGAGAGTGCAGGTGCAACATAAATGGGCATCAAATGTCTTTGATTCCTTTAAAAAATGAAAATCAGCTCTATTTTACATAAAGGCTACCTAAAGCCCCATACGCATGGGCCAACAGTTGGGCGGCATTGGCCGGTTCAATAGAAACCAGCAGACATTCGACCCATGTGTACTACAGCCGGTCCGATAGAAGCTGACCATTCGGTCGGCTTCTATCGAAGGGGCATGACTAAAAAAGGTCTGCCGACCGGCTCCCATTAAGCGCTCCTAGCTAATGGCTGAGAGCGCCGCTGGAGTGTTCTGGTGGGGGGGAGGGGGGCATCCCCCTGTCAGAACACAATAGAACAGCAGGGGAGATCGCTGTACTAACATTGGATTGTTAGTTCAGCAGCTCTGACCTGAGCAGTTTTTTTTTTCATTCAGCCCACAATGTGTACTAGGCTTTACACCAGACACTCCAACTTGCTTTTACCTTTATTAGCCAAAAAATCTTTTTGTGTGCCCCTCCCTCATTTAGCTTTCAGTATACCTTTTCTGGTTTAATGGAAAAATTACAATTGCCATTCCACTGTCCAAAGGGATTGCCTCAATGGCCAGTATGGCCAGTTTGGGCCGCTCATTGTACAAAGGGGAGTTTAGAAATAAATTCAAGAAAGGTCATGCCCCAATAAAAAAGTGAAATTACATCTTCCTAATAAAAGTACATTAGGCACTGTGTGGTGTCCGTTTTTGCGTAGGACTTAAAAAGTTTAAACTAGAAAAATATTAACACTTTTTTGCGGAAGGGGGCCACATTTCTGGAAATAACCTACCAAGTATCTATTTGTATTACTTGCAGCCTTGTGACCTTCCTTGCTACCGTCTTCCATATTTGCTCCAAATGACTTTTTCTGGCACTGTGCATTCTTCTAAATATAAAAACCATTACTTCCTTTGACAAATGGCTGGCTTAAGAAAGTTTACTGAGTGCCAGTTAGTCCCATTCCAGAAGAGAAGACAGGCTGTTATCTATTTGGTGATACAATGAAGTAACATAATCTAATGTACAGTATATTCTCAGCACAAGAAGTTTCTTGTGACAAAGATCTAAAAAGGTACCGTTAGGTCCATTTACACTGCTCAAAAAAATTAAAGGAGCACTTTGAAAACACATCAGATCTCAATGGGGAAAAATATGCTGGATATCTATACTGATATGGACTGGGTAATGTGTTAGGAATTAAAGGATGCCCCATTGTTTGATAGAAATGAAAAACTATGAATCTGCAGAGGGCTGAACTCAAGACCCCAAAAATCAAAGTGAAAAAATGATGCAGCAGGCTAGTCCATTTTGCTGAAATTTCATTGCAGTAACTCAAAATTGTACTCAGTAGTTTGTATGATCCCCACTTGCTTGTATGCATGCCTGACAATGTCATGGCATGCTCCTAATGAGATGACAGATAGTGTCCTGGGGTATTTCCTCCCAGATCTGGATCAGGGCACTCTGAGCTCCTAAACAGACCGAGGTGCAACCTGGCAGCGTCGGATGGACCGAAACATAATGTTCAAGAGGCTTTCTATCAGATTTAGGTCAGGAGAGCATGGGGGCCATTCAATGGTATCAATTCCTTCATTCTCCAGGAATTGGCTGCATACTCTCGCCACATAAGGCTGGGCATTGTCATGCACCAGGAGGAACCCAGGACCCACTGCACCAGCGTAGGGTTTGACAATGAGTCCAAGGATTGCATCCTAAATCCTAATGGCAGTAACGGTGCCATTGTCTAGCTTGCAGAGGTCTGTGTGTCCCTCCATTGATATGCCTCCCCAAACTATCACTGACCCACCACCAAACTGACCATGCTGAACAATGTTACAGGCAGCATAATGTTTTCCACGGCTTCTCCAAACCCTTTTACGTCTGTCACATGTGCTCAGGTTGAACCTGCTCTCATCTGTGAAAAGCACTGGTCGCCGGTGGCAGCCCTGTCAATTCTGGTGTTCAATGGCAAATGCCAATAGAGCTCCACGGTGCCGGCCAGTGAGCACAGGGCCCACTAGAGGACGTTGGGCCCTCAGGCCACCCTCATGAAGTCTGTTTCAGATTTTTTTGGTCAGAGACTTTCACACCAGTGGCCTGCTGAAGGTCATTTTGTAGGGCTCTGGCAGTGCTCATCCTGTTCCTCCTTGCATAAAGGAACAGATACCAGTCCTGCTGATTTGTTAAGGATCTCCTAGAGTAACTGCCTGTTACTCCATGCTCTTGAGACTGTGAAAGACACAGCAAACCTTCTGTCAATGGTACGTATTGATGTGCCATCCTTGAGGAGTTGGACTGCCTGTGCAACCTCTATAATGTCCAGGTATTTCCTCATGCTGAAAGTAGTGACACTGTCTCTAGCCAAATGCAAAACTAGTAAAAAAACGGTCAGAAAAAATGAGAAGGAAAAAACAATTTCAGCGGACTTCCCCTGTAAAACCATTCCTGTTTTGGGGGTTGTCTCATTGTTGCCAATCTAGTGCACCTGTTGTTAATTTGTTGAACATAAATATCAAGTACAACTTTTAGGAACTGCAACCATTTTTTATACACAGTCCTCCCATTTTCAGTAGATCAAATGTAACTGGACAAATTAATATAATCATAAATAAAATGTTCATTTTTAATATTTTGTTGACAATCCTTTACTGGCAATGACTGCCTGCACCTGTCTTCAGTTGTTCTTTGTTTGTTGTGGGTCTTTCTGCCTTTAGTTTTGCAAGTGAAACGCATGCTCAATAGGATTGAGATCAGGTGATTGACCCGGCCATTGCAAACTATTCCACTTATTTTCCTTCAAAAGTTCATGGGTTGCTTTTGCAATGTGTTTTGGATCATTGTCCATGTGTACTGTGAAGCGCCATCCAATCAATTTTGCTGCATTTGGCTGAATTTGGGCTGACAGTATATCTCTAAACATTGCAGAATTCATCCAGCTGCTTCTGTCTTCTGTCACATCATCAATAAACACCAATAACCCAGTGCCAATGGAAGTCATGCATGCCCATGCCATCACACTGCCTCCACCATGTTTTACAGATGACGATGTGTGCTTTGGATCATGAGCATGTGGATGATTGGAACACATAGTGGTGAAAACTAATTACAGCAGTCGTACACCCATTTTTAATAGAAGACTACTAAGGCCACCCCTCTCCGCACTCTGGCCACTCTTGTTGTCTTGTTTTTTGTTAGCACATTCCCTATACAGCAGAGCCCTCCCTCTCCCAATCTTGGCTCTGTTGTTTAGGGGATTGGAAGAGGCAGAGACCAAGCCAAATTCAAGCACTTAAACTAACACTTATTGGTTTTTTAATGAACACACTGCTGCGTTAATGGTTATCTCCTATGTCTGCCTGGAGCTTTAAAACAAATTAATTACAGCACATGCTTTCTGTTTTTAGTGAACACAGAGAATTTGAAACACATTTGATATTTTTTGTGTAGCAGTAACACCACCCCTACCTAATTATACTGTTTTGTTAAACTTGCTTAGATTCTAATCAGCAAATCGCACAAACAGAACTCAGAACTATCCAAAAAACAACAACAATATATAACATGCAGATTAAGAATCTTCATGGTAATTTATGGTAATTATAAAGTGCTACATTTCATTCTTA
The DNA here is from genome assembly GCF_965119305.1 of Pelophylax lessonae. Taxonomy (NCBI): domain Eukaryota; kingdom Metazoa; phylum Chordata; class Amphibia; order Anura; family Ranidae; genus Pelophylax; species Pelophylax lessonae. Next base: position 586,587,552 of record NC_138770.1, read on the forward strand.
GCCAGGGGAAATTGTGACGTATAATTCTGAAACCACTAAATTGAAATATTAATATTTATATGATGTAATCCTCCCGCTATTGTCTTTTGAATGAATAGCTTAAATCCTTCACTCTTTTTCCCTTTCTATAGTCACCATGGAAACTAGGCTAATGTAAACAGCATCTGAAAAATAGCGAGTCTTTTAAGGACAAAGGAAAACGGCATATGGTGCAACGACTTCTGAAAACTGTTTAATTATTCAGAAATATATATCATGCATGCACAACACAGATGTTTATTGATCAAACTAATTCTGTCTAAAAAGCAAAAGGAGCATTTGATAAAGCCTAATATAATTATCATTATCTACTCTGGAGGCAGTGTTATTTATTGATGGATACAGCTAACTGGATGGCATATAAAATAAAATAAAATAAAAAAAGCACAGGTAGTGCCTTAGTTTGTGCAGGTCACTATGGTGTCTTTCCCTCTTATCTATCCTATTTCTCTCTCCTAGGGCACTCATAGACCTGAGTCAATAGTCACCCCATCAGCCATTTTCAGCTAGATCAGATGATGGATTTGCCTTGGTGCCACGGGCAAGGTGCTGTTTCGGCAGCCTTTCCTGATAGGGATGGGCGAACAGTTCGCCCCGAGCATGAGTTTGGGCTGAATATTGGCTGTTCAGGGCATTTTACCATTTGTTCAGCCCGCCGAATGACCACAAAGCATTGTGCCTGCCGCACAGTTTATTGGAATCCCTGATTGGCTGAAGCAATGAAAGCTTTGCCAATCAGGGCACAGAGCACTGTATGAGCCATGATTGGCGAAAGTAATGATGACTCTATCCAATCATGGCTCATTGCTATTAGTCCCACCCCACACTTTAAAATTATTCTTTCAATAGTGGCCATTTGTAGTGTGATATCGGCATGGAGAGAGATACAGGGCTCTGTTCAGTGCTACTATAGAGTTAGATTGCTATTCTGATTCTATTGTCAGTGTAGAATATCAGTTTTTGTGTGAATTTAGTGATAGTTCAGTCAGTGTGAGTGTAGTGACTTGACCATTCATTGTTACTTTAGTGTCAGTTTATTTTGTCAGGGCAGGTTAACTGCATTATAGTTCAGTGCCTTACTGCACGTTTAACGAAGAATATTAACGCAGTATATTTCAGTACGTTATGTGCCGTTTAATGCAGTATATTTCAGTGCGTTAGCGCATGTTTAAAGCACTTGTAACCCTAAAAAAAATATCTATATATGTATCATGTTCCTTTAAATCATGTTAAACAGCACAGTGCTTGTGCTGTGTAATTTGTCCCTTTGTATAATGTACTATACCTGGCTGATTCTGCCTGTTCCTGTGTCCCCCTGTCTCTACTGACCACAATAATCATGGCTCCTAAACTATAATACAGTGGTCAGCTTACATACTTCCATCATCACGCTCTTTCCTCTCTGCTGTCTCTCCCTCTCCCCCCCTGCCTGTCAGTTCCAATGCCTGTGTGAGAGAGCGATCCCCCTCCTTGCCCCTCCCTTCCTATTGTTCTTCCCTGTCACTTGAAATACCTTTAAAAGTAGCCTGCATCCCCTCTGTTTTATCAGGATCGACTAGATGTCCATTTTTTTAAAAATCTAATTGTAAATGCCTTATCTCACAGCGGTCACATGACCTCCCTCTGCTGGCCAGCTGATGTCAGAGGGTTATCTCAGCCCCTCCCTCTGCATTCCTTACATGGGGAAGATCGAGCAGAGGAATGTCACTGACAGCAAGTCATTGCTGTGACATAAGGTATTTACAATTAGAATTTTTTAAAAACAGACACCTAGTGCTATACATCTTGATTAAACAGCGGGGATGGCAGTGTTTTATCATCCTGACTTTACAACCACTTTACCACAGTATATTTCAGTGTGTTACTGCATGTTTAACGCAGTATATTTCTGTGCGTTATTGCACGTTTAATACAGTATATTTCTGTGTGTTATGTGCCTTTTAACGCAGTATTTTTCTGTGTGTTTGTGCACATTTAATGCAGTATTTTTCAGTGCGTTAGTGCACATTTAACACAGTATATTCTTTGATTCGCACCTTTGTCCAAGGAGTTTGCCATATGGCTCCTCCGATACGGTCTCCATTCCCTCCGTGGGGTCTTAACTTGGTACTGTCAGTCCTTCAGAAACATTAGGGAGATTCTTCTGCTTACACTGTCACAGAAGGTAGCCTTTTTGGTGAATATTACCTCGGCGCGAGTGTCTGAATTGATGGCACTGCCGTTCATCCTATCTGGTGGTCCACAGAGATAAAGTGGTACTTTGACCAAATCAGTCTTTTCTTCCTAAAGTGGTCTCTGATTTCCATTTGAATGAAAACATTGTGCTGCCTTCACTTTGTCCTAAGCCCAAGCATCCTAAAGAAATTGCTTTGCATTCTTTGGATGTGGTTTGGGCAATTAGGGTTTACCTGGCGGCTACTGAGTCTTTCAGGAAATCAGACTCTCTTTTTGTCCTTACGGAAGGACCTCGGACGGGATTGGCTGCATCTGCTGCGACCATATCCAGATGGATCAGGCAGGCATTGGTACAGGCTTATTCACTTAAGGGTCAGGCTCCATCTTTCCCTGTGAAGGCGCATTTTACTAGGGCTGAGTGCTTCTTGGGCTTTTCGCCATCAGGCGTCAGTAATACAAGTTTGCAAGGTGGAAACTTGGTCGTCTGTGCTTACGTTCACAAAATTCTACACAGTAGATGTGTTGGCATCCTTGGATGCTTCTTTTGGCCACAAGGTTTTGCAGGCTGCTGTTTAAGAGAGCGTTTAGTCTCTTTGAGGGTTTATGTTGTTTCTAGGTGAGCTCCAGTTGTTCCTGGTTGAGCTTCATGTTACCTGGTTGGCTAAGTTTAGCCTTTGGGAATTACGTTCCTTTCTGCGTTGTTTTCCCACCCCTCATGTTAATACTGCTTGGGATGTCCCAATGGTTAAGAAGAATTTGCAGCTGCATCTGTCACTGAACGATAGAGAAAACTGGAATTTTGACTTACCATAAAATTCTTTTCTGTGAAGTTCATTGACAGACGCAGCACCCACCCCTCTATTTATGAGTTAGGTTGGGGTTATTTTCTTCTAATACTGCTTGCAACAAAACTGAATCCTATAGCAGAGTGAGTGGGTGTATACCCCCAGGGACTGCCCCATATGCGTGGTAAAAAAATTTCCTGCTTAGCGTCCTACTCCTGTAGGTGGCAGCATAACCCAATTGTTAAGAAGAATATGGAGCTGCGTCTGTCAATGAACTTCAGAGAAAAGGATTTTACGGTAAGTCAAAAATCCAGTTTTCTTCTTTTTGCAAGTCAATGTAAATAGATGCAATTCAAAAGCAACTAAAAAGCAGCTTGAAGCAACTTTTTGAGCAACCGAATGACCAATCAAAACTCAAATGGGAGTCAAAACATCTCAGAAACACCAGAAAGCATGCTACATTTGACTCAATTCTAGCATAAAAGTGGAACTTTAAGGTGAATGTAAACATTTTTAAGAAGAGACATACTATGTATACAGAGCTGTGCATGTAAATACATTAATGAACTTTAGTGTGCATTTGCGGGAGATATGCCATCCCGGCAAGACCAATCAAGATGGGCAAACTTCAGCTCTAGGAAAGGAGTTTGTGGATATTGCATTGCTGGATCAAAGGTTATTATACTGTAGTTCTGCTCTAAATACTTTTAGCCACCCACTCTAGCAATCTTCACTATATAGCCCTGCCCAAGTCTGCGCAGTCTTTGTAACGAAAATGCCCCTGCCGACTCCTTTTCTTAGTGTGAACTTGTGCCCTGCTCCCATTCATTTCCATTGGTGAGATGTATTTCAGCCATCCAGCAGACTACAGGTTGACTTCAAAAAGTGAATTTGTAGAACTGTGAGAAGGCTATAAGCATTCAAAAATATGGGCACATAAACATTTAGGAAGCCTGTTGTTCGGGTAGCACCATGCATTAATTAGGCACTTGACATATGACTTTCTCTATAACTTCAGGTTGCTTGGAGAAATATATCAACATTCTTGAAGAGAAATTTAAGACCAGCATTCTCAAGACAGTCTATGCCGGCATCCACAACAAATCAGAAGATGACAAAGACCTGCAGGATTTCTTCCGTTTTAAATGCTGGATATAAAAAATAAATGTAACATATATTCTGTAAAGCTCTGTAATGATCAGCCATTAACAATAATAAAATGTGATATTTTTGTTTGTTTTTTCACTGGCTCTAGCAGTCTTAAATTGTTGGGTTGTATTACTCCCAGATACAGTACATCATGTTACATCTATTCCAGGTAGCTGGATGAATATCGGTAGGAACAGCTCATCACTGGAGCATCCAAGAAATATAATAAGTCAGGTGCCTAACGGCAATTACAACTAAAATGCCAGTTTGATAGACTTTAAAGGTCACTGTATTCTTGTTGAAAGGTATAAAGGCATACAGGTCTGTTACCAGCATTCAGGTCTACCCACTTTTTTTTCAGAAAATATAAAGTTATTAAACAAACTTTAACAAATTCTAGAACATTTGTACCACACTGAAAATATACATCAAAAGAGCCTCAAAAAAAAAAAAAAAAAAAAAAAGGGAAACATACATTGCGTCAGCAGATACAAACATTAAGTACATGCACATCCCAACAGAGACATGCCCAGTGATACATAGTCCCATCATGAGAAATCCACTCAACAGAACAGAAAATTGTGAGTACAATAATACACCAGGTTCATAATACACAAGGAAAGAAGACACGGCAAAGACATATTAGCAAACAGCCATTACCCCAGCAACCTGTCCACAATCAAATCTACCAGTGCCAAGCCAGGTACCCCCAGCCATCCATCCCAGACTCTGTCAAACTTGGCCGGACAGCCCCTATGGTGGTAAATGGTCTTCTTATACCGAAGAGTTGTACCCATGTGGGTAACTCACTCCTGCAGGGACAGAGGTAAAGAACTTTTCCAGTGTAGCAAAAAGCACTTTTTGTGCCTGAAACAGGGCTCTAGAGACCACCTCTCAAACACACATTGCAATGGGTCTTAAGTAAGAGCTGCCTGAAATGCCTGATAAATAGTTTGAACAGTATTCTAATATCTGTGTAACTTGGGGCATCTCTACAACATGTGGCTCAATCCCCGTAATCTCTACAACATTTAGGACATATCGGGTCTGACAATAAGCCTATTTTATGCAATTTGAAAGGTGTGTCACTGAGGTACATTCAAAGAACTGAAGCTAACAGCTTCCAGAGTCATTTCCCACTGGTCACCCGTCAACTCCTCCTAAAGTAGGTCTACCTACTTTAGACATTCTCTAACTCCTGCCCCCCCAGTGTGCTGCTGGAGTGAAAGGTATCCCTCTGATGTAAAGAAGAGTGGTCCGTGTGACTGGGGAGCCCTGTTATAGGGTAGCTTTGTAATAGGGGGACTCTCTGGTAAAGAGGGGAATATGATATGAAGGGTGGATGGACTTTGATGTGATAGGAGAACCTCTGATTTGAAAAGGGCTTCTGATATGGAAGCATTTCTGGTAGTGGTTATAAAGGCTGAAGGCTTTTTACCTTTATGCATTCTATGCATGAAGGTAAAAGTGCATCTCCCCCTCAGCCCCCCCAATACTTACCTAAGCCTGATCATGATCCAGCGATGTGCACGAGACCCGAGGCTCCCGCTGCTGTCAATCATAGCCAGTGAGATGAGGGAGGGGCTGAGCCGGCCTCTCTGTGTCTTAAGCCTAGCACACACGGGTCGAATGTTGGGCGGCATCGGCTGGTTCAATAGAAAGCGGCCCGTGTGTACAGGAGTCGGAAGGGGCTCCACTGAAAGAGGTCTGCTGATAAACTCCCGATCAGCACTTTCAGCCAATGACCGGAGTGTTCTGGTGGATGGGGGGGGGGGGCGTCCCCCTGTCAGAACACAATAGAACAGCAGGGGAGATTGCTGTACTAATGTCAGATAGTAAGTACTCCTGAGCTGTAAGTTTTTCTTCATTCAGCCCTGCTGGGTTGAACGACAAAAAATACTAGTGTGTACAAGGCTTTATAGACACAGAGCCAGCTCGGGAGCGAGCACACACGAGTAACCTCCACAGCAAGCTACTTGCTATGGGGGACCTTGGCAAGGGGTAGGGAACCAGAACCCCAGTGGGGGACCCAAGAAGAGGAGGATCGGGGCTGCTCTGTTCAAAACCATTGTACAGAGGAGGTAAGTATAACATGTTTCATTTTTTTTTTTAAATAAAGATTTTTTCTTTACGATTACTTTAATTTCATCAAGGCGGTTTTGTGCATCATCCTAGACTCGGGTTTCCTAATAATAAGTAAAACATGTTTTTTTACATTTTAGACTGGGGTGCCTTGCGAGATTGCATACTTTTAACCACTTTACGACCAGCGACGTAGACCTGTTGTACGTTGTACCGGGGAGATGCCTCTAGCTAGAGGCATCACCCCGGTACCTTTTTTTAGAGCCGGCGGTCGGCTTTCCAGCGGCAACGACCGATGCGGCTAGGGAGCTGCTCGATCGTCACCCCGGCAAGCAGGGGGACCCCCCTCCCGCGGCTTTGCACCCAGCCAGCACATCCGGCGGACTGGATTGAGTCCCGATCAAAGTCGAGGAAACTCTGCTTATACTGTGGCAACCATGGCCACTTTGTCACCAGCTCCCCAATAAGCTGGGAAACGCCAAGAGTCAAGTGCTCTTGTGTGGGGTCTGCTTCTTTAGGACTATACAGTGCCAGGTTCCCCCCTGAGATAAACTATTTTGTTCCTGCACAACTTAGTTCTGCCACGTTTTCTCAACACCTCTCAGCTTTAATCAATTCTGGGGTCACTAGTAATTTCATTGGCACACTGTCTACAGATTCTCTTTACTAATGTGCACAGACCCATTTCAGTCCTAGCTGTTGATAACTCTCACCATTTGTTTTTGTATGACTGTTGTAGCAGAAGACACTGAAAAGTTTATTGAATCCTCTTCAGGCCACCTCTCAAGCCAATTGTCACACTGGGGTTTATTTAATAAAGCTAGAGAGGGCAGTTTCCGACCTCAGCTTGTTTAATTAAGCTTTAGCAATATTACCTGGAAGCTGATTGTTTCTCTGCAGAATTGTGACTAATATTGCCCTCTCTAGCTTTAGTAAATAAACGCTAATCTGTATCTTTTCCTCCTAGAGGCCAAACCTACCCACTGTAAGGCAGCCTTGAGTCTTGTTCGGAAACTTCTATCTCTAAGATATATGAAATCTTACCCCCAGCACAAGTGATGGGGGCCCTTTCCCCTGACCTTTTGGACTTTTAAAGGCCCAGTATATTGCGCCATCCAATCTACTCCCTAAAAAGCTGTTGTTCCCCTCCACCCTAGGCCTAAACTGCTTTCAGAAGCACATGATTCTAAGATGTCCAAACACCCAGAGATTACTAAAATGTTTTCTTTGGTTTCTCACGGGCTTTGGTGGTCATCTCTCCTTAAGAACTCCTGTTCCTATGAAAAAAAAAGCTTGGAAAACCTGTGCTCGCTCTAAGTCCTCAAAAGTCAAGGCCCCTTGATTACCCCCACCTCTGCCTGTCACTAAACGCCCCTGGACGCATATCTAGGCTAACTTGTCTTCAAGTTCTGCTGCCTCTATACCTGTCAATGTGGTCCGGTCTGCCTCTACATCTGCCGATGCGGTCCGGTCTGCCTCTACACCTGCCAATGTGGTCGGGTCTGCCTCTACACCTGCCAATGCGGTCGGGTCTGCCTCTACACCAGTTATTCCAGTCCAGCCCATGCCATCTGAAAATCCTTTTTCATATTCTGGAATTTCAATAATCTAGCCTTACCCTACTGCAACTAATCTACTCAAACCTGTCTAAGACATTCCATCCAGCCTTTGGATATGCTTTCCCATTCGGCTAGGTGGGGGTCCTCAACCTCTTCTCCAAGCCACTCTACATCAAGCCTGTGTTCCAGGTTTCCAGCTTGACTTCAGCGACATGTCACCTGCTATCCAGCCTGACATTACTGGTTCTCAGTCTACTGTCCAGTTTGGATCCATAGACCCTCTGCCTGCTAACCAACCTGAGCTCACTGATCCCCTGACCATTGCCCAGCCTGATGGTCCAGTGCCCAACGTCCAGATTGTCTCTCATGGTCCGGTGCCCAATGTCAAGCCTACTCTAAGGGGTATGAGGGCCCCCCTTTAAAGGGGGGTAATGTCAGAAGTGTGTAGCGCTCCTGCTCCACCACAGCTGCTGATCTCATTCCAGCACCCTGGTTTTGGCTGTGATGCATTCTCCCTGTCTGCGTGTTCACCTGAAAGGTGATTAATGTAGCCAGTCTCTGGGTGGAAACCAAACCTGGTTTAAGCCAGCCAAGCCTGCAGTCTCATGCTTGTGATAGTGTGGATAACACATGCTCCAAGCTCCTTATTTGTCTGTCCTGTCTGTTTGGATTCCCTTGTTGACAACCTTGGATCCGATATCGAATACACTCGGAACTCTGCCTGCCTTTTGACTATGGATTCACCCTGACTATTCTGAAGCTTGCCTGTCTTGTACCTGGACTGTCGTTTAACCACTTTGCCTCTCTGCCAACTGAAGGTAACCGTTTGCTGTGCTCAGTTTGCACCTGCCATGGTAGCTAGGCACTGTAGCATTGTGTATAATACCTGGGGGCAACCGAGTACCGGTAGGCCTGCTTGCCTTATAACAAATGGGGCTGCTATAGGTGAATAACACAAAAGGCAGCTATAGTGCCTGACAGGCCCGAATTGGCTAATCGGGAGTACCGGGAGACTCCGACTGACGAGCGGCGATCAAACAGCACGGCTCCTTACAGCTCCTGTTTATACTGCCTGCGCTGGCTCGCACAAGCCTGATTGTGCTATTTGATGGGAGTGCAATAATTGTATTTTTAATAAAGGGTTATGTTGCAGTGAGCAGTTAGATCTTGTGCTTCTTTTTTATGTCCCTCCTGTAAACTGAGCCCCTGAGACTAGCTGCTTAGCAAGTGGCATCTATTTACCTGGATTTACCTGGTTTGAGGACTTATCGCTTATCTATGTCTTTATTGAGGTGAGAGGCCATCTGGTGGCTAATTGGTGGTGGTGTTATGAGCACATTCTCTGAGACACCTTTCAAGCACTTTATATGACCAATCTATACTTGGCAATTTTTGGATTGGACTGTATTTATATAAATAGCACCTTATTGTGGACTGCACTTTACCCACACCTTTGTATGCACTTTGAAGTAATTTGTTGTATCATTTTGAGCACATTGTCACTTTATTGAATATTTGAAGAGTTTTATATAGCGCTATATCCTTACATATTTATTGTCTATTATACTTTTTGCATATTTGCACAGTTGTTTGCTATATTTGCACATTTTTATTTATTTAGAATTGTGTTGAAGCACTAAGTCACTTTTTATATTTATCAATTGCGCTGATTATCTTTGCACATGCGGCTCCACCCACCTCCTCCCTGCATCTTTACTGTGTGGCCGACAGGGGCGGACTGACCATTCGTGCCCTCGGCTGCACATGTGTCTTAGAGAGCGGGGACTGCCGGTGGGAGGAGCGGAGGAGAAGGCAGCAGCGGCACCCAGGGACAGCTGGCAGCTTATTTTTTTTTTTCTTTTTTAATGCAGGAATGGCTTTTTTTTTTTTTTTTCAGCCAGGACCTTCGGCGCTGGCTCCTTGCATTGCTGCTTACTACAGTGACTTATAATCACAGAAGCCGGGCTTCTGTGTTTTATAAGTGACAGCGATCCCAGCGGGGGGGGGGGGGGGTGGTGTTGGCCTCTGAAATATGCACACCTGCCCTCTGTACATAGCATAAGCTGTCCAACACAAACCTGCCAATTTTTCAGAAATAAAAGGACAATGTTATATATTACTTTGCAGTGACAATGCTAACATACACACATATATACAGTAAACCCCCGCTCCATCGCGGTTCAGTTTTTGCGGTCCTGGTATATTGCGGTTTTTTTTGTAATGTTATTTTACTATATAAATCATTAAAAATGAAATATTTTTGTGTTTTCCATTGCTCTTGCTATGTCTCTCAGTATCTTTTATGTGTTTAAATGAGTTTCTATTGTTTTAAAAGTGTGTTTAAAGACCTTAAATGCTTTTACACCTACAGTGACAGTAAAAAAACATGCCTACAATGCATTTTAATAGGGTTTTTCTATTTTGCGGATTTTCACTTTTCGCGGCTGGGTCCGGAACGTAACCCCCGCAATGGAGGGGGGTTTACTGTATATACTCAAGATCCTAAATATTCTTCCAAAAAAAACACATATAATAGTGAAACAGAAAACATACTATAATCTCCTTAATGTGCAAAATCAATCAATATAATGTGAGAGAAATAGAAAGGCCATATGTAGATCAACAACTGCGTTTCAGGAAGCCCTTACAAAACACCTCCATGTGCAATGCCTGCTCACCCTAAATTTTAACCCATTACAGGTTGTATTGCGCCTTTTGTATGTTTGTTTATAGTCAGGTGTGGTTCCACTCGAGATGTATACTCTTCCGCTGAAAAACACTCTGTGTATGGCTAGAATAAGTTTTATAAAGTTCTATAATATTCATATACAACAATGTGACAAAAGTTCTTGAACTACTTTGCTTTCTAACAGACACCTGTTTTTTACCTAGAGGGCAAGAAGTGTATTTTCAGTGAACCATATACAGTATGTTGAATTATTTTTGCAATGTTTCATTTTTAATGTGACCTTCACAATTTGATATGCTTGCGTTTCCACAATTGTGCCAATGTATTAATGGTAGATATTTGTAGATGAGCCACTAGATCTCTCTCTCTCTCCCCCTCCCTCCTTTCCTTCTTCCCTCTTTTTTTCCACCCCACCTTCTCTCTCTCTACCCCCTCCATCTTTGTTTCACCCCTCCTCTCTCTCTCTCTCTCTCTCTCTCTCTCTCTCTCTCTCTCCCTGAATGAATTACAAGGCTGTAGAGAACAGTGCGCCATTGCAAACTTATATTCTGAGGTTTTAATTACATTATTTTAATATAGACAGTCATGAACTAAAGTGGGCCGATCTAAGGCATGAAACTCCAGGGCTGAAAATGAGTCCCACTCCGGCCCTGGTGCCGGCACATGACAATCATAGATTTGCAGAGGCGAAACGTATTGATAACCTTTAGAATCAGTAAAGTTATGTAATAACATTTTTCCTCCTTCTATAACAATCCTGTAATATTCCAAATTAAAATAGAGCAGTTGCAAATGGACTCCATTATTAGCCAGTAATGACCTCAGAGCACAGTTTCGCACATATCTGCTAGGTATGTATTATTAATGACATACACAATAAAAAGAAGTGATAACCATTTTTTTATTCTTGTGGATTTACATTTATTATAACTGAAAAAAGGCCTGTGCTCAAATCCAAATAGCTTGAACATAGCATTATATGCAAACCTAGAATCCTTGTTGCAAGAGTTTGCTAGAAATATGTAACGACTTCTAGAAAAATGTAGATAATTAAAGCCTAATTCCAGGTTTCTTGTGACTTTAAACAGTTTGGACCAAGCTAACAGATGTACCTGCTGGGAGCACTACATAAAATATATGTAGCATCAGCTACATATCCGGCATCAATATGTGGACTTCCCATCCTGCATGCTGAGTGCTGCTCAGTCTTTCAATAATTTATCATTAAATAAAAGGCTTTCTCTGATTGGCTGAGGTAGAGAGGTGGGCGGTTGACACCCCGGTCCCCACATCAGCCAATCAGAAAAAGCCGTACTCATTCATAAAATACAAAGCTTCCTGTAAATGGCTGAGCAGCCATCAGCGCAAATTGATTTTGTTTGGGGATTGGAAGTTCTGTCCCACAGCCGCAACACATCGATATGTACTGTATGTACCTGATGCTACATAAATTGAATACAGTGCTCCCAGTGGGCAGATCTGTTAGCGAAGCAAATATTTACTTTGGACCAACTTGGTCTAAATGAACTATTTAAAGTCAAAAGAAACTTAGATTTAGGCTTTAAAGCGTTTGTTACCCCATCATTTCATATTCCTGAAATGTGCCTGCTGTACCATGTACTTTCATGAGAAAGTATCCTTTTCTCTTTTTATTGCTTCCTTTGTGTGAAATCCCTGGTGTTTCTGCCAGTCCCTCTGCTCTCCTATTAACCACTTGCCTACTAGGCCTATTTTTGACATTTGGTGTTTATAAGTTAAAATCAGTTGTTTTTGCTAGAAAACTACTTAGATTCCCCAAACATTATATATTTTTTTTTTAGCAGAGACCCTAGAGAATAAAATGGAGATTATTGTAATATTTTTTATCACACCGTATTTGCGCAGCGGTCTTCCAAACGCAATTTTTTTGGAAAAAAATCACTTTTTTAAATTAAAAAATAAGAATCCAGTAAAGTTAGCCCAATTTTTTTCAATAATGTGAAAGATAATGTTACGCCGAGTAAATAGATACCCAACATGTCATGCTTCAAAATTGCGCACGCTCACGGAATGGCGACGAACTTTGGTACTTCAAAATCCCCATAGGCGACACTTTAAAAATTTCTACAGGTTGCCATCTTAGAGTTACAGAGGAGGTCTAGGGCTCAAATTATTGCTCTCGCTCTAACGATCGCGGCGATACCTCACATGTATGGTTTGAACACCGTTTACATATGTGGGCGGGGTTTCCGTGTGCGTTCGCTTCTGCACGCGAGCTAACGGGGACAGGATGCTTTATTTTTTTACTATTTATTTTATTTATTATTTTTACACCGTTTTTTTTAAAAAAAAAAAAATTGATAATTTTTATTTCTAATACAAGGAATGTTTACATTCCTTGTAATAGAAATAGGCATGACAGGACCTCTTTTTTGTGAGATCTGGGGTCAAAAAGTCCTCAGATCTCACAAGTACACTAATAAAGATGGAAAGGAAAAAAAAAAAAAATGACAAAAAAAAAAAGGGACCTTTAAGCCGGTTGCTCGGCAACGATGTTTGCCGTCGCTCCGGTCCTCCAAGACAATAGAGTCGAGTGAGGGCAAGCTTGCCCTCACTCGACATCCTGTCTGTGAGGATCCGGGACCCGATCGTTTTCCCCGCTGCCGGCGGGTCCGGTAAGCGGGGAAAAGGATCGGGACGCGGCGGGAGGGGGGGGGGGCACCCCTTCCGCCATCCCGGAGGGTGATCTCGCGGCGAATCCGCCGCTGGGACCACCCTTATCGGAAAGCCCATCGCCTGCAGTTTAAAAAAATACCAGGGTTATGGCAGCTATCTGCTGCCATAACACCGGTATTTAGCTTTAAACTCAGGACGTCAATTTACTATGGGCCGGTATTGAAGTGGTTAAAAACTGACCACATTAGGCATGCGCATACAGGGTGGTCAGTTTTCTGGCTGTGCTGGGAACTCCGCCTGCTCTCCTCAAATGAGCAGACTCGTCCTCACCCCCCCCCCCTTAAAAAGCCTTTCACTTAAAAGACCAGTGCAATGCTGTTTCTTCTCACTCAGCTCTTTAGCAGCTGAGAACAGAGGGAATGTGATCACTATTAAAAAAACAAAAAGTATTTATAATTTTTTTTATCTCTATACAATAATGTTTTGCCTTTCATTTCTATTTTAAACTAAATGGGCTGCTTTACAAGGTGATTTTTACTATCACTTTAAATGTATTTATATCAGTGTTGTCAATGTCAATCTTTCGTTTTTTCTTTTTAGTGCTATGCTAGATTACATTTCAGATTAAAGCTGATTGATTGCTAAGGTCATATCATTTTTTTGAATTTTGTAGATGTGGTCTTCATCTGTATTCCAGTGATAAAATAAATAACGAATACATAAATGTAAACTTGCTTAGTTATGTAACAGAAAAAGCATACCCGAATCACTTTACAGTATATGTGTAACTAATATAATTTTACTTTGATTTTGACAGACCGAATAAAACAAAATACATAGAGCAGAAAAACATCAAACTGATCAACTGCCAATTTCTAAAATTAAAATGTTTGGTATTGCTATTTAAAACTTAAAACCAGCAACTACAGACGTGTACAAATGCATTGGTACCCTTACAGCTCATTGAAATAATGCTTCATTCTGCCTGAAAAGTGACTGAAGTAACAGCAATTGTTTCATGCATGCCTTTGGTATGTCCGAGTAAAACAAAGTGTGAAAACACAAATTATTGCCCATTTTATAATGAATGGTCTGAACATATTTGTTGGTACCCCTTAAAATGATTACAAATAATGGGATCATCGTGATTTTTTTTTCACACGGTTTTCTGTAATTAGCATCACATTTCTTCATTCTTGTAATCAGTCAGTTTATTTAAATGGCTTAAAAGTCACTGGTGTTTGGTATCATCATGTGTGCCACACTGATAATGGACCAAGCAAAGCAAAGTATAGAGTTGTCCAAGGAGATCAGAACAAAAATGAAAGACCAACGGTAAAGGCTATAGGACCATCTCCGAGCAACTTGTTCCTGTGACGACTACTACTATTAAGAAGTTGAAAGTCTATGAGAGGGTCACCTGGCCACAAAAGAGATCAGCCCCAGATTGATAAAAAGGACAGTGTAAATAGTAGACAGGAGGCCAAGGAAAACTTCCAAAGATATACAAGCTGAACTTCAAGGTTAAAGGTCCATCAGTGTCTAATCCCACTATCCCTCACTTTTTGAGTGACAGTGTGCTCAAAAGAAGAATACTTGGAAGGACTCCACCATTGAAAAAATAAACAAGACCAGACATGCATATTGACAAGACACAATGTTTCTGGGAGAATGTTCTTTGGATAGATGAGACAAAACTGGAGAGTTTTGGCAGGTCACATCAGCTCTATATTCACAGATGGAAAAAAATGAAGCTTTGAAAAGAAAAGAACCCATCTACTGGGAAACACAGGGAAGGCTAAAGCCCCGTACACACGTCTCGAATGTCGGCCAAACGATCGGCCGTCTTTTGTCCGGTGCTGTCCTGTCGGCTGAAAACTGCAAAAGACTGCACATGAATTTTGTCGGCCAACAACAGCCAACTGCAGAAGTGAGGTCATGTGATGGTTAACTTTCCGTGTGTTTTTTCTTTTCTGAGCATGCCCAGTCTTGCAAATCTGCTGTTTGTCGGCCAAATTCTGTACTGACTGGCGAACAATCAGCCGTTCTGGTGTTAGCCAACAAAAATTTTAATGCCTGCACAACAGATTCTGTTCGGCCGAAAAGTCGCTGTCGGTTGTCGGAAGCATCATACTAACAAGCCGACAATCGGCCGATCGTTCGGCGGCCGAATATTTACGGCCGACAATCGCTACGTGTGTACGGGGTTTTAGTTATGTTTTGAAGCTGCTTTGCTGTGCCTGGCACAGGGCAGCTTTAATCTGTGCAGGGCACAAATAAATCTGATGACTATCAAGGAATTGTGGTGTGAAACATTTCCCAGAATGTCAGAAAATTCATTCAGAGGTCACGGATCTTCCAACGACTCAAAACACACAGCTAAAAGAATGGCTAAGAACTGGACTATTCAAAAGTGTCCTACTATGAGCTCCGATTTGATTTCTATCAAGAGCTGAAACGTGCAATCTAGAAAAGGCACCCTTCAAACTTGAGGCAGCTGGAGCAGTTTGCTTAAATGGAGTGGACCAAACCACCTGTTGGCAGGTGCTGAAAGCTCAGAGAGTTACAGAAAGCAATTGCTAGCAGTGAATACCTCTATAGGCTGTGCAAGAAAATAATAGGTTAAGGGTTCCATTATTTGTGTTAATACCATTTTCATTTGTTGTTTCTGCAGATGGCCAAGAGGAGCCCGGGATACATAGCAGGGGGGAATTGCACAGGGTGTGGGGAGCATTTGGGCAGCAGCTCAGGCGCCAGGACAAAACTTGTCATCGCCATGTCGACCTAGTGCCTGGGGCCAGTCGAGCCCTATATACATGTACACCCACAAATTGTGTAAACTGAGCAGCAAAATAAGAACATATACTGATCTTCCTCAGATGTAAGCAAGGGCCATTGAAATAAATGGGATATGGCTTGTTGAGTGTTTTAGAGCTACAAGCTTTAAGCAGAAAGTCACTCAGGTTTGAACAAGGCCTTAACAAGACAATATTTTGTCCACGTTGCAGGTATAATAGGCTGGAAAAACAGAGCACAATTAGTGCAGAAGAGAGGCATTTACAGTTCTAGTTACAAACAATTTCAGGGACCCTTCACAATTGGCACTTAGGGGATTGGTAAGAATATGACAGGCGTCTTTACAAAGACTTCCACCCAGCCATAAAAATTGTCGCACTCTTCAAGTAGAAGAGAACATTAAAAATTACTCTGGAGTTACTCAGTCAATCTCCTTCACTAAATGCTGTCAGTACTGGATTAGGCCATTCCTTTATTGAAGCCGAATTGCATTAGGCAGGAGCACAAAGGGGATAAGACAGTTAACCACTTGCCGACCGCCGCACGACTATCTACGTCGGCGGTCAGCCCCTCACAGGCAAATTAACGTAGGGCTACGTTGCTTGCTTGTGAGGGTCTAGGGAGCGAGCGTGCGCCGCCGGAGGCGCGCTCCTGCGTGGTCACGGACCCCCCCGCGCGTGTGACCAGCGGACCCGATGTCCGCCGGCCACTCGGCGATCGGCGGGGGAGAGGGAGAATGTCAGGCAGCTTGTGTAAACAAGCCACCTGTCATTCTCCTCGCTGTAAAGACACTGATCACATGGATCTACTATGTAGATCCGTTGATCAGTGTCCTTACAGCTCAAGCCACAGCCAATCACAGTAGAAAGCACGCCCCTAGGGACACACACAGCCCCTCCCTCCCAAATAAAGTTAACCCCTTCACTACCAGTGTATTTTTACAGTAACAGTGCATATATATATAGCACTGATTACTGTAGAAATGTCACTGGTAACCCCAAAAGTGTCAAAAATGTCAGTCAAGGGTCCGATCTGTCCGCTGCAATGTCGCAGTACCGCAAAAAAAAAAAAAAATCGCAGATCGCCGCCATTACGCGTTAAAAAATAAAACAACAAAAATGACAAAAATCTTTCCCTTTGTTAGTAAACGCGATAACTTTTGCGCAAACCAATCAAAATACGCTTTTTGCGATTTTTTTTACCAAACATAGGTAGCATAAAACAAATTGGCCGAAAATGTTAAAAAATTTTGATTTTTACATTTTTTTGGGGGGGGAATTTCATATAAAAAAATGTGAAAAATATTGCTATTTTTGCAAAATTGACGCTCTTCTTTTGTTTATAGCGCGTGATCAAAAAATCGCACAGGTGATCAAATACCACCAAAAGAAAGCTCTGTTTGTGGGAAAAAAAGGACGCCAAATTCGTTTAGGTACAGCGTTGCACGACCGCGCAATTGTCCGTTAAAGTCACGCAGTGCCGAATCGCAAAATACCCCCTGGTCGGAATGGGGGTAAAATCTTCCGGGGCTTAAGTGGTTAAATGACAAAACTGTGTCTTAGTGGTCAGCACTTGCAGCACTGGGGTCCTCAGGTCAAGTTTTTGGTTATAGGACACTATCTGCATGGAATTTGTCAGTCCTCCCTTTGCTTGTGTGTGTTTCCTTATGCCTCGTACACACGCATCGATAGTTGGCCGTGAATATTCGGCCAACGTCCGATCGGCCAATTTTCGGCTTGTTAGTATGATGCTTCCGACAACCGACTTTTCGGCCGAACAAAATCTGGTGTGCATGCTATAAAATTTTTGTTGGCCGTCAAAAGAACGGCCGATTTTTCGTCAGTCAGTACAGATTTCGGCAGACAAAAATCAGATGAGCAAGACTGGGCATGCTCAGAGAAGAAAAAACACACGGAAAGTAAACCAGAACATGGCATCACTTCTGAAGTTGGTTTTTGTTGGCCGATAAAATTTGTGTGCAGTCTAGAGCACATTTCAACCAACACTGGACAAAAGACGGCCGATCAGTCGGCTGAAAATCGTTGCGTGTGTATGAGGCTTTACACACTGCAATGATTTGCTGGCAGGTTATTTGGCTCTTGCCTAGAATTTTATAACATACTACTGAGTGTGCCCATGTTGGCTGCCTGCAGTTGGCATCCTGCCTTCCCAGCATGCCAACTGCCCCAACAGCAGACTGATATATAAATAAATTTAAAAAAGAATGTCACGGTACTAGATCTAAGCGGTCGCATCTAGCAAACCTAAGTTACAGTTGTGGGTGGAGGTCTTTCGTATTATTTTTTTGAGACATCCAGTTCCAAAGGACTCCAAGGCCTGCTGATGCTGCTCCTGCCTCCACTTCCATTCTTTTGTCACTACAGTTGTATGGACAAATCTACACAATTACTATAGGGAAGCTGGTAATAAAAGGCAGGAGCAGTGATCAGATGTTACTGCAGGACGCTTCAGTGAACAGGAATAGTGACTGCATCCGGTAGAGGTAGACTAGAACTGGCTGAAGTGGTGAGATAATGATTTGGTAAATTTGCTGGTTTCCAGAATATTGGGTTTTAATTGTCACAAAAATAGGAAATTAAAGTTTATTGAGCTTTGTGACAATCAGCACTCTAATAGTCTGGTCAAACGCTGTGGAAACGCACAGTCCTTTCTTATCCGGACTCCAATCTATGCTAGAGATGGGCTGTGTTGATAGTGTAACGTTCTGTAGGAGACTGACAGTTCCTGCTACACCCATATCAATCCCATCCGAGTCTTTTTTTGTCCGCTGTGCTGGGTATTCACTGTGAAGAAAAAAAAAAAAAAAAAAAAAACAAGCATTCTTGTCAATCACTATTTTACTCTTGTAAAAAGAAACCTTTTAAAACAGATATACAGTTTTTTTTCAGTCTTTGGTTTGCTTATGGGCCATACACACTATAAGATTTTCTGAAGACTTTTTCCTTTAGATTTACCAAAACCATATAATATGAGGTCAAACCTAAACACTTTCAATTTGTATGCAATCTGGCAGGCCCTTGTACTACATAGAAAAGGTAACTCTGAAGGAAAAAGTCTTCAGAAAATCATATAGTGTGTATGGCCCTTTAGTATCCCCTTTATCTTTCTACACCATGTTTTACATCCTCAATAAAACCTGCAACTTCCCTAACAAATTTACATAAAAAGGCAAGAAAACTCCATATTTGAAATGTCACTTATGCAAGCTCCATTGTTTAAGCACAGGTACAAAATGAACATTTTTATATTTTCCAGTAGTGTGCAAAAAAACACAGCTCAGCAGACATGGTGTTAACAAACCTGTAAACTTTTTTCCTGACCGTAGATCAATTTGAGACATTTTTCTTAACTTCCTGTCCTGGTAACAGAGTGTCATGGGGCAGGAAGTTCAGAGAAATCTCTCAAAGGAACACAGACAGCAACATTTTTTTAACAAACTAGAATGTGGAAAGGCAGGGCCTCTATAAGGTTTCTATTGCTGTCTGTCCTGGGGACCCCCCCGTTACCTTCTTGTCCTGGTGGCACAGGAATAAAAATGGTCTAAAACAAAGATATAAGTGGTACGGTAAATCAAACATCATCCAAATACTTTATTTCTATAATGTGCATCAGTTTTATTTTCGTGAAATCTATTTTGTGGAATGAACCAATAATAATCATAAATATGGAAGTGACTACACACACTCAGGCATAAAAGGATTCAAATACCAAAGATGGTCAGCTTTAGGGATATTGGTTAAAAAAGCAACTTTTTTTATTTATCTATTTAACATCTATAAAGCAAAGAGCTACTAAGCTACTAAAGCCCTGCCCTGGTCTCGATCACTGGAGTTGGCAAATGTTAGTTCATCCTTACCTGTCCAATAGGAATGTAACCAAACTGCTAGGATCTGGTGATGTCACTAGTCAGAGTTTGGATAGGTTACTTAAATCACACTATACTAGGGATCGACCGATTATCCGAGGGCCGATATCAACTTTTCCTGATATATCGGTATTGGCCCCGGAACTGGCCGATATTACCAATATTTTCGTGACGTCATTCTGCTTTCTTAGGCCGCCTCCCTCGCCTTGGACAGCCTCATCTGGAGTCCGGACTAGTCTCGCGGGAGTGTACCACAGCCATACACCCACCCACAGCAGCCCGGTGCCAGCCAGCCACCCACCCACAGGCCCTGTACCAGCGAGCCAGCCAGCCACACACAGGCCCTGTACCGTCCAGCTGCCCACAAGCCCTGTACCAGCCAGCCACCCACCACAGAGTGCCAGCCAGCCAGTCACCCCCCACAGGCTGCCAGCCAGCCACCCACCACAGGGTGCCAGCCAGCCAGCCATTAAACATTACACAAAAATTAACATGTTCAGTACAAGATTTGTGTCAAAAATTGTCTTTATTTTTCAAAACTTTAAATGTACAAAATATCGACACGTTGTGACCAACACATCGGTATCGGCCCAGAAAAAACCATATCGGTCTATCCCTACACTATACCCATTTGGGGTTGGTATTCTGAAACTGGAGTGCGCAAAATCTGGTGCAGCTCTGTATAGAAACCAATCAGCTTCCAGTTTTTTTTTGTCAAAGCTTAATTAAACAGCTGAAGTTAGAAGCTAATTGGCTACCATGCACAGCTGCACTAGATTTTGCACTCTCCAATTTAATAAAATCATCCCCATTGTATACTAAGAGGTAGGATCTCTGTAAAGTCAATATTATCTCAATATTTATTTTTGTTAGAATAAACCCGCCGCTCTCAACAAGGGTTTCTCCAGAGGTTGCTAGGGGTTCCTTGACTTGTGGCTAATTGACCTCCCATCTAATGGTGCCTGCATAGTCCCAGGGCCATCATCACTTGGCAGAGCCAGTAGCATGACATTATTGACTAATTCAGCTAACTTCTTCTCAATGACCGCCAATATAAGGGCATTTGGTTCAGAAAGGCTGGAATAGACAGTATATAGGTTATTATTATTTTTTGCCAGCAGCTAATTTTACATCTGCCAGCGCTATTTCTAGTATGTTCTATGGAGTAAACGAGACAGTGAAACCATACTGGTTTAAACCGAGAAAGGAGTGAATGAATCAATGCAATACACTTACAAAGCAATTCAATAAGGGGCTAGAAGAGCCCTGCTTATGAAAGCTTACAATAGAACAGAAAGTATTCACATGTCTCATTCTATCACATATCTGAAAAATACAAGGACTTTTCCTTATTTCAGAACAATGGATGAAATCATGCAAAACATTCCTTTAGATCAGCCAAGTTCTGGTGTATAGTGCAAATATTCTTAGAATAGAAAAGGTAACACTCTTACTATTTCCAAAGATGGAGGCCCCCAGCTCCTCCTGTCGTCATAAAGATGTCCCTGTTTTGCGGCAGATGCCGTACTTGCCAAATAGTAGATTTGTGTGCCTGGAAAAATCAGAATAGAGTTAAATATATCCAACCCTGAAAAGATTAGTAGATAAATTGATTATATTTCAGTTAAAAACCAGCCGTTAGAAGCCAGAGTTCCTGCGGTATCCCAGCAACAGCATGGACCCGGCAGCTCTGCATTTTTTTATTTTTTTTTTATAGCCTGTTGTACTAAAGACGAGCTAAAGTGGAATTCTAGGCACACAGCTAAACGCATTGCTCAAAAACATATGTTTATGGTTTTGCCTGCCGAGGATTTTGTAATTTTTGTCATGAAGATCACTGCACTACTGCCTTCTGTGACTTCTCCCTGTCTGTAAATCATAAATCTGGCTGTACAGATCTTTGGGAGATAGCACAGTAAAAATATGTCATTTCATTGTGTACTTATAGAAGCGATTTGCCCAGAGTTTCTCACTGAGACTATGGTTAGGGGTAAGTACACAGAATATTGTCTGTTAAGGTTCTCATTTATCGCATCATTGTGTAGCTAGTAATAATTAGTCACATCCAACTAGACTGGTTATGTAATGCTGAAACAAAATCCTAAAGTGTACATTTACTTGGAAAAGGTGAACACACACCCTCCCTACCTCAGCCCCCACTCCACTTGGATGGATGATGCGCTTTCACTGCCCACACAGCCGATGCAGGCCTCTGGTAATTTAAAAGCTGCAGTCTTCTTCTGGGACAGATCAGAGTGATTCTGAATTGCTCTGATCCATCCCAGCCTTTCTGAGGAAAGAAGGGGAAGATGACCATGGCTTTCAAATCCACGGAGGTAAGTGCAGCGGGGACTGAGGTGGGGAGGGTGTAGGGCAGGCATCACTAAATGGCGGCCCGCGATCCTGGTCTAGCCCCAATCACTCTCCCACCCGGACCGCAGTGGTTGCGCCATTTAGAAAAGCCAGTTCTTCTTTCAGCCGTCACGCTTTCATCTTCGCGGAGCCAACAGCAGGAGGCAGGACAGTTCTGGAGGGAGGGCGGGAGCCCGTTGAGGTAAACAAGCCAGTCATTGGTTGCTAAGATGAAGGGCAGTCCAAACAACCAATCACCAGCTTGCAGCTTCCATTCTCCATTCAGACCTGCTGTGCCTCCCGTCCTCGTAAGCTAGGGGAGATGTAATACGGGAAGGGGGAGAGGCGCTGAGCACGGCTATGAGGACTACTCTAATGTGTGTGGGGGCTAAGTACTGTAATGTGGGGGGGTTAAGGCTGAGTACTGTGAAGAGGGGGGCTGAAGACAGTAACAAGGGGAACTGAGTACTGTAATTGGGGGGGGGGGGTCTTAGGACAGTAATGTGGGGGACTGAGGACTGTAATGAAGGGGGGGGGGGACTAAGAACAATAATGTGGGGTCTAAGGCCAGTAATGTGGGGGGAACTGAATACTGTATAAGGGGGCTGGGAACAATAATGTGGGGGAGCGGAGTACTGTAATTGGGAGGCTGGGTACTGTGATGGGGGTTTGCACATATTTGTGTTATTTTCAATAACATGTATTTTCCTAGGTTTGTTATACTGTATGTACTCTATGTACTGTTAGGAAGGAATTTCCACTACAGGTCAATTATGTCCTCATCTATGTCTCTAATCAACTTTGACATCATTTCTCAACCTTTGATCTGGTCCCTCTATGTCCGAAGTAAAAAAGTAAAAACAGCATCAAAATGAATTCAATAGTAGACCATTCAGTCCTCTTCCTCATACTTTCTTGGCACATATTAGTTTGAAAAATGAACGGTTAATGTCAAAAAAGAAATCTACCTAAATACTTCTCAGTTTTATTTTGAATGGTGTGATTCCCCACCAGATCTACTGGGAGATCTCCCTCCAATCACCCATGTGGCTGTGACAAGCAGAGGGTGTTGTACTCTTCACCAGTCTGTTCTCCATACATTCATACTATGAATTCGGTACAGGGCTTGTAGTCCAGCATTTCTGTGCCTTAAAGCTGAAGATTAGGTATGGATTTTTTTTTTTTTTCTTTAGATCGTTACATTGGTCCAGCTTGGACTAAAGTATGTATTTGCCATAGCTGACCAACCCCTTTGGAAGTTGGAAATCACTTCGGTAGGCACCATTACTACAGTGATCTCCACTATCTGCCAGGTCCTGTTCTGAGTGGCTGCCCTGCTGCTTAGTGAACACAGGAAATTGCTCAATTGGCTTGGAGCCATTCAGAAAACATCTTGCAGTTTCACAATTAATGCAAAGCGTTCTCCGATTGGAGGAGGTGGAAAGGTAGGTGTAGTAATGTCCCAATCTTCACCTTATCCAAAGAATACTTTGCATTCACTGAGAAAATGTAAAGTGTTCTCTAAGCGGCATCTGTGCGGTGTGAGTGACCCCCTGTATTCACTAAGCAGCTGTTTGGCACAGGAAGCTAGTGGCCATCGCTGTAGTAGCGGTGCCTATTGCAATGATTTCTAGCTTCCATGGGGATCGGTCAGGTATGGCACATGCAAGCTTAATAGTATGTGCATGGATAGTGGTGGCTATTCATGTGTGTTCACTATAAACATAAATTAACTAAA
This sequence comes from Pelophylax lessonae, assembly GCF_965119305.1. NCBI lineage: Eukaryota > Metazoa > Chordata > Amphibia > Anura > Ranidae > Pelophylax > Pelophylax lessonae. Next base: position 586,611,457 of record NC_138770.1, read on the forward strand.
ATTAATAAAACAATAATCAAACTCTTTCCTTAACAAGCAATATATTAATAGGGATCAGTATTAAAGGCCGTGATTTTGCATGCAGTGCTTCTTCATTATAACCAAACAAAAAACTTTTGTAACAAAGTGCCTCTTCTTCATATACAGACAGGGTGCTGTTGTGCCAAAAACTTCCACCTAGGCACCTTTAAGTGCAGTGCGCGATCACCTGCAGCACAGCAAACGTGTGCAATAAAATGTCAGTAATAAAGAAATATGACCAGCGCTACGGACTAAATGTTTGGGAGGAAGATAATAAAGATAGAGGTGTAAGCTGCCCCAATCAAACCTTAAGTGTAAGGTGCAAGTGTTAAAAGAAGTGTGAAGATTGGTGGTGGCGCTACCTATGAAATAAAAGCAACCGTATATAATGCCCCTTGTGACGTGAAAGGGGAAATATATTGGTAAAAATAACCCACAAATGGTGCAATATCTAAAAAATAATAATAAATCGTGGATAAAAAGTGAGAACAGAGATTTATTCAAATCAAACAATAAATGCAGGAAAAAAATAAACTGATGGCGTGACAAAAGACCCACAACCGGAAATATGTGAGTGGTTTCCAAATAAACTATAAATGTGCCACGTACATATGTGTCAACGTAGGTGATAAAAATTATTTATGGTGAAAAAGTGGATAGGTGAAATTCCACGAGTGGCCACTAAGTGGCGCAAAATGGTTAGTACAACCTGTATGCTGATGTATGGGGATGTTCCTCTTCGTGATAAGCGAGCAGTCAGAAAGGTCAGCGGCGGGTGCCCTGAGTGCTCACATAAAAGGAAAAATACCCCATGGTGAATAGTAGTAACACACAGTTATACAAAAGCGGCGTAGTAGACTCACTCATACAGTGTACTATGTTTAGTGTAGAAAGACCCAACTTGCAATACTATAAGAGATATATAGATGACATTATCCTGATTTGGCGAGGGGATGCTGAAAGTTTACAGACTTTCTTTGACGAAATTAGTGGAAACAGATATGGATTATCGTTCACAGGGAACTGGGACAAACAAAAAATATCCTATCTGGACCTAGAGCTGTTCAAACAGGATGGAAATATTTACAGCAAGACATTTTTTAAAAAGACCGATAAGAACGGCTACATACCAAAGAGGAGCTGTCACCATCCTCAATGGTTGGGGAATATCCCCAAGGGACAGTTGCTACGTATACGTAGGAACTGTAGTAATGCCCGGGATTATGATATACAAGCTGATCTCCTTCTAGAGAGATTTATTGAGAAGGGATACAACAAGAAGGAAATGAGAAACCTTAAGGAAATAGTGAGAGATATGAACAGGGAGGAACTCATAAGGGATAAAGATGAAAAAGAAAAGAAGAACAACTATGAACTTGCCTTTATCACCGGCTTTAATAGACAGCACAAAGAGGTCGAGAGAATAATCAAAAAACACTGGCCCATTCTTGCAGCAGACAAAACACTAAAGAAAATTCTACCAAGGAAACCTACCTTCATATATAGAAGAGCCCCAACTCTAAGAGACAGATTGGTGAAAAATGTGATTAACCCTCCAAAACGGATCACCCTTCCGACTAGCCTTAATGGCTTTTTCAGATGTAAGAAATGTCTACCGTGTAGAACGAACAAAAAGCAGCCGAGAAAGATCACCAACTTTACTTCCAACACTACAGGAGAGGTGTTTAGGATAAAAGATACTATCACGTGTACCAGCTCCTATGTGGCATATGTCACTGAGTGCCCATGTCACTTACAGTACATCGGAAGAACTACCCAACAGTTGTACGTTAGGATACGTGAACATGTCAAAAACATTAGAAAGGGGTTTGAGAAACACACTCTTTCCAGGCACTTTAAAGAGGCACATGCTCAGGATCCCTCGGGCCTTATATTCTATGGGATAGACAAGATCAAAGACGACTGGAGAGGTAGTAATAAACGCAGAATGGTTTCACGTAATGAAACCAAGTGGATTTATTTGATGAGATCTCTCCGGCCCGAAGGATTAAATACTGACATAGACCTGAACTGCTTTATTACAGATACATAAACATCCAATTTTTTATCTTTTATCCTCCCTACTCATTTTTTAAACTTTTTTTTAAAACCAGTCCTTTTATAAAGTCCTTTTTAAAGAAAGTCTTTTTTAAAACCAGTCTTTTTTACAACTAGACGTTTTTACAGATGAAAAATGGTTTTTGGCTTTCTATCAGTTGTTTATTGATTTTAATCAATGTCTTTTAATCGTAAAACATACTGTTTCTTATAATTTTTTACACACAGGTATGTTTTGAATACCCTTCTCATCCAGCATCAACGGGATTCCCCTTTTTTTACAATCTAAAAGTACATATATTTTAGTGCTTCATCCTCATTTTTTGAACACATCTTTGACTTCCTCCTAATATCACATCTATGCCCTCCTCGATATATTTATATGGATTCATCTTTTTATTTATAATTTTTTTCTTTTTAAACTATACATAATATATATTCTCTTGGTCTTTTAGCTAATCAGTTTTAACCCAAAAAAGGTTTATACTTTTTCACTTTTTACTTTGTTACTCTTTTAGGTTTTATGCATTATGCTCCGCACTGCACGTATTTTTTTCAATGTATTTATTACACTTTCCTTTCACATTAGTACCCACCTTTGGATATATATCCAGACTTTTCGTTTTTTCCCCTCTTCTCATGTCATCTGACCTTCTCATCCAACATCACTGATCACTGACACATTGGTATATACCATCTTTTCTGGTAGCATTTTTCTCCGTGTGTTTTTCCTCCCCATCCAGTAACATTGACACACGTATATGTACACACTTTTCCATGTCCTGAATCCTCTGTACAGTTATTATTAAATGATATGGTTCTTATCCGTATTAAACCATCCTCACTTATGATGCTACACTATTATGACATCTATTTTTGATTATGCTTCCTGCTTGTTTACATAGACTGCATAAGACCTGTCCTGTATGGTTCGAGGAATTTTTTATATATATTTATATATATATATATATGTCTCATATATATTTTTCAGTTTTTATTTTTTCTTCTCCTTTACATTTTTTATGTTTTATGATGATATATACACAGATATGGCCCTCTTGTTTTTATTTTTTGTTTTTAACCTTTTTTATATTTTTTCATAATCTGGGCTTTTTTAGCATGTTTTTTATATGATCACAATAAAGTTATGTTTTAGAATGCTAAAGGCTCGTAGCACACTCGGACTAATTAAATAGATCAGATATGATGAAGTATGGCCGTTCCCCTGCACATCCAGAATGAAGCTAGTGGCTGAGTAATATGGCTTCCGGAGAGGGAGTAGCAAGATGGCGGTGTTGTTCCGTCCCCTCCGTTGCCTGGATACGGGCGGCTATAAATATTCCGGGAGTACGCTATGTTGACGCCGCTCCAGTTGACGTCATTGTGACGAAACGCGTAGGGCAGAGTCTCCGACGTCAAACGTCACTTCCGGTTGTCGGCCGTGGAACGCGGAAGCCTCCCGGCGAACACGACTATTCTGATCCTGATCTACTGTACGAGTGAGTCTACTATGCCGCTTTTGTATAACTGTGTGTTACTACTATTCACCATGGGGTATTTTTCCCTTTTATGTGAGCACTCAGGGCACCCGCCGCTGACCTTTCTGACTGCTCGCTTATCACGAAGAGGAACATCCCCATACATCAGCATACAGGTTGTACTAACCATTTTGCGCCACTTAGTGGCCACTCGTGGAATTTCACCTATCCACTTTTTCACCATAAATAATTTTTATCACCTACGTTGACACATATGTACGTGGCACATTTATAGTTTATTTGGAAACCACTCACATATTTCCGGTTGTAGGTCTTTTGTCACGCCATCAGTTTATTTTTTTCCTGCATTTATTGTTTGATTTGAATAAATCTCTTTTCTCACTTTTTATCCACGATTTATTATTATTTTTTAGATATTGCACCATTTGTGGGTTATTTTTACCAATATATTTCCCCTTTCACGTCACAAGGGGCATTATATACGGTTGCTTTTATTTCATAGGTAGCGCCACCACCAATCTTCACACTTCTTTTAATAAAATGTCAGAGTCCTCCACCTGAAGGACTAATCAACTTTGCATGAAATCTTTTCCTTATGTCAGTGGACCAGCTCCACAATTATGAAAAATAGGAGAAGGAAATCCCATAGTGCAGCAATCCTTAAAAACGTTTAATTCTACATAAAAAGTAATCCAGAACACTCACATTTATGGAGGTATAAACATGCATTAAAAGCAGTATTATAGGCTGTCTTGATTCAATCTAGCCTGACGGAGCCCCGCCTACTGGCTTCCCGGCTCGTATTGCATTCAGACATCACTAGCTCCTCCAAATTTGCTTCTCTATTTTTCATAATCATGGAGCTGGTCGACTGACATAGGGAAAAGATTTCATGCAAAGCTGATTAGTCCTTCAGGTGGAGGACTCCGACATCTTATTGCACACATTTGCTGTGCTGCAGGTGAGCGCGCTCTGCCCTTAAAGGTGCCTAGGTGGAAGTGTTTGGCACAACGGCACCCTGTCTGTCTGTATGTGAAGAAGAGGCACTTTGTTACAAAAGTTTTTTTGTTTGGTTATAATGAAGAGGCACTGCATGCAAAATCACGGACTTTGATACTGATCACTATTAATATATTGCTCGCGAAGGAAAGATTTTGATTATTATTTTGTTAATTTTAGTTAATTTATGCTTATAGTGAACACACATGAATAGTGCACCACTATCCATTAACAAACTACTGATCATATCAAGTTTGAGTACTTGTACACGGTGAGAGTAGCAATTCACATTACATAATTATCAATATTGTTGTTATACCACAGCAGCGCACCTTTTTCATTTATTCACCACATGCAAGCTTAAGCCACCCATAAATGGATCGAAATTTGGGTGGTTCAGCAAGGACTCCATGTATGAGCATGCTGGTTGTACACCAATCAATCTATTAATCAATAGATTAAACAAATGGTGCTGTGCTGCCAATATACGTATAAAAAAATATTAAACGTGCAATCAAGCATCTAGATGTGCAAATAGTGCAGCAAGTGCAAATGGACCATATAAATGTGCAAACCATGCAATACAATATGAACGTGGATGCTATATACGCATTTCAATAAATCACAAACATTTAAAATTCATAGCTTGCAACTAATGAAGTCACGTGTTAGTGACGTAACGCATAGGGCGTGAGCAGAGGAAGACGAGACACCGGAAGTGACGTCTATAAGTCACGGTTTACATAGTTGTAAGAATCTATCTACACACATACATCACCAGCAGTGGTAGTACAGCAGTATCACCTATTTTATTTACAATCCACTAAATCAACTTGTGTACAACCAGCCTTTCTGATTTTCCCTGCAGAATACAAAAGTGCTGCAGGGGGGGGGGGGATTCCCCCATCAAATTACTGTGTTGATGAGGGAATCAAGCAATTTTCCTTCCTTCCACCTGTGGTGGAAATAAAGAAAATTGCATAGTCTGTGGCCTGCCTTACATTGGTCCAGCTGGACCAATGTAACTATGCAAAAGAGTCCATAGTTACATATTACATAGTTAGTGAGGTTGAAAAAAGACATCAGTCCATCCAGTTAAACCTATGATGTGTGGGTTTGTTTGCTGTTAACCGTACATTGTATACCCCTGTATGTTGTGATCTTTAAGGTGCCCATCTAATAGTTTTTTGAAACTATCGATGCTCCCTGCTGATACCATAGTTACATAGTTCAGCTCTAAATCCCTATGGTCAATGACAACCAATGTTTGGCTTAAATGTTGTGCTCTGCTGCTGTGAACGGCTTAGTAATAGGGCTACAGACACAAATGAAGACCCTGCAACAGAATAAAACCTGTCCCACCCCACTCAGTACTGAGAAATACATGTGGAATAATGAGAGGACTTTACCTTTTCTACCACTGACGCAAATCCCTTAGTGGGGTGCTGAGTCCGCAGATCATAAACATGAAATTTGCCTTCCAGGGAAGTGGCAACTAATTTATTCATAATGATGTCCTTTCTATCAAATTCCAGGGAGCAGACCTGAGAACAAAGAGAAGGATTATCACAGTAAAATCATACTTCTACAGGAAGCCACAAGACAAACTATTGTGGAGGAAAGAGAATGAGATAAAAAGGTCTAACCATGACAATTAGACCTTGGCACTCAAATGACAAGAAATGCAGTTCAATTATTAGCATTCCATGGTGGTGGTGGTTGTGGTAATTCCTGTGCAGTAGGAGAATGCTGGCTAGGAGATTTTGAACAAGGAGTTTAAATATCAGCTTGGGTTTGAACAACTCTTTAAAAATATATAAAAACAATAGTCATACCCCATTTCTAATGTTTGTCTCCCATCGTAATGACATGTTTCTTAAGTCAAACAGCTTAATGTCCCCATTGTCGTATCCGGCACATACAACACGCTCCTCCTGATTGCAAGCATTACCTCGAATAAAACAAATTTCAGAGAAACAGGCATTAAAATCAGAAACAAGCTCAGCACCATTTATGTCCATCTCTAAAACATGACTTCGCCATTATTTTGCCTTTAAAGCTTGCTATTCTTTGCCACTACAGTTAATCATTGAGGGTATTTAACTTTGGTTTCATTCATTTTTTTGGACTCACAGAAGATGCCAATAGATAATCTTCTTTCAAACACAAAGAATGCAAGTGATCATTTACAAAGCAAAGTAATGACGTTACCCGTTGTTTAAAGTGATTGTAAAGGTTTTTGTTTTTTTTCCTTATAATAATAAAGATGTTATACTTACCTGTTCTGTGCAATGGCTTTGCACAAAGTGGCCCCAGACCTTCTCTTCTGGAGTCCCCTGCCGATGCTCTCGGCTCCTCCTCCCTTCTGAGTGCCACTATAGCAAGCAACTTGTTCGGTTCAATCCGGAGCCAGGCTGTGTGCATCTATTGACACACACTGCACGTCTCAGCCACGCCCCCTGCTCCCTCATCACAGGATGATTGACAGTAGCAGGAGCCAATGGCTCCAACTGCTGCCTCTGAGTCCTGTGAGGAGAGTGAGCAGCACTGGATCGAGATCAGGCTCAGATAAATATTTAGAGGGGGGGCTGATCATGGACAGTTTTTTACCTTAATGCAGAGAATGCATTAAGGAAAAAAAAACCTTTAGCCTTTACCACCACTTTAATAACAAACTGCAAAAGGAATCATGGTTCTGGAAACTCAAACCTTTGTAGTACAGGGAACGGATGCGCAGCTGCGCATTTTCCTGCACCGCATAAAAATAGGCCTCTTGGAAACACTTAAAAAAAAGCAAACGCGCTCGGTCGCACCTTTCTCCCAGTTGCTGCAGTAACAGTTCTGGTGTCTGATCAGCTAATCATCAAGCACCAACAATGTGATATTGAAGGAATGGGAGTGATTCACATGCTACCCCATAGCCAGAAGTACCAAGTATGTTGCTTTGCCTCCCTGGGTGAACAGAGCTGCAGGGGAGTGAAGGACATATAAATATAAGCACATTTGAATGGACTAAGCACAGGTTCACCCAAGCTCTTAAATTAACAAACAAAAGAGCACAAAGGCCTAGTGCCCTACCGTCATAATTTATTGAATAAAAACAAGTGAGTGCATACTCACAAAAGCCAAGAAATGGAAGTGTAGTACCAAACCTAGAAACCATGATGATGATCCAGAAGACCCAAGTAACAGGGTCCTCACATGAATCAGGATACTTCTGATGCGTTTCAAGGGGAATGCCCTCTTCTACAGGGAAAAACCTTTGAATCGTACTCTGAAGAAGAGAACATGTCTCTCGAAACACGTCAGAGGTAATCTGATTAATGCGAGAAGCCTGTGACTTCTGTCTTTTGGATCATCATTGAGGTTTCTGGGTTTTATACTACAATTCCTTTACTTGGCTTCTGGAAGCATGCACTCACTTGTTTTTATTTGATTAGGACGGTAATACTCTAGGCCTTTGCGCCCTTTGTTCATTTATGTTTTTAAGATTCCCCCATGTTAAAGCTGTAGTAAACTCATCCAAGAAAAAAATAAAAAAATAAAAAAAACCTGCAAGACAAAGGCATAATGAGCTAGTATGCATCGCATACTAGCTCTTAATGAAACACTTACCTTAGAACGAAGCCCCGACACGGACCCCCAGACATCGCTGTGGGCGCTGACATGATCCCTCGGCGTCTCTTCCGGGTTCGGCGGCTCCGGCGCTGTGATTGGCCGGAGCCGCGATAACGTCACTCCCACGCATGCGCGTGGGAGCGATTTTCTGGCAATTCCCGGCACTCGTCAGCGGCTTCATGCAGTGGTAATATCTCCTAAACCGTGCCGGTTTAGGAGATAATAATTGTAACTACAGGTAAGCCTTATTATAGGCTTACCTGTAGTTAAAAGTGAAAAAAAGGGGTATACTACTGCTTTAAGAGGGCAGCATTGGTTCCCATTCCCGCTCCGATCTTTATTTGATGGTTTATATTTTTATATTTGGTCAGCTTCTCAAGTATCCCTGAGCGCTCGGTGTATAAGTGTTGGCTCGGTTTAAGATCACCCTAAATCTTAACCTAAAGGTTATGGAAAAACTATGTGCTAAAATCTATGGCACCAATAGTAAAGCCTCTCAATTGGACCAAAAAGCCCTCTGCAGGAACTTATCTGCTTTTCATCCATTCTACATTTTTTATCTAAAGCGACGCTGTTTATTTTATTGCAATTTCAGCAGTTACATACTTACCAAAAGCCACTGTCCAGCAATCTCTCTTGTTTTCTCCTTCAGCTGGTTCCATATTAGCAACTGGAGTGTCTTTCTGCCTTGTGTCCCATACTTTTACTGTACCTGGAATTACACCAATGTCAAGGTTTCATTAATGATCCTCTATGTGTATACTGTATTGCATGTGCAAGAAAAAGCCAGGTACCAGTAGAAAGCCATGAAAGTATACACCAAGCACTTGTTAGGTCTTTTTGGTAACTGCACAGCTCTAGCCATCCAAGAAGAATTCAGGGAAGGAAGATTTCTGATTTCTTTCTACTCAAAATGACTGAACAAATGGAAACTAGCTCTGACAGATGATGAAAATACTGGGATAAATCCTACTGGAAGATCTTACAACAAGCAGTCTCCTTCAATTCTTCCAGTATTTTTTCTGAAATTCCTAATTGGTGACTCCACACGCATGAATATAAACAGGCAATGCTATGTGAACTATTAAACATGATCAAACTTCAGTATGCCATGTGCTGTAAACATAAGTGGGGTGGCAGTGCCTATATTCTGTATATGGTGTGGCACACCAGACATGAATTTGTGGTTGGAAAGTATACTTTTTTGAGAAGGAAGAGCAAAGATTTACAGTTTTTTGTTGTTTTACTACTGGTTGGTCATTAATAACTCATGTGGACATCTGATCATAATAATATTTTCCAGTCGTTATCCTGGGACTCCTCTGGGTGGTAACTTGGAAAAGTCCCCAGCTGTAGCAAACCTATAAGGAACATAGGTCTCCACTTCTGTTTACAGCACTTGGCACAAACTTGCAGAGGTTTGTCCACTGAAGTAAAATACCTCTAAGATTTTTGTTTCTTTGTATTTCATGTTTATGGCGTCACCGAGTAACAGCTAGCTGTCGAAATCAGATTTTGGCTTTACAAAAATTCTGAATTTAACCTCCAAATGATTCTTTTTAAGAATGAACAAAATAGGGGACAATGGCCAGATGCTAGGAACATTGGGCTTATCTGGTGGTGGAATAAAAATATTCCATTCTGTTCAACTGAGAACAGCAGGCTGGAGGTAAACACACATAATGATCTTTACCAGCCAGCTACATAGGGCAGTGATCATGCTACAGGAAATTAAAAAGTAGTATTAAAAGTGTAACTACAGTCAAAAGCTAACTAAGAATAAACCTACTAACACCCCCATTATAAGACTATTCTATCTAACCCTATAAAGAAAAGATCTGTATACTTACCTAATCTATATTCGCTCTGGTCTGGTCCCATGATCAGCTGTCAGCAGCAGGTCCAGGGTAGAGGAGGGACAGCTGCCAGCGGATGTCCCATAGTAAGCCTATGGGTGATCTCTCCTTTACACGGAAGCCGCCGCTGGAGAGATCATGTGACCGGACCAGAGTGGTTTCCGAATAGGTAGGTAAACAGATCTTTTATTTACAGGATCAGATACCGGTAGAATAGTCTTAGAATGGGGGTGGGAGTAGGTTTAGCTTAGATAGTTTTAGACTGAACTTTCACTTTAATCCAGTTGGATTTAAAAAACAAAAATGTAATTATATTTTTATCTAACACAATGCCACATTATTATTATTTGTTTTTTTTTTTCAGATTGATGAATGACCCCTCTGGTAAATACTTGTCAATATTTTGCCTGAATGTGGCCAGAAAAAAAATCTTACCAGGAATTGCCAGCTATAAATTGTTCCTATACATCCATTATAAAGACATCTTACCATCACGACTTCCTGTTACAATTTCGGGGGCTCCTTCTCCAATGCCTAACCCCCCAACTCCATCAATACAGTTAATGATTTCCTTGTGCCCTTTCGCAGAATACACGGGAGTGTCAGCAGCTTCCAGGTTCCTAATACAAACACACAGCAAAATATTAGCAAAATCATTTCCAGTGTGCCATGCACAAAGTTGTGGGAACTAATATACAGTAAGGCTGCATTCACATGTCAGCGTATGATCGCGGGCAGAACCGCCGCGGTTCCGCCTGCGATTCGGAGATTTATTGCAAATCGCGGGACGCCTAGCGTTGCCCGTTGATTTGCAATAGCCCCCCAAACGCCGAGCGATGTTGCTGCGATTTACGCCCGCCGAATCGCGGCAACATCGCGCAAACAAAATCGCGGGACGCAATACGCTCCAAAAAAGTACAAGAGCTTCTTTGGAACGTATTGCGTCCCGCGATTTTGTTTGCGCAATGTTGCTGCGATTCGGCGGGCGTAAATCGCGGCAACATCGCTCAGCGGTTGGGGGGCTATTGCAAATCAACGGGCAACGCTAGGCGTCCCGCGATTTGCAATAAATCTCCGAATAGCGGGCGGAACCGCGGCGGTTCTGCCCGCGATCATACGCTGACATGTGAATGCAGCCTAAAGCAGTTAACCCCTAACACCACCTCCCAGCATCCTCTCTCCCACATGACCGCTATGACTGGCTCTCTCAGCTGTCACACAATCATGTGCCCATCCCACTGGCTCCCAATTAGAGGCTGCAACTGCTTGGTCAGTGTGCTGTGAGCGTGTTCTCAGCAAAAACCTCAGACCCCCCCCCGTGGGCACACATGTGCAGTGGCTGAGCGTTGAAACCCATTTTTGCTGCTGCACCTTGCAGTTGGCAAGAGGTTACCGAGATTGTAAAGTCTTTTTTTTTTATTTTATTAACAAACAAATTAGTCATACTTACCTCCTCTGTGGAGTATTTTTGCATAGAGCAGCCCAGATCCTCTTCTTCTCGGGTCCCTCTTTGCTGCTCCTAGCCCTTCCCTCCTGTCAAGTGCCCCCACAGCAAACAGCTTGCTATGGGGCCACCTGAGCCGAGCTGCAGCTCCATGTGTCCATTCAGACAAGGAGTTGCGGTTCGCCTCCCTCCTGATTGGCTAACTGACTTAGATTGACAGACGCAGGAGCCAATAATGCCAATGGCGCGGCAGCTGTGTCTCAGCCAATCAGGAGGGAGAGACCCAGAAGGCAGAGGGACTCATGGACATCACTGGACAGAGATGGGGCTCAGGTAAGTATTAAGGGGTAAACAAACACAAAAAAAAGAGGGAGCACCAGCCGAGCGCATTATCCTCAGTAGGCTTTTATTAATAAACAGTTAAAAAGTGTCTACTCACAAACAAGGGATGTAAACCAGCATATCAAATCCGACTGGCAACGTCCATAATGTTGGAGTCCACTGTCTAAGTCCAGGAAATCGGCTAATTAGGGGGTGCTGGGGAGGCCGCTTCACACAGAAGATTTTATCTTAATGCATAGAATGCATTAGGATAAAAAAACCTTCCTGCCTTTACAACTCCTTTAAAGCGGAGTTCCAGATGTTTTTGTGTTTAATAAAAGTCAGCAGCTACAAAAATTGCAGCTGCTGACTTTTAATAAACACACACTCACCTGTCCTACAGTCCAGCGATGTGGCCGGCAGGAGTCTCGGTTCTCTCCCTCTTCTCCCTGCGGCACTGGCATCACAAGTGTGGGCACCCGGCTGTGACAGCTTGCGGCCAGTTGCACACTGCGTATGTCACGCTGCGCTTCCTTAGTGGCCAGGCAATCTTCTAGGACCTGTGATGTGTCCCAGAAGATTGCAGGGAGGGAGGGGGATAAAAGAACTTCTGCTCGAGCCACCTAGGCGGCCCCAGCAGAAGTGGGAGCGGGTACCTGCCAAAGCTAGGTACCCGCTCCCCTCCCTCCAAAAAACTGACATGCCAAATGTGGCATGTCAGGGGGGTCAGGAGCACTTAAAGCGGAATTTCCACTTTTGGGTGGAACTCCGCTTTAAAGAGTTACTCCACTTTTGTTATAGAAAAAAAAAAATCCCCCTCTGGGTGGTCAATTTACATTGCAGGAATTTTAGCAAACTTTGATTCCTATCTTTTGTTGTGCTAAAGAAATTGCTGTTTGTTCCATTATGTCCTTTGATGCGAATTCTGAATGGGAAGGTCTGCTTTAATGTAATCACCTGGCACACTCTCAGTGTTCTAATGAGAAAAGCTGCAGTGTTTGCATTCCTTTTGGTCTATTTAACCCATTTGGAGTATCAAACTGAAGTTCCTATTACAGGGGGTACCCAAAATTTGACTTGTATCTTGGTACAGACTCCTGGGAAAATCAGTGAACCAATCACACAAGAAAGAATTTACGTTTTACCAATGGTGTACAGAACACTCCCAGGTTGCCATATTGCATTGAATTTTACAGAAAATTACAATGGCTACAGATTGAAATAAAAAGATATTTTTTAAAAACGTTAAAGTGGTTCTAAAGTCTTAAAGTAGAATCATAGGCAAAAACTTTTTTTTTCATTTTGGATAGAGTAAGGAAGGATCATAACCCCTGTCTGTTTATTTTTTGCCATCTGTGTCCCTTGCGGAGATTTCCCTTCACTTCCTGTCCCATAGCCAAACAGGAAGTGAGAGGAAATCCCTGCAAATTAAGGGACTTCCTTGGGGCCCCCAGGTTATCAGAACTAGTATCCCCATTGGAAGATTTCCCCTCTATTACTTTTCTGGGGACAACCCAAAATTTGGGATTTTCTTTTACTTTCACTTTCAATGATAATGGTAAACAGGATACATAGAAGGGGACCAAGTCGAACTTTCTCTGCACAGGACAGGTACTTTTCATTGCACAGGGCAGGTAAGTATTACCCCAATTTTAAAAATGTAAGCCTTTAGCATCACTTTAACCCCTTCGCACCGACCGTACACAAATATGCGACTCCACTGGACTGGGCTTTTTTTCCATGGGGCCGCATATTTACGCATCTCCCTTTGTGATGAGAGTGTGCCAGAGACTGGGGTTTCACCGACAGCCAAATGTCCAATTCTGGGTCACCTGATCGCTGAGATGGCCGCTGATTGGCTATCACAGTGATCAGACTATGTGAAGCCCGCCCACCTATTTCTCTGAATGAACTAGAGAGAGATATATTGTATCATTCTCTGTCCTTGCAGAGTTAGAAAAAAAATAATAATATAGAATAATAATTTTAAAAAAAATAATCTAGGTCAGTGCCAGGGTTATTGTTTGGGCCAAGGTCAGGGTCAAAGTCTAAAGTCGGTATATTTTTGTACAAGATTTTAGTTTTTTTTAATTAGTGTCAGTTAGTTTTAGGTAGGATAAAAAATAAAAAATAAAATACGCACTATTGTTTCTGAGCTGTACTACAGGTACAAACAACAACAAACACATATGTGGTATTGCTGCAACTGTCAGGAGCAGGAGAATTTATCTTGGGTTATTCTTTGGTGGTAGTTTATAGTAGTAGCAAGAAGTATACAGATATATATATATTTTTTTAAAAAATTGTTTTATTTTACTATTTTGGGCCAGTTTTCCTTTGATTATAATTGAAACAAAAAAAAAAAAAAATCAGGAGATATTCATTACCATTTACCACCAAATAAAAACCCAATTTGTCCTAAAAAAAATAAATAAAAACAAAGTATAATCCACCTGAGTGCACAAAGTAGTTTTGATGATATGTACGGTTTTACTAACAAATGTCAAAATTGGGCTTAGGCATTTCGATTTTTTTTACCCTTAGGCGCGAAGGGGTTAACTTATAACATGGCTTCTGTAACAAATATATATGCTTTTTTTTTTTTTTCTTTAGATTTGCTTTTTTTCCCCAGGAAAGTGGAATTACCCTTTAAATTATAAGCAGCTTCTGTACAGGCTTGGTGTTTCACCCGGTAAAGCCAGCAGGTGGAGCTATATAGCATTAGAATCCCAATCTTCTTTTAGCTTTCTTCCAGGGATGTAGAGTGAGCGTGCCTGGCACAGGCGAAGTGTATGGTGCGTAATGCTACACTGAGTGCCTGGATGGTAATGGTTATGTGCTAACAATTACTATTTTTTTTTCCAGTTTTTTTTTTTTATGTATGGTTTAACCTTGTCCTTACATGTTGGTGTTTATCTCTTCACATATTTTAGGGTGTGTTTTCCTGGGGGCACTCACTTCTTTCTATGCCTGGCTGTATGTGATAAAGAAATATAGGGAATAGTGGTCCTGAAATATAACCTTACCATACATTGAGATTGCCTCCAAAGTCACCAGTGGCCAAATATCTCTGTTGCAACGAGCTGGCACCGAATGTTCCACACTTCAGAGGTTTGGGTTTTTCAATCTATGGAAGACATTAATAAGCAGAGATATAAATCAATTGGGTCACATCTAGCATTCCTTATCATGGTCTCCTGACAAAGTAAAAATAGATCAAATATTCGAATGCCCGATGGGCAATATAGATAGGTTTTCTTACAAATGGCATGAATCAGCATCAAACCAATTAAGAAAATGAAGCTACAATAAAATTTGGCAAAAGAGAACTCTACTAAACCTATACAACAAGAATAATGTTCAAAGTACAGAAAGCCCCATAAAACCACACCTTTTATTAAAATGTGTCAGGGCTTTTTTTTTTTTTTTTTTTTTTATATGCAATTCATTTTATTTACTAAAGTGATTGTAAATGCTAACCTTGTAAAACAACCCTTTCAGTTTAAGGGCCGGTTCACATTAGTGCGATCTCCAAGATCGCATGTAATTCAGAGCGCACTGCTCCTAAATTGGATGCAATCTCTGTGCGGTGCAAATTTCAGCCATACAGTTTGTATGGCTGAATTCGCCCCGCAATTGCACTAAACACGCACATGACCATTTTTTTTATCCGCAGCAGAATCGGATCGCATGGTGGTTCACACTAGTGCGATCCGATTCTGTGCGAACTTGCAGATCGCACTGCGATATGCGATCTCAACTGGAGGGGTCGTTAACTTTCAATCGACACCCCCAGTGTATCGCATATGGCAGTGTGAACTGCCAGGGGTGCGGATGCGATGCGGGAACCAGTGTTAATTTCGTCGACTAAAACGTTTTCGTCGACTAACACAATTCAGAGGACTAAAATACGACTAAAACTAAAATGGCATTTTAGTCTTAAGACTAAAATACGACTAAAACTAAAATGGCATTTTAGTCAAAAGACTATAACTAAAACTAAATCGAAATTTGCTGCCAAAAATTAACACTGGTGCATGCTCAAAGCATACATAATAACATATTAGATTTTTCACTCCAGGACCAGCAGTAGTATATAATGAGTTTGGAAATTGTAGAGAAATGCTTAAATAATGCATTACAAATTACAATTGAACTACACCCATTTGATTATAGATGACTAAAATGAGTTTTAGTCGACTAAAATGTAGGGCGTTTTAGTCGACTAAAATATACTGGAGTTTTAGTCGACTAAATACAACTAAAACTAAAACACTTGCAGAAGACTAAAATGGGACTAAAACTAAAATGCTATTTTAGCCCTAAGACTAAGACTAAAACTAAATTGAAATTTGCTGCCAAAATTAACACTGGCGGGAACACGCTGCATATTCGCAGAATTCCCGCATCGCATTAGTGTGAACCGGGACTAAAATCAAAATGAAAGGCAAAACATTTTTGTATAGATAAAAAAGAAAAACAAAAAAAAAAACAACACCTTTTTCCCCCTAAGTGATCACATTCCCTCTTGCCGATAATGGCTGACAAATTCATATTCATTAAAAGTCATAATATTATAAAAGTCGAATATAAATTATAATACAATTTTATATATATATAAAAAAACATTTTTTTTTAAAAACGGTTATTCTCAGTTTCGGCACACCTCTAATCAGCCCCTTCTACACAGGTCTTGCCAAGGCTTTTCTTTCTCAGAGAATAGGTGCAGGAACTCCCCGAGTCACTTCTTGTCTCTGCTCCCTACCTACCTCTGAGCGCCATCCCTTGGTTCCACCCCCACCCACCTCCCAGTGCTGCCCCTTTTAGAGAATACAGAACTATCACTTTGTGGTGATAAGTAATTTGTATGTAATTTGTTATAAACAAGAAAAGCAGTAAAATAGATAATTATATGCATTCAGTTCTTGAGGTGCCGGAACTGCGTTCCCCCGCATTCCCGCTGTAAAAAAGCCCTGGGTCAGTTGAAGTCTGTGATGACGAAACGCGTAAGGGCGGGAGCACGCGGTCACCAGGGTTACCATCAACGTCTGACGTCACACCCGGAAGGAAGCCGACAAGGTACCAGGCGGTTTACCGCTACAGAAGGGGAGACGATTATCGGGCATTTGGTAACCTTACTATATGCTGTTTTTTATCTGTTCACACGCGAGTGTAATACTTGAGGGATTTATGTTTGGGGATTATCTTAAATAAACTTTGCCACTAGCAGGATTACGCTACGTGTATTTTGCTATTTATTTACATGCACATCTGACTATGCTGAATGCGGTCCATCCATCTTGGTGAGGAATTTGTCTATCTGGGATTGATACTACAGGCTTAATTTTAAGCCGCCTCTGGTAAGTGTATTACCATAAGGCGTGCACAGCGGTGAGGTGGAGGCTTTCTGCTTGTTGTATGCACGTGTTTGGATGCACTTACCTGGTTAATATTTGGACTGTATTTTCTTGCCGATTCGAAATAGCGTGCGTGAAGATTTCCCAACATCTGACTCAATTCAAAGTTTTTATTGAGGACTTTCTCTTGTTACATCATATGTGTTATGATTAGAGGTGTATTTGGATAATACACCATTAGCGCCGCTAGTGGACTCTTGAGAGGTTTTATTTGATTTATTTTCCTAGAGTGCACCTATGTATTTATACATGTTGATTATATCCCCCTTAATCTCCTCTTCTCAAGAGAGAATACATTCAGTTCCTCTAATCTTTCCTCATAGCTGAGCTCCTCCATGCCTCTTATCAGTATGGTTGCCCTTCTCTGCACTTTCTCCAGTTCCCTGATATCCTTTTTAAGATCTGGTGCCCAAAACTGAACTGGATATTCCAGATGAGGTCTTACTAATGATTTGTATAGGGGCAAAATGACATCTCTCTCTGGAGTCATGCCTCTGTTAATACAAGAAAGTGGCTGGAACAAGAAAGTGGCCTGATCCTCCTCTCCTTGGGTCCCTCTTAGGCTCTCCTAGCCCCTCCCTCCTGTTGGGTGCCCCCCCCCCCCAGCCAGCAGCTTGCTATGGGAGCACCCAAGCTGAGTCACAGCTCCGTGCATCCATTCAGGCACTTAGCCGCGACATGCCCCCGCCCCCTCTCTCTCTTGATTGGCTGAATGATTTTAATTGACAGCAGTGGGGGCCAATTGCTGTCCCAGCCAATGAAGAGGGGAGTCCCAGGCAGAGACACTCCTGCAACATCGCTGGATAAAGACAGGCTCAGTTAAGTATTAGGGGAGCTGAGAAGGGATTGCTGCACACAGGTTTTTTTATCCGAATGCAAAAAATGCATTAAGATAAAAAAAAAAAACAAAAAAAACTGCCTTTACAATCCCTTTAAATATCTATTGAAATCCTGGAACAGCACCGCCATAGTCTTAACATTTTCCTGGAGAATTCCCAGGCTGCAATGTATCAAACCAGTCTTTTCTCATCAGTGTGTGGAGGTGACAGGTACACTTTAACATGGCACAAGTGGGTGACATATCTTCTTAGAAGTCAGATGAATCAAAAGTGTTTACATATCTCTTCATGTCCCTGCTGGCCCAGCAAAATGAGGAAAGTTTAGTGTCTCTCTCCCTGTAGGGTTGTGTCCTCCCAAAGCACCACCAACAACAAAATCAAAACAGGTTTGTAAAATCCCTGGAGAATGAATACTATGATATGGGAAGGACACTTGAAATTACACAGGTTTAAAAGTATACCCTGCAACAACAGCTTTTAACCTCTTCAAGGATATTAGTAGTATAAAGTAAACACTGAACAGAATGCAATAGTGAGTGACCCCTCCATTCTGTAATGCAGCGGGGTCCCCTCCTGTGACTACATATACAACAACTGAACTACCACGCTACATATAAAGAAGTACACTATGGGGTCCATTTATAAAAAAAAAAAAAAAAGAAGTGTTGGGCAAATGTTTTAAGAACTCGCAAAGTCCTATGACCGTCAGCTCCATCTAGTGGCCATAATGTGGCATTTTTCTAAAATACTTTAATGAGGAAAATACCAAGTTACAGCTACTAGATGGAGCCGACGATCATAGGAAGCAAACATTCCACAAATTACGGGGATTATTCATGACAGCTGTGTGATTGCTTAAGACATTCACAAAGAATTGTTTTTTTTTGTAAACGGCCCCTATCTGTAGAATAGTGACACTGTGCCAGGTTTCTACAAAGGGGGGTGCTTTCTATATGAAACAATAAAGATGCCATTAGCGAGGACAGGTAAAAAAAACAGCTGTCATAAAAAAATGTGCACAGCCACTCATTTTCCTCTTTTAACCACTTAAAGCGGAGTTCCACCCTAAAATTATACTTACCTCCATCTTCTCGCTCCGGGTCACCTGAAAAACAAATGGATAATCGCAATTTTTTATTTTTTTTTTACTTACCTGGTTTAGAAGAAAATATACTTACCTTACTTCCTTCTTCCTCCCCTCGGCGGCCACGGCGATTCGTCACTTCCTGGCTTTGCAATGATTCCTGGGAGCTGAACGTCATTGCTCCAAGGAATCAATGCGCCTGCACCGGCCCCAAAGTCAGTTCCGGTGCAGGCGCCGTCATACCTTGCTAAACAGGTTCTGGGCATGCCCAGAAGCTGTGGAGGGATGACGCTGCGACACCAGAAGTGACGGCGGGGCCGGTGCAGTGCATCGTGGGACCGAAGAAGACGGAAGAGGACACAGAAGAGGATTGCGCTGGCTTCAAGCTGCCCACACCTGAGATGGCAGCGCTGGACAATACATTTTCAAGGTAAGTATTTCTTCTAAAAGGTAAGTGCAACCTGGGACAGATCAGAGGCTAGCCATTGTGGAATGCACTAGCCCTGACTGTCCCGGGGGTATTTTTATTAAAAAAAAAATTTCCCAGGGTGGAACTCCGCTTTAAGCCCCAGCCCTATTTCGGACACTTTTTGTTTACAAGTAAAATCAGTATTTTTTCCTAGAAAACTACTTAGAACCTCCAAACATTATATATAATTTTTTAGCAAAGACTCTGGAGAATAAAATGTCGGTCATTGCAATATTTTTTGTCACGCGGTATTTGCGCAGCGGTCTTTAAAACGCCATTTTTTTGGAAAAATTTTGAAAAATCACATTTCACTGCATTTAAAAAATACTAAACAGTAAAGTTAGCCCATTTTTTTTGTATATTGTGAAAGATGATGTCACGCCGAGTAAATAGAGACCCAACATGTTACGGTTTAAAATTGCGCCCCCCCTTCCCGTGGGATGGAGACAAACTTGGGACAATAGAGATCTCAATAGGCGACGCCTTCAATTTTTTTAACGGTTACCAGTTTAGAGTTAGAGCTCTTTTTTTTTTTTTTTTTAATTATTGCCCACGCTCTGGCGATCGCAGCGATACCTCACATGTGTGGTTTGAACAGCGATTTCATTCGCGGCTCGACTTGCGTATACGTTTTTTTTTGTGCGCGAGCTAACGGTGTCGGGGGCGGCTAAATTTTTTTATTTATTTATTTTTTAACTTTATTAGTTTTAAAAAATAAAATAAAAAATCTGATCACTTTTTTTGCTGTCACAAGCAATGTAAACATCCCTTGTGACACCAATATGCAGTGACATGTACTCTTTATGGAGGGATCGAGGGTCTAAAAGACCCTAGACCCCTCCCCACTACACTTCCATGTATGCAAAACGTAGAAAATGGCGTTTTTGCATACAGCCGTTTTTTAAATTTGCCGCCTTTTGCAGCACAGTAACCCAGAAGTGACGTCATGGACGCCATCTCCAGGTTACGTCATCGGATACCCGATCGAAGCCATTTCCGGCATTGATCGGGACTCCATCCAGCCGGCGGAAGTCACAGAAGGCATCCCCCCCCCTCCCGCTCACCCAGGTAACGATCCAGTGGCTCCCGAGCCGCATCAGTCGTTACCGACGGAAAGCCAACCGTTGGCTCTAAATCACGTTACCGGGATGGTGTCTCTAGCTAGAGGCATCATCCCGGTATACTACCGCAAAGTTTGCCGACGTAGCTCTATGTCACTTTGCGGTAAGTGGTTAAAACATGCTTCCATCCTGGCAGTCTCTGGCTTCAATACTTTCATCTCTCGGTGGGACAGGAAAGCCCGAGAGATCAGAGGAAGGTGGCAGGAAGGAGAGGATGTCCTAAAAGCAATCCAGTGGCTAATTACCTGCTAGGATTGCTTTTACAAGAAAGCAGACTGCCAGCTGAAAAAAACAATACAAGGATGATGCCTGCAGCTGCAGACATCATCCCAGTATAACCGAACAACTCAAAGTCCAGAGAAATATGGGTACGTCATTAGTCGTCAAATGGGGTCTCTCTCTCTCTCCCCGATCGAGCCCCCTCTTTTCGCGGTCTGCCTGCCGCTGTGTCCAATCACGCGCGCGCAGCCGAAACCGCGTGAACATGATTAGGTAGATCTACGTGATTATGCGCAACTGAGCCGCCCTGCCACAGTAAATCTGTTAAGACATGGTAAGTGGTTAAGGCATGGCAAGTGGTTAAGGCATGTTACACAGCACAGTGCTTGTGCTGTGTAGTTTGGCCCTCTCTATCACCTGAAATACCTGGTTGATCCTGGTTTATCATGGCTGCTAAGCCCTGATACTGTGGTCAGTTTACGTGCCTCCATCATCTTTAGCTCTCCTGTCCTCCTCTCCCTATCGGCTCCTGTGTCAGGGCCTGCCCCCTCCCTTCTAGTTACTGAAATAACATTTGATATCATATAATCCTCCTTGTCTCCTAACGATAGGTGCTCCTGCGTCTGTGTTTTATAAATAAAATGCAGTATATACCTCATTTCAGAGCGCCGCTAAGCACCCATGTGACCGGCCTGCTCTCACCACTTCTCCTACCGATTGACATGAGCGGAGGATTCTCGGCCCTGCCTGTGATGGACGCGGGTACCCTATCCCTGCCCTCCTCACTTGCGGGACCACAATCTAGGTGCCAGTATGCTGAGAGCGATTGTCACTGGACTACTTAAGCAATTAAATGCCATCAAATCCGTTTGGTCCAAGCATGAGGAAGTTTGTAATACTAGCAATACCAATTATGATTTTAGAATAATCGTTTGTAACACACACTGTCACCACAGACAGGTATGTTCATAGGATTTATTCTATACAGTAGTACTCTTCAAGAGACAGGTTCTTTTTTTTTACCTTGCAATAAGAGCTTAGGGACAATGTTAACACTTTACAAAATAAGGTTTCTTTTTGTACATTACGGGACACAGAGCCATAAATCATATGGCCACCTACAGGAGGACACTGGCAACCAATCACAAAAGGATGTCCCCCTATATAACCCCTCCCACACAGGAAGTACCTCAGTTTTTCGCCAGTGTCTAAAGGTGATGGTCACTGTGGAGAGTCTCTCCACATTTCTCTTCAAAGAAAAAAGAAGATATGCTAAATACCCCGATCAAAAAATCGAAGGGTTTAGCTATCAGATCCATCTTAAACAGTCAATGGACTAAAAGGAAGGTACCTGTGCCTCGGGAGGCAGATACGAGGTTTTGCCTGTAATGCTGTCTTTTTTTAGGAGCTGAACCCTGGGATCCGAACCCTTTGAATACCAAACCCCAAAGGCCCTCCGTGCAGGGGGCTCTACAGGTCCAAGGCCGTGGCCCCTCTAAAACAAGGGGACCCAGTCCTTGAAGGTCGCCAAGACAAAGCTGGCCGTGATGAGTAAAGATTGGATTCCTGTTTCAAAACAGAATCCTGTGGCAGGACTGGTGAGTCCAATTTTAAATATTTACACATACAGCAAACCTTGAAGGCAAAAATTGCTGTCATAATTGCAAATTGTAAATAGTTCATGCACTGTTCCCTTTAAAAAGATAACAGAGACAAGTGCCATGTATGGATGTTAAGCTATGCAAGATACATCTTGTTGAGGCAGTTGTGGGATTGATGCAAAGTTTGTTTAAAATATTATTTCTTTGCCTATTGTTATCACACCGTTTTCTTGCCCTGGGCTGATCACAGCTGAGAGGTATCAGCTGTGACAAACAAGATTCAGCCTAAGCTGCTCTCACCCAATGTGGTCACTGTTTTCGCCTTGGCACATAAGTGCCCACATGTTCGTCTCCTGCCTTGATAGCGTGTCTGTGGTGAAGGCCTGTTCAAGCACGCAAGAATCTTCACCTTTTAAAAACAGGCATACGCTGCATGGAGGGCTGGTTTGAACGTAATGGTGTGCACTTGGACGCCACGTACCATCGGCATTAGCCAGCCTTGAGGGTAGGATTGCTGGTATGATTCCAGCATTACGAGGGAAAACGCGATAGATCCCCCTCACCTGAGCCACTCCCTGAATAAGTTCAGGATTGGGCAGAGGATGTGGAAAAAGTACCTGATGGTGATCCTATGGAAGGTCAAGCTGAGGTTTTCACTTCTGGGGAGTCAGGGTCAGAGGAGTCTCCTTCAGCCTCTCAAACCCAGAGATTGTTTATTCAGTCTCTTACTGAAATGGTTCGGTCTGGATACAAATGTCCTCCCTTAGAGACAGCTGAAGTCTCCTTTTCCTCTCTAGGCTCATTGCGCCCTCCTCATAGTCCTCGGATGTTTCCCATACATCAGCTCTTGGAGCAAGAAACGTATAATGATTGGAACCATCCTGATAGGATTTTTATTCCTTCTAAAAGGTTCTCACTATTGTATCCTATGGAAGAAATGTTTACTAAGAAATGGAAGATACCCACTGTGGATGCTGTAATTTCTTCGGTTAACAAGAGTTTACCCTGCCCTGTAGATAATGCCCAGGTTTTTTAAAAAGATCCAGCAGATAAGAAGTTGGAATCTTTATTGAAAGCCTCCTTTGCGGTTGCAGGATCTGCGATACGACCAGCAGTAGTGGCCATAGGAGTTTGTCAGTCTTTAAAAGACCATATGAAGCGAGTGTCCAAGACAGTTCCTTCTCAAGGAGAGTCTGTGGAAGATCTACCTCACACTTTATGTTTCGCAGTGGATGCTCTTACAGACTCCGTAAGGAAAATGTCATGGTTTGATCTGATGACAGTTCATATGCACAGAATCCTTTGGTTAAAAGAGCTGGTCTCCAGAACTACCATATAAAAAAAATTACTGGCTGGCCTCCCTTTTCAGGGAGAACGACTTTTTGGTGATGACCTTCTTTTAAGATCCCCAGCACTCATACTACCAGTGCTTCTAATTCCAGACAGTGGTGACAGCCTCAACAATCTGGATCCGGAACCAAGCCTTCAGGGCAGGGTCAGAAGAAGCCCTGGGCCAGAGATCAGCAAAGTCTTCATCTAAGCCTACTCTGTGAAGGGGAGCCCCCACTCACTTGGGTGAGGGGGGGGGGGGGCTGCTGCAGTTCTCAAGGGTTTGGGTGAAATTGATCCAAGACAACTGGGATGTTTCCACCATTTTGCAAGGGTACAAGCTGGAGTTTCGGGTGTGCCCGTATCCTCGGTTTATAATGTCAAGTATACCGACAGATACCCTAAAAATAATGTTTCCCTTTCTGGCATTTGATCAGCTGAGGGCTCAAAGAGTGATAACAGTGATAACAGAGGTTCTGGGGAACGAAAAGTTCAAGGGTTTTTTCTCAAACCTGTTCATAATCCCCAAACCAAGCTGGGATGCGAGACCTATTCTGGATCTTAAAACCAGTTTCTGAATGTTTGTACTTTCTGTATAGAGTCAAGTTGTTCAGTAATAGCCTCCCTCCAGGGAGAGGAATTTCTAGCATCCATTAGACATCAAGGATGCATATCTTTACGTGCCTATATTCCAGGCTCATCAAAAGGTTTCTACGCTTTGCAATAGAAAACCGTCATTTTCAGTTTGTGGCCCTGCCCTTTGGGTTAGCCACAGCTCCAAGAGTGTTCGCAAAGATCCTTAGCTCCAGTATTTAGTTAAGTTCCCAATGGGTACCTGTAATAGGATATCTGGACGATCTATTACTAATATCGGTCGGCTTCGGCTCTAACCTGAAATGTCCTCCAGACAGTACAGTTCCTAGAATGTCTGGGTTGGATACTGAACTTAGCAAAGTCAGCATTACAGCCGGTCCTGCTTCTGGAATATCTGGGTCTTCTTGTGGGTACAGTGCAGGCAAAGATATTCTTGCCAACAAGAAAGGTCACAGACCTGAAGGACCTGGTTCTCTCCGTAGTAAGGCCGAGATATTCTTCTATACGTCTTTGCATGATGTTACTGGGGAAAATGGTGTCCGCATTTGAGGCAATTCCCTATGCTCAATTCCATGCCAGACCCTTACAGAACAACATTCTGTCTACATGGACCGGGAGGGTTCAGTCTCTGGACTGGTCCATGTCTCTGGTGCCAAAAGTACGTCAGAGTCTGAATTGGTGGTTGTTGACCAGAAATCTGGAGAAAGGGAAATCTTTCTTCCAGTGATCTGGAAAGTGGTGACAACAGATGCCAGTCTCTCAGGCTGGGGAACAGTTCTGAAGGAAGCCACTGTCCAGGAGAAATGGTCTTGGGTAGAGAGACTTCTCCCCATCAACATTCTGGAAATCCGAGCAGTCAGTCGTGCTTTGAATTACTGGACGCCCAGACTTCGGGGTCACCCTGTCAGGGTGCAATCTGACAATGCCACAGCCGTGGCTTATATCAACCATGAAGGAGGCACAATGAGTCAGTCATCCCAGAAAGAGGTGGGTATCATCCTATCCTGGGCAGAGTGGTTTGTGCCATGCCTGACAGCAGATTTTTTTCCAGGAATAGAGAACTGGCAGGCAGATTTTTTGAGCCATCAACAGATGTTTCTGGGGGAACGGTCCTTACATCCCGAGATTTTTCAATCAATCTGCCTAAGCTGAGGGGTCCCAGATGTAGATCTGTTGGAATCCAGGTTCAAAAACAAGTTGGGGAGGTTTGTGTCCAGGACCAGGGATCCACTTGCAGTCGGAGTGGATGCTTTGGTAACTCTTTGGGAGCAGTATTCCCTGATTTATGCCTTTCCTCCAGTGCAGCTGATACCGCGTCTGTAGCGCAGGATCCAGCTAGAGGGGAAACCAGTAATTCTGGTAGCTCCTGCATGTCCGAGGAGGGTTTGGTATGCACAAATCCAAAGGTTGGCAGTGATTAGGCCTTGGGTTCTTCCACTGTGTCTGGACCTACTCTCTCAAGGTCCGATTTTCCACCATGCTGTACAGTCTCTAAATTTGATGGCTTGGCTATTGAAGCCGTAATCTTGAAGGAGCGGGGTGTATCCGGCCCTGCAGGTCATACGCTGATAAACGCTAGGAAACCAGTCTCTAGAAATATTTATTACAGGGTCTGGAAATCCTACATTGCCTGGTGTGAAGCCAGGAAATGGCTTCCCCGCAAATATATTATCGGGAGAATTCTAGCTTTCCTTCGAGCAGGGGTAGATATTAAATTAGCCTTGAGCACTATTAACCACTTGCCGACCGCTGCACGACTATATCAGCCCCTCATAGGCAGAGTGACGTATCGGTACGTCACTAGCCTGGGAGGGTCTGGCGGCGGCGCGCTCCCGCGTGGTCACGCACCCCCCCGCGCGTGTGACCAGCGGACCCGATGTCCGCCTGTCACTCTGCGATCGTCGGGGGAGAGGGAGAAAGGCAGGCAGCTTGTGTAAACAAGCTGCCTGTCAGTTCTCCCTGTGTAGAGACACTGATCATACGGTTCTACTATGTAGAACCGTTGATCAGTGTAACTACACCTCAAGCCACAGCCAATCACAGTTAGAATCACGCCCCTAGGGACACACACAGCCCCTCCCTCTCAAATAAAGTTAATACCTTCACTGCCAGTGTATTTTTACAGTAACAGTGCATATATATAGCACTGATTACTGTAGAAATGTCACTGGTAACCCCAAAAGTGTCAAAAATATCAGTCAAGGGTCCGATCTGTCCGCCGCAATGTCGCAGTACCGCAAAAAAAAAAAAAAAAAAAAAAAAAAAAAAAAAATCGCAGATCGCCGCCATTACGCGTTAAAAAAAAACAACAAAAATGACAAAAATCTTTCCCTTTGTTAGTAAACGCGATAACTTTTGCGCAAACCAATCAAAATACGCTTTTTGCGATTTTTTTTACCAAACATATGTAGCATAAAACAAATTGGCCGAAAATGTTAAAAAATTTTGATTTTTACTTTTTTTTTGGGGGGAATTTCATATAAAAAAATGTGAAACATATTGTTATTTTTGCAAAATTGACGCTCTTTTTTTGTTTACAGCGCGTGATCAAAAAATCGCACAGGTGATCAAATACCACCAAAAGAAAGCTCTGTGGGAAAAAAAGGACGTCAAATTAGTTTAGGTACAGCGTCGCACGACCGCGCAATTGTCCGTTAAAGTCACGCAGTGCCGAATCGCAAAATACCCCCTGGTCAGGAAGGGGATAAAATCTTCCGGGGCTTAAGTGGGTAAAGGGCAAATTTCAGCCTTATTGGTTTTCTTCCAAGAACCGATCGCTTCCCATTCGTTGGTTCAGACCTTTGTCCGGGGGAATGTTATGTTTGCTTCCGCCTGTGAAGCCACCATTGTGTCCTTGGGACTTAAATTTGGTGCTGGCAGTTTTTCAAAAGCAGCCTTTTGAACCTCTGGGGCAGGTTTCCCAGGTTCTTTTGGCCAAGACACTGGTCTTTTTGATTGCTATAAAACTTCAGCTGGAAGGGTATCGGAACCAGCAGCTCTTTCTTGTAAAGAGCCATTTTTGATTTTTCACCAAGATAGGATGATTCTGCGTCCACACCCAGGTTTTTGTCCAAGGTTGTGTCCGCCTTTCATTTGAATCAGGACATTATACGATGGTGCTGCACATTTGATCGGTTGATGGCTTGACAGTTGGATAGGGAGCACCAGTACTTGTTTCAGTTGTCATTCACAGCATGCCTTGAAATTACCTAACAGTTTTGGAAAACAGTTAAATTGTTGGGTTTAGGTCCATCTGCGTTTTTTTTTTCACTTGGATTGCCCTTGGCAAGCAAAAAAAAAAGCTGCCGCACCTTTCCTGGTGGTGAGCCTTTCGCATTTTCTTTACTGTACGTTTGTCATATATCTAATAACCGTATTTGGGATGCCATTAATAATTAATCGCCACATTTTTTTTTTTAGCATTCCTTGAATGTGCAGGTGTATATGGGCTAATTCGCAAGTACAAATCTGTCCCACGCACATGTCTGTACAAAGCTGAATGGCCACATGTTGCCGCAATCACATGTAGTTGATCATTCGGGCGGTCACACGTGATTACACTATAAAACAGGAAAAAATACACACTAGGTCAAGTAAAAAGAAAGAATGAAAAGGTAAGCAGCCACTTTACCAACTATGATACCAGCTGTAAATAAGATACATTTGGCCTGTCCCTGGGAAGACATCACCAAGGACGAAATGCACCGGGATTGGCTGTTACTGAAGACATCACGCTTGCTTAGCAGTTACAGGGGGGTTTTTTTCTCATTAGATTACAGTCTGCCGGTTTGTGCCTATTTATAACTTATAGAAGGTACATCTTATACATTTTAAATAAAATTACTTAAATGTTAGCAGGCTTGTTCATTTTTTTTTTTTATTATTTCCGATCCATTTGGAGCTGCTGCTGAGCACCCACCATGCCGGGTTATTTTGTGCTTTTATGACCATTATAATTTATGGTCCACGCTATCTGGTAAGAAGCGTATGCTAAGTGTTGGTACTTGGTGGTGGATTTCATCAATCAACGTAACTTATACACTTTTCTGCACTTTATGCACACTCTTGTTTAATATTGAAAAGGACTTTTTTAAATTGAAAGCACTTTATGTTCACCTAACACTGGATTTTGCACTTGTATCACTTTCGTATGATTGCTTTTTTTCTACATATTATTTTCAATTATATATATTGCTCATAATTTATTCACTGCATGTTTAGTTGTTTTCATGGCATGTTATTTACCATATGATTATTCATGATTGCACTAGTAGGCTTTAGCGCCGCTTCCTATTTATATTGAACATGTGATTACGGTCTTTGGACGCACAGTTTGAATCCATAGCATTCTGTTTGCACGCAAACTGGACATCATCCGGTTTGCATGCGGTTGGAGCACAAAGTGCTGCGTCTTTATGCGGAGTTTGACCATATCTGAACATAGCAGCCTATCCGCCTATCTGGATGAATCCTAATCTTCCCTTCTCCATCTAAAACTGAAAATAAAAGTTCTGCTCATACAAAGCCATTCACACAAGTCTACTATAGACTACTCATACTGATAGTGATCAGTGCAGGGGAAGTGAGGCTCCAGCAGGACAACACAGAGACATGCTGGGACTTGTAGTCCCCCTGCAGGTGCACACTGACCTCCCTGATGAGTTTGGCCTCCCCGTGTTGTATCTCGTAGATCTGCATGATGCCGCTGCCCCTGGCCAGGTTCCCCAGGCACACGAACTTGGCGCTGCACGGGATCCATTTACAATCGAACAGCGTGTAATTCACCGCCTTCTGTACGTGAGCAATGATCTGCGGCTTCTCCAGCGGGGAACTCATGTCTGCACCGTTACTGTGTACAACTGACCCAAACACACAGGCCCCGCCCACCTCGGCAACTCAACTGTCACCATCGCCGTATGAGGGGCGCACGGCTGTTCCAGACTCGCCTGTTCAGAAGAACTTCGAAATACTGCAACGTTATCACTCATATCTCATTCTGCGCGAAATGAATACAGAGAAGTTTTTTTTAGCAAATTATGTCTTAAATGATAACGTTACGAGGTAATTATGTTTAAGAAGCTAGTAATGTTTGAAACAGGCACATTATGGGACGGCGCAATGGCTTCGCACAGGACGTGGCGTGCGTCAGGCTTCTTTGGTTACGTCATCCTGAAAAGGTTCTATTTTCGCCTTCGTGCCTGGCCCTGCCCCTTTTGACTGCCCGGATGGCAGCTGATTCACACGTGTTGGAGTGAGTGAAGTGTGAGCTTTGCAGGCACGATGGAAGCGGAGAGCGCCGCCGCTGCCTCCTCTGAGGAGACCTTTACCAGTGTGACCGGCAGGAGGAGCAGGAAGAGGAGGGCACCGGAGGACAAGGCCATGGACACCGGGGAGCAGCCCCGTAAGAGGCCCGACTTCCCGCAGATCTCCGGAGACAAACTTATGGTGAGAGAGGGAGGCTGGGCCTTCACCCGGGGCTCCTCTTATGTGTCTCCTCTCAGGGGGCTGACTGCTCATTACTTATATGGGGGAAAGTAACTAAAGGAGAAACTTTTCTTATAGTTGTGAATAGAGAGGAGAGGAACCATCTGCCAGTTTATATCGCTGTGTCCCCAGCAGGGAGATTCACTCTCTCTATTTCTCCTGTTTACTGTTATCATTGAAAGAAAATCACAATTGTTGGGTTGTCACCAGAGCAGGAAGAGGCTGGGAATCTTCCAATGGGGACATGAGTTCTGGTGACCTCGTTTTGGACTGATTTGCTCACTTCCTGTTTTGGCTATGGGACAGGAAGTGACAAGAAACCCCCCCCCCAATGGGACACAGATGGCAAAAAAAACACACAACTGGCATGTGTGAGAAAAATGTAAAAAGTGCCCCCAAACACGGAGGTGGCTTTCCCATCCTGATTGGATGCCGTATGATGTCCTAAAGAATAGGCTGCCGCATCTACGATCACAGTATAGAGTCTTTACCATGTGATCAGCTGTGTCCAATCATGATGGGAAGCGCTGGTTATGGGCATTCCTCCTCGCGCTGAGAGAATGAGTAGAGGAGAGACGATTTACTGACGGGAGATCTGCACTGATAATCAATGCAGCCCCACTACTACCCATCAGTGATGCTTATAAATGCTGCCTATTGGTACCTCCTCATCAGTGCTGCCTATTGGTACCTCCTCATCAGTGCTGCCTATTGGTACCTCCTCATCAGTGCCGCCTATTGGTACCTCCTCATCAGTGCCGCCTATTGGTACCTCCTCATCAGTGCCGCCTATTGGTACCTCCTCATCAGTGCCGCCTATTGGTACCTCCTCATCAGTGCCGCCTATTGGTACCTCCTCATCAGTGCCGCCTATTGGTACCTCCTCATCAGTGCCGCCTATTGGTACCTCCTCATCAGTGCCGCCTATTGGTACCTCCTCATCAGTGCCGCCTATTGGTACCTCCTCATCAGTGCCGCCTATTGGTACCTCCTCATCAGTGCTGCCTATTGGTACCTCCTCATCAGTGCTGCCTATTGGTACCTCCTCATCAGTGCTGCCTATTGGTACCTCCTCATCAGTGCCGCCTATTGGTACCTCCTCATCAGTGCCGCCTATTGGTACCTCCTCATCAGTGCCGCCTATTGGTACCTCCTCATCAGTGCCGCCTGTTAGCGCCTCCTCATCAGTGCTGCCTGTTAGCGCCTCCTCATCAGTGCTGCCTGTTAGCGCCTCCTCATCAGTGCTGCCTGTTAGCGCCTCCACATCAGTGCTGCCTGTTAGCGCCTCCACATCAGTGCTGCCTGTTAGCGCCTCCACATCAGTGCTGCCTGTTAGCGCCTCCACATCAGTGCTGCCTGTTAGCGCCTCCACATCAGTGCTGCCTGTTAGCGCCTCCACATCAGTGCTGCCTGTTAGCCCCTCCACATCAGTGCTGCCTGTTAGCCCCTCCACATCAGTGCTGCCTGTTAGCGCCTCCACATCAGTGCTGCCTGTTAGCGCCTCCTCATCAGTGCTGCCTGTTAGCGCCTCCACATCAGTGCTGCCTGTTAGCGCCTCCACATCAGTGCTGCCTGTTAGCGCCTCCTCATCAGTGCTGCCTGTTAGCGCCTCCTCATCAGTGCTGCCTGTTAGCGCCTCCTCATCAGTGCTGCCTGTTAGCGCCTCCACATCAGTGCTGCCTGTTAGCGCCTCCACATCAGTGCTGCCTGTTAGCGCCTCCACATCAGTGCTGCCTGTTAGCGCCTCCACATCAGTGCTGCCTAAGGGTCCTTTCACACTGTCTGCTCTGTCGGCGGACTCAGTTTTCCCCGCTGAGCAGGTGGATGGCAGCTCTGACTCCGCTCTGTGTGCAGAGACAGAGCTGTCAGGTCCCCGCTCTCCTCTCCGGGGGAATCGGATCAGAACGGACCGCCTGTCTGTTCTCATCCGAAATAGGGTTTCCATCCGTTTGGATTTGACGGACAGGATCGGATGGCAGCGGGTTTCAGCAGACATGTCTTCGCTGACATCCGCTGCCCCATAGAGATGCATGGAGGATCCGATCAGGTCCGCCTGAAAAATTGACAGGCTGAGCTGATAGGCCCCTTTCACACATACGGTCCAATCAGTGCCCATAAAGGCTGCATATTAGTGCCTCCTCATCAGTGCAGCCTCATCAGCCCACATCAATGAAGAAGAAAAATTACTTATTTACAAAATTTTGAACCCAAACAAGGGAAAACATTTTTTTTTTTGTCTTTTTTTTTTTTTTTTGTTTAGCAAAAAATTAAAACCCCAGTGGTGTATAAATACCACCAAAAGAAAGCTCTTTCTGTCACAAAAAATGATAAATATGTCTAGGGATGCACCGAAATGAAAATTTTGGGCCGAAACCGAAAATGCAGGATGCCCTTGGCCGAAAACCGAAACCGAAACCGAAAATGACTTTTTCCCCAAAAAAAATTTGAAATGGATAGAACAGGGACATAAACCAAAAACAGGCAGCGACGTACACCTACACCTGTCGCTGCCACCCTGTCACAGTATATGTACTGTGATGGGTTGGCAAGAGGTTAATTTAATTACCAATGGTATTTGTATTATGAGGCATGAGGGGTTAATGTATTGTCACTGCTGGTCACTCATCTATTAGTGACTGACCAGTGGCAGGTAATTAACCCCTTTGTGCTGCATTAGTGCAACCAGTGTTAATTAACACTGACACTGGTTGCACTAATGCAGCACAAAAGGGGTTAATTAACTGCCACTGGTCAGTCACTAATAGATGAGTGACCAGCAGTGACAATACATTAACCCCTCATGCCTCATAATACTAATAGCATTGGTAAGCTGCCTCAGCTCCCCTCCCCCCTCCCCCACTGCCTCAGCGTCCTCCTCCTCGGGTGTCCTCTCCTGCATTCAAAAGTCCCGCCTCTGGCCGGCGGCACCGCCTCTCAATGATGTCCCTACTACTCTGTGCATTATGAATGGACATACTAGGCGGGGGGCGGGGCGAGCGGCCGCTATAGAGAGAACTATTGTGATCCTTCACTGTCAGCTCCTCACGTCTATGTATGAATGAGAACTGAACTGAGCTGACACCGGGCGGGGGGGCGGGCGGAGCGGCCGCTATTAGCTGTGACTATGTGAGAGCTTCTCTTCCTTGTCAGCGGAGATACGTGCCTGTCAGGGAAGTGAAGCTCTCACATAGTCACAGCTAATAGCGGCCGCTCCGCCCGCCCCCCCGCCCGGTGTCAGCTCAGTTCAGTTCTCATTCATACATAGACGTGAGGAGCTGACAGTGAAGGATCTCAATAGTTCTCTCTATAGCGGCCGCTCGCCCCGCCCCCCGCCTAGTATGTCCATTCATAATGGACAGAGTAGTAGGGACATTATTAAGAGGCGGACGGCCGGCCAGAGGCGGGACTTTTGAAACCTGCCCTGCGCTGCGCCCTCCTCCTTCCCCACGGCGGCCATTTTTATTTTCGGCACTGTTAACCCATTATTGGCCGAAATGAGAGAGGCTCATTTTCGGCCGATAATTTCGGTGGCCGAAATTTCGGTGCATCCCTAAATATGTCATTTGGGTACAGAGTTGCATGACCACGCAATTGTCATTTGAAATGCGACACTGCTGAAAATTGGCCTAGGCTGGAAGGGGTTGAAATTGCCTGGTATTAAGGTGGTTAAATTAGAACCAACGGCAGAACTTTTTTTGGACACAGTAATGTCCAGTATACTGAGTGAGAAAATCAGATGAAAAATACCGATTTTTAAGCGATTATCCAATAATCTGATTGTTAGTACACAGCTTTCAAGAGCCAATCAGGATAGTTCATTCATGGGAAATTATCCGAAGGAACAAACACAAAAATGTTTCTCGTATGATGACGGATCATGAGATTTTCGTTTAATCAGTACAGTTTTAGCCCAAAAAAAACAGTGACCAAGACTGCACATGCTTAGAAATGAAAGAATACATGAATGCATCACATGACATTACTTCTGAAGTTGTATTCTGTCGTGCGAGAATTTTCCTAACTCTAGTAACATATTGGTTTTTGATATGAGACTAGCATACAAGAAAAACATATTTTTCACACAGGTCACTGTATTAGTGTCACTGGTTCCCAAAAAGTGTCATTGTGCAAATATTTGCTGCAATATCGCTGTCCCGCTATAAGTCGCTGGTCGCCGTAACCTACTAGTAAAAAAATAAAAATTCCAATATATATCCCATAGTTTATGGGCGCTATAACTTTTGTGCAAACCCATCAATATACGTTTATTGGGATTCCTTTTTTTTAAATATGTAGCAGAATACATATTGGCCTAAATTTATGAAGATTTTTTTTTTCTATTTTTTTTATTTTATTGTTTTTTTATAGCAGAACATAGATACATTTTTATTTTCCAAAATTGTCGGCCTTTTTTTGTTTATAGCACAAAAAAAATAAACACATAGGTGATCAAACACCACCAAAAAAAAGGACATACATTTTATTTGGATACAGCGTTGCACAACTGCTTAATTGTCAAAGTAATGCGGTGCTGTATCGCAAAAAAATGACTTGGTTATGAAGGGGGGAAAATCTTCCGGAGGTCAAGTGGTTAACCACTTAAGCCCCAGCCCTATTTCGGACACTTTTTGTTCACGCGTTAAAACCAGTATTTTTTCCTAGAAAACTACTTGGAACCCCCAAACATTATATATATTTTTTTAGCAAAGACTCTGGAGAATAAAATGTCGGTCATTGTAATATTTTTTATCACGCGGTATTTGCGCAGCGGTCTTTAAAGCGCCATTTTTTTTGGAAAATTTTTGAAAAATCACATTTCACTAATTTTAAAAAATACTAAACAGTAAAGTTAGCCCATTTTTTTTTTGTATATTGTGAAAGAACATGTCACGCCGAGTAAATAGATACCCAACATGTTACGGTTTAAAATTGCGCCCCCCCGTGGGATCGCGACAAACTACGGTCAATAGAGATCTCAATCTGCGACGCTTTAAATTTATTTAACGGTTACCAGTTTTGAGTTAGAGTGTAGCTCTTTTTTTTTTTAAATTATTGCTCACGCTCTGGCGATCGCGGCGATACCTCACATGTGTGGTTTGAACAGCGATTTCATTTGCGGCTCGACTTCCGTATACGTTTTTTTTTGTGCGCGAACGGTGACGGGGGCGGCTAAATTTTTTTTTTTCCCATTTATTTTATTTATTTTTTTAACTTTATTAAAGTTTTAAAAAAAAAATCTGATCACTTTTATTGCTGTCACAAGCAATGTAAACATCCCTTGTAACACCAATATGTAGTGACAGGTACACTTTATGGAGGGATCGAGGGTCTAAAAGACCCTAGACCCCTCCACTACACTTCCCTGTATGCAAAACGCCGAAAACGGCATTTTTGCATACAGCCGTTTTTCAAATTTGCCGCCTTTTGCAGCACAGTAACCCGGAAGTGACGTCATGGATGCCGCCTCCGGGTTACGTCATCGGAGACCCGATCAATGCCGTTTCCGGC
Source organism: Pelophylax lessonae (assembly GCF_965119305.1). Taxonomy (NCBI): domain Eukaryota; kingdom Metazoa; phylum Chordata; class Amphibia; order Anura; family Ranidae; genus Pelophylax; species Pelophylax lessonae. Next base: position 586,646,938 of record NC_138770.1, read on the forward strand.
ATTCATCGGGACTCCATCCAGCCGGCGGACGTGCCGGCTGGGTGCTCGGGGCTCCCGGTGGGACGGGAGCCCCGGGCAAAGCCACGGGAGGGGGGGGGCGTCCCCTCCCGCCCCCCCGGGTACCGATCGAGCGGCTCCCGAGCCGCATCGGTCAGTACCGACGGAAAGCCAACCGTCGGCTCTAAACCACGGTACCGTGATGGTGCCTCTAGCTAGAGGCATCATCCCGGTACACTACCGCAAAGTTTACCGACGTAGACCTACGTTAGTATGCGGTAAGTGGTTAAGACCGGTGTCACACTGATTTGCTGTGGTTTGGCCACAATGCAGTGTACTTGTGGTTTTCATGTGGGTTTTCTGCGCTTTCCCAGCGACTTCTATTAGATCAGGGCATTTTTGGTGCATTTTCTTAACGCGCACCCCAAGTCCTGCATTCAGAATCAATCTAATAGAAGTCTTATTTGGAAAGCGCAGGGAACCCGCATGAAAACCCACAAGTACACTGCGCTGTGACACTGCTTTTCAATTTTCTTTTCCAATTTAACCGCTTTGTATCCAAGAAGGCAGCAGGTATGCAAATTACCCACTCCCGACTCAGGGAGGTAGTGACAAAAAATAACAATGCAGGACTCTTTCGAGGCCCTGTAATTGGAATGAGTACACTTTAAATCTTTTAATAAGGATCTATTGGAGAGCAAGTCTGGTGCCAGCAGCTGCGGTAATTCCAGCACCAATTGCATATATTAAGTTGTTTCAGTTAAAGTGGATGTAAACCTGATTCGTTAAATTTGACCTAAGCACATATATCTTTAGTGTTTTCTTATCTCCCTCCAAAGCCCTAAATCCCATGTCTTTCTGCTGTCTGACACATTCTCCATCAACTGAGATAAAACCAGGCTGAAATTTGTGTTGTGGGAGGTTGCTATAAATAGATTAGCAGAGAGCTTGTCTTGTCACAGCACAGCTCTGCAAGTCTCTGCCTATGTGGAGCAAGGGTGTGTGCCTTTCCTCCAATCGACTGTCTTGGCTGTATTCCAAGAATCCCCTTCCAGTGCTGAACAGGAAGAGAAAATCTCTAACACAATGTGCACTTTTTAAAGAATATATATTAAGACAGCCGATACACATATACAACTTATGTAGGGAGATTTGTTGAATCTCTGTGTATTATCTGAGGCTGTTATGTTTGCTGGTTATATCTGGGGTTTACATCCACTTTAAAAAGCTTGTAGTTGGATCTTGGGATCAAACTGGTGAGGTCCACTGTGAGGTGAGCTGCCGCCTGTCCCAGCCCTTGCCTCTTGGCGCCTCCCTGATTCTCTTGACGAAGTGTCCTGGGGGCCTGAAGTGTTTACTTTGAAAAAATTATAATGTTGAGAGTTGAAAAGCTCTGTGGGTTAGTATTAAAGTGGAACTAAACCCATCAATTTGACAGTTTTAAAAAGGTATATTCAAGGCATGCCAGGAATGCTAACTGTCACATCTGCTTGTGTCCTCAACCAAACTGTCAAACCATTAAATGGCTTATGTCATAACTGATCACATATGCAGCAGCATGGCAGGCGCAATTTAAACAGAGGCTAAAATGGCAGCTTACTTGGTTAAATGGATAGGCGGGTTTAGTTCCGCTTTACCACTAAGGCCTGGTTTATCTTTTTGCGGCTCAGTGAGCCACATTTTGCGCGGCCATAACAGCCTATTCATTTGAATTGGCTGCTGTGCCGCCTGAAAACGCAGGGAAAATGTCCCTGCCTCATTTTTTAAATGGCCCTCGCAGAAACCACACGTGTAGTGCGGTTCCCAGTGCGGGAAGTGGCTGGTAGGCCTGCACGATATTGGAAAAAAAATATATTGCGATTTTTTTTTTTTTTTTCAATGATATATATTGCGATATTGAGGGACCCGTCAATCCAGCCTTTCTGACCATAAAGGGTTAATGTATGTTACTGTAGGGAATGGGATTCAGTGCACACTGCAGCCTTGTACCATAGGGTTAATGTTACTGACACTGTAGGGATTGGGAAGGATGCTGGGAATGGAAATCAGGAAGCATGCAGGCAGCCTTCTAAATTTTAATTGCAGATACTGGGCAGGTCAGGGTTAATATGGTAAAATCAATTAGTGACAGTGTGGACTCGATCAGATTAGACAGTGGGGGTTGTAGGAGGCTGGAGCGGTGGAAAGGATCACAGCACAGCCCCATACATTTACTCACTCGTGCACTGCAGCCCGCCCCACACGTTCAGTGAATCTCACTCTCCGCCCTAGTTTCTCAATGGCACATTCAGGGAGCCAATCACGCCGTGAGTAGCGGCACAGCGGAACCAATCAGGTGTGCAGGCACGCGTGATTGGTTAGCTGTGCAGCTAATCACGGCGTGATTGGCTCCCTGAATGTCCCATTGAGAAAACTAGGGCGGAGAGTAAGACTCACTGAACGTGTGGGGCGGGCTGCAGTGCACGAGTGAGTCAGTGTATGCTCACCGCTGAAGCGTCCCGACTTCTCCCTGCCTAACACAGAAGTCTGTGAGTCCTCAGAGTCCCTCCCCCTGCCTATGCAAATATCCTGACCTCGGCGATATGAATATCGCCTACGGCCACAGAACGATAGTCGATATCGTATCGACTATCGTTCAGCCCTAGTGGCTGGTGAGATTTCCAGTGCGTGCAGGTTCCATTAGGAATGATGGCACCTGCATGCATCTCTTGCCTTTTTTCTGTGTAGGTGGTTGCGGATGTAGGAACAGGTGCGTACCTGCAGAGGTGACCTCACACACACACACACACACGTGTGAACCAAACATTAGGCTGTGTGTGTGTGTATGTGTGTGTATATATATATATATATATATATATATATATATATATATACACATATACAGTCTTGGAAACAAGTGATTATACCAGGATCGTAGCTGCAGCCATAATGTTGGTGTATTTTTTTTAGTTTTGGCAATAGGGTTTCTTATAAAAGTAAACAAAATGGCCACTGCCCCCACCTATTACTGGCCTTCATAGCAAAGAACACATGGAAGGGCTCCACACATGAAACAAAGTTAAAATTCCCAGTTCAATCTGCTAGCCAGTTTGCTTACCAACCAAATTAACCTGTCTTAACAGTTTGCGTCAAAACAGGGGTTTAGTTAACACACATTTGCAAACGCATGTGAAAGCTGCAGGGCCACTTCACAGCACCCTGTGTTACCTGCAGTCCTACTCTAATGAATTTATAAGAGCCTTCACAGTGGAAGCACATGCAAGCGAATGGATAGATATGGGGCAGGTGAGCCTGGAGGTGGCCCATTCCTCCTCTGAAAGGTAATTGGGGGCATAATGGAAGCCCAGCTGATAGTATTACAGCAAAGGCATCCAGTATGTCCACTCACCAGTACACATTAACAACAAACAAAATGGCCTCTGCCCCCACCTATAACTGGCCTTCATAGCAAAGAACACATGGAAGGGCTCCACACATGAAAAATATCTATCCATTCGCTTGCATGTGCTTCCACTGTGAAGGTTCTTATAAATTCATTAGAGTAGGACTGCAGGTAATACAGGGAGCCGTGACGTGGCCCTGCAGCTTTCACATGCGTTTGCAAATGTGTGCTAACGAAACCCCTGTTTTGACGCAAACTGTTAGACAGGTTAATTTGGTTGGTAAGCAAACTGGCTAGCAGATTGAACTGGGACTTTTCTTATAAAAGTGATCCTAATGTCTCTACAGCTGTCCATTCAATTTTACAGGGCCCAGAAAGTGGCCTCCCCTGCCCTTTTGCATGCCGCCATTTATAGGCTGTCCTGTTCCATTGGGGAGCCCAGGACTGCTATAAGCTGGCCGTCCATGGAGATGTTCTCCCTCTCCTGCATGACAAATGAAGCCAGAAACGACAAGGAATTTAATCACTTCTAGTTTTGGTTCAGTGTTTACATGCCTTGGTACCAGCTAGAGAAGAACGTCATCAAAGCGATCTGTGTTTGATTGGCTTCCTTGGAGAGCAGAGAAGGGATCAGGGGTATAATAGACCCCTGTTTTCTCTATAAAGAGTCACTGCTCAAGCTATCACATGGTATCACTGTGAGAGCAATAATTTTGGTGCCAGACCTCATGTTTAACTCTAAAGGCGTAACCAGTAAAGGCTTTTAAAACTTTTGACTATGATTAAAGCAAAAGCTCAGCAGAGCAGTGTGAAAGTGCACTTTGGAATCTGGCTGACACGAATTACAAAAATCTCAGGTTAACATAAGTTGAGTGAATGCTCAGGTTTTAGCATAGTTGCAACATTTTCTGGATAGTATTAATATGGGAGCACATAGATGGTTTGCACGTGTTTCCTGGACCTATAATATTGTGGATCTGTCTGTACCTCTTTGCAGGGTGATAAGGATGAGATGAGAAAGATTCCTGTTCCCTCACACCGATATACACCACTGAAAGATAACTGGATGAAGATATTTACCCCGATTGTAGAACACTTGCAGCTTCAGGTTCGGTTTAACTTGAAAACAAGAAATGTGGAGATAAGGGTAAGTGTTATTCTATACATCATCCCTTGGCTAGGTGTTCTTTAAATAATCCATCACAAAGCAAGATCAGCAATAATCCAGCACAAAGGACCCAGTGAGGTAGGCAGTTGCCATACACAAAGAAAAAGCAGTTTGTTGGTGAGGGAAGGACAGAGGGAACTCCAGAGTGCTCTGGCTTACCTTGGAGCTGTCCTGGCCAGCAGGATCTGCAGGGTGGGGAGACGTCTGACATGGTCAGTCTCAGAAAGGGAACCACAACATAGGGACCTTTAACTGCTTCCTTTCCAGCTCCGCCCCCCAGCTGCCCCATACAGGTTGGTAGACATACCTGTATTGACCCATCCTGGTATCCTATGGTCAGCCTTTCAAGTTTAGAAGGGGACCCCATATGGTCTGTCAGTTTCCATTTGCGAAGATACTGTTTGAGAACCGCGCCGAGGCTTCTCAGGCTGCCCGGAATGACGCCAGCGACCAACTCGCCCTCTTTCAAGATGGCCACGGACCGGAAGTGCGTCCACCAGAAGTGACGCGATGTTTAGGTCCCGCCGCCATCTCGCTCCTCCACCATGAGGAGCTCCCGGAAGCCGAAGCGGCCGACCGGGGCAGGTGCCGAGGGGGGGCGGGGTTCAGTGCCGCTCAGACTCATATCCTGTGAGCATGGGTGGCCGTTCCTTCAGAGCGCATGTGCTAATGATGTCACCAGCTGCATGCAATGTAAATATCCCTACACGTTTAGCAGATATTTACAGTATCTATAGGTACAAATTATTCTTTATGCTTTACTTTTTTAAATGATCTTTTCCCCAGTCATCTACCAGGATGGCTTAGTCAGATAGGCTCCTCCCACCTAGCACAAGAAAAAGTCCACATTTGTTTAAATATAACAGGTGAGAGCCAGAGACCCTTATTCTTTTGTGTTTCCTCGGCCATACAGGATCACTTGAAGAGAAAAATTCATGCTGTCAGGCCTCTGTGCTAGTTGGCAGGAGCCTCCCGACCCTGGCATTTCCTAAACTGGGGCAGTGTCCCTTGGGAGTGTAGCTGGGGAATTTGGGGGTCCCTGGTACCTCTGCTTTGTGGGGGGGATGGAGGGACCCCTCTCTCTCTTAATGTCCTTTAGGGGGAGCCACAATGGAGGCTTACCCAGTTACTGGAGGGATGTGGTTCCGGTGCAGTGGTGTTATCGGTCTGTCTCAGGCCGCGTTCCTGGGTGCTGGCAGCGTGGCGTAGGGGTTGATCGATTATCAGCAAAGCCGCTATATCGAGGGCCGATATGCACTTTCCCCGATATATCGGAATTGGCCACCAAGGTGGCCGAAATTACCGATATTTCGGAAACTGCTTGTATCTGGTACCAGCGTCCATAGCTGATGGTCGGCTGTCTTGTAATGACAACCGATGCTGCTGAGAAGCTACTTGGCTGTCATTACAAGGAGCAGGAGGGGACGTCCCCCTCCCGCCGCCTTCCGCGGCTCGTCTGGGTCTCCTGTCCCACTGGGCCTCCAAAGACCCTCACAAAGCCGCATTCGGCTCTGATCGGGTCTCCATGCAAAAACCCTGAAGTGATGTGATGACATCACTTCCGGGTACTGGCGCCAGATTAAAAAAAGACAGCATTCAAAACAGCCAACTTGGCGTTTTGAATGCTTTTAAGTGCAAGAGGGGTTTGGGGTCTTTTAGACCCCCAGATCCCTCCACCAGAGTACCTGTCAAGTAAAAAAAATTGAAATGTACGAAAATATCGGCCGATACGCGATGACCAAAATATCGGTAATGAAAAAACAATATCGGTTGATCACTAGCGTGGAGGTTCTCGAGGGAGCCAGAAACGCTGGGCCCGCGTCATTCCTGGCCTCGGAGTGGGGCAGAAGTGGCGCCAGCGCGGTGGAAGTGACGTGGCAGAAGTGTCACATTGGTTATTTTGGATTTGGGCCGCCGCCGTTCGGGTAACTTGGCTGCCGGTGGGAACCGGCCACAAAAGTAGGGATAGATGCTGCAGCACTGGACGGCTCCCAATCCAGAGGGTCATTCTGGAACCTCCAAGAACGGACAGAAAAAGGGGCGGTGCCAGTGAACAGTCTAGGCACTGGGGATGCTGCAAGCCCAGACTCTCTGCACATCAATGGAGGTGGCTGCGGTAGCGGAGGTAGATCAGGGGACGCATGTGGATCCTGGCCCTAAGGTAAGCGAGTGATGGGAGGGTCATCAGCTCTGTTACCCGACAATGGTGGGGGGGGTCATTAATGGTAGCTGTGGTGAGGTACACTGCTTTAGCTTGCAAGGTGTGGGGGCATTGGTGGTCTTCCTCTCTCCCTTCCTCCCTGCCTGATGGGAAGGAGGGGAACCCGGGGGTCCGACCTTCCCACATCCACACCAAAACCCTCCAGGGGGAGAGGGGGGACAGCTACTTTAACTGAGTATCTATAGCAGAGAGAGGGAGTATAACCCCCTAGGACTGCCCATAGGTGTAGCCAGACTTTTTTTCTGCCTAGTGTCCTACTCCTGTAGGGGGCAGTATAGTCCAATGGTTAAGAAGATCAGGGGCTGTGTCTGTCGAACGAAAGAGAAACCACAATTTATATATCGTAGGGCTGACTACTTGAGAAATAGTTTACCTCCTAATATTCCTGACCCACCGAAGAAGAAAGTGAAGTTTTTAGACCAGACGGGATTCTTTTATTGTAAAAGATGTAAGGCTTGTAGGGCTGAAAATTAAGCCAGGAAGTTAACTTCATTTGAGTCCAGTAATACAGAAAGAACATATAAGATAAAGAAATGTATCACATGCCAGTCTACCCATATAACTTATCCGATTACCTGTCCATGTGGATTACAGTATATCAGTCGCACTACCAGGAAACTAGGTATTAGGATTAGTGAACATGTAAATAATATAATTAAGGGTTTTCCAAAACAGTCTTTTCCAACTATTTTAGAATTCCTCACAACAGGGATCCCAGTTTTATGGTCTTTTGTGGCATTGATAGGATTGAGCAACATTGGAGAGGCGGCAGTATAACCCAAAAGGTTTCGAAAAATGATTATACAGGATTTATATAGCGCCAACAGTTTGCGCAGCGCTTTACAATGTGAGGGAAGACAATACAGTTACAATACAATTCAAAACAGGAGAAACTAGAAGACCCTGCTTGTTAGAACTTACAATCTAGAATGAAACAGAATGGATTTTTGGGTTAAATACAATGTATCCTATGTGTATCAATATAGACATTTATTTAAATAGTTTTTATTACTGATTTAAATTTTAGTATGTTGTTTAAATATGTAATGCATTTCCTCAGTATGAAATGGTCCAATTAGATTTATTCCTATGGGATGTTTTTTGTAATTGTGTAATAACCACTAGATGGCATCGATCTGGTTTTAGCATATAATCCACTAGTGACTTTACGTTGGATTGTTATCCGTCGTGGTCACATGCAGTTATACAACTAGATGGTAATGATTTGGGTATAGTACCACATTTCAACCACTAGAGGTCTTCAAGCTAGTTTCAACCCCTTTTTTATTTATTAAAAACCTTTTAACTTTTCAGTTTTTTTTAAAAAAAAAATTAAATTTATTGAGGTACATTAAAGCCATATGTGGGAAGTTTATGTAGCTAGTTTATATGTGATAAAGTCAATTTGGTCCAGAAGGATTGAATCCGATTTGAGCATTGTAAAGTGGTTGTGTATATAAATAATGTGATGTGACGTGCACAATCACGTGACCCCTGATCACATCAAACGCATGCTGATGAAACGCGTAGGGTGGGACTAAGACGTGACACCCAATTCCAATTTTTTAAGCACAGTGCGGCGTCCCCTGCTTTTAAAACGCTTGAGAACATTCATCTGTCGTAAGTGTAATTTTAATTCAATAAATTGTTTGGCCATATTACGCTATGAGAGGCTTATTTTTTTTTTCACTTAATATCGTACCCCCCCCCCCCCCCCTCCCCCGAGCATCTATATCCATACCGACAGGCTCTTCAGGATGTTTATGGAATACCATTCATGCTGAGTTTGACTACCTGTAATGGGTGTCAAAACCATCTGGTGAGTGCTTTGTGCATGTGAATGTTGGTGGAGAAGGGACCCACGAGTTCACGGGAGATTTCTTGCTTTGGATGGTCTTGGAGGAGATCGAACACATTTGGGATGGTGTCGCTTGCAATAACTGGGACTTTTGAGTACTTTGTTTCTCTCTTCACAATTTTGTACATTTTTAATTGTAATATATTTAAGATATCATTGCTCACTGGAAGCGCAGTCATTATCACTTTCTTGTTTATTTGTTAAGCCTTTTGCTACATAACGTGCTGCTTATGTATATGACTTAATCACAAATTTTTGGGCTATTTCTTTTACGAAAGTTTAGGGGTATACCCTAAGTCACCTCATTCAGCACTTCAAAGGTAGGAATCTTGGAGGAGCCTCTGGGGAGACTTTTGCACATGAGAGGAAATTTCCTCGGTGTGGGCATCCAGACAGCAATAAAAGCCCAACAGAGGTTCTAACACTCCCCTTCTCTATCCATGACCAAATAAAGACAATTTTGGCTGGGTTAATAATTATACACTATGCCTGACTTTACAGTTTATTATCGCACGATATTGAATTCCTCTGAGTACTGAAAATTCCAGCTTATTTTTTCCTCTTCCTACACTTCTTTGTGATCAGTGTAAATGCTGCCTTTGTTCATTGTAGTTATTTTCTGGGAACGTCACCAAATTGGTACTGGCAGAGCTTATACAATATGTGGGTTCACGGACCATGTCTAGGGCAGATTCAGATGTCTCCTGTTTAATTGATTTTAATAAATGAAATCTTCCTTGTTTTGCAGACTTGTAAAGAAACAACAGATGTGGGTGCACTCACTAAAGCTGCAGATTTTGTCAGAGCGTTTATCCTGGGCTTCCAGGTAGAGGTAGGTTCTCTTGTGTATTGTTACTGGAGACTGCAGGTGCTTCTGTGTCCTATACTGTGTAGATTAGATAAGAAATCCTCTACAATGGGTGTAAAGACACCAGAAATACAGGTGTTGGTTGCTGATGATCTGTGGAAAATGCTACTGTCCTGGCTATTAAGGTTCAGGGTTTCTGAGGTAGTCACTGCTACAAATGTATAGATCAGGAGCTCTGACTTCAGTTGCTGTAAACGTGTTCTGAGTCAGTAACTGGACTGTTGAAGCCAGAAACATTCCTATGTAAAGAAATCAAAAAGCCCTGATGAGCATTGGGGTTGTGATTAAAGTGATCGCAAAGTCTTGTGGTTTTTTTTTTTTCTCCTAAAAATAACAAACCTGTTATACTTACCTGCTCTGTTGCAGTGGATTTGCACAGAGCACCCCGGAGCCTCCTCTTCTCGGGTCCCTCCTCTGTGCTCCTGGCCCCTCCCTCCTGTACAGTGCCCCCACAGCAAGCAGCTTGCTATGGGGGCACCCAAGCTTATTCACAGCTCCCTGTATCCAGTCAGACATAGAGCCTCTGCCCCCTCCCCTCTCTCCTGATTGGCTAGCTGAGTTTGATTGACAGCATCAGCAGCCAATGGCACCAATCTCTGCCAATCAGGAGTGAGAATCTGACGGCGAAGTCCCTTGTGGACAGAGAGGGACCTCAGGTAAGTGTTAGGGGGGGGGGGGGCTTCTGCACCCAGAAGGTTTTTTTATCTTAATGCAAAGAATGCATTAAGATGAAAAAAACCTTTTGACTTTACAATCCCTTTAACCACATAAGGACCAAGCCTATTTCTGACACGTGTTGCTTACAAGTTAAAATCAGTATTTATTTTTCTAGAAAATTACTTAGAACCACCAAACATTTATATATTTAGCAAAGACTCTGGAGAATACAATGGCGGTCATTGTAATATTCTATGTCACACGGTATTTGCGCAGCAATGTTTCAAACGCAGTTTGTTTGAAAACAATAAATACACATAACTGAACTAAAAAAAAAAAAAAAAAACGTAAAGTCCAATTTTTTTGTATATTGCTAAAGATGATATCCCGCAGAGTAAATGGATACCCAACATGTTACGGTTTAAAATTGCGCACCCTCGTGGAATGGTGACAAACTGCAATACTTAAAAATCTTCATAGGCGACGTTTTAAAAAAATGTTAACATTTACCAGTATAGAGTTAGAGGATGTCTTTTGCTAAAATTATTGCTCTCGCTCTGACTATTGTGGCGATACCTCGCATGTGTGATTTGAACATTGTTTACATTTGAGGGCTTGAATTGCGTTTTCTTTGGTGTGCGAGCATGCCGGGGCGGGGGAAGCTTTACATTTTTTTTTGTCCTATTTAAAAAAAATCTTATCACTTATATTGCAGTCAAAGGAATGTAGACATCCCTTGTGACAGTAATAGGCAGTGACCGGTACTCTTTATGGAGTGATCTGGGGGGGGGGGGGGTGTGTCTAAAAAACCCCAAATCCCGCCTTTGAATACTTTTAAGTCTTATAAAACTTTTTAAGTGCAAAGCGCCAAACTCCTCATTTTTAAATACGGTAATTTTTTTTTTAATTGTCAGCCAAGCACACCGGAAGTGACGTCGCTTCCGGGTTACTGCATCAGAGACCTGATCGAAGCCGAAACGTTCGGGACTCCAGCCGGCAGAGGTGCTGGCTGGTCGCTCTGGTCTCCTGGTGGCACGGTAGACCCAGGCGGAACAGCGGAAGGTGGCGAGATGGGGGGGGGGGCGTCCCCTCCCATTCTTTGTGATAACGGCTGAGCGGCTGCTGAGCTGCATCGGTGGTTATCACCAGAAAGCCAACCGCTGGCTCTAAACGTCTGCAGCTAGAGTCATCACCCGGTACAACCATTCTTTAACCCAATGTAAAAGTAAATCAGTTTGCGGGAAGTGGTTAAAGTTTGTCTTGGATGCTATGCCATTGTTTGTGCTTAAATGACTGTTACTTTAAATAAAGCTGGTATACCATGCAGGTACCTGCAGTTGCACATACCTGCAGCATATTTGAATTGCCTTCTGCATGCCTGAATGTCAGGCTAATCTGAACAGACAAAGCTCCAACACCTGTTGGGGCTTGCCTATTCCCCTATGATCCAAATAAATCACTGTGGTAGGCTGCCTTGCTAGGCTATAGGAACTTGCGGAAAGGGGAGGGAAACCAAACAAATGATAGAGGCGGCAACTCCGAAAATCCTTGTGAATGTTTTATTACATAACTGTGAGTAAAAGCAGGGGCTAACGTGTTTCGACAGGAAGTCTTGGTCACAGCACCTCACTGTCATGTAATAAAGCATTTGCAAAGATTTTCAGAGTTGTCGGCTCTATTGTTCGTTTGGTTATCTAATTTTTGGGTGAGAGGACATCTGAGCCTGAGCACCCGTTTTCTCGATTCAGTCGCCCACTCACTCAACAGCTCCACTGTTCTGAGCGGTGCATCTGTCTTTCCAACTGAAAGGGGCCAGAAAGCTTTACCACGACAGTGTCTGGCATTTGGGTGTGCAGGAAGTAAGTAAAGGGGTGTTAATGCCAAAACTAAATGTAATGTATTGCAGCTGCCAATGCTTAGATGTGGTGGCTGCATTTGTCAGTCTGGAGGTCGGGGAGTGCTAAATGTACGAGCAGATTTAGATACACTAACTGAAGCCAAACTCCAGCTAACACTTTATAAGCAGTTACAGCAAACAGTTATTTATCTCTTGTTTGAAGGATACAGCTTCAGTTTTGCATAACCGTTAGGTTATACTGCCCCGTACAGGAATAGGACAATAGGCAGAAAATAAGTCTGGCTATGCCCATGGGCAGTCCCAGGGGGTATACTCCCCCTCTCTGCCTAGTCAGGAGTAGGGACCTAGTTTCTTGCTATGATCTTTGGGCCTGGCAATTTCTTCTTTTTAGATAGAAATTTTTTTTCTAGATTTTTCCTGTGCGATTTGCAATCAACTGACGGACTGGGCGAAAGGCTGGATAATCTAGATCCAGTGGTCACCCCAGTCTGGCCCCAAGCGCTCCCAGACCTCAGCTCAGTGCTAGGTCGGCCATGACATAGACCCACTGGATGGGGGCTGGCCTGCTAGGTAAAAGCCTCCCGAGGTCGCATACGACCGGGTCTCAGCCCGAGTCACAGTGCTCCTCCTAACTGACAGCCCTCCCATTTCAATGGAAAGGGGTTCTTTCTAGAGTGGTGCCCACCTGGTTCTTGGTATGGTAAGTAGCTGCCCCCCTCTCCCCTGTAGGGTTTTGGGTTGACATGGGCCCCTGCTTGGGATGGTCGGACCCCAGGGTTCCCCACCTTTCCGTCAGGCACCCCCCCCTTTTTGTCATCTGTTCCCCATCCTATCTTCCTCCACATATGTTGGGGCTGTTTGGGTGGAGCAGGGCCCTGCCATTTTGTTGTAGCTTGTTTATTTACACGGTGGCTGTGTGTGTAGTCCGGCAGCCATTTTACGGTGGTTTGCCATTAAAAATAACGGTGCCCATGACAGTGGAGCCCTGTGGGCGGCGACTTTGGTGATGGGAGCCCCCTCTTTAGAGGCTCGGCTCTGTTTTGGCAGTAGTCCTTCGGCGTGTCTTTTGGCTCAAAGGCCTTGACTGACCTTCCCTTTCAGGGAGATCGCCTGTTTGGAGCTACCCTGGATGACACAAAAGTTCTCATGTGGGGGGGGCAGAAGAGTACCTTTCTTCCACAGGCTACTAAGGTGAAGGAACTTAGTCGTAGACGTGGGCTACCTTTTTCGGCTCATACGTTTTTTCGTCCCTCAGGGTCAACTGACAGGGGCTCAAAGATTTTCAGGGCCGCCTCTGGAGGATCCAAACTGACCTGGACTGGCAAGCCGAGAGCGGGTTTCTCCAGACCCACGGACAAGGCTCCTTCAGCATAAAGGTGCTCCCTCAACAGTATCGGGGGTGGGGGATGTGGGTGGGAACGTCTTCTCTGGTTCCTGGAACCATGGACTTCCCTGGTGCAAGACAAGTGGGTCCACAAAGTAATTTGGTCCGGCTACAAGACTGAGTTTCGCTCTTGTCCCCTGGCAAGGTTCTTTCCTTCGACTTGCACCTGTCCTGGGAACGCTTACAGGGTCTGTTTGGGGCAGTACAAGACCTGTTACATCAGTGGGTGATAAACCCGGTTCCAACTTTGGAACGTTTTCAGGGTTTTTACTAGGGTTGCAACTAATGACTATTTTCATAATCGATTTAGTTGGTCAATTATTGTTTCGATTAATTGACTAAGCAGATAAAAACCTCAAATAAAAAAAAAAATTTGGTGTATATTTTAGTTATTATTGAATATCTATATGTAGTGGTAAATATAAATATCCAGCTTTATAGTTGGATATTTAATCCACTCTGAGACAGATATGTATTATTAGAGGTTTAAATGTGGTATATATCGGACTCCAGAGATCAAAATTTTTAAAGTTTGAAAAGACCTAAAACTCTGTTTTGCAAATTTTCACTCCGGATTATTCTACTATTCATGACACTCCCTTGTCATAGGCAGGTAGCTTGATTAAAGTTTCCTGCGCCTGCTGTCACTTATGCTGGCCATACAAAAACTAAATTTTTTTTTTTTTTTAGAAAATTAAGAACATTCATCAGATTTTCTAACCATTAGTGGGATCCATTTGGTGTTCGTTGTCAACCACAGTGACAGGAAAATTAGAAGAAGCAGAATAGGAAACTTCTCTATCAAACGAATATGAGGTTTTTGCTCAGAAGTTAGCCATTTAAAATTGAATGCTAAAAGCAAGTGGAATTTTCAAACCCTCGTCCATTCAGTGAATGTACAAATATTCATGCAAATATTCTTAATTTTCATTTCATATTCATGCATATAAATGCCCAGAAGTCGGATATGCAAGATATTTTAACTGGGAGTCAGACATGAAGCTTTTATATTAAAGTAGTACCAAAAGCTGAGACTTTTTTCATGAATACATTATTTTAAATATAATGCACAATACTAGTAAACTTTTACTTGAAATTTAATTGTAATGCCTTTTTACAACAAACTTGTCACACTTACCCGCTCTGTGTAATGGTTTTGCACAGAGCAGCACTGATTCTCCTATTCTGCCCTCCCCCCAGGGCACCTCTGGCTCCTCCTGCCTTCAAAGTGCCCTATAGGAAGCAGCATAGTATAGAGTTTCTGTATATATAGCAAGGTTAAAAAAAAGTCTGCCTTTTAGAATCACTTGGTTCCTTCTCTTGCCAGGACTACATTTCCCATGAGGCATTGCTTCTCACACATTCGCAAATTCTCTGCCATCTACTGACATGTATGGATGGTGTACTGAGCTGTATGTGCGTTGCAATGTATTTTCTGATATGTAAACAAATAATGCATTCTGTATGCAGGACAACTAATCGACTGACTAATCGATTGAGAAAATAGTTGAAAACCATTTTCATAATCAGTTATCGATTAGTTTCAGCCCTAGTTTTTACTCAAACCCATTTACAGTTCCCAGGGAAGAAGGCAAAGTGTGTCCAATCCTGGACCTCAAGGTGCTGAATTGCTTTTTTGGGGGTGCAGAAGTTCAGAATGGAGTCCATTCGCACAGTGGTGGCATTCCACACAGGGGATTTCCTCCCCTCGATCGACATCAAGGATGCTTACCTTCACATTCCAATATGTGCCAGTCACCAGCGCTTCCTCCGTTTTGCTGTGGGAGAGGAGCATTACCAGTTTGTGGCGTTACTCTTTGGTCTCGCCTCTGCTCCTCCTCGTCTCCACAAAAGTGTTAGCTCCAGTGCTAGCTTTGCTGTGCCAACGGGGGATCGTGGTACTGGGCTACTTAGACGATCTCCTTCTGCTCTGGTGGAAAACCTGGAGCTCACAATATGAACTCTGCAGGATTCTAAATTTTCAGAAGTCTGTCTTAGATCTGTCCACAAAGCTGGACTATCTGGGCCTGACTCTGGACTCAGCCTTAGCCAAAGTGCTCCTTCCTCTGGACAAACTCCAGAAATTGCAGGCTGCAATTTGTCTCCTGCTGTCCAACAGATGGCCATCCCTTCGGACATGCATTCGGGTGCTGGGTCTGATGGTGTCTACCTTCGTGGCTCGTGGCCCTGTGGGGGATCAGTATCCTCTGATTTTTGCCTTCCCTCCAACTCAAGCTTCTGCCAAGACTTCTACGCAGGATCGAGGCAGAAGGGATTCTGGGTATCTTAGTAGCTCTGGACTGGCTTCGCCGGGCGTGGCACGCCGATCATGTGAGGCTGCTCGCCCACATTCCTTGGAAGCTTCCTCTCAGGGAGGATCTGCTGTCCCAAGGGCCGATATTTTTTATCCTGCTTTACAGTCGCTGGCTTTGACAGCTTGGCTGTTAAATGCCAAGTGCTGAAGGATAGAAGTTTCTGAGTCGGTACCATCAAGGGCCAGGTGTCGGCTTTGGCGGTCTTCTTCCAACAACCTTTGGCCACACACTCCCTGGTGCGTAACTTTCTTCAGGGTGTCCGACATTTGGTTCCTTCAGTGTGGTCTCCGTTGCCGCCTTGGGACCTCAATTTGGTGCTTTTGGCCCTCCAGAAGCCTCCCTTTGAGAATCTTTGGGAGATTCCCCTGCTTACGCTGTCCCAGAAGGTGGCCTTTTTGGTTGCTCTCACCTCTGCGTGCAGGAGGTCGGAACTGGCAGCATTATCCTGTCCACCTTAACCTGGTGATTCACAAAGAGAAGGTGGTTCTTCGCCCCTATCGTTCCTTCCAAGGGTTGTCTGTGATTTTAATTTGAATTAAGAAATTGTGTTGCCTTCCCTGTTTCCCAGGCCTAAACATTTGAAGGAAATCGCCTTGCATGCTTTGGACGTGGTCTGGCAATTAGGGTGTACCTGGCAGCTACGGAGTCTTTCAGGAAGTCAGACTCCCTGTTTGTGCTCACAAATGGGCATCGGAAAGGGTTGTCCTCTTCCTCTGCGACCATTTCCAGATGTATCAGACAGTGATTCAGGCCTAACAGGTCAGGCCTATCAGGTTCCTCCTTTCCCTGTTAGGGTGCACTCTACTAGGGCGCTTAGTGCCTCCTGGGCCTTCCGTCATCAGGCTTCAGTGACGCAGGTTTGCAAGGCGGCCACCTGGTTGTCAGTGCACACTTTCACAAAGTTTTATAAAGTGGATGTGTTGGCATCTGTGGATGCTTCTTTTGGCCGCAAGGTTTTGCAGGTTGCTGTTTAGAGGACCTGATCCTCTTTGAAGGTGTATTTATTTTATTTTTTTTTTTTCAGGTAGGCTCTAGTTTTAGTTGAGCTCCTGTTGCCTGGTTGGGTACTGTTTAGCCTTGGAAATTTTTTTGCTGTTACCACCTCTCATGTTTAACACTGCTTTGGGACGTCCCAACGGTTATGAAGATCTGAAGCTGTGTCCGTCAATGAAAGAAAGTGAAAATGGGATTTTTGACTTACCGTAAAATCCATTTCTCTGATGTCCATTTATGGACACAGCACCCACCCCTCTGGAGTTGTAACTCTTCTGACACTGCTTGTAACTAAACTGAGTGCCTATAGCAGAGGGAGGGAGTTTACCCCCTGGGACTGCCCATGGGCGTAGCCAGACCTTTTCTGCCTAGTGTCTTCCTCCTGTATGGGGAAGTATAACCCAACAGCCATGAAGATCTGAAGTTGTCTGTCAATGAACATCAGAGAAATAGATTTTTTGGTAAGTCAAAAGTCCCATTTTTCCTTTTGAGACAATAGTTTTACATAAAAGCTGATCATTGTAAGCATCACTGTCAGTGTTAAATGGTTTGTGTCCACTCTTAATGCTAAATCTGCAGGACAGCTCATTCTGTTGAAAAACAAAAAAAAAACAAAAAACTGTCCAGATTACCAGGTGAAAATAAAAGAAACCGAGCCTGGAAAAAAAAAAAACCATGCAGCCATTGCATCTAAAATTAGGTTAGGTGCAATATACTTTGCTTTTGGCTTTAATACCACTTTAGAGATGCTGCAGATCTGTGCAGGAATCTCTGGTTATCTGCACCTATCAGCAAGTCAAAAAATGTTTTTTATTATAAAGTAATTTCCAGGCAAAACTGCACCATTTATAGCTTGTTTTTCCATTGGGAAATGTAATGCCTAAGAAGTTTATTGTTCACATGTGTGGGTCATTTCCAGATACACAAAACAGCAGGGTGCCACAGCACCCGTTCGGCCGCGTTATTAAAAAAGGGTCAGGGCCTGCTTTCCCATGTTTTCCACAGGTACTGCAGCTTATTCAAATGAATGGGCTGCTACGCAATCGCAGCGCGCCGGTTTCCCCCCAGTGTGAACCTAGACTGATTTAACAGAAGCTACACTCATTCTGACCTTGTCACTGGGGTGGCCTGTGTGTAGAATATTCAAAGCCAAGCTGAATAGATTTGGTCATTTGGTTGTATGTTTAGCATGCACCAAATAGTTACTGGTACAAACCTAAGATCGACTTTACTTTGTTGTGAAACCCCCTTTAATTTAATGATGGACAGCATGATCCTGATTTTATGTAATATTGCAGTGTGTCGGCTTTGTGTGCAGTAAACAGCAAAAGCCAGTTCTCAGTTTGCTGCGTTGAGGCTAGTACCTCATCGGAATGTGGTTCACAGACATGAACTGTGGAATGCTTCTTTAGGTGAACCCATGGCCAAGCTATGGACATTGAAATATGTATGTATTCTTAGCAAGCTTAGCAACCTTCACCAGCCTTAGTATCTGCAGGCATTGTGAAGAACTTCATCCTAAAATTTCAAAGCCGAAGCACTGAAGGTTTTCCATTCTTCTCTCAGCAGTTCAGTTCTCTGCTCCCCTCTCATTGTTGTGACTCGGCAGCCTTCTAATCTCTTATGTAAAAACAGAGCAGATGTGCTGGGGGACAGAGCTGGTGAGAGAACAATGTGAATGACTTCAATTCCTCAACACTGAACTTTAAGAATGAATTGCTCCACAATGCTTGCAACTACATCGATCAGTGAGGGCATGTTAATGAACACAGCCATGCTGAAGTGAATTAATTGCTATTTTTTTTCCCCCTTTTTAGGATGCCTTAGCTTTGGTTCGATTAGATGACCTCTTTTTAGAAACATTTGAAGTCACAGATGGTAAGCTGCGGATAATTTCTTTGCCATAATTGCACAGTAGCTACAAATCATATATTGTGTTATGATGTAGCACAGTCATACAACTTCTAGAGGCTCTTAGAGATGGGCCCAGTGTATCTTAAAGTAGAACTAAAAGCGGAACCTTTTTTTTGTTTATTCAGTTTGACAGAGTAAGGGATGGTTATAACCCCCTGTTTTTTGTTTTTTCTCTCCAAATCTGTTTTCCATTAAGATTTCCTATCACTGCTGTCCCATAGCCAAAACAGCAAGTGAGAGGAAATCCCTTGTTATCACCAGGGTGACCAGAACTAGTGTCCTGATTGGAGGACTTCTGTTCGTGTTGTGGTGACAACTGAAAATTTGGGATTTTCTTTCACTCATGATAACCGCAAAACGGACAGAGAGGGGGAATCTTCTTAAAGGGCACAGACATGAAAGGGGGAAAAAAAAAAAAAAACCTGACTGGTGTTCTAATCCTTCTCAAAAAATAAAAATTAATCTTTTGCCTTTAGTTATACTTGAAATTTTTTGGAAGTAACCCATCCAAACATATGATGAGCACACTTACACTTTTCTGCCAGAATTCTGGTTGGGTTTGAACCTATGATGGAAAGGCTGCAATATAACCACGTTAATCATTATTTCATCTTTTAGAAGATGGGTGCTGCCGTTTATCTTGTTGGCATTCCAGGTTTTGTTACAACCTGCTTTCTTCCCATTCCAGTTAAACCTTTAAAAGGAGACCATCTTTCTCGTGCAATTGGCAGAATAGCTGGAAAAGGAGGAAAAACAAAGTTCACCATTGAGAATGTAACGAAAACCAGGATCGTTCTTGCTGACTCGTACGTATATATACATTTCCTGCATAAAATTAGCTGCCCTTTAACCTCTTCTTTGAACAAATTGGGTTTACTCTATGAACTGCAAGCCTTTTCATTTTATTGGTTTTTAAACTGCCATGTCAGACTAAGGAGTATAATCATACACGATTTGCTGTAATTAGTCAGTGAAAGGGTTTGTAAATTTGAGAACCTGTTTCTTTAATAAATTGAATTTGGGCTTCTTCTAGCAGTCAACCTAGCAGTGCTGAGGCAGGCACTGGTTACTTGGGCTTTGCCAAGGTCATTGCTCAGGCATAGCTGGCCAGTTAGCAAGAATGTTACTCAACTAAACTGCCTCTGCGTTGGTCATTGGACTAGATGTCCGAAGGAACTCAGATTCCTGGTATTGGCTATCTGTCTGCTTATAACTCAACCAAGCTACCACTGCATTGGCCATGTGATTAGCCACCAGAGGTAGTGTAATAATCCATTTTTGGCCAGCACTGCCTGCCAATGGCACTCAACAGTCACCTCTGTGTTGGTCATGTGACTGGTTGCCAGAGGGAGCCCCATTTTGTGTTGTTGGGCATCTGTATACGTAACGCTCAACTAAGCTGCTTCTGCAATAATTACATATTTAGCCACCAGAGATAGCCTTAATTGCAGTTATTGGCCAGCTCTGTCTGCATATGGCACTCAACTACGCCCACCTCTGGTCATATGACTGGTGGCCAGAGCCCAATTTTAGCCCCATTAGCCTCTCTACCTGTTCAGGTCAAGTCAAATCTGCATTTGTCATTCGAGTTAGTGGTTCTAAAGGCAAGACGTTTTTTTTTTAACCTTATTGCGTTTCCTGCATGTGTCAGGCAAGGCTGAGTCCTATGTGTCTGTGGATGCTCTCACAGCCCAGTTTGGGAGTGAGCCCGCAGGTGTGCCCCCATAACAAGCTGCTTGCTATGGGGGCACACAGGAGAGTCGTCGAACACTTGCAGGGGACCCAGAAGAGGAGGTTTGGGGCCACTTTGTGCAATACCAGTGCGCAGATCAGGTAAGTATACCATGTTTATTATTTAAATAAAAAATTAGGAATAATCACTTTAGGACGTATACTATTCAGCTGCTTCATAAACTTTATCAGTTTTTGCTCAGTTAGGCTGTAAGGCTCTGTTCAGACCTATGCAGGTGCAATGGAGCTTGCGTATGTTGGCACATTTCTGTCATGTTTAGGGCATTAATTTCAGTGGGCTGCCCAACGCACGAGAGGTGTGTTCAAGAAGTGCCTGACCCTTTTTAAAAATGACATCGCTCCAACATGCATGGCACCTTACTATTTGTTTTGCCAGGCACACCAGACATGTGCGTTAGCAAGATGCATGGGGTGCCTAGAAGAGTTAATAGCACTTCTGTGCATCTGCAAAAGGGCTGTGCATTGCAGGAATGTGCGCAATTTTGTGCACTTTCCTGCATCGCACAAGTGTGAGCAGATTCTTAAATATGACAGCGTCTGCTTTTCACTTGGATTCCTGAATCATTCAGCAGGTATCTGGGTTCCATGGCATATCGTCATGTAAATGTGCTGTAAAAATCAGGTGTTTGTGGCAGTTCATTGTAACTGTTTCCGCAGGCACAGAGCTGTCAGTACAGAAACTTTTGTTCTTGTTCCGTGTTGATGAAGATTGAAAATCATCCCTTGCAGGAAGCATTCCCATGACCATAAATGGTGTGGAGAGCTTTCAGAAACATGTAGGAAGCCTTGGACCGACCTGACTTTTCCACATGATTCTTTTAGTTTTCCACATAAATCTTTTTCATTGGCAGCTATAATCTCCTGCTTACGTGTTTCTTTTGGTAAATGCACATCTACCCAGCATCTGAAGCAGGTGAGGGGCTAGCTGGGCTGCAGAATATTTCTTCCATCTAGTGCTAGGGGGTCCATATAGAACGTACTTCGAGATAGAATAGGTTTTCATTTATTTAATTTTTTTAAATCACCTCTTTAGAGTAGGGAATATTATTGAGCTGTGTGACCTACAACTAGAAGATACGTGAAGTTGTTGCCCATAGCAGCAAGATTATGGGAAAAATTTCACCCACATGGGACTTGCTTGCTCTTTCTTGTGTAATATATCTGAATGTATTTAGCCACTTTACGACCGTCCACATATAATTATACCAAGTATGTGATCGGACCCTTCAGGGTCTGGGGCACCCCCCGCCCTGCTGTGATTGGACACAGCAGGAGCTAATCTGCGGGTACTGCAGACTCGGCACCCGCCGATCATTAAGCAGAGAGCCAGGACGGCGATATGGCATATCCTTTAGTAAGAAAGGCATGCATTCTGTGCTCCTGCAAAGCAAAAACCTAGATCTATGCCGTCCCGTAGAAAAAGCCCCTCCCCCCACAGTGAGAAAACACTGGTTAGGCACACAGTTAACCCTATGATCGCCCAAGATGTTTAACCCCTTCCCAGCCAGTGTCATTAGTACAGTGACCACACATAATTTTAGCACTGATCACTGTATTAGTGTCACTGGTCCCCAAAAAGTTAGTGTCCCGATTATCCGCTGCAATATCGCAGTTCTGCTGTAAATCGCTGATCGCCGCCATTACTAGTAAAGATAATTAAAATATCCCAGTTTGTAGATGCTATAACTTTTGCACAAACCAATCATTAGCTTTTTGGGATTTGTTTTTACCAAAACGATGTAGCAGAATACATATTGGCCTATTTTTTTTATTGGATTTGTTTTATAGCAGAAAGCACAATTTTTTTTTTTTGTTTTTAGCGGAAAAAAAAAGACCTAGTGGTGATCAAATACCACCAAAAGAAAGCTCTTTGTGTGGGGGGAAAAGAAATTTTTTTGGGTCATGCAATTGCCAGTTAACCGCTTTCCGACCAGCCGCCGCAGATGTACTGCAGCAGGCTGGCTCCCACAGGTAAATCGCCGTACATGTACGGCGCTCGCTCTGGGAGGCTGGGGGACGAGCGTGCGCTGCCGGCGGCGCTGCCCTGCCCCCGCTAGTGAGCCGGAAAGCCAGTGTGCGTGTCAGGCGGCTCGGTTGCCACCTGACACTGGCGATCTCTCCCCGCTGACAGAGGACGGTCAACTGATGTAAACACAGCCGTCCGTCCTCACTGGGATAATCAGAGACCATGTGATCCTGCTATATAGGATCGCATGTCTCTATGATCATCTCACAAGCCCAACCAGCCCCCCCCCCCCCCCCCCCCGTTAGAATCACTCCCCTAGGCTTGCATTTAACCCCTCGATCACCAACAGTATTAACCCCTTCCCTGCCAATGGCATTATTACAGTAACGGTGCATATTTTTAGCACTGATTACTGTAGTAATGTCAATGGAACCCCCCAAAAGTGTCAAATGTCAGGGGTCCGATCTGTCCGCCGCAATGTCGCAGTCCCGCAAAAAAATTGCAGATCGCCGCCATTACTAAACAATAACAATAAAAACAATAAAAAATTGCATAAATCTTTCCCGTAGTTAGTAGACGTGATAACTTTTGCGCAAACCAATCAAAATATGCTTATTGCGATTTTTTTTTTTTTGTTACCAAAATATGTAGCAGAAAACAAATTGGCCTAAAATGTTAAAAAAATAGATTCTTTCTTTTTTTTTTTTTTTAAAGTCTAGCCAGTTTGATCACCTGTCATCAGGAGTGAGCCTACAACGGTACTCTACAAGAAAGGAAGCATTTTCCTTTCTCTTTAGATTCCCAGCAAGGCATTTTAAAAAGTAGTCTTTCAGGCAAGTATATAGCATCATATAATTCTTTCCACAAATCACTAAGGAAGGGCTGATGCACACCTGTGTTTTTTAGCACTGGATAAATGCAGGTCACTGCTAGGGCACCTAGAAAAACAAATGTTTACTGTGTGTCCTGATAAAAACCACAATGCTGGTGTGGTGTGCAGTCAGCAACACACTGGATGGCACTGCATGTTTGCAATGTTTCATACTGCTGTGCGCAACTTCATACAAATGGGAGCTGGTGACTGTCAGTCACTGCTGCCAGCTTTGCCCCTCCCACCTCTCGCTAACTGGAGTGCTGGGCTGTGGAGGGGACAGGAGCGGCTGGCTTAGGCTCTTATCTGTTTGCGGAGAGGCAGATCCGGGTGCTGGTCCAGGCATGTGTGGGGGTCCTGACCATGTGTTCGCAATCTTTCCTGAGCCTGGATGAGCTCTGTGAAGTCATCCCGCTCTCTGCTGAAAACGGGTCACAGGAGTGCAGAACGATCTGTACTCCTGAGATCCACAGAAGTAGTACAGCCAAATGAGCTTTGGCTGTACTTCCCCCTTTAATAGACATAAGTGTGTACCCAAACCTAATGTATATGGTAACCAGCATGTGTACATGAGTCTCTTACTGTTAGTCTCCTAGACTCCCTGTGCACATCAGCACTCAAACTTGGAAAGTAAGAATCAGTATTCTGGCAATTCGGGGCTTTATTGCTTTACATATTACCATCCGTCTAACCAATGTAGGATGATGTAATCAGTGTTCTGTCCCAGAGGATAGTGAGGGAGGGGGCAAAGGAAGGAAGTATCATAGCAACCCTTTTGAAAACTGACCACACTGAGATGAATGGGCTTCTGTGTCTAGTATGGTCAGTTTGAAATTGGAAAGCAGGGAAGACTGGCAGGATTAGCAGGTATTTCATACAAAGGAAGCCATACAAAGAGAACTGGTATCATGGTACAACACACACATCAGGAATATAAAATGTTGGGGTAACATAAACTTTAAAGGTTAAGTCCATCTTTTACATAAAAATAAATGCACATATATTTGCAGGGAAAAAACGGTGGTACAACATGGCCCATAGGATGGAGTTGGCCTTTAAAGGACACCTAACTGAGATTCTATTTTAGACTCCATTCAACTTCACATGACAAGTTGCAGCCATTCTTTTCAATGGCACCTGTTCAGATTTGTGCGACTTAGTCGCAGTGGTTTTGAAAAGGTGCCTGCACTACTTTGACCAAACTTTAGACTCAATGGACCTAAATCGCACCAAAGTCACACTGGAAATCATGTGACTTTGGATTTGTGCTAGTGTGTGTGTTTTTGGATATTTTTTGTTTTTGTTTTTTTGGGTTTTTTTTTTTTTAAATGCTACTTTTGGCTACAAGCATAGGCTTTAGGCTGCATTCACATGTCAGCGCATTGATCGTGGGCAGAATTGCCGCAATTCCGCCCGCGATCCGGAAATCATTGCAAATCGCGGGACGCCTGTTCGTTGCCCGTGATTTGCAATAGCACCCCAAACGCTGTGCGATGTTGCCGCGATTTCCGCCTGCCGAATTGTGGTAACATCGCGCAAAAAAAAATCGCGGGACGCATTACGCCCAAAAAAGTACAAGAGCTTCTTTGGAGCGTAATGCGTCCCGCAATTTTTTTTTTTTGTGCGATGTTACCGCGATTCGGCAGGCGGAAATCGCGGCAACATCGCTCAGCGTTTGGGGTGCTATTGCAAATCACGGGCAACGCACAGGCGTCCTGCGATTTGCAATGATTTCCGGATCGCGGGCGGAATCGCGGCGATTCTGCCCGCGATCAATACGCTGACATGTGAATGCAGCCTTAGTAATTCAATTGAGCCTTTAACTCTAGTCTAGTCAGCTGATTGTGTTCATCATTTTTGTTTGGACAGGAAAATACACATCTTGGGATCGTTTCAAAATATTAAGATGGCGAGAACAGCAATTTGTAACCTCATTCTGGGTAAGTGTTACTATCACTCTACATTGTAAAGATGGGAAAGTTTCAAGAGAAATGATAAAACTTTACTGAAAGACAACTGTTAACCTTTGCATCTTTAATAACCAACAGGAAGTCCACCATCTAAAGTATATGGAAACATTCGGGCTGTGGCAAGCAGAGCAGCGGATCGTTTTTAATGTGGCTTAGGAGCTGGCGTCATGTCTGGATTGCTGCTAACTTCTCAACGTTTGCAGAGGGACACGTGTTGCCTGTGTCAGTTCAGCACTGAAGTTTTAGAAGTGTGTGGATGAAGATGTGACCATATTTAAACTTCACATGAAAGGACTGTGTGGCATTCAATAACAAACTGAAATATGCCATTTTCATCCAGTGCAATTTTGGAACCAATTTTAAATAAATGGTGCTGGACGTGAAAATGTAACTTTAAATATGCAAACTTCATGTTATGCACCCAGTACTTCCCAGTTTCTTTTTGGTGTGGGTGGGAACAAAGAATGCTTTTTGTCATCCTGAGGAACAGAGACTGAGGTCTACATTGATAATGCTGCCGAAGCACATGTATAAAATATGGCAAATTTGTAGCGGAGCTTCTGGGAGATGTGAAAAAATGAATGCACCGATGTGTTTATTATTACATAATTAAATTTATTTTTTAAATGCAAGTAACTGCTACAGTGGGTATAGAAAAGAATCACCGCCCTTTTGAAATCACATTTTGTTACTTTGCACCCTGTAATGAAGACACTTTTTGTTTTATCCAGCTGTATTTAATGCAGCTTATAACATTCAAGTGAAAGACAGAACACCACCAAATCATAAAAAAATAAAAAACTGAGAACAGATTTACGGAGTTGGAAAAAGGATCACCCCCCCCCCCTTGTGTCAGTATTTTGTTGAACCACCTTTTGCTTTAATTACAGCCTTTAGTTGGTTGGGATTGGTGTCTACTAACTTAAGTGGTTAAAAAAAAAAAAAATGTATTCGTGAGGTAACTCCTGGTGCCTTGACCTGACTGCCCTTTATGCTAAAAAACTTTCCTTTTTAGTAAATTGACTTTATTGAAGCTTTGTTGAGTTTTCACGTGCAATCATTTTTGCAACTAGGTCACAGGACACTCTTGCACACAATAAACGTTAGTGAATTGATTCCACTGTCCCATCATGGGCTGTGCAATGGCTTTGGATAGTCCACTTCAACTAACACCATGCATAAGGGTCTGGAAAGCATTGGAATGCAGAGGCACGTGCTTGACGTTTGCATTTAGGGCTAGCCCTACAATCTCCATTCAGGGTATACGGCCTTTAAAGCTGTTGCTGAGGGTACACCAATCTAGATGGCAGCAGGCCCCTTTCACACTTGTGTCACCTAGAAGTCGTGCGATTTTGACTGGACTTGAAGCAATGCCTATGGACCTCAAAACTCAGACCAAAGTAGTGCAGGGACTACTTTGACCTCGTTGTGACTTTAGGTCGCACAGAAATGGATGGTACTTATTGGAAATCATGGAGTATGACTTGTCATGCGACTTTGCAGTCCCAAGTCGCAGGACAAGTCGCACAGCTGTGAAAGGGGCCTTAATTGAAGTTACCAAAGGGAACAAAATGTATATCTACAGGGTATTGACATTAAAGTATCAATAAACCCACATCCTAAAAAACAAATGGTTTATTACATGCTGTTCATACTCAGTCACTGAGATTTGTTTTCTATATTCTGCAAAACACCTGGTTGATTCTGCTGCTCTCTATTCCTCCCCCCCCCCCCCCCCTTCTGTCCAAATCCCCAATTCAGCTAGGGATTTTGCAGAGCGGTTCTAGCTGCTCTGCACATGCTCTGTTTTTAGCGAGTTTCTATGCTGAGCATTTCCTCTCTATCACATTTGAGCAGCCCATGTGACTATAGTCACACAGGTGCTTAGTCAAGAGTAAGTACCTAGTTCCTTGCTGGGATCTCTGGTCCTGGCAATTTTTTTTCGTTTTAGATAGAACGTTTTTCTCCTGGATCTTTCCTGTGAGATCTACGGTCTGTCCCTAAAGGCCTAGGGATCCCTACTGGGTGCCACACAGGGCAGGGCCATCAATTTGTTGGCGCCTGTGTGTTTCTATGTCGGCCATTTTGTGGTGGTATGCAATTGAAAATAGCGGTGGCCATGACAGTGGAGCCCTGTGGGCGGCGATTTCGGCGGTGGGAGCCCCTCCTCATCCCCTGGTGCTGACTCCTGGAACTTTTTACTCCCTGATCACCGCGCGTGCAGATTATCCTGGTGGCTGCAGGTGCCTGTTTCTGCTGGGTGGGGAGTCTGGTGGGATTCTCTCCCTCTCTGCTGTGGATTGCTTGGTGCTTGGCGACCAGGTGGTGCTACCTGCGCGGGTGTGGGTTGTCCCTTGCAGTGTTACACCTTTTTTGTGGGGTCCCCCTGTTGACTCATGGAGTCTTTGGAGCACTACTCCCCACCTGATCCCCTCTCTGAGGCAACCATCCATCGATGCACTGACGGTGGTCCTGAAGTCCTTTGTGTCCCAGGTGGAGGTGGCTTTTGGGCGACGGGCTAACCAAAAGCACCTCCCGTCTTATCAGATCTGGAATCTGATTCGGCCACTGTGGACGTGGGTCACCCTGCTGGGTCTGCAACCACTTGCCCAGAATACTGATAGGATGATTCCTCCCCATATGCATCCACGCACGAAAAGGTGCTGGTGGACAAACCGATTGTATCTGCGTGAGACCTTTAAAGATGGAGGATGCAGCTGCAACGGAGGCGCAGGTTTCCTTTGTCACTTACAAGCCATCCAGAGCGGCAAAGGAGTTTACTTTTGACAAAATTGCTGCTAAAGAGTGGGGGTGACCAAAGCGTCCCCTTGGGGCCCCTAAGCGATTTTATAGGCGTTACCCCTGTGAGGATTTCCTTATTAAGAAGTGGAGTCTTCCACCGGTGGTGGACCCTTCGGTTTCCAGATTGAACAAGGCAACTATGATTCCGGTTGAAGAGTCCCAGGTCTTTAAGGATCCGGCTGACAGGAAGGCGAATGCTGTGGCCCGCAAAATATACACTGTATATACAAATATATATGGCTGGTTTGGCACTGAGGCCGGTATTCACCATTGCCCTAGTGTCGCAAACTGACCGAGTGGGCTAAGCTTTTATGCCGTGACCTAGAGGGAGAACTGCTATAAGCAAAAAAGCTGACAATTTTGAAAGAAAAAAACCTTTTCTTTTTGTACATCCACGGGACACAGAGCCATTAATCATAACATATGGGTTATATAGCCACCTATAGGTGAAGGACACTGGCACAGAATTGATGACCCCCTGTATAACCCCCTCCCACACAGAAAGTACCTCAGTTTTATCGCCAGTGTCTAAAAGGTGAAGGTCGTTGTGGAGAGGTGCTCCTTATGTTTGTTTCAAAAAAGAAGATTATGCGATCATACCCCAAACAAAAATCACTGGATCTAAGCAGTTGGCTATCGGATTTATCTAGAATATTCAATGGACTGAAAGGATGGTACCCCCGAGCCTTGGGAAGCAGTTACAAGGTTTGCCTGTAACACTGTCCTTTTTAGGCGCTGGATCCTTGGAATACCAAACCCCAAAAGCGCTCCATGGAGGGTGCTCTACAGGTCCTAGGCCGTGGCCCCTCTTATATAGGGGACCTAACCTTGAAGGTCTCTAAGGCAATGCTCACCGTGAAGGGTGAAGATAGGATTCTTGCTTATAGCAGTTTCCTGCGGCAGGATTGGTGAGTCCATTTTAAATATTTACACAGCAAACAAAAACCTTAAAGGGTTAAAAATTGCAAAATTGTATATATTTTTTGCACTGTTCCCTTTAAATAAAATTAGAGACTTGTGCCAAGTGTATTTCTGCTTGTATTTACATTGTAGCAGGTTCATGCAAAGTATGTTTAAAGCATATTGTTACACTGTTTCTTACCCTGAGCTGATCACCTGGAAAGTATTAGCTTTGACAAACAAAACTCATCCTAAACTGCTCTCACCCTATTTGTTGGGTTTGCCCTGGCGCATAAGCATTCGCATGTTCGCTTCTGCTGGAATGCGTTTCTATGGCGTACGCCTATTCGCGTGGAATCTTCGCCTTAAGTACAGGCGTACGCCTCGTGGTGGGTGTGTTGTAACCCGATTTGGCGTGCACGTAGACGTGCACATGCATAAAAGGGCACGTGCTGCAAGGAACTGTTTTCAACACACTAGCCTCTCAAAGGCTGAAAGGGACACACAGCAGCAGTAGCAGATGGGTTGCATGAGTCACTGTGGGTGTATGTTACTGGCACTAATAGGTCCTGTATCTTAGGTAATCAGTGTTGTGTGCATTAGGCTGTACAGGCCTGGTACAGACCTTGTGTACACTTTAAAAGGTAGTACCTCAAGTTTGTCTTGCAATAAAGCAATGTCTGCACGAAAGAGGGCTGGAGAGAACACAATTGGAAAGGGCACTATGATGCCACTGTCAGGCCCTGAAGGTCCTAGTCATGCTTCCACTGTGTCTACTCCTGATAAGCCAGAGGCAATTAGCCAATCTGAGCCATTATGGTTGTCGGGCATAGTAGCTACTCTGTGTACTTCTGCCACAGCCTATGTTACCAAGGACGATTTTGCATCGGCATTAGCCAGCCTAAGAGGGTAGGATTGCTGACATGATTGCAGCACCACATGGAGGAAAGAAGCAGGTTAGAGCCCCCTCTCCTGAGCCGCCCCCTGAATCTGTTCAGGATTGGGCAGAGGATGTGGAAGATGTAGCTGAGCCTATGGAAGGTCAAGCTGAAATTTCCATTTCTGGGGAGTCAGAGAAATCTCTATCAGCCTCTCAAGCCCAGAGATTGTTTATCCAGTCTCTTGCTGAGATGGTCCGGGCTGAGTTTAAACTCTCACCCTTAGAGACAACTGAAACCTCTTTTTCCTCCCTAGGCTCATTGCACCCTCCTCAGAGTCCTCGCTTTCCCATGCATCCACTCTTGGAACAAGAAGTGTATAATGACTGGGATCATCCGGATAGGATGTTTGTTCCTCCTAAAAGGTTTTCATTGTTTTCCTTGTTACATCCTATGGAGGATACGTTTTCTAAAAGATGGAAAAGTCCCACTGTGAATGCAGCCATTTCTTTGGTTAACAACAATTTAACCTGTCCTGTGGATAATGCCCAGGTTTTTAAAGATCCAGCGGATAAAAAGTTGGAATCTTTATTGAAAGCCTCCTATGCAGTTGCAGGTTCTGCAGTACAACCAGCAGTAGCAGCCATAGGAGTGACAGTCTTTGAAAGACTGCATAAAGCGAGTAGCCAAGACAGTTACTTCTTAAGGGGAGTCCATGGAAAATCTGTCAGATCTACCTCACACTTTGTTTCGCAGTGAATGCTCTTATGGACTCCATAAGGCAAATGTCACGGTTTGATCTGATGTCAGTTCATATGCGCAGAATCCTTTGGTTCAAGAGCTGGTCTGCAGAATTATCATGTAAAAAAATACTGGCTGGCTTCCCTTTTCAGGGAGAACGCCTATTTGGTGATCTGGATAAGTAAATCTAAAAGATCCCGGGGGGGAAGAGAACATTGCTACCTGTAAAAAGGAAGAGCAAGTGTCCTTTTAAGATCCCCAGCACTTATACTACCAGTGCTTCTAATTCCAGACAGTGGCAACAGCCTCAACCATCTGGATCCGGAACCAAGCCTTCAGGGCAGGGTTAGAAGAAGCCTTGGGCCCAGAGATCAGCAAAGTCTTCCTCTAAGCCTACTCTGTGAAGGGGCACCCCCACTCACTTGGGTGGGGGGGAAGGCTGCTGCAGTTCTCAAGGGTTTATGTGGAATCGATCCAAGACAACTGGGTTGTCTCCACCATTTCACAGGGGTACAAGCTGGAGTTTCGGGTGTGGCCGTATCCTCGGTTTATAAGGTCAAGTATACTGACAGATCCCCTAAAAAGGTCTCCCTTTCTGGCATTGGACCAGCTGAGGGCTCAAAGAGTGATAAGAGGTTCCGTAGAACGAAAGGTTCAGGGGTTTTTACTCAAACCTGTTTAATATCCCCAAACCAAACGGGGATGTGAAACCTATTCTGGATTTCAAAACTAAACCAGTTTCTGAACGTTCGTACTTTCTGTATGGAGTCAATTTATTCAGTAAAAGCCTCCCTGCAGGGAGAGGAACTTCTAGCATCCATAAACATCAAGGATGCATATCTTCATGTGCCTATATTTCAGACCCATCAAAGGTTCCTTTGTTATGCGATTGGAAGCCATCATTTCCAGTTCATGACCCTGCCCTTAGAGTTGGCCACAGCACCAAGAGTGTTCACAAAGATCCTAGCTGCAGTATTGGCTGTTCTAAGGTCCCGAGAAATATCTGTAATAGGATATCTGGATGATCTATTACTAATAGATCGATTGGCGTTGGCTGTAAGCCAAAATATCCTTCAGACTGTACATTTTTTGAAACGCCTGGGTTGGATACTGAACTTAGCAAAGTCAGCATTACAGCCAGTCCAGCATCTGGAATACCTGGGGCTTCTTGTCGACACGGTGCATGCAAAGATATTCTTGCCAGCAAGAAGGGTCTCAGACCTGAAGGGTCAGGTTCGGTCTATTGTAAGACTGAGATATCTGTCTATACGTCTTTGCCTCGAATGTGGACACCATCTTCCCCAGTAACAGCATGCAATTCCCTATGCTCAATTTCATGCCAGACCCTTGAAGAATAACGCTCTGTCTCCGTGGAACGGAAAAATTCAGTCTTTGGACCAGTTCATATCTCTGCTACCAAGAGTACTACAGAGTCTGAATTGGTGGTTGTTGACCAAAAATCTGGAGAAGGGGAAATCCTTTCTTCCAGTGACCTGGATGTGGAGTCGATCAGCCCAGAAAGAGGTGGCCATTATCCTGTCCTGGGCAGAGAAGTTTGTGCCATGCCTGACAGCAGTGTTCATTCCAGGAATAGAGAACTGGCAGGCAGATTTCTTGAGCCAGAAACAGATGTTTCCGGGGGAATTGTCTTTACATCCTGAGATTTTTCAATTGGTCTGCCTATGCTGGGGGGCCTCAGACGTAGTTCTGGTGGCATCCAGGTTCAACAACAAATTGGAGAGATTTGTGTCCAGGACCAGGGATCCACTCTGCAGTAGGAGTGGATGCTTTGGTGACTCCTTGGAAGGAGGATTCCCTGATCTGATGCCTTTCAGTACAGCTGACATCACGTTTTCTGTGCAGGATCCAGCTGGGAGGGGAAACCAGTAATTCTGGTAGCTCTGGCTTGGCCGAGGAGGATTTGGTATGCACAAATCCAGTGGTTGGCAGTGACGAGGCCCTGGATCCTTTCACTGCCTCTGGACTTGCTCTCTCAAGGTCCGATATTCCACCCTGCTATACAGTCTCTAAATTTGACGGCTTGGCTATTGAAGCCTTAATCTTGGAAGAGCAGGGTGTGTCTGGCCCCGCATTTCAAACACTGATAAACACCAGGAAGCCAGTCTCTAGAAATATTTATTACAGGCTCTGGAAATCCTACATTGCCTGGTGTGAAGCCAGAAAATGGCATCCCCGTATGTATATTATCGGGAGAATTCTATCCTTCCTGCAAGCAGGGGTAAATATGAAATTAGCCCTGTGCACGATTAAAGGGCAGATTTCAGCTTTATTGTGTTTTTTTTTTTTTTTTTTTTCTTTTCCAGGAACCGATCGCTTCCCATTCGTTGGTTCAAAACTTTGTCTGGGGAATATTGCATTTGCTTCCACCAGTGAAGCCACCATTGTGTCCTTGGGACTTAAATTTGGTGTTGGCAGTTTTGCAAAACCAGCCTTTTGAACCTCTGGAGCAGATTCCCCTGGTTCTTTTGACCAATAAACTGGCCTTTTTGATTGCGATAACTTTGGCTAGAAGGGTATTGGAACTAACAGCTCTTTCTTGTAAAGAGCCGTTCTTGATATTTTATCAAGATAGGGTGATTTTACGTCCTCACCCAGATTTTATTGCCCAAGGTAGTGTCTGCCTTTTTCATTTGAATCAGGACATTATACTACCTTCTTTTTTTTCAGATCTTCACCCAGAGGAAGAAAAGTTATTGCATTCTCTTGATGTAATTCGTGCACTTAAATTTTATTAACAGGAAACAGCTCAGATTCGTAAGACCGAGAGCTTGTTTGTGCTGCCAGAAGGCCCCAGAAAGGGGTTGGCAGCATCTAAATCTATGATTTCCTGTTGGATTCGCCAGGTTATTACCCAGGCGTATGATTTAGTAGGAAAGGTTCCACCTTTTCCTGTAAAGGCACATTGTACCAGAGGCGTAGGTGCCTCTTGGGCACATCACCATGAAGCCTCTATGGCACAGATTTGCAAGGCTGTGACCTGGCCGTCTGGTGCACACGTTCACTTGTTTCTATAGAGTGGATGTTGGGTTCCAGGAGGAGTCTGCTTTTGGCCGCAGTGTGCTGCAGGCTGCGGTGTAATCCTTTTGTTAAAGGTCAGATGGCTCTGTTTTTTGGTGTCCCCCTCCCCTCAGATGCATTGCTTTGGGATGTCCCATATGTTATGAATTATGGCTGTGTCTTGTGATGTATGCAAAGAAAATTTGATTTTTAATTCATACTTGCCTGTAAAATCCATTTCTTGAAGTACATCACAGGACACAGAGGCCCTTCCCCTCTTCTATGGGGTCTTTTATTGCTTTCTACAAAACCGAGGTACTTCCTGTGTGGGAGGGGTTATATGGGGGTCATCAATTCTGATTGGTTGCCAGTGTCTTTCACCTATAGGTGGCTATATAACCCATATGTTATGATTTATGGCTCTGTGTCCTGTGATGTACTTCAAAAAATGGATTTTACAGGTAATTATGAATTCAAAATCCATTTCTTTTTTTACTTTCTGCTATAAAACACATCCAATAAGAATGTTTTTTTTTTTTTAAAAGTCAATTTTTGTCATCAATTTAGGCCAATATGTTTCTGCTACATAAAAAAAAAAAAATACCAATAAGCATATATTGGTTGGTTTGTGCAAAAGTTATAGCGTCTACCACCTATAAGATATATGTATGGAATTTTTTTTTCTTAATAGTAAAGGCAGCTATTAGTGGCTTATAGCAGGACTGTAATATGGTGGCGGAAAATTAGATGCTAAAACTTTTTTGGGGACCAGTGACACTAATCTGTGCTAAAACCATGCACTGTCACTACTGACACTGGCTGGGAAGAAGTCAACATCAGGGGCGATGAAATAGTTAACTGCTTTACCAGTGTTTTATTACAGTGTAGGAGGTGCTTTTACTAATGAGAGGCATAAATCCGTGTCCCTGCTTTGCAGAAATACAGGATCAATGCCTTCCATACTGACAGAATGGCAATCTGCCTTGTTTACAGAGTTCTGCCTGTGATGATCATTCGTGCCTAATACCCAAAAATGCAGAATCGCGTATATATACTCGTGATTCTGCATGGCTGCCCTGTAGCAGTAAGTCTGCTATGGGGCGGTTGACAATTGGTTATAGAGATAAATGAAACTGCATATGATATGCAGTGCCTTAAAACAAATCACATATATATAACATTGAAATACAAAATAATCCAGGGAAAAAAAAAAAGGGTGAAAAGTG
The DNA here is from genome assembly GCF_965119305.1 of Pelophylax lessonae. Taxonomy (NCBI): domain Eukaryota; kingdom Metazoa; phylum Chordata; class Amphibia; order Anura; family Ranidae; genus Pelophylax; species Pelophylax lessonae. The sequence goes on from NC_138770.1 coordinate 586,681,677, forward strand.
CGAACTGATGACACTAGTGTGTGTGTGATCTGTATCTTTTCAAAAGGAAAAGAAAAAAAGTTTGAACTGCTGACATCAGCGTTGGTGTTTATGTATCTTTTCAAAAGTATAAAGTCAATGATTACATGGCGCTCTCTGATGTTAGCGGGTGGCATACTATGTGGTAAAGAGGTAAAAATATAGAAAGTAAAAATTGGGTAGAAAAATATAAAAAAGGATGAGGGGGGAGGGGGCCCATGAAAAGCGGCTGCCAGCTGGAGCAAGGAGAGGCTCTGAGGAGCGCCAGCTTAGTGAAGCATAAGGTTTATTAATACAAAAAACACGTACCAACTTACTCTTAGGTAAGTAAAGGCTGGTACGGTAGGTGAATGGGATCATCCATCTTCTTGTCCTGGATACCGTTGCAGAAAGTAGGGGTGCCGTTGGTGCATGGAGGCTGTTGTCTGGCAGCCTGTCTGATGGTGCTGTGGTGGTGGAGGACTCTCAGTGGGGCTCTACTTCCTACTTCCGGTCAGCCAGACATCACTTCCTGTGAGGCGGAGGGAAAGATGGGTGTTGCTAGCTTTCAGAGCATCTGTGCTCCTTCATTAGGCGGTGGGGGTGGCTTATCAGGGACAGGGAATATATACCCTGTTTATGAGTAGCTCATTGGAGCGTAAGTCCAGAGGAGGTGGGTCCCAAAAGAGGCGGGCCGAGGTGCTAGTGTGGCTTCAAACATAAACTCTGCATTAGGTTTAACAGGGAAAGTCCCTGGAGGCATGACAGGAGCCATGATAAGTCCATATAAAAAGCATATACATGAATACAATGGTGGGGAAACACAGAATATCATATTACAAGAGAGGAAAAAAGAAAACACTTGAACTTATAAGGATAATATGCCAAGGTGCACCTGGGACAGTGCATACCATAGCAATGGGGTTATGAGTGTGACCGGAAAAGCAGAAGAGGTGTATGGCAATACGTGGGTGACGCTACCAGGGTGTTTCAAAATATATCTGAGCATGTACATATGTGAGGATGTATGGTCACAAGTAGGTACAGGACATGATTTTTGGGGTTCACCCGGTATGGGTATATGATTGTGGAGGCTCTTCTCCAACCTGGTATGTGGATGTCTCTGACTTTAGGTACCATCAAACGGACAGTTATGGGCCTTGGCTATTCAGTTTTAGAGACCTATTCTGTCTCGTTCCTTCGTAAAAGCCTGTGTGCAGGGTGTCACACAGATCGTACCTTCTGTGTGGCCCCCTTTGTCTCTGTGGGACCCAAATTCTCTTGATGCTTCTTATGCAGAAGGTTGTCCTTTTTGGTTGCCATTACTTTAGTATACAGGGTCCCAGAGCTGCCTGCGCTTTATTGCAAAGAACCTTTCCTGGTTTTCCGCCAGGACAAGGTAGTATTGGGGCCTGTTCTTTTTTTACATAAGGTAGTGTCTTCGTTTTAACTAAATCAAGACATTATGCTGACATTTTTTTTTGTCCAATTCCTAAGCATAAAAAGCCTCACTCTTTGGATGTTGTTCAAGCTGATCTGAAGTCTACAGCATTATAGGTCTAGCTGAGTCACTGTTATAATTTATGGGTGGGTTTGCCAGATTATCTCTCAGGTTTATGGATTAAAGAGCACAGTTCCTTTTTTCCCGGTCAAGTCTCATTCCACTAAGGCCGGGTTCACATATGTGCGAATTGGATAAAGCTTTCACTGCATTCAATTCCCATGCCAAGCGAGTGTGATCGGCTCTCAATGAAGCCGGTTCACACACCTCCAGGGCGGCTGCGGTGCAGATTCCAAGAGAGTCCTGTGCTTTTCTGAGTGCGGTTTAGGTGTAAATTCAGGCAAAAATTTACCTGAATCGCACCTGAACCAGTGAACAGAAATGCACTGGACCCCAGGCTGGAAACCACAGCCGCACATATGTGAACCCTACCTTAGAGTGTTAGTGCTTCCTGGATGATTCAGCATCAAATCTTCTGTTGCTCAAGTTCTGTAAAGCTGTAGCTGTAGACATTCATGCCTCCGTGGATGCCAGTCATGGGGGAAAGGTCTTGCAGGTGGCTTTGTAATGACGTTTTTCCCTATTCTGTTTTTGGCCATGTTTGCCTTTTTGCTTTATTGCCCACCCCTCATGTTCAGGGCATTGGAACATCGCAAGTAGTGATGAATATGAAATCCTTTATTTCCTATGATTAAAAAATTTGGATTTTCGGGTTACCAGCAAAATCCCTTTTTTTGGAATACATCACAAGGCACAAAGATTCCTCCCCTCTATTATTTTCCTCAATGCTTGTGACATATTTGAGGCCAAGCTGTGCTGGGAGAACTTATGCATGAGCAGGATTCCCTGCCTTTTTTTTGGCGAGTGTCCATTCACCTGAAGGTAGCATAATGCAATTCATTGTGAATATGAAGGCGTCTGGATCCTGTGATGTACAATACTCCAAAAAGAGGATTTTACAGATAAACCAAAAATGCTAATTTTCCACTGTCTGCCTATAGTGACTTGTTTATTTCTGAACACCTAAGACCCTCACCACCTATTACTGACTTGGTTTGTGAGTACACAGAGCTTTCTCTCACTTTAGGTTGGTTGCTCAACACTACACGGTACTCTGAGGAAAGTCACCAGGCAACCTTGTTTTATACTACCCTTGTATTTTAGGGAGCAAATCTCTGGTAGCTCTAAAGGGAACCAATGCCTTTATTTTGGATCCTGGCACTCCTTTTAATATTAGCAGCTTCAATAGGTCCACTTACCGAGTCTATGAATTAAGCTGTGTCTAACAGGCTTCTTATATCAACTTCTGACTTTGGAATGTCTGTGAACAAACTGTTCTCTTAATAGTGCAGACTAACAAATGCTCCAAAGCCATCTACTACAGAACCTAGTTCTAACCCTATTGAGTCCTTATCCCCAACAGACCCTAAAGGCCCTATCATTATCTCTGATTCAGAGCATCTACAGCATGCTTCTGCACAGTTAAACCTTATCCTTATGATATGATTTGAATATGCAAACTGTTGTTTCCAAACTGACTGACACAGTAAACTCTACTATGCTTTTAGAGCATCAACTTTTTTTTTTTTTAGAGCTTTTGCTAACAAAGACCTTCCCTATATCCTATTATTCCTTTGATAACAAATCTCCAGACAAATAGTGCTTGCCTTCATTGGACTCTCCAGTTCGTCAAACCATAATGGAGATCTCCTCACTCTGGTTGACGGTACCTTTAGGGACTTCACTAACAGCCAGTTAGACTACCTATTTCAATCTCAGTTTGATGTAATGAGAATGACTCTGTCGGCAGTGATTTTAATTTGTCAAACCATGTCTGAATGGATCACATCCTTATCCCTTTTTCTACCTAAGCAATTTTTGTGAGTTATTTTCTTGCACACAAAAGAAAATGGGGGGGGGGATTATAGGGGTCTCAGAAAGTGATCAGGCAGTTGTACAGCTTTCATTAGTAAGCCAACAGCTTGTGACGTGTGCGTGTCACAATATTAGGTCACTTAAAATAATGTCCTTTCTTGTTGTAAGGGATGGCATCTCTTTCCACAGCTTCATGGATACCTGCATGCCTGTTTTCAGCCTTTCCTCTGCTCAGTCCTTTGGTTTATTTTTGATTTTTACATTACACATCCCATGGTACCTTGCTCCCCAGTGTTTCCCCAGAGCAGTGTTTTCTGTACTGACCATGCCTCCTCCACTCTGCATTTCTGTAGTCCAGAAGACAGGCTTTGTGACATGTGTGACACAAGCAGCGCATAGTCACAGGGCATAGTAAATATGTTCACATGTGGTTGGGTGGGAGAGAATTTAAAGGCTTACTTACACTTACCATTTTCAGAAAGGTCTTTGGTCATACACTTAATCGTGCGTTTCTCTCCCCCTCATTGTCACTATATTGAAGAGGGCGCTTTCCATATTATCCTTGGTAATGGTAAAAAGCTCATTGGCCCTGTGCATAAAAGCCTTTGAAATTGTAGGGATGGACTCTCCTTAGTCTCACCACTCCCCTTTGGCCACAGACACCTACTAAGCCACGCAAAATATTCCCTGTTCATGAACAGATAGAATGTGAAGTCTTTGATGACTGGGTCACTCCTGAAAGAATTTTCACTCAGCCTAGGTTCACACAGGTGGATGCCCAACACTGCATGTGATTTACACCACATTCCTGTGCACATCACATGCGATGTCTGTTCAGTGCGATTTGAGCCATATATTTTGTATAGCTCAAATCGCATACGCACCAAAATGGTGCAGGACCCTTTTTTTCCCACACCTGAATTGCATTGCATATTATGTGTGAACAGCCAAGCAATGAGATTCTGGCAATCACACTGCACTTCGCAATCTATTTCAGGGTTTCCTTAATCTAACATTGACACCTGCAGCAGATCGCGTGGACGCTGTGGGATTACTATGTGATGCAGGGAATCGCAGAAAATCTTGTACATTTCCCACATCTCATCAGTGTGAACCAGGGCTGAAAGAGCTTTCTTGAACTCCATCCAGTAGAAAAAGCATTTACAAAAAAAAGTGGACTATTACTGTCGACTCACATTTCTGTCCTGAAAAAAACCTCTTACTGTACCCACTGAAGATGTTCCATCTTGTAAAGATTCTGTGGACAGAAAATTTAGGACGCTTTTAAAAGTTTTTTTTTACCCTGGCAGTTCAACCCTGCAGCCAGCTCTTGCTGTTATTTCAGTATGCCAATCTGCAGCTAATTGGACAAGGCCAAATAACCAACATGACCCTTTCTTTCAGGATCCTGCAATTGTAGAGCAATTACAGCAACTTCCATCTGCTCTATTTTTTGTGTAGATATCCTGGAACACGTGACAAATGGCAGGAATGACTCATATCCACAGGATTCTCTGGCTAAAAGCTTGGACAGCAGGCCCTTCCTCTCTAAGAGATACCTCGCACTGATGCCTTTTCAGGGAAAACACATGTTTGTTGAGGCACAAGTAGAACATTTTTGCCTCCTCAGAGAAAGGTAACAAACCCGCCTTTTTACATGCTCCTACTTCAAATTCAGAGCACTTACACACTTCACAGTCCTTCATTTCTGTACAAGGCCTGACCCACAAAAGCCACCAAGCCATCTTAACAATGAAGGGGCAACCTCACTTCTAAGAGTGGGGTGGGGGGGAAGAGTCTGTTGCAGTTTGCATTTTTCTGTATCACGGACATACAAGATCTGCAGGTTCAAGCAGTGGTCTCCCATGTACACTGCTCAAAAGAAATGAAATTAACACTTTTTAATCAGAGTATAACATCAAGTCAAGTAAACTTCTGGGATATTGATCTGGTCAGTTAGGTAGCAGAGGGGGTTGTTAACCAGTGTCAGCTGCTTTGGCATTAATTAAATTAACAGGTGCACTAGATGGGCAACAATGAGACAAGCTCCAAATCAGGTATGGTTTTACAGGTGAAGGCTACTTGCATTTTTTTCCCCTACTCATCTTTTCTGACTGTTTTTCACTAGTTTTGCATTTGGCTAAGGTCAGTGTCACTACTGGTAGCATGAGGCAATACTTGGACCCTATAGAAATTGCACAGGCAGTCCAACTCTTCAAGGATAGCACATCAATACATGCTATTGCCAAAAGATTTGCTGTGTCTCCCAGCACAGTCTCAAGAGCAAGGAGGAGATTTCAGGAGGCAGGAAGTTACTCCAGGAGCTGGACAGGGTTGTAGAAAGTCCCTAACCCATCAGCAGGACCGGTATCTTCTTTGTGCAAGGAGGAACAGGATGGGCACTGCCACTGCCAGAGCCCTACAAAATGACCTCTAGCAGGCCACTTGTGTGAATATCTTTGACCAAACAATCAGAAAGTCTTCATGAGGGTGGCTGAGGGCCCGACCTCCTCTAGTGGGCTCTGTGCTCACTGCCCAGCACTGTGGAGCTCAATTGGCATTTGCCATTAAAGATCAGAATTGTCAGGTCCGACACTGGCGCCCTGTGCTTTTCACAGATGGGAGCAGGTTCAGCCTGAGCACGTGACAGACATGAAAGGGTATGGAGAAGCCGTGGAGAATGTAATGCTGCCTGTAACATGGTTCAGCATGACTATTTTGGTGGTGGGTCAGTGATGGTCTGGGGAGGCATATCCATGGAGGGACTCACAGACTCCACAGGCTGGACAATGACACTCTGACTGCCAATAGATATCGGGATAAAATCCTTGGACCCATTGTCAGATCCTACACTGCTGCAGTAGGTCCTGGGTTCCTCCTGGTGCATGACAATGCCCGGCCTAATGTGGCAAGAGTATGCAGCTAGTTCCTGGAGGTTAAAGGAATTGATACCATTAAATTGCCACCACACTCCCCTGACCCAAGTCTAATAGAACACCTCTGGGACATTAAGTTTCAGTCCATCCGACGCTGCCAGGTTGCACCTCAGTCTGTTCAGGAGCTTAGTGATGCCTTGGTCCAGATCTGGGAGGTTACATACCAGCGGAGGGCTCTGTAGCTCTCGTCCAACAGCATCTCCACCTGGACCAGCCTGCTTAACTCAGCTTTCCATTCCTTGTGCAGTTGTCTCCCCAAAAACACCATTCCAACTTTGTACTGCGACCAGTACCTTTAATGGAAGGGGAGGGGAGGATTTTTTCCCTGGTGTCGCTGCTCAGGGGCTAGCGCTTCCTTCCAGAGTTCCCAGTGGATTACATCATATCATCCTAGCAGGACCTTCTCTGACACTCGTCCCCTGTGCTGTATCCGCATCTCTCGCAAACTCCTTCCGAATTTCTCTTCCATGGCGGCTGATATCTGTACCTCTTCTCTTCTGCTATCCAGACCTTGGATCCCGGTGGAGGTTTGGATGTCCCAGACTGCATGAAGCATCCCACTGCTTGCCACCAATGTAACGAAACCTCAACCCACACTGTACTTGTGGACTTCCATCAGTATATGGCTTTCTCCCAGTCGTGAACATAGATATCAGATTTTTACAGCCACCCTACATACAAAGCTAGCTGAAAACTTAGCTTGTACTGGAATCTTCTCCTTTATTGAACAGTTTTACACTCAATTTATACACACATGAGCACATTCCCCTCCTGATCAAATTACCTCATCAGGTCAGGGGTTGCCTGATTACATTATTATATGCAGATGAAATTGTATACAGAAATAGAATGAACCTGAACTAATTATCCAGTCATCTGGACAGAATACACATCCCACCTCATTACACAAATAGGGAGAGCCTGTTTCTGATAATGAAGTTCAATACACATTAGCAAAAGTGTAAATACAGACCCCAGTTGAAGCAATCCAAACCATTAAGTATCTGTCTTTCACTCCCAGTGATGGTGAATACCCTCACACCATCCAAGGGCAGTTAGATTTGCAAATGGCCCAGAAAAACCTTCTGTCCCAGGAAATCATGATACTGGCACCACCTCAGGACAGATTCATGAGACTCTACTCAAACTGTACACAGTGCCAAAATCCAGAGGCATTCATCCTATCCTGGACTTCAAAATTCCTTCACAAGTTACTTCATATTGCCAAATTTCACATGAAGTCAGCAAGGTCAGTAAATGAACATAAGGAACACAACCCACAGAATCCATGTATGTCCAAGATGTTCTCATTTACCCATCTAATCAGCGATTTCTTCTCTGTGCGCGACAGACAACCACTTCCAGTTTGTTGCACTGTCTTTTAATTTGGTCTCCAGCCTTCTATACACCTAGAGTATCTGGCTCTAATTCTAGCTACATCTCCGGCAAAGGTCATTCTTCTAGAAAAGAAAGTTCTCTAAGAGCTCATGCTGGACAACTGTGATCCAAAAGATCTCACAGTAAAGCCCCGTACACACGTACCGATGGTCGGCTTACAAATGTTCCTCTTTTCTCCCCGGGATGTCGGTGTCTGCTGAAAAGTGCAAAGACAGCACAAGGACAGCACAAGAATTTTGTCCGCCGACTGCAGAAGTGATGTCATGTAATGGTTAACTTTCCCTGTGTTTTCTATTTTCTGAGCATGCCCAGTCTTGCAAATCTGCGGTCTGTCGGCCGAATTGTGTACTGACAGGCGAACAATCGTCCGTTCTGGTGTCGGCATACAAATATTTTCATGTTTGCACGAAAGACTTTTGTCCGCGGATTGTGCGCAGACATCTGTCGGAGGCACCATACTAACACACGTACAATCGGCAGATCCTTCGTCCACCGACGTTTGTATGCCGACGATCGGTACGTGTGTACGGGCCTTTAGAGTCGCCATTAGAGTTCTAGATAAATGGTGGCCTCCTTTGAGGCAGTACCCTTATCCCAATTCTATTCAAGTGCTTTACATGTAAGCACTCAATCAGTATGGAAAAAGTAGGCTCCCCTCTCCCTGGATCTAACCATGTTTCTATTCCCCCAAACAAAAATTCCTTGTCTTGGTGGATCACAACTTCAACTGACGGTGAAAAAATCCTTCCCTACAATTGGAAGGTTCTTAAAACAGACAGAGGTCTGTCAGGCCGGGGCGAAATCTTCCAATCCTTAAAGGTTTCAAAGGAACATGCTCAAGGAAGGAGGCCAAATTCCCCCATCAACATCTTGGAGCCCAGCGCTGTCAGGCTGTCTCTCCAGCATTGAATACCCATTCTAAAAGGACTCCCAATTCAGGAGCAATCAAACAATGCCACCACAGTGATATATCAATCAAGGAGGCATGAGGAGCCTGGCTGCTTTTCTGTCCACAAGATAATCTGGTTTGCTTCCCTTGCTGTCCAATGATTTCTGCAATCCAGATCCCAGAAGTGGACAATTGGCAGGCGCATTATCTCTGCCGCCACCGTGTCTACTACCTGGACCAAGGGGAATAGTTTCTTCCTGCAGATGTGCTCAATCCAATATGCCAAAAAATGGAGAACTCCAGATGTGTACATCCCTGTTTGTATCCAGAACCAGGGATCCTCTCACTCTGGCCTCAGATGCTCTAGTTATCCCCTGGTCTCAAGTAGGGTGGACACAAATCTGAATTTTTGTACTTTCCAGACCTTTGGGATCCAAAATAGGCCTGACGTCTTTGGCTTGCGAGCCATAGGGTTAGAATAGAAACCGTGAGACCTCTCGTGCCATTACCAGGGGTATGTGAAAGTGACAACCGGCAGTCAGCTTGTCAGATATACAAACATTTCCAGTGGCTATGACATACAGACCTGGCAGTAAAAGGGCTAAAGACCGGGACCTTCAAGGTCCTAATCAAGTAAGAAATGGCTGGGTCAACAGCCAGTGAACCCCATGTCTTATAAAGTTCCTACTCTATAGGGTAATGCTCAATGAATTGCTTCAAAAGTGAAAATACCTTCGCCAGGTGAGCCCAATTAGCACACACATCGCTTCCTACAAGTGAGGGCGCATTGAAAAAGATCTGGGATATTTGGGTTGCCACTATAACCCACATCCAGTGACATTTGGAGGGGTGAACTCCATAAGTGGCAACTTCAAAGTAGTGCACACCATGTCTGCAAATGAGCCCACTGTGCTCTTGTGTGTCCGACACTCCTGACCTTGAGACTCCCCCCCCCCCCCCTCGTGAAACTCCTCTACAAAGGATTCTCAATCTGCTTTCTCTTCTTCCCCATCTTAATAATGTTCCTCCAATGTCTAATGCTCTCACAAAAAAGGAGAACGCCCACAGTCTTCTAAACTAGTGAGAGCGGATTCACAAACTAAAAACGGCTGCAGAAAAATCCTTCCTTTACACAAAAACCGGAGGGTATGGCTAAGAAACAGTGGAAATAACCAGGTAAGGCAAGGGATTCAGAGGTAATCTGACCTTTAACCACTTAAGCCCTGGAAGATTTTACCCCCTTCCTGACCAGGGGGTTTTTTCAATTTTTTACTGACAATTGCGCGGTCGTGCGACGCTGTACCTAAACGAATTTCACGTCCTTTTTTTCCCACAAACAGAGCTTTCTTTTGGTGGTATTTGATTACCTGTGCGATTTTTTGATCATGCGCTATAAACAAAAAAAGCGCAAATTTTGCAAAAATAACAATATTTTTCACTTTTTTTTATATGAAATTCCCCCCCCCCCAAAAAAAATGTAAAAATCAAAATTTTTTAACATTTTCGGCCAATTTGTTTTATGCTACATATGTTTGGTAAAGAAAATCGCAAAAAGCGTATTTTGATTGGTTTGCGCAAAAGTTATCGCGTTTACTAACAAAGGGAAAGATTTTTGTCATTTTTGGTGTTTTTTTGTTTTTAACGATTTTTTTTGCGACATTGCGGCGGACAGATCGGACCCTTGACTGACATTTTTGACACTTTTGGGGGTACCAGTGACATTACTGCAGTAATCAGTGCTATACATATGCACTGTTACTGTAAAAATGACACTGGCAGGGAAGGGGTTAACTGTATTGGAGAGGGAGGGGTTAAGTGTGTCCTAGGGGCGAGTTTCTAACTGTAGTGGGACATGTCTCCTATTGTAAAAACAGATCAACGGTTCTACATAGTAGAACCGTCTGATCTCCATTTTTACACAGGGGAGAATGACAGGCGGCTTGTTTACATAAGCCGTCCGCCTTTCTCCCACTCTACCTACGATCGTAGTGTGACCGGCGGACATCGGGTCTGCCGGTCACACGCACGCACTCCTCTGCGAACGAGCCGAGGCGGGCGTGCGCTCGCCCGCTATTGGCTCAAAACCCGGTGACAGGCTAGCGACGTAGACCTACGTCACTCTGCCTGGCCGGGGCTGACTGCCGCATTAAATATACTGTGCGCAGTCGGCAACCGGTTAAGGGAGTCATTAGAGGACAAATTGTGCAAGGGGGTCCTTCCTACAATCTGTTTGAGACCATGGCTTACTGAGGGTTAGTAGGTCTACAATACCAATCAAGGGAGTGGCCAAGTGTCACCCCCCAATAAACAAGTGTCGCAGTACTTGCTGTGCCCTGGCTCCAATGTGCTGTAGGCTGCTGCAGCTGGAGCGGTCCTAGAGCCTGAAACATGTCACTGAACCCAGAAAACTAGCAAAATGGTGATGACATAATGGCACATGCACAGCCGGCAGATTCGCCCCTTTAAACACCGCTCCTGCAGTATGTTGCTCTGCATGGGAAAAAAAAAAATCAGCCCATACTGACCCAAAATATAGGGAACACTCTTTGGAAAGGCTACAATATGTTATACCACAAAGGTACAACAGTCCATGCTGCAGGGCCTACAGACCTTTAACCTTTGCAACCGACATGTACTGCAGGGTCTTCAGGGACTAGACTCGACCCCCTCCCCAGCGGGATCACTGCCCTGGGCCTGTAGGCAAAGTCACCCGATACATAGTACTATTGAGATCACTGCCCACAGGATCCAGCATCAACCAACATTACAAGTTGTCCTCATGTCCTTCTAGATGTAGGCTATTGTTCCAGATAAAGCCCTTCTCTACCCCAGCAGGGGTATTCAGAATTGTACAGGAAATGAGGAACTAAACCCACAAAAGTAGACCGTCGGACAGACATTTGTAGGCACATCCATCACCTAAAGAGACCGAGGCTTAGCCAAATTGGAAGGAGTTATGCCTGAGGAAAACTCCAGCATTTTGTTTCCAGGGTCTACTTATCTTTATGGAAAGAAGTTAATAAAGTTCCCTTTGATGTATGTTTAGGAAAATAGTTTTGGATTTAGATACACTTTTAGAAGGATTACGGGGAATTGGAATTTTTGTTTTATATAGTCTAGTGCTGCCTTTCTCTGCCTGAGGAACCCTTGAAACATTTTTAGGATCTACAGCTCATGGGACATTTGTGTGATTAGTTAGATGCAAATATAATAAAAGCATAAAATATTACATTTTACACTAAAGGGCAAAAGACACATCATCCGTTTGGTGGTCAGTGAAAAATGTTTTGTTAAAATGTGTTGCAGAACCCCGATTGAGAAAACCTGCGCTATAGTCTGCACAAACAGTTAATGTTCTTTATTCCTATTGTCCTTACTTAAAACAACATTACTCTTTTTCCTGCTTCCCCCACCATTCAAACTCTCACTCAAACTTATAGTATCTCCACTCACTCATTTCACCCATGTCCGATTGTCTTTTCCTACCCCATTGTCCCAATCAGATTTTAGCATCTACAGTCTCACATACACATTTTCTCCTCTATACCCCAACTGCTCTTCCACTGCATTTCCTCTTATTTTATACTCCTAAATCCTTTATATCCCCTCAAACTTTACTCATTTTATCCTCATTTTCCCCTTATTGCTGCCAGCACTGTGGTGTTGACAAACTAGGAATGTTCCTAGCCGTGGGGAGAAATCCCACTTCCCCCTTGTGCTGTTTCTCTACTGATTGCTGCATTTTTCCTTTCATCACCAACCACCCCCCCCCCCCCCCAACATCAGATGTCAAGAGTCTCACACCCTCCCTTAAATCACACCGCACCCCCCCCCCCCTTACCTTGTGCTGCTGCTAGGGAGATGTTGGAGCTGGAAAGCAGAAATTGTAGGATCTGGAGGAGGACCAGAGGAGGGCTAGAGTCTGCTGCTGTGGCTTCACAGAGAGGTACAGGATCGGTAGGAAGAGTTATGTCCTCTCTGCTGCTGCCTGCTGAGCGAGCGGGGGGGGGGAGGGAGTAGAGACGAGCCTCTGCAGCTGCATGAGCAGGATGTCACAGCGGCTGGAGAGGTGCGAGGGTCACATGAAATTACTTATTGGGCCAAATGTGGCACATGTGGTGTAAACAGTAAATTATGTGACATGAGAGTTACAGTTTTGGGCTGAAGCTCTGCCAGATGACATTAACCGCTTGCCGACCGTATACAGTACATATACAGTGGCAAGGCAGCTCTCCTGCACCGGATTACGTACCTAGTACGCCATTCGCACACCGGATTAGGGAGCATGCCTGTGCTACCCCAGCTGTACAGCGATTGGCTGCAACACGAACCGACTAGCGGGTGCCTGCCGCTGATTGATCAGCTCCAGCCATTACAGAAGAGAGCCACGTGTAGGTAAAAAACACACAAGGCTCTCTTTTGACAGCAGCAATGTGCTGTTTTTTTTTTTTCTTCCTGCAAAGGACCTGAGACCCCAACTTCCTGCTATATGACTTCAGTTTTGTAACAAGCAATGCCAAAAGAACATTAAAACAAACTCAGAGGGGCGGGTGCTGTGTATGTCAATGAACATCAGAGAAAAGGATTTTACAGTAAGACAAAAATCCAGTGTTCTCTTTCGTTCATTGACTGACACAGCTCCATATCTTCTTGACCAATGGGACATCCCAAAGCAGTGTCAATAGGAGGGTGGGAATAACACAGCAAGAAAAAAAAACACACACACACACACACTTCCCAAAGGCTAAACATAGCCAACCAGACAAAATAAGCGCTCAACCAGGAACAACTGGAGTTCACCTGACAAAAATAACAAATACACCCTCAAAGAGGACTAAACCTCTCCAACAGCAGCCTGCAAAACCTTGCAGCCAAAAGAAGCATCCACAGATGTCAACACATCCACCTTATAAAATTTTGTGAAAGTGCACAGGTGACCATGTGGCCGCCTTGCATACCTGCATCACCCACCCCTGATGACGGAAGGCCCAGGAGGCACTAAGCGCCCTCGTAGAATGCGCCTAACAGGGAAAGGAGGATCCTGACCCTTAATGGAATAGGCCTGCACCATCTAAAAAAAAAGTACATGAGGAAGGCAGCGCATGAACCACACCGGGATGCAATGGATAAGGAAGTCAGGTGAACATCCAGTATAGAAAGGGTTAACAGTTTGTTTTTCGGTTATCAATACCAATAAAGTACATAAAATGCTTATATCCCCCTGGGCTGGAGTGGACAAGGGCACCTGGCAGCAAGCAACACGAGTGCGAGGAGGTCAGTCTCCCAGGACTGCTGAGCAGTGTGTGGACAAAGCCGGAAACCAGCCGGCATAAGGATGAAAGGACTCTGCTGTAGTTCAGTAGCGGTGACATCAGCCGGACAGGCGCCACTTGCGGGGAAGTACCAGGAACCAGGGTGGACCACAAGCTATATGGTTGCCATGACTACATCTTTCGCGCTATGCGCTTTATCAAGTCATGGAAAGGAATGGCAACAGGGAAATTTAAAGATAGGGGAAGGGGCGGGACTGTGATTACAAACCAGGAAAAGGTTTGATTGCGTTTTTAACCTCTCAGTGCCCTTATCTCCCTCCTTGGTAACATAAAAGTTTAAAATATGCACAAATTCTCTCAATTAAAAAAATATAACAATATGACAATAATAATAACGGAGGATGCATTATATAAAGTATTGAATATAAACACACAGTTGAAACATCAGAAATTAAATAGCACTAGAAATAGATGTCAGCAATATCACTTGATAGTATTGTTGTGTGTAATTGTGATACATGCACACATTAGAATGCATTAAGAAATTATGGTGCTAATTGCCAATGCACCCAAGCAAAAATAAATTAAAAAAAAAAAAAAAAAAGGCCTACAACACCTGGTATTCCCAGGCAGTCTCCCATTCAGGTACTAACCAGGCCCAACCATGCTTAGCCTCCAAGATCAGACAAGATCAGGCATGTTCAGGGTGATGTGGCCGTAGTGCACAAAAAGGGAAATAAATAAAGCTGAATACTGTACTTGTGTAAAAAAACAGCCAAATATACAACATGAATAGAACTACTCGGTATAGGATTCACATTATGTTGTGAACCTCCAAGTCCTCATTAAGACCATTGGGTGACAAAGAGCCAAAACAATATATCCAAAATACCTCCCTTTTGCAAAGAAGTAAAAACTGCACATTGTCTGTCAATGTACCCTTGGGGATTGATTCTATGGCCATAACTTCTAAAACAGAGGCGTCCTTTTGGTGCGTGTGTAAATAAATGCCGGGGAACGCTATGTTTATCACATCCTTTCTTAATAAGTCTGCGGTGTTCACTGACTCGTGTACGTAATGTACGCATAGTGCACCCTATATAGAGCAGGCCACAGGGGCACCTAAGGACATAGACCACAAACTCAGTTGAGCATGTAATAAATTGTTTGATGTTAAACAATCTCCCTTTATTGTCTCTAATGCCAGTCAATCCATGTGGGATGGACTGGCACGTGAGACACCCTCTTTTTTTGCATTGAAATATTCCGGTCCGATTATCAAAATATGATCTTATGTCAAGAGGCAAACTATTTTTGTTGGAATGTAATTTACTTGGAGCCAGAATGTTTTTAAGTGTTCGAGCTCTCCTAAACGTCACCTGGGGAGCAGGAGGTAATGTAGGGGCTAAATGTTGATCGAGCTGGAGGATCTTGTAGTGCTTCTTTATGATGCTAGATATGGCTCTATATTTGTCGTTGAACACTGTAGTAAATCTAATTGTGCTCTGATCTTGGGTATTTGCCTTGCGACGTGTATTCTTAGCAGAAATCAAATGGGCATCAAAGGCTTCCTTCACTAAAGATGGAGGGTACCCTTTGTCTATAAATTTGTTAGTCATAGACGAGCCATGTGCAATGTAATCCTCCACCTTGGTGCAATTCCTCCTTAGCCTGTTGAACTGGCCTCCAGGAATGTTTTGCTTCCAGGAGGGGTGGTGGCAACTAGAGTAGTGAAGATGAGTTGCCACTGGTAGGCTTGGTGTGATTCCTACTAATGATGGTGCCACCCTCATGGGACAAAACAAGATCTAGAAATACTAATTCTAGAGGATCTAACACATGGGTGAAGGATAAGCCCATGGGGTTGGCATTACAATGATTAACAAAAGAGGAGAAGACATCTGGGCCACCGTCCCAGATCAAAAGTATATCATCTATATAACGCCCATAAAACACTGTGTTGAGCGAAGGGGTTGTGTGCCCAGATGTACCTCTCCTCCCAAAAACCCATTGTGAGGTTGGCATAGCCTGGGGCAAAGTTAGCCCCTATGGCGGTGCCTTTGACCTTCAGGAAAAACTGATCCAGAAAGGTGAAATGGTTATGTCGCAGGCAAAATTCAGTGGCATCAGCTAGAAAAATGGCCTATTCTGAGTTGATGTCACCGGCCTTTAGCAAGAAATGTTGGAGAGCAGCAAGGCCCACCTCATGGGGGATGGATGTGTAAAGGGAAGAAACGTCCAATGATGCCCACATATAATGATCTTCCCAAACAGAAGGTTTGAGTACCTCTAGAACATGTTGGGAGTCCCTAATGTGTGATGGAAGTTCACAGACAATGGGCTGAAGGAAATAATCAGTGTATTTAGATAACCTATTGGTGAAACTGTTAGTGCCAGCAACTATGGGTCTGCCTGGAGGATTAACAAGGGACTTGTGGACTTTGGGTAGGTGGTAAAAATAAGGAAAACTACACACCGGAGGAAGAAGAAACTTCTTCTCCCCATCATCCACAAGCCCCCCACGCCATGCTCTCTCTATCAAGATCGTTAATTCGGACTGAAACCCGACCAAAGGATCATGGGTCAGTTTTAGATAAGTGTTTGTATCGGAAAGAAGGCGACTAGCCTCTTTGAGGTAGTCGGCCTTGTCCTGCGCTATCAAACTGCCACCCTTGTCTGCCTGCTTGATAACCAATCCAGTATTGTTGGTGAGATCCTTGAGAGCCTGTTTTTCTAATCCTGAAAGATTTTGGATGGCCTTCCTGGAAGTCTCACAAAGTTGTGTAAAATCCTTGTACACGGCTTGATAGAACGTTTCTATGTAAGGTCCTTTGGATTGGACCGGATTGAAAGTGGACTGCGGTTTCAAGCCTGTATGTCTGATTTCAGGATCGAGAAATGTATTTGAGGGCCAGACATCTACATGGTTTTCCAACCAGATTTGCTCCAGGACGTTCAAAATTGACTCGTCCTGAGGACTCGTATCAGTCGGAGGATCATCATGTTGGGTGGAGGGGGGGGGTGGGGCATGATGACCCCACCTACCTTTGTGTCCCTGGCATAATGTCTTCTAAGAGTAAGTAAACGTACAAACTTACTAAGATCTTTAAAGAGACCAAAATTGTTGGGTCCAACAGAGGGAGAAAAACTAAGACCTTTCCTAAGGAGGTCAGACTCAACCTCAGTGAGGACATATGAAGATACATTATATTATATTGCATCCCGGTGTGGTTCATGCGCTGCCTTCCTCATGTACTTTTATCCATATCAGCACCCTTCCTATGCTTGTTGGCTAGCAGCAGAAAAACCGCTGGGGAGCCTCACAGGCTTATTTCTATCCATCCACCCTAAAGGCACCCCAGGAGCGCCAGATTTGTGATTATTGCTTTGACTTCTAGACTGGAATAATTCCTATGGCTGCGAATCTCTTTACTGAGCCATTAGTTGGCTAACAGCAGAACAACCACTGGGGAGCCTCACAGGCTTACTTCTATCCCTACAAGCATCCCAGGAGCGCCTGGTTTGTAAATACTCCACCACCATCTGTCTGATCCATCTGGAAATGGTTGCAGCAGATGTGGCCATCCCCTTATGGGGACCATCCCTAAGGACAAACAGAGAATACAATTTCCGGAACGACTCAGTCGCCGCCAGGTACACCCTGATTGCCTTACGTTATTTGGATGTGGTTCTGGCAATCTCTTCAAGATGCTTAGGCTTAGGTCACCGAGAAGGCAACACAATGTCTTCATTTAAATGGAAACCAGAGACTGACAAGTACGAAGCACCACCTTGTCTCAGTGAACCACCAGGTAAGGTGAATGACAGGACAATGCAGCCAGCTCCGACACCCTGCATGAAGAAGTAATAGCCACCAAGAAAGCTACCTTCTGTGTCAAAGTGAGCAGAGGAATCTCACAAATAATTTCAAAGAGTGGTTTTTGAAGAACGGACAGCACCAAATTGAGGTCCCATTGAGGCAACCAAGAGCTCACAGGGGGAGCCAACCCCTTAAGAATTTGGGGCCAATGGGTGTTGAAAGTAAATCATCAGGGCCGATATTTGGCCTTTGATAGTACCCAAGGCCAAACGCTGATTTACACCTCTTTGGAAAAACTCCAAGACATGAGACACAGAGAAGGAACCAAGTAATGTATGCCCCCCAGACTCCATAAAGCTTCCTAGAAGTCGATTTTCTAGCTTTAAAAACATAGGAATAATCGATTCAGACACCCCTCTATCCTTGAACACCAGCTTTCAATAGCCAGGCCATCAAAGCCAGTGACTAAAAAAGGATGGAAGATCGGTCCTTGAGTTAACAGCTCTTCTCTGAGAGGGAGTCTCCAAGGGACATCAGTGACCAGCCGTACTAGGTCTATGTACCAAGAAGCTACAAGGGCATCCAGGGTGTCAGCCAGAGGATCCCGAAACCTCACTACAAACCTCTGCACCTTCCTGTTGAGACAAGATGATAACACCTGAGGCACAGTTAATGAAACACCTCCTGGTGGAGAGACCATTCTCCCTGATCCAAATTCTGCCGACTGAGGTAATCCGCCTGCCAATTTTCCACCTCTGGAATATGCACGGCAGAGATGGCTGGAACAAAGCATTCTTCCCATCTTATGATGCCGGCTACTTCCCGGGCACCTAAGGCACTTTTGGTGCCCCCTTGATGATTGACACATGCCACAGCCGTGGCATTATCTGATTGAATCCTCACAAAGCACCCATACAGACAATCCATCCAATGAATTAGGCAAAGCCTGATTGCCCAAATTTCCATTATATTAAAATCGGCAGATTGGACTCCTCCGAGTCCAAATCCCCTGATTCGGATCCGTACCCAAGACACCTCCCTAGCCGGAGAGGCTGGCATCCATTGTGACCACTGTGCAGTACAGGGGGAGAAAGGATTTTCCCTGTTTAAGTGCCGGTGAGGGGAGCCACCAAATCAGGGATCCCCTCATACTCCGGCTCAACAGGATCAGATTATCTAGATCCTGCGGATTCTTGTTCCATACCAGGCCTCTACAGAAGGAGATCCTTTGCAAATGGAACTGAGCAAATGGAACCGCCTCGAAAGTGGAGACCATCAGGCCCAGCACGTCCTGAGGGATGATCGCAAAAGGAGCCGTGTCGCATCCTGCAACTTCTTTAGCTTAACCTCTGGAAGAAACAACTGTGCTAAGGTTGTGTCCAGGGTCAGGCCCAGATAGTCCAGTTTTGTGGACAGAACAAGAACAGATTTTTGGAAATTCAGTTTCCATCCAAACTCTTGCAAAGTATTCAGAGACTCTGCTCGCAGAAGTAGATCATCCAGGTACCCCAGCACCGCAATCCCCTTCTGCCTCAGTAAAGCCAACACCGGGGCCAACACTTTTGTACACACCAGAGGAGCCGAGGCCAGACCAAAGGGTAATGCCACGAATTGATAGTGCTCCTCGCCCACGGTAAAACGAAGGAAACGCTGATGCCCGACATATTGGGATATGAAGAGAAGCATCCTTGATATCGATAGAGGCCATTTTAAATTTCTGAACCCGCACAAAGCGGTTCAAAGCCTTGAGATCCAGAATGGGACGGACCTTGCCTTCCTTCCTGGGAACAGTAAACAGGTTTGAACAACCCTAAAATCGTTCAGATTCCAGAACCGGTACAATGACCCTATGTGAGAGCAGATCCTGAACCGCACCAAGAAGACTTGTAGACGATCTGGGAACAAACGCATATTGGAAGGAAAGAACCTAGATCTTGTAACGTGAAACTGAATCAACTCATGGACCCATTTGTCTTGAATCCAGTACGGGTGAGGGCGTCCCTTCAGGCAGAAGTGAGCTTGTCTGCGGTCCCGGAGGGGCCCGCTCTTGACTTATCCGGCCACGGCCTCTTGGAACCCGCTGCGGGGTTATGGGTGGATTTTGATCCCTGGTCCTTAGATACCAAAGGACGAAAGGACCACCTATGGGCCGAGAAGAAAGGACCATGGTTGGGACAAGTCTCTTTACACCTGGCAGACTGTGGAAACAGTACTCTAACCTCCTGTAAGGCCCTTAAATGATCTCCTCCATGGAAGCTCCTGAACAAGCGGTCTCCTATAAAAGGGAGATCAGTAAATACCTTCTTGGAAACCTGGGCTGCAGACCAGTATTTCAGCCATATCATACGGCGTAGAGTTACCACCATGATGGAAAACATACAGGCTAAGGGGGCTGCATTCAGAGAGGCATCCCAGATATACTGCAACCCCTGGACCAACTGGTCCGCCAGGTCAGGAGGAGGTTGTCCACCTTCCAAAACCTGGCACAGGAGCTTAGCCCATTCCGTTAATGGCTGTGAAACCAAGGTTATGGCAAACATTGGCCGCAGAATATTCTATAATATAATAGCCATACCAGATATTCAGCTCTCGTCAAAGGGGTCCATAAAGGACAGAATCCTCCACCGGAAGGACTCGCAGTCGGCGCAGTAGTAACTGTTTCTTCCAATTTTAATGTTTCCCACACTGATACAATCAATGCATCCACCATTGCCTTTTCATGCACGACTGTAGTGGAAGAGGAATCATCCTCACTATCAGAACACTCAGAGTGCGTGGACACAGACCTAGTAGGGTGACTTGCGTTCGCAGGGACCAAATCCACCCACAGAATCTGAGGAGGCAGAGGATGCAGGTGAAGGCAGAGGACGCTTTTTAGTAGTTCTATTTTGGAGGGTCAAATCGATTTTAGACCCCAGTCATGAAGCAGGACCGCTGTCACAGCAGATAAGGCAGACTGGGACCCGCCCAGTCACAGAGAGGGGGTCAGGTGGTGACGTGCTCCAGGGACTCCATGGGTTAACCTAGAACCACCAGCAAAAAGTGTAAAATTGCTGTGAAAAAAATTCCAACCCACCGCTGCACCAGTGGTATGACAAGTCCCAGCGCACCAAAGTCACTATAGCAGCAAGAAAGAGCCAAAATTACCCCTGCAGGGACTTCTCACCCCCTTCACAGATGCTGATGCAGTGTCAGGCTGCACACCGTACAGTGATCAGAGAGGAAGAGGAAGTTTGTAGAACTGCCACTAGAGGTCCACCGCTGAATCACCTCCCCATTTTCTCCAAAAACATGGCTGCTGATTGATAGTAATGGAGAAACTACAAGAAAATGGCTGCCTGACTACACAAACATGGCCGCCGACAGATTCAGCAGTCATCCACAACTAAATGGCGGCTTCAAGCGGCTCCCAGAACCCTCCAAGGACCACCAGGTACAGTTGGACAGCAGGGTGGGGGCCCCGCTAGGACCCCCCCCCCCCAAAAAAAATAACAGTTTTTGCCACCGCGCCCCTTCCTCCTGGCCCCCAGCACCCACTCAACACCCCCACCATATAAATCAGGCATGGCCTCCCAGGGGGGGGGAGCTAGGTTTGGGTGAATAGGGGGTGGTCTGCAGAGGGACCCCAATATTGTGGGGGAGCGTAAAAACGGGAAGGGCACTCGGGGATCCGACCAACCCAGGGAGGGGCCCACGTCCACCCCGAGGGGCAGGGGGATACTACTTACCGCACCATGGGACCAGGCAGGCACAACTCCAGGCAGACCTCCCACCATCTTGGCATGGGGGTGCTGTTGTGGGCCAGAGATACACTGCGACTCAGGTCATGGATCGTGACCAGAGCTATGCGTCCTAACGAGACGTTTAACTCGCTGGCCAGCCCCCGTCCAGTGGGGCTATGTCGCGGCCAACCCAGCGCTAAGCTAAGGTCGGGTCGCGCTCGCTGGCCAGACTGGGAAGACCGTAAGGATCTAGGATATCCAGTCCGTTGCCCAGTCCGGCAGTTATTTATTATTTTTTTTTTATTTAGATATTAGTTTTCAAAATACACGTTTTAAAAATTACAATGCATTATTCCCTCCCACTTCTACCCCATTCCCCCTTTTCTCCCCCCCATCTAGACCCCACTCCTTCCCTCCATTATTCTTCAGTTTCCTTTTAAGTTCCCTTTAATTTGCTGTATTTATTTGTGGTCTTAAATTCTAGCCAACATTTCCATATATTTCTAAATTTTCCCATTTCCTCTTCATTATGACATAATTCTTCATTGTAATAGGTCTTTTCTACTTTTAATATCCAGTCTCTTATTGCTGGAATTTCCATAGCTAACCAGGTATCAGAGACTTGGCGACGTTTATCAAGTGTGGTATGACCGTCTTTTTATATTGTTTATTAGTCAGATTGGTTTTATGAAATAGAAAAGCATCAAAGGTTTTAGGTATCTCCACTCTAGTAATTCCCTGAATCTGTGGTCTAATCTCTTCCCAAAATCCCTGGATTTTTAAGCATTCCCACCATATGTGTGCCATTGTTCCTATCAAGCCACATCCTCTCCAGCAGAGCAATGATTTATCTAGTTGACATTTATGGGAGTTATATACCACCTAGATAAACATTTGTAATTCAACTGGAAGGTGATCTGATTGAGCCGGAAGTGGGAGGAGCAAGCAGCAGCGAGCAGCCGGAGGAGTGTGTGTAGAGGAGAGCGTGGAGGAGAGCCGGGTGACACGTGCGGGGGAGCCGCACTAGGTCACTAGGTCACCAGAAGCCGGCGCGAGTGCAGGGGACAGGGGACAGAGAGACCGGAACAGAGAGCGGGACCAGGACGTGAAGGACCGGGACTGGAAGCCGCGGCCGTAGACGGCGGAGCGGCGGCTGCGGCGGTGAACGGACACCACACAGTATTGAGGAGGGAGGTTCACGGAAGCAGGGGAGGAGGAGCAGCGGCGACTGGTGAGTATCTCCCTGCAGCTGTGTGACGTGCTTTGGGGACCTGTGACTGACGGACTGACAGACCATCCTGTGACTGACTGACCATAGGGATCTGTGACTGACTGACCATAGGGATCTGTGACTGACTGACCATAGGGATCTGTGACTGACTGACCTTGCTTGCGACCGTCAACGACTGACAAGACTGTTCTGCGACTGACAAGACTGTTCTGCGACTGACAAGACTGTTCTGCGACTGACAAGACTGTTCTGCGACTGACAAGACTGTTCTGCGACTGACAAGACTGTTCTGCGACCGACAAGACTGTTCTGCGACCGACAAGACTGTTCTGCGACCGACAAGACTGTTCTGCGACCGACAAGACTGTTCTGCGACCGACAAGACTGTTCTGCGACCGACCGACGGCGCTCTTGACTGATCGACCGTGAGTATTTTAGAGACTGGTGAGTATCTTAGCGACTAGTGAGCATTTTGCGACTGGTTAGCATCTTGCGAGGGTTAGCATCTTGCGACTGGTGAGTATATTTGCAACTGGTGTGTATCGGGTGAGTATCTTGCGACTGGTGAGTATCCTTGCGACTGGTGAGTATCCTTGCGACTGGTGAGTATCCTTGCGACTGGTGAGTATCCTTGCGACTGGTGAGTATCCTTGCGACTGGTGAGTATCTTTGCGACTGGTGAGTATCTTGTGTCTGTTGGATCTTTGCGACTGGTGAGTATCGTTGCGGTTAGTGAGTATCGTTGCGACTGGTGAGTATCGTTGCGACTGGTGAGTATCTTTGCGTCTGTTGGATCTTTGCGACTGGTGAGTATCTTTGCGTCTGTTGGATCTTTGCGACTGGTGAGTATCTTGCGTCTGTTGGATCTTTGCGACTGGTGAGTATCTTAGCGACTGGTTAGTATATTAGCGACTGGTGAGTACCCCAGGTTTAGTACCAGGGAAGTTAGAGGTAGGGTAGGTAAGGAAGAGCAGGTCGTTAACATTATCCCCATAGAGTAGAGGGTAATAATGTCCGACAGGATTGCGGATGCCACTCAGTGCACTTCTTGCTGCATGTATGCGTTCCTTGATGAACCATTCGAGGGCGAATACTGCTGTGCAAGATGTGAGCAACTTGTTGCTCTGGTAGACCAGATCCTGGACCTACAGAACACAGTGGCAACACTGCGTGGCATCAACAACCTGGAAAGGAGCTTGGACATTACCTATCAGGCGCTGGTAGGGGCCAGCATAGAGGAGGGAGGAACAGAGGAGACGCAAGAAGCAGAGGTACGCAGCTGGGTGACTGTTAGGAAGGGTAGAGGGAGGAGAGCCAGGGAGGCCAATCCTGAGTTGGTACACCCTAACAAATCTGTCGAGTTGCAGGTTGAGGGGGATATCAGCTCAGGGGTGGCAGAGCTGGAGCATGCACCCTCCCCCAGCTGCCAGGGGAGGGACGCCTCCAGGAAGAAGGGGGGCCGTAACTCAGGAAAGGTTAGAAAGGTTGTGGTAGTTGGGGACTCAATTATCAAGAGGACAGAGAGGGAAATCTGTAAAAAAGATCTCGTGAACCGAACAGTTTGC
The DNA here is from genome assembly GCF_965119305.1 of Pelophylax lessonae. NCBI lineage: Eukaryota > Metazoa > Chordata > Amphibia > Anura > Ranidae > Pelophylax > Pelophylax lessonae. The sequence goes on from NC_138770.1 coordinate 586,705,884, forward strand.
TGTTTACCGGGCGCCCGAGTTCGGCACATCGCAGATCTGGCAGACAGATTGTTGTGCGGGGCTGGGGATGACCCAGCGGTCATGGTGCATGTGGGCACTAATGACAAAGTTAAAGGTAGGTGGAGGATCCTTAAGAACGATTTCAGGGACTTAGGTAATAGATTGAGGAAAAGGACCTCCAAGGTGGTTTTCTCTGAAATACTGCCTGTACCTCGAGCCACACAGGAGAGGCAGAAGGAGATTAGGGAACTTAACAAGTGGCTGAGGAATTGGTGTAGGAAGGAGGGGTTTGGGTTCCTGGAGAACTGGGCTGACTTCTCAGTCGGCTACCGGCTCTTTAGTAAGGATGGGCTGCACCTTAATGGGGACGGTACAGCTCTTTTGGGGAGAAAGATGGCCACCAAGTTGGAGGGGCTTTTAAACTAGGAGACGGGGGGGAGGGCTCAGAAGTAGAGTCAGTCAGGAGGAAGCAGAGGACTGAAGGCAGCTGTAGTGTCAGCAGCGACAGTAGGTCCACAAGGTCAATTGGCGGGTCTGTGCGGGAGAACCTCAGACCAAACAGGAATAAACATAACCGCCAATTGCGCTTAACTTCCTTAAAACTAAGAGGGGTATATGCTAATGCCAGGAGCCTAGCTAATAAAATGGATGAGTTGGAAATGTTAGTACATGAGGAGGACATAGACCTTGTGGGAATAACAGAGACTTGGTTCGACCCCTCACATGACTGGCTGGCCAATATCCAAGGGTATTCGGTGTACCGGAAGGACAGGGTAGGAAAAAGAGGGGGAGGGGTATGTCTCTATGTCAAGAACAATATAAAGGTGACAGAAAGGAGTGACATTACGGATGGGATGAGCATGGATTTAGAATCTGTGTGGGTTGAACTCCATAGGGAAGGAGAAAAGGGGAAAGTAATTGTGGGGGTTTGCTATAGGCCACCTAACCAAGGGGAGGAGGTAGAGCTGGAATTTTTAGCACTAATGGGTAAAGTGGCAAAATTGGGATCAGTCATCGTATTGGGGGACTTCAATTACCCCGACATTGACTGGGAAGAGGGGACTGCACACTCACAGAAGGCCCGCCTATTCACGGAAACCTTACTGGATAATTACATGTCACAGTTGGTGGATTCCCCCACCAGAGAAAACGCAGTCCTGGATCTATTGCTCACTAATGACCCAGACATAATCTCGGAGGTAGGAGTCCAGGACAACCTGGGCTCTAGCGATCACAGGATGATCACATTTAGTGTAAATAACAACATAACAAGACAAGTGGGGAACATAAGAACCCTAAACTTCAGAAGGGCAAACTTTCCAAAATTGTACTCAATGATGGAAAAGGTAAACTGGGACCAAACCCTGGGATCCCTGACCACAGAGGAAAAATGGGAATGCTTTAGGAACATATTAGGCAAAGGCATCTTGCAGTGCATTCCTATGGGAAATAAATTTAGAAGAGACAAAGCCAAACCTGGCTGGCTAAACTGTAGCGTCATAAAACTTATTAGGGGGAAAAAATTGGCCTTCAAGAAGTATAAATCAGAGGGCACAGTATCGGCTTTCGAGCAATACAAGGAGGCAAATAAGAAAAGTAAACAAGAAATCAAGATGGCTAAAATCAACTTTGAGAGACAAATAGCGGAGGATAGTAAAAAAAACCCAAAGAAATTCTTTAAATATATCAACAGCAAAAAAACTAAGGCAGAGCATATTGCACACATAATTAACAATGATGGGAGGATGGTTACAGAGGACACTGAAAAAGCAACCGTGCTAAATGCTTTTTTCTCGTCAGTCTTTACACAGGAAAAGGAGGGGTACACTGACCATGACTGTATGGTTAGTAGTAATAAACAGGACTTGCCACCATGGCTAACAGAGGGGGAAATCAGGGAAAGGCTGGATAAACTTAACACAAACAAATCGCCAGGACCGGATGGCATACATCCGAGAGTACTCAAGGAACTCAGTAAAGTTATATCGAGACCACTGTTCCTGATCTTTGCTGACAGTATTAGGACAGGAGATGTACCAGGGGATTGGAAGAAAGCTAACGTGATTCCAATATTCAAAAAGGGCCAGAGGCATATCCCGGGAAATTATAGGCCTGTCAGTTTGACATCAGTAGTATGTAAACTTCTGGAGGGGATGATAAGGGACTATATTGTAGAGTTTGCTAAGGACAACAACATCATCAGCAGTAATCAGCACGGGTTTACAAATGGGCGTTCTTGTCAAACCAATCTCCTTACATTCTACGAGGAGGTGAGCTGTGAGCTAGATAGGGGGAGACCAGTGGATGTGGTGTACTTGGATTTCGCTAAGGCGTTTGATACAGTTCCCCACAAGCGCTTAATTTATAAAATAAGGTCTGCAGGTATCGATAGCAGGGTTTGCTCTTGGATACGGAACTGGCTAAAAAGGCGGGTCCAAAGGGTAGTAATAAACAGCGCATACTCAGACTGGTCTGAGGTGGTAAGCGGGGTCCCCCAAGGCTCAGTCCTGGGACCAACCTTGTTCAATTTATTCATAAACAACATTGAGGTCGGGATCAGTAGTTCGATATCAGTTTTTGCAGATGACACAAAATTGGGCAGGGCAATAACTTCACAACATGAAGCAGATATCCTGCAGAATGACCTGGACAAAATAACAGAGTGGGCTACGACATGGCAAATGAGGTTTAACGTGGAGAAGTGTAAGGTTTTGCACTTGGGGACTAAAAACATAAAATCACAATACACGTTAGGAGGGGAGCCCTTGGGGGAATCAAAAATGGAGAAGGATCTGGGAGTATTGGTTGATGATAGATTAGGAAACAGCATGCAATGTCAAGCGGCAGCTTCCAAAGCCAACAGAATATTAGCATGCATAAAGAAAGGGATGCATTCCAGAGATAAGACTATAATCCTTCCACTTTATAAAACTCTGGTCCGACCGCATCTGGAGTATTCCGTCCAGTTCTGGTCGCCAGTCCTCAGGAGGGATGTGTTGGAGCTGGAGAGAGTCCAGAGAAGGGCAACTAAACTAATTAGGGGATTGGAGGACCTTGACTATGAAGAGCGTCTACAATCGCTCGATTTATTCTCCCTGGAGAAGAGACGTCTGAGGGGGGACATGATAGCAATTTATAAATATCTTAATGGGGATCCCAGCTTAGAAAAAAAGCTGTTCATTCGAAGGGATTGCATGAGGACTCGAGGGCATACAATGCGATTAGAGGAGAAGCGTTTTAACCTCAGGCAACGCGGGGGGTTCTTTACTGTTAGGGCAACAAGATTGTGGAATTCTCTACCACAAGAGGTGGTTTCTGCGGGTAGTATGGTGGCTTTCAAAAGACTCTTAGACTTACATCTCAAGGATCAGAACATTCAGGGGTATGGGAGATGATTACAGCCACACATGCCTACACAGGTTGAACTGGATGGACTATTGTCTTTATTCAACCTCACCTACTATGTAACTATGTAACTATGTAACTCTACTGTATTTACATCTATTGTTGTCCCATCTGCCAAATTCAATATCTTTACTCTTTCTTGCTCACTCCAGGTAACACTAAGCTCCGTCTCCCATTTCCCCATTTAGGATGGGATCCCAGGGTCCACCATCCTAGTTAGGATCCTATATACCTGGGATATTCACATGAAGGTCAAGACATTTATCAAATGGTAGCAAATTTTCTTTTGACCTTATTGGGAGAGGTAGTGTGTTTATAAAGTACTTAAATTGGTGATATCTAATTTTATTAACAGGGTTTCTTTTTTTTTTGTCACAACTCTTATAATCTGCAAATCTCCCCCTTTTTCATTATGTCTTTCAATTGTACATCCCTATCTTTAATCCATCCCCCTAACAGTGCATTATTCCCAGGTAAAGAAAAATCCATCCCTGTCAAAAGGTATTAATGGGGAATTAATTTCCCAATTCTTCTGTTTGTGAATTAAATCCCATATTTTACAAATCTGTAATGTTAGTGAACTAATGTTTTTTGAAAAGTGATGATATTGTTGTGGTACCCAAATCACCTTGTGTAGTGGAGTCTTACTAAGACTATTTTCTATATTTACCCAACTTTTTTCATTCAAGTTTTAGGTCCAATCTGTGGCCCGTGCTTATAAAACTGCTCTAAAATACCTTTTAAAGTCTGGCAGTCCCCCTGTTTCTTCTCTTTACTTAATACAACCGCTAGAATTCTAGGTTTTTTATATTTCCATATAAATCTCAATGTTATTTTCTTCAGTATATCGGAAAAACTTTGTGGTATTTAAATCGGGAGCATCTGGAACTTAGAGTACCTTTGGTAAAATACTCATTTTGAATATATGAATACGTCCTATCCAAGAGAAAGGTCTATTAACAAGTCCTCTCAAATCTTCTTGAACTACATTTAACAATGAAATATAATTCAGGTGATATAAATCTCCCCTGGTAGCCATCAAATTCACGCCCAAATATTTAAAATTATCCTTCCATCTAAAACAGAGATTGCTCTCATTGGGGTCCCTGAGATGCGTGCCACATCCCTAATGTCAGTGAAGAACAAGAAAAATACCCTAATATTGGGACTTTCAAGGCACTTAGAAATTCACAAAAAAGTATTATAAACATAAGTAAATTTTATTGTAAAGAAAATCAAAAACAAATATGAATAAATTTTAAAAAAATTAAAAATTTCACAAGCAGTGTGTGCCAGTTATACAGAATGTTGATCAGAAAAAGAGATCACAGCGATTGGAACCCGATGCATTTAGAAGTAAAATGACTTATTTTTCAAGGGTAAATCTCTGGTTACTCTATTCACTGCATGACTGAGAAATTGGCATTGCTGCTTTAAAAACAAGAGGTCCAAGAGACATTCTGCCTGATGGATCAGGGAAATCACCATATGATTTTAGAGCGATGGAACCACAGCATTAGGTCAGGGAAAGCATCACACATTGCCAATCTTTTGGATGGCTGGAGTCCAATATAAGAGGAAGCCTTCTATTTCACCCAGGTTATGGATCTCCCAATCGAAGTGCACAGCACAGTTCTGCTTACAGAGTCGGACTCTGCTTACATACGCTTGCCGGTGCCCCTCCCTTAAACATAGGAAACAGGTCCAGAAGTCCCGCCATGGTCCGAGTGGATTGTCAGGTTTTGTTCACTTTATTTTTTACCTTCCCTATGGCTATTCCCCCTTTTCTTTCCTTCCCCTCCCATTCCCCAATTTCTGACAATATTGAAGTCTGTCTAGGGAATCTGAGGCTAACACAAAAACATTCCCCCCAATGTCCCTATAAAGTTCTAATTTTTGAGTTTATTGGGGTTTTTTGCCATCTCTCAGGGTTCCTGTTTGATAAGTCTTCACTCCATCCAGGGAGCTGTGGAACTTGTGAAGTCCAATCTGTTGCAGAACTCAGTCAGCTCTTCTTTTTGTCCTATAAGACCATGCTGGAAATCCCAAACTATATTTTATATTTTTTGTCCTCATCTGGTCAAGAAGCAGTTTCAGGAGTCGTCTTCTAGCCAGGGTTTCAGGGGCAAGATCTGCATATATGTGCAGCTTTTCCCTTCCGTGCTCCATTGCGGTTATTCCGCTCAACTTTTCCCAGATCCTTGCTTTTTTCCCGCAACACTGAAATCTCACAATTATGTCTCTGAGAGCTTCCGATCATATATTTGCGGGTTTCCTAATCCTATTTTCAATGTGGACTCTGCTGGGCGACTAAAGAGTGGATTGAAGACTTTACCCATCTTATCCCTTAGTTCTTCCCTTTCTTCCTCTTGTAGACCACAAATCCTTAAGTTTTGTCTCCCGTTACAGCTTTCCTGGTCCTCAACATTATAGGATAATCTTTTTTTGTTCCAATTGTAAGTACTTCACTTGATTTTTCAATTCTACAATTTCCTCCGCGTGAGTCTCTATTTTGTCTTCGGCTTCTTCTAACCGAACCAACATCTGTCCCAAATGTTTATGCAGCGTTGACAATTCCGTTTTATGTTCTCCAGTTTTTTTAAACATCTCAGCTATTTCCCCTTCAGTTGGAAACTGGGGACTTCTCTTCAATTCCTCCATCCTGGTTACTTCGATCTCGTTTTCTATTTCAATATCCTCAGTTTGATTTTAGGGTTCTCCCATAGATTGTCTTTCCTGTGTTTCATCTTGCCTCCCTGATTTCCTATTATTTGCCCCTAGTAGTTTCAGTCCCTGGGTCAGATATTTGAGTGCAAGAGAATGAATATAATCCCACGCAAAGTGTGCAAGGAGATAGAAAATGGTGCTGCTGCCCACTCGGTTACTTACCCTAAAAGGGAAGTATGGAAATATGGGAATAACTATTGGGTCTGGCGCTGCTGGATACCATATACAGAGAAAAATATATGTTATAGTTACTAAATATGTGTGTGTTAGTAGATGTGTGTGTGTGTGTGTTAATATTTTAGGGCATGTCTTCTACACATCTCACTGTGTCCATATATATCAATTGCTCCAGTGCTAAAAAGTGTATAAAACCAATGTATAAAAATATATGGGAAATATTAAAAAGCTGACTAATATGTGTGTGTACACACATTATATATATATATATATATATATATATATATATATATATATATTTATATATTTATATATATATATTGCTATAATAAACAATAGTGCTAAAATATTTTCTGACAATATGCAATATTAGTTCATAAAAGACAGTGAGATGTGGAGAAGATATTCCGTAAAATAATAAGATCAATTAACACATATCTAGTAAATATAACATATTTTTCCCTGCACAGTTAGGCAAAAAAAGTATTTAGTCAGCAACCAATTGTGCAAGTTCCCCCACTTACAAAGATGATGGAGGCCTGTAATTGTCATCATAGGTATACTTCAACTATGAGAGACAAAATGAGAAAAGAAAATCCAGAAAATCACTGTCTGATTTTAAAGAATTCATTTGCAAATTAGGGTGGAAAATATTTGAAAAAACGTTTTCTGTAAGTCTTCACAAGGTTTTCACACACTGTTGCTGGTATTTTGGCCCATTCCTCTATGCAGATCTCCTCTAGAGCAGTGGTCCTCAACTCCGGTCCTAAGGGACCACTAACAGGCCAGATTTTAAGTATTACCTTGGGGAGATGCAGACTAAAGTCCTGCAATCACTGAGCACCAAATTATATCACCTGGGATGTATTTCAGTTATTCTGCAAACCTGGCCTGTTAGTGGGCCCTGAGGACCAGGGTTGGGGACCACTGCTCTAGAGCAGTGATGTTTTGGGACTGTCGGTGGGCAACACAGACTTTAACTCCCTCCAAAGGTTTTCTATGGGGTTGCGATATGGAGACTGGCTAGGCCACTCCAGGACCTTGAAATGCATCTTACGAAGCCACTCCTTCATTGCCCGGGCGGTGTGTTTGGGATCATTGTCATGCTAAAAGACCCAGCCACGTTTCATCTTCAATGCCCTTGCTGATGGAAGGAGGTTTTCACTCAAAATCTCACGATACATGACCTATTCATTCTTTCCTTTGCACGGATCAGTCATTCTGATCCCTTTGCAGAAAAACAGCCCCAAAGCATGATTGTTTCCACCCCCAACTTCGCATTTTCTCCTCCAAACACGACGAGTTGAGTTTTTACCAAAAAGTTCAACTTTGGTTTCATCTGACATTCTCTGAATCCTCTTCTGGATCATCCAAATGCTCTCTAGCGAACTTCAGACGGGCCCGGACATGTACTGGCTTTAGCAGGGGACACGTCTGGCACTGCAGGATGAGTCTCTGGCGGCATAGTGTGTTGCTGATGGTAGCCTTTGTTACTTTGATCCCAGCTCTCTGCAGTTCATTAACTAGGTCCCCCTGTGTGGTTCTGGGATTTTTGCTAACCTTTGAGATCATTTTGACCCCACGGGGTGAGATCTTGCGTGGAGTCCCAGATCGAGGGAGATTATCAGTGGTCTTGTATGTCTTCCATTTTCTATTAATTGCTCCCACAGTTGATTTCTTCACACCAAGCTGCTCGCCTATTGCAGATTCAGTCTTCCCAGCCTGGTGCAGGTCTACAATTTTGTTTCTGGTGTCCTTCGACAGCTCCATGGTCTTGGGCATAGTGGAGTTTGGAGTGTGACTGTTAGAGGTTGTGGACAGGTGTCTTTTAAACTTATAACAAGTTAAAACAGGTGCCATTATTACAGGTAACAAGTGGAGGACAGAGGAGCCTTTTAAAGAAGTTACAGGTCTGTGAGAGCCAGAAATCTTGCTTGTTTGTAGGTGACCAAATACTTATTTTACAGAGGAATTTACCAATTGATTAGAAATTCTACAATGTGATTTCCTGGATTCTTTCCACCTATTCTCTCTCTCATAGTTAAAGTGTACCTATGACTAAAATTACAGGCCTCTCATCTTTTTAGGTGGGAGAATTTGCACAATTAGTGGCTGACTAAATACTTTTTTGCCGAACTGCATATGGTATCCAGCAGCACCAGACCCAATAGTTATTCCCATATTTCGTGAGTACACCAGTATTTACTTTCAAAGTTTTACTATTTGTCTTCAAGTTCATTTTTTGGGGCAGAGAGGGAGATAAAAAAAAAAGGGGGGGGACCAAAGGTATGGGGGGGGGGGGAGATCTAAGGGGGTTTCCTAAAGGTCATAGAGATCAGACACCGGGGAGCCGGTTCTGGAGAGGGGGTAGCGGTCTTCTCTAGGTAGGGCCAAGCCTCTCAACTCTTGTTGCCTTATTCAATTTTGGAGTCACACAGTCCATAGTCTTTTTTCCTTCGCTTTTTCTTTTCCCTTTTAAAACTGGGCGATTTTAGGGCACATATATTTCATCGATATTCAGTCCCAAGTCTCATTAGATCTCTTTATAGAAACAATAGGGGTCATCATCCCCAATTTATTATCTCATACAAACATCCACCTGTTTTCCCCTTTTCCTCAGCTTTAATAATGCTTCAGCACTGTACAATAAATAGATCTCCTCACAACAGTTCCATAATTTTAACTGTATGTGAGCTGTATGCAGGGGGTATATTACCACTATGAGCTTTAACTGTAGGCTTTAAAATATGATCTAAAGCGATGATTTATTGCTAAAGTTTTGACTCACCCCCACCTGGCCACCAATTTCTCCTTTTCCAGGTCTGGTGTATATACACCCAATTCCCAGCTGGGGTCTTAGAGCCACACGTGATTGCTATTTTATGGCACAAAAGTTTATTTGTTCAGCGGGCTAGGGAGCCGCTTAACTGCATGGGATCAGGTACCCCAAACTGTGGCAGAACTGTGCAGTGTAGCAACAGTCTTAAGCTCAGCACTGTCTATTGCCTACATTTGGCCCCAGAAAAGAGAAGAGGGCACAGCCCAGCTGTATAGCTATCTCCACGCCTTGCATCCACTCCTCTTGCTTCTTACCACCCACCTCCATATCCGAGGCCTCAGTCTAGATCTCCTTCCACTGCCTCTCCCTGCACCTCCTGTCTCCACCGGCTCTGAGTCATTGTTTCTGAAAGCCGCTACATTGCCCCCTTCTCGTACTGGCTACTCACCACTCTGGGATAGCGTCCAGCCATACACCGCTCCTGAAAGGCACCTCCCGGAGCTGGTAGCCACCACTTGCTGCACACGCCATGTGCAGGCCACTCCCCCTCCCGGCAGTTGATTGTAGTTCTCACAGGAACAGAAAATAATAAAAGAAAAAACTTTATTTAAAAAGGGAAAAATGCTAGAACCCGTTATCCCAGCAAGGAACTAGGTCCTTACTCCTGACAAGGCACAAAAAAAAAAAAAAAGTCCTATAGCAGGAAGTGGAAGTAAACACGCCCTATAGGCATGGTAACTTTTTTTCGCTTAATGTCCTACTGCAATGGAGAGCAGCAAAAAACCCATCGGTCAAAAAGATATGGAGCTGTGTCCGTCGAACGAAAGAGAAAGAACATTTCCATAAAAATAATATGCAATTGTTTTTTGGCACTATAACTTTTGCACAAATATTCCCCTTTTGGGTTTTTTTTTTTTTTTTAACAAAAGACGTAGCAGATTACATTTTGGCCTAAATTGATGAAGAAATTTGAAATACATTTTTTTTTTATTGAATGTTTTATAGCAGAAAGTAAAACGGAATTTTTGTAAAATCTTACCTGTAAAATTCCTTTCTCTGAGTCCTCCGACAGTCGCCGCCTCTTCATATTCGTCACATATGGGGTATTAGACTTTGCTCCAAAGGAGTAGCTAGGCAACAGAATATGTTAACATTAAAGCTTTTAACATATCCCACCCTCAAGGGGTGGTCCCCTCAGTCAATACCCTCCTACTTCCTGCAACCATATCTCAGTTTTAGTGGAATAGCAGTGGAGTATACAACCAAACCCCAAAAGAGGGGCGGGGGCGGCGACTGTCGGAGGACTCAGAGAAAGGAATTTTACAGGTAAGATTTTACAAAAATTCCGTTTTCTCTTACGTCCTCCGACAGTCGCCGCCTCTTCATATTCGTCACATATGGGGACGTCCCAAAGCAGTGCAAACATGAGGGGTGGGAAACGCATCCGCGCCGAAAAGGCAACGCAGTCTCCGCATCAAAGAAAGGAACCTTACCAAAGGAAGGAAACCAGCTGGGCAACAGGAAAAACAAGTGCTCAACAGGAGCAACAACCCAGGAAAAGACAAATAACCAGGGGATAAAAAACTTATCCCAACAGCCAGAGGTCCCCAACAAGGGACCCTAGGGAATTGCCGCACTAAGAACCTTGCGGCCAAAGGAAGCATCCGCCGATGCCTGAACATCTACTTTGTAGAATTTTGTGAAAGTGTGCACGGTCGACCAAGTCGCCGCCTTACATACCTGGGCTACAGAAGCCCCATGACGACAGGCCCAAGATGTACTCAGAGATCTAGTAGAGTGCGCCTTCACAGGCACAGGGGGAACCTTCCCCTGCAAGGCATAGGCCTGTTCAATGGTCTGCCTGATCCATTTGGCGATGGTAGAGGCCGACGCCGCCATGCCCTTCCGAGGACCCTCTGGAAGAACAAACAAGGAGTCCGTCTTTCGAAAAGACTCAGTCGATTTAAGGTAAACCCTTATCGCCCGAACAACATCCAGAGAATGCAATCTCACCTCCTTTGGATGTTTAGGCTTCGCGCACAGCGAAGGCAAGACAATATCCTCATTAAGATGGAATTCCGAAACTCGTTTCGGAAGAAAAGAAGGATTATGTCGCAAGACCACCTTATCCAAATGAACAACCAGATACGGAGACTTGCAGGACAAAGCTGCCAGCTCCGACACTCTGCGAGCCGAAGTGATCGCCACCAAAAAGGCGACCTTTTTGGACAACATAGACAACGAGATCTCCCTGATCTGTTCAAAAGGAGCACGTTGCAACACAGACAGAACGAGATTCAAGTCCCACGGGGGCAAAGGATCCCTCCTAGGAGGAACCAGATGCCGCACACCCTGAACAAAAGTGCCAACCAAGGAGTTGGAAGCCACGGGACGTTGAAACAGAACGGCCAGCGCAGACACCTGACCCTTTATCGTAGCCAGCGCCAAACGCTGATCGACACCCGTTTGAAGGAAGGACAGCACTCGGGAAACAGAGTACGTGCGGGGTGAAAACCCCCTGGACTCACACCAGGCAAAATAGGCCTTCCAAGTACGGTAATAAACCTTCCCAGAGGAAGACTTCCTCGCGTTGATCAAAGTATGAACGACCTCTGGGGAGAGACCCTTCTCCTTCAGGACCTCGGTCTCAACAGCCAGGCCGTCAAAGCCAGAGACTGTAAAGCAGGATGGTATATCGGTCCTTGAGACAGGAGATCGTCTCGAAGAGGCAGACGCCACGGGGCGTCGACCGCCAGATTCACGAGGTCTGCGTACCAGGACCGGCGAGGCCAGTCCGGTGCCACAAGAATCACGTGCTGCGTTCCGAGTGTAACCTGCGAAGGAACCTGGACAGCAACTGAATCGGTGGAAACGCGTACATCAGTCTGTACTGATGCCACGGGGCCACTAACGCGTCAGACGCGTCTGCCCGAGGGTCGCGCGTCCTTGCCACGAACCTTCTCACCTTGTTGTTGAGACGAGACGCGAACAGGTCCACATCTGGAAGACAGCCGGGTGGAGAGACCATTCCCCCTGATCCAGGGTCTGGCGACTCAGATAGTCCGCCTGCCAGTTCTCCACCCCCGGAATGTGAACCGCCGTTATCGCTGGGACATGAGTCTCGGCCCAAGACAGAATGTCAGCCACTTCGAGCCGCTCGGGCACTCCTGGTGCCCCCTTGGTGGTTGATGTAGGCCACCGCCGTGGCATTGTCCGTCTGCACCCGAATCGGGCAGCCCTGCAGCCGGTCCGTCCAGCGATGAAGACAGATTTAATCGCACGCAATTCCAGAATGTTGATCGGAAGGGAAGACTCCCCCTCCGACCAAGTGCCCTGGGCGGACAGAACGCCCAGAACACCACCCCAGCCCGACAGGCTGGCATCCGTGGTGATCACCGTCCACGAGATAGGACGAAACGACTTGCCCCCGGACACCATCGGGGACTGGAGCCACCACAGAAGGTCTCTTCTGGTGCGATGACTCAACAAGATTTGAAGATCCAGAGATTGAGGTCGCCCGTCCCACATGGACAGGATCTCCGCTTGGAGACCCCGCGTGTGAAACTGGGCGAAGGGGATCGCCTCGAAGGCCGAGACCATCAATCCCAGACATCTCATGCACGTCCGCAGAGACGAGTGCGGAACGTCCCTGAGGGACCTGACTTCCTCCTGAAGAGTTCTGAGTTTGTCTTCGGGCAGGAAGACCTTCGCCTGCACCGAGTCCAGAATCATTCCCAGGTAGGGAAGACGAACCGACGGACTCAGTGTCGACTTTGGAAAATTTATCGTCCAACCAAACTCCTGCAGAGTTTGCATCGTGACAGACAGGTCCTTCTCCAGACCCTGGCTGGTCGCAGACCGAACCAGAATGTCGTCCAGATACCCCAGGACAGAAATGCCCTGGGCTCTCAATGCCAGAACCGGTGCAAGCACCTTGGTGAAGACCCGCGGAGCCGAGACCAAAAGGCAACGCCACGAACTGGTAGTGATCCCCCGCAATGGCAAATCGAAGGAACTTCTGGTGACCCTCGAAAATGGGGATGTGAAGATACGCATCCTTCAAATCGATGGAGGCCATGAATTCCCCCGGAACCAGGGCAGCCACCACCGACCGCAGGGATTCCATGCGGAACTTGCGAACCCGCACAGAGCGGTTCAGAGCCTTCAAGTCCAGAATTGGACGAACCTTGCCCTCCTTTCTGGGCACGGTGAACAGATTGGAATAAAACCCCCGAAACCTGTCCCGATGAGGCACCGGAACTACCACTCCCTGAGCCCTCAGGTCCCGCACCGCCAGGTGCAGGTCCCGTAAACGCTCTGGAGACAGTTGAAGATTTGAGGGAAAAAATCTGCTCTCCGGCCGAGAGAGAAACTCGATCTTGTAACCAGATCGAACGATCTCCTGAACCCACCTGTCCCGTACGCGGGCCAACCAGGGCTGAAGAAAACCGAGCAAGCGTCCCCCCACCCCAAAACTGGGTGAGGGCGCCCCTTCAGGCCGCACTGTTATGGGCTGCGGATCCGGATTGACCGGACTTCTGTTTACCAGACCAGGGCTTCTTCTGAGAGCCTTGACCTTTGAACGGTTTGCCCTTGTAGTGCGACCGAAAGGCACGAAAGGACCCCTGAGGGGGCCGAAAATTAGCATGCTTCTTCCCAGAAGCCCCCTTAGCCTTGGGGAAATGGGGCAAGAGAGTGCTCTTACCTCCGGTGATCCCCTTAATCAACACATCCAAGGACTCCCCAAAAAGGCGAGACCCATCATAAGGCAGATTGGCTAAGGTCTTACGTGAAGACTGGTCCACCGACCAACATTTTAACCAAACCAGGCGGCGAGACAACACCGCCACGCTGTGCACACGTGCAGCCAACGGGACTAGGTCCAAGTCCGCATCACACAGATACATGACACCCTGGTGGATTTGATCCACCATATCCAGGGTCGCCGGCGAGGCCGAATCGGCCACTAGGACGCGCCTAAGCATCTGCGTCCAACTTGCGACCGCCTGGGCTGCCATGAGAGAGGCAAACAGAGCCTTAAGCATAGAACCCGTAACAGAATAAGTATGACGGGCAAGAGACTCCAATCTCCTATCCGTGGCATCACGGAACACAGGGGAATCCTCTGCAGGAATCGCAGTGGATTTGTTTAAAACCGCAATTGCGTGATCCACTGGGGGTGGCACACACCACCTTTCATCAGTGGAAGGCGAGAAAGGATAACGCAGCTTGAACCTACTTGGTACAGCAAAAGGTTTGCGTAGATTGCGCCATTGTTCCTTAACAGCGCGCTGAAAATCATCATTGCAGGGAAAAACCTGCGGCGTCCTGCGTTTTCTCTGCGTCCCATAAGCCGCCAAGGCAGCGGGGGGACACACTTCATCCTGCAAGCGCAGCGTTTGTTTTATGGAAGCAATCAATTCATCCATGATTGCAAGCTCTTCAGGCGAGCCAGGGGGAGAATTATCAACCTTCAACTTCAGCCTCCACCTCGGACCCCACTAGATCCAGGGAGGAGCGGGACCCCGATAAGGAGGCCCCCGCCATAACAACCCCATCACCTTCACCCTCAGAATCAGAGGAAAGAGCAACTCTGGGTCTTTTAGTAGATTGAGCAGCCACCAGCATCTGCACCTGAGCAGCAAGGCCAGCCACAATAGTGGCTAAATCCCCCCCTGGGGGGGAAACAGCGGCCCCCTGGCTTTCCACCAAGGCGGTAGGAAATTTGCCCTCCTGAGAAACCATTGCCCCTATAACAACTGCCGGATAATAAAGGGTTAACTGCCCCTTTAACAAGCGCGGCGAGCGCAGCCCACCGCACCACACACAAGCACAATGAGACCCCCACAGGGACAATAAAACTGACACAGGCAATGGATAGGAAGGATATAACCTGAGGAGACCCTCGCCGCTGCTGCTGCCTCGATCGGTGTTCCTGGAGAAGAGGAAGTGATGCTGCCAGGGCGCTCTATTAAAGCCTATGGGAGGCTACAAGAAAATGGCCGCCATGCATGTAGAACATGCGGCCGGAGCGAGTGTAGGCAAAATGGCGCCGTTTGGCGCCGAAACCGCCGCTCCACAGTACAGTAATGCACACATGTCTGTATATAAAAAAACATGTCAGATCGCTGCAGCGATCGCTGTATAATGCCCAAACATGCCACAAAACATGCCCCACAGCACACAGCTTCTCACACTGACAAGGCTGACACACACAGTGTCACACAGCTCCCCCCCCCCCCCCCTTGCAGCCCACAGCATGCAGCCGAGAGATGGGGAGACAAACCGTGTGAATAGAGGCAGGTTACACAGTCCCAGACTGACACCCCCCCAGACAGACAGGTCCCCACATAAATACACTTACCTCACAGTGGCGTGGGGGACCCGCACAGGCGAACAAGCCGCTGCACATGAGGCAGGGAGAGTCGCATACAAGACGCACAGAATGGGGGTTAAGAAACCGCACAGCGTCCAGTGAGGTAGCCACCTCACCAATCATCCCTGCACCGAACAGGGATGGGTCGTTCACTGTGCCAGGAGCGTTACCTGGCTGAACGCTCGATGGCAGGCTGGGAAGCCACTGACCCACGACCTGCGACCAGGGGGATCAGCCCGAGACCCAGCCCGCATGATCCTCTTCATCAGAAGAACTAACTAATGCTGACAAAAAGAACAGCTAAGTAAAGGTAGAGAGAAAACTCAAACAAAAAATCAAAAAAAGAAGAAAGAGTCTGGGGCACAAAGCCCCAGCACAGAGAGAGCCAGCCACTCCTGACAAGCTAGACATTAAAACTGAGATATGGTTGCAGGAAGTAGGAGGGTATTGACTGAGGGGACCACCCCTTGAGCGTGGGATATGTTAAAAGCTTTAATGTTAACATATTCTGTTGCCTAGCTACTCCTTCGGAGCAAAGTCTAATACCCCATATGTGACGAATATGAAGAGGCGGCGACTGTCGGAGGACGTAAGAGAAAAAAAATATTTTTCCTCAAAATTGTCTGTTTATAGCAGAAAAAAAAAAAAACTGAGGTGGTCAGATATCCCCAAAAAAATACGTGGGGGAAAATGAAAGAGATAAATTTTATTTGGGTATATTGTCACACGACCGCGCAATTGTCATTTTAAGTAACGCAGTGCCATATCGCAAAAAAATGGCCTGATCAAACCTTCCGGAGGTCAAGTGGTTAAATGAGTTGCGAATGACAAATGTCTGATATCGATGGGCAGCTTTGAAAAACTAAAATATTGTGTACCAGATTTTTAGGCAAGCTTGGCCCTTTAGGCTGTGTTTACCTGTGTCTAAGCACATACATTTTCCATTACAATTAATGGAAACGCATGAAAACCTGCAATAGTGCACGCTGCAATCTGTTTTTCAGTGCACATAAAAACTTCTGTTGACATGTGTTCCTAATAACTTTAATCACTTTAACAACTTTAACTTTGTGTGTTTTACACAATGGTGAGACCATTTGTAGACATGTTCAGCTTTGTCAACAGAGGACTTACAACCAAACACAGAATAACAAGTTCCATCTTTTTATTCATACAGTATGAAGATTTCTACAGTTCCTACAAGTTATATAGCATGCAAAGGAAACAAACAAAAAGAAAAAAAAAAAAAACATTCAACATTAAACCATTCCCCTCACACAAATTAAAAAAAAAAAAAAAATCTCCAATAAAGAAATGCTTGCTATCTGAAAGTCAGCCAAGGTATGCACAAGCATTAGAAATAGATAGCATCTGCTAAAATTTTTAAACACAATGTATGTACAAAAAATAATAAATTCACAAAAATCCCCCTTGTAGCAGAGCACATGGCAGCTAACACTGGAACAGAAGACCGATAATGAACCACGGACTGATCCAGAGGAACAAACTTAATGTGTAGTGGAGATTTTTTTTTATGTTATTGAACATCAACATGTACCAAAGTTTGGCAATTTCTTTTTTTTTTTTTACTTTTTTTTTAAGTTTAATATTTATATATATATATTTATATATAATGCAAATTATGTAAACAAGAGGAACATTTCAAAAAATCGATCTACATGCAAAACTCCATGTCATGCAAGGACACCAAGCACCTTGATTTCTCTCGCACAGACAGAGCCCATGGTGTGCAGCACTCAGTTGAAGGAACAGCTATGGCAAGCAGGCAATACTTTTACCTGCCCTTAACTAAATCACTAAAAATGGATATGCTTTCAAGAGCAAAACAAACAAAAAAAATATATATATATTTATGTCTCGGTTTGGTTTTATTTGTTTTCCATCCAATAGTACCACAGCAGAAAAAAGGAGAGGTGGAAAAAATTAGAGTGTCTCACTACTTTTATATCACACATGATGGGAGAAATTACGGACAGAGCAGAACAAAATGTCTTATTTTCACGAAAAGGTAACAGAAAACATTCCACCAGGACAAAGAACCTCTCCTATAACCAATGTACATATATCGCTATCAGTCATGCTGCCTGCAGTAGTCTGTTCAATTCAGTTGGCAGATATGAGTGAATAAATTCGGACTTCTGTCAAATCGGCTTTAAAAGGGGACAGGGGTCCTCGAGGTGTTCTATACCTATTGCAGCTGCTGCAACTGATAGAATAGTACAATTTGGGTGACTTGCTTCAGCAACTCTGGAAAGCAGGAGATATAGGTTCTGTGCAGTTGCTATATGCATTAACAGTTCTTCACTTGGCAGTAACATTCAACTATTTAAAAAAAAGAAAAAGCAAGAGACACAGTCCCTGGTAATATATTAACATGTATAAATTAACATACAAATTTCCTGTGTTTAAAAAAAAAAAAAAAAAAAAACTTAAGTAGATTAACAGGATGCAACAGAGTTGATCAGCCAGTTAATGTACAAAAAAAAAAAAAAAAAAAAAAAAGATCACAAGATACGAAACACATTGACCAGACACCCAGTTCAAAGTATACATTCTTCTACAATATATATATATTTATAAAACTGTGTGAAATAAAAGTAAGGATTTATATTCACGTATTGAACGGCTTATGTTCTGCTTGGCACTCTAGTTTTTATTTTGTTGTTGCTTTTACTCAAGTAATTAAATTAAAGCCCACCTAATGACCACATAGAAAGTTTTATATATAATTCTTGTTTATAAAAGATGAGGAAACAAAATAAATAGAAAAAAAAAGCCAACTCCCTTCTTTTTCTCCATCACACTGATATGCTCCTCCCCACTGTGCTGTCCTTCAGACTTTAAAGTGCTACACCAAGTTATTGAGAGAATAAAAAAGTTCAATAACACTTAAGTTGGCTTCATGAGGCTCATGTTGGAAAATGTGGCTTCACAGAGAAAAATACTTCCATTTAAAATACACAGAGAGCGTTGCTGGACGTCTTGAGCAGATCTTCAGAGATGGAGAAGAAAGCATAAGTGTTGGATGTTGTTCTGAAGAATCACACATCGACCACCATCTTTTTGTGGATATCTAAACCACCTACGACCTGCAGAGGAGAGGACAACAGGGATGTCAGAAAAACTAGACGATATGTTTAGAACAATAAATTAAGGCTTGTGCTGGACTTGAGCAAATATAGCAGTACATTCTTAAAAAAAAAAAAAAAAACTATAGCCAAACCAAGCACATCTGTTAAGCTTTAGGGCTACATTCGCACAGGCGACCATGTTTCGCCATTCATGAGCTGCTAGCTGCACCCACGAAGCCCCATACCCTTCGATGAGAGGTCGGTGGCAGTCCCAACTTTCTTTGGCCGTTTACCCAGTGCTGCTTGACATACATCAAACCCTGCTTGGTCAATGGACAACAGATTAGTGTTATAGGCTTTGATCAATCACCACAGGTGTTACCCTGACTCTGGAAACGTATAGATCTGAAGAAAACAGTGTACATTCAGCAAGTGCTGCACAGAGGAGAGGGGGATAAACTGGGATTTCAAATCCCAGACTGCTAGACTGGCTGCATCGGCACTGACAGCTTAGTAACCCCGGAAGAGTACAGTGGACACCAATGGTGGTGGGGGAGATGTACAGTGTTCACTTTTTTTTTTTAAAGGTGAACACTTTTCAAGGTACATTGTATTTTATTTTTACTAAACGAAATACGTCGTCTAATTACACAGTGCAAGCTGCTATTCTATACACAAGAAGATGCCTATGGATTGACCTGTTCCAAACCAACATATTTGTAAGTATGGTATGCTGCATGAGTTGAAAAAAAGAACTTTCTAAAATATTTCTTATTATATATTGGTATTGGGGGGGGGGGGGGGGGGGTCCAAAAATTTCTCAAAGAAAAACAAAACTTTTAGGCTCAAGTCACGTAGTCTTCAGTGCAACTTTGGGAGTCCGACTTTTATGCTCTCTGGCACTAAAGCCGTATCAAAGTTGCATCAAAGTAGTGCAGGTACCTTTTCAGAATTTGCGGGGGACTGCAGTAGTGTCAATTGGAATGAGACCTGGAGATACAGTGGGTAAAAGTAAACAAGCACTTGTTTTCTAGGTAAACTGATTTCTAAAAGGTGCTATTGACAAAATTCTTCCCACATGTTGCCAACAACCCATGCAGTCCATACATACAAAGAAACCAAAATAAATAAGTTCAGAAATGAAGTTATGTGTAATAAAATGGAATGACACAGGGAAATAGTATTAAACACGCTAACTGAAATGTATTTAATACTTGGTACAAAATCCTTTGTTGGTAATGACAGCTTCAACATGCCTCCTGTATGGAGAAACTAGTCGCATGCATTTCTCAGGTGTGATGTTGGCCCATTCTCCCACACAGTCTTTATATTTTGAATGTTCCAAGGGCCTCTTCTGTGAATGCTGATCTTTAGTTCTTTCCATAGATTTTTTTATTGGATTCAAGTCAGAAGATTGTCTGGGCCATTGTAGCAGCTTTATTTATAATCAATTGAAAGTTTCCTTGGCTTTCTGTTTGGAATCATTGTCTTGCTGAAATGTCTACCCTCATTTCATCATCCTGGTAGATGGCAGCAGATTGTCTTGGTATATTTTTCCATTCATCCTTCCTTCAATTAAATAAAAGTTTGCCAGTACCATATGCTGAAAAGCAGCCCCACATCATGATTTTTCTGACTTCCAAACTGTTGGTATGGTGTTTTTGGGGTGAGGTGCAGTGCCATTTGACCTCCAAACATTGTGTGTATTATGGCATCCAAAAAGTTCAATTTTGGTCTCATCTGACCAGACTATATTCTCCCAGTATTTCACAGGTTTGTGTAAATTTTGCGCAGAAAACTTTAAATGGACTTCAACACGCTTTCTCTTCAGCCATTGAGTCTTGTGTGGTGAGCATGCATGCAGGCAATGGCGGTTGAATGCATTATTTATTGTTTTCTTTAAAACAATTGTACCTGCTAATTCCAGGTTTTCTGAAGCACTCTACAAGTGGTGCTTGGCTCTTGGACAACTCTTCTGATAATTCTTTTCACTCAGTCAGAAATTTTGCAAGGAGCACCTGGTCGTGGCTGGTTTATGGTGAAATTATGTTCTTTCCACTTCCGGTTTATGGCCCTAACAGTGCTCACTGGGACAAGCAGAAGTTTAGAAACTCTTCTGTAACCAATGTAATCAGTATGCTTTGTAACAATAAGGTTGCAAAGGTCTTGAGAGAGCTCTTTGCTTTTACCCATCACAAGAGGTTTCTTGTATGACACTTTGGCAATAGGACACCTTTTTATAGGCCATCAGTCGAGACTAAACCAGTTTAAATTAATTTGCACTAACAAGGGGCACGATTTCTTTCTAAAAACTGATAGATTTCAGCTAGTGTCTTGGCTTTCCATGCCTTTTTGCACATCCCTTTCGTCATATGTTCAATACTTTTTCTTTGTGTCTTTCCATTTTATTACACATAAAACTTAATTTCTGAACTTATTTGTTTTGGTTTCTTGTATGAATTGCATGGGTTGTTACCAACGTGTGCTGAAAATTTCATGTCAATAGCACGTAAATATATTTACCTATAAAAATAATGACTTGTTCAAATACTTATTTTACCAGCTGTACATTGCACTTCACTTGTCCTGCGACTTTGGGTCTTACAAGTCAGATCCTAAGTCACAACAGTGTGAACTGTGCCCAATACTTAATATAATCTATTACTTGTATTAGCTTGCTACTATACTACATATTACTTTTCTCGCTGCTCTTTCCCTAGGAAAGCAAGCTTTGTAATTTTAATGAAATTTTGCACAAAACTTTTTTTTCAATTTAAAAGTAAAAAGACCCCTCCAGGCACAGACACACAAGCATTAAGAACACAGG
The DNA here is from genome assembly GCF_965119305.1 of Pelophylax lessonae. Taxonomy (NCBI): domain Eukaryota; kingdom Metazoa; phylum Chordata; class Amphibia; order Anura; family Ranidae; genus Pelophylax; species Pelophylax lessonae. The sequence continues at coordinate 586,727,267 of NC_138770.1, forward strand.
TGTGTGTGTGTAATATATGTTTTATATTTTTATTCAAAAACACCCTTTTAAACATGAAAAGGGCCAACCAACAAATAATGTCTTGGAATACAATTTGCTCACAAATATCTTGGGTTCTTTTCAGTTATATGCCTGTTGAAAGCACCTCTACAATACATGGTAATAGATAATAAGGGCACAATGTTCAACAGCCTGACCTGATTTATTAAAATAAAACACTTTGTAGATAAATCCCTCTGTGCAAATCTACCTTCCTGCCCGTACTTCATCCTGTTCTGGCAAATACATCAGACAAAAATACTGTAAACAGCAACCTTGCAATTTTACATTTACACACCAGATAAAATAGGTTTAAAAATATTTTCCCCTGTCATTTCACAGCTTAAGGAAACAAAAAAAATAAAAAAACAAAAACTATCAGTATCTTAAAATCGGAGAGGTGGCAAATTCCTTAAGAGTTCAGCTCTTTTCAGAGTGTTCCCTGTCACTCAGCAGTTAAAGTAGATGAACTTTTGGCTAGGGATAGCTGACTGCATTCACTAGAAATAAAAAGCATGGACAAGAATATTCCTAACCCATACTCACAGCACAGAATTCTTCAAAAGATATTCTCCCATCGCCATCTTTATCTGCATTGATAATCGTTTTATCTACTATTTGTTGTAACTGCGTGTCCTTGAGGTTGTTTCCGACCATCATCTTCAACACCTGGAAAAGCTCACCGTTTGAGATATAGCCATCCTTGTCCATGTCATATATACGGAAAGCAACTGGTAGAGGAGAAAACAAAAAACTTCAAAATTCTTTCACCGATACCAATGCAACGCTCCCAAGTGCCCATACTCTTGCAAGCATAACTTTTCCTAAGGTCAACTTAAACAGTTACTATATATTATCTATACTATCTATACTAGTCTATTACAGGAAACCTTTCCTGAAACAAGCACAATGGCTGCCACTTTTGAGGCCTTATGCAAATGCATGTTGACTACCTGTCAAGCTGACCCTTTCTAATCGCTTTAAACAAAACCCAGTATATTTATGCAGATAAGGATTTCTGTCTTTTAACTGATCTGCATTCTAACTCCCAGTCATCAACTGAAAGGATTAAAGCTAGGGAAACAGCATGATGGCCAGGCACTTTGCATTTTAAGAAGGTGGTGTGTAATGGCAGCCTCCGGTTTTATTTTTAATGAAAAAGGTTAGTGTTCGTTTATTTTAAGGCACCAGCTAAATAGAAAACTAAAATTCATATTTGTGTGCTTAGTTCGGTTTTTAAAGTGTTTACATTCCTATTAAAACGGACCTTATGCTCTTGCAGCAACCCAGTTGAAATTTGGTCTACTCAGCATTTACATGGCCTCATCAGAATGACTACAACGTTACTTCACCCTCTCCAGTGCAGAAGCCAGAGCAAAGTGCAGAAGCCAGAGAAAAGAACTATTTGTGGGATGTGCTTAAAAAACAGAGGCCCAACTATGCAACAATTTCATTGCACAGGGCAGGTAAGCATAAACCTGTTATTTAAAAGAGAACAATTGGATTTTTGTCTTACTGTAAAATTATTTTCTCTGATGTTCACTGATGGACACCGCTCCAGAATTTTATTGACCATTGGGACGTCCCAATGAAAACACAAAAGAAAGAAGAAAAAAAAAAAAACCAAACACACTGCGCTAAGTGACCCCTGCCCCTAGCGGCACTACAATTCCCAGCACAGCTGAATTGCTACTATAGCAGAGAGGAGTATCCCCACAATCACTCACCATTCCGGTCAGCACAGAACAGAGCGCTTTATGCTGTACACCATTCAGAAAGGAAGAGGAAGTCCAGGAGTCAGTCACTAGAGGTCCACCGCCACAATCACCGCCCCCCAAGGCTCCAAAAACATGGCTGCCGCTTTAGTCGAGCCCCGACCAGGACAGCCCCCATAAAATTGCACCACCCACTATTGCCTGCTCAACACTCCACAGGTGGTCTGGTTCAAGGATGGCCACCCCTGGGGGGGGGGGTGAAATGAGGTGTGGGTAGATGGGGGTGGTCATCGCTATGTGGTAAGGAGGGGAACCCGGGGGTCCGACCGACCCAGGGAGGGGCTCACGTCCACCCCTGCAGGCCACCAGGGAAGGGGGGGGGACACTACTCACCATACCTTCGGGTGGACACCGCTCCAGGCAGACCACCTCCCTATCGGAATTGGGGTGCTGCGGCCATGAAGCACGATGCAACTCAGGCCTGGACCAGGTCTTGTGCGCCCTCGCGAGACGTTTAACTCGCAGGCCAGCCTAACGCAGAACTGAGGTCTGCACGCGCTCGCTGGCTGGACTGGGGAGATTAAAGATCTAGAATATCCAGTCCTTCACCCAGTCCAGCAGTTGATTGTAGATCTGACAGAAACAGAAAACAAAATAGGAAAAAAAAAATCTTTTTTAAAAATGAAAAAATGCCAGGATCAGAGACCTCAGCAAGGAAGTAGGTCCCTACTCCTGACTAGGCAGATAAAAAAAAAATGGAACGCCTATAGCAGGAAGTGGAAGTATGCCCCATAGGCCTGGAGAAGCTTATTCCTGCCTAGTGTCCTACTTCTGTAGAGGGCAGCATAACCCAATTGTCAAGAAGATTCTGGAGCTGTGTCCATCAATGAACGAAAGAAGGAAAAAAAGCATATACAATCACGTTGAGTGATATGCTACTTACGACTTGCTGCCAGTACAGCCAGCAGTCTAGTGGCACTGACTGAGTCAGGGCTATTTTGGCAAGAAAAGGGAGCAGTTTTGATGGTAAAAGGGGACCTACTCAATATTAGGTGGGTGATTGGTGTATATAGTTATGCCTAAAAACTAGGAAATTGGAGGATAACAAATGCACAATGTGCCTCATGTTTAAAAGTGTCAATAGTAAAGGTGTCTCTATTGCTCTGAAGTAACCAAACTAAGACCTTCATTCTATTCTGAATTTGACTTCTGGCTATGGGACAATTCTTACAACACTTTTTTACAGGGCTTATGTTTTATTACAGGTGCTGCTCCGAGGCAAGAGTCTCTCCTGAGACTAAGAGGAATGCAAAAAGTGTGCTGAAAAGAGAAGGTAGCCCATTTTACCACTTGCACTAATATCTGGACAATTTAAAGATGTTTTTACTGCCATTAAATGCAAAATGGGAATGTTCACGCATGGGGATTGGTTACACACTGGCTCCATTGTGGACCTAATTGTTTGACTACTTTGACTAGGCACCAGCAAAGAAAAAAGGCTTGAGTTTAGGCTCCAATATTCCCTTCTGACATTCAGGTGCACAAGAACCAATCTATTTTACATCACACAACCTAAATGGGCCAGAAATACCAAATATGTTGAAATCTAGACCCAGAGCTGCATTCCAAAGCCTCACAAAACTCTCTGGGCTCTAGTTCAACAAAAGCCCAACGTAGACAGATTATATCAAAAGACTGTTCAACTGAAATTAATTATTTATTTATTTTATGAAAAAGTGCAGAGGGCTATTTATCCAATTGGATACTGTCTTTCCCTTATGCTTGGAGTTGGTAAACCTCCTGGAAACTTGACTACAGAAATCTCATCTGAAGTCCTCAAGGGTAAACTGGCAGAGGATCAGGGAGGCGAGTGGCACTGTGATAGCACCAGTGCTGCATGTAAACAATCTGCAGCAATTATTTTGTATAGTCTGCCCCGATCACATGTCCACTTTAAATTGCATATTTTTAACCATTCAAATCAGTCTACAAAAAAGGCTCATCTACCATCTCTACCACACTCACACATTATGACGACAAATCTTACTAAAAAGCAAGCAACCCAAATTTTCAGAATCGGCTTGTTATATTAAGGCCATATAAAGGGTTACAGCAAAGTGCTTCCAAAAGTTAAAAGTGGAATAGGCAATTTTCTTCCATTTTAGATAGAATAAGGGAGGGTTTTAACCCGTTTTTTGCCATCTGTGTCCCATTGGGGAGATTTACCTTTACTTCCTGTCACATAGCCAAAACAGAGGTGAAAGGAAATCCCTGTAAATTATGGGAATCTTTTGGAACCCCCCCCCCCCCCCCTCAGGTTTCCACAACTATTACATTTCTGGAAACGGCCCAAAATTTGGGATTTTCTTTTACTTGTAATGATAAACAGGACAAACCGGTAAGGTGGATCTCCCCAACGGTAACAAAAACCTGACAGATGTTCTAATCCCTCTCCACTGACATGTTGGAAAATATCTTTGGAACCAAATTAATATTTCCATTTTCTATGGAGAAGAAGAATTTAAATAATCATTGTGCTGGTAGATTCAAATCAAGATATAAAAAAAAAAAAAAAACCCTCTGCAAAAACTTGTTGCCCTGATGACGATTTCACCCCTGATTCACCTCCTATGTGATTAACTTTTATCAGCATAAGGGAAATTTAACTTTTATCAGCATAAGGGAAATTAAATTTTTGCAGTGAAGATACATAAGCAAAGAAATATTTTAATAATCATAAGATCAGAGGGGGCGTTTGCCGTATACTAAGAAACATGTTTTGTATAAAACTGCCTCTACAATGCTTGTAGCATTACGTTTGACAAAGGAGTGCTGCAGGACAACCTCTAAAAACCAGAAGCACATAATGTCCTCATGTCTGAAATAAAAAGATGTCAGATGTTTTCACATGACTATCCACAAACATTCCTACACATTACATGTAATACTTACACCTCAGTTTCTGTTCCTTGTCACCCTTTACACTGAACTGAGAAACTCCTTCAATAAATTCTGCAAAAAATAAAAAATGGATCACAATTTTAAAATTGTTGACAAATCTTGAACACTGACATTTATTGCCAATGGGTGTAGAGTTAAAAAAAAAAAAAACAAAAAAAAAACATAACATAAAAAAAAAAAAAAAAGACCAATAAATAAGACATTTCTACTGTACACTGCATGTAGGAAAGCAAAGTGGAATCTGTCTGGCAAGCAATTGGAGTAAACCCTTCCCTCAGACCCATTCATAATTGGAGCCCACTATAGGCATCACATAGCCTTGTGGGATAGTGACTTCCAGCGACTGGCTCGTGGTTACTCAGAGCATTTATCTGTCCAACAACCACTGCTTTTTAATTATTAAACAGGATTTATATAGCACCAACAATATGTGCAGTTTTTTTTATAATATAAGGGAAACAGTACATTTACAATAGGGTTAGGAGGGTGCCCCTTTCCCCCATGCATAGAAAGCATAAAGGTAAAAAACCTTGAGCCTTTAAAACCACTATACAAGGAGTGCAGAATTATTAGGCAAATGAGTATTTTGACCACATCATCCTCTTTATGCATGTTGTCTTATTCCAAGCTGTATAGGCTCGAAAGCCTACTACCAATTAAGCATATTAGGCGATGTGCATCTGTGTAATGAGAAGGGGTGTGGTCTAATGACATCAACACCCTATATCAGGTGTGCATAATTATTAGGCAACTTCCTTTCCTTGGGCAAAATGGGTCAAAAGAAGGACTTGACAGGCTCAGAAAAGTCAGAAATAGTGAGATATCTTGCAGAGGGATGCAGCACTCTTAAAATTGCAAAGCTTCTGAAGCGTGATCATCAATCAAGCATTTAATTCAAAATAGTCAACAGGGTCGCAAGAAGCGTGTGGAAAAACCAAGGCTCAAAATAACAGCCCATGAACTGAGAAAAGTCAAGCGTGCAGCTGCCAAGATGCCACTTGCCACCAGTTTGGCCATATTGCAGAGCTGCAACATCACTGGAGTGCCCAAAAGCACAAGGTGTGCAATACTCAGAGACATGGCCAAGGTAAGAAAGGCTGAAAGACGACCACCACTGAACAAGACACACAAGCTGAAACGTCAAGACTGGGCCAAGAAATATCTCAAGACTGATTTTTCAAAGGTTGGTATGGACTGATGAAATGAGAGGGAGTCTTGATGGGCCAGATGGATGGGCCCGTGGCTGGATTGGTAAAGGGCAGAGAGCTCCAGTCCGACTCAGACGCCAGCAAGGTGGAGGTGGAGTACTGGTTTGGGCTGGTATCAAAGATGAGCTTGTGGGGCCTTTTCGGGTTGAGGATGGAGTCAAGCTCAACTCCCAGTCCTACTGCCAGTTTCTGGAAGACACCTTCAAGCAGTGGTACAGGAAGAAGTCTGCATCCTTCAAGAAAAACATGATTTTCATGCAGGACAATGCTCCATCACACGCGTCCAAGTACTCCACAGCGTGGTTGGCAAGAAAGGGTATAAAAGAAGAAAAGCTAATGACATGGCCTCCTTGTTCACCTGATCTGAACCCCATTGAGAACCTGTGGTCCATCATCAAATGTGAGATTTACAAGGAGGGAAAACAGTACACCTCTCTGAACAGTGTCTGGGAGGCTGTGGTTGCTGCTGCACGCAATGTTGATGGTGAACAGATCAAAACACTGACAGAATCCATGGATGGCAGGCTTTTGAGTGTCCTTGCAAAGAAAGGTGGCTATATTGGTCACTGATTTGTTTTTGAATGTCAGAAATGTATATTTGTGAATGTTGAGATGTTATATTGGTTTCACTGGTAAAAATAAATAATTGAAATGGGTATACTGTATATTTGATTTTTGTTAATTTGCCTAATAATTATGCACAGTAATAGTCACCTGCACACACAGATATCCCCCTAAAATAGCTAAAACTAAAAACAAACTAAAAACTACTTCCAAAAATAGTCAGCTTTGATATTAATGAGTTTTTTGGGTTCATTGAGAACATGGTTGTTCAATAATAAAATTAATCCTCAAAAATACTACTAATTTGCCTAATAATTCTGCACTCCCTGTAAAGCATGTAAAGAAAGGTAAAACTGTAGTTGGTCAGTACAGTGTGCAAAAGGCCCTACGAAGGCCAAAAAACTGATGTGTGAGCATCAGACATGCCTGGCAGAAAAAAAGGTGTGACTTTTACATCATTTGAGAGTATGCACACACAAGCCAGAAGCATGGCATTCCTGCAGATTTGTATGTATTTGTCAGTAAACACAAAAATACTGACTGGCTACTCAGATTTCTGCATTTTTTTTGCTGATCAATCTGCAGTGCTTGTTTACACGTCTGTGTGTACAGGCACATTATTAACAATGGGCTGCTTTTTAGATCAGAAAAAAAAAAAAAAATGCTGCCCTCGGCGGTTTCAATTTGCAGTGTGCAAGAGGCCTACATAGCAATATAAAAAGCAAAGCGATGAGTGACCCGAATCTTACATATACTCAGAGCAGTTCACGTTGACACTGGAAGCAGAGGATCCAGCATGCACATTGTACAGGCTCACCATCGGCAAGCAATTACTTAGTGAATTAATTAAAATGAATGCCTGAACTGTGCACAGCTCAATAATAACAGTGCACCACAGGTTATATGGCTCCCACAGAGTATGTAACATTGCATTTCTTAGGTTCAAGAGTTGCTGGCCTTTCTGCATCCCCTTTAACAGACATTAACAAACAGCCACATTCCATATGCAGTCATACAAATTTAGGTTAATACCCAATTTACTTTATTCACCTAATACCTTATAGCTAAAATCCAAATCTGCTCATGAGTAAAAGTACCAGTAATACATGGAAACTAAAACAAGCAGGGTTATCAACTTAGTTGGTAACCACTCAAAAATCAGCCTGAGGCTAGCCATGGACACCAGATGGTGGTTGGAAGCACAAGGGCGATCGGACTAAATATATAAAGCTTATTTCCGAAGTGCAGGCTCTACTGCAAGTGGTTTTTATCCACACTCTGAAAATGGGCTTATTACATCTAGAGGGTATGGAAGAGGCTGTATTACTCACTCCTGCACTCTGCTCTACTCCCTGATGTTTCGAGCTGTTAACGGTCCCTCAGCATTGTCACGTACAATGCAGGGCTATTAGCCTTGCATTTTATATAAGCACGTAAGCATTTGATCACAAGCCCTTAAATAAAAGAAGTGCATGGTGCTGAGATTGTCATGCCATAGTGGGGTGTTCTCTGAATAAGATAAATGGAAAAAAATAATAATCAGCGCTTCAAAAGACTAAATGCTAAGTAGCTATACACTCAGGTTCAATATAAAAAACAGCATAATAACCGTAAAATCAATAGTGTAGCGCTAGAAACACATGTAAATAATGAGCTATATATAGGAAAAAGTCCATAGCAAATAAGGCTATAAAAAGTCCATGCAAACAGCCCTCTGGTGCAAGAAATAGTGGCACAAAGTCCTAATATGGAGATACAGGCAGTACCAGGGGTAGATAAAGACCGGTGCTCTTCAGTGTAGAGACACACAGCCCACCACCTTAAAGAATGGCCTCTCACCTCAGCCTGATTGGCGATTTAATTGCCTGATTTCAATCAGGCTGAGGTGAGAGGCCATTCTTTAAGGTGGTGGGCTGTGTGTCTCTACACTGAAGAGCACCTGTCTTTATCTACCCCTGGTACTGCCTGTATCTCCATATCAGGACTTTGTGCCACTATTTCTTGCACCAGAGGGCTGTTTGCATAGACTTTTTATAGCCTTATTTGCTATGGACTTTTTCCTATATATAGCTCATTATTTACATGTGTTTCTAGCGCTACACTATTGATTTTACTGTTCTCTGAATAGCTGCAAAAAACACTGCTGGAGAACCATTCGGTCATTTGAATCGTCAGGGCCATGTGACCGGTTTCCTTCTTTAGGCACTCCACCACCCAATATTTAAATGAATGGCTTTGTTCCAGAACCCCAAAGCAAGACACATATCTAAAGCACAAAGCTGTTCATTTTAAATGTGGTGGAATATTATTTCTTCTTTAAAAAAAAACAAAAAAAAAATCAAAAAAAAAAAAAAAAAAAAACGGCATGGCCATGGCAGGGCTATATTGCTGCTTTATAAATTAGTACCCAATTGTCAAGCTTTATGAATCCCAGGGAGGATAACCTATCTCCTGTTTGAGCTCAGGCTTATAGACAGACATTGAGATACTGGAGGAAGATAAACACAAAAACCTGTCAGTTAAAACTGAACTCCGGGCCTAAAAACTCATTTAAGGGCTCTTTCACACGGGCGATCCGATCAGATCCGCCTGTCAGTTTTTTAGGCGGATCTGATCGGATCCTCCATGCAGCTCTATGGGGCAGCGGGTGTCAGCGGAGACACCTCCGCTGACGCCCGCTGCCATCCGCATCCTATCCTGTGCGTGAAATCTGGACGGATGGAAACCCTATTTTTCCATCCGTTCAGTAATCGGAGCGGATCGGATCTGATGAGAGCGGACAAGCGGTCCGCTCTCATCCGATCCCCCATAGAGGGCAGCGGGGGCTGAGACACCTCCCTCTCCGCTCTGCAAGCGGAGACGGAGCTGTCACCCGCCCGGCTCAGCGGGGATAGTGGATCGATCCCCGCTGAGCAACACGGATCCGCCTACGGAGCGGACCGTGTGAAAGAGCCCTAAAGCTGAAGTTAAAGGAGAAGTACAGCCAAAGTATGCAAAAGTCACCAGCTTTCTGCTCACGGAGCTCTGAGAACCGAGTGATCAGGTTACTCGGTTCTCAGTCTTAGAGCCAGCAAGGGAAAGACCAATGCTGCATTCACCTAGGTAAGTAGAATTGAAAAAAAAATAAAATCTAATTGGCCTCTTCTCGGTTCCTCATCGGCCCCGACATCCTTACCAGTTTTCTTTCAGGTTGGGAGTATTCAGCCACCTTGTTTTGCCTGGGCCATAATGACAAAACACCTACACACGTGTGGGAGGTAATTCCCTTTGAGTGCATACAGCAGCGATCATTACAGGTAAATCACTGGCTGTGCGGACAGCCAGTCATAGTAAATGGGACTGGTGGAGAGGATTCCTGCTGCTATAATTTGCACTGGCCTAACCCACCAGTGAGAGTGTAGCCTTAAGGTGAAAAAAATAAAAATAAATAAAGATATACAAGAGCAAGTGTGTAAAAATGTCAAAGCCATTAAAATTGTAACATAAGCACAACTCACTAAGTGTACTAAACACTCCTTTTAAAGAAAGTCAATGTACATCAATATGAATAGTCAAGTTATTGTATTGGCATACTTCTTGAAGAGGAAGGCCTCATCTACTTGACCACAGATGCCCATCCACTGGCAAGGTGCTTATTTCTGCACCCGAATGTCACAGGTGTTTGAGTACTGCAAGGACCAGAAGCCTAAACAAATCAATTACAGGCTGACAGACACCAATATGTGTACAGCCACAGTGAGAAGATTTACTAAAACCAGAGAACTCAGAATCTGGTGGAGCTGTGCATGGTAGCCAATCCGCTCCCAGTTTCAGCTTGCTCAATTAAGCTTTGGCAATAAAAGTTGCAAACTGGTTGGTTTTTATGCACAGCTGCACCAGATTGTGCACCATATAGTTTTAGTAAATAACCCCCAGTGTGTCAGCCTGTCACTAATATGAACATCTGAAACACCCAGGAGCAGACACACACTCCTCTTTGGTCAAGTACAGCCCATTGCAGCCATGTAATTGAGGCCTTTATTAAAGTGGAACTTTAGTGGATCGCAGGACTGGAATCCTGCCGCCATCATTTTTATTAGATCTACCATATTGTCACGCCCTATACTTTCCCTTTTATATCATCATTGTATTAGAAATACAAAATAGTTTGATAATCCAATAAAAGCTTGCTAAAAAAAAAAAAAAAATCTTTCATGCTGTGAATTCTGCCTGTTTTTTGGTCACCTTGTTCCATAACTTCCTGAATTCCCTGCATGCTTTGCAGCTTTTCTTCTATTTAACTTTCCATTTTAACCACTTTTATCTCCTTTCTGACCAGGTCAATTTTCATCTTTCAGTGCTGTCACACTTTGAATGACAATTGCGCGGTCATGCAACACTGTACATGAAAAAAAAATGGATTTTTGACTTATCGTAAAATCCATTTCTCTGATGTTCATTGATGGACACAGCTCCTGATATTCATAACCATTGGGTTATACTACCCCCTACAGGAGTAGGACACTAGGCAGAAAAGAATTCTGGCAACACCCATGGGCAGTCCCAGAAGGTATACTCCCTCACTGCTATAGCCACTCAGTTTTGTTGCAAGCAGTGTCAGGAGAATTATAACTCCATAGAGGGGTGGGTGCTGGGTGCGTCAATGATCAGAGAAATGGATTTTTACAGTAAGTAAAAAATCCCATTTTCTCTTTCATTCATTGACATTCACAGCTTCTGATATGCATAACCATTGGAACGTCCCATAGCAGTGTTAAACATGAGGGATGGGAATAACAAAAAAATTCCCAAAGCTAAACATTAGCCAACGGGAGCTCAACCAAACAACTGGAGCCCACCTGCAAAAAACAGCCCACCCTAAAAGAGAAGGTACTCTAACAGCAGCCTGCAAAAACTTGCAGCCAAAAAAGAGCATCCGCAGATGCCAACACATCTACTTTGTAATACTTTGTAAAAGTGTGCACCGACGACTAGGTGGCCGCCATGCAAACCTGCGTCACTGACACCCGATGACGGAAGGCCCAGGAGGCACTAGAGCCCTAGTAGAGTGCACCTTGACAGGGAAAAGAGGAACCTGACCCACCGTCTGTCTGATCCATCTGGAAATGGTCGCAGAGGAAGCGGACCACCCTTTGAGGTGCATTCGTGAGCACAAAGTCTGACTTCCTGAAAGATTCAGTAGCTGCCAGGTACACCCTAACTGCCCAGTACACCCCGACTGCCCAGACTACATCCAAGGCATGCAAGGCAATTTCCTTCGGATATTTAAACCTGGGACACAGGGAAGGCAACACAATGTCTTCATTCAAATGAAAATCACAGACAACCTTTGGAAGGATTGACGGACAGGGGCGAAGAACCACCTTATCTCTGTGAATCACCAGGTAAGGTTAACAACAGGATACGCCGCCAATTCAGACACCCTGCACGCAGAGGTGATAGCCACTAAAAAGGCCACCTTCTGGGACAGCCTAAGCAGGGGAATCTTCTGAATATTTTCCAAGGGAGGCTTCTGTAGTGCTGAAAAAGGATCGCAAGGCAACAACGGAGCCTGCACTGGAGGAACCAAAATGTCAGACACCCTGAAGAAAGGTACGCACCAGTGAGTGTGTGGCCAAAGGTCGTTTGAAGACTGCCAAAGCTGACACCTGGCCCATGATGGAACTCAAGGCCAATTTCTGTTCAATCCACTGAAGATCTGAGCCACAGAGAAGGAGCGAGGAAGAACCCCAGGAGTATCACACCACACAATGTACGTCTTCCACGTACAATGGTAGATCTTCCTAGAGGTAGATTTCCTAGCTTTCAACAGTGTAGGAATCACTAAGTCAGATAAACCCCTATCCTTCAGCACCTGGCATTCAACAGCCAAGCCGTCAAATCCAGTGACTAAAGAAGGATGGAAGATCGGTCCTTGGGACAGCAGATCCTCTGAGAGGAAGCTGCCAAGGATTGTCAGCGAGCAGCTTTACCAGATCGGCATACCAAGCCCGGCGAGACCAGTCTAGAGCCACTAAGATGACCAGAATCCCTTCTTCCTCGATCCTGTGTAGAAGTCTGGGCAGAAGAAGGCATAAAGAAGCAAGATTTTCCCAACGGGGCCACCAGCGCACGTCTGTGGTGTCCGGTAGAGGATCCCTTATCTGAGCCACAAACCTCTGAACCTTTGTTGAACCAAGATGCTAGCATATCCACCTTGTTTGTGCCTCACTGGAGACAAAGCTGATTAAACACCTCTGGATGAAGGGACCACTCCCCGTGGTCCAAGGCATGCAGACTGAGGTAATCCGCCTGTCAATTATCCACCGGGGAATGTGTATGGCGGAGGGGGCTGGAACAAACCGTTTTGACCACCTTAGCATGCCGGCTACCTCCAGAGCCGCCAGGACACTTCTTGTGCCCCCTTGGCGATTGACATAGGCCATGGCATTGTCTGATTGAATGCCCACTGGACAACCCTGAAGACGATCTGTCCAATGATCCAGACAGCCTGATCACTCAGAGTTCCAAGACATTGATAGGAGTCTGGACTCTTTCAGTGTCCAGATCCCCTTAGCAGAATGATTGCCGAGGAAGCCTCTCCAGCCAGACAGGCAGGCATCCGTGGTGACCACCCTCCAATACAAGGGGAGGAAGGATTTTCCCAGCCGAAGCGCCGGAGAACGAAGCTACCATATCAGGGACTCCTTCGTGCCCCGACTCCACCAGATCGGATTGTCCAGAGACTGCAGAGTCTTGTCCCATTTGGTCAGAATTTTCCTTGGAGGGACCTCGTATGGAACTGTGAAAACGGAACCACCTCGAAGGTAGACACCATCAGGGACAGCACCCACATATGCAAGTCTGGAGGGAAGACCATCAGTGGGACAGCAGGAGGCGAACTGCAGCCTGCGATTCTGGAGTTTGTCCAGAGGAAGGAGCACTCTGCCTAAGGCCGAGTCCAGAGTCAGGCCCAGATAGTCCAGCTTTGTGGGCGAAACCATAGCAGATTTCTGAAATTTCAGAATTCAGCCGAACTCCCGCAGAGTTCATATTGTAATCTCCAGGCTGTCCACCAGAGCAGAGGAAGACTCCACTCACAGAATGAGATCGACAAAGTAGCCAGTATTGCGATCCCCAGTTGGCGTAGCAAAGCTAGCACCAGGGCTAACACTTTTGGGAAGACCCAAGGAGCAGATGCGAGACCAAAGGGTAATGCCACAAACTGATAATGCTCCTCTCCCACAGCAAAGCGGCGAAAACGCTGGTGACTGGCACATTACAATGTGAAGGTAGGCATCCTTGATATCGATAGAGGTGAGGAAATCCTCCCGATTTGGACTCCATTCTGAACTTCTGTACCCGTACAAAGCAGTTTTGCGCCTTGAGATCCAGGATTGCACACACTTTGCCTTCATTCCTGGGAACGGTGAACAAGTTGACTAAAAACTCTGAAAACTTTCCTAAGTCGGAACCGGGACAATCACCCCTTAAAGCAACAGGTCTTGTACTGCCCCAAACAGGCCCTGTAAGCAGGCTGGGGACAGGCGTAAGTTGGAAGGAAAAAACTTTGCCGGCGGACAAGAGCGAAACTCGATCTTTTAGTCGGACCAAATGACTAAGTGGACCCACTTGTCTTGCACCCAGGAAGTCCACGAATCCAGAAACCAGCGAAGACGTTCCCCCACCTCCAATATGGGTGAGGGAGCATCTTAATGCAGAAGAAGCCTTGTCCACGGGTCTGGAGAAGCCCGATCTTGGCTTGCCAGACCAGAGTCATCTGAATCCTCCAGAAGAGGCCCTCAAAGGCTTTGAGCCCTTTTCAGTCGACCCTGAGGGACGGAAAAAAAAAAAAAAAAAAAACTTATGAGCGGAGAAGGAAGGCCAACATCTACAACGAGGTTCCTTGCCGTTAGTAGCCTGCAGAAGAAATTACTCTTCTCCCCTGAGACCTTTAATGGAAGTCATCCAGGGTAGCTTCGAACAGGCGATCTCCAAAAAAGACCTTGACTGATCTTCCTTTTCAAGAAGTCTGAGTCGCAGACCAGCACTTGAGCCAAAAGACACGCCGAAGGACCACCGCCAAGACAGAGTCAAGCCTTTAGGGGAGTGTGAACCAAGGACTTTGCGCCAACAACCTTTGGAAAAAAAATAGCCGAGGTGGAAATCTGGCCCTTGATTGTACCCACAGCCAAACCCAATTTCCATCGCCTGCCTTTCAAAAGCCACGCCGTTAAAGCCAGCGACCGTAAAGCAGGATGGAAGATTGGTCCCTGAGACAGAAGATCTTCCCTGAGAGAAGTTTCCAAGGGACGTCTACCAGCCTTACCAGGCCTGCGTACCAGGCCCGGCAAGACCAGTCTGGCGCCACCAGAATGACTGGAATTCTTTCATATGTAAATTACATGATACTGACCCAAAAGGGGCCACCAGAGGTTCCGCGGCATCGGCCAGAGGAGCCCCAGGAACTTGACAGAAACCTCTGCACCAGAGACGGGAAGCCAGCAGGTCCACATCGGGGGTCCCCCACGAAGATACAGATTATTAAACACCTCCGGGTGACGAGACCATTCTCCCAGATCCAACGTCTGCCGACAGAGATAGTCCGCTTCCCAATTTTCCACCCCCGGAATGTACGCAGCAGTGAGGGCCAGAACATATTGTTCTGCCCACCTCAAGATGCGGCCACTTCGCTGGCCGCCAGGGGATTTTTTGTGCCCCCTTGATGATTGACACGTCGCAGCATTGTCTGATTATATCCACACAGGGCGATCCTTGCAGACGATCCGTCCACTGAAACAGACAAAGCCTTATCGCCCGAACTTCCAGGGTATTGATTGGCAACCTGGAATCCTCCCGAGACCAGACACCTTGGGCCGAACACACTCCTAAAACACCTCCCCATCTGGACAGATTGGCATCTGTGGTGATTACGGTCCAAAACAGAGGAAGAAAAGATTTTTCCAGACGTAGGGCTGGGGAGCGGAGCCATCATATGAGAGAGACTCCCTCGAACACAGACTCAACAGAATCAGAATGTCCAATGACAGCGGATCCTTATTCCATTTGATCAGAATCTCCCTTTGCAAAGGTCTGGTGTGGAACTGCCCAAACAGAACTGCCCCGAAGGTGGAGACCATCAGACCTAGTACTTGCATGCAAGTCCTGAGAGACATTCGACGGTTGGACAACAGGAGCCGAAATGCCTTCTGTAGCTTCAGTAGCTTTGTCTGAGGAAGAAACACCCGGGCTGACGCTAAGTCCAGCGTCGGACCAAAATAGTCCAGCTTTGCGGATGGTGCCAATTTCTGAAAATTCAGTGTCCACCCGAACTCCTGCAGAGTTTGCCCCGTAACCTCCAAGTCGGCTTCTAGAGCCGAAGACGACTACGCGCAGAAGCAGATCGTCCAGGTAACAGTATCGCAATTCCCTTCAGCTGTAACAAGGCCAACACTGGGGCCAAAACCTTTGTGAACACTGGAGGAGCTGAAGCGAGACCAAAGGGTTAACACCACTAATTGAAAGTTCTCCTTGCCCATGTTAAAACAAAGAAAATGCTAATGCCTGACATAGTGGAATATGAAGGTACTTGAGATCGATAGAAGCCATCAGATTTCCTTGATGAAGGAAAGCTACTACTGTGCAGATGGACTTCATCCGAAATTTCTGAACCAGCACAAAGTGGTTCAGAGCCTTGAGATCCAAGATCGGAGGAACCTTGCCTTCCTTCCTGGGAACTGTAAACAGATTTAAAAAAAAAAAACTTTGGAAACGTTCAGACTCCGGAACCGGCACAATACCTCCTTGTACTAACAGGTCCTGCACTGTTACAGAGGCCTTCTGTAGCCGCTCTGGAGACCGGCTTAAGAGTTGGAAGGAAAGTAACTCGATCCCATAACCGAACCTAATTAGTTCGTGGAATCATTTGTCCTGAATGCGCAAGGTCCACGAATCCGGAAAAAGACAAAGACGTCCCCCCACCCCAGATGTGGGTGAGGGCACCCCTTCAGGCTGCGAAAGGCTTGTCTGCGGAACAAGACGTGCAAGCTTTGGGACTTACCATTCCAGGGTCTCTTGGAGCCTCCCGCAAAGTTTCGAGTGGATCTCAAGCCCTTTTCCTGTGATCCAGACGGACGAAAGGGCTGCTTGTGAGCCGAAAAGAAGAGACCTCTCTTACGACGAGGTTCCTTGCCCTTAGTAGCATGTTGAAGTAAAGTACTCTTGCCTCCCGTAAGGCTCTTAATGATCTCTCCCAAGGAAGCACCGAACAGTCATCTACAAAGGGAAGATCAGTCAGTACCTTTTTAGAAGCCTGATCAGCTGACCAGTACTTCACTCAAAACATGCGGCGAAGTATCACCGTCGTCACAGAAACCCTGCCGGCCAGGGGAGCCGCATACAGGGATGCATCACAAATATACTGTAACCCTTGGATCAACTGATCTGCCAGATCCACCAGCTCAGAAGGGTATTGACTCCCCTCCAGATCCTGGCACAAAATCTTAGCCCATTCCGTTATGGTCTGGGATACCAAGGTGATAGCAAATACCGTTCTCAAAATTGAACCAGTCACAGTGAAAAGGTACTGGAACCAGAGCCTCAGCTGTTTTGTCCAGGGAGCCCTTAAAAGATGGATAATCTTCCACCTTCAAAAGAGTGGTCTTATTCAGCCTAGAAACCTGAGAGTCTACCGACGGTGGAACCGTTACTTTCTTCAGAAGAGATTCCTCAACCCTTTGATATCCCTATATCTTCTAGCGAAACGCTTTGATATTCCAACCTTGTGTTTCGGGGAACCCCACTGACTAGTGACAATCTTGTCAAAATAGGCAGGAAAGGAAAAAACCTAATTAACCTTGGTAGATTTACGAGTGCCAAATTGCACCGGTGTCGCTGACTCAGGAGCAGCCGAGTCCTCCAACTTTAAAGTTTCCTGCACTGATACAATCAGGGCCTCCACCAGTGCTTTTTCATGCATGGCTACAGAGTGGGAAAGGACTCATACTCACTATTAGAGCACTCAGCGTGCGTGGACGCAGACCCACAAGGCTGACTCTTGTCTGCGGTGGCCAAATCCACCTCAGAATCTGAGGAAGCAGAGGCTACAGGTGAAGGCGGGGGGCGCTTCTTGCCAGGTCTCCTTTGCAGGGCCATATCTACTTTGGCTACTAGTGACTGCAGGGCTTGCGTCATGTCATGGCTGTCAGGGCAGAAGGAGACCCGGGAAGACCCACAGCTTCCATGAGTGGATCAGGTGGTGAAACAAGCTACCCAGGATCCATGACCATAAAGGGTTAAGCGGCAGCAAAGAAAAAAACAGGGAGGCCCCTCCCACATGCACCGCTGTAGCACTGCAAGAAGCGCACCCGCGATGCTGTATACAGCAAGGAAGGATAGTGTACCCCCCAGAGACTCACAACCCGGTCTGGAAAGCGCCAAACGATCTGCCACACTGCTAGAAAGAGGAAACACTGACCTGACACTAGAGGCCCCCACAGCCTTCAGCACTGTCTCAGACTACAGGAAAATTGGCGCCAATGCAAGTTTTTGGGGAAACCAAAAACATGGCCGTTGAACTACAGAAACCGGGAATCACAGAACGAAAAAATGGCGATACCACGTGGTGCCGCATGGAACCCAGGGAAAAAGTTTACAGACCCCAGGAGAGGACCCCCCCTGCAGCACCCAGGTACAGACACCTCTAACCGGGACCAATAGCGGCATCACCCCCCGCTCCTCCAGCCCAGTACCATGTAGCCCCCCTACCCATTTTAACCCATGTCCCCAGCCAGGGAAGGGCATCCAACTTTAAAGGTTTAACCCAGCGAGGACAGGGAAGCACAAGGGGGAGTAAAGACACAGGGGGGGACTACCATCCCCGCAGGGGGGGGCCACGACCACCCCAACAATTCCACAGGAAAGGAGGGGGGACACTACTCAAGATAACACAGTCACCAGACGGGCGCCACTCCCAGCAGTTCACCGCACCATCTTAGAATGGGGGTGCTGCAGCCTGAGGTACGCTGCGACTCAGGTCATGACTGCTGTCGGGGGGCAGGTGCTGTTTAAGGTGACCATAACAGGTAGTCATATTTTGAAAAGACTAGAAAAGACTGCAAATCAAAGTTATAGAAGGATGAATTCACACCGCAAAAGAGAAATTCAGTCACACATACAATAACCACATAAAAGCACTGAATGGGCCCACCTGATGAGCAATGGCAGCAACAAATGTCATAGATGGTGCAAGACACTGTATATTAGATATATTAAAGTTTTATTAAGGACAAATCCATAAATATGCATCTGTGATGTAAGACAATAAGTAAGCCATATGCAAAAGCCACCAGACCTGCGCTGTAAAGCCCAAAAGGGTAGAAAACTCACAGGATAGTTCCCATCCGACACGCTGTTGAAGGCATGAAACCAGTCAGGACGGTGCAGATGCACAATGGGGGAATGTCCCGGAAGTCATCTTCAGGAAGGGCCACGCTCAAAACCAGTTGTCAGGACAACAGATGACAGCAGTAATTCCTCCTGCACTTTACTAGCAGATCAAGCTGCCAACCACCAGCAGCTCAACCCTAGCTTTGGATGGCCACTCTCAGAGTCTGACATAACGACTGGGACATTTCCCCACTGTGCATCTACGCGGGCGGGCCCTTTTTGGCTTGTCACGGTGACACCACTGTCGTTGCACACCCCTCCTGCCTTTTCTCCACCTGGCACTACGTGACCCTTTCCCGTCGTCCTCCACGAATCACTGGGACACCCCTCCACCATCATTTCACTGCATGGAGTACAGCACAGCTGCCTGCACTGCTGCACCGTCCTGACTGGTTTCATGCCTTCAACAGTGCGTCGGATGGAAACCATACTTAAAGTTTTCTTCCCTTTTGGGCTTTACAGAAAAAGTCTGGGGTTTTTTGCATAAGGCTTACTATCACAGATGCATAATTTATGGATTTGTCCTTAATAAAACGTTTTACTATTTCATTAAACAGTGTCTTGCACCATCTATGACATTTGTTGTCGCCATTACTCATCACCTGGTGGGACCATTCAGCGTTTATTAGGCTTGTGACGGTATCAGATTTTCATGCTGCGATTAATTGATTAAGGTTTTGCCACGGTATACGGTATTATCACGGTATTCTATTAAATTTAAATTATTAAATTTCCACCTCACTTCAATTTCATTGCTGAATTTAGGGGCTTTGGTTCACTTAAGGCCCGTACACACGTACCGATCGTCGGCATACAAACGTCGGTGGACGAAGGATCTGCCGATTGTACGCGTGTTAGTATGGTGCCTCCGACAGATGTCTGCGCACAATCCGCGGACAAAAGTCTTTCGTGCAAACATGAAAATATTTGTATGCCGACACCAGAACGGACGATTGTTCGCCTGTCAGTACAGAATTCGGCCGACAGACCGCAGATTTGCAAGACTGGGCATGCTCAGAAAATAGAAAACACAGGGAAAGTTAACCATTACATGACATCACTTCTGCAGTCGGCGGACAAAATTCTTGTGCTGTCCTTGTGCTGTCTTTGCACTTTTCAGCAGACACCGACATCCCGGGGAGAAAAGAGGAACATTTGTAAGCCGACCATCGGTACGTGTGTACGGGGCTTTATGCACATTATTATATAGTCAATCAGTACAGACTCTGTAAACCAGGCCTAAAATAGGTCATCAAGCAGTGTCTAGCCTAACTGGTGATAACTGGTCCTGGCGCTCGGCTCCGATCCGATGGCCTGGTCATTAAGAGGGCAAATCCTTGTGGTCAAGAAGTGGTTAAACCTGAAGGAGGTGTTGTTTATAAATTACTTTACTATCGCTTTAGGCCTGGTTCACATGTATGCGGGTTGGTGGTTCACATGTATGCGGGTTGGCGGTTCACATGTATGCGGGTTGGCGGCCCACATTTGCACAGGCATAGCAGCCCATTGATTTGAACGGGCTGCTATGCCTTCATTTTCCGCAGAAAAAAGGTGCATGCAGCATTTTTTTAAAATTCAGTGGCCTTGAAATCCATCCTGCTTTTGCACCATGCGACTAACCTGCAGTTCCTGCTCTGGCAAGCTTTCTGCATTTTTTGTATACGTGGGCACGGCATTTAAAAACAGTTTGTGTGTGCAGCAACGGCAGGTAAGTCGCATGGTGCAAAAGAAGGATGGATTTCATGGCCACTGCATTTTTTTAAATTCTGCATGCACCTTTTTTCAGCTGAAAACGCAGGCATAGCAGCTCAAGCCCATTCACATCAATGGGCTGCTATGCCTGTGCAAATGTGGGCCGCCAACCCGCATACATGTGAACCACCAACCCGCATACATGTGAACCAGGCCTAAAGCAATAGTAAAGTCATTAATAGATAAAAACACCGGTCCTCCTGCAGGTTTAACCACTTCTGGATCGCAAGGAATTGCCCCTTTAAAGACCAGGCCATCGGATCAGAGCGCCAGGACCAGTCATCACCAGGTAGGCCAGACACTGCTTGATGGCTATATAATAATGTAATGTGGGCTGCTATGCGCGTGTGTATATATATATATATTAGAGCTGCACGATTCTGGCCAAAATGAGAATCACGATTTTTTAGCTTGGAATAAAGATCATGATTCTCTCACGATTCTCTGTGTAACAAAAAAAAAAATTGGGATAACTTTACTGTTACGTTTTTTTTTTTTTTTTTATTCATTAAAGTCGTTTGAAAGACTGCTGCGCAAATACAGTGTGACATAAAATATTACAACAATCGCCATTTTTTTTCTGTAGGGTCTCTGCTAAAAAAATATATAAAATGTTTGGGGGTTCTAAGTACGTTTCTAGCAAAAAAAACTGATTTTAACTTGCAAGCAACAATTGTCAGAAAAAGGTCCAGTCTTTAAGAGGTTAAACTTCCTTTCTCCCTGGCAGAGGGAAGGAAAAGATACAATGTAAACATTTTTGTTTATAGTTACTGGGAGAGCTGTGTGAGTGAATGAGTCATCCAGCTCACTGAAATGTATCAATTCACAAGTCAGACTGAGGAGCAGATAAACTCGGTATTTTAAAAATGCTACAATAACAATACCGTGGCTATGCAATACCGCGATATATCGAATTACCGAAAACCGGCATATGTCTAGCGTTTATATGTGGTTATTGTATGTGTGATAATATATTGAGCACCCATCCTTGTGCATCATTCCCACAGAGCTGCTCTATGACCCCCATGTGTAATTTGCCCTTCATTATAGAGGGGGCGTAGGTGCTGTCATTTTAGCGCCTGAATTGGAGTCTACAGTAGCAGTGCAGTGTGAATGTGACACATAGGAAACAATTGTATCCTGTGTTTCCCTGTGGTGACAAACGTTTTACCATGCAGTAAAACATATGTCACTGCATAAAGTGTGATTTCACCTTAAATGTCGGTTATAGTAGTCACACAGACGACTTCTGTAATGTTGAAGACATTTTGCAGGCACCCCAAGCCACTTTTGTTTTCGGTCTAATAAGTATCTGGAAGATACTCCAGCATTTATATCCACACAGGTAGCTGCAACACAATCTACTTACCATGGAATGTGATATTGATCATCGGCCTTGACACATCCTACAGCGATTGGATTATGCTGGGGTATTTTCCTGACACTCAGAACTGGATTGGACAAGCGATGAAAAAGTCCAGTTAAATGTGACCAGCTATTTGCTATACCAGGAATAAATGAGACCTTCAGACACAAAGAAATGTCCTATTTCTGTATATTCTCATTCGGTCTAACATAATGCCAGTCCTGTGTTTTAGATTAAAGGGATTCTAAAAGGCAAAAGTTTTTTTTTTTATCTTAATGCATTAAAATAAAAAACCTTCTATGTGCAGCAACCCCCCTAACACTTAACTGAGCCCCATCTCGATCCAGCGATGTACACGAGTGCCTCGGCTGTCCGGGACTCTCCCTCATTGGCTGAGACAGCAGCGGCGCCATTGGCTCCCGCTGCTGTCAGAGTCAGTTAGCCAATGAGGAGAGGGAGGGGTGGGGCCGAACCACAGATCCTTGTCTGAATGGACACAGAGCAGCAGCTTGGGTGCCCCCATAGCAAGCTGCTTACTGTAGGGGCACTCCACAGGAGGGAGAGGCCAGGAGAACCGAAGAGGGACCAGAGAAAGGGAGGATTTGGGCTACTCTGTGCAAAACCATTACACAGACCAGGTAAGTATAACATGTTTGTTATTTAAAACAATACAATGTTAACGACACCCCCAGATCAGTTGGCATATCGCAGTGCGAACTGTCAGTTCGCACATGAATCTGATCGCATTTGCGGACCAAAAAAGGGTCCTGTGCAACTTTGGTTGGAATGCGATTGCAAATTTAGCCATACAATCTGTATGGCTGAATTCGCAATGCACAGACATTGCATGTGGTTTGCAGAGCAGTGCGCTCCGAATCACATGCAATGTCTGACATCGCATATGTGTGAACAGGCACTTTAGCTACCAGTGACCTAAAGAATAAACACAGAATAAAACAATGTAATGTAAACATCCCTTGTAATAGGATCAGTGAATGACAGGTCCTCTTATAGGGAGATCTGAGGCCAATAAGACCTCAGATCTCTCCTACAGGCTAGAAAGCCTAAAGAAGAGAGAAAGAAAAAAAAAAAAAAAAGATCTCAGCTGAATGCCGTGAACAGTGCAGTACTGAAACTGCCAGGCCAGGCGTGACGTCATCACTTCGCACCCGGGCCTCCGAGAGTCAGAGATTACCGGGGACCATCTGGTCCTCGCAGTCTCTATGGTACACTTCCGGCGGAGGCCGATTCCTTCTCCGGCTTGCACGGCAGAAGCACTGGAGGGCGGGGGGGGAGTCCCCTCCCTCCCCCCGCCTGTAAGAACGATCATGCTTGTTCTTAAGGTGAAGAAAATGCAGGCATCATTCAGATATCCCTACTTAAAGCCCTGGACGTCATATGACGTCCAGCGGTAAGGAAGTTGTTAAATAACTTGTTACTTTTAAAATGAACTTCAATTTTTTTACAATATTAAATAAGGTAAGTCACTGTAAGTTTCTGTGAATGCATAGAATGCACTAAAGAAAAAAAGCCTTCTGACTTTAGAACCACTTTAACCCAGTGACAACCGCCCTCAGGCTGCTGGCACCTACATTGTGGTCCCACAAGCTGGAAAATATTTGCGCAGGGTACAGCTGAGAGTGGCATTGTTACGAAAGTGACAAGAGCGGTTTGAGATTGGCCAGTCCTTTGTCATGGGTTGGTGAGAAGGGCAGGGGTCAGACACCCACTTTCGTCACAATCTGCAGCGATGTAATTTTCTACAAAATGCAATATGGCTACCTGGAGGTGCTTTGTACACAGATAGTGTATGAATGAACGCCCCTAGAAATGTAATTTCCTGCTTGTGTGATTTACTCAATGATACAAATCAAATTTTAGGCATCCTCTGCAACAGAAATCTTACTTTTGTCGCAATACTCTTAGGGTAATCCCATCTAAAGAGATTCAGACCCCGCCACTTTCCTTATTAGAACCCTACAAATGCAGCAACTGTTCAATAATGAAAGTCACTCCCATTCATATTTATGATGCACCAACAGCTATTTCTTCAAGTCGGAAGCCGCAACAGTTTGTTAAAATTCCTAAAAAGTACATCGATCACCCAGAGGGGAATGTCCCACCCCCCCCCCCCCCCCCAACAAGAGAAGCTTTGCTTTTTAACCAAATATCAACCCAAAGCAGCCCAAAACCTTACTATATAAAAGCAGCAATCTGTACATTCGATAGTTGTGTAAAAATATTTCCAGGTGCACTTCAAACAAAGGGGTTAAATGATGCCACATAGGTCCAAGAATTATACTAGTCTTTGCAGGCAAACGTAATTACAAAGATGTGCGCATTAACAAAGTAGCAAATAGGTCTTACGTGTAAAGACTCTTAGGCGGTAAATCACCTTGGCCTTTTTCCTCTAACCTAATCTACAGCATGCTATGACACTAATTTGTTCAGGTTAAGGTTGCCTTTTCTGAAGGCAGCCACAACTTTTTTCTGTATGATAATTTAAAGAAAAATACAAAACTTACCAGCAAAACATTAAAAAAGAAATCAAAATCACATTATAAAAAAGGTATTATATAAACTTCAATAAACCAGACTTCTTATGTTTACATCTGTACAGATTACATTAAAAAGGGCTAAAACATAGCAGTAAAAACATCTTACCTTTAAAGTCTACCTCTCCATTTCCATCAGTGTCAAATATGTCTATTACTCGCTGCACGAGAGGGTTCTGTTGCAGTTCAGGTAAAGACATGAATTCCTCCACACTCAGAGATCCGGAGTTGTCCAAATCAAGCTTCTTAAACCTCTTTCCTAGCCTTTTGATCTCATCAGCATCGACTACAAGAAAAAAAGAAATGTACATATTACTATGGAATGTTTATGCAGCCGTAAAAAATTAGAAAAATCAGGACCAAAGCTAAAAAGCAACAAAAAACGTTTCTGCTGCTCGTACTGACCGGCTGTTTAAGTATGTGCAGACAGAGACAAAACGTTAAATAAGTCCAATTACCTAGTTTTCTGCCAGTGCCAGCCATAACAGTAAAAACTGAGGCTCACTTGGAACTACGCTAACCCCTAGACTAAGCAGACAGGCAACCACTAATGCTTGCTTAATTCCACATGATCACATGGCATAATTAATGTGGACAAGCTAAGCAGATCATCGGTCATTCTATGCAGGCACAGTTGGAGGGTACTGAATGAGTGCAAGAAGATTTTACAACACTATTTGGTCTGTCGTGGGGGTTTTATGAGGTTTTTTTTTTCATTAGCTTGTTTTGAAAACAAGATTCAAACTCAAGTCCCGGTTCACATTTGTGCGATGCGGGAACACTGCGAATATACAGCATGTTCCCGCATCGCAACCGCACCCCTGGCAGTTCACACTGCCATATGCGATACGCTGGGGGTGTCAATTAAAAGTTAACGACACCCCCAGATCAGTTCGCATATCGCAGTGCGATCTGAAAGTTCGCACAGAATTGAATCACACTGGTGTGAACCACCATGCGATCAGATTCTGCTGCGGACCAAAAAAAGCGTCATGTGCGTGTTAGGTGCGATTGCAGTGCGAACTCAGCCATATAAACTGTTAGGCTGAATTTGCACCGCACAGAGATTGCATGTAATTTTATGAGCAGTGCGCTCCGAATTACATGCAATCTCTGTTGATCGCAAAAATGTGAACCGGCACTAAATCTGGAATGTCCCTCAAACTGGACCATACTGTGCATGTTACTGTGCTGCAGATTACAAAATTGTATTTCAGGGGGAGGCGCATTAATCTTGAACTCCTCAGGTCATCAAAACTCTTGAAAAGTTTGAGGATTATACATTACACAAAAAAAGTGTAAATTATTTAGGCTCGGTTTTCACTACTGCGATGTGCTCTAGATGCACTTTTCAGTGTAATTATGTAGTGCGACTTTAAATGTGATAACATGTTCTATGGAGTCGAATTGCTCTGAAATCGCACCATAGTAGCACAGGAACCATTTCCAAAAATCCCAACGCACAGAGTTGCATTGATGTTAACAGGCACCATTGACTGATTTCCCTTATGCGAAAAATAAGAAAATCACACCAATGTGAACCAGCAGTCTGTGTAACATTAGGGTCTACCAAATAGGATAGTAAGACATCCTGATGTTCCGACCACCCATCACATTACTTGGAGGCCTTAAAATAAATGCCAAAAATGTACAAAGCAACCAAAATGACCAATTTGCAAAGTATTTAGTAAGAAGTATGGGGTTTTTTTGAAGTTGGAATTTTTTGCCACAATTTTTTTGAAAAAGAAAATCAAAAAAACGTATTTTTTTCTTCTAACAAGTTATTTCTCGCACAACATGGCATAGGCATACATACAGTTACACCCCCAAAACACATTTTTCCGCTCTTCCTGAGGATGCAGATACCACATGTGAGGCTTTTCACTGCCTAGATGTATAGATGGGCCCAAAATCTAACAAGCACCTGAAATGTTTTGCATTTGATTTCCTGACTACTGTTTACACTTCCACAAATTGTTTACAAGATCCATAAAATGACCACATGTGGAAGAGTAGACCCTCCAATGTATTTTATTATCAGCATGGCGAGTCATTTAAAAATAATTTTTCATTTTTTTGGTCACAAGTTTTTTTTTTTTTTATGACCTACCGTAAAATCCATTTCTCTAATGGTCATTGACTGACACAGCTCCTGAAACCTTTTAACCATGGGGTGTATGCTGTCCCTTACAGGAGTAGGACACTAAGCAGAAAAAAAAAAAAAAATGATGACGCATATGTCATCATATGGGGTCCCAGGGGGTATACTCCCACTTCCTGCTTTAGGTACTCTGTTTTGTTACAAGCTGGGTCAGAAAAAAAAACAAAAAAAAAACAAAAAAAAACAGCTCCATAGAGAGATGGGTGCTGTATGCATAAATTATCAGAGAAATGGGTTTTACAGTAAGTCAAGAATCCCATTTCCTATTTCGTTCATTTACGGACACAGCTCCTGATACCTCTTAACCATTGGGACATCCCAAAGCAGTGTCAAACATGAGGGGTGGGAAAGAGCAGAAAAAAATTGCCAAGGCTAACCATAGCCAACCAGGTAACATGGAGCTCAACCATAAACAATTGGAGCTCACCAAAAAAAAAAAAAAAATACACTCTCAAAGAGGACCAGGTCCTCTAAACAGCAGCCAGCAAAAACCTTGCGGCCAAAAGAAGCATGCGCAGATGTCAACACAACCACTTTACAAAAACTTTGTAAAAGCGCGCCCTTACGACCAGGGGGCCGCCTTGCAAACCTGAGTCACTGATGCTTGATGACGGAAAGCCCAGGAGACACTAAGCGCCCTAGTAGAGTGCTCCTAGACAGGGAAAGGAGGAACCTGACCCCTGATGCAATAGGCCTCTGAACCAACATCTGATCCAACTGGAAATGGTCACAGAAGAAGCGAAGAACCCTTTGTGAGGTCCGACTGTGACCACAAATAGAGTGACTTCCTAAAAGACTCCGTAGCTGCCAGGTACACCCTAATTGCCCAGACCACATCCTAGACATGCAAGGCAATTTCCTTCGGATGTTTAGGCCTGGGACACAGGGAAGACAACACAAGGTCTTCATTCAAAAGACAGTCAGAGACCACCTTAGGAAGGAATGACTGACAGAAGCAAAGCATCACCTTATCCTTATGAACCACTATAAGGTGAACGACAGGATAACGACGTCAGATCAGACACCCTGCATGCAGAGGTGATGGCCACCAAGGTGGTCACCTTCTGGGGCAGCATAACAGGGAAACATTTCAAATATTTTCAAGGAGAAGCTTCAGTAGAGCTGAAAGCAACACATTAGGATTCCAGGGCAGCAACGGAGCCCGCACTGGAGGAACCAAATGTCGGACACCCTGAAGAAAAGCTAAGCACAAGGGAGTGTGTAGCTAAAGGTCATTGGAAAAAGACCGCCAAAACCTGACACCTGGCCCTTGATGGTACGCAAGGCCAAATTCTGTTCCACCCCCGTTGAAGGGTTAAGATCAGATCCACCGAGAAGGAGCGAGGATGAACCCCAAGAGACTCCCACCATGCAATGTACGTCTTCCACGTAGGATGGTAGATCTTCCTAGAGGCAGATTTACTAGCTTTTAACAGCGTAGGAATCACTTATTCAAACAAATCTCCATCCTTTAGCACATGGCGTTAAACAGCCAAGCTGTTAAAGCCAGCGACTGTAAAGCTGGATGGAAGATTGGTCCTTGGGACAACAGATCCTCCCAGAGAGGAAGTCCAAGGAGCATTGGCGACCAGCGGTAACAGATTAGCATACCAAGACGGCGAGGTCAGTCTTGGGGCACTAAATAATGACAGAAATCCCTTCTGCCTGAATCCTGCACAGGAGTTGTGGCAGAAGTTTGAGGGGGCTGGAACGAAATCAGTCAGACCACCTTAGAATTCCGGCTACTTACCAAGCCGACAGGTCACTTCTTGTGCCTCCTTGGCGATAGACAGACCACAGCTGTGGCATTGTCCAAATTAATTAGTACCGGACAGCCCTGAGGACAATTGTCCAATGAGAGAGACAAAGTCTGATCGCCCAGAGTTCCAGTACACTAAATCGGCAGTGTGGGCTCTGCCAGAGCCCAGACCCCCTGAGCACATCTGTGCTGAGGATGCCTGCTCACCCGGACAGACTGGCTTCGGTGGAGACAACTGTCAAGTAGAGGTGGAGAAGGATTGTCCCCATCGAAGAGGCGGAGAGCGAAGCCACCTCTAGAGACTGTGGATCCTTGATCCATTTCACCAGAAACTCTCTAGCAAAGATCAACCGGTCCGCCAACTCCACAAAGACAGGGGGGAGCTATTCTCCCTCCAGGTCCTGACGTAAAAAGCTTAGCCCACTAGGTTAGAGTTTGCGACACCAAGGCCATAGTAATTATCGGCCTACTCCTCAACCAGGATGACGGTAACTCAATTTGACCTGGAAACCGGCGAGTCCACTACAGGTGGGATCGTCCACCTTTTATGCAGTAAATCCTCATAAGGATACCACAAAGGAAAACTGCCTAGCTACCACTGCGTTTTGGACAGCTCCACTGTTTTCTGACAATGTTGTCAAGGTAAGCGTAAAGAGGAACACCCTCACCGCTTTGGAGGGCCTGTGGGTGCCAAAAGGAATCGGTGCCTCTGACACAGCGTCAGCCGCAACCTCCATTTTTAAAGTTTCACACACTGACACAAACCGTGCATACACCAGTGCCTAATTAAGTATGGCTAGAGGTGCAGAGGCATCATCAGCACTATCTGAGCACTCAGGGTGCGTGGACGCAGACTCAGTAGGGTCACTATATATTCAGCTCACCTCGAAAACAATCAAGGGAGACCGCCGACTGCGATCCCGCAAAGGGGACACCGACCAAGGGTCCACAAATGGACCACCTATTGGACCCCGCAAAAAAACAAAAAAGGGGGGGGGGGGGTCACCCTCCATAGGAGGACATAATAGGACATAGCCCCCTTCAAACGGGGCCGCCTGCCGTGACGCGGATGTGCAGGCATGGTAATCTCACTGAAACAAGGCAGGTGCCCCACACAATGGGGGAAAAACTCATTACAAAATGAAGTTGCGCCATCTGGTCCAAGAGATGTGCCAAGCTGACTATATAGCCCAGCAGGCCGCGGCCTAAATTTTTTGTGGGGGCCCAGCCGCAATTGCACGGATCCTCGTGCCCAAAGGAAGAGAGCTTCAGCGACACACTGGGGCCGTCCCCCAAGCGACCTAAAATTTTTGAGGGCTTCCTGCCGCCAGGACACGAACACCAGCAGAGTCGACCACCCAGGAGCAGCGGAAGGGAAGGCGAATGCCCAAACGGGAGGCAGTGGCTTCAGCCATGTTCACAGGGGCTGCCCCACGTAGTTTCCAAGTAGTGGCCACAAAGCCGCATGAGGCCCTCGCTGGCCAGACTGGGGGGACCCTAAGGATCTATATTATCCAGCTCGTTGCCCAGTCCGGCACTTAATTGTAGTTCTCACAGGAACATAAATAATTAAAAAAAAAAAAAGGAAAAGAAATTTCATTTAAAATGAAAAATGCCAGGACCAGAGATCCCAGCAAGGAACTAGGTCCTTAACCCTGACTAGGCAGAGAAAAAAAAACTGAATACCTGAAGTGGGAGTATACCCCCTGGGACTGCCCCATAGGCGTAGTCATGTTTTTTTCCTGCCTAGTATCAGGAGAGGAGTCCATCAATGAACGAAGGAGAAATGTATTACCAATACAACCCAAAACACCCTCTGCTATTCTTGTATACTTACAATTACACCCCAAAAATTGTTTTTTTTTTTCTTCTCTTCCCGAGTATGGCGAAACTACACAAGAGATTTTTAGCAACCTAGTCAAATAAAGTGGCCCAAAAATTCTAGGGAGTACTTTCAAGGGGTATATAGTATGCATCTAATTTTCTGACTACCTATCACGTCTTGAGGCCCTAGAGTACCAGGACAGTAGAAATACCCACAAAAAGAGCACATTTTGAAAAGATACCCCATGGTATTTTTTAAGAGGCACAGCAGTTTTTTGACACAATTTTTTTTTTTACACAATGTTGTAAATTGAATAAGCTATTCCCACACAGCATAGGTATACTTAGTATTACGCCACAAAACGCATTCCGTTACTCCTCCCGAGTATGGATACAACACGTGCGAGACCATCAACGTTTGGACTGATTATGTATCGGACATTACATCATGTATATCACAAAAATCAACCAATATTGTATAAAAACCGCATACTGGAATGCTCGTCTGTATGAATGGCCAGGGAACATGGCTTAGTGCATCAACGCCAACAGTGGTCCCTGTTCCTACACATCGAGCCTAGCCTACTGGTACGTGTCCGCAGCAAGGTTCACTGGCCAGAAGTCTGAACAAAAAGGTGAACACAAGAGTTTGTGTTTCCAGAAATACAGTCATCCCAAAGAAGATAGCTGGGACTGGTGTCTCACTGAAACAGCCAGTGGGATGAGTAGATGTGTCAATTAAGGTGGGAAGCAGAGACGTGGTCAACAAGCAAATGATGGGTCCAGGGGGCAGGCAGAAACGCAATAAGCCAACCAAGATCAGTTTAGAGATTTGGCCAGAAAACAGGCAAAAGATTGGTCCAGGCAGCAGGCAGATACATGGTCATTAAATAGGCCAGTGTCAGTTCAGGGGGCAGACAGAGGCAACACATTGGTGTGGGGGTGATCAAGAATATGGTTGCTGGATTACACTGTTCTGGTGACAACTGAACTGGTCTGGCTAGCGATCAGGAACATTTTTGCTAGTTTCCACTGGCCTAGTGATACTGTATTGTGTGCTGGCTGCAATGGTCTGGTGACCATGTACTGGTGGTGGCCACCAGGGACACTCGTTGGCTAAACTGGTATGGTGACAATTTACCAGTGTAGCTAGTGATCAGGAACATTGGCTGGCTGCCTGGTGATACTGTACTGGGGTGGCTAAAATTTAGCAACACTGGCTGGTTGCACAGATTGACACAGCAATCACAGAGCTCGTTGATGGGTACACTAGTGAGCGTGCAGGAGCAGCGCAAAGGGAAGGCCATTTTAAAGCAACTTCGCACCCTCACGAGGCAACCATTTGCACATTTATTTACCATGGCTGGACAGCAAAGGGATACATACCCCCATACATTAAAATAGTTAACAGTATTGATCCCAATATTAAATGTAACGAATGCTAGGGGTGGAAGCAGAGTTGGCTGGGGGAAGAGGGGAAGCAGCAGCTGCAAGTAAAGCTACAATTTTTTGCAGAGTGACCTTAGCCTATCTGCACAAAATTCAGTAGCTCAAAGATGCAACCTCCTTGTTTCCAACAACTGAAAATAGAAGGAACACATTGAAGGGACTGGAAAGAAAAAAATGCAACTGATCCCAAAGGTGTGGCTAATAAAGTAGGTGTTGCTTCATGGTGTATAGAGTGACACTTTTTCCAGTGTTTTAGACAAAATAGACCATGGGGGCACACTGAAAAGAAAGGGTGTAAAATAAACTCCCATCATTGGTGTCAGTGGCAGCAATCGCAAAATAACCCAGCATTGGAAGTTAGTGGCAAATGCTCATAATAAACCCATCCACATCACTGCCACACTGCAAGGCCAGCACCCTCCAGGTGTACCTGTACATGGTGCAGACTGCATATGTGAGAGTTTGTGTATATGTAAAAGTAGTTGAAGTTTTCTTTATTATGCTAAACTGATAATGCAGTTAAAAGCTAAAAAGAAAATCTAATTAAAATAGTACATCATGAGGGGGTGTGTTTCAAGTTTAATGCCAATATTTTTGGGTATGGCAACTAGTCCTCTTCTGTGATGACAAAAAAAAAAAAAACACAAACACCAGCAGAGCTATTTTCACGGACTAGGCAATTTGTCAGCAGAGTGCATCTTCATGTATACACATCATTAACTATAAATGTTGCCAACTTGCCTCCAGGTTTGTTGCGCGCACCCCCTGCCTACTCAAGCTGCGGTTGAACACCGCAGGGCTTTGTCAGCATGTGTCAGCCAATGATTTATGGCCAAGATCTGCTGATCAGCGGTGTCCAATCACAGCATAGAGTCCTGTTTTAACAAACACACAGGACTGTGCACAGAGCAGCAGTCTGGCCGTTTCTTTTTCTTGCAAAGCAGGGAAAAAAAAAAAAACAGCTGTATTTCCTAGTAAAAGCAGCACATATTACACTTGTAAGGCACAGTTAACCCCTTCCCAGCCAGTGCAATTAGTACAGTGATAGCGTATGGTTTTATATCAGATTACTGTATTAGTGACACTATTGATGTCAGTGTACCTCCCAGCGATCGTCTATTTAGCACCTGATTGTCCACCACACTATCACAGTCCCATTATAAGTCACCGCCATTACCAGTATAGCATCAAAGCTGCATAAATTCTAGTATAGTTTATATCGTTTGTAAATGCTAGAACTTTCACACAAACCAATTAATTTACACTTAGGGTCCATGTACACTGCAACTTGTAAACGGCCGTTTAGGAGCAGTTGGGCGTTTTTTTCAGAAGCCCCTGAACCCACCTCTATGTTATCTTATCTGTCCATGTACACAGGGTCGTTTACAGTCATTTGCAGGCAGTTGAGTTCAGGGATGTTTTTTGGAAAGCAATTATTTGCGTTTGAACGTGTGTTTCCCGGCATTTCAAACGCAAAAATGCGGCAGAACGCGATGACCCGCGTTTAGCGCTCGCGTTTTTCCATTTTAAAGGGGAATGATTTTTTTCTGCCTCTAGGAACGATTTTAAAAGCAAACAACCGCTAAACGCGGGTGCAAACGCGACACAACGGACGTTTTAAACGTCCTAAAAATTCCAGCATTTTTAAAGGGACTTTTTTTAGCGTCCCGTGTACATGGAGCCTTATTGGGATATTTTATTTATATTTTTAACCAGAAATGTAGCAGAATACATTTTTGCCAAAGTTTTGTTTTTATAATAAAAACCCAATGGTGATAAAATACCACTGAAAGAAAGCTCTATTTGTGTGGAGAAAAAAATGCTATACATGTCATTTGCATGACAAGAGCAATGGTCTGCTAAAGTAGCACAGTGCTGAATAGCAAAAAAAAACAAAAAACAAAAACACCCTGGTCATGAAGGGGGTAACATCTCCTGGAGATCAAGTAGTTACACATTTGTTTATTTTGTTCTCAATTGGTGTAACTTTTTTGTTGCAAAATCAAGTTATGCACTCCAAAAGAAAAAAAAGAAAGAAAAAGAAAAATAGACCTCATACTGAAGTCTCTCTAAATTAAAGAATGCAACAGCCAAGCAAAAGCAGACCACATTAAAGTTTAAAATGAACAGGAAGCCACACTGAAAACCACAGTGAATCAGTATTATGCAGCTTCTGGGAACCTAGACAGGAGCAAATTTTTACAAGACAGAAGTGGGACTACAAAGGTGAGGAATATTTTGTTAAAAATCATCAAAAGGATATGATTGACAATTCCAAAATTTTTAAGGTGACCATACATGGAGGAATCAGACCAATTTTGATCTGTGTATGGGCACGCTGGTTGTATTGATCGACTTGTGTACAAACAGCCTGTGAGGTTTTTTCCCTATAGCCAGAAAAATTGACAACTGTATTCAGACAGTGGGAAAGGCTCCCCGTTTTCCGAATACAAAGGTTTAGCGGGAACGATACCTCCATCTGCATCAAGTGTGTGGATGGGGGACTGTTAGGAGCTCCAGCATATCCGCTCATCCAGCATTCCACAATAAAATACATATTCCTTGAGGGTTCCATAGAGGCTTGTGCATGGCAGTCTTGGATGACTAGCTTGGTATGGCAGAGCTTCACATTGTCCGTCAAAAAGCTGTGGGACTTTCTGAATATGGCACAGGACCTTAAAGCAAATGTTGATTGAATTACCCCAAGAGCAGGCTGAATCGGCAGGGCATAGCAAGGAGGGGGGGTCAGCATGGCAGAGCACATAAATGGGGGGGGGGCGGTTTGCAAATGGCAGAGTGGTGGGGGTGGAGAAGGGTACTGTACATGGGGGGATAGTAGGGCACATTGCGGTAGCGAATTCTGCTAATTCATGCAGAGTGATGCAGGCAAGTGACGCAGGGAAGTAGATGTGATAGTCCTGGTTCCAGGGTGCCATTCCGTATTGGCCGAGGGATGGAGGGAGCGAGGGATGGAGGGAGCGAGGGATGGAGGGAGCGAGGGATGGAGGGAGCGAGGGATGGAGGGAGCGAGGGATGGAGGGAGCGAGGGATGGAGGGAGCGAGGGATGGAGGGAGCGAGGGATGGAGGGAGCGAGGGATGGAGGGAGCGAGGGATGGAGGGAGCGAGGGATGGAGGGAGCGAGGGATGGAGGGAGCGAGGGATGGAGGGAGCGAGGGATGGAGGGAGCGAGGGAGCGAGGGAGCGATGGAGCGAGGGAGCGAGGGAGGGATGGAGCGAGGGAGGGATGGAGCGAGGGAGGGATGGAGCGAGGGAGGGATGGAGCGAGGGAGGGATGGAGCGAGGGAGGGATGGAGCGAGGGGAGGGAGCGAGGCAGTTGGAAACAGCGGAGACTCTTGTGATGCTAGAGTGTCAGCAGCGAGGATGCAATCTACCAGTTCGCTTACCTGCGACTAACTGGTAGACTGCAGCAAAACCCATGGAGACCGAGGTTGAGAAACCCTGGTCTAGGTTTCGCATGCGTTAACTAAGCCTAAAAGTGCTGCCTCAATTTACCTTGATGCTACAGTCTCACTGCAAGACCCAACAGCAGCATGTCTGAGCAAAAATACATTCTTTACAGTATCCAATGACCTAAAGACCCACAATTCCCCTAATGGCCAGACAATGATCTTGTCAGCTTTAGGTCACTTAAGAGTTCAGTAGTTTTATTCATGTCAAGGAGCGCTTTTTGCACAAAATAATTTGGTAAGGCTAGTAGGCACTCCTATTGATTCATGTGAAGTGTGACTTTTAATGACAGGTCCACTTTAAGAGTATTTGATTCATAAGCACAGTGCTGAAGGCAAGAGACAAGGCATCTATTTCCATCTCTTGGCTCACATTACACAGACCGTGCCCTTGAAGATATACATAGACACTTTAATTTCAACATACTACAGAAAATCAGAAAGAATAACGGCACAGGTGGATTGGACTAAGGATTTCCCTGGGAAAACAGTCTTCCAAGGTCAAGATTAAGGAGGGACCTTTTATAGAATATCCAATGAAATATTAATATTCAAGGGGTTTTCCAGCTTCGCCTGAAAGAAAGGTTAACCATCTTGTTCTCTTTATAGCACAGAGCATAGCACACACAGCAAAAGTGATGAGAAGTGGCATGTTAGAGGAGTCTGTCATGTCATCACTGGTCCTCCTGCCATACTGTTCCCAAACTAGTTATACCTTCTACACATACAAAGGATGATCTTTCTTTGGGCTCTTTCACACTCCCAGGGGAGTGAGGTGCCCTCTGAAGAGTGATTTGTGACTAAAGTGTTTTTCAGAGGGCATTTAACAGGTGGTGAGGAGGCAATCACCTCAAAGCCCAACTTAACCTTATAATCCCACACTACTGCCCTGTGTGCATTTCACACAGTTGCAGCATGGCCCCATTAAACTTAATAGGACAGTTTTACATGCAGTGCCACTTCTCAATCTCTACTCCAAGTAAAAAATGTCACAGCTGTGCATGTGAACAGCCCTGTCCACCTGTTATTTTACTGTTCAGTTGGCCAGTAAAACTGCGGCTCAACCATCCGTTCTGACCACCCATCTAAGAGGGACCTTATAGTAGCTATTTGAAAATGGTCACTTTTGTTCCTTTAGTGACACAAACATTGCATCTCTCAGCCAAATCATAGAACATATATATGATCCGTGATCCGCCGGCTCTGTGGGGATCACGGATCGATCCCCGCTGAGCAACACGGATCCGCCTACAAAGGCGGACCGTGTGAAAGAGCCCTTAGGACTGCAGATAAAACAGGGTGCCGTGAAGTGGCTCTGCAGCTTTCACATGCGTTTGCAAATGTGTGTCAACTAAACCCCTGTTCTTTGTACCAAGAGACAGGTTATATTTGGTTGGTGACAGACTGGAGGGTGAGTACATCAGACTGGGGGCTGGCTGACTTTCATGCACCTCTTACAATCCTTCAACCTCTTTTTTTCTTTTTAGACTTCAATTAGAACCCCTGGAAAAACACTCAATAACTCCCTAATGCTATCTGTTAAAAACACCTGAAGCTTGAACACACATGTGAAAATACGCAAATAAACGCCTGAAAAATCGCTCTGCTCAGGTGTGAATGGGGCCTTCAGGTTCACTCAGCCTACGTTGCAGCACCTCGCTGTGTGGGCTCACAGCTGGCCTTTAGATAGGAATCTCCTACAACCTCTGGGTCTCCCACCCTTCTAAGTTGTACAGACCCCCTCCTAGGGTTGCCACCTCATCCCTTTACACCTGAACACATTACACTGGTTCTGTGGTTAATCAAGGTGGTGATTAAACTTTTGTGCCTTATCTGCATTAAATTAGCCTCAGAACCTGTGTAATTATTGTGTTTTTAGGTTTAAAGGGATGAGATGGCAACCCTACCCCCTCCAGCCCCCTGTACTTGCTAGCTGCCTAAGCTCTCTTAGTCCTGCCAACTCTGTTGACCGAACTTTCCCAGTCATGTGATAAGGAGTCTCTCACATATGGAATAATGTCTCCCGAGTGGTTTACTTCTCCTGGCTGGAGCACACACCAAAGGCCCTGAGCTGTGCCAGCTCCTGGTTTATAACTAATATGAACACCTGTGTACTCGCACAGCCTGCAGATCTCCAGCAAGACCTGGACATGATTGAAAGCTTTGTCCCACCCAATAGACTTTGAAACTTTCAAGCTCAAGGCTCCGATCCAGGATCACAAAACCTGGAGAAAGCTGTAAACGGTTTTCTTCACTAACACTTCGGCGCTCCGCACTCTGCATTAGTGCGAACCCTGTATAATTCCTATAATGGCAGGGCCTCGCACTTCTACAATATATACTGAAACTATTTCCCTCCATTAATTTCAATCATTCTACTGGCAAAAGGGATAAACAGAAGTCTTTACTTAGAACCCATATGTCCATAAATCAAAGTGAGGCTATAAGAGACAATACCTAGATGGGATGGATTTGGTTTTATTTGGTCTAAGCAGACTATATCCTGCGTGTTGTGCTTGGACATTGCCACGTTATGTTTTCTGGGGAAATCAGTTTGGACAATACAACCAGAATGTTTAAGTTGAGGAGTGGGATTGTTCAATATATTTTATTTTATGTCTTGTGTAGCAATGTGTGGAATTACCTTCCAATAAAACTATAAGGGCTCTTTCACATGGGCGATCCGATCAGATCCGCCTGTCAGTTCCTCCATGCAGCTCTATGGGGCAGCGGATGTCAGCGGAGACACCTCCGCTGACACCCGCTACCATCCGTATCCAATCCTGTCCATGAAATCTGGATGGATGGAAACCCTATTTTTCCATCCGTTCAGTGATCGGATGAGAGCGGACAGGCGGTCCGCTCTCATCCGATCCCCCATAGAGGGCAGCGGGGGCTGAGACACCTCCCTCTCCGCTCTGCAAGCGGAGACGGAGCGGTCATCCGCCGCCTCAGCGGGGATGGCGGATCGATCCCCGCTGAGCAACACGGATCCGCCTACGGAGGCGGACCGTGTGAAAGAGGCCTAATGGTAAAAAGATGGCAACATGTGTGGACATTGTCAAACACGTGCTACATTTGTTGCAACTAGGGATGCACCGAATGTTCGGCAACCGATTATTCGGCCGAAAATAGCAAAAAAAGCACTTTCGGTGTTCGGCTGAATAAGTAAAAAGGCCGAATAAATTTGTGCCGAACAATAGGGCTGAACGATAGTCGAGATATCGACTATCGTTCTGTGGCCGTAGGCGATATTCATATCGCCGAGGTTACGATATTTACATAGGCAGGGGGAAGGGACTCGGAGGACAGGAGGACTCACAGACTTCCGTGTTAGGCAGGGGAAGCCAGGACACTTCAGCGGTGAGCATACATACATTACTCACTCGTGCACTGCAGCCCACCCCACACATTCAGTGAGTCTTACTCTCCTCCCTAGTTTTTTCAATGGCACATTCAGGGAGCCAATCACGCCGTGATTAGCTGCACAGCGAACCAATCACACGTGCCTGCACACCTGATTGGTTCCGCTGTGCCGCTACTCACGGCGTGATTGGCTTCCTGAATGTGCCATTGAAAAAACTAGGGAGGAGAGTAAGACTCACTGAATGTGTGGGGCGGGCTGCAGTGCACGAGTGAGTAATGTATGTATGCGGCTGTGCTCCTTTCCAGGCTCCTACTAGTCCACCTCCAGCCTCCTACTACCACCACTATGAGAGACTGTGTCACTGTATAATCTGATCGAGTCCACACTGACACTGACTGTCACTGAGTAATTGATGTTACCATATTAACCCTGACCTGCCCAGTGCCCTGTATCTGCAATTAAAATTTACAAGGCTGCGGGCATGCTTCCTGATTTCCATTCCCAGCATCCTTCCCAATCCCTACAGTGTCACTAACATTAACCCTATGGTACAAGGCTGCAGTGTGCACCGAATCCCATTCCCTACAGTAACATTTAGGGAGAGAGAGACATGAGAGGACACGAGAGGACAAGAGAGAGAGAGAGAGAGACACACGAGTGGACAAGAGAGAGAGACACACGAGTGGACAAGAGAGAGAGAGACAGACACACGAGAGGACAAGAGAGAGAGAGACACACGAGAGGACAAGAGAGAGAGAGACACACGAGAGGACAAGAGAGAGAGAGAGAGACACACGAGACGACAAGAGAGAGAGAGAGAGACACGAGAGGACAAGAGAGAGAGAGAGAGAGACACGAGACGACAAGAGAGAGAGAGAGAGAGAGACACGAGAGGACAAGAGAGAGAGAGAGAGAGACACGAGAGGACAAGAGAGAGAGAGAGAGAGACACGAGAGGACAAGAGAGAGAGAGAGAGAGAGAGACACGAGAGGACAAGAGAGAGAGAGAGAGAGACACGAGAGGACAAGAGAGAGAGAGAGAGAGACACGAGAGGACAAGAGAGAGAGAGAGAGAGACACGAGAGGACAAGAGAGAGAGAGAGACACGAGAGGACAAGAGAGAGAGAGAGACACGAGAGGACAAGAGAGAGAGAGAGACACGAGAGGACAAGAGAGAGAGAGAGACACGAGAGGACAAGAGAGAGAGAGAGACACGAGAGGACAAGAGAGAGAGAGAGAGAGACACGAGAGGACAAGAGAGAGAGAGAGAGAGAGACACGAGAGGACAAGAGAGAGAGAGAGAGAGAGACACGAGAGGACAGGAGAGAGAGAGAGAGACACGAGAGGACAAGAGAGAGAGAGAGACACGAGAGGACAAGAGAGAGAGAGAGACACGAGAGGACAAAAGAGAGAGAGAGAGACACGAGAGGACAAAAGAGAGAGAGAGAGACACGAGAGGACAAGAGAGAGAGAGACACACGAGAGGACAAGAGAGAGAGAGACACACGAGAGGACAAGAGAGAGAGAGAGAGACACGAGAGGACAAGAGAGAGAGAGAGACACACGAGAGGACAAGAGAGAGAGAGAGACACGAGAGGACAAGAGAGAGAGAGAGACACACGAGAGGACAAGAGAGAGAGAGAGAGACACGAGAGGACAAGAGAGAGAGAGAGACACGAGAGGACAAGAGAGAGAGACACACGAGAGGACAAGAGAGAGAGAGACACACGAGAGGACAAGAGAGAGAGAGACACACGAGAGGACAAGAGAGAGAGAGACACACGAGAGGACAAGAGAGAGAGAGACACACGAGAGGACAAGAGAGAGAGAGACACACGAGAGAGAGAGAGAGAGAGAGAGAGAGAGAGAGAGACACGAGAGGACGAGAGAGAGAGAGACACAAGAGGACGAGAGAGAGAGAGAGACACGAGAGGACGAGAGAGAGAGAGAGACACGAGAGGACGAGAGAGAGAGAGACACGAGAGGACGAGAGAGAGAGAGACACGAGAGGACAAGAGAGAGAGAGAGACACGAGAGGACAAGAGAGAGAGAGAGACACGAGAGGACAAGAGAGAGAGAGAGACACGAGAGGACAAGAGAGAGAGAGAGACACGAGAGGACAAGAGAGAGAGAGAGACACGAGAGGACAAGAGAGAGAGAGACACGAGAGGACAAGAGAGAGAGAGAGACACGAGAGGACAAGAGAGAGAGAGAGACACGAGAGGACAAGAGAGAGAGAGAGACACGAGAGGACAAGAGAGAGAGAGAGACACGAGAGGACAAGAGAGAGAGAGAGACACGAGAGGACAAGAGAGAGAGAGAGACACGAGAGGACAAGAGAGAGAGAGAGACACGAGAGGACAAGAGAGAGAGAGAGACACGAGAGGACAAGAGAGAGAGACACGAGAGGACAAGAGAGAGAGAGACACGAGAGGACAAGAGAGAGAGAGACACGAGAGGACAAGAGAGAGAGAGACACGAGAGGACAAGAGAGAGAGAGACACGAGAGGACAAGAGAGAGAGACACGAGAGGACAAGAGAGAGAGAGACACGAGAGGACAAGATAGAGAGACACGAGAGGACAAGAGAGAGAGACACGAGAGGACAAGAGAGAGAGACACGAGAGGACAAGAGAGAGAGAGACACACAAAATTGGCAAAATAAATGGAAAAAATGTGAAACACCACGTTCGGTATTCGGCCTTCGGCCAAGCATTTCATTATTATTCGGCTTCGGCCAAGAATTTCATTTCGGTGCATCCCTAGTTGCAACTGGTAGTCAACTGTGGACTAACACTACAGCCCACCCATAGCACAGCTTCCACACAAGGCAGTAAATAATTCCCTTGTGTGATAGATTTGTTTCCCTAGTACAGGTACAATGAGCGAGAACAGCCGGAGAAGCACTGCCAGCCACATACAGAAATATTCAAACTTCTCTACATGGGCTCTGACAGTGGAACACGAATGACACAAAGCAAGGTTATGGTAAAATAACTAAAGCCTTTACAGAAGACATCTAAAAAATATTTAGGATTACAATGCAAAGAATGCCAACCCCTTGGCGGTTTTAATAATTCTGTTGCTTCATTAATTTCAAGGTCTCTGACCTAAAACAACCATGTTGCCATTGAATTTAAAACTCCAGCAGCCATGGCAGCCCATATATTATTCTCATTACTAGTTTCAATAAAGCACTGCTTGCCTTACTTTGCTTAGATAGGTCAGAGGCGAACTGCCAGTAGTACATTCCACACTTGGGGAACGGCTATAATGAATTGAGGTTTTTTAAAATGTAACGGGGTTAGATTATTAAAGCCAAAAACTGGGATATACACATATCACCTAAACACAAGAAGCATAAGTACTCTTGTTATGCACAACAGATACCATACCTATAGGGCAGCCATTCTCAAGCAGGGTTCCTTCAGAGGTCCTTTTCTCTGATGTTCATTGACGGACACAGCACCCACCCTTCTATTGAGTTGGGTTATGTATTCCTCTGACACTGCTTGCAAAAAAAGTACGTCTCAAACAGGATTACATTATCTAGGGACTGTTTGTTCATGTCCCACTTGGCAAGAATCTCCCTTTGCACAGTTCCACATGAGACCTCTGCAAATAGAACCGCCTTAAAGGTTGAAACCATCAGGCCCAGCACTTGCATACAAGTCCTGAGAGAAGACCTTTTGAACAGGAGCGGAATGAATCCCATCCTGCAAATTCTGGAGTTCTTCCCCCCCCCCCCCCAGAAGAAACACCCGGGCTGAGGCAGAGTCCAAGGTCAGGCCCAGGTAGTCCAACTTGGTGGACGGAACCAGAGCAGATTTTTGGAAATTCAGTTTTCATCCAAACTCTTGCAAGGTTCTCACAGTGATGTCCAGGTTGTCCTTCAAGGCAGTAGGAGACTCTGCTCGCAGAAGGAGATTATCCAGGTACCCCAGTAACGCAATCCCCCCGCTGACGCAACAAGGCTAACACCGGGTACAACACTTGTGTACACCCGAGGAGCTGAGGCTAGACCGAAAGGTAATGTCACAAAGTGATAATGCTCCTCGCCCACGCTGATGCCCGACATATATATTGGGATATGAAGGTAAGTATCCTTGATATCTACGGAGGCCAGAAGATTACCTCGATGAAGGGATGCCACTACCATGCAAATGGACTCCATCCAGCATTTTTGTACCAGCACAAAGCGGTTCAAGGCCTTGAGGTCCAACATTGGATGAACCTTTCCCTCCTCCCTGGGAACAGTAAACAGTTTGGAGTAAAACCCCTGAAAACGTTCTGAATTGGGAACCGGTACAATGACCTAGTAGAAGTAAATCTTGCACTGTCCTAAGGAGACCGCGCAGGCAATCTGGGGACAAACGCAGGCTGGAAGAGAAGAACCTTGCCGGAGGCGAAGACCGAAACTCGGTCTTGTAACCAGACTGGATCAGCTTGTGGACCCACCCGTTTTGAATCAAGGAGGTCCACGGGTCTGTAAAAAAGCGAAGAAGTCCCCTCACCCCAGATACAGATGAGGGCACCCCTTCAGGCAGAAGAGAGCGGGTCTGCGGGTCTGAAGGGACCCGCTCTTGGCTTACCAGACCAGGGCCTCTTCAAACCTCCCGAGGGGGATTTCGATCCCTTGTCCCGAGATCCTGAGGAATGAAAAGGCTGCTTGTGAGCAAAGAAGGGCGGGCCAAATTTGCCTCCTGGTGGCCTGTGGGAGAAGAGTGTCCCGTAAGACCCTTAATGATCTAATTCATGGAAGCTCCAAACAGGCCATCTCCTACAAAGGTGAGATCAGACAGGAGCTTCTTGAAAGTCTGGTCCGCAGACCAATGTTTAAGCCATATCATGCGCCTCAGCGTCACTGCTGTTACAGATACCCTACAGACTAAAGGAGCCGCAACCAGAGAGGCATCACAGATGGAACTGCAAACCCTGGACCAACTGATCCACCAGCTCCACGAGGTTAGGGGAAATCTTAGAAAAAGCTCAGGTCAAATCATAAAAATGTATACAGGTACCTACATCCCAAGAAAATGAACTAGAAAAAGCACACACGAGAAAGGGGGAGGGGGGGGGGGGTGGTGGTAAGGCAAGCATGGGGATTTTAATGGTACCGTACTAGGACCGATAATGTTCAAGTAAGGACTCGTTTAATTGTATAAAACCATTTCAAAATTTTATTACAAAAAGTTGCATAGACAAACCAGATATACAAAAAGATATACAATAAAACAGTATATGTGTATACAGTAGTGTGAACCAGAATTGATTGTTATCGATTCACAGACTACACCAATAGGCTCATAACACAGAACGATACCCTAACTGGCTCGATTGTTGAGTTGGGTAGATATAACTGCTGTGATTCCCATGATACCCGACATGTTTAGTGGAAATCAGCTTCTTCAGGGGCGTGGGGTGGTGCAGTATTGGAAAACATACAGTCAGGTCAATAAATATTGGGACATCTACACAATTATAATCTTTTTGGCTCTATACACCAGCACAATGGATTTGAAATGAAACAAACAAGATGTGCTTTAACTGCAGACTTCCAGCTTTAATTTGAGAGTATTTACATACAATCAGGTGAATGGTGTAGGAATTGCAACAGTTTGTATATGTGCCTCCCACTTTAAGGGACCAAAAGTAATGGGACAATTGGCTGCTCAGCTGTTCCATGGCCAGAGGTGTGTGTTATCCCCTCATTATCTCATTTACAAGGAGCAGATAAAAAGGTCCAGAGTTAATTTGAAGTGTGCTATTTGCATTTGGAATCTGTTGCTGTCAACTCTCAATAGGAGAT
Source organism: Pelophylax lessonae (assembly GCF_965119305.1). Taxonomy (NCBI): domain Eukaryota; kingdom Metazoa; phylum Chordata; class Amphibia; order Anura; family Ranidae; genus Pelophylax; species Pelophylax lessonae. The sequence continues at coordinate 586,771,689 of NC_138770.1, forward strand.
CCAAAGAGCTGTCACTATCAGTGAAGCAAGCCATCATTAGGCTGAAAAAACAAAACAAACCCATCAGAGAGATGGCAAAAACATTAGGTGTGGCCAAATCAACTGTTTGGAACATTCTTAACCACTTAAGCCCCGGAGGATTTGGCTGCTAAAGGACCAGGGGTTTTTTTGCGATTTTTTACTGCGTGACTTTAACGGACAATTGTGCGGTCGTGCGACGCTGTAACTAAACGAATTTGACGTCCTTTTTTTCCCACAAACAGAGCTTTCTTTTGGTGGTATTTGATCACCTGTGCGATTTTTTGATCACGCGCTATAAACAAAAAAAAAAAAACGTAAATTTTGCAAAAATAACAATATTTTTCACATTTTTTTATATGAAATTCCCCAAAAAAAAAAAAGTAAAAATCAAAATTTTTTAACATTTTTCGGCCAATTTGTTTTATGCTACCTATGTTTGGTAAAAAAAAAAAAAAAAAAAAAAAATCGCAAAAAGCGTATTTTGATTGGTTTGCGCAAAAGTTATCGCGTTTACTAACAAAGGGAAAGATTTTTGTCATTTTTGGTGTTTTTTTTTAACGAATAATGGCGGCGATCTGCGATTTTTTTTTTGCGGTACTGCGACATTGCGGCGGACAGATCGGACCCTTGACTGACATTTTTGACACTTTTGGGGTTACCAGTGACATTACTGCAGTAATCAGTGCTATACATATGCACTGTTACTGCAAAAATGACACTGGCAGAGAAGGGGTTAACTTTATTGGACAGGGAGGGGTTAAGTGTGTCCTAGGGGCGTGATTCTAACTGTGTAGGGACATTCCTATTGGTGTAAAAGTAAGATCAACTGTTCTACATAGTAGAACGGACAGATCTTCACTTTTACACAGGGAGAACTGACAGGCAGCTTGTTTACACAAGCTGCTCTGTCTTTCTCCCTTCACAGGAGCGATCGCAGTGTGACTGGCGGACATAGAGTCCGCCGGTCCCACGCACTGACTTGCCTGTGAACGAGCCGCGGCGGGCGCGCGCCCGCCCGCGATAGGCTCGCAAGTCAGTGACAGGCGAGTGACGTACCGATACGTCACTCTGCCTGGCCGGGGCTGACCGCCGCAGTATATAGTCGTGCGGCGGTCGGCAACCGGTTAAAAAGGAAAAAAAAAAAAAAAAAAAAACGCACTGTGAGCTCAGCAACACAAAAAGAACCGGAAGACCACGGAAAACAACTGTGGTGGATGACCAAAGAATTCTTTCCCTGGTGAATAAAACACCCTTCACAATGGTTGGCCAGATCAAGAACACTCTCCAGGAGGTAGGTGTATGTGTGTCAAAGACAACAATCAAGAGAAGACTTCACCAGAGTGAATACAGAGGGTTTACCACAAGATGTAAACCATTGGTGAGCCTCACAAACAGGAAGGCCAGATTAGAGCTTGCCAAACAACATCTAAAAAATCCTTCACAGTTCTGGAACAACATCCTATGGACAGATGAGACCAAGATCAACTTGTACCATAGTGATGGGAAGAGAAGAGTATGGAGAAGGAAAGGAACTGCTCATGATCTAAAGCATACCACCTCATCAGTGAAGCATGGTAATGGTAGTGTCATGGCGTGGGCATGTATGGCTGCCAATGGAACTGGTTCTCTTGTATTGATGATGTGACTGCTGACAAAAGCAGCAGGATGAATTCTGAAGTGTTTCAGGCAATATTATCTGCTCATATTCAGCCAAATGCTTCAGAACTCATTGGACAGCGCTTCACAGTGCAGATGGACAATGACCCGAAGCATACTGCGAAAGCAACCAAAGAGTTTAAGGGAAAGAAGTGGAATGTTATGCAATGGCAAAGTCAATCACCTGACCTGAATCCGATTGAGCATGCATTTCACTTGCTGAAGACAAAACTGAAGGGAAAATGCCCCTTCAAGAACAAGCAGGAACTGAAGACAGTTGCAGTAGAGGCCTGGCAGAGCATCACCAGGGATGAAACCCAGCGTCTGGTGATGTCTATGCGTTCCAGAGTTCAGGCTGTAATTGACTGCAAAGAATTTGCAAGTATTAAAAGTGAAAGTTTGATTTATGATTGTTATTCTGTCCCATTACTTTTGGTCCCTTAAAAAGTGGGAGGCACATATACAAACTGTTGTAATTCCTACACCATTTACCCAATTTGGATGTAAATACCCTCAAATTAAAGCTGAATTTTAAATCCATTGTAGTGGTGTATAGAGCCAAAAAGATTAGAATTGTGCTGTTGATGTCCCAATATTTATGGACCTGACTGTACATATACAAAGATGTAGAAAAAAAAAATATGCAAAAAATAAAGCAAACAATACACTCAATTGACATTCTAAACCCAAATAAATCACACAAAGATGTGTGTATCCTATTACTTTTTGTACCGTGCAGCCAGGGAGTCCCTACCTTATAAAAACAGTAGTCACCACTAATCCAAAGGTACCGAGGGCATCAACACTTGCTACAATAAAATCTGTAAGGATTTGCAAAAAAATATTTTATATGGTCGCCAAAATAGGATAATTTAATGACAAGTATTAATAGGGGATCCTTTATGAAGATGGATAACGCCTACCATCTAGGAGGCGGGCGTATGAAAGACAAGGCGGAGGGTGGAGCAAACTCACATGGTTTGAAAGTCACAAACTGGGGGGACTGTAATTGTCAGCGACCAGAAGACAGACCAAAAGGTCTTGTTCACACTACTGTATACACATATACTGTTTTGTATACCTGGTTTGTCTATGCAACTTTTTGTAATAACATTTTGAAACAGTTTTATACAATTAAATGACTCCTTACTTAAACATTATTGGTCCTAGGACGGTACCATTAAAATCCCCATGCTTGTCCCCCCCCCCCCCCCCCCTTTGTGCTTTTTCTTGTCGTCTTAGAGGATTTGCGGGTACCGAAATGTAACGGCTCATCCGACGCCACATCGGTGTCCTTCAGTTTGAAAGTTTCCTGCATTGCTATAATCAGTGCATCCACTAGCAGCTTTTCATGTGCCGCTGGGTGTGGGCAAATAGGGGATGGTCAAAAAAACAAATCACCGCTCTGAAAGCAGCCAGCTGAGCCGAATGGATCCCGAGCAACTGTGGCAGTCCTGCAGGAATGGGTGCTCACCAAGGTCCGCAACCTGAGAAGTCCATGTAAGTAGAAAAGAAAGTGGCAATGAATAAACACAAGGTGTGAAACGCGTCTGCTGTCCAGTTTGTTTTGTGTTCCTGTCTGATGTTGTACCTTTGATTTGAATAATAAAACTCAAGTTTCCAAGTTCCTGGGTCTGGAAGTGCCACTTTCTTTTACATAAATAGGGGATGGTCCACAGTGAGAAGGACGGGAAATCGGGGGAGGGAGGAGCCCATATCCACCCCCAACAGGCTACCAGTAAAAGGGGGGACACTAACCGCACAATGGAAACCAGGTGGTCATCACTCCAGGCAGACCACTGCACCATCTTGGAATGGGAGTGCTGTGTGCCTGAGGTATGCTGCGACCAGGTCTGAGTGTCCTTGCGAGAAGAATAACTCGCCATCCAGCCCCCGTCCAGTGGGGCCATGTCACAGCTGACCTAGCATGGAGCTGAGATCAGGTCGCACTCGCTGGCCGGACTGGGGAGATCGTAAGGATCTACAATATCCAGTGTGTTGCCCAGTCCAGCAGTTGATTGTAGCTCTCACAGGAACAGAAAATAAAAAGAAAAAAATCAATTAAAAAAAAAAAAAAATGCTAGGACCAGACATCCCAGCAAGGAACTAGTTCCTTACTCCTGACTAGACAGGGAAAAAAAAGAATGAGTGCATATAGCAGGAAGTTGGAGTAAATGGAAGCTTTTTGGAAGTTTTTGCGCCCAGCAGAACTATACTCACTTTTTCCAGCGATGTGGCATCCCCAAGCTCCCTGCCCGGCCACTGACATCTTACAGCAGCTGGCTTCTAGGTCTCGATCGGTGGGCGGGGGCAATGTCACTCCTGCACATGCATGAGGGCCCTGTCAGATTTGGCATTGCTAAATAGGTACAGTGAGCAGCATGTGCGCTGCTCACTGCACAGGGGTAACTAACGCAGAAGAGACAAAGCATGCCTCTTCTCCATTTAAATTCCTGCCTCTGTCCATTTTTAATTTTGGCATAAAGTTGCACTTTAAGGATTAAAATAGAACTATGGCCTTGTATCTGTGTTTACTCTTTGCCCCTCTAAGAGCAGAGTTGACACTCGTGTAGGTGGCGTCTGCTTGTGCTATAGTGGAATAAGAGGTCACAGGGGGTATTGGCACTGTTGAATCACCAGCATGTAGCTTGTCCACCGGCACCTGACCACACTTAATCCGGATTGGCAGCACTGCCCTTTTCTGCAAACTGAGGTGCAGTGTCTGTTCTGGTGAAGGATGTACAGTAAAGCACAAAGGAAAAAAGATTTGACTCAAAGGAGCTAAAAAATTTATTTTTCTTCACTTTGTGAGGCTTGTGCATCATATAGTAAATGGGTTTGGGACATGCTCACACTAACACAGGAGCCTTAAAGTGGAACTCCACCAAAAAGGGGAAGTTCCACTTTAAGGACTCCTCCCCTGCTCCTATTGCACAATTGAAACTTTTGAGAGGGGGGGACCAGGTACCCAATTTTGACAGGTACCTGATCCCACTTCAGTTCTGAAGTACTCCTTCAACCCTCTGCAGTCTTCTGGGACAGACCGGTCCCAGAAGACTGCGTCCACCAATCCAGGATGCGCTACGCGATTCGTGCATGAGCAGTGGGTGCCCGGCTGTGAAGCTGCAAGCTGTCACAGCCAAGTGAAGATGCTGGCGCCGTCGAGGGAGGACAGGGGAGGAAGACTGCTGGGGTGAGCTCACCGCTGGACCGTGGGACAGGCGAGTGGCTGTTTTTTAAAAGTCAGCAGCTACACTTTTTGAAGCTGCCGACTTATTTATTTATATTTTTATAGGTGCCTGGAGCTCCTCTTTAAGATGCAAGACTGTTTTGACCACCTTGTCATACAACCCACCACCTCATACAATCTCCTGGAACTCTCTGGGCTTCAAGTCAAAAGTCATACCCTGGCATCAAAACAATGCTTTATTCATAAGGATTTTTTACTCACTAGTAAAATCTGTTGCTAAGGAGTATAGAAAAGGACTCTGGCTCTTTATTCATCTGGCAGAACTTAACACGCGTGTGTGTGATTCAGACCTCCTCTGATGGCAGTTTCAAGCTCAATGTGCTACACTTGGAGTCTGTTGAGCCTTTCTTGATTCATTATCCAGGCCTATTGGCGTTGTTTGTTATGCTGCCCACCCCTCAGTTGGATTGCTTTGGGATGTCCAAGACAAATGATTAAAGAGCTCATGTCCTGTAAGCTTTTTCTTCTCAAAATCCATTTTATGTTCTATCGTACAAGACTCAGGTCACTGCCCTATGTTCTTGTGGATCTCACGATTGCTTGACACAAAACTGAAGCTAGCTAGAAGTGGGACGATTTACATTGGGGAGGGGGTGTCCCTGCAGCCTTCTGACAGTGCCCAATCGCTTTTAGGTTGTTGCATATAACCTGCAGTAGTCGTGATTAAAGAACCTCTGTCTTGTGCTGAACAGAATAGCTAAAAAGCTGTAGAACATTAAAGTAACTGTTGAAATAGATGGTTTCCTTTTACATTTTCCACGTGCATGTGTTTTGTAAATGCCCTCTTTAGGTTTGTACTGATGACAGCTAAACCTCCAAAGTATTTTTTACCTTGCCAAGAGCTACTTGCATTGTGCTTGCCTTATAAGTTAACTCCTGCCAAACATTTAAAGACTAATGTGTTTACACAGTGCGCTAACTGGAGTTTTTCTGCACTGGATGAATGCTAGTCACTGCTAGGGCACATAGAATCAACTGTTTTCTATGTGCCATGCTCCCACTGCAAAGAAGCCCAGAGCTGCGTCAAAATGCAGACATGCTACATTTTATAATAGCACACAGTTAGGCACATCACCAGACAGCAGCACATTGCAACATTAGTGCTGATGTGTGGAGACATGAATGAAGTATCACTTTGTGCACTTCTAATTAAAAGAGAAAAAAATGATGCGATGATCCAGGGTGGAAAACAACTTTTTTTTTTTTATCCAATTTTAATAAAAATGCTTTTGGAATAAAAATCTATCTAAAAGATCCTTTTCTATAGGGTTGCACCAATACCAGTATCAGTGCCGATACTAGGCATTTGCATGGGTATCAGGACTCGTGCAAATATACCGATACCTTCTGGGTTCTTTTTTTCCTTCAACAGTCAGCGTGATTTCCCTGCTAACAGCTGAAATGAAAAGAATGCTGGCAAATGATTGGTTGTTGGCTGCTTTCCTAACCAAAGAAATTTCAGCCACCTGTCATACGGTGACAATATTAAGTAGCACTGTGGTAGGTTTGGAGGGGGGATCCCAACCTATGCTCATAGACCAGCTGTGCACCAACAGGCAGCTGAGAACTACAGCTCCCACCATGTAGCACGGGCCTCAAGATGAGAGCGAGCTTCCTAGTTATTGAGCAAGTGGGCGGGAGGCCCCTCCTTGGAGCTCATTGCTGGCTATGACTGCTGTAGCGGGGCTATGAAAGTGAGCCTGAAGTGTGGTCTGGAGTGAGGGCAGCGCTGGCAGAGATGGGGCAGGGCAGGGCAGGACAGCAATGTCTTCCCAGACTCTGGAGCTCCTCCAGCATCAAGGAGTGCTGGAGCTGCTGGTCTTCAACTTTTCTGCTCATCCTCTACCATCTGGCTCTTTAGGCTTCTGCATGAGAATGGAGGGGCCATAGTGTATGGCGAATGCATGAGCTGCCACTGTAAGGGTTAAACCTGGGGGGTGGGGCGGTCTGGGCTTAGTGGGCGTATCTGGGCCCACTTGACACTCCTTTGTCAAGTGTCTTGATAATGACACTTTACAAAGGAGTGCGCATGCTCGACCACGGCATGTTGCGCATGCTCCGAAACATGTAGTGATGCCCGGATACGCCCACTAAGCCCAGACTGCCCGTGACGTCAGACGCTGCCGGCCGCCGCCACCACAGCTCTCTGCATCTCCTCAGCTGTTCCGACTCGGAAGCCTGAGATCAGCCTCGGACCCCTCCCGGACGATCGGACCGCACCAGGACACAGAGAAGGCGACCAGCCATCTGACCATCCCACGGAGGGCACCACAGTGATTGTTTTTACTCGATCCCAGATGTGAGTTATGAATCCTGCTTGTTCTTAATCAATAAAACCTTTTTATACTGCACTCCAGTGGCGCTTCTCCCCTCATCTTTTAGGCGATGGGTATCAGTAATGGTTATTGGCGAGTACATTAAAAAAAAAAAAAAGTATCAGTACTCGGTATTAAAATAAAAAAAATGGTATCAGTGCTTCCCTAGTTTTCAATTTAAGATGCATTATTAATTTAGTTTATTCAGCATGAAATGGAGCTTACCTATATGAGGCTGTATATTCTGCAACATTTACATTTTTGGTAAACTCATTCAATGAATCCAAGCGCTGCATAAAAGCATTCACACAATTTCACACCAAACCACCAACAAGAATGAGTCCTTACATTAAAGAGCACCTGTCATTTCAGCTCCATCATGGCAGCGCCCGTTAGCAGGCATCAACTCACCTGTTACCGCCACGTCCCTCACCTTGTTGTGTCACTGCTGCATCACCAGGCATCCCATTAAAGTGAATGGGACGGTCGGTAAGTCAACAGCAGGTCAGAGGAGGAGCCGCCGAGGGACAGATTACAGTTGCTCTTTAAAAATGATTTAAATCAAGTTGATTTAAATTTAAGCCTTTTTACAAGTGATTTAAATCCAATTTTTTTTTTTTAATCAAATCCACCCTGTGATGATCTAAAACGTGCATTACACCGGCCCTACCACGCCTCACTGCAGCCCAAAACAGTCAGCGTTTAGTGTGTTGGCAGTGTGATTGAGCCCTTAATTTACCTAAAATGAAGCAATGGACAGAGAAAGGTTTCTCCTGAAATAAAAAGAATCCAACACAGGAGACCTACTCACTGGTACATTTTTCATTTTAGCTTAACTTAGCAGTAAAAGCAAATGGAAAAAAAATAAATAAATAAAAATACATTTTAAAATTTAAAATATTTTTCTAACCTATCTTAGCTTTTTTTTTTTTTTCCTGTAGCTTGAAATGAAGCCAGAATTTCCTTGGATTCGGACAGTCTCCTTCCTTCTTTCCTAGCTTCCTGCCCTGTTCTGTCAACACTATCCAGGAGTTCAGACCCTGGTAGCGTTGACAGACATTTGCAGTTGAACTTTCAGTCCCAGTTCACACTGGTGCAATGCGGGGAAACCCTGCAATTCAGTGCCGTTTCCCGCATCGCACCAGTTTTGAACACTGGTTCACTGACATCAGCAAACTGCTGGGGGTGTCAACCTGGGTACAGACTTGTGAAATCACAAACACCACACGTGATTTTCACTACACTACTGCGCAGAACACGTGATGCCTGTGTGATGCGAATTCAGCCATGCAAACTGTATGGATGAACTTGCATCGCATTCGCACCAAAATGGTACAGGACCCTTTTTTTGGTCCGTACTGGAATCAGATCGCATGTGTGTTCACACCTATGTGATCCGATTCCTGGACCATTTGACAGTTCGCACTGATCTGCGAACCGATATGGGGTGTCATTAACTTTACATTGACCGGCACTGAATCGCGGGGTTTCCCATATTGCACAAGTGTGAACCAGGACTCAATGTAAAGTTAATAGTGCAAATGCGACTTCAGCCATACAGTTTGTATGGCTGAATTTATGCCAATGTGCCTTCCCTCATACATTAGGGATGGAGTTCATCTTTTAGAACAACTAGCACATTACACGTGAGAACCCACCTACATGTGGGCCTCTTTGGAATTAAATTCATTGTACACATCCATCCCCCCATACAGTAGGTCTCCGAGCTGTTTCCCAATTCCTTATGGAAGATCTATTACTCAATTCACAGCAGACACAATTTGTAGTGGAAGCCACCAAGTTCTGCCTAACCCACATTTAGACTTTTACTTACAGGTAAATGTCACAGCAATGGGGGCCAATTCTGCTCCCCAGCTATGCCAACCTCACCATGGGGTTCTGGGAGGCCAATTACATCTGGCATAACACACATACCTCCAATATTTTTTATGGGAGATATATAGAGGACATCATTGTCATCTGGGATGACCCAGAGCCCATCTTTTTAGATTGTGACTCATTGCAATGCCAATAAATATGGTCAGTCATTTACCTCTGTACACAATTCAGTTCAATTAGCCTTCTTGAACCTTATGCTTTACCACCAAGAAGGTAAAATTCAAGCCAAAAATTACAGGAAACCCACGGCCGGCAACTCATTTTTGCACTATTAAAGTTGCCATCACCCCCGATGGCTCAACAATATTCCTAAGAGCCAGTTCTGCCGATTGCGTAGGAATTGTACCAGTGATAAAAACTACGTATAACAAAGTGCTCTACTGGAACAAAAACTTGTTGAAAAAGAAGATTTTGCTGAACCCATTTTAGATGAAGCTTGTACCACATACTTGACAGGTCAAACACAGACTCTCAAGAACACTTGGGTGGGGCAAGATTGGGTGGGGCAAGCTTGTGACTCCATTCCATACAAAATTTAAAAGAATGGAACAGGTACTGATCAAACACTGGCCAATCCTTTTGGAAGATCCACACCTTAAAACCATCCTGCCATCGAAACCCAAGATTGCCTATAGGAAAGCTAGGAACGTAAAAAGTATAGTGGCCCCCAGCAAGCGCAAAACGTACAGCAAAGCCACTTACACAAAAATGATGCCTCATTTTGTTAACAGGCATGTACTAATGCCGCAATGCTTTATGCCTAACGTGTAAACATTTCACTGACGGCCAAAAAGAGTTCACCATCAAAAAGACGAACCTTATTCCATTAAGAACTTTAATTGTTCCACATCATTTATAGTCTATGGCCTGGCTTGTCCTTGTGGCCTATATTAAGTAGGGAATACTATCCGTACCTTGACAAAGAGGTTCGGGGGAACACCGTCGCTTCGTAGAGGGTGGTGATGACAAGCACAGCGTTCCCGACACTTTTTAGAACACCACGAAATCCTCAACAGGACTTGAGTGTGGGTCATCAAATCCATACAAGGCACTTTCCCAATGACAGAGCGTTTCAAACATCTCTGTCAGAGGGAAACTTTTTGGATTTACACCCTAGATACTCTCTTGCCAGATGGGCTCAATGAGGAGATAGAGGTCAATACGCTAATCTGAACCCCATTTCTCTTTTTTCTCCCTTTCTTCCACAATCCATATCTCCCTCCCATCTATGCACACCACCTAGGAGCCCCAATTTTTTAAAATATTTCCATATATTATACAAGTCCTATAAAAGAGCATTCAAACTGAGAATTTTTATTTAATTTTTTTTTTCTTTAATCGGTTATTCTAAACCGTAATGTTCAATTTTTTGTTATCAAAAATTATTATGTTTACAATTGTGAACAACTTTTAAAATTGGATTCAGAGTAATCCTATTTTATTATCAATTGTTGTCTATGATATCTTGTTACACCATCATATATATTCTCAGTGTGTATAATGGTATCCCTAAATTTTATTTATGCTGCACTTTAACCACTTTACCACCGGAGGATTTTGCTGTCTTCCGTCCAGGCCACTTTTTGCGATTCGGCGCTGTGCGACTTCAACTGACAATTGCGCGGTCGTGCGACGCCGTACCCAAACGAAATTTACGTCCTTTTTTTCCCACAAACAGAGCTTTCTTTTGGTGGTATTTGATCACCTGTGCGATTTTTACTTTTTGCGCTATAAACAAAAAAAGAGCGTTTATTTTGAAAAAATAACAATATTTTTAACATTTTTTTATATGAAATTCCCCCCAAAAAAGATGTAAAAACCAATTTTTTTAAAAATTTTTGGCCAATTTGTTTTATGCTACATATGTTTGGTAAAAAAAAAATCGCAATAAGCGTATTTTGATTGGTTTGCGCAAAAGTTATTGCGTTTACTAACAAAGGGAAAGATTTCTGTCATTTTTGGTGTTTTTTTTTTAACGCGTAATGGCGGCGATCTGCGATTTTTTTTGCGGGACTGCGACATTGTGGCGGACAGACCGGACCCCTGACTGACATTGACACTTTTGGGGGTACCAGTGACATTACTGCAGTAATCAGTGCTATAAATATGCACTGTTACTGTAAAAATGACACTGGCAGGGAAGGGGTTAATTTTATTGGAGAGGGAGGGGTTAATGTATGCCTGGTGCTTACTGACGTGTAGGGGGGGAGGTGACTATGTGAGTCATGGACAGATCGGATGTCCAGCTATGCTGAACAGTCCGATCTGTCACTCCCTGTCACTATGGAGATCCGCCCGCTGTGTTTACACACAGCGGGCGGATCTCCAGACTCGATCCCCGACGATCGGGTAAGAGCAGCGGCAATCGCCGCTGCTCCTCCCCTGGCCCGACTCCCGCTGTGAATGAAAACAGCGGGAGCGAGCCTCCGGCGGCGCGCAAGCGCCGCCCAGAAGGGGGGAGTGTCCAGTCACGTTAATACTACGTGGCTGGACGATAACGAACCACTCTGCCGCAGTAGTATTACTGTGAGCGGTCGTAGAGTGGTTTATATGATTTAGAGCTGGTTCACACTACCACTAGCAGAAAGTCGCCCCGTGACGGGAAGAGACTTGGGAAGAGACTTGGGAAGAGACTTGGGAAGAGACTTGGGAAGAGACTTGGGAAGAGACTTGGGAAGAGACTTGGGAAGAGACTTGGGAAGAGACTTGGGAAGAGACTTGGGAAGAGACTTGGGAAGAGACTTGGGAAGAGACTTGGGAAGAGACTTGGGAAGAGACTTGGGAAGAGACTTGGGAAGAGACTTGGGAAGAGACTTGGGAAGAGACTTGGGAAGAGACTTGGGAAGAGACTTGGGAAGAGACTTGGGAAGAGACAGGCGACTTTGTCTGTGGGGAATGCCTGGCTAATCTCTTTCTTCTTCCTGGAAAGTCTGATAACAAGTCGTGTCAATTAAGATAAGGAGGCGACTCCCATTGAAGTATATGGGACAGTCGGATCACAGGTCGCCTCAAAGTAGTACAGGACCCTTTTCTGAAGTCGGAGCAACTTCAGTAGTGCCAATTAAGACGGCACTGATTGATTAACATTGCTTTTGTTATGTCAAGCTACCTGGGGCAACACAAGTTGCCTCACAAATCGCGCTAGTGTGAATGGGCTCATATATATTCTTTATTTTTTACTATATATTTTCAAAATATTTTCTTCAATTATCCCGACATTGACTGGGAAGAGGGGACTACACACTCACAGGAGGCCCGTCTATTCCTGGAAACCTTACAGGATAACTACATGTCACAGTTGGTGGATTCTCCTACTAGAGAAAATGCAGTCCTGGATCTATTGATCACCAATGACCCAGACCTAATCTCGGAGGTAGGAGTCACGAACAACCTGGGCTCTAGCGATCACAGGATGATCACATTTAGCGTAAATAACAATATAACAAGGCAAGTGGGGAACTTAAGAACCCTAAACTTCAGAAGGGCAAACTTTCCCAAATTGTGCTCCATGATGGAAAGGGTAAACTGGGACCAAACCCTGGGAACACTGACCACGGAGGAAAAATGGGAATGCTTTAGGAACATATTAAACAAATGCATCTCGCAGTGCATTCCTATGGGAAATAAATTTAGAAGAGACAAAGCAAAACCTGGCTGGCTAAACCGTAATGTTAAAAAAACGTATTTAGGGAAAAAAATTGGCCTTCAAGAATTATAAATCAAAGGGCACAGTATCGGCTTTCAAGCAATACAAGGAGGCAAATAAGAAATGTAAACAAAATCAAAATGGCTAAAATCAGCTTTGAGAGACAAATAGCGGAGGACAGTAAAAAGAACCCAAAGAAATTCTTTAAATATATCAACAGCAAAAAAACTAGGGGAGAGCATATTGCACACAATTAACGATGATGGGAAGATGGTTACAGAGGACACTGAAAAGGCAACCGTGCTGAACGCCTTTTCCGTGCTGAACGTCAGTTTTTACTTAGGAAAAGGAGGGGTACACTGACCACGACTGTATGGTTAGTAGTAGTACACAGGACTTGCCGCTATGGCTAACAGAGGGTGAAATTAGGGAAATGCCGGATAAAATTAACACAAATAAATCACCAGGCCCGGGTGACGTACATCCGAGAGTACTCAAAGAACTTAGTAAGTCTATATCTAGACCACTGTTCCTGATCTTTGCTGACAGTATTATGATGGGAAATGTACCAGGGGATTGGAGGAAAGCTAACGTGATACCGATATTCAAAAAAGGGCAGAGGCATATCCCGGGAAATTATAGGCCTGTCAGTCTGACATCGATAGTATGTAAACTTCTGAAGGGGATGATAAGTGACTATATCGTAGAGTTTGCTAAAGACAACAAAATCATCAGCAGTAACCAGCACGGGTTTACAAATGGGCATTCATGTCAAACCAATCTCTTAACATTCTACGAGGAGGTGAGCCGTGAGCTAGATAGGGGGAGACCAGTGGATGTGGTGTACCTGGATTTCGCTAAGGCGTTTGATACAGTTACCCACAAGCGCTTAATTTATAAAATAAGGTCTGCACGCATCGACCGCAAGGTTTGCTCTTGGATACGGAACTGGCTAAAAGGGCGTGTCCAAAGGGTGGTAATAAATAGCGCATACTCAGACTGGTCTAAAGGTGGTAAGTGGGGTCCCCCAAGGCTCATTCCTGGGACCAATCAAGTTCAATTTATTCATAAACAGCATTGAAGTAGCTCTATATCAGTTTTTGCAGATGACACATAATTGGGCAGGGCAATAACTGCACAGCATGAAACCGATATCCTACAGAATGACCTGGACAAAATAACAGAGTGGGCAACAACATGGTAAATGAGGTTTAATGTGGAGAAGTGTAAGGTTTTGCACTTGGGGACTAAAAACATAAAAGCACAATACACTTTAGGGGGGGAACCTTTGGGGGAATCAAAAATGGAGAAGGATCTGGGAGTCCTGGTAGAGGATAGACTAAGCAATAGCATGCAATGTCAAGGAGCAGCTGCCAAAGCCAGCAGAATATTAGCATGCATAAAGAAAGGGATGTATTCCAGACATAAAACTATAATCCTTCCACTTTATAAAACTCTGGTCCGACCATATCTGGAGTATTCTGTCCAGTTCTGGTCGCCGGTCCTCAGGAGGGATGTGTTGGAGCTTGAGAAGGTCCAGAGAAGGGCAACTAAACTAATTAGGGGATTGGAGGACCTTAATTATGAAGAGCGTCTGCAATCGCTTGATTTATTCTCCCTGGAGAAGAGACGCCTGAGAGGGGACATGATAGCAATTTATAAATATCTCAATGGTGATCTCAGCATAGAAAAAAAGCTATTCAGTCGGAAGGACTGCATGAGGGCATACAATGCGTCTGGAGGAGAAACGTTTTAACCTCAGGCAACGAGGGGGGTTCTTTACTGTTAGAGCTACAAGATTATGGAATTCTCTACCACAAGAGGTGGTTTCTGCGGGAAGTATGGTGGCTTTCAAAAGACTCTTAGACGTACATCTCAAGAATCAGAACATTCAGGGGTATGCAAGATGATTACGGCCGCACACACCTACACAGGTTGAACTGGATGGACTATTGTCTTTATTCAACCTCGCCTGCTATGTAACTATGTAAAAAATTATGGATTCCTTGATTATAGTGACCTTCGCGTCATGAATTTTCCAATACCCGGAGGAGCTGCCGGAACTGCAGGACCCAACTGCTACCTTCCATCTCCATATAAGCCCTCATCTAAAAAATGGTGCTGCAATAGACCTGAAGAAGGAGCACATGCTCCACAAACACGTCGCCCACAACATCCCATCATATCCTGGAAGTGACGTCAGGACGAGTCGCCCGTGCATAGCAGGGCCCCAGGAAGTGCTGGCATCCACCGGCAGCGTCCCCGTGAGCTTCAGCCGCAAGAGGCCATCCTGACCTATCGCTCCACTGACAGGGATGAATTTGCAGTGCTAACTACATGCCTTTGATGTTTTGTGAGTAACATTCTTGTGATTTCCATTAAACCCCATATATGCTGCACTTCGTACGGAGCTTGCCTTCTCTCCTTAGCCATCTCCAAGTCCCTTCTTGCTTCCACACAGCTGCCTTTCAAGTGAGCCTACATATGGACTTTTTATAGACGGTTTTTAACCCACAGATTGTACTCAGAACCATTTGGGTCCATCAGTACTCCCAGTTTTGTGCCAATATCCTTGTATATTATCGCACAGACATTGCATGTGATCTGCACAGCAATGCAGTGCGAATCACAGTCGATGTCTGATCGCACAAGTGTGAACCCAGGTGCAAGGGGAACAGTAGGAGGTTGTGTAAAAGCAGGTATGTGGAAAGTTTTATTTTTACATTAACATGTATTGTACTGCAGTACTGACGTACTGTACCCACACCAAGGGTTTAAATATAATTTATCCTAACATGAAAAGTCTCATTACATATTTGAAATCCTTATGGGACCCCCCTAGGGGATCTAGTGCATAGAAAACGGTAGTGTGTTGCAGTGAGCTGCAACTCTGGTGCATTTGGAAGGTGCACTGGGGTGATATTCAGAGTGAACAGGATGGCATGCATATGTGAATCCATATCGTAATAGTTTAAAGCCTTAAAGACTCATTAAAATCAACCCTTCATCTAAATCAAACTAAATGTAGCACTTTGACATTAAAATGCTTCCTAAATGGAGTGCATACATTGCTCAATTGATAGTGATATAATGAATCAATTGTTATTTGATGGATAATGAATAACCCCCTCTGATGTATGATCAGACTGAACAGATTACTGTATTTATTTTGACAGTCTCACAATTTTCGTTACTTGACATTTATTGTTATACCCTATCATAGAAACCTAAGTAGTATGAAAATGCTCCCTAAATCTACCCTAAAACCTTAATGGATACGTTTAAATAGCATTTATCCTTTGTGGCCACCTTTTTTGCGCTCAGCATTTCTTAAACAGGATATACTTTTCTGCAGGGATTCCCTTGGTGACCTGACCATACAATCTTTCTCCAAAATCTTTCTAGCCGATCAGGGAGAACACCGTGTATGTGTGGCCACTAATCACTACAATGGAAGGCCTATTAGGTGCATGCTGCTCATATGCATTCTTGTAAGGTGTATGGGCTATGAGTCTGAGCACAGGTGTAGGCTTGCATTTGGAAATATACACTAATAAGCCTGTGTATGCTTTAAAGATTAAGGTTTTTGTTTAGAGGGTATTGTAAGTGACAACTTTTAGGGTTCAGTCTTCCTCTCAAAACACCAATAGCCTGCTTATTAATGGCTGCAGAGAGCAAACTACATTCATTCCAAAGGACAACCTGTTCAAAGCTCCTTGATCGGTGAACAGGTTGCATACGTGTGCTTGAGGAAAAAGAAAATAAATGAATGCACTTTTCACTGGTAACAATAGTTTTACAGACAGCGCTTCATATTCAGAACCGTAGGGTATATCGCCCCCTACAGGAGGAGGACACTAGGCAGAAATAAAAAAAAAAAATAAAAAAAAAAAAACTTGGCTATGCTATGGGCAGTCCTAGCTGGAATATTTCTCCCTCTCTGCTATAGGCCTTCAGTTTAATAACAAGCAGTGTCAGAAGTATCAAACTCCATAGAGGGATGGGTGCTCTTCAGAGGGGTACCTCAGCGCAAAGTGTTTAGGAACCACAAAAGGGCGTTTTGGACACTCCCAATCTTCGTAGACAAAGTCAAAATAGGAGGGATAGGGGAACACTTTTGCCTTGTGAGATGTCTTGTGAGTGCCAAGAAGGATGGCTACCTCCGCAGCCGCCTCAGCTGCATCCTCCATCTTCAAAGTATCCCACACAGATGTAATCAGTACGTCAACCAGCGCCTTCTTGTGCGCAGCTACAACTGTGGAGGAATCCTTCTCACTATCTGAGAGATCAGGGAGCGTAGCTACAAGCCCCAAAAGGATGGGCCACTTCTATGGCGGCAAAGCAAGATTTAGGATCGGACAAGACAAATGAGGCAGGTAAGGGTGGGGGGGCTTTCCGGGAAATAAAGGACCCCAGGAGCGCCGTCAGTGCATCAATAGAAGGCTGGGACCCTGAGAGACCTGCTGTCTCAGAGGGTGTCAGGTGGGAAAACATGCTCCTGAAACTCAATGATTTCAAAACGAGAACCCATTGAAAAAAAGGGTCCAGCACTGCTCACCCACCAAAGACACCGCACCCAGATCACCACAAGGGCACTGAAAACAGAGAACACCGCAACTTGCAGCAGAGAGAGGAATGCAGAATTCATCACCCCACTAGAGGAGGGCCTATCTGCATCAGAGATAGCCAGGCATCCATGTGCGGCGTCCAGGGGAAAAGGAAACCCAGGGAAAAAGGAGGGGCCCCCACAGCCCATAAATTGCTGCCCCAGAGGCTCCACTGTCATTGCTGCCACTCCTATGACTGAATGCATTAAGATAAAAAAAAAAATGTTCTGCCTTTAGAACCACATTATACACTGGGTGTGCTTGCAACTGATACAACCATTGCAGGACAAAACGTTTCACTTCATAGTATCTGAGAACTAGGCAGCCAGAGAGCACCCACTCACTACGCTTACTATATTTCAGCCAACGAAATGAGGAAGGAGGCATTAGCACATTAAAGTGTAACTGAAGGCAACGTTTTTCCCCCTTATTTTGAATAGAATAAGCAGAAAAACAGGAAGCGAGAGAAAATTCTTTCAAAGTGAAATCCCATGGTGTCTCCAGAACTAGTGTCCGTATTGGAAGATTTCCCCTCTACTACTGTTCTGAGGTCAACCCAAAATTTGAGATCATTTTACTTTCACTTTTGATTTATAAAAACAGTAAACAGGCTGAATAGAGGGGGCAGAACCTCCCTGCATGGAAAGATGGAAGAACAAATCCTAAAACTCTAGTTAAAAAAAAAAAAAAATTAATAAAAAAGTAATTTGGAAGCATTTTTTTTTTTAACAATGAAAACCCTCTTTCTGGCGTCAGCAAAAGGACCAAAAATCTAAATTATGTACAAAACTGACAAATCCATTCAACATTTTGGAATGCACTAATCAAATGGTAAATATTTGTCAAAACATAGGACCTTCAAAACAACCACAGTGCTTTGAGGATTTCAGACAACAGAAGAATTATGGGAATACATGCCAAGATGTACTGTGTAAGTGGGGAGCTACAATAGTAGGGATTTCTGGTTTAAAGGAACCCATAAGTAGCACATCTTAAAGCAAAACTCCAGGCACCATCATATTAGCTTTAGGGCTCATGTACAAAGGGCAGTTGAAAACCTCTTCTGAACGCAGCTAGAAATCGAAGGTGAAAAAAGTTGGTTTTACAACTGTTACATACTGAGTTTATATGCCAGTTAAGCAGCAGTTATGAGCATACGAGGTCAGAAGCATTTTAAAAGAGAACCTCAGGAGACCCTCCCAAATGTGCCAATGCATGAAAAACAAATTACTTTTTGAAGTGTCTGTAACCCAAATCCAAAATTTTATAATAATATATATATATATATAAAATATTGTTAGGTCTGGTTATATCGTTCAGTGTCTTTGGGTTTATAAAAATTATGCGGCGCAATACCTTATTGAAGACCGGTGCTAAGTGGTCACGTGACTGCCCGAGGCTCTCCTCCCAGTGATAGAGGGAAAATCAGCCCCTCTCTGTAGTCCTAGGAGCGGGGCAGGAGAGCGCTGAGACATCAGCTGACTACACAGGGGCACTGCAAAAAGAGGTATTGCGCCACATCATTTTTTAAAAAAACAAAGGCACTGAGCAATATAACCGGATATAACAAAGGGGATTCTAGTAAGTAGAAAAAGTGACTTTACAACAACTTTAGGCTATTCTGTGAGAGAAGAGAGCAGCAGCAGAGAGCGTGTAGCTAGCCACCTTTTTTTGTTTTGCTCATAGATCCTATCATGAGCATGTGTGAGAAAATGCTCCTGGTGTTGCTTCGAAAGTGAGAGGACCAAAGTTCATCGCTGTTGGACTCCTCTCCATTGATGCAGGCAAAAGCATGTGGTGAAATTTGTATTTTTTTCAAAATTTTTATATGTTAAAAAAATTATCAGAAATGTTTTCCTCTTACACTTTGTTTACAAGTTAAAATCAGTATTTTTTGCTAGAAAATTACTTCGAACCCCCAAATATATATATATATATATATATATATATATATTTTTTTTTTAGCAAAGACTCTGGAGAATATAATGGCAGTCATTGCAATATTTTTTGTCACGCGGCATTTGCGCAGCAGTCTTTAAAACGACATTTTTTTGGAAAAATTACGAAAAATCACATTTCACTGCATTTAAAAAAAACTAAACGGTAAAGTTAGCCCATTTTTTTGTATATTGTGAAAGATGTCACGCCGAGCAAATAGTTACCCAACATGTTACGGTTTAAAATTGCGCACACCCGTGGAAAGGCGACAAACTATGGTCAATAGAAATCTCAATAGGCGACGCTTTAATTTTTTTTAACGGTTACCAGTGTAGAGTTAGAGTGTAGCTCTTTTTTTTTTTTAATTATTGCTCACGCTCTGGCGATCGTGGCGATACCCCACACGTGTGCTTTGAACAGTGATTTCATTCGTGGCTCAACTTCGATATACGTTTTCTTTCGTGCGCGAGCCAACGGCGACGGGGCGGCTAAAAATTTATTTATTTATTTTTTTTTAAAAATCGGATCACTTTTATTGCTGTCACAAGCAATGTAAACATCCCTTGTGACAGCAACATGCAGTGACAGGTACTCTTTATGAAGGGAGAGGGGGGTCTAAAAGACCCTAGACCCTTCCACTACACTTCTATGTATTCAAAACACCGAAAACTGCATTTTTGAATACATTTGTTTTTTAAATGTGCCGCCTTTAGCAGCAGAGTAACCCGGACGTGACGTCATGGACGCCAACTCCGGGTTACGTCATCGGAGACCCGATCGAAGCCGCTTCTGGCTTTTATCGGGACTCCATCCAGCCAACGGACGTGCCGGCTGGGTGCTCGGGTCTCCCGGTGGGACTGGAGACCCGGCAGAGCCACGGAAGGGGGTTCCCTCCCGCTCGCCGGGGTAACGATCGAGCAGCACCCGAGCCGCATCGGTCGTTACCGCAAGAAAGCCGACTCTAAACAATACCGGGATGATGCCTCTAGCTAGAGGCATTACCCCGGTAAAACCCCCCAAAGGCAGCCGACGTACGGGTACGTCAGTTTGGGGTAAGTGGTTAAAACCCGGGTTATCACGTTTACAAGCATTTAGCATTTGAAATGCCAGTAAACCACAGTCCTAAACGTGATTTTTCTGCATTAAAATAAAAATGCCAGTAATCTCAACTTGCGTCTAAAGTACTATTAATGACTGAGTGTACATGTACACATAAGATAACATTGAGGAGAGTTCAAGGGCTGCTGAAAAAAAAAAGAAACCCAACTGCTCCTACACGTGAGTTTAGCAGCCGCAGTGTACATGAGGCCTTAGATGTGTTTGCAGTTTTCCTCAGCTTTGAAGTAATTCAATGTTTGCTTTGTTTGCATGTTGATGCATTTTTTTTTTTTTTTTTTAAAAAGACAGCCCACTTAATATAATGGCTTAAAAAGTGCAACCCCCCAAAAAAAAAAAACCCCAAACAAAATTTGTTTGGCACATCAATGTATTGCAGGGATAAAATGTGCATTCACACTTGTGAATGCACCATGCCTCCAATCAGTGTCGTATGTGATCATTGCGTGAGCGATTACATGCGAGCGGCCACGATTAACTGCGAGGGCCAGCGGTCTCCCATTGCTTCAATGAGGCTGCCTTTCAGCTAACCACTAGGATTCTCGCTTCTAATTGGAGGCAGGGTGCATTTTCAGGTGAAAATGCACCCAAAAACTCATAATTTCTAGGGTAGGGTAGGCTAGACTGCCTGTTTTTTTGGGGGGGGGTTTTATTTTGTATTTTTTATTGCTCTCCGCTTAGAAATGTCCCTCGCTTCCTGCCATTAGTCATGGAGACCGGAAATGGGGTTAAGTGTCTAACAGAGGGTCACAAATCTGTAAAAATGTGTACATTCTAAGCTTTTACACCAATTATAAAAAAAAAACAAAAAAAAAAACAAAGAATTATGATACCTAGGTGGAAGCAGCATCATTCCAATGCTGCATCTATTACCCGTCATCTAGAAGATTGACAGCTGATTGCTCAAGTAATCAGTCAACAGAGAGTTGGTGACTGTCAAGTCACCAGCTCTCTGCTCTGTCCATTCAGCACTCACTGGACGGAAGCAGCTACGGATCCAGTTTTCTGGGTGGATACTGACCATATGGTCGAGATCTTTTCAGAGCCTGGACTGGCTCCGAGGTCATTCGACAGCAGACTTAAGCCCGTTGCCAAAACGAACTTGTACTCCTATGATCTATAGTATAGTCAAAAAAACTTTGGTCATACTTCTCCATTAGGTACCCAGAAAAATAATTTAAATAAAAAGGTTTTGTTCATGGACAGATCACAGTCTTATATTAACGGTTGCAGCTCTGTTAAAGGCCTCCAGTCCCAGGATGGCCATCACACCACAAACAGATGCATGAACACACACAACAACTCTATACCACTATTCATTTTTGCATTCATGTGCTTTTGTATCATAACCAATCACACAGTTCCAGTCATTACTGTATAGATGTTTGAAACAAAATGACTTACAATGTGAGCACATTTCCAACGGGTAGCTTGCCTCATTTCCCTGTAAACAGAAGAAAAAGAAAACTGTTAGGAATTGTGGCCAAAGCTAAGTTAACAAAGCAGGCTCTTCAGCTGAACACACATACATAAGTCTGCTTGGAAGGGTTGCTTGCCAAACTTTTATTTAGTTTGGCCACAACAGGCCAACAGCCACTAATGGAGTTGCCCAGCGGTAGGAATGAATCACAGAGCCTCCAAGGAACACAGGTGTCTAGTGTATAAACAAAACCTACATTGGTAGAGCAGGGCACGAAGTTCTGACATAACTGGATTTGTTTAGTCACTTCTGGACCAGGCCTTTTTTCTGATACTTGTTGTTTACAAGTTAAAAATCAGTATTTTTTGCTAGAAAATTACTTAAACCCCCAAACACTATTTTCTTTTAGCAGAGACCCTTGAGAATAAAATGGAGGCCTTTAATAGAATTTGCCCAGCGGTCTTCCAAACGCAATTTAAAAAAAAAAAAATCCATCTTTTTGAATTAAAAAATAAGAAAAAAAAAAAGTTGCCCAATTTGTTTCTATGATGTGAAAGCTAATGTTCCGCCAAGTAAATAGATACCAAACACGCCATGCTTCAAATTTTCGCACGCTCGTGGAATGGCGACAAACATTGGTACCTAAAAATCCCCATAGGTGACGCTTTAAAAATTTCTACACACTACCAGTTTAGAGTTACAGGGGTGGTCTAGGGCTCAAAATATTGCTCTCGCTCTAACAATCGCGGTGATACCTCACATGGGTGGTTTGTACACCGTTTACACATGTGGGCATGACTTGGGTATGCATTCCTTTCTGCATGCGAGCTAATGAGGACGGGGGCGGTTAATTTTTTTTCCTATTTTATCTTTACAGTTTTTTGTTTTTTTTTTAATAATTTTTATTCGTATTACAAGGAATCTAAAACATCCCTTGTAATAGAAATAAGCATGACAGGGCCTCTTTAATGTGAGATCTGGGGTTAAAAAGACCTCAGATCTCACATCTACACAAAAAAAAAAAAAAATGGGCTCTTTATATCCCACCACCCATAAGGGTGATCCTGCGGCGAATCACCCTTAAAGTAAAAGCGGACCGCCCGCGTTTAAAAAAATACCATAACCCCGCTATTTAACGTCAAAGTACCGATGTAAATACACTGTGGGTGGTCCGTAAGTAGTCATCACAATCACACAGATACAATTTTATAGAATAGAAAAAGTTTACTATCACAAATCTAGTTTGTGTCACAGAAGTCAAATGCAGACACCATTATTACTAACCCTGCACTAGTGCAGGGGTTAATGGGGTAAAATAGGCAGTTCACTGCCCATCAAATGCCCTCCCACAGGTAATGATTAAGCACACAGTCAGTGTGTGAAACGCGTCTACCTTGTCACGATTGTCATATTTGGATGTCCAGTCAATAAATCTGGATTTTGACTCAACCTGGAGTGCTGCCAATTCCTTTTCTTTTATCAAGTTTTCACGGAGGCGAGCCGGGGCATGCACCTGTGTGAGTAATCAGGCAATTACACCACCTCGAGCAGGAGTCCTTGTCTGTTCAAATGCCCTCCCACCATGGATCGATCTTCAGAGGAAGGCAAATATAATTGAGTTCTTAAGGGATAAGTTCACCTTCAGGGAAATGTTCCACCTGTTTTTTAGGGTGGAAAATGTAATATGTTACCGCTCCTGCAGCTGCTCAGGATCCAAGCACCTGGTGTGACAGCAGTACGGGGAGAAGCTATCCACACCCGCTGTCACTTTTTGAAAAGAGGGTGACCATGCAGGGCTCTGCCCACATGGCTGTCGTTCATTCAGAGTTCTGTGAATGAATGCACTATAAGTACCGACATCTTTGTGGCCGTCGGCTTGTAGTTTTTAATGAACTACCACAACGATGTTGAGCAGTGTTAGTTGAGAACAAGTTAGTTCACAAATTCTACCTGCCCGCACGAGGCACAACGTATGATGTACCATGTACGGGCACACAGCTTACACTGACAGTCCGCAGGAGTACTGCATGCCACCTGCGATTATAGTGCAATTCTTTCCAGGCTCCTTAAAAAAAAAAAAAAAAACAAAAAAAATATTATATATACACATACACACACAGTAAAACCTTGGATTGCGAGCATAATTCGTTCTGGAAACATGCTTGTAATCCAAAGCAGTCTTAAAGCAAATTTCCCCATAAGAAATAATGGAAACTCAGATGATTCGTTCCACAAGTCCTTCAGTTTATAGTCTATATACAAAGATTATAGCAATGTGATAAATTGTGTAACCATAAAATGTCCATCCACAATATGCAGCCTTCCCAAGGGGATTAGAAGCAAAATCTAGCAGAGCTACAGAATATAAGAGAGATGAGAGTGTAGCAATATGGTTACATTTAATAAAGGTTCAACATTTAGCAACTCACATGGTTGATGATTAAAATAGGCACACCTAGGTATGCAGGCATCCGGGGTAAAGCTGTCCACAGAGACCATCTTCTGAACCACCAGCTTTCACCACTGTCAGTCTGCAATCATAACTGGGAAGAATAGCCTGCAGTAGAGTGATCTGAAAGTGAGGCTTTGAATCACTCATGGAGTGCAGCGGGGAAAGGATGATGGAGATGGCTGTGCAGAGGGTGGTCTATGTGGACAGCTTTACCCCAGATGCCTGCATACTTAGATGTGCCTATTTTAATCATCAACCATGTGAGTTGCTAAATATTAAACCTTCATTAAATGTAACCATATTGCTACACTTTAGAGGCTCCTCTTCTTTTTTATACATGACACTACTTGTATATCAAGACATCGCTTGTATATCAAGTCAAAATGTATTTAAAAAATGTGCTTGTCTTGCAAAGCGCTCTCAAACCAAGGTTTTACTATATATATATATATATATATATATATATATATATATATATATATATATATATATATATATATATATATATATATATATATATATATATATATATATATATAGTTTTTGTGGAGTGCAAGTCAGAAAACTAAAGCACACCATACACCGGACCTGGGCAAATTGTGGCCCTTTGGCTGTCCCTATTTGGCCCCCAATGCCTCCACTATCTGTTTTCTCATATGCCTGTGCATGCAAGATACATGGGGGCTTCCTGGGATACTGGGACAAATCTAAAGAGAACAGAGAAACTTGGTTAGTTTTTAAATGTTTTAGAGATCAGGTTCCTCCTATTTAAACATTGAACTTTTATGACCAAGCATCAAAATTCTGCAACAATGTAACCCGATTCTATGCAAATTAAAATATATACAAAAAATGCCACGGTAGGAAAAAAACATAAGTCAGCTTAATGCCAGAAGGCTGCAATTGCATGCATGCAGTCCTATAAAAAAAATGTAAATTGTGTTTATAAAGAATATGTTCTGGGAATAAGCATTCTGTACATATTTCTATTTGCTTCAGGAGGGCCTACAAGCAAACTTATGTTTAACTGACTTAACAGATGTCTGAGCAGACACTGCCTCTCTACCCAGCTGACAAGATCGATCCTCTTATGTGAAAAGGATTCCCCCAGCATATCACTTTTCATATCTGTGCAAAAGGCCAAGGGATTGCACATACACAGCAAGTTCTAAGGACAGACGCCTACACCTACCACCTATATGGAGCCTCTTCAGAGCCATGTTCTGACTGGGACACACATTCAGACCACCACTGTAATACAAGCACATTTCCATGTTTTATTCTCTTTATATACACAGCAAGAACTGAATAGCTGCGGAGCTGTCACAAAATGTAGTATGCTTCCAACTTATTGTCTGTAATCTCAACAAGTGCGTCCGGCTGGACTACAGAACTTCATGCATCCCTCACACCTATAGCTCCACATACATACATGACTTCCTACCCAGCAAAACAATGCTCCATTCCTAATAGCTTGCCAATAAACTTTGTAAGGAAAGTACTTTTGAATGTTACAGTCATCTGCTCTAAAAAGGTCTGTGCCCAGACTATCCAAATTCAACACATTCATGTTTTTACATGTTCTGAACTTTAATATCACAAATGTAAACTTTGTCGTTACAGGGTGACAATTCTGCTGTGTGTTTTCTACAGAACAGTACTGACACCCTATTATAGGAAGTAGAAAAAAATGACAAGCTTAACAGCCCATTCACACTGCCACGACAGGATTTTGTGGGGCGACCTGTGAAGTCGCGGTGCACAGCGCGACTTGCACGGACTTCATATAATTGAAGTCAATGCAAGTCGCCTCCAGGTCGCCCCAAAGTTGTACAGGACCCTTTTTCTAAGTCGGAGCGACTTGTGTCGCTCCTATTAGAACGGTTCCTGTACTATTCAATGGCGAGCGACCGCGACTTGTCAGGTGACCAAGTCGCCTGAAAAGTCACGCTAGTGTAAATGGACCCTTAAAAAAAAAATTTTTACAGGGAAACTACAAAAAAAAAAAATGCTGTGTTAATGCAAAAAACTGCATCAGATTTGTCTCTCAACCAGTGTTAATTTCGTCAACAAAAACATTTGTCAAGGTTTTCGTCAGCGGCATTTTTACAGTGACAAAAATGAAACAAAAAGTATACCACATTTTCGCCCACTGCCAAAAATCATGTCCATTTTCATTAATGAACTAACCAAGAATGTGAAGCAGGGACATTTACTCTTGAAACCTCAAGTTTCCACAGAGCTCCACCTGCTTCCCCTCACAGCAAGCGAGAGGAGTCTGTAGAACCACTAAAGCATATGGTATTTGTGTTTATAATGAACGCTAAAACTTAAGTCACCTTAAAATGTTCTGGCTTACAATGGGTTAAGTCCAAAGAGACATATGCCACTTCATGGACGATCAAAAAAAAAAAGCCCATTTTTTTTTTGACTTGCTGCTTCAGAATAGGCAAAGTTTGTGAAAGAAGAAATCAACATGGTGGATTCACAGTTTGGGATACGGTCATTATTTTTGAACACTTTGGACACTGATTTATTACATATTTTGCATAATTTTTCACTTAATTTTCATTTTTGTTAGAGATGTGATTTTTGTTAGACATGTTTGATGTTTTTTTACAGGATTAGTTTATGTATTTTGCATTTAGTTCTGCACAATTTTAAGTAATTGACTTGTATGTTTTTTTGAAACCGGATTAAAAAAATAAATAATTTGAGGTTAGGCCCCATTCACACTAGTGTGACTTGTCCCGCGATTTTGGACCGCAAAATCGCATGACAAGTCGTTTTCCATTATTTTCAATGAGCCCCATTCATATCAGTGCGTTTTGAAGTCGCACCGACTTCAAAGTAGTTCCTGCACTACTTTGCCACAATTTGATTGCATTTTGAGCCATTGCTTTCAAAATCGCTGCAAAGTCGCATCAAAATCGCGCAGCAAAATTGCTGTAAAATTGTGTCGCATAAGTGTGAAAGGGGCCCAAGTCGTACTTCTTCCATTTTAATAATTTAGCTTTTAGCAGGCATTTCCGAAGTTCTTCTTCAGTATGCATCTATAAACAAATTGATGGACGAATCTGGCAGCTTGTCCTATGCTCAGATAAGTTGCTAGTCCTGTAGGGCCAGTTTTCCCTGTATTATGAAGATTTGGCAGCTCTATATATCAAATAGTTGGGTGGCGGCATCCCTCAGAGGGGGATTTTAGCGACCAATAAAAATGTTTGTTGCAAAACTCCAGTTCTGCCTGCTTCCTGTGGTTAAATGTGGGTAAGGTGGTCATCTCAAGTCCAAGCTCCTTCCTACGGTTTCATGATTTACAGGCATTGTAAACAAAGCAGTTTACATGTGAATCCTGATGGTCGTTTGCATTTTATGTACTCATGGCTATTTAGTTACTGGGTACTTCAATGCAAAACATTGCTGTAAAAATGTATTAACCACTTGCAGACCGGGCCATAGCCGAATGACGGCTACAGCGCCTTCGGCTTTTTTCTGGGAGGGCGTACTACGATGTGCTCCCAGAATCGTGCTTCCTGCTCATTCATCCCCTGGGGCGTGCACACGGGAAGTGTCGGTGCTCACCCAGTCCCAGGCGCATCACGGATCGTGGTAAAGGACCACTGACAGCGGCCCTTTACCACATGATCGCTCCATCCAATGATGGAGCGATCATGTGGAGCACTTAACAACCCAGCACGTCCGGTTTAGATCTCTCCTCGCATGCTGTACACAGCGATCGGTACAGCGTGTGAGGAGAGAGACTGCAGCTGCACCCATCCCCTGCCTTCTCCATACCATCTCAGTGCTCCTCCGTGCCACTACAGTGCCTCACAAAATTGTAATGGGAAATTAGAAGATGGGGCTCCCTGAAGGTTGGGCCTCTGTATGTGGCTAGGCTGTGGAAAAGTTCTCACACATGTGGTATCACCATACCAGTAATAGAATGCATTTTAGGGTGTCATTTTTGCTATGTACATGCTATGTGTTAGAAATATCTTATAAATGGACAACTTTGTGTAAAATCTTGTGGAAAAAAAATTACATATTCAAAAGATGCATAATCTTACCTAGATTATGTGTTTGGGTGTATGCTTTCCAAAATGGGGTCATTTTGTGGGTGTTTCCATTGTCCTGGTGCTTCGGGGCCTTCAAAAGTGATAGGTTGTGTAATTTTTGCTCCTAGAACACCTGGAGGTGCTACTTGGATGTTGGACCTCTGTATGAGGTCAAGCTGTGAAAAAGTCCCACACATGTGGCATCACCATACTCCGGAAGAGTAGCAGGATGTATTTTGGGGTGTAGTTGCAAGTATGTCTATACAGCGTGCGAGAAATAACTTGGTAATATGACCATTTTGTGAAAAGAGGAAAAAAAAAAATATTCATTTTGCAAAGAATTGTGAAAAAAAATTACAACTTCAAAATAAAAACTCACAATGCCTCTTACTAAATACATTAGAATGTCTGCTTTACAAAAAGGGGTCATTTGGGGGGGGGGGTATTTGTGCTTTACTGGCTTGTTAGGGTCTCAAGAAATGAGATAGGCCGTCAGTACATCAGGTATGGTCAATTTTCAATGATTAGCACCATAGCTTGAAGACTCTAAGTCTTTATCCTTCACAAAGACCAAATAATTTATACTTATTTGGGTTATTTTTTTTACCAAAGATATGTAGCAGTATAAATTTTGGCCAAAATTTATGAAGAAAAATTACTAAAAATTTGCAAACGAAGAAAAATGCATTTTTTTTTTTTTTTTTTTTACAAAATGTTCGGTCTTTTCTTTTTTTTGTTTTATAGCGCAAAAAAAAAAAAAAAAAAAAACCCAATGATGAATAAATACCACCAAAATAAATCTGTGTGAAAAAAAAAAAGACGAAAATCTCATATGAGTACAGTGTTGCATGACTGAGTAATTGTCATTCAAAATGTGAGCGCACTAAAAATGTAAAATTGGTCTGGTTAGTAAGGGGGTTTAAGCGCCCTGTGGGTAAGTGGTTAAGGTGTCACTAAAAGGTAAAACCTTTTTTTTTTCATTTTAGATAAAGATGGAGAAGGTAACCTTGGACATTCTTTTTTCTTTGCCACCTGTGTCCCTTTGTGGAGCCTCTTCACTTCCTGTCCCATAGCCAAAATCGGAAGCAAGAGGAAATCCCTCCAATCTTAGGGAAACCTGGGGGGGGGGGGGGGTCACCAAAACTAGTGTCCCTATTGCTATGCCATGGGCTGCAAGTGTAACCTTGTAAGCTGACAACCACGGTCTTAGAAATTCTAGGATTTATTCACCATTTAAAATGTGCTGCTTACATGGGTAAAGTCCAACAAGGTATATGCCACTCTGTGGACTGTTTGATAGGAGCAACAACAGTTTATATAGAGAATCTCATGAAACTTGATCGATGATAGCATCAAACTTTTCTTCTTTAAAAGCCCAATAAAACTACTAGGGTATATGCATTTTGTGCTGCTAAATGCATACAATATATGGTAAAGCACTTCTGCTACAGAGCAATACCATGCACATGCTATACATTGTGGTACGATAATATAGCCTGGTTCTCCTATCATATCACTCCTTCAGTGTTACCTACAACTGTCTCCTCCTCTCCATTTCCTCTTTTGGTAGGGCTCCCCCAAGGCACTGTTCTTGTACCCCTTCTCTTGCTACACCTCCTCCATTGGCCACTTTTAACCTCCCACGGCTTCCAATACCATTCTTTACACCAATGACACCCTAATACATCTTTCTACTCCTCACCTCACCCCTTCAGTCTCCTCTCACACTATCAACTTATTGGCATATCAGCATGGATGTCGCACCACTTTCTTAGACTAAATATTTCTAAAACTGAGCTGATAATATTCCTCTCCGCCCTGCCCCCTTCCATGACTTTTCCATCAAAATCAATAACGCCACCATTAATCCCTCCCTTCATGCCAGGGTACTAGGTGTATTTGACTCTGACCTGTCCATTCAGCACCAAATCTAATTAAAAGCTTGTAGACTTCACCACCGTAACATCACCAAAATTCACCCCTTTTAAACTAATGAAACCACCAAGCTACTAATTCACTCCCTTGTTATATCTTACCTTGACTATTGCAACTCCCTTCTCATAGGCCTACTTATCCAAAGGCTATACATTATTCAGTCAATCATGAATGCTGCTGCCAGACTCCTCTACCTTACTAACCACTCCTCTCCACCAATCCCTACACAGGCTTCCAATTGCCCAGCAAATTAAATTCAAAATACTAACATACAAAGCCATTCACAACTCTGCCCAAGCTACATCCCCAATCTTGTCTCCAAATAATGACCCAAACAGTCCTCTCCGCTCCTCTCAAGCTCCCATGCTTGTCACCAGGACTACTCCGGAGCCTCTGCTATCCTTTAGAACTCTATCTAAATCTGTCCGGCTATCTCCTACTCTGCCATTTGGCGATCCCTGGAATCTCATTTCTTTAGGGAAGCCTATCACGCCTTCAACTAATATTACTTCCATCAGCTCATCCCCCCCAGTTATAACTTTTTGTACCACTTGCCCCACCCTAATAGATTGTAAGTTTTTATGAGCAGGGACCTCTAAGACCCTGTTCAGACAGGGGCGACACGACTTGGTGGGGCGACCTGTGAAGTCACGGTGCCTCGGCGCGACTTGCACGGACTTCATATCAATGAAGTCAATGCAAGTCGCCTCCAGGTCTCCCCAAAGTAGTACAGGACCCTTTTTCTAAGTCGGAGCGACTTGTGTCGCTCCTATTAGAACGGGTCCTGTGCTAATCAATGGCGAGCGACCCACCGCGACTTGTCAGGCTAGTGTGAATGGGGGCTTAAACCCCTGGAATTTTATTGTATTGCAACTGTACTGTCTCCCTTTGTATATTGTAAAGCACTGTGTAAACGGTTTGGCGCTATATAAATCCTGTATAATAATCAAAACTTTACAGCTAAAACACCAGATTCATTTAAGGTTAGCCACAAGAATGGGTGACAAGCTGATAAGACCAAATTCAATCTTTCCAGATGTATTGCAGTTGCAGCAGAAAATATAGGTTATCCACATCTCCAGCAGACATGGCTGGGCAAAGCCATTGCAGATGTAGCCAACTGGCCAAGAGGAATATTCCTGGTCAGTTGTTTCTGCTTTCCCTTACAACTCCCTCCTTTAGAGGCACAGATACAGTTTGCCTTTATAGGGAAAGCATGGTTGGTTACCACAAAGTCTGTAGTCATCTAAAGGGTCCTAAAAGTCTTACATTACCTTTTATATGTGCACACGTATTTAACACTACCAAAGGGTGATTCAATCTATCAGATCAGAAGATGTGAAACATTCTCCATATGGTGTCTGGCCATCATTTGAAGAATGGCAAACACTGAGTAGTGCATTCCACCAAAGGCCACATCAGCCGGTGGGAAGTCAGCACAGCGCACAAGGAGCGTACTAGAGAGATATCTGCACACGTTCAAAGACAAAATGAAGACAGTGCAGTTTTGTAATTCTACTTAACTGACATCATTCAGCAATGAAAGCACCTTTGTTTTAGCCCAAGAGAACCGCCCTGCAGGCAGCATGTTAAATGGAATTTTCAGCTGTAAAACACCCAAATGGTCTGATCGCCCACTCAAAAACATTATATAAATAAGCACGTTAAAGTGATCCATGTTATGAAAGAGGCTGTGGCCTCACACAAGAGACATGTATACTGTGTTGGAGAGGTGAAGGCTCAGACTTAACAGCGCATTACATCTCAGGGAACCCCCTCACCATTCTCAAGTATCCTGTTCAAGCCGACATATCTGGAACACGTGTTTCAGGCTCAGGGGAGATTCTCCAGGCATGCTGTAATGTCTCGGTTTAAAGATGCAGTAACTTTAAAAAGAAACCCAATTCGAGTAACAAATGCCATTTTCCTATATCTGGAAAATTGTTGAGTATGGGAAATATATAACGGCTACATTAAAAAAGAAAAAAAAAAAGTAACAAAAGTGCAGCAGCTACCCACAGCGGCTATACTGATTCTATATAGAAGAAAAAAAAAATTGGATTTTTGTCTTACCGTAAAATAATTTTTCGCTGATGTTTAGCGATGGACACAGAGCTCCAGAATCTTGTTGACCATTGGGTTTTGCTGCCCCCTACAAGAGTCGGACACTAGGCAGGATAAAAAAAAAAAAAAAAAAACCCTTACCACACCAGGGGATTTACTTCCTCTCCCTGCTATAGGCACTCCGTTTTGTAGCAACTTGCAAGCAGTGTCAGAAGAAACATAACCCCACTCAATAGAGGGGTGGGTGCTGTGTGTCAAACAGAAAAGGTTTTTTTCACAGACAAAAATCCAACTTTCTCTTCCGTTCATTGACAGACAGCTCCAGAATCTTCTTGACCATTGGGACGTCCCACATGGCTTTTACACTGCTTCACTTAAAAAAATGCATCAAAAACCATACATTTTTTAGTTGCCTGACTCCCAGCATGCACCTGTGAAACATGGACATGTGACAAAAAAAAAATGCACCAAAGATCCAACAAGCATTTTTCATTTATTTCAATAGGGAAGTATGTTTTTTAAACATGCACCAAAAATGCAGCAAGCAGGACTTTAAAAAATGCAACTAACCGGTGTGAAGAGTTCCATTAGATTTAAAAAAGGGATGCATTTTTCTTCCTTTTTTTGACTGAAAAACTGATCAGTGTGAAAGAGCCATTATTTCAGTTGCTCTGTCCATTAAAAAGGAAAGTATAGTGGTTTTGTACCTATTTTTATTTTGAAGATTTAAAAAAAAAAAAAAACTTCCATAGAACAGAATATATTGGAATCTGGATCTGATGCATTTAGGTACAATTAGACTCTGATTATTTTATGTTTTTAACTAAGTTTGGTTGTTTTATTATACTGGTGCAATGAAGAAAGGGGCTAATCCTCCTAGGTAATGAGATAAAAATGGAAGGATCAACACAAGTTCAATAAAAGTTCAGATTGTTGATCAAAATTAAATCGTTACAGTTGGTTGGTGCTGGTATTCATGTGCTGGCTCTTTAAGACAGCTGCTCACCAGCCAACCAAACTAAGCTGCCTACCAGACTCCTGAGATATTCCAAGACTGTACTAAATTAGGATGTTTTTGTATTCTATATTCAGAACACCCGAACAGTGAGTGCATCAAATTGGTTGCAGTTATGGTTCTGGCTGCCCGGCTCCTTTGATCAGATTTAACTTTTCAAGCCAGGTGTCGGAGAGGGCCACCCATGGCTTGGCATTCTTACTCAAAGTGGAGCTGCACATTAAAGTGCAACACTTGATGTGGAAGAACTATAAAAACTAAAACTGGATTGTCTTCCCGTAAAATCCTTTTCTCTGAGGTTCACTGACAGACACAGCTTCAAGTCTTCAGACCATTGGGCTTATGCTCTCCCTTTCTAGGAGTAGGACTAGGCGGAAACATTTTTGGTTACCCCCCTGGGGCAGTCCCAGAGGGTATACCATCACTTCTTGCTGTAGGACTTCCAGTTTGTAACAAGCAGTGTCAGAAGAACAAATAACTCCAACAGAGAGGCGGGTACTGTGTCTGTCAGTGAACCTCAGAGAAAAGGATTTTACGGTAAGACAAAAACCTAGTTTTCTCTTTCGTTCACTGACCGACACAGCTTCAAGTCTTCAGACCATTAGGATTTCCCAAAGCAGTGCAACATGAGGGATGGGAAAAAAAAAAAAAAAAACACAGCAAACATAGAATTCCCAACACGGCTAAACATAGCCAACCAGGTAACAGGAGCTCAACTAGGAACAACTGGAGCTCAGCACCAGGAAAACATTTTTCCCCCAGGAAGCGTAAGCCTCCGCAACCGCAGCTTGCAAAATGCCACACTCGAAGATGCAAGTACATCCACTTTATAAAATTTTGTGAATGTGTTTAAAGACGACCAAGTAGTTGCCTTGGACACCTGAATCACTGACTCCTGATGACTGAAGGCCCAGGAGGCACTAAGCATCCTCGAAGAATGCGCTTTAACAGAAAGGAGGAACCTGACCCTTAATGGAGTATACCTGCACCACCATGTGCCTGATCCACTTGGAAATGGTCACAGCAGATGCGGCCTGTCCCTTACGAGGTCCATCCGTAAGAACAAACAAGGAATCAGATTTCTTAAATCGGTTCAATTACCACCAGGTACACCCGAATCACCCTTACCACATCTAAAGAATGCAAAGCAATTTCCTTAGGATGTTTAGGCTTAGGACATAGGGACGGTAGCACGTCTTCATTCAAATGAACCCCCCCCCCCCCCCGAGACAACCTTGGAAAGGAACGCCAGACAGTGTCCCAAAACCACTTTGTCCCTATGAATCACCAAGTAAGGTGACCGACAGGACAACGCAGTCAACTCAGACACACGACGTGCGGAAGTTAGCTACCAAGAAAGCCACCTTCTGTGACAAAGTGAGCAGAGGGTTTTCTCAAATATTTTCAAAAGGAAGGCCTTTGAAGCACCGATGGAAACAAATTGAGATTTCACGGAGGAACCAGGGATCGCACCGGAGGAGTCAGATGGCGAACTCCCTGCACAAAAGTGTGAACCAAGGACTTCGTCGCCAACGGCCTTTGGAAAAAAAATAGCCAAGGCGGAAATCTGGCCCTTGATGGTGCCTAGAGCCAAACGTTGATCTACACCCAATTGTAGAAACTCCAACACGAGAGACACGGAAAAGGAGCAAGGAGAAAACCCCCGCGACTCACACCAGGTAATGTACGCCTTTCAAACTATGATAAACCTTCTTGGAAGTAGATTTCCTAGCCTTCAACAGCATAGGATTCCCTGACTCCCGTGTCTTTCAGCACCCAGCTTTCAATAGCAAGCCGTTAAAGCCAGCGACTGTAAAGCAGGATGGAAGATTGGTCCTGAGACAGATCTTCCCTGAGAGAAAGTTTCCAAGGGACGTCTGCTACCAGCCTTTCTAGGCCTGCGTACCCAGACAGGCGATGTCAGTCTGGCGCCACCAGAATGACTGGAATCCCTTCTACCTCGATTCTGCGTAGCAGTCTCGACAGAAGTTGTATTGGAGGAAAGGCGTAAAGCAGACAATCCAGAACCCAAGGGGCCACCAGGGAGTCTGCGGCGTCAGCCAGAGGATCCTGAGACCTTGACACGAGCCTCTGCACCTTCCTGTTGAGACGGGAAGCCAGCAGGTCCACATCGGGGGTCCTCCACCGAAGACACAGATGAAATACCTCCGGGTAAAGAGACTATTTTACCAGATCCAACGCCTGCTGAGTGAGATGGTCAGCTTGCCAATTCCCTACCCCCAGAATGTGCACAGCAGAGGGGGCCAGCGCATATTGTTCTACCCACCTCAAGATGCCGGCCACTTGCCGGGCCACCAGGACACTGTGCCCCCTTGATTGACATATGCCACAGCCGTAGCATTGTCAGATTGTATCCGCACAGGGCGTCCCTGCAGACTATCCGCCCATTGAGAAAGTCTGATTGCCCGAATTTCTAGGATGCTGATCGGCAAACTGGACTCCTCCTGAGTCCAGACACCTTGGGCCGAACACAACCCCAAAGACACCTCCTCATCGGGACAGACTGGCATCCGTGGTGATTACAGTCCAATACAGGGAAAGAAAGGATTTTCCCAGATGAAGGGCTGGGGAGTGAAGCCACCATAGGAGAGACTCCCTGGAACCCCAACAATACCGAATCAGACTGTCCAATGACGGCAGATCATTGTTCCATTTGATCAGAATCTCCCTTTGCAAATGTCTGGTGTGGAATTACACAAATGGAACCGCCTCGAAGGTGGAGACCATCAGACCCAGCACTGGCATGCAAGTCCTGAGAGATAATCGATGGTTGGACAGCAGGAGCCGAACAGCCTCCTGTAGCTTCAGCAGTTTTGTTTAAAGAAGAAACACCCA
Source organism: Pelophylax lessonae (assembly GCF_965119305.1). Classification (NCBI taxonomy): domain Eukaryota; kingdom Metazoa; phylum Chordata; class Amphibia; order Anura; family Ranidae; genus Pelophylax; species Pelophylax lessonae. The sequence goes on from NC_138770.1 coordinate 586,807,934, forward strand.
GGCTGACGCCGAGTCCAGCGTCAGACCCCAGTAGTCCAGCTTTGTGGACAGAGTAAATGCAGATTTCTGAAAAATTCAGTGTCCACCTGAACTCCTCCAGAGTTTGCATCGTAACCTCAAAGTCGGCTTCTAGAGCCGAGGAAGACACTGCACACAGAAGCAGATCGTCCAGGTAACCCAGTACCGTGATCCAATTCTGCCGTAATAAGGCCAACAATGGGGCCAAAACCATTGTGAACACTTGAGGAGCTGAGGCCAGACCAAAGGGTAACGCCACGAATTGAAAGTGCTCCTCGCCAATGGCAAAACGAAGAAAATGCTGATGCCTGACGTATTGGAATATGAAGGTAAGCGTCCTCTAGATAGATAGAAGCCATCAGATCTCCTTGATAAAGGAAAGCTACTACTGTGCGGATGGATTCTATGCTAAATTTCTGAACCCGCACAAAGTGGTTCAGAGCCTTGAGATCCAAGATCAGACGAACCTTGCTTTTCTTCCTGAGAAAGGTGAACAGATTTGAATAAAAACCCTGGAAACATTCCTACTCTGGAACCGGCACAATAACTCTTTGTGCTAAAAAGGTCCTGCACTGCTCCGTAAAGGCTCTGCAGCCAGGCAGGCATAAGTTGGAAGGAAAGAGACTTGCCGGAAGCAAGAAATGAAACTCAATCTTGTAACCGAACCAAATCAGTTTGTGGAGCCATTTGTCCTGAATGAGCAAGGGCCACGGATCAAGAAAGAAGCAAAGACGTCCCCCCACCCAAGACGCGGGTAAGGGCTCCCCTTCAGACTGGGGAAGGCTTGTCTGCGGAACTAGAAGCGCCCAATTTGGACTTACCGTTCCAGGGTCTCTTGGAGCCTCCCGCGAAGTTACGGGTGGATCTTAAGCCCCTTTCCTGAGCCAGCTGGACGCAAGGGCTGCTTATGAGCCGAAAAGAAGGGACTCCACTTACTGCAAAGTTTCTTGCCCTTAGCAGCCCGAGGAAGAGCAAGGTACTCTTGTCTCCCGTAAGGCCCTTAATGATCTCTTCCATTTAGGCACCGAACAAACGGTCACCTACAAAAAGGGAAAATCGCTCAGTACCTTTTTAGAAGCCTGATCAGCTGGCCTGTACTTCTACCAGGTTCATGCGACGAAGGATCACTGCTGTCACAGAAACCCTGCCGGCCAGGTGGACCACATCACAAATATACTGTACCCTTGGATCAACTGATCCGCCAGCTCAGAAGGATGTTGACTCCCCTCCAGAGCCTGGCGCAAAACCTTAGCCCATTCCGTTAAGGTCTGAGATATCAAGGTGATCGCAAACACCAGTCCTAAAACTGGACCAGCCACAGTGGGGGAAAAAAAAAAAAAAAAAAAAAAAAGTACTGAACCAGAGCCTCAGCTCTTTTGTCCACGGGGTCCTTAAAAGACAGGGAATATTCCATCGGCAAAAGTGTGGTCTTATTCAGCCTGGAAATCAGAGTTCGACAGTGGAACCGTCAGTTTCCTAAGAAGACTCCTTAAAGGGATGTCTTCTAGCAAAATGCTTTGATATTCCAACCATGCGTTTCAGGGGAACCCCGCTGACTAGTGACAATCTTGTCAAAATAGGCAGGAAAGGGAAAAACCTTTTCACCTAGGAAGATTTGCGGGTGTCAAATTGCACCAGTGTCGCCGACTCAGCAGCAGCTGAGTCCTCCAACTTTAAAGTTTCCTGCTGGCCTCCACCAGCGCAAGGAAGCAGAGGATTCAGGTGAAGGTGAGGGGGGGGGGGTGCTTCTTGCCAGATCTCCTTTGCAGGGCCATATCTACTTTGGATAATAGTGACTGCAGGGCTGCTATCATGGGCTGAGACTGGGGACAGACTGAGACCCAAAGGGTCCCGCAGCTTCCAGGAGTGGATCGGGTGGTGAAACAAGCTCCCCAGGCTCCATGACCATAAAGGGTGAAGCAGAACCGCGCTGTGCATAGAACAGGAGTTCCCAAACTGTGGGTCGGGACCCACTGGTGGGTCGCGAGCTGCATTTGAGTGGGTCGCGATGAGCTGGAAATCACTAAGAGCGGGCCTGCTTAAATTTTGCTGTGCGAGCCTGCGCAAATTACAGAGAGCCAGAACAGTCAAATCTCGATGGATTCAGAACCCCGCCTATGCAGTTTATGGAGGCTGGTCTGCATTTCCCACGAGGAGAATGCTTGCATCAGTGAGTACGTCTGTGGGCTGTTATGTAGGATATGTTCAAGGGGTGCAGAGCCAGCTCCTCAGTCCTGCTGGCAGCAGCGGTGGTGGCTAGACTGTCGGCAGGATTCTCTCAGCTATAGCGGACAGAGACAGCAGCCTTGGTGCCATAGGAGGACCAGGTGGCCTGGCGGGGTCAGGAGTTCATGGCAGCTTCTGTGAGCCAGTAGAGGATCTGTAGGAGAAGAGCCAGGACACCAAGACAAGCATAGAGCTCCTGATCATGGAGACTGGGTGAGGTATGCTGGGCCCTGGAGAGGGCAAACAGGGGCTTCACCTTCACTATGGACCGCTGGGAGAGGAAGGAGGGTGAGTGCTATATAGCCTTATATTTAAATAAAGTATATTCAAAAATAAATTGATTGATATTTCTAATTTAACATCCCCCTCCCTTTAAAATATGCATTATTATTAATATTTGCATTTATATAGCGCCAACAAATTCCGTAGCGCTTTACAATATTCAATTACAAGCAAGTGGGTCCCAAAAAATAACTGTATTCAGAAGTGGGTCTCGGCCCAAAAAAGTTTGGGAAGCCCTGGCATAGAACATTTTATTAAAAAAAAAAAAAAATACGATCTGCCACACTGCTGGAAATAGGAAGAGGAAACGCTGACCTGACACTATAGGCCCCCACAGCCTCAGCACTGTCTCAGACTACAGGAAAGTGGCCGCCAATGCAAGTCCTACACTATCTTTCTGACGTCTCGAGTATCCCTGGGTGCCATAGAGTCAAAGTGCTGATTCTCTTGCACTAGGAAGGTTGTGCTATCTGGCAGGGCTCTGAACATCTCAGGTTTACATTTTATGAAAGGTAAAGAACACCAATACATGCATCCCAATCATGTAGTTTGCAAATTTTCCTGACGTTTAGCTTCCCAACGCTATCTTCATTCTAAAGACTAACTCCAGTCAAAAATTTCAGCTCTGGCTAAATCAGCTAAATTATTGTATTTCTCAGAGAACACATAGGTGAAAAAAGTCCTAGTGTCATCCATGCGCTCCCCCCCCCCCCCCCCCCCCATGTAGAAGGACATGATAAATGTGTCATGGCCAAATTGGGAAAACAGATACTTTGCCATTGGAGTGCAAAAGAGATGCTAGAGAAGACCTAGTAAGTCAGGTCTACAGTCATCTAAATAAACAAAAATTAAAACACAATTGCAGCTGAAGCTAGAACTAATCTGGGTTCTGAGAGCAAAAATGCTCTGTGTTGCCTTTGTGAAGTTGCGTAGGGCATTGCACAAGGTTTATTATTGCTGTCCTGCAGGTGGGTGTAGAGACAATAAAAACTGCAATATAACAGTACACTGCAAAGGAATTGCTCCACCAACGCACATTACTAGTTTAATACCGAGCACTCCCTGCTGCCTTATTCAACCTAATGAGAGAAGACAGCTTTATACAGCAGCACTGTAGTGATCCAGCAATACACAATGGAAAAATGTTACTTTGCAGACATAATAGAATTGAGACTGTTGTCAAAGGAAATCACGTACAGTCAGCTGAAGGTAGGGGGAATCTGAACTAATGTGGAGGTCGTTTGTCATTTATATCCATCATGGCACCATGCAAACGAATTTCATCTATAACCAACTTCACGATTCTGATCAGACTAAATATTTCTACTAATCATTTGATAGGTTACACATTCCGAAGGCTTTTGTGAGGCACGGTAATGATGGTTTCTGATAATTGGATCAACCGCATCGGTGGCAAAATATTCAGCACATACATCTGACAAGTGCTGAAAGCATACTACAATTAAACACTGTCACTAACACTAAAGTGACCCTGTAAAAAGTTTAATATCTGAAGCAACCTGCAGTCATTTGGCTGCAATGCCCAAATGCCGTCATATTGATAACAAAGCTCAAATATTAGGGCTCTTTCACACAGGCGGACCATTCAGATCCGCCAAAAAAAACTGTCCCCCCATGCATCCCTATGGGGCATCGGATGTCAGCGGAGACATGTCCGCTATCCGATCCGTCAAATCTGGACGGATGGAAACCCTATTTTCCATCCGTCCAGCGGATCGGATGAGAACGGACCGACGGTCCGTTCCCATCTGATACCCCCATAGAGATGTATGGGGCTCTGACAGCTGTGTCTCCGCGCACAGCGCGGAGAACAGCTGTCATTCTCCTGCTCAACGGGGGATCGGCGGATCGATCCCCCGCTGAGATAAACGGAGTCCATCCGGACGTACAGATAGTGTGAAAGGGGCCTTACCGGGTAGTGTTGAAGCTTGCCCACTCCCATCTCTCACATGGTTCTATTCTTCCTTCACCTTGATGGGCTTTACTTACTGGGCAACAGGAATATGCATGAGGCTTAACAGGATGACCAAGCTTTACAACCATCAAAAAGGTATAGTGGCAGCTCTCCAGGCAGCTGCAGGTATGCGTAGGCACCTATGGACATGAGGTTGAGAGATTAAAGTATAACTAAAAGGCAATTTTTTTTTTTTTTTTTTTTTTTTTTTTAAGTTTTGGATAGAGTGGAGAGGGGTTAGAACACCTGTCAGGTTTGTTATTGCCGTCTGTGCCCCCAATAGGGAGAAGTACCCTCTCTATTTGTCCTGTGTACCATTATTCTTGAAAGTAAATGCAAAAGAAAATTAAAAAATTGTGGGTTGTCTCTAGAAAAGTAATAAAGGGGGAAATCTTCCAATGGGGATACTAGTTCTAGGGACACCTGGGGGACCCAAGAAATTCCCCTAATTCACAGAGATCTCCTCTAACTTCCTGTTTGGCCTTGGGACAGGAAGTAACAGGAAATCTCTGCAATGGGATACAGAGGGCAAAAAAAAAAAAAAAATTGACAGGGGTTCTAACCCTACCTTGTTCACCTAAAAGGGGGGGGGGTATTTTAGGCTTACAGTAAAATTCATTTCTCCGATGTTCATTGACGGACACAGCTCCTTATCTTCGACAGTTGGGTTATACTCCCACCCTGTGTCGGTGCTGTGTCAGTCAATGAACATCAGATAAATGGATTGTACGGTAAGTCAAAAATCCCATTTTCTCTTTCGTTCATTGACAGATACAGCTTCTTATCTTCTTAACAGTTGGGACGTCCCAAAAGAAGTGTCAAACATGGGGGGTGGGAACAGCAAGAAATAAATTCCCAAAGCTAAAACTGTAGCCAACCAGGTAACATGGAGTAACCATAACCATCAACCATAAACAACTGGAGCTCACCCGGAAAAAAAAAAAAAAAAAAAAAAACACCTTCAAAGAGGACCAGGTCCTCTAAACAGCAGCCTGCAAACCCTTGCACCCAAAAGAAGCATCCGCAGATGCCAACACATCCACCTTATAAATCATTTTGAAAGTGTGCACAGACGACCAGGTAGCCGCCTTACAAACCTGCAGCACTGACGCCTGTTGACGGAAGGTCCAGGAGGCATTAATCACCCAAGTAGAGTGCGCCTTTAACAGGGAAAGGAGGAATCTGACCCTTAAGTGAATAGGCCTAAATCACTGTCTGTCTGATCCATCTGGAAATGGTATCAGCAGAAGCAGCCAACCCTTTGAGGGCCCTCCGTGAGTACAACTAGTGAGTGTGACTTCCAAAAAGACTCTGTAGCTGCTAGGTATACCCCGATTGCCTGAACTACGTCCAAGGCATGCAAGGCAATTTCCGCAGGATGTTTAGGCCTGTGACATAGGGAAGGCAACATTTCATTCAAATGGAAATCAGACAACCTTTGGAAGGAAGGCACACGGCGGAGGACGACGACGAAGAACCACTTTATGTCTGTGTACCACCAGGTAAGGGACAAAACAACGTCGCCAGCTCCGACACCCTACGCACAGAATAACCACCAAAAAGGCCACCTTCTGAGACTACGTAAGCAGGGGGAACCTCCAGAAGATTTTCAAAGGGAAGCTACTGAAGAACAGACAGCATCAAATTGAGGTCCCACGGCAGTAATGGAGACCACACTGGAGGAGCCTAGTGTCCAAACTCCCTGGATAAAGGGGCGTACCAAGGAATGTGTGGCCAATGGACATTGAAGGAAAACCGCTAAAGCGGAAACCTGGCCCTTGATGGTACTCCAGATTAGGCACTGATCAACCCCCCATTGGAGGAAAGCCAATATCCTAGCCACCAAAAAGGAGCAAGGGTAAACCCTAATAGACTCACACAACGCAATGTACATCTTTCAAAGTACGATGGCAGATCTTCCTAGATTTTCCGGCCTTTAACAGCATAGGAATCACAGATTCAGACGAACATCTATCCTTTAGCACCTGGCTTTCAACAGCTAAGCCGTTAAAGCCAGTGACAGTAAAGCAGAATGGAAGACTGGCCGTAAAGCAGGATGGAAGATTGGCCTTTGGGACAGCAGGTGTTAAGAGGAAGTCTCCAAGGAGCATCAGTGACCAGCCGTACCAAAAGCTGTTTAGCAGGGAATGACGTGCCTGCACCGGAAGTGACGGGTGGGGCCGGTGCATTGATTCCTGGGAGCGATGACGTTCGGCCCCCAGGAATCAATACAAGCAGAAAGTGACTGCGTGGGCCGCAGAGGGAGGAAGTGGAAGAAAGGCAAATATATATTTTCTTCAATAACAAGGTAAGTAAACAAAAAAAATAAAAATCTAATGAATGAAATTAGCTGTCTTTTAGACTTGTCCAATAGGGTGCATGTTGCTCTAATTCTATTGTCTTGTTGTTTTTTTTTTCCTATACTTGTGATTAATGGTCCTGTAATACAGTTTGAGGTGTCTCGTTTACTATGCTTGATCACTTCGGTTTATGTCTCTGACAAACTCCAACCGCAATTAATATAACAGTGTGGATTCTGGTGCTAATGTCGGCTGTCACCCACCCCCCAAGGGGCACAGTTTGTTCCCTTTTGGGTGCACTAGGTGTGGTGATGGTACCTTTTTTTTTTTTTTCTTTGTACTTGATATCATTATCCACATATAAAGTTAATGTAATGGTATGTTGTTAACCAGGTTTTCTTTTATGTTGTCCCTTGCATTCTGACCTTACTTGAAATGCTGTGTCGAAATCGCTTAAATGTTCATGTTTGTATTGTTTCTTAAAATTCAATAAAAATCATTGAAACTAGAAAAAAAAAAAAAAAACAAAAATCGTGACTATTCGTTTATTTTACAGGTGACACTGAGCAAGTGGATGGCCCAAACTGCATTTTGAGGCCGGAACTGCGCTTTAAGTCTCCCAAATCCATGTGGAAAAATGTGTAATAGTATTATGAAACCAAGGTTGAACTTTTAGGCCATAATTCCAAAAGATATGTTTGGCACAAACACAACACTGCACATCACCAAAAGAACACCATACCCACAGTGAAGCATAGGGGTGGCAGCATCATGCTTTGGGGTCATTTATCTTCAGCTGGAACAGGGGCCTTATTCAAGGTAGAGGGAATTCTGAACAAATCCAAATACGAAATGACACAAAACCTTCAGGCTTCTGCTAGAAAGCTGAACATGAAGAGGAACTTCATCTTTCAGCATGACAACGACCCAAAGCATACATCCAAATCAACAAAGGAATGTCTTCCTCAGAAGCAGATGAAATATTTGGAATGGCCCAGCCAGAGCCCAGACCTGAATCCAATTGAAAATCTGTGGGGTGATCTGAAGAGGGCTGTGCACAGGAGATACCCTCACAATCTGACAGATTTGGAGCTTTTGCAAAGAGTGGGCAAATATTGCCAAGTCAAGATGTGCCATGCTGATAAGACTCATACTCAAAAAGACAGTGCTGTAATAAAATCAAAATGTGCTTCAACAAAAGTATTCGTTTAAGGGTGTGCACACTTATGCAACCATTATTATTTTATTTTAGTTTATTTTTACTTCCCTCCATCAAACAGATTTCAGTTTGTTGTTCAATAGAGTTATACAGTTTATAAGTCACATTAAAAAGGTGAAAAAAGTTTTTAAATGATTTACACTTTGCTACAATGTAGTGAGTGTACAGCTCGTATAACACTGTAAATTTGCTGTCCCCTCAAAATAACTCAATACACAGCCATTAATGTCTAAACTGCTAGCAAAAAAAAGTGAGTACACCCCTAAGTGAACATGTCCAAATTGGGCTCAATTAGCCATTTTCCTCCCCAATGTCATGTGACTCGTTAGTGTTACAAGGTTTCAGATGTGAATGGGGAGCAGGTGTGTTAAATTTGGTGTTATCTCTCTCACTCACTCATACTGGGTCACTGGAAGTTCAACATGGCAAAGAACTCTGAGGATCTAAAAAAAAAAAAAAAAAAAAAAAAAGAATTGTTGCTCTACATAAAGATAGCCTAGACTACAAGAAGATTGCCAAGATCCTGAAACAGCTGCAGCACAGTGGCCAAGACCCATACATCCGTTTAATAGGACAGGTTCCACTCAGAACAGGCCTCGCCATGGTCGATCAAAGAAGTTGAGTGCACGTGCTCAGCGTTATATCCAGAGGTTGCCTTTGGGAAATAGATGTACAAATGCAGCCAGCATTACTGCAGCCGGTCAGTGCACAGACCATACGCCGCACACTGCATCAAATTGGTCTGCACGGCTGTCGTCCCAGAAAGAAGCCTCTTTTAAAGATAATGTACGAGAAAGCCTGCAAACAGTTTGCTTGAGACAAGCAGACTTAGGACATGGATTACTGGAACCATGTCCTGTGGTCTGATGAGACCAAGATAAAATTATTTGGTCCAGATGGTGTCAAGCGTGTTTGGCAGCAACCAGGTGAGGAGTACAAAGACAAGTGTGTCTTGCCTACAGTCAAGAATGGTGGTGGGAGTGTCATGGTCTGGGGCTGCATGAGTGCGGCCGGCACTGGGGAGCTACAGTTCACTGAGGGAACCATGAATGCCAACATGTACTGTGACATACTGAAGCAGAGCATGATCCCCTAACTTCGGAGACTGGGCCGCGGGGCAGTATTTCAACATGATAATGACCATAAACGCACCTGCAAGACGACCACTTCCTTGCTAAAGAAGCTGAGGGTAAAGGTGATGGACTGGCTAAGCATGTCTCCAGACCTAAACCCTATTGAGCATCTGTGGGGCATCCTCAAATGGAAGGTGGAGGAGCGCAAGGTCACATCCACCAGCTCGTCATGGAGGAGTGGAAGAGGACTCCATTGGCAACCTGTGAAGCTCTGGTGAACTCCATGCCCAAGAGGGTTAAGGCAGTGCTGGAAAATAATGGTGGCCACATAAAATATTGACACTTTGGGCCCAGTTTGGACATTTTGACTTAGGGATGTACGCAATTTTGTTGCCAGCGGTTTAGACATTAATGGCTGTGTGTTGAGTTATTTTGAGGGGACAAAAAATTTACACTGTTATACAAGCTGTACACTCACTACTTTACATTGTAGCAAAGTGTAATTTCTTCAGTGTGGTCACATGAAAAGATAAATAAATATATATACTATATATATATATATATATATATATATATATATATATATATATATATATATATATACATACACACACACACATATACAATATATATATACACACACATATACTATATATATATATATATATATATATATATATATATATATATATATATATACACACACACACACACACACACACATATACAAAATATATATATATATATATATATATATATATATATATATATATATATATATATATCACATATTTGCAGAGGTTAGAACTTTTACACCAGGGCTCGACAACTCTCGGGCGCCAGGTCCCATTGGCGACTAGAATTAGCGGCTTGGTGGCTGGGTTTCACTGCCGGAGGGGTTTTGACGGCAGACATCCCAAGTCTCCTGCGAGTCGTGGGAGTCTCCCGCATGAAGGCTGCGGCTCTCTGACACCCGCAAGTGCCACTCCCACACCTCACAGGAGCCTTTGGATGTCAGGCTAAAGAACAGTGTCTGTCAGCTGTGACAGAACGGAGCCGATGCTTCCTGTGTAGTTCCGGCTCTGTCCTGTCACAGGCGGAGTGATATCAAATGCACTCCCGCCTGTGAGAGAAGAGATACAGGGAGCAGTGGGTCTGTATGCTTCCTCCAAGGACATTTATGCACAGTGTTGCATGGCCGCGCAATTGTCAGTTAAAGTAATGCAGTACCATATTGCAAAAAAATGGCCTGTCATGAAGGGGGTGTATCTTCTGGAGGTCAAGTGGTTGATACCGCTTTAAAACTGAGTGTTTGATTAATGTGAACAGATCAGTTCTGAATACGGTGTGCAAACATGGAATATTATACATTTGTGGTTCTGTTTTTAAACCTGTACGGTCACAAAGAAATCTAAAAACAGGGTTCAATGGCTTCAAATAGCAAGTGTGGTTTGTTAAGGAAACGTGAGCTCATCGACCTTGGTATTATCCTAACAAAGTAAACACAGGAGGCAGGAGAGTGCAGGCCTTGGGATGTTTACCGTTTATCATTTACACTCTGAAAGGTGTGCAAGATAACAATGGGCACTACTAATTATTTCCTGGCACCACTCCAGCAAGGCCAAAAAAAAAAACACTATTTTTGAAGTTTTTTTACCCTATTCAGTTCTTGAACATTACGGTCAAGAGAACAAAAAGCACTACACATTATCCAAAAAAAAAAAAAAAAAAAAAAGAAGTTTAGCCTTTGGTTAGATTTTAAATGTAAGTTATCTCCCTATCAAATCTTTTCTTCTAGGCTCCCAATGCTTGGTATAACTGTGGACCATGCAATATGAAAACCTTACCTTAACCTATTTTTTATTGGTCTTATGTAATAGTCTAATTTTCTGAGATACTGAATTTTGAGTTTTCACTAGCTGTAAGCCATAAATCAAAATTTAAAGAAGGAAATGCTTAAAATATATCACTCTGTGTGTATACATTCATATAAAATTTAAAAACATGCACCTGTATACACTGCTCAAAAAAAAAAAAAAATTAAAGAAACTCATTTGAAAAACACACGAGATCTCATGGGAGAAAAATATCATGCTGGATATCTATACTGATATGGACTGGGTAACGTTTAACGAAAAGATGCCACATTGTTTAATGGAAAGATTATTAAATTATTAACCTACAGGAGGGCTGAATTCAAATACACCCTCAAAATCAAAAGAGAAAAAATGATGCAGCAGGTTAGTCCATTTTGCTGAAATTGCAGCAAATCAAATTGTATGGCCCCCCACATGCTTGTACCCATGCCGTCGGGGCATGCTGCTTTTGAGAGGACGGACGGTGTCCTGGGGTATTTCCTCCCAGATCTGGACCAGGGCATCACTGAGCTCCTGAACAGACTGAGGTGCAACCTGGTGGCGTCA